>NC_072033.1:11034677-12424677 GCF_027791375.1 Indicator indicator | reverse complement strand
CATGAAAACAGCACATTGAGTGCATGAAAGGTGGAGCCCAAAACATACCCAGCCACCAGTAAACTGCATTTTTGAACTGGTTAATCTCTAGTAGCATTAATTTTCCTGGTGCACTGGCAGGGCTAAGGAGGCAGAGTCCTGTTTTGCTCTTATTAAGGAGAACTAATCTGCCTGTGCTGTGAGACATAAGTGCAGGGCTGTGTCCTTCGGTTGGGTTGATCAACAAACCCTGACTAATGCAAGGGGCTGATTTCTGGCAAGCCAAGCTTCCCTGGATGAGTGACAAATGGAAATCAGTGAGGAGAAAGCCCGCTGGCAATTCTTCTTCACTGACAATTAGCATGCAACACCCAATTGTAGGACTGTCTTTACGTCAGTTTTGTTTTCCCTGGCTCTGTTTTCTTGCAGCACATTCAAAGCTGATCTTCACCTCCACAAATACCCTGGACTCATCTTGCTGTGAGGAGGAGTAAGCAAACAAGGCAAAGAACATCCATGCATCTGATTATTTGAAGCAGAATTTATTAATGGTGGACAAGAAAGCCGAGGCAGGGGAGCTGTTTACAAGGGCATGCAGCAATAGGACAAGGGACAATGGTTTTAAACTAGAAAAGGATAGATTTAGATTGGACATTGCAGAATCACAGAATCACAACATGGTAAGGGTTGGAAGGCACCTCAGGAGCTCATCTCTTCCAACCCCTCTGCCAAAGCAAGATCATCTCAGGCAGGCCGCACAGGAACACATGCAGGAGTGTTTTGGAAAGTCTTTAGAGAAGGAGAGTCCAGAACCTCTCTGGGCAGCCTGGTCCAAGTGCTCCATCACCTTCACAGCAAAGTTTTACTTCTGTTGAGGTGGAACTTCCTGGATTCCCATTTGTATCCACTGCCCCTCATTCTATCACTGGGCACCAGTGGTAAGAGATTGGCCCCATCTTCTTGACACCTACTCTTAAAGTATTTGTAAATATAAACCAGATCCCCTTTCAGCCTTCTATCTCAGGCTAAACAGCCCCAGGTCTCTCAGCCTTGCTCACAAGAGAGAGGTTCTATTTCTTGTAGCCCTCTGCTGGACTCTCTCCAGTAGTTCCCTTGCCATTAGGAAGAAGTTCTTTACTATGAGGGGGGTGGAACACTGAAACACTTTGCCCAGGGAGGTTGTAGAGACCTCATCCATGGAGACATTCAAGGTCAGACTCGATGGACCTCTGAGCAGTTTGATGTAGTTGGGGTTGTCCCTGTTGACTGCATGGGGATTGGACTAGATGACATCCAGCGGTCCCTTCCAACCAGTGCATTCTATGATTCTTTGATTCTGTTTGGGTTATTTTGAACAATATGTGTTCCAGTTTGGTCTTAACACCAGATGACCCTCAGGATCCTCTTGTCAGCATAATTCCTGGAGCTTCTTTAAAAGGCATCCAATGTCCAGACATCTTTGTGAGTGAAAACGCATTTCCATGTAGGTATCTTTGGAACACAAAGTCAATTTGCAGGGAGCTGCAGTGTCAGATGAAGCTTTTAAAAAGTTGGATGCCTTCCAGATTTTAATTTACTTGATCATTAATACTGGCTTACTCCAAATATATCAATCAGCTTAAAAAACACCATGTCTCAGGCCTGGTTCAGGAAAGAATCCTTAACCAGGTGAATGCTTAAGCATTTGCTTTGCTTTAGGCGAGTGCTTAAGTCTTATTGAATGGCTCAGTGTCAAGCACATCTTCTGCTGAGAGAAGGTTAGAATGAAGTTTTCAAAATACAACATCCAAACCTAGTCTGGGATTAGAGTCCCTGGTCTGAGATCAGATTCTTTGGGAAACTCGTGTGGTGCACCGATGATGCTCTGCATCCCACAGCCCCCTAAAGTTGCACCTGAGCCATACCAAAGCCAGCGTAAGGATTTCCAGCATTCTGCTTGAGCTTGTGTTTAGACACACTGCTGCAAGCGAGCAGGTGTAACTGCCTTCATTAATGCTCCTTATTATCAGCTGAAATAATATCTCCCTTTGCTGCCAGCGTTTGCCCAGCACGGCGTTCCCATCAGCCAGGAAACCCTGCAATCCCTTTAACCTGGCAAGGGATGAACCTGGGGTTTTTTTTCAGACATGGAAAGCTATAATAAAGCCATTCAGAAAATGACAGGTTACAGGGCTCTGTGATTTGAAAACTGTTTCTATTAAGTTGCCTTCACATCTAGTGGTGGCAGGAGGGATGCTGATACTTAGGCTGGGACCCAGCTGATCCCTCGAGCGTGCTGCTGCGGGAGCGCCTAATGCCCCATCTCTCATGATCCTTGTACTTCTGGCTGTTAATGCCATTTCTCTGCAATACATTGTAAAATAAACACCCTTTGGGTTTTCTGCCTAAATCCACACTACAAAAGGGGGGGGGAGGGGGTTGACTTGAATTGCCTGGCTGAATCATTAGAAAATGAATGCTTTGGGGGGGGGAGAGAGAAAGCAACAAAACAAAACCAAACCCAAAAGAAAAGAATTACAGTAGTGAACTCCCAGCTTGCCTTTGTGTCTTTTCTCTTTCAGAAATCTCTCATGTTGCTGCTCTCTGCATTTTTCTCACAGTATTGATACACGAAATACAGCATAAATAACCTCCCTTTCTATTCTTAAGCCTTCGATCCCGGATCGCTCCGAGCCTTTTGCCGATAAGAACATTTCCAGCATCCGCTGGCCTGGAAGTAGCCAACAACGGTCAATGAGCTTAGGAAAAGCTCTGAATGTTTGCCCTGTCACCATCCAGGATGTGCTGTCATCTCATCAAGCATTTCTTTAGCCTTATTCCATGTGGACAGTGAGAGATTTTTACCCAGAGAGGAGCACTCATGGGATGTACTCAATATTTTGGGGTGTTTCAAGGGTATGGACCATGCTGGTACGGTGCCAGTGGCTTCAATATGGGGGCTGTCTTGCTGTTGTTGCTTGTGCTCTGGGGATGGGCACGTTTTGGTCACCAGATGCAAGTTAGTGCATCCCATAACTGCACCCTTAAATAGCTAATTTCACAATAATTACACTTCTGCTCTTACACACAAAGGTTTCCATTTCAGTAAGGTCACTGGTAAGTGTGTAACAGTGATGGTATGCAAAAGGGGAAAAGGGCATTACATGGTCCAAGCCCATCCCACTTTTACTGCTGTCCACTCTTTTTGGCATTTATGTGGAGCTCCCAGAGATGCTGTTAGCCCTTCCAATGAGGTGATTGCAGAATGATTGCTTTTCAAGGTCAACAATTTCAGTTTTACCACTCCTTCTCCAAAAGGACAAAAGAACAGCAGGCAGGTAGGCAGAGATGCATAGATTAAGCAACATGATCAGCTGTTAATTAAAGTTCTTTAGGAGGAGGAAGAAATAATTTAACCCTTCCCATCACTAGCTGAAGCCCCTTATTAGGGGTAGAGTGAATTTCTCCTCTCCTTTCCTCTTATCCTTGTAGCCACTACGGTCTCATGTGCTCTGCTCCTCGGTTTTTATTAGAAGTTATCAGACAGAAACTTCATTTTTACTCAACAGTTCCTGACCAGGTCAGTGTGTAATCAGCTCTCCTCTTCCCTTTTGGTGACTGAACAGCAAATATTACAGATTATGTGTATTTATCAAAAAACTAAATACAACCAGAAGAGCAAAAAGACACAGGCTCATTCAGAGTTCCTTCCAGAAACTCCCTTAATCAGATATAACTTTTCTGTCCTATTTTTTGTCTCCTCGCTGATCCCAGCCTGAAACTAGAGGCCATTTCAGCCCCATTGACACTTGGACATTCAGGAGGAAGAAATCCAGAGACCTGAAGCTGGGAGAAAGTGTTGCATCTTGCTTCGGTGAAGTGTTGCAAACTCTCTCATCAGACACCCATCTGCTCTGACTTTCCTCCACACTGAATTCACTCCCTTCCCTCTGGATGGAGAGGTGACAGCTTCACTTCTATGGGGCTCTTGGGGCTTATTCTTTGGTTTCCTTATTGCTTTCTTCAGGTTGCCTTTTGAAGGGCAAAACCAGCCAGATCACTTGCCTGGCTGCTGGTGGTGGCCTGGAAACCAGCCAAGAAGGAAACAATCGAAGAACCAATGGAGAAGACAGAGAAGCCTCAGGGTCTTGCTGGAATAAGCAGGTGAGTTATGGAGCAGGGCAGGATAAGGAAAGGGTTGGGCTGCTTTTCTTTAATTCAGCCTTTGAGGGAGATGCCTGTTGGGAGCAGGTGATTTTCCCTTCTCACTTTTGTTCTGCCTTTCATCCCTTACACTCAGGGTTCTTCCATGAATCCTGGCTGTTTCTGTGCAAGGCAGTTTTCATGTGATGCACCCACAGGATCAAGCAGCAAAGGATGTTTTATTTTCTCTCTTAAGCCCCCAGAAAACCCACAGCATGGGCTGTTTACAGTGGAGCTGAGAAACCTGCTTTCAACAGTGGTGCTTTCAAACTGCTCTGATTTATCTGCTTGAGAAGCCCACTGTGCTCTGGTTCAACTAGCACTGGGGCAGTAAATTCATTCTGCAAGGGTCCTGTCCAAACTTACATTGATTCTGATTTTGTTGAGAATCATCCATTAGCCAAGAATTACTACCAGTGTTAGTGAAAATGCTGTAGTGTCATTAATTGGAATTAATGGATGGGTAGTTTTTATAGGAGATTTGAATGAAGGCAATATTCCTTTCAAAACCCATTTTATTAGAAATTTGCTTGCCAGCCATAAAAGGCAATGCCACAACAAGCCATTCCACAGTGCTTTATCCATGGCTTGATGTGTTTTTAATTAAGGAAAAGCAAAGCACTTCAAAGTGTTTTTATTAACCAAAAAAAAAAAAAAATAGCCATACAGCAGTTCACTATTTATTTACTGCAATAACAGAGAACTCGGCCCAGGAGAGGCTGGGAAGGGTCACAGCAACCCTGTCCCTCTTTATTTACTGGACCCTGAATATTCTCTTTCTTCTGGGTATTTCAAAGGACTGCAGGTTATTTTTGGTGCCATATAAATTGCTCCCTTCCCACACTTCTCTAGGGGTGAAAAAGAAAAGGATCATCTGCTCTAGCTCTTTTCTAAGGACAGGTTATAACCCTGGAGGGTTAATACTGGAACTGCTGGAATAGCCCCAGTCCTGGCAGTGCTGGTTCAAGCCCAGCTGAGACTGACCTATTTTCTGCTCTTTCCAAGGGCATAGAAAACAGGAGAAGAGAAAAACTGATGATGCTCCCATGATGTCAGAGGAGCTCTCCTGATCCTTGGTGTGTGAAGATCTTCTGCCCTGTCCTGCTCATCTCATGGGGATACAAGACACCGTTTCATACACCTCTTCCATGGTATTTGGAGCACAAAAGCAAGGCAGGATAAGACTAGTGTTTTCCTTTTATGCTTAAGGAGGCAGAGCTAGGGGAGTTTAAAGGTCTTTCTTGAGAGCACAGAGCAGGAACTCACCAAGATTATTACCAAAAATGATCCTCCTGCCAGGAGAATATGTGAAGGTTCCCTTTAGCATTTACTTTAGCTTTAAACAAAACTAGATTTTTTTTTAACTGTTTCAGTGCTACTTACTGTCTTCCCTTGGCTCTCTTTTCATCTGGAGATTATTGATCTGCTTACATTTCCCATGAAAATCCTTCTACTGACACAAGAGCAGCATCCTGTAGCTGATGCAGGTGGCAGGAATGCGTGTGTGTTGTGTGCCCTGTGTGCAAGGCTGCTTTTTCTGTCCTTTTAAATGAGAGTTGCAGGGGGTAGAGGGTATTGTGTGTTGAGAAATAGGAAAGACCATAGTGAGTGCATCAGGGAGTCACAGAAGTCATAGTAGCAGGGTTTAGGCAGAGGTAAGAACAGCCTATGTGAAGCCATGTGTATATAAATGGAGTAATCACACTTTAAAGCAGCTAAAGATAGTAGTTTGCTCAACATTCAGGTGGCCAGCTCATGCTCACACCTCAGCTCCCTGCCATGTCCTGCCCTGTGGAGCTCACCTGGAGCTGTGGTCCCCAGGCTCCTGCATGCAAGGAAAGGCTGCTGCACATCATCTTGCTGTCAGCAACCCTCTGCAGTCACGGTCAAGGACACTCCACACAGCTAAAACTGCTTGGAAATGATCTCCTTCCCTTTCTCTTCCTCCATCACTCTACTATCACTCTCCAAACAATCTCATTTTCCCCTAAACCTGAGCACAGATGTACATTTTAATAACCAGTGAGGAGCACATAACAATCTGCCCCTTCAGCTGGTGGAAATCTCCTGCTCCTGCTTGGTTGCCTGTTGTTAGAAACAGAGACTGGGGGCAGTTTCTGCAAACACAGAGCTGTGTGGGGGCTTCACATGCAGAAAGTGTGCGAAGGACATGCTGGCTGTCCTTGGGATGTGGTGAATGCAGGGTGCAAGGGGCTCAGACAGGTACCTGCAGGCAGGGGTGTCCCTGCCTGCTCTTCCACTGTGCCACCAGCCGTGACCCTTTGCACAAGAGCTGGGCAGGTTTCAGAAAGCTAAGGGGAAGCACAACAGGAATGAAATGGGATTGTATGATCAGAATCCTAATTAAGGGGGAAATATTGGAAATATGCCATATTAGAAATGCTATTACGATTAATAGTGACAATACCACTCTGGGGAAATAGGCAAATTTACACAGTAGCTATACATAAAATTTACTTTAGCACATTCCCCTCTCTACCTTGTTTGCAGACTGTGATAACAAATTGCTTGTATACTGTACAGTGGTATTCTTTTTATATTTAAATATTTGAGGCAGTGATTCATTTTGTGAGGAGAGAAAGGCACGCAGAGGTCTGGGAGCTGCAGAGCAAAGTAAATGATGTGCTGTGATAAATTTAGCAAGTGAAAATGTGAAAAACACCACCCCACCCCTCCACCCCCCCAAAAAATATCCAACTCTATGTGGACAGGAAAGTAAACACAGTAAGGAAGAGCTTGGTTTGGGATTTCCCTAGCAAGATGAGTGATCCTGCATGTAAGACATGAATCTGTCAATCATGGTACCATGTTCGAGAAGTTATTTTATCCTTCATTTCTTCCATTTCCTCATTGGAAAAAGGTGGGGATAGGGATGGGGGAGGGAGGGTGAGTGAAGTCTTTGGATGTGTTTCCACATCTAGCAGTAAGAAGTGTTTTCCACTTCTGTGGAATACAAGTGGCAGAAATGGTTCAGCCTGGAGAAGAGAAGGCTCCAGGGAGAACTTCTAGTGGCTTCACAGTACCTGAAGGGAGCTACAGAAAAATGTGGGAGGGACTTTTTGCAAGGGCTTGTAGTGGTAGAATGAGAGGGAATGGAATTAATCTGAGGGAGGATATATTTAGACTGGGTATTAGGAAGAAACTATTTACCACATTGAAGCAGGTTGCCCAGGGAAGCTGTGGCTGCCCCTTGGAGGTGTTCAAGAACATGTTGAACAAGCTGTTCGAGTGGAAGGTGTCTCTGCCTGTGGCAGTGGGGTTGGAACTAGACAATCTTTAAGGTCCCTTCTAACCCAAACCATTCTGTAAGTCTAAGAAATATCAAAATTATTTACTGTTGCTGCTGCTTCATGACTGGATCATTGCCCTATCAGACAAAGCAGCCCACTGATTTCTCATATATGGATATGGATGCATTTAAACATAGTTAGATATGTTTCTATACCTCTGCAATATGTGGCTTGCATACATTCCTCTCTCTCCCTTCCTCCTCTCTCTCCATATGGACTCATATGCACATAAAGAGAGGAAGGTGGTGTGGAGAATGACACTGGGTCATCATTAGTATGGGATGGCTGTGGAGCTCTCTCCTTCCGTGGGTAATTAAAAGCTGCTCTGTGCTCTGGGCTGGAGGAGCCAGAAGAGGTTCTCATTAACATGCAGTCCTACAGCACCTGGAGAGCTGGAGGGCAATGGGGAGCCCTGCTGCATCCCATTCCATGTGAGGCTCCTAGGATGTGCTGGGAAGGACATTCAGCCCCACAGCAGTATGAGCTGCTGGGCTGGACACAGCGCTGTGTTGCACTGGTGAGGATGTAGTGCAAGATCCTTGGCTTCAAGGGTCCAGCTCCAGGCTGATGCTGAGGTAACTAAATTTATTCCAATTAGTGATATTAGTTAAGAAAGAAAAGAGAAAGAAAGGCTTCATTCTTCATGGAGAACAGCTGTTTTGAAAAGTCATTTAGAAAAAGAAGTCAAAGGAGAAACTGGCATGCTGGAAGGCACACCGCAGTGCAGAAAACTGAGTGCCAGGGCTTGCCCTTGGGATTAGCCCCAGGATGAGACTTTGTGCCATGAAACCAGCTTCATGGGTGGAAATGTGCTCACCTGGGAAGGATACAGGATGGACTCTAGATCCTCTGAGAGGACAAAAAGATTACCTGTTCCATCTCAAGCTCTTGTGGTGGTGTTGGCTTGCACCGAGGCTGTTGTATATGAACCATCTCCCAGGCCCTCACAATCTCACACTACTTGCCATAAATACATTGGGGTGGCTTTATACATTATTCACCCCTTTTCCTCATCCTTCCTCACTTTAAGTGACCAGAGAGCATGACCCAGCAGCCATGTGCACCAGCACTGGGATCTCCAAAGGGAGGCACCTACAACACCCAGCCCTGCTCCACTCCCTTCTGCCTTCAGTTCCCTAATGGGCAACAGGATTGTTTCCAGCTGACCTGACCAGTGGAGCAGCCCCAACAAACACAGCGAGGTCATGATGCTACATTCATACCCCAAGCCATTAGTCACATGAAAAATTGATTCTGCCTCTCTCTTGTGTTGTCAGGGGACTTGTCCTTGCCAAAAAAAAAAACAGCCAAAAATGCAGCACCATATTAAACCTCCTTGTAAATACAGGACAAAGACCCAGCTGGGGGAAGCTGCCAGAGTTCCCTGAAGCCTATGAAGGGTTTATCATTTGGATCAGCTATAGATTGCCCCAAGGGCTTTAAAACCAACAATTTGCAACACCACTACAATGCCTACAACTGATCATTCTCAAGACACCCACCTTCTTATTTAATAAAGCCTTTCAAGTCTCTTTGTATTTTATTCATAGGAGCTGTAAAAAATCCAAGGACCTGGTATAAAGACTCATTTATTCTCTTCTACATAGCACTATAAATTTACACTGCATTTGCAAACTAAGAGCCCATATCTTAGGGCAAACCAGAGTTCCAAAGTGAGAGTAAGAATGACTTTCAAAAGGCCAATCTGTCCCAACTAGAGATCATGTCAAGAGCTAAAATTTACAGCTACAAACCCTGAAAATGAAGAGAAATTAGATATGAGGTTTAGTTTCATTGTTAAAACTGGTTTTTTACTAGTTTTCCAAGGCAGAGCTGTTCCTGAATTCATCTCTCTCATGCAGTGAGGGGAAATGGGGTTGAGAATGTGTAATATGGGGCAGAGACACCAAATGTTCGGGGTTATCAGGGTGAAACCCATCTCACATCACCTTGTAATCTATCTATAATGATGACATGTTGGTGTAGCTGGAGAAGTCATGCACTTCATGCTGTAAATATAGCGAGGTGGCTTAAAATACAATTCACTCCTCTTCCTCATCCTCCCTCACTTTAAGTCAACGGTGTGACCCAGGAGCCATGTGCACCAGCACCGGCATCTCAAAAGAAGAGCACCTTCAGTACTCAGTTCTACTCTGGTCTCTCCTGTGTCCAGGTCTCCAACAGACAAGAGGGCTAATTCCAGCTGACCTAGTCTGTGGAGCCACCGATACCTCATGCAGGTCCTGCCTGCCCTTCCTTTCCACCACAGCCCTGCTGCATCCATGAAATTCCCCTGGTGTCTGCTGCTCCTCGCTCTCCCCTTCAGCTCATTCAAGTGAACTGCAAAATGGCACAAATCCAGTGTGATCAAATGGTTTCTTAGTGTCAGTCTTTTCTTTCAAAGGACAGAAAGGAAAGGGTAGGCAGTGTGATATTTATTAGCCTGTCAAGCCTGCTGCTCTCACCAGAAAGTGCTCTCAGGTTTCCTTCCTCACTGGGGAAGATACAGAGCAAGCACCAGAGAAGGGCAGCCACATTCGTGGGGGGATGAACATCATCTGTGAGATGTCTTCCAGTTCCTAATGTGCATAGGGGCATCACCCCCAGCTGCCAGCTTGGTCCCAGTACTAGCAAATTACAAATGAGGTTTTTTTTGAGCAGAAAGGGTTCAAGGACACATCAAGTACCATTGCCCTGCACTCAACCCTGGCATCCAACCAGCTTTCTGCAGGGCAGGAGGAGATGGGTCTGAATTTTGTCCTGGCAGCTGCTGTTTCCCAGTTCCCCAGAGGACAAGTGCCTCAGGGAACATCTCCTATTTTTGTTTGAAAGTAACACGTCAGGTAGACTTGAGAAAACCTGAGCAGGTGATTGTGCTTCATGCTCTGGTGGGAAGGTGATACCATTTGTGTTGGGCTGTATCTCCTAACCTGGTGAGCATAAGTTCCCTTGCTATAAACCAACACTCTCAAATCTCTTCAGAAGTGGGGAGGAACCTTGATTTCTCTCATCTGCATGCCAACAGTTTGCCATGTTTTCTCCCTGCAGGAAAATAACTGAAGCAAATTCTAAGCGGCGCCTCTAAACCCAAAAGCCAGATCCTGATCAGCTACACATCAGCACAATTCCTTTGACTTAAACACACGTTTGCAACTGCTGAGGAGCCTCCAGAATGAGGTGACTGCAATTACAGCTGTATCATAATGCCCCTTGGCACGTCAGATGGAGTGCTATTGACCGCCAGCAGAGACCTGAGAAACACTGATAAGAATGAACTACAAGTCCAGTCCTCCCGTGCAATTCCCCACAATCCATGATTTATGTGCCCAAATTAGCTGCCTCATCATCAGGAGGAACTGGCCATGGGTGGCTTTTCTTGGAGCAGTGTGCCAGGAAGGTGCCAATATCATATGTGTTTCTGAGCAGTGTCTGATCTGCCACTGATCTTTTGGGGGTCACAGGTGTCCTCTAAAAGATTTTCTTGAACCTCAAGGAGTGCAGCATAATTTGCTGTTCCGATGGTTGTCCTGCTTGCTCCTCATCCAGGGAAAAACAGACACTCCTTTAGGGCCATGGCTAGGAGACATGAGAGCCTCTTCCTGAGCATTTTGAGCCATCACCCACTTTCAATACCCTCAGGAAAGATGGAAGGAGTGGGGGTTTTGAGCAATTCTGTTGTTATTTTTGCCTAAGAGCTTGTAAGTGTGCTGGATCTCTTGGCTGGCTACAGTCTCAGGCACACTGATCTGACATTTCACAGGAAGATCAGGAGATCACTCCCCAGGTCCATGATGAGAGCTCACAGTTTCTCTCTCAGGTTACCAACAATGTTGATTCCTCTCATTCAGTTATAGGTGTGGA
Source organism: Indicator indicator (assembly GCF_027791375.1). Taxonomy (NCBI): domain Eukaryota; kingdom Metazoa; phylum Chordata; class Aves; order Piciformes; family Indicatoridae; genus Indicator; species Indicator indicator. The sequence goes on along the minus strand of NC_072033.1, from coordinate 12,413,344 downwards.
TGAGATCTTCACAGATTAGCAAATCAACAGTTTTCTAGTTTGAATGAAGAGGATGATGGCAAGAAATCGGTCATAAGTGGTAACCTTGGATGCTGAAATTTTCTTCTCTTTTCATCCAACACCATCTGAAATGCTTGGCCTTGGTTTACCCCTTGAGGATTTTCTTTTCCCCTCCATTTTTAAGAAAAAGGGCAGCCAAGTCTTGGTTCTTATCAGCCGAGGAAGTAATAGCTTGTCATTTGAAAGAAGTTTATGAGCTAAGATTAGTGACCCTTTCCATACTGTACATGTGCTTAGGGGAAAGGCAGGACTTCATGTGATGGCAGTGAAAAGGCTCACATTCATTTCAGCAAAGCTGGCAGTTAGAGGGAAACCCCTAAAACACCCAAACCTCTTATTCAGCTTGTGAGCATGCTGGGAAAGTCTCTCAGAAACAAAAAGAGCAAAATTCCAAGATTTATTAATGCTATCACATTTTCCCTAAAAGGATAATGGATGTACCCAAAGTCTCTGAATCAATATTTATCCTTCTCAAGCAGGGCATTGTAAGGAAATATTCCCAAAAGCACTCACTGCTGAGATTTTGTTTTGTTGCATAACATTTCAGTCAACTGCAGAATGTCTCTGATAATGATGATAAATAAGTAGGAAGCCTACAGTGGTCTCTCCTAGAGAGGAAGTGCAGTAAATACCCTCTGTGCTTGGTAACAAAAGCTCAGCCCCAGGTAGACTTGACCTTGTGATCTTTTAAATGTATGGCAAAGACTTTATCCACTAGATTTAGGTTAACAGCTCTGGGAATTTGCAGGTGTTAAATTAACCACAAGAGACAGTTTCCAAAGTGCAGCAGAAACACACTGAGCATGATAAGGAATAATAATTAAAAACTGAATTAAAGGCTTGTGGAGTTTAAGGAAAAGTATGTGGCTTTGCTCATATAGAAGTGACAATACCAAGGAAATAGGTCTGATGTTGTGTGATACCCTGGGGCAGTGGGTCAGGTACAACTCGTTCAGCTTCAGCAGAGCCCTGGCCATGGCCCATCTGCCAAGGCAGAGATCTGTTTCACCACTAAGGTGTGAAATCTGGACACCTTGTAAAGCTCAGTGTCCTCCAGCCTCTGAGCTGGTGGAGGGCATCTCCCTTGGGAAGAGGACTGGACTCTCCAAGCAATATAGACACCATCCCACAGCAGGATTCTACTGCAGCCAGGCAGACCCCAAGCTTTAAGTGCTGCCTCCCTCCACGTGCAGAGCCAGGTGTACACCCTGATGTCTCTTAGCAATTTACCTGTTGACCCATTGACCTGGTTTCTATGTTCCCTAAACATGTGCTGCTTCATCAAATGCTGCTCGAGTTCAAGCACAAAACCTAGAGTATACGAACCCCCTCAACTCATTAGTCATTCCTTTTTCTCACCCACACAGCCTTCTTGTTTGCCAGGTGTGCCACTTCTTGCAAGCATGCTCAGCATGAGAGATGAGATATCTATGCAAGTTTGGCCAAGCTTGAAGCTTACAGACAGTGCCCAGTGCTATCAGCTGAGCTGTAGCTCTACATATGTAATTATTGTTTTAGCAGGTTGCTGAGTAAGGTTGGACAGGGATTTTCTTGCTTTTGGCACCTTGTTCTGTTCCTCCAAAGCCATCAGACTAAGCCAGGAGCCAGCGTGGTTGTTAGCAACCCATGCTATTGAGGAGTATGGGGAATAAATACAGTCAGGGGCTACAGGGATAAATTTCAGCATTTCTTCTCCCAACCACAGAGTCACAGTCTGATTTGGGTTGGAAGGGACCTTTTGAGGTCATCTATTCCATCCCCCCCATTGGCAGAACCATCTCCCAGGGATGGTGATGGAAACCACTCTTTGAAGTGCTTGGAAACTACAGTGGACAAAACTGGGAACTGAACAGGTGGCTTTCAGCTCAGTCCCCAGTGTCCATGGTTCACACAGCCCCAGCACACAACAGCCTCTGTTCCTGGCTAACACTTGGCAGTTATATTAGGAGTTGCTTGGTTATTGAAGCCGTAATTACTACATAATTTGCAGCCCTAAAGATGTCTTGATAACCCTCTCCCTTGCAGAGGGGAAAAAAAATAACCTGGTATTTTATTTACCCTGTCAACATGTGGAACTTGCCTTACAGTGTAATTACATGGTCAGTAGTTACGTGGCTCTCTGCTTGATGGTCTCCTGTAAACAAAGACCCACGAGTTCCACCTGGGGGGATTCAGGCACTGCACAAACCTGACAAGGTTTCTAAAACCTCCTCAGTGTGTGCAGTGCTGCACCCATGAAAATGCATGCCAACTCTTGCCCGTTGCTCCTAGATGTGCATGGAGCCTCTGTGCCAGGCAAATAGCTTCTCCTTGCAGCACCACCTAATCTGCATGGTCTATACCACAGGTATTCAGCTGGCAGTCCAGCATCACCTTCAGGGTTCAAATTTAGCTCAACATCCCTCTCTCTCACACATCTAGACCTGTATTATAGAATCATCGAATCATTTAGGTTGAAAAAGACCCTTAAGATCATCAACTCCAAAATTTTGGGTGTATTACACACAACCCATCTGAAGCCTCTGCCCTAGCAACACAATAGCCTACCTGGTTTACACAATCTACTGAAGGAGAACAGAAGAGCTGCAGCTCCCTGATGGCCCCCAGGAGAATTTAAGCAGAACTAGGATGAGGATCTGAGGGTCTAGAAGGCAAATCTAACATCCTGATCCCCAAAATCCAACCTTTTTTTCTGCTGGGATATGGCTTTTGATGACTTCACATCCTGCTTTTGCAATCTGCTTTGCTGTACAGACTGGGAATGTGCAGTGGGTGGCAAGGGGAGGGCTGAGGGAAATAGAGGGAGCTTTCCTGTTCTGTTTATTTATATGACCTTAAAGATGATGTCCATGCATATTGTTGAACATGACGGAGAGAAGCTGACAGGGCAGTAAGTCCTGGCTACCACCGAGCAAAAAACAAATTACATAAAAATATCATTTGTAAAATTACTCAGATCCATTAGCTTAATTAGCATCGTTAATCAAGGCAAAACATTTGATACGCTGTGTACTTTCACAAGAGATAAATGAGCCTTTGATGAAAACCCAGCAGGTTGCCCTGCTCTTGGATCTGCTAGTGGCTGCCTGGACATAGAGGTGAGGCTCAGCAGGGCATGGGGCATTCTGGCAGCTTGGTGCCAACGCCGACCTCTGAGCAGGTTTCCAGCTCAGTGAGGGATTGGCATCGTATTGGGCCAAATCTGGCCAGGGTTTAATGCTGTCAGGTCCATCTGCAAGAGGGTAAAACTGCCTAATGGGCTACATTCATGCAATATCATCCCCTGGTCTTGACTGGTTTTGAGACAAGGTTAGCAAAGATACAGCAAGGATGCAGCAAGGATATTAGTAATTCGTGTAGCAACTACAATAATAAATTCAAAGTCTGAGCTACATTGTCTCACTTGAGGGAGCTTCATTGAGCTCTTGCTTTTGTTTCATAGGGGAATCTCTGGGGAGAGTAGTATTTCTCTATCTGCAAGGCCTTCCAAGGAGAAACACTAGAGAGATCTTGATAGCACAGGACAGCACTTCTGCAGGAAACCCATTCCTAAGATCACATCTCTCTTGGAGAGTACTCTAGGCTCTCATTTTTCCTTTTCTCTCTAGCTTCTTGTTGTTGTGGTCAGTCAGCTCTCCTGTGTGCAACTCAAGGAACCTCTGATTCCTGCACAACTTTCTTCCCTTTGCATCAGGACTGGGTCGTTGCTCATTCCCTCTCCCTGTGCCATGGCACATAATTGAATCTTGTCTTCAGCTCCCTGTAACAAGACCCAGCCACAAAGGCTAAATATTTTATTCCCAAGAAAAGCCTTTGAGATAAGATTCACCAGCTGTGGCAGCACGGTGCAGATCTTCGCCAGAGAAATAAATGTCCCTTCACTCCATGACTGTCTTCCCAGCACTTTATCTGCAATGGGTCCAAACACAATCCTCAGCTGTTTTGTATTGCTAAACATAATAAAAGAGAAGTCAGCAGTTTCTGAGGGATACACTTCCATAAAAAGGAAAAAAAAAAAAAAAACGTTTGATGACATTTTCTGCATGAAACACATTATTCAAGGGATTTTTTCCTTTCTAATATCCATTTTCTGCTGGGCATTCTGTGGCTGAAGCTTCCTTCAGCACTTAAGACATCCAGACTGTCAAAGAAAAGAAAAAAAGAAAAGAAAAGAAAAGAAAAGAAAAGAAAAGAAAAGAAAAGAAAAGAAAAGAAAAGAAAAGAAAAGAAAAGAAAAGAAAAGAAAAGAAAAGAAAAGAAAAGAAAAGAAAAGAAAAGAGAAGAAAAGAAAAGAAAAGAGAAGAAAAGAAAAGAAAAGAAAAGAAGAAAAAAGAAAAGAAAAGAAAAGAGAAGAAAAGAAAAGAAAAGAAAAGAAAAGAAAAGAAAAGAAAAGAAAAGAAAAGAAAAGAAAAGAAAAGAAAAGAAAAGAAAAGAAAAGAAAAGAAAAGAAAAGAAAAGAAAAGAAAAGAAAAGAAAAAAGAGAAAAGAAAAGAGAAAAGAGAAGGAAAGAGAAGGAAAGAAAAGAAAAGAGAAGAAAAGAGAAAAGAAAATAAAAGGAAAGAAAAGAAAAGAAAAGAAAAGAAAAGAAAAGAAAAGAAAAGAAAAGAAAAGAAAAGAAAAGAAAAGAAAAGAGAAAAGAAAAGAAAAGAGAAGAAAAGAAAAGAAAAGAAAAGAAAAGAAAAGAAAAGAAAAGAAAAGAAAAGAAGAAAAAAGAAAAGAAAAGAAAAGAAAAGAAAAGAAAAGAAAAGAAAAGAAAAGAAAAGAAAAGAAAAGAAAAGAAAAGAAAAGAAAAGAAAAGAAAAGAAAAGAGAAAAGAAAAGAGAAAAGAAAAGAAAAGAAAAGAAAAGAAAAGAAAAGAAAAGAAAAGAAAAGAGAAAAGAAAAGAAAAGAGAAAAGAAAAGAAAAGAAAAGAGAAAAGAAAAGAAAAGAAAAGAAAAGAAAAGAAAAGAAAAGAAAAGAAAAGAAAAGAAAAGAAAAGAAAAGAAAAGAAAAGAAAAGAAAAGAAAAGAAAAGAAAAGAAAAAGGAAAAGACCTTATTCCAGCATAATAACTGGAGTTGGATTTATTAACCTAATTTGAGGTTATCCTGGACAGAAATTGTCTGCATAGGGACTGAGAAAGGAGCAACCAGCTGAGAGTGTTTCTGGCTAGTTGCTTGTTTGCCTTCATTTTCCTGGCCAGTAAACAGTTCAGATGGATATGGATGGAACCAGCAAGCAGAGCCAGAGTGGAGAAACCTAGAGATAGCTCTGCTTCAGCCTTGAATGCCCACATACAGCCTGTCCTTCCAAGAAGATCTTTTTTGACTACCTCATGCTCCTTACTGAGACTCAAAAGCAATGCAGTTTTTCTCCCTTGCTTGCACCCACACTTCTCCATTCCATACTGGGGACAGGAGCAGTGAGGCTCTGTTCTATTCTGAGTGCAGAGACAACATCTGGATCTCACTATGGAGACCCAAGAATGCTCTGAGAGCTGGAGGCAAGCAAGTACATGCAGCTCTGCAAAGGACTGGCAACTCTGAAGCTGGATCTGTGAACCATTTCTGGCTTGTGGACATCAGCACCGGGAGACAGGGCTCAGTTTTGACCTGTGCTTTGCACGTTGATGTCAACATTGTGATAATAAAGTTATCAAAAATGGACTTACTTGATTGTAAGCCTTAATTAACTATTAATTAAATTTTTATTAACCCACTAGTAAAGCTGATTGCACCAAGCAATGAATAAGAGGACTGCAGTTGGAGCAGTTAATGTATCACTCATTTTTATGTGGGAAGAAGGCTCATCACTTTCTGGAGGTGGCCAATCCGTAAGGATTCCTCCCTGCTAAATCAGCCTGACCATTTCCCACATGTCACTGATAAGGAAGTATTTACGAATTTATTCCTAAATTCAAAGTATACTTCAGGCCTTAATTTACTGCTGTAATTATATCACTGGCTCAATTAGTCCCCAATAAAAACGTTATGCTGTTGTACCAAAGAAATGTAGTACCTTTGAAGTAAATGGATTCACTTGCTGGGTAAGAAATCTTCTTTTTTATTGTGTTTTCTCATCTGCTACTTATAGCCACCCTTGTCTTAAATTGCCCTTTTTATTCTGCTCCTTGCAAGCAGGGTTTGTGCCTGAGCTCTGGATGCTCACGTAGAGTGAAATACTCTTCTCTAGCCTTGGGGCTGCATCAGGAAGCTTGGTGGTAGCTTTATCTCGTTAAAGCTTTGCCAGCCTCATTTGCATGGTGATTTACATGCAATGCCTTGGATGTTTGCTCTGCCACACAAAGGCTACTGGGTCTGTAGGCTTTCTTCTCCTCTTCCCTGCTTTGTTTCCTTCTTGCCAGTGATGGGACTGTGTTATGAGCTTTAAAGAAATATGGCTGTACCTTTTGTCCTACAGATTTTCTCCTATTTCATTTGACAAATACTCACAGCGGCTCCTGCCTACCTGAAACAAGCTGAGACCTCAGCACAAAAAGGACATGGACCTGTTGGAGCAGGTCCAGAGAAGACCAACAAAATTATCAGAAAGCTGGAACCCCTCTGCTGTGAGGACAGGCTGAGAGAGCTGGGGTTGTCAGCCTGGAGAAGAGAAGGCGAGATAAGGCAAGACCTTTTTGTGGCTTTTCAGTACTTTAAGGGCCCCATAAGAAAGCTGAGGCTCTGTTTGGACTGGGCAAGGTATGATGGTTTTAAAATAAAGGAGATTTAGACTAGATGGAAGGAAGACTTTTTTTTTTTTGCAAATGAAAGTAGTGAGTCACTGGCCCAAGCTGCCCAGAAAGATGGTAGATGCCCCATCCCTGGAAACATTTCAGGTTAGGCTGTTTGGGTCTTTGAGCAACCTGCTCTTGTTGCAGATGTCCCTGCTCAATGCAAGAGGGTTGGAGTAAATGACCTTGAAAAGTCCCTGTCTATCAAACCCATTTGAGGATTCCTTGAGACCAACACAAAAAAACCCAAACCAAAACAGTCCTTGGGGTCCCTGCAGAGAAATTGCTGCAGGACCTCAGGTCCACCCACACATCCACACTGTGCTTGGGCTGGGCAAAGGGACAATGCAGAACACCAACAAATGCAAAGTCTTTGTCTCAGAGAGTTCATCCTCCAGACAGCAGAGGAAAAATTGGTCAAATTGGAGAAGTGGTGTGTCAGAGGGATGAGGTAATAGCACAGCGAGGAGAATTTGGCAGGCAATCTATGAGCTGGCTAGACAGCACAGGACAGAGATCCGTCTAAGAAATGGGAACACGTTGCTGTGAGGAGGATGCTTGTGGACATGGAACTCTTTCAGACACCATTTGGCACCACTGCCTGTCCTCACTTCAGCAAGCCTCCAGAGACCTCTGGGCTTGATTTTCAGACTCAGGAACTATAGAACCATCCAACTATTCATCAAAAAAAGTTGTTCAATGTATCTTTGATTGGCTTCTGAATATGTGATACCAAGACTCCCTTGAGACCAGAATCCAATGCACACAAAATACCCCAGTAAAATTAACACTTTCTGAGAATCTCCTTCAAACTCAGAGCTTTGATCTAAAGTGACCTTGGAGGGACAGGTCCCTAGGGCAGCCACAAACCTGATATTTGTTGCTTTTCACTTCTAGCATGAAGAAGGAAGGTTTTGCCCTGAGCCCATTAAAGGATCATCCTCCCCAGCAGAATCACATCTTAATTCTGACTGGTGCTGGCTGCAGAGCTGGCTGATTGCACAGCCACAAAATGTGACAAGTACCAAATTGTGTCTTATCTTCATCTTCTCTCTAGCAAACACACCTGCCTGTGTCTCAGTGTGCTTCAGATGCCAGTTGTATGATCAATACCAGTATCAGCACTTTCCCCCAGTTCTCAGAAGGCAATGTCATGGGAACACCAAGCCATGCACCAAACACAAATTCCTCATCAATGCAGTCAAATTCCCAGGCTTGGCTGGGTTTCTATTTTACCCATTTCTGGGGCTGACATGCCAATGGGTGTCATCACTTTGCTCTCCCAGTCATACCAGTGGACATCTTCAGCCACCTTCTATTGTTCAGCAGAAAGTTTCTCCTCAGCTCCTGCAGAACACAGGGCTCAGTCCTAAGTGTCTTTGTTTATCCCTGAGAGAATCTATTAAAATTGGTCCACAGGTCTGTCCACTGGCAGTGAAGCTCTAATGAGGGAACATCCCTGTGTGCAAGTGCACCACAGGTGAGATTAATATTTCCTTTATTCTATTTATCAAAATCAACATTAAACATTCAAAACTCTAAATATTTTAAACCCAGAGAATATTCTTCATCTCCTTTCCATGTTTTTAAGGTAGATGAGAATACCATATTCCCTCCTCTCACATAAAATGCTAAAAACCAAAGTCAAGAGAGTGCACTTTCCCTGCATATATTGTTTTCTTAATGTCTGATTTATTTCTTGTAGCTGACAATCTCTGTGCCCAGGTCCATGGCTGCTCTCTGTGTGCAACCAGTATTTATCCAGGTGGCTTCATGCCTATTAAAAAAGGGAATGTAGCAAAATTAATGTATCTTTTACAGCAGGAGAGCTGAATTTATTGGTCTCACCACAGAAATTAATCTAGCACTCCCAGCTCTCCCTCACTGGACAATAAAGACACAAAGTTGAAACTGCCACACAAAGTTTTGACAAAATTCACAGTCATAGGGAGAAATAAAATATAAAATATAAAATACAAAGCCATGGGTAATTTACCACCAAAACTGAATCAGCCTTTTTACACCAGTGATACCATGAGGGGAATTTCCACTCAGTGACTAAAAAAAAAATCTACCTAAGGGAGTAAATAGAAATGGAGGATGGGAAACAAACAAGCTCCCAAACAGATTTATCTCATTTTTTGTTCACTTTGGAAAGTAAGTTCCAGTAATAAAGCCACCAATGAGGCTTGTGCAAGGCAGCATTTGGCCTCATGTCCTCATCAATGTGTGCACAGTGTGTGGGGCTGAAGGATGCTGCACGTGGAGGTGTAGCGGTGGTGGAAACCACAGCTCAGAGGAAGCAGAGGTTGTTCTGCCTCTCATCTGGTCCCACACCAGGAAGAATTAAGCCAGCACATCCTCCAGATCAATATATAATTTACACATCACTCCCCACCTATCCATCTTCACCTTTGTTTTAATGTTTCTTAACTTAAAAAAACAAACAAAACCCCGAAAAGCAAAAACCCCAAATATTTACTGTTAAAAAAAAAAAAAGGCAACAAACCCAACAAAAACTTTTTTTCTTCTTTTTTTTTTTATTTTTTTTTTTTTTTTTTTTGTATTGGGGTTGATTGGGCAGCGGGTGGTGAAAGATTTATCTTGGCAGTAAAGCTGGAAAAGGGCTATAAACCTTAGCGGAGTGCCTCTGCGCCTGGGTCCGAGGGAGGCTAATTGTTTGTTTGTTCTTTGTGTTTATGGTTTATCTGTGGCTCAGCTGACAGGAAACCTAAACCTGAAGGAAAAAACACATCAATTGCCATTATCTGCCTTCTGTGCACGCACTAAAAATAAAGCCAGGCAGAGGGGTGGCTCTCACACCCGACCCATTGAGGTGCCAGCTGGAGCGTGGCTTGCTCTGTGATGCATCAAGGATGCAAGGGAAGGAGGGAGGGAAGAACATGGACTCACCACCGTTGAGTTAATCTCTATCCCAAGCTCACTCTTGTGGTTAGGACAGCTGTGCTGCTTCCAACAGGAAAAATAGGAATGGGGGGGGGTTTGCAGTACTGCCCCCAAAAGAGAGAAGACTGGGAGGGTGGATTCAGACTAGATGTATGGAAGAAATGTTTTAGAGTGGAGCAGGTTACCAAGAAATGGTAGATGCTCCATCCCTGGAAATATTCAAGGTAGGTTGGATGGGTCTCTGAGCAGCCTGGTCTAAATGAAGATGTCCCTGCTCACTGAAGGGGAGTTGGACTAGACGGCCTTTAAAGGCTCCTTTCAACCCAAACCATTTTGAGTCTACTCCATGAAAAGTAATGCATATGTACCATAAGCTTTGAAGATCTCCTGGGATTTCATTCTGATGGTTACTTTACCCAAAAGATGCTTGAGTGGTGGAGTAATATGAATGTTTTTAGAGTATGGTAATCATCTATGCAGTCAGATAGCACAGATTGCTGTCCTAGGCACATCCCAGCATAGGTTTCCTTTCTTCCCTGTCCATGGATAGGATGTGCTGTCTGTCTGAAGGTTTTGGACTACTGTGGCAGAGTAATCCCACCTTGATGAAATGAGCCCAGGCTACTCCTGTGGGGCTTTAGCCCCTCTAAGGGGTGGGCATACTGCAAGAAGGACCACAATGGCTCCTTTGGCTTCACCTGCTCCACAGACACCAAGGAAGAGTGCAGGGCTAGGAGCTCCTGGGGAGGGGAATGTCCTGGCTGAGGAGACACATTTGGGGTACATGGCATAAAATCTGCCCTAAAATGATCCAGGGTAGTGTTGCATCATCTCAATAGGTTTACACCACTGCCAGAAACACTTAGCCCCCAAAACCATGATGCCTTGCAGATGAAAGCAATGGAGATGCTCCTGTTGGTCTGGGACGCCTCATTCCCTGTAGACATTGAGGATAGAGACTTTGTGCTGTGCCATAAATTTTTCTTTAGAAAGAGCTCTCTGCCTCAGTTTTCCTGTTGCTTCCTCTCATTTACATGCTGCATCACTGCTACTAAGGCTGTAAATGTTCTGAGCAGGGGCTGAATCCAGGAGTGGGGATGTACAGTGCTCCACACACTGGAGAGACGGAGCTACTCTAATAATAATTATTGATTTTCCAGTTTACTTTATGTTTCTTAGGATGTTTTGCTGGAAATGATATAAATTGCTGTCTCTGTCCCTATCCCAGGGCACTCTACAGCAATGTATTTTTTTCACAGTCCCAGGGCATAAAATGCAAAGTTCATTTTGCAATGATTTAAAAGTTGTATTAAGACCTAGTGTTGGATGAAGCAGGAGCAGCATGCTTGTAACCAGATAACTCCAACGTTGGAGTGACAAGTTGGGTATGCCACAGCTGTTCCACTGGATTTATCCCAGCTCATGGGCTGTGCCCCAGGGGTCAGTTTACAGTAACTCCATGCCCACCAGCAGCGTCCTGCAGCAGAAGCAACCTTAGTTACACATCCAGGGACATCAGAGAATCACAGAATTGTTTTGGTTGGAAAAGACCGCTGAGATCTTCAAGTCCAGCCTTCAACCTAAGACTACCATGGCCACTAAACTATGCCCCAAAGTGCCATGTCCTCACATTTCTTGAACACCTCTAGGAAGAGTGATTCTACCACCTCTGTGGGCAACCTGTTCCAATGCCTGACTTCTCTTGCAGCAAAGAATTTTTTTTCTAGTATCCAAACTAAACCTCCCCAGACCCAATTTCAGACCACTTCCTCTCTTTTTATCACCTGATACTAGAGAGAAGAGACCAACCTCCACCTCACTCCAACCTCCTTTCAGGCCTCCTCTTCCTCATCAAACTGCTCTGCAGCCTATCCCAGCAGCCTGACATCAAGACACTAAGAAAAGGATCTTTGGGGAGAGTGGTTTCCATGTAGGAATGAGTTTACTGTATCTGTGCTAAATATAGTCAGGGAGGGAGCAGGGAGTGCAGTCTCTCGCCCCTGCGACTTGCAGGAGAGATTATTCATTTTCAATTTGTTGTACCTTCACACCAGCAGGAATTACTGTAGCCAAACAGGATTTAATAAATGATCTGTTCATAAACAACTGATCATTTATCCAGCCCTGGTGCTCTGCTCACATTCTGAATTTCGAGGGGAGAAGGGAATGGGAGCCCGCTTGCTGGCAGGGCTGGGAAAGAAGCACCTACAAGCCTGGAGAGCTGGGCACTGGCACAACCTTGCTCATTATATTTCCAAAGTATTAAAAAGTCTGGGTGTGATAAGGAAGAGGAGGCTGTAAAACTTCATCCTTATCTTCCTGATAGCGGACCTGATCTTGCTTTTATTTATGCTGGTGTAAAGCAAAAGTAATTCCATCAGTGCTGTTGGTGCAAAACCCAAGCGGGTGATCTCAGAAGCGTGCCTGGACTCTCGGCTGGGGTTTTCTACTTTTAAATCTATTAATTTGACAAAGACTTTTTTTTTCCATTTCTTTTTTTTTTTTTTTTCCTTGAGCTGCTGGAGCTGCAGATCCAGCCTGCAGGGCTCAGAGGGAAGGGGGATGAAAACGAAGGCACGCGTGCATCTTTTCTGCATCTTTTGTCATCTCCTCCTGCATTGTTCTGTTTGGTATGGTTTGAAAGAGAGATCACCAAGTTTCGGGGAGGGGGGGGGCGAGGATGGGGGTTGGTGCTGAAGACAGGGTACTCACAGCCCCCAGCACTCTGCGTGGAACTCCGGGTGTGTGCTGGAGGTCACCCCTGCCAGGAGCAGGTGAGGATCTGAGGATGGGAGCCTTTGCATATGCCCGGTTAAATGCATTTTCCCTGCTTGTGGACTTATTCTCCTCTCCTCCATTTTTCCCTATGATGTCCAGATTTGCATGGCAAGGAAAACAAAATCATGTCCTTAACTTAATGCGGGCAATCCTAATTGTTAGTCATTGTTATGTTAATTATCATTACCGTTGCACAAAAGGATTGTAAATAGATAACATCACCTTTTCTTTTGCATTATGTAGTGGGTTGTTTCAGTTGTTGGTGGTGTTGTTTTGTTTTTTTTTCTCCAGCATTTTCTTGATGGCACCAATTAAGCAACCACCAGACAAATCTTCGGGAATCAGATTGCGGGTGGTAATTTTCTTGACAAAGGCAGGAGCAGAGCCCAGCCCGCAGCCTGCTGCTCTGCAGGTACTGCCACGCTGCAGTGCTGACAGCAGTAAAAACTTGTCTCTGACAGTAAACTAAGCATGTATGACCCGGAAGACATAGAGAGCAGATAAGGGCAGTAACACAGACTCCATTTAGTGCTATTAAAATGGTTTAAGTAGACTTACGATCAGAGATGCCAGCCTGAAACTTGAGAAGCTCTGGAAGTGAGGAGTGGGAGATGGATGGCCCAGGAGCCAGACTGGTACACAGGTTCCTGCAGCACAGGCAACTTTGTCCTGTGATTGCAGGCTGGGAAGTCTTTTCAAAGAAGAATATTTCACTATGAGAAACGGGATTTTTCTCTTTTTTTTTTTTGGGGGGGGGGGGATGGGGGGGTGGGGAGGAGAGAAACAGCATTTCTGACAATATTATGCAGAAGGGAGATACAGCTTTGGAATCACTTTGTGGGACTCTGCCAGTCATTGCAGTAAAGGAAAATGCTTTTTCTTATTAAATTAGACAGAGACACTCACAAGTGCTGACCCATGTCCTGTGGGATCATTGCTTAAGATGGGACATCCTAGTGTTTTCAATATTTCACTTTGGATCTGGGCTGTTTGGGATAGTCTGTAGTGGAGAGCTGGTGCAGGACTCAGTTCTTACCCCTGGTTCTAGGACAAAGCTGTGGTCCTTGTGACACCAGTGATGCTTGGGAGAGTCCTTGAGTCTTCCCTCCATACCCTCCAAACCATGCTGCCTTCCTGGGACCACCAGGACAAGGACCACAGAGTTCAACACCTGAGGAGAGCTGTAGCAATGCTGCCAAACCCACTTGGATGTGGTGTTTAAGAGAACAAACCCCTCTTGTTTTATTACCATCTATGTGACAAATTGATTTATGGCAGATGGTGACAGAAAGTGCCTGACACAGAAAAAATATTTTTTTTAATCAAGGAATGATCACCATAAAGAATGTTCTGTATCAGTCAAATATATCCAGCTGCAAATACCCTATATGGTAGCATTAAGAAGATGTAAACTCTCAGATCTATTATAAACAACTTTTTAAGGTAGCTGAGGCTTGGAGGATTTTGACACGGGAAAGGATGAGGAGTATCATAATTCCATATGTGTCCAGGCATTGTGGACTTGTTAATGAAATTTCCAGGGTTTGTAGGAGCTTTTGATATACTCCTGTTACAGCTGTCATGAGCACTACAGGTGCTGAAATATTTATTGTTGTTTTTTTCTTGCCCATCTCCCTACTGCTTTCCTTGTGCTCCATAACACTGAGGTTCCCTGGTGCCTGTCACCCCGTGCACAGCCACCGTGTCCTCATCTGATGTCTTCTGTTCCTTCTCCCAGTCTCAGCATTCCTTTTCCCCAGGAAGTTCCAGGTCCCTTCAGAGGAAACCTCACATCCTACCACTCAGCAACCTCCTCTCCTTGTTGCTTGGGTCTTCAGTCCCATTTTCCTATCCCTTCCACTTGTTTCATTCCACTCTGTGGACACCCAGAACCTCAGCTGCTCCATCAGGACAGCAAATAAGACAGGAAAAAGCTTGAAGGAGTAATGTTTTCCAAAGGGTAACACAGTGGGGGGATTTTTGCATCTCCACCAGCACCTCCCTCCTACTCCTTGCAGCCACAGCACCGTATCTCCTTGCCCATCATCCATTACCCTCCATCCCATCACAAACACAGCAGTTGATCATTTGTTTCTTGTCCTTGAGGCATCACCAGCATGCGACCCGCCAAGATGGCTCCAATCCTTCACCCTGCTCCTCACGCCTGGCTGTTTCCCCATCTCCCTGTGCAATAGCAAACATATCTCATCCCCACCTTCGCTCTTTGTCTTTTATCTTCTCCATCTTCTCAAGGTGTGTTCATCTTTTAAATTCCTGTTTATGCAGTTTTGAAGATGGTCTGTGGGGAAAAAAAAAATTAAAAGCTGGGGCTAGTTTATGTCAGGGGCATTTGCTCAGTAAAAGCAAAGGTGTAAGCCAGTGGGTACCAGCAAGAATCAGCACTAAGAGGAGCAGGAAAAACAGCTTCTTGCTTGGAGATTTTGATCACTGAAGCACTTTGTGACCTTTCACCTCTTCTAATTTGGGGAGGAAATTATCCAAAACAAAAATATCCTAGTTCATAGGAACATTTCACATGCATAAAATAAATCTCTGCCTGTGTACTGTGGTTTTTTGTTTCTTTTCCATCCTCTCTTTGTTTTATATTGAATGGGGTGATAAACAAACAAGACAAGAGAGAAAGAAAACTGCTTGACTTTTTTTTCTTTCTTTTTTTCTCTCTTCCCAAGTTTTTTTAAGAGTTTTGGATCGATGTGTTCCTATCAGTGCATTTTCCCTGTGCCCAGCTCAATTAGTGCTACCTCCCTGAAAAGCAAAGCAGGAACAGCCCCAGGAGGGGAGAGGTGACTCTCCCCAGATATTATCTGGCAGAAGCAATAGCTGGTTTGGGGATAAACACTGACAAATTCGCTCCAGCTCCTTGCCAAAGCATTAGGTAAGCAATGCAGGATAGTGCAAACCCGTTCTGGTTGCATTTGTGCCTCTCCTAAATGTGGCGGTGGCCGAGGTGCCCTTTGCTGGCTGCTTGGTTATGGATAGTGTTGGCTTAAAATGGACAGAGCCAAAGGGAGACAGATGGGGAAGGGAAAACAGCACCAGGCTGGGCTCTGATCCTCCCCTCCAGCCTCTGGACCTGGTTCTGCAGTGTCTGTATGTCCTTCATTTTCTGCAACCTGCACTCAGCCCTGCATTGCAGCAGCAGAGGAGTCCCCTTGGCTGCTTGGCTCCTGGAGCTCAGTGTGGGGCTGCACCAACCCGCAGCTTGCGCAGAGGTGGATGGAGAGAGGAAGGGAAAAGGTCCCAGGGACCCCCAGAGCTCCATCCCTCCAGTGAAGGTTTTCCCCAACTCAGCTCCAAAGGCCACCCAAGGGAGTTAGGATGCCACTTTGTACCAGAGCAACCTCCTCTAGCAAAACAAGCCACGTTTTCTGTTACTCCTAGGGTGAAACAGCCTCTCTCAGCCCTTTAGGATAGTTCATCTATGTCTCTGCATGCTGCAAAGCTCCTCTGGACAGAGAGGGAGAGACTCATTTGGCAGAGTCATGCCAGCAATGCAATCCTGAGCTGATGGGATTCAAAACTGTCATCCCAGATTTTGGGTGCATGTGAGGGTGTTATTTCTGGTGTCCCTTCTTCCATGCACACACCCCCCCAAATGGAAGAGGTAAGCGAGCAGAGTCAAACCTTTGGCACGGCCTCTCCGTTGTGCTTCAAAGTAGAAAATGTTGGGTGCCAAATTTTTTACTGCAGTGTAAATTAAAATGCCTGAACTAAGATGACAGACACATTGCACGGGGATCAGCGCAGCCTCCTGCCTCTTAAGAGACATATTAGAATTAAGAGCAAATGATTCCTGAGAGTAGGGTCTGCTTGAGAGGAAAAAAAAATTAAAAAAAAATTAAAATAAAACACAACCAAGGGGGAAACAGCAAACTTGTGCCAAGGTTTCTCAAAGCCTTCAGATGGCTTGAAGGGGCTGGAGGGGGCTGGTGGCTCTCCAAGCATGAATCCTACCCATGCAGACACGTTGCAGATATTTGTCTCTCTGAGTGTGATTACACACTGAAAAGTGACTTACTGTTACAACCCTTGTGGGATTCTGGACTTACAGGCTCTAGTTCATTTTCCAGGTTAAAAAAAAACCCTCCACATAACAGAAATGAAGGGATTTACTTTCTTTCTTTTTGCTTGTTTGGGATTTTCTTTTCTTTCCTTGCTTGTTTTCTGTCTGGCAGCTCACCCCAAGTCTATGGTGAAGAGGAGCTGTAGCTCTTCCCGTTAGTGGGTCACAGAGCTGGTAGCTCCTGCCCTGAAATCACTGCTGCATTGACTATGTTGTCTTCCAGAGGCAAAATGTAGCAAGAGATATTTTATTCCTAAAGTCATCAGAAGTGAGGATGAGCATGCAGATCTGGGAGGTAGGAAGCTGTTGGGTTTTGCAGGCACATCTGGTGCGTGACTACACTTTAACCTAACAGGATTCAATAGCAGGACATGGAGGAGACCAGCTCATCCTGCAGTCCAGGGGGTTCTGGTGGCACCCCTGGGCAGCACAGGCTTGTTCCTGAGCTTGGCAGATGCTAAACCTGCATTGAGGTGGAATCAGAACACACATGTACCTGCTCAGCAGGGAAAGGGACTTTCCTTCAGGCAGGAGAGGAGTTAACTGGAGTCTCCAGGGTTTGTGCATAAGTGTGTTGTGAAGGTTTTGCCATTAGTATCATTTATTTGACAATTAAGTTTCTCATGGATGGTGCTTAACTCCTGGAAACCAGAAGGACCTTCCATGCCCTTGGTTCAGATCCTTGAGCCCTTCATAATCCCTGCAGCTCTCAGCATCCCACTGAGACCCTGAATTATAGAATCACAAACTGGTTTGGGTTGGAAGGGATCTTTCCAGGTTATCTAGTCCAACCCTCTGCAGTAAGAAGGGATATCCCCAACTAGAGCAGTTTGCTCAGAGCCCCAAACTTGGAATGTTTCCAGGGATGAGGCATCTGCCACCTCTCTGGGCAGCCTGAGTTGGTCTGAGAGAAGGTGCTGCCTGTACCAGTGCAAGGACCAGTCTCCCCACAACACCCTGGCACAACAGCTCAGCATCCCTTAGTCACTCTTTCTACCTATCCAGGACGTGGTTTCTACCTGGCACTTTTGGAAACAAAATCTCATCCTGCAGCATGCACACAGGTGAAATTCAGGTAATGGGAGCAAAGAATTCCACAGGAAGGATTTTCAGCAACCCAGTTGGCTGCACTTGTTTGCATTTCCATGTTTGCATACAAGGTGCTCTTTGTTCACAGTTTATCAGCTCACACCTGACTTGGTCCTTGCTCCTTCCTGCCAGTCATGGGGGGTTAGCAGCAGAGACCAGTTTCTGGTATTATTTCCCCTGGTTGTGTGTGAGTGGCACTTGCCGCCTCACACTCCCAGTGAACTGTAAAACCAATTTTAAAACGACATTTCAGGAATTAATGCAATGCCCACTGCAATCACACGTTGGGCTGCTGAGGAGGCAGATTCCAGCCTGGAATTTGTTACCTGGCTGGGGCATTTGTCACTGCACAAGGACCCAAAGCTTCCTTGCCTTGTGGCCTCTCTGTGCAAGGACAAGTTAGAAAGAGGGATGGCCAAAGGGCAGCTCCTGCCATCCTCTGTTGGGAGGTGTTTTTAACCTTACTCCCAGTTCTCTGGAGTCAGTGCCACGTTGTGCTCTAGGTTCACAGCTAAAGGCTATTTTTTTCATAATAGCTGCAATAATCAGCCCTTTGGTAACACCTCTATCTCCATCATGGCTCATCAGTGGGACATGGTAAAGGACTTCAGTCTGTTTAGCCTGGAGAAGACACAGAGGACATCCTCTCAATGCTTATCAATATCTAAAGGGGAGGGGGCAGGAGGATGGGACCAGACTCTTTCCAGTGGTGCATAGTGACAGGACAGGGGGCAGTAGGCACAAACTGGAACCCAGGAGGTTCCACCTAAATATGAGGAGAAAATTCCTCCCTCTGAGGATGCTGGAGCCAAGACCAGGATCCCCAGAGAGGTTGTGGAGTCTCTTTCTCTAGAGAAATTCCAAACCTGCCTGTACATTGCAATCCTGGACAACCTATTGTGGGTGCCCCTGCTTTAGCAGGGTACTTGGACTAGATGATCTCCAGAGGTGCCTTCCAACCTCCACCACGCTGGGATTCTGTGATTGTGTGACTTCCCAGAGGTATGTGAATAATTTAGCTACTGAATGAGGAGACTGAGGCAGGGAGAAGCCAGCTGGGCACCTGGGTACAAGAATGGGGCTGAGAGCCTCATGTCCCGTGGGATCTGCACCGTGCTCTGCAAGACGCTCGGCGCCGGGGTGATGCTGGCAGCAGCAGTCCCACTCCCTGGAGCCTGATTTCAGAGACAATTAGGTGCCTAATGATGCAGGCAGACACCCGGTGGCATTTGCACTGGAATGGGCTGCTTTACATGCCCAAGCACTTCTGAAAACCTCACTGGCATCTACCTGCAGCTGCAAGCTCCTGCAAAAGCCAGAATATTTTCAGACTACTGCCTGGGGGAGGCTGCTCTGGGCTGCATAAAAGGCAGTCTTGGCTTAAGATGTGGGCTTTCAGCACAGGGGAGAAGGGCTGGAGGGCACCACTTACTCAACCAGTCCCTTAGAAGAAGGACCCAGTGCCCCAGGCTTCCTTCTGGCCACCTTCCACAGAGTCCTGAAGCTCAGCTGCTGCACACAAGACCTGTCACCACATCTAACCTGCTCTTCCAGGGTTGCCTTTGGGTGAGTTTAATACTTTTTAAAGAAGGGTTTAGCACAGATTCTGTCCTTTTTGTACAACCACTCCATATTTGCACCCATATCAGCTTATATTTCTTAGACCTCCAGGCACGAGGTCTAATTCAATTTGCAGGGCAGGGGCAGGCAATAATCCCTCTGGACATAAGGATAGAGGGGTATGCTAGATGAACGCTGTGTCTATAGATCCTTCATGAGCTCGTGGGCATCTCTTTGAGTTTATAAAGTCTTGTGACCAAAGATTTTGCCATAAGCTCCCAGAAGACCTCAGCTGGAGTTGGGTTTGGATAACAAATATTCATAGCTTGGGGGATCAAATGGCTCAGGAAGGTGATACCTGGAGGCTCTTGATAAATACTCTGGTGCTCCTCTACTTCCCATCTGCTCCCATATCCCAGCAAAAAGAGACACCCAGACCCCCAACTCAGGCTTTGCAAAGGCTCTTACAGCTTTATACCCACACCCTGCACCTGCTCTGAGCCCACCATCAGACCTTATCCAAAACCTGTCTTGCTAGAACTTCCTCCAGCTTGCATCACCAAGTTAGAAAGCCAATAATCCAGTAATTTATTATTAAACACAATATTTCTAGGTGACTCCCTGAATAGGGAATTTATTTCAATGCTGTTTTGCAAAAAGTAGAAGTCTTGCCTCCAGGTAGAGGGTTTATTTTCCACCTTTGTGGAGAGCAGGCAGAGAAAACAAATGGCTTCAGTAACTGCAAAATAATCTACAAGGCAGAGTGCATCTCCCCATCTTCTTTCAGAAGGTTTTATTCAGTTCAGGCTTTCTATATGATCCAGTGATGAATGAAATACCTGGAAACAGTGCAAAGTAACATTATTTATGGAGAACAGTAAAAGAGCATCCTGTTTCTTTGCATGCAATTTTGGCAACAGCAGAATTTTGAAATTAAGATGAGATTCCCCTCAAATCATTTCAATTCATCCCAAACTTAAAAAAAAAAACCAAAAAAGAAAAGGTCTTGTGCAGAAGTGGTGATGGTTTGGTCTTCCCAATGTCCCTTGTGTCTTTGAAGCTTCCATCCTTTGGTTAAGTCAAGGTCTGGAAGAGCATGAATGCAGGCTGAGCAGCCCAGTCTTCCTCTCCACTACACAAATTTTCTCATCAATGAGTCTTAATCATCCATAAAGCCATTCCCCACCATCTTCTGGTTCTTAGTTCATCAAACTGAACTAAAAATTGTCTTCTGTCACAGCTCAGTCATGTGGTGAGCCCAGGTACCTCAGTTGCTGCAAATGATTGCCATAGCATCAAAGATAAATCTGACCCATCACTGCAAGGATGCTGAGCCTGGGATGGGTACCTGCCTTCCAAAACTGCTCCTCTTGGCTCCAGATTCAATAAGCAATTTGAAAAACTGCTAAAAGTTTGAGCTGGGTGGTGCCAGCTGGCTTGGGTGGCACATGCCTCGGTATCTCTCTGAATCAGGGCCCCCCCTTAACAGGGCTTTATTTAGCAAGTGCCTTACACGTGCTAAGCTTGGGATGAAAAACTTTTCCCTTTTTTTTTTTTTTTTTGGTTTAAAATGGTTTGTTTGCTAGTAAATTCACAGTATGGCTGAGATAGCACATTTGTGTTGTTAGGTACAAAGATAATGGAGGATTAAAATGCTGACAAGTGTGTAGAGAGGGAAATGATTTGGTTACCTCTGAGCGATGCAGCAGCAGCTGGAGTGATCCCCGCATCTGTGGCTGCTTCCAGGCAATTACTGCTTCCCTCCCAGCGCTTCTGACAAATGCTTCTGCTCTCCTGCTTTGAATTGTCAAATGCAAAAGTTGCCATGAGAAGTGGTTTCCCTCCTTCAGCCTTTCTTTCAGCTTTTCTGTGATCAGTTTGGAGTATTTTCACAGGGTAAAAGCCGAGTAGTTTTGTGGTGTGAAATTCCCCCCTGGTCCAGGCAGGAGGGTGAAAGGAGTCTCATCACTGGATGCATCTGTACACTTCACAATTTCCCTATAAAATCCTTTAATTGACTTTAATAATATCTTTAATTCAAGAGTTTCACACATTTGGGGTCAGGTCTGGTGTAGTGTGGTTTTACTGGTATCCCCCCAGGCTGTGCCAAGAGCCCGTTACACGGGGTGAAGGAGCTCCCCTTTGAGCCAACCATTGCCCTTCTCCTGCCACCTCCACCTCTTGTAAAAACAAACACAGGCTCCCTAAGTGCAATTAGCATCTGAGGAATGCCAAGAGAGGGAGATTAATCATTCATAAACTAAACAAATACTGTTCTGATCCCATTAGCCAACAGACAGCGTCTCCCGTTAATTTACTTCTGTTTGAGGTGTATCTATTAACCCCTTTTAATCGGCTATTATTCCAGTTAAACTCTTAGCTGGGCTTAGTTATCAAGGAAAGTACCCCTCTGACATGAGATCAAATTAAGATTATGGAAAACTTGCTAGGAATGAAAAGCCCTGCATTTGTAATTGAGTTATAACCTAATTAAAAAACAAAATGAGGAATGCTTCTGAGGAGGTCCCTGCCAGTATCACGTCATGGTAGTGTTGTGTTGATGGCTGGACTTGATGATCTTAGAGGTCTTTTCCAACCTTAAGGATGATTCCATGATTTTCCTGAGCATCTTCCTCCCTCCACTGAGGTCTCTTTGCTGAATTTTGTCAGCCTAAACTCAACCAGACAGGTGTCATCATCATCTGCCTTAATGTGCTCACCCCCTGACACAACGTGGCTTTTCCCTGTGTCCTCCTTTGTAGCAACAACTGAGTTGAAAATCTAATTTTTCTTTTTTTTTTTTTATTGTCAGAGAGGCACATAAATTTAATAGACTTACCAGTTTCCAGCCCTCCACTTAAAGTCAATTACTGGTGGTGGATATGTATGCCCCAGCAGCTCGGCTACCTGCTGCAGGACAGGCTCACCGTGCTCCTCATTTATGGAGCACACAGTCTGTGGAAAATGTGATATTTTAGACTGCAGGTAGCAGAGTATTAGATCTCCAGGTTTCTGAGGTCTGAGGTCATCTTCAGTGAGTAGCTAGTTTCTGCCCACATCCATGAGCAGGAGGCAGCTACAGAGCTAGGAGGAAAATTTGTGCCCTGGAGATGCTGCAGGCATCCAGCATCATGGCACCTGGTTGGAGAGCTGGTGGTGGGTTAGATGGAGCAGAAGATGCTCTCCTGCCTTGGGTTTACTGCTCTGTAGTTATTGTTGTAAGTGAATGACAATGGAGCAAGCATCCCTGACTGGAAGCAGGCAGCAGCTGGGTGCTGAGAGCACCCTCAGGGTGCTGGCTTTGCTCCAGAGTTTGTATCAGCTTTTCAGCCTGAAAGTGAGAGGAGAGAGGAGTCATAGAATTGTAGAATTGCAGAATGGTTTGGGTTGGAAGGGGCCATAAAGATCATCTAGTTCCAACCCCTGGCCATGGACAGATACACTTTCCACTAGATCAAGTTGCTCAAAGCCCCATCTGGTCTGCCCTTGAACATTTCCAGGCATGGGGCATCCACAACTTCTCTGGGCAATCTGTTCCAGTGTCTTACCACCCACACAGTGAAGATTTTTTTCCTAATATCTAATCAAAATCTCTTCTTTTTCAGTTTGAAACCATCACCCCTTGTCCTGTCACTGCAATCCCTGACAAAAAGTGCCTCCTCATCTTTTCTGTAGACTTCATAAAATCATAGACATCATAGAATCAGTCAGGGTTGGAAGGGACCACAAGGATCATCTAGTTCCAACCCCTCTGCCATGGGCAGGGCACCTCACACTAGATCAGGCTGGCCAAGCCTCTTCCTTTAAGTATTGAATGGCTGTAATAAAGTCTGCTCAGAGCCTTCTCTTCTTCAGGCTGAACAAGCCCAACTTTCTCAGCACATCCTCTTAGCAGAGGTGCTCCAGCCCTATAATCATATTTGTGGCTTCCTCTGAACCTGTTTCAACAGTTCCATGTCCTACTTGTGCTGAGGACCCCAGAGCTGGACACAACACTGTAGGTGAGACCCCACCAGAGCAGAGTAGGAAGAAGGAGAATCGACCTACTGCCCATGCTGCAGAGGCAGGAGAGCCGTGATGGAAATGAGCATTTTGACAAAGCTGCTGGCTCCCTATTTCAAAACCCAGAACAACCCAAATGGATTTCATTTTCCTCCAATTTCAACCAGAACTTGAAGAAAAGTTTGCAATTTAATCCCGAAGATCTTGATGCCATTCTCACCAGGGATCATTTCTATCACAGCTCCACACAACAACCCACATCAAGCAGAAGGAGGAAAAGTCTCACCTGAGCTGCCCAGCTCCCAATTAGCAAAAGGTAAATAACTCTTATTTTCTCTCTCTTGCTTCTCGGGCTGTGGTGGCTGATGAGCCTTGTGAAGCCTCCTGCTTCAGTGCATAAATACTGCATCTTCAGGGATTTGCTTTGGTTAATTTAGGAGCTGCTTGAACTTTGCTTAAAGGCGCCTGCGTGTTGCTATCCCTTGGAGTCACCCGATGGGTTTGTCATAGCTGAACCTGCAGTTCATTAGAGGTACAGAGTCAGCTAATTATTCCAGAAAACATGGTATAATTTTATGAATTATGCATAAAATATTAACTAATTGTGGAGTTCCCAGATATGTATATAGGCTGCAGGGCAAATGCTTCCCCACTTGAGGGCTATATGCAAACACAAACCAAATAACACATATATTTAATTTGGTGTTGCAGGCAGGGTGGCCATTCACTGAGGCCACAAGCATCTATGGGAGAGCATCATGGAAGTCATAAAATCATGGAGTCGTGGAATGGGTTATGTTGGAAGGGACCTTTCAAGGTCATCTAGTCCAATCCCCCTGCAGTCAGCAGGGACACCTTGAATTGCATCAGGTTGCTCAGAGCCTTTTCCAACCTGCCCTGGAATGGTTCCTGGAGCATCTATCACCTCTCTGGGCAACCTGGGCCCATCCTCAGTGTAAAAAATGTCTTCTTTCTCTCTGGTCTAAATCTTCTCTTTTAGGTTAAACCCATCACCCCCTGTCCTGTCACAACAGACTAAAAAAGGCTGTCCCCATCTTTGATGTAGAGTCCCCTCCCAGTGTTCAGCCCACGAAGGGGGGCTGCCAGGCACAGAACTGCCCCGGGCTGTAGTTTACAATGAAGCGCTATCGATGGAGCTTTGACCTCTAAGCCAAACTAGTTGCAGAAGATCCATGCTGAATTTCATGGATATTGGCCAAAGCACTGCCTTTCTCCAGCAGAGTGATTGTGGTGCAGCCCTGCCCACAAGCTCTCTAGGTAGGTACATCCTTCCCTCAGCACAAGCGCACTGGAAGGACAAACCCTCAGCACACTATCAGCCCCCAGCCCCTGCAAACCCCTAGGGAGTAGCTGGGGAAGCCCTTCCCTCCCAGAGACACAAAGTAGCAGCATGCCAAGACTTGATCCATGGGCACTCACTTCAAAGATGCAGATCAGCAGCAGCGGTCCTCCTCCTCTGACAGATACTCATTTCAGAGTTCACCAGCGTGCTTTGGAGACATAAAAATCAATAGAACAGAGGGAACAATAAAGTTTCATTGTTCAGTAATGAGGTAGACAGCATCTATCAAAAACTCCCAAAGTGCTGCTCACTGCAGGATTCTTCTCCACTGTCTCCTCCTGGCTGGAGATAAAGAGCCTCTGGCAGTGGGGCTGGACCTCACCTAACTTAGAGATGGGCTTAGCTGGGAGAAATCTGAATTCTGGAAGATAAGCATCCCCCTGTGGCCAGACTCCATTGCTTCATCCTCTTGCATGCAGTATGGTTGCAGCATTCCAACACTTCCAGCTCAAGATCTTGAGATGGTTGCTGAGTTCCAAATCTTGACCTCCAAAAGAGTCCAGGAGCTCAAGCAATTATTAGATCTACTCCCAACATGAGGATGTCCCCGTTGTTGTTGTAGCAGGTAGCATGGCAGGCAGCTTCTCTACACACCTGGTGCCAAGGGACTGGTGGTGGTGGTGGGAAACTGGCTGTCTGGAGAGAAAGCACCAGAGGAGCAAACTCAAACCTTTCAGCTCCAAGGATGCTAATGCAAATTATTAAAATTTTTAAAACTTTAGAAGAAGATAGGAGAGGAAGGGTGATGTTTGAAGAACAGTTATAGAGAGATGGGTGGAGGTAGGAAAGCATGGAAAGGAAGAAAAGGTCAGAATGAGAGCTGCCTATTTGGGCTCTCTTATGTCACTAACCCCTGCAAAGGGATGGTGGAAGAAATATAGAGATAAACAGACCCCAGAGGGTAGGAATCAAGTTTGTCTTGAGGTGCAGAGCCTTGGGTGCTGCTACAAAGAACTCCACCCTGCAGTATCTGGGGGCCATGAGACACCTGGGTGGTATGTCAAAGGACAACGGAGTGCTGAGGACCAGCAATGCAGGTTCAGACTCTCAGTTCCAACCCTTGTGATCCCCAGCTTCTCTCCCATCTTCACCAGCAGCATCACCCAGAAAAGTATTTCTTCCCTACACCCACAGCAGCTTTTCCAAATGAGGCTGAGCTTCATTTAATATTATTTTTACAAAACTTTAAATCATCTTCCTTTTCTTTTCTTCTTCTTTTTTTTAATCTCTTCCCCCCACCCCCCATACCTTTTCTGCTGAAGAAAGGGAAATGAGCTGCTGGTTGGTGGAATCATTTTGCTTTATCCCAAAAAAATCTTAAAACCTGAGACAAGGCACATGCTGCAGCATCCAGGGGAATACAGGCTTGTCTCTTGCTTCTGCCCAGCTCCCTTGTACTGTCACGTTAGCAGGAAGAAATATGCAGTCACCCTTGCTGCATATTCTGGCAGGGTTATTGTCAACTTATTATTTTTTGACTCAAAGCCAAAAATGAAGGGCATTTGCATCTTGCAATTTTGCTGTTTGCTTGTCTTGCTTATGTTGCTGGAAATGACCTACAAGGAGTCAACAGCAGGCAGCTAGGACAACACCGGAGTGGAAAAGAGATGAAGCTGGAAAGTTCAGAGCTCACCCTAAAGCATTCCACAATATTAAGTTAACAGGGAGGAAGCAATTAAAAAGCACATGGATGTTTCATTAATAGATTTATTCCAAATTTGCCGGGGCTAGTGACCTGAGAGCCCAACTGGGATTCGGATTTCTCCCTGTAAAAAACAAACAAACAAACAAAACAAAACCCAGCAATCACCTACAGTTAAAATAAATACAGCCACCAGCTGCTAGACCTGTACATGGAGATGACTCTCATTTACATCCATGCAGTCAGTACAGAGAAAGGAGCCACTTTGTTTGCCTTGCCTTTGTTATATCTTGTACCCTGTCTTAACAACATCCTTTTGCATCTTAAAGGCTGAGGGTACTTCACTGGAGGGCAGCAGAATTTACATCGATGTGATAGGGAAGCTGCACAAATATAATTTACTGTAAGTGGCACTGAATTGTATAACAGAGAGAAGGTGAAGATCTTTGTGAAATATTTCCTCTCACCAAAACAAACAAACCACCAAAACAAAAAAAAAAAAAAAACAAACCCAAAACCAAACCCAAAACCCACAAACCAAAAAAAACAACCAAACCACCCCCAAACCACAAAACCAGTCCTGGGAAGAATATCTTCTTAAAGACAGTTCTGCATAATTGCTCTGTACATCTGACAGGGCTGGAATATACTTTTTCTTTTAGGTGTCAAAGACTCAGCACTGACAGAAGGAGTGGTGCACTCTGCAGTCTTTGGTGCAATGCCTGGTGCATTACGCTCACGTTGTGAGGCATCTCCTCTCTGCTTAGGAAATGGTTAATTTTCAAAGATAAGAAGAGTTGCTGTACAGCAATCAAATGGAAGCTAATGCACACCTAAGACTGCAGGCAGCAGCTCTGGGAGCTGCTGGCATCACAGGAAGAGTGGGAAAAAAAAAAAAAGAAGAAGAAATAAAAGAAATACAAGACATCTGAATTTTAAATATATTAAGAAAATTCTGCAGCCACACACCTCTCTGCTCTAGTGACAATAAAACTTTACACACATGTCTCTGTTGGCCCATACTCTTCCATCCTGAACACCTACAAAAGAAAGAGGGAAAAAAAAGAACTGGATTTGCAAGAGGGGGGTCCCGTCTTGCCTGTCTCCTTCACAAGAATAATCTTATCAAAGTCTCTAGAGTCATTTTCCTGCATGCAGGCATAAGGACTTGATGGAAGAGGAGAGCAATAGGGACAGGCAGTTTGTAAATTATGTGGGTGCAGGACATATCAAGACCCAGCCCTGACTCACTTGCACAATTTGGATGCAATGAGCCACCCGATACAGATGCAGAACACCTATAACTTCATTTACTTCATTGGCTTTGGAAGCTCTGGAGAAAGCAAAAGCAGAATCTGAAAATGTTGCAAACACCCAAAGCCCCATTACCAGCAAATTTCTCCTTGAAATGTCTTATTTCAGCAAAGATTTGTTTCCAAGTTGCTATGGTTGTCCCCTTGTGCCACGACCCTATTGTCAAAGCCAGTGATGTTCTAGTGACCTATGTCTCAAGGTCACAGTTTGATGAATTTGGCAAATGTGTTTGTTACTCCTTTTTTTTTTTTAACCACACTTTTAAGTGAAACCTCTGGAAGAAAGCCTGACACTGCAGCTGTCTTCTGGGCTTAATCTGAAGAATTTTTAAGGTTGGAACCTGATTCAGTTGAAGATGTCCCTGCTCACTGCAGGGGGGCTGAACTAGATGACCTTTAAAGGTCCCTTCCAACCCAAACCATGTTTCTGTGACTGCTTTTCTCAGAGTCCTTGCTGGATGGCATCTCACTGGGTCACATTATTTCAAGACAGGTCCATCTTCTGTTCCAGGAACAGTGCGGGATGAGAGGCTGCTGAATAAGACTCTCACACTTAATTATCATCAAGCAAATAAAATAAAAGAGAAATGTTCATGTAGTTAGTAATTACTGAGTACAACAGTCAGATAGATGCTTGGGCAGATTCCTCCAACTGATGTAAAGGCTCTGTAGGAGACATAAAGTGCTCCTAGTTCCCTTCTTCTGCAAATGACTCTCTGTATCCTCCACTTCGGGATTATTTATTTCTGAGGTGAGTAATTATCAACTGTGGAGAGAAAACTGCTGCAGTGTGAAGTGTGGAGAAGCTCCAAGGAGTGGGAGTGATGCCTTTCGCTGCCTGCATGAATGAATGTACCCTTGCCAGCCTCAGCCAATGCCACCTGCAGCTAAAGTCATTCTTCTGAAGACAGGAGAACCCCAAAAGGGACAAAAGTGAGGCACTTCAATGTGTTCCTCTCTTCTAGAAGCAACGGGAGGCTAAAATGTCTGCTTCACTCAAGGGACGGGGAAAGTCTGATGCTGGAGCATCCCAAAGGGCTTTCTCTGCCCCTTGAATGGAGCAGGAAGGCTGAAGCTGGTTTACACTCAGTGTACACAGCCACAGCCACCCCCAAAAGGGTGTCCCACCCCAGGCTGACGACAGCATGGTCACACATGGGTCATTTTAAAATACAGCATCTGCCAGTGCCCCTTCCAGAAATAGCAAGGTGGATGAGCAATGTGAGATGCCTTATCCACTGGCAGTTCTGCATGGGAGAGAAGTCCCTGCGTGGCTCTCTAGGGAAGAGGGACCGGGACCAGCTTTGCAGGCAGCCATTGGATGCCCACCACTGACTCAGCAACTTCAGGCAGCAGGAAAAAAAAAAAAAAATCTGATTCCAGGAGGTTAAATTGATTGCCAAGAGGTCCTACAAACCTGACAGCCTCCGAGCAGCTCAACTTCATTTCAGTTATTTCAAGGCAATTCCAGGAGGGCAAAGAGGAGAGCAGCACGGGGAGCTACGGCCACCAGCCTGCTCTTAAAGAGCACACTCACATTTTCCCACCTCATTTTCTTTCCTGCTTCTTCTTTGAGGGATAAAATTTCATGCCGCTAAAATCCTTTTATTCTTATTTTTTAATTCCTTTTAATGCATGGCTGGATAAAGGGCAGGGCAGGAGCTGGCCCACAGTCTGAAGAGGAGCATCACTGGATGACTGCACTTCAGGAGGCTACGGCAGAGCCCCACGCGCGATCCCATGAGCACTACAATTAACTATTGCTCTGTTGGATACCAAACAAATTACCTGAGTGGCTGCTCTGAGGCACTTGGGCTGTGGAGGAAGCAGATGATGTACAATTTGCCAGAGACTTTCATAAGTAGGAGATAAGAGAGGCTGGAGGAGTGCAAATCAATGCCCTTTTAGATCTATGGTGCTTGAGGCATCTGTCAATGCTGGAGAGTAAATATTTACTTTTCAACATAAAGTCCATATAATCACTTTTCTATCAGTCACTTACTGCTTCCAAGTGTTTCTTACTACGCTGTTGATATTTGCATTAGCTACTTACATTGGCTATAAGATTCATACAGTTGTCAACTGCATTTAGACTTCAGCTGCAGATCTCTGGGTCCTGCACCACAGCTGCTGCAACTGCTGATGGCAAATGAAAAGAGAAAGCTGAGATATTTCCCACAGCAAACAGCAGACAGAGATAAAGATGGAGCTACAGCATGAAGGTTATAATAATAGGCTCTCTCGTGCTCATTAAATGAAGAGTCCCATGGGATCCAGGGTGCAGATGTGGGCAAGCGACAGAAAGCTAGACACAGTGAGGAAAACTTCCATTTGGAGAAGGGAAGTGTTATTAAACCCATTTTATTGATGGAGGAACTGAGGCACAGCAGTAGAAAGCGACCTTGCTCAAGGTCAGATGCAGAATTTTCTCAGAGAATGTGAAGCTGAACCCAAGTCTAGAAACTGGGGGCTCAAGAAAAAGACACAAGATCATTTCTGCTCCTTGCACACTCAAAACTGGCAGGAAAACCCTTCTGCAAATGCATTTGGTAGACCGAAATAAGAAGCAACATTGTTTGACCTGAGCAGTACCCAGGGCTCAGTGCTACTCTGGTGTGAATGGGGAGGAGGGAGCCACAGCCACTGCTGGGCATGGCTGATGGCTTGGGGTACACTTTGCTTCAGCCACTCTTCTCTACTCAAAGATAACAAATGAGCCAAATCAAAAACTTCGGAAATGACCCCAAATATCATGCAAAAAGTCTTGAACAGCAGCTGTCATCAAAACCATCAAAAATGGCTCTCATGTCTTTGCAAGTGGAGAGAGGCCCAAGAGCCCCGGGAGAGTCCCGGCAGAGGTGACCTCTGTCCATATTAATGAACAAGATTAACTCTCAAACTTAGGGGGAAAAAAAATCAAAAACTCAGCCAAAAAAACTAACATGGTTTATGGCTTAAGGAGGCCCCAACAAGAAGCTTTGCTGGCACATTAATCTCAGCTTGCATCTTTCCTGGCTACACTCCTGTGTTGAAATCGCTATGGGCCAGATTCTGGCAGAATGATTCCTGCTCATCCCCACCTTGCTTTACAAGCACTAATTCAAACTGATGGAGCTCTTCATACAAAAAGCTGCTTCCCAGTGTGGGGGTGGCAGGACGTAGCCAACGGATCAGCGTTTTGTGCCTGCCTGCTGCTTTCCCCCTTCTCTTCCCTCTCCCCCCCCATCCTCCCCGCAGCGAGTGGTCAGCGTTCTCACCGCCCCAGCGTGTTGACATGCCAGAAATATCTCTGCTTCGCTGCCTATGCTCTTGGAAGTATTTTGCTGCTCTCTCACCTCTCCATGAGAGAGACACATTCATCTGTCAGCTTATCGGAGGAATTTCCAACAATCTGTGGCAACGCTACAAGTCTCAATCTTGCTGTAAGTACCTAAAGCCAATTAGCATACAAGATGTTTCCCTCTCACATAGTGCACCAGTGGCCTGAGGGCTTCTTCTTCTTTTTTTTTTTTTTTTTTTTTTTCTGTACATGGTCTTTTTTCTTTCTCTCTTTTTTTTTCTTTCCTGTCTTTTTTTTTTTTTTTTTCCGTCTTTTTTTTCTTTTTTTTTTTTTTTTTCAGGACCAAGAGCAAATAGAAGCACACGGCAGCACCCGCCCGGCATAGAGGGGGCATGAGAGAGGAGCCATATGGATGGGCATGGAGGATTCATCTCCCCCTAATCAATTCCTCAGTCGCTGCTGACCCCGCATAGCCGGTGGCAGAGGGATGTGGGGGATCAAGGGGAGTCCCATTGCTCAAGTCTGAAGGGATGAAGAAGATCAGTGGATGATCCCGAGGGATGAGGGGGGTTCCCCCTGTCCGGGATTTGAAGGATGCGAGAGACCGGGGGATGCCCCACTACCCAGGACTGGAGGGATGAGGGGTTTGGGGGAATCCCGGTCCCCGGGACTGGAGGGATTAGGGAGATCCGAGTGGGTCCTGCTGTCCGAGGCCGGAGGGATGCGGCGGGGACGTGAGGGTGCCGGTGCCCTGGGCTGGTGGGATACGGAAGGATGTGGGGTGGTCCCTCTGCCCGGGGCCGGAGGGATGCGGGAGGGTCCTGCTGCCCGTGGCCGGAGCTGCTGGAGCTGCGGTTTCCCACGAGTGCCCTCTCCTGGAAAAAGCCTCCTCTCCACATGTTCCCCATCCCGCCTTTCTCCGGGCGAGAACATAAAACACCCGGGCTCATTAGCGCAGATGTTTCAGTACTACCCCCATCTCCGAGTCCTCTGGTCTATAAGCACAGACTTTGCTGCCAGGAACCCTCCCGGTGGTTCTTTTCTCCAGCCATACCCTCATGTTCGTTTGAGACATGACCAATCCTTTTAGCATGGCAGCTTTCTTCTGCCAATGGAGGCCAAACACTGTTTTGACAGAGCTGGCCTTGCCCTTGTTTTATTTATAAGAGCATGTGGTGACAGGAGAAGGGGCAATGGTTTGAAACTAGAGCAGAGTAGATTTAGATTGGACGTTAGGAAGAAGTTCTTTACTATGAAGGTGTTCGAACACTGGAACAGGTTGCCCAGAGAAGCTGTGGACACCTCATCCCTGGAAGTGTTTAAGACCAGGCTGGCTGAGGCTTGGAGCAACCTGGTTTAGTGGGAGGTGTCCCTGTCCATGGCAGAGAGGGTTGGAACTACATAATCTTTAAGGTCCCTTTCAGCTCAAGCCATTCTATGATTCTGTGTACTGTCATTTGGGTGATGGCCAACAAACTTTGTCCTTTCTATCAGACACCCGACATGCCCTATGTATCCCCAAAGAAAAGGGACAGTTAGCTTCCACATTCCTGTGTATTTTATTTAGGATAACGGTTTGACTCAATGACCTTAAAGGGTCTTTTCCAACTGAAAAGGTTTTATGATTTTCCAAATATTTTATTTAAATACTTAAAGCTGCCACAATAAATTTGACCCACAGCCCTGCCAGGCTGTTTCTCATCCCCCTGAGCATGCCTCTCATCCTCATCTGAACATGAAGCTCTGACACCAAGCACTAGTTTCATATGGCTAGGCATTGCTCTAGCCTCGTATTTATAGAGGCAGATTGGATACACCTCTGTACCTCAGTTTTGGGCCTCTCAGCACAAGAAGGACATGGAGATGCTGGAGCATGTCTAGAGAAGAAGGGTAATGAGGTTGGTGAGGAGTTTTGAACACAAGTCTTATGAGGAACAGCTGAAGGAACTGGAGTTGGTCAGCCTGGAGAAAAGGAGGCTGAGGGGAGATGTCGTTGCTCTCTACACTACCTGAAAGAAGGCTGCAGTGAGATGGGGGCTGCCCTCTTCTCCCATGCAACAAGTGATAAGACAAGAGGAAATAGCCCCAGATTGCACCAGGGGAGGTTTAGGTCAGATATTAGGAAAAATGTCTTCACCAAAATGGTCACCAGGCACTGACTCAGGTTGCCCAAAGAGGTGGTGGAGTGACCATCCCTGGGGGTGGTTAACAGACATTTGAATTAGGTGCTTAGGGACATGGACAAATAGTTGTGTACAGGGAGATGATAGGTTATGGCTGGGCTCAATGATCTTAAGGTCTTTTCAACCAGGCAATTCTATGATTCTCTTCCCTGCACGAACCACTCCCTTCCCACCAGTACTGCTGGTCAGAGCACTCCAGGCCAATGAATTCTTCCAGAAAAAAAACACTTTTCTTTGAAACTGGGCCACAAGCAGCTTTGCCACCATTCCAACAAGAGTTATTCTTACAAGCAATTAAAACACCCAATAAACCAATGCCTGATTGGAAGGCAAAGGTCCTTCCCACCACAAGATTCCAGCAGATGAACCAGTTAAGAGGAACTCAGGCCAATTTCTTTCTTGATAGATAATGATGGGAGTTCTCACCAGGGATCTGTAATTTTCTATTGATGAAAACCTGCCTTTCCTGATTTGCAGGGTTATCTGTCTTTCTCAACTTCAGGGCCCTTGCCAAATTTGCAGGCAGCCCTGTGAAAGTGCCGGGTCCCACAAGAGCCATGTATTTTAATACGAAGTAGTTTTCTTTGCCCTGGAACCAGGAGCAGTTCTCCATGCTGACAATCCATAAAAGACCTAATGACCCATCTGAGGAACATTAACCAGCACGGTGGCCATTTCAGGCAGAGAGTTTGTTTGTTCTTTTCCCTGCCCTGCTTGGGAGTCTAATTTCTGGAGAGGATCTTTGGGGGCTGAGTCGGATCTTCAGAGGTCTTTTAGCATTGAATAACTAAAAATCAGGCTAAAGGGTGGCTTAGCCTTTAAATTTAAAAGCCCAATTTGCAAAGAAAAGCTTTGTTAAGGAGCTACAGCATGCTGTGACAGGGCTGGCAGCCTGCAATGGCCTCCTCCTGCCCAAGACAGTGGATTTTTCAGGCAAAACCCCATTATTGCCTTCACCAAGAGCCTGCAAAAGTGATTGCTAATCTAAAGGAATTTTTGTCTTCCAACTTAATTGGTTTTACTTATAATTTAGTACCATATAAAAGAAAACTATTTACGCCCCGCTGTATTTTCATGATCTATAGTTAACATTTGTGTTTAGCTGGGAATTATGATCTGGCTCCATTCAGTCTCTGAGAAATGGTTGGAAATATTGAAATGCAAAAATAATCTTTTGAGGTGAGAGGTTTTCTATACTGCCAGAGGTGCAGATGGGATGGGGAAGATCTCCACCACCAGCAACATTGCAGGAGAGGGCTGGATTTGAACACAGAGCTCTGATCCTGGCCACCGATGCACAGCCAAAATGGTTCCTGGGCACATATTTCCTCCCAAATAATCTTTTTTTGGGTGCCAAAGGGGTTTGCCATCAAAATTATTTCCCATTGGCAGCCAAAAGCAAACAGATCAGGGTGCTGAACTGCTGGTAGTCCCAGCTGAGAACTGAGGAGATCATCTCATGTGTGATCATCATCCCAGAGCTCCCGGCATTTTGCAGCCAGGACCAAGATAAAAGCAGTTTACATCAATCCCCCAACGTCTCCCCTCATTGCCTCTGAAATGGACTTAAAATCTGTTTGTTCAGGGGCTTGTGATTTCTCCAGCCTTCAGGAATCCTGTTATGCCTTGAAGATCTTCCTTTTTTTTTTCCCCCTTCCTTTTTTTTTTTTTTTTTTTTTTACCCTTGGAGTGCCCTAATTATACAGAGCATTGATTTTACAATGCATTCCTGGATTGATTGTGCTGCCACGCTCCTCCCACAGGAAACAGCTTGCACATGAGCACTTTTTGATCTCTCCAAAGTATTCCCTAAGGTGAATCAATGGCTCTTGCATCTTGTCTCTTGCTTTAGTTTCGGCAAAGCCGAAGACGTCTCGCTACTGAAATGAGCTTCAAGAAAAATATCGGAAGGGAGAAAAAGAGAAGGAAACTGATTCATATCTTCCCCTCCCAAAGAGATTGTCTCATGTACAGCAAAATATGTTCTTGTTAACATAATGTTCTCATCCTGCTCAGCCAATCATGACCCTGGAGAAGGCATGGGAACGTCCATATCTTTATCTTTAATAAACTGGCCAAGATAAAAGTAATGATATCTTAAGAAGCAGAGTGCATAATAAAATATATATCTATATAAAAGCATGAAATGACATGCTAAAATGAGGAGAAAGAGGCAATTTATGTATTTTATGGCTTTGGCATCTCTGTAACAGAAATCTTGGACACAGTGTTGTTAACACAACCAAAGTTTTTAAAGCAGAATGTCATTTTTAGTCTAAGGGGAGGGTATCAGCTCCTGATGCCAGTGATACTCTGTGAAGGGGGTAATGGATTAGACTCAGATTCACACTGAAGGTTCTAATCCCTGTGTCTTAATGACTGTCCAGGCCACCAGCCCTGCTTCATGAAGGTCCAAGCCCGTGATGCCACAGAGACTTTTTTTTGCATCCAGTGCAACCAGATTTAGCAAAAACACCACCCTTGACCTTGAGGAAATCTTCCCAAGTTATGAATGAGTTGAGAGTTCGCTCTGAGACCTTTGCTGGTTATTAAAGTGGTGACTCCTGCTGCCAAAAGCAGGGTTTGGTTCCCTCCTAGGCTAATACAGGTGAGGGCACTTCTGCCCGTTAGGTTGCTGGGTAATAATTTCTGTCTGTAGAGGATTCATTGCAGTGTGCTCTGCTGAGATCTCAGCTGATGGCAGTGCTTCATTTCCAGCCTAGCATCACCTCTTCAGCTTGTGGTTAGCAATATGCCAGCCCCCAAGGGGCCTGAGCCCAGAGCAGACCCCAGAGCAGTCAGGGGTCAACATGCTGCCCGCTAACCCTTGCCAGAAGTTTTGTGCATCCCTTTACTCAGCATTTTCCAGAGGTAAAGCTGGTAGGACAGAGAGGGGAAGGCAGATCCCTTTTGTTCAGCACCTCACCAGGACTCAGCCCAGGGTCGGGGGGTGCCAAATAGCCATTTTTAATCTGAGTCTGCCCAAGGTTACAATGCTCTGTTCTCCCCTCCCTGCCATGCTGCCTCTAAACTCTGCATTGCAGCACAATGTTGGGCTTCTCTATCAGTTTTCAGGAGCACGAACACCCGCCCTTGGAGCACTGCTGTGCAGGTGTGTAGGTGCATGCAGAGCGTCCTGTTAGTTGTAATATATATATGCATATGAAATATAAAAGCAGGCTATTTCTTAGCTGGCAAGCTGAAGGCTCTGATTGCTGGCTTCTATGAAATATTTAGATCATGCACAAGAGATAACTCATAAGGTATAATGTTGATGTATGATGGGAAGCTAGTCTTTATTATCACAGGTGTAAATTTTCACACCTCTGTTATCAATTTTGCAATTATAACTGGGTTTCCAAGTAAAGTAATTTACTACTCACTACCATATAGGATGAGGAAAATGATCATTTATCCACCTTCGACTCAATTAAATATTCATCGTGTTCCCCCCCCAAAAAAGGGGAGAGAGGATTTAAATCACTTCCAAACTGCTCTCTTGTATTTTTATTTATTTAATTTTTTTAAGAGGAAGAAGTCTGCTTTGTAAAAAAGCAGAGATTTGATGTTAAAAAAAAATACAATAGGAGCATAATACATTCAGGGATGCGGCACGGATTTGGCTCATCAGTCACTTGTGTTGTGGGAGTCCGAAACAGCAATAAAATCAACACAAATCCAGCTTTAGCACGAGAAGAGAGGGCTGATTCTCAAGTCAGATGAAAGCAGCATCATTCCAGCTCTGATTAAAGCAAGCAGGTTGTGCTTGGAGAGAAAGGAGCATAACAAAGTTCGTTCTGGCTCATGGTTTCCAGTGCGGAGAAGCAAATGCTGAGCAAATGCTGACCTTCTCTCATTTTTGCCTCCTTTGGGAACTCTGTATTTTGTGCATGATGTGTGAGTTTTCTTTGTTTGCAAGTAAGGAATTTGGGTGTTTGTTTGGTTATAGGGTGATTCACTTAATATGAGCCCATGTTGGACTCAGGGAGAGCTGCCTCCTCCTTTCCACAGGAACTGTGTCCGTGGGAGATCAGAGCCAAGCCATGAGTATGGTGATACCTCATTTCCACTCCATCATTGGCAGACAACTCATTTTTAAGACTAAAGATAAATACCAGATACTTACCCAGCCCTGTCTGTTTCTAGGGCTGAAGTTGAATGCTATGGAAGAAGCCAAATTTGCAACTGCAAAACCCCCTTCATTGTCCCACTCCATGTGAATTACTCAGGAGCTTACCTGTCAGCACCTTCCTGACATTGGACATTTCTTAGGCATGGGGATTCTACCACCTCTCTGGATAACCTGTTCCTCCTGCTCTCATATTTTCCTCTTGTCCTTCCTCTGCAGCCTTCCAGTACCAGAAGGGAACTGCAAGAAATCTGGGGAGGGACTTTGTACAAGGGCTTGTGGTGATAAGATGAGGGGGAATGACTTTCAGCTGGAAGAGGGGAGATTTAGACTGGATATCAGGAAGAATTTACAATGAGGGTGGTGAGACACTGGAACAGGTTGCCCAGGGAGGCTGTGGATTCCCCCTTGCTGGAAGTGTTCAAGGCCAGGTTGGATGTGGCCTTGAGCAACCTGGGCTAGTGGGAGGTGTCCCTGCTCATGGCAGCAGCTTGGAACTAGGATCTTTAAGGTCCCATCCAACCCAAACCATTCTGTGATTTTATGATTCTATGAATTACTCAGGAGCTTACCTGGCAGCACCTTCCTGACCTTGTTCTTCCCTCTCTTGCGTTTTTCTCCTGTCCTGCCTCTGCTCTGTCAAACCCTCCATCAATAAAACTGTGATGTCTCCTGGCTCCAAACACACTCTGCTTGTTGGTTAATTCTCAGCGAGACTTTCCTTCCAAAGGCTTCTCCAACAGCCTGATTATATAATAACAGCTTGCTCATTACCCCGAATATAAATAGTTGAAGTATCCCTGGAGAATGGACACAGCTGGTGGAACTTCCCATATTAGCACCACATTAATATTTATGGCAGCGCTGTGTAAGTATGCAAAATATTGGCATCTCTCCATGCACAAGTTTACACATCTGTCATTAGTGACTCTGCCCCAACATCACAGGCAGGTTCAGAAGAGAGAGGAGGGGAGCCTGCATCCCTGCTGAACCCATGATGAGGCATCTCCAGCTCTCATCCAGCACGGTTTTCTCTGTAGCTGAGTCACCCATTCACATCTGGGAGGGATGGGAGTCCCCTCACCCCACCAGTGTCCTCCGTGCTCTGTATGGCCACTGGCATCAGATTTGTGGGGGTTTGCTTTGGCTTATGAAGTGAAATATTAAAGGATGTGATGAGAACCAGCTAATTGTACATATAACCTTTAAGACGTCTCGGACAGGATTCCAGCCTTCACCTAGGGTTATAAAGAGAAAGTAATGGGGCCATAAAAACACATTTAAGTATGCCTTTAAAGTTTAAGGAGAGTTTAATTGCGGGTGCAGGGGTGTCTGGGAGGAGAGCCTCTCACAGGTAGTATGTCCCCAGGAGAGGCTCATGGAAGGCCAGGCTCAGCATCCAACTCCCAGGCTTTGCCTGCCCTGAGGGGAATTGGTTTGTGCTAATAAATGTCCTGGCTGCAGGTCAGATTGTAAATGAAAGTGATATTTAATGGCTCGGATCCCCCGCCGGTGTAAACCAGCCCCCTCCGCTGTTTGCTCTGAGCTCTGGCTTGGTTTAAATCCAGGTGTTACTGACCTGTGCACATGACTTTGGGAAGGTCTTGCAGTCCTGACAGAGGTTTATAGCAGTCCCAAGGATGGAGCAGTTGCAATGAGACAGCTCCTGCCAGGCTTGCAGCATCCTGAGCAGATGCACAAGGTCTCCTCAGTATCAGTGTGCTCCCTCTCAGGCAGGCCCCTCTGCCCTGCAGCACCCAGCACCTTGCACAGCAGGAAAAGGGAAACGGAAGAGGGAGAAGGGGATTGTGATTTTTTTTTTTTAATCATGGTGTAACTTTTAATCATATAGGTCAGGATCAATCTGTGACTGACTGCAGAGCAGTTCAGCACCCTATGATGGCCATGCTGGGCAGCTGGGGTCACTGTGAGAATGCTGTGGACACCAGCATGCCCAGGGCAGGCAGGATAGCTGTCCCCAACCTCCTTAAATTTGAGGGAAGGTTGAGCAAAGCATTGAAAGGTAGGAGCTGAACAGGCTTAGTGGTAGCTGCACATGTGTGAAGGTGCAGAGCAGAGATCAGACAAGCTGGTGATTTATTTCTCTCTCTAGTCTAGAAAAGGCTTTTATAGAGGGAAAGCAGAGGAACAGAAAGCAGAACAAAATCAGGAGCATATTTAATGACATCCACAAACACCTTGAGGCTCCAGTATAACTCTTGTAGTCTGGGTTTGCAGGCTTGGGCAGAAAAAAATCCCAGGTGACAGCTGCCCAATGGAGCTCAAGGGACAGATAACTCTGAATGACACCAAAATGGGAACACACAGACCTTAACAACGTGCCTAATGGAGCTGCAGGAGGGACACCACTGGTGGAATTACCCTCTCAGAGGTGATGATGTGATCAGAGAAGGGTAATGCTCTGGTTGTGTTCCCAAACCAGCATCCCACCAAGCTGCTATGACACTAGGGATGCAGCTTTGAGCTCAGTATTGCTGTTCTGCTATCACTGTGGTACTGCTGGAGGCTTGCTCTGCAAAGGGAAGCCACTTTCAGAAGAGTCATTATCAACCATATAGCAAGAGGAGGCCAACCCACAGTCAGCTCTGCTCACATCTGTCTGCCAGCTTGAGCTGCAAAGTATCAATGGAAGAGGCATGCAGAAGCTGCTTTGCTTCTCCATCAATCAGTCAGTCCTGCATTCCCCTTGGAGCCAACATTGATGGATCAATATACAGTCTACTGGCAATGGTACAGGTTGTGCAGGGGTTCTCCACCTTGAAAAGATGGCTGGTGAGACACCTATGGAGCAGCAAATATCTTGACAGAACCACTTGCAAGCCTATGAAGGTTTAGTGTATGAACAGACAAGCTTTACCAAGGTCCCTCAAAGCTGAGATGGATGCAGAAGGACAAATAAAGGGTGGCTGCCCCTGAGCAGCCCTGTGAGCATCAGGGAAGGGAAGGTCAGGAGGCACCTCACACCAGGTGCCCTGGGTAAAATTAATTGATAAAACATAATCGCTGTATCAATGCCTTTTTAGAGAAGATAAAGTACATTTCAAAGCTAATTTAGGCCTGCAGACAAATGGCTTAAAGAAGAGCTACTGTACTGAAAAATGTCCGTGTCATTTTTTCCTCAAATCATAGTTTCAATGCACACAGCCTCAGCCTGACATTCTGAATTATGGCTTTTATTAAACATTAGTAATAGAGTGCGCTTAAATCATGGTTTCCCTGTAAAAGAGAGATGTGTTCAACTCAGATCTGCACATTTTAATGCCATATTTCTTCCTTTTACTCTCCCCACAAGATAAATTTACTTACTCCACAAAAATGTTTTGCTGAAAAGAATAATTCATCCTTCAGCGTCCATCTAATGTACCTTGTGAGTAATGTGAAATGATGCAAAAATTACAATGCACTGGCCATGTCTGGAATGCTTAGATGCCTCCGAGTTAGAGGTTATGCACACACAGTATTGAAATTAGATTTAACAACTATCATCTTTTACAATGTTGCCTTGATGATTTTTTTTTTCCTTCCCCCCCTTTTATAGCTTTGATCAGATGCCTCCTGAATACATTGCTGGTTGCAAACCTCAGAATCTGCTGCTCTGTGAGCCCTGCTCAGCTATGAGCCAGGCTGCCAATAGTTGTTTGTTGGGTTTTTTTTTCAAAGTGAGAATATTTGTAGCCACAATTTGCTCTAGCAGGCAATATGCAGATCTTTTTTTCTTCTTCTCTGTGAGTAGATAAAAAAATAGGTGGTGGGGTAACCAGACAGCTATGGAAACATCACCCTCTGGGTGCCAGGTTTTGGTCTGCTGAGCCCCCATGTCCTTGCAGAGCAAGGTCATACCCATGCCTCACGGTTTGTTAGCCTGGGAGAGCATCCTCAGCACAGGACGAACCTCAGCGTGGGGTGAATGGACCAAGGGCTCCACTTCCACCCCTACCACTTACACAGGACACAGCATCTCACTCCGACCCAAACTCCCAGTCCAGTTCTCCCCTCCAGGTAATCACAGAGCAGAGCCAGCCCCTGCAACGTGACCTTTGTTTAAAGGACAGCAACTGTACCATTGAATCAATGTCCCTCTGCCAGGAGCTCTGCATCGGAGCTGCATTGCAGTGTCAGCACAGGGACTGATCCAGCCACAGCTCTCACCTGAATCCTCCACAACCTCCTGACCCACAGGCGAATCAGGTGCCAGCAGACCTGCACTGGTACTGGAGAGGGATGAAGAGGTTTGATATTATAAAGCACCTCTAGATAGCAGGGCTGATAGATTTGCTAAAAAATCCTGTTCACTCAGCATGGAGCTTGTTTAGCAGGGAAAAGACAAGTATTTAATAAGCATTGTGAATCCTTTGCTTCACGTGTCAGTAGCATGGTATGGACAATAACTAATTGGTCCCACAAGATTCCTCCAACGTTGATAAGAGAAGCAGCATGCCTCACTTTTGCCAGGTCTAGGTCCCTGAGGGTAGGAGTACACTCAGTACCCAGCTGCACTCCCCTGGGACTCCTCCAGCCTTGGAACCTGCACTACGGCACTGCAGGAATATTTATGATTTATAGGTCGGGTTTTTTTTATTGGTACCTGGCAGTCCCAGCAGGGTTATGATCCCATTATATAAAGCCTATAGGAAAACCAGTTGTGTAGATTGTTTGCAAGAGAGCTATAAAAATGTGACTAAGAGAAGCAACTTCATGCCCACCACGCAGCAATTTAGCGGCATGGTGTTTCCTAACGACATCTCTATCAGCTCTGGTGACAATTCAGAGGCTTGCAGAACAGGGTTGCCTGTGATAGCTGCTCTGCAGAGTCCCCAAAGAGCGTGTAAAAAGGCTCCTCCATTTGACCTGCTGAACTGAAGTCTGGTGGGTTGTTACTAAGACCTAGAATTATTGCTGTGCTGTTACCATTTGGTGGCTGACAACAGGAAAATCAGTGGACAATCAGCGTTGGCAGTGACTTTATCAATCGCTTGGTGGCTTTGGCTGTCTTCATTATGGTCTCTTCCAGTGAACTTCAATTCCATTCAAATGTCCTCTCAAAGAGCATAAATGGTTCCAAAATGAGGTGGAAAAACCTTCAGCACATTAGCTAATAGCACATCAGAGGAAGTGCCTGGCTGCGACTGTAACCTCAG
This sequence comes from Indicator indicator, assembly GCF_027791375.1. Lineage (NCBI taxonomy): Eukaryota > Metazoa > Chordata > Aves > Piciformes > Indicatoridae > Indicator > Indicator indicator. The sequence continues at coordinate 12,371,084 of NC_072033.1, read as the reverse complement.
TAGCATCTTCACATGGGAGGACGTAAACTGTCTCTGAATTATTTATTGAAGCAAAGACATCAAATTGGACAATTAACCTTGAAAACTTAATTTAAGCACCATAAAAGAAACATCTCCAGAAAAACGTGTCCTTAATAAAAGTCAGCAGAACAAACTGTAGCAGGTTCTGCCATGGTCTGTTGCAAGAACCAGGCACTTCTGTGCGTTTCTCCCTCCGGAGAGATTAGCACTGGAGGTGATTTGGCAGTAACACAGCAATTTGGAGAGCAGGTTGGAAGCATCCCTGGAGCCCTCTGCATGCTCCTCTGAAGCATACTACTCCTTCTTTCCAGCTCAGGGAGAACCTGGGAAGCCTCAGGCCCAAACCCTGCTGTGGCTTCTGAGTGCCTCAGTTTCCCTGTAGGGATGGAGGGAGATAATCACAAGGATGTACCTGGAAAGGGAATGGAGCTGGAGGCTGTGAGGTGTCATTATGCCCTTTTCTAAGCGTATAAGGTCAAAGGAGTTGTTCAGAGGGATTTTAGCAGACACAGGATTTTTCCCAGCGTGGACACTCCTAGAGTTTCAGTTTCCCAGCCAAATCCAGCGTTTCCCCTCACTTCACTCCACCGTGGGTGAGCTCCTGCTCCTCCTTGGTGTCTGCTAAATGATGGAAGCTGCAGAAGGCTCCAGCAATTTATTCTGTTTAATTTCCTCCACAAAGGTGTTTTATCCTCCCTAATAAAAAGAGTGGAACTTGATCATTTCTAAAATATTGTCCCTTCTAAATCTTTATGGCTCAAAGTGGACTGAGATCATTAGAAGTTACTTTATGTGCAGCTCAATCAGCTCCAAAGGGCTATCTCAGTCACTGCATGCTTGCTGAGAGCAGATCCCATTTCCCAGAGGCAAAAGGACAATACTTAATCACTTCCTCGCTTGTTAGGTGTTTTAACAAGTTGTATTAAGCTTCATCAGTCGGAGCTTTCATGCCAGATTAAAAATGATAGTTCACTTCTCCCTTATTACAGGGCATCATTTGTTTTCTTTTATTTTGCTGGGCACTTGCATGCCCCTGTAATTTCACATGAAAATATATGACTGATGTCACCCAGAAGTAATTAGGTTTTAAAAGCCTTGATTGCAATAGACACGAACGTTACGGCTTTATGGTGCCAGTGCATTGCCACCCATTTTATAGCTGTTGATTCTGCAAGTATTTCATAGGTCTGTCAATAGGAATAAGTTAGCTGATGTTGAGTGGAACTATTCATCAGAAGGAAGGAGAATATACATTCTAATTTCTGCCCTCATACTTGATAGCTCCCTCAAAGCCTCCCCTACCAAACTCTGCAGCACTCCAGGGTTCCCTCATCACTGGAACCAGAGAGCTGCAGGGAAATCCTGGGCTCCTTCAGGGTTATCAACAAATTGCTTTGACACACTGTGTTAGAGAGGCTTGTTCTTTGCCTCTCATTTGAATACTTGTCATTCTGCATGGATATCGCATTTTAAAGCATAGGGAAGAGCACATTTGATTGTTTCAGCCTTCAAATAATGTTTTGATAGGGATTCATCAGATTCCAGTAAGGGGTGAGGGGAGGGGGATGAAGCTGGTGCCTACCTGGTGTGCTCTGCAGGCAGAGAGCCAGGCAGGCTCCAGGGTTTGCAGCTGTTCATTTGAACTGGGCTGCATTTACATCTCCAGTCATAGCTCTGGTTGGAATTAGACCACTCATGTCAAAAGCAATTTCTGCAGTCCTGAGAACTGTGGAAACCTTCTGTCATGGTGACCAGCAAGGGAACAGAGAGAAGGACAGGGAAGTAAGATCCTGGTGCTGCTGCAGGTCAGCGCAAAGCATCCACTGATCTCTGTTGAACTGGGAATTTAACCAACCAGCTAAATGCTGATTCAGGTCTCAGAAAGACTGCAGAGCTTTGAAAACCAGGTAGGATTATTCAGGAGAATTTGTGTATAGCCCAGCAGCCGGATCCATGTCACAGAGGAATCAAAACCACTTACAGTTTGTTCTGAGAACTGCACTGCAGAGAAGTTCAGCAGCTCGTGTCCCTTGTGACTTCATGTTCCTTATTTTAAAAAAGCTGGTCCCTTTCCACAAACCCAGGTATTTCCTTGTAAAGAGCATTTCTCCCACTTCTCCCTTTCTTCTGTTGTCACCCCACCAGTGAAGGTGCCCCTGGGCAAGGCAGACCCAGACCATTGCCATTGTTTGCTCTGCAAGCCATCCCCGGGAAATGGATGAGTTGGGACCTATCCCAGTACATAAGAACCTAATTTCTTCCTGGTTGCAACAACCTTTTAATCAAATCTTGGGCAAACATCCCAGGTAGTTAGACTTTGTTGTGCCAAGAACAGGGAATCCATTCCAGAGCTGGGGACCTTTTCCCACCCAGTTCACTCCAAAACACATCAACTACAGCTACAAAAAAAACTTTGAGTCCAGCACAGTGTGGAAAAGCAGAGCTGGGAGTGTTGTGCTGGCATTGTTTTCCCAGTGCAGAAATGGTACCCTGAGGGCTCTCATCATGCCATCCTCAGGAGCTCCAGCTACTCAGGAGGCACTGGTAAAAAGCTGGCAGATCCAGCTGTCAACTTCTGTTCATGAAAGAATGTAGTGAGGAGACTTCTCCTCCATCTCTACTCTGTCCTAGTGAGGCCATAGCTGGAGTTCTGGGCTCCCCAGTTCGAGACAAGGAACTACTGGAGAGAGTCCAGTGGAGACTATGAAGATCCTGAGGGCACTGGAGAATCTCTGTGAAGAGGAAAGGCTGAGACACTTGGAGCTGTTTAGCCTGGAGAAGAGCAGCCTGAGAGGGCATCTTCTCAATGAGGTCAAGAGGGTGAGACCAGACTCTCTTCAGTGTTTCTCTGTGATAAGACAAGGAACAATGAGCACAAACTGGAACTCAGGAGATTCCACCTAAATGTGAGGAGAAAATTCTCTGCTGTGCACGTGCTGGAGCCCTGGAGCTGGCTGCCCATAGAGGCTGTGGAGTTTCCTTCTCTGGAGAGCTTCCAAACCCACCTGGACATTGTGATCCGGGGCCAGCTGCTGTGGGTGACTGCTTTAGCAAGGATGTTGGACTAGATGATCTCCAGAAGTCCCTTTCAACCCCCACCACACTGGGATTCTGTGACTTCTGTCTACTCATTATTTAGTGGGGAAAAAACAAACAAACAAACAAACAAACAAACAAAAAAAAAACCACCAAGGACTTTTCCTGCACTATTTCTTTCATGAGGGGAGCTCTGACTTCCCCTTAATTTACAATAATTTGTGGTCCCTCAAGCAGAGAAGGCATCCAAAATGCTGTGCCTGTCTTTCATCTGCCAATAGCCCCCAGAAAAATCTTTCCCTTGACTCCTGATTAAAACTGGGGCTACTTTCCCTTTTTTTTTTTTTTTTTTTTTTTTTTTTTTTTTTTTTTTGGTCTCCTCCAGAAGAAAATTCTAGACAGCAAACACAGGAAGAAAAAAGGTTGAATTGCCAGCAGATAAGCACAATTTCACTTGACCCCTGAGCTCTCTCTGTCATTCCTAACAATGGGATGGACTCTTATCTCAGCACACCACTTAACACCCATTAATGCTTTGGGGAGTTAGTCCAGCTCTTTAAGATACCCATGTAAGGATTTATTTCAAACACTGAGATGAGGGGGATGAGTGGCTTGAGCAGCTGCAATCTGAAGTGCTGGGCTCTCCTGTTCTGTACTCTGTTCATTGTAAAGCTTTAACCCAATAGATTAAGGACCTGCAAGGAAAAAAAAATTTAAAAAAATAATAATAAAATCACTTAGGGCAGATTTGCAGCTGGCTTGGATTGGTAAAGCTCTTGCAATACACACCTGTGCCCACTGGCACCAGTTCCCTTGCTGGGGGTCACTGGTATTGTTCCACAAAGGTAGAGGTGAAGGATTCACCTCCTCAGCTGAAACCTCATCCAGGTTCATTAGTTGATAGTTACCTGGATGTGCATGAAGAGGGTGAGCCTGGAGACAGACTCTGACTTTGGATGCAAATTCTGGAAGTTTTTGTTGGGAGTTTGGACTTTCTCTGAATTGTCTTATTTGCTTCGTTCTGCTGGGACGGCACAAAAATGCAGGAAAACTTCTGAAATATAATTATCCCAGAATATCTTAAAACTGGATGGAATTCAATATTGCTTCAAGATGCTTGGAACTGTTTAAGACCAGGCTGGATGAGGCTTTGAGCAACCTGGTCTAGTGGAAGGTGTCCCCACCCATGGCAGGAAGATTGGAACTAGCTGATCCTTCAGGTCCCTTCCAACTCAAGCCATTCTATGATTCCTCAGTTCAGGAAGCTCCAGGGAAAAACCCTGAGCTAGCTGAGGCAGATGCAAAGATTTTTCAACCCCTCATAAATATGTTTGGCACTCCCCGGCAGAATTTCAGAACTTCAGTGCAGGTTTGAAATGTTGACTTTAGAGTGGCAACAAAACTTAAATAAAGAGATAAAGTGGAGCAGCCTTCCCATATCCTTGGCTACAGTGATTCCCACCACCATTTGGGCCAGTACAGCTACCCTCAACAGGTCCCTCTGAGTTGAGACTGGCATCAGCTAAGAGCTCCAGGGCTGATGGAGAAGTGTTCCCAAACTGACAGAAAATTTACTGTGTTCTTGTGTACTTAGAGGAGTGGCAGAAAAGTTGGCTTCTACCACTGAAAAAGAAAAATTAAACAGTGTAAAGGAAAAAAAATATATCATTTTTCTTCTTGATTCTGCTGGAGTAGGAAAGGCTGAAAATTGTAGAAATGAGCTCATCTCTGCTCTGTCCCAGGTGACTTGGTGCCACTTGCTGGTCCTAGCCAAAATCTGCAACAACCAGTTTGCCAGCACTGTGCACAGCTGCCCCCTTCCTATTTCCAAGTGGTCTTCAGGTTCTCCTGGAGTTTGATTGAATGCAACATCTGACTTCAGCAAAGTGTGTTTTCTTTCTAAAACGCTTTTAGCCCTGATTCATAACTGGTAGGGGAAAAAATAATCTATGGAATGAAATATGCTGAGGGTTTTAAGCAAATATTTAGGCAAAAAGCAGCTGGTAAATCTCTAATGAATAGCTGTGTGTAGAGCTAACACATAATTCACCATGTGCCAGCCAGAAGGGTCTGATCCACCTCCTTTGCTCCTGACTCCTGATGACACCCTGAGAGCTGGGGTTGCATCCCATGTATCAGAGGCAGGCAGGAAGAGAGGAGATGCATCCATCAGACTTTTGTCTGTCCTGAGTTCTGGAACAAGAATGCTGATACTTGGGGATTGTTTTCTCTGGTTCAGCTTCTCCTACCCTGGATTTAAGGACAGTTTGTTGTATGGGAGGACACAGGTGAGAGATGTTTGAAAGGACAAACTGATCCTCCTCAGCAGATGTCATCACTGCTGGGTACACCCATGCACTCCCATTCCTCTCCACACACAAGAGCTTAACAAAATCCCACATATCCTATCAAGCATCCCATTTTCCCCTCTGCTTTAGTAGCACTTTAAAATAATAGGACATTGATACTGCATTACAAAGCAATTCCCTTGGATGGAGCCATGACAGAGTCGTTATTAATATCAAGTGAGTTCACGAGGATTTATGTTATCATGGTGATTTTGCATCTTGTTTATTACCTTCCAGAGATCACTTTGCAGTGATTTTTTAAGGTGGCATGGAAATTACCACATGAACTGTGTCTTCTAAATCAATGCAGTCTTTTCCTGCCTGATAATGAAGATCTCTTATGGTTTTCAATGAGCAGATATTAGCTAATGCTTAATTACTGTGGAGGGGCAGGTACTAAGCACAGGAGAGGCAACAGCATTAATAAAACTCTTAGAGTAACAATAAATCAGGAGGTTCAATAAGGGGGATGTTAAGGAATGAAATGTTCACCTCTGGCATTGCCTTTAGGGGGACCAGGAGCTCACTGAGAGATTTTAGATGCTCTGGTGTGAGTACTCTGAAGACATCAATAGCTCCCTGGTTCAGCTCTCATGGTCCAAAACCTCCTGCAAAAGCAGCTCTGATACATCAGCTCTTATGCTTTGTCCTTCAGTGTTTCATGGCCACTTCTTTCAGAGAAACTCGAATGGAAGGCACCTTTCAAGGTCACCTAGTCCAACTCCTCTGCTCAGAGCCCCACACAAGCTGACCTGGAATGGTTCCAGGGATGGGGCATCTACCACCTCTCTGGGCAACCTGTTTCAGTGCCTCACTACCCTCAGTGTAAACAATTTCTTCCTTCTCTTCCAGTCCAAATCTCCCTCTTTTAGTTTAAACTCATCATCCCTTGTCCTGTCCCAAGTGGCCCTTCTAAAGGGTCTGTTCTCAGCTTTCTTACAGGCCCCCATAAATACTGACAGGCTGCAACAAGGTCTCCCTGGAGCCTTCTCATCTCCAGTGAAGTTGTTGTTGACCCAGTCCATTGCTGATAGAAGTCCCTCACGGCTCAGAGTGCTGCCTGCACCACAGGGCTGCCAGCTGGGATTCTCTTCATTGATTCCTGACACAATTTCCCATTGATTTTCAGGGATCAAGCCACAGCTGGCATTGGAAGTTTTGTATAAATGCATCAGAGGTGACAAGCAGGGCAGGTTTTGCTCTGGTGATGTGGCAGCAGCTAATGCTGATGCCACTGAGGCTTGTGAACACCTCTGTTGTGGGTCAGGTCTTGACCATTCTGAGCATGCAGCTCCCACAGCCACACTGGCAGCAGGAGAAAATTGTGGTGAGCTCAGCTGGGCAAGAACTGCACTGCTCCCTCCATCCGCTGTTCACACAGTGACCTCATCAGCCTCCAAACCCTTTCCTCTCTTAAAACCTTCCCCTCTGCTTCACTGCAGACTAGCAAGCTACAGCTGCAATCCCCAGCATTAAATAAATCCTAAGCTGGTTCTTTCAGAAGACTCCCACCTGCTTTGAAAGCAAAGCTGGCTGATGTCACCTTTCTCCCTGCTTTCTCAAGAGGAGGCTTTTAAAAAGCAGATTTTCCAAATTTTCTCTGCTAGTGGTGAATTACAAAATGCACTGTGGTATGAGAATAGAGACTTGTCATCTTCTCTCACAGGACTCTAGGAACTGGTGTTCAGTGGTGGTTTGGGCAAAAGAAAAGAGCAGCAAAAAGAAACTCAGGTGTGGGATGGCAGAACTCACCCATGCCTGGGTCCATCCCAGAGTTTGAGCACAGGAGCAGAAGCACAGCCTGGTCACTGTGGGCTCAACAGCTGCTTTCAGCTGGCAGAGTGGTTCCTCTGTACTGCCACCAGCCTGAGCATCCTTTTGCATATCGTGCTCTGCAGTGATGCTTAACCAAAGATGAATTACAACAGAAGCTTTGAGGATAATTTACCAAAACATGCTGAACTCACAAAATTCCAGCACTAGCAATAAATACTCAGTGTAATCTTAAAAATGGGATGTTTAAACGTGACCAATACTCAACAAAGAGCATGCTCTAACTCTTGTCTGACACCCGTGTTACTTCCACTTCTGAGCAGGTTTATTTTCATTCCCCAGAGGAGCTGCATATAAAATAGATCATTCCAGTGGTGCTTCATAATCCTTTCTTACAACTGATACATTGTGTAAATAAAATGAAACATTAATAAAAATGGTTGGTGTCTGTCTCCAGCTCTAATTTTAATACTTATGAAGAGGGTTTTTTAAAAAAAAAAGGAAGAAAGAAAGAAAGAATAAAATCCCTCTTGGAATTGATGCTAACAAATTTCACAAACAAGGCACTAAGAAACTGTGAGCTCTCTAGGAGAAGGTAACCACGTGGCCAATAAATCCTCTTCCTTAAGCTAACTAGTTATTGTCTATAACACTCATAAAACTCCTTGCACAGAAGACCCTTCCTGATGAAATAAACCATCCATCTTGGCCACATTACTATTCATTTTCCATGTGTGCTGAGAGCAAATGTCATTCAAGGCATTACAGTTCTCTCAAACTATATTAAAATACATAGTCTGATGTTATATCTTTTTGAGCCTCCTCTGTTCATAAATTGTCGCTGCTGATTGGAACATAAAACATATTTTATAACACCATAAAGCCCCAGAAGATACAAGATCACTCATGTTTGTCTTTATGGCTCAATGTGTAGGACTTTGAGACGTGAAAGCATTGTGTATTTCATAACAGAAATCGCCAGGGTCCGTGGAGAGGAGCCTCAGACGTTTCCATAAAACATCATTACCATATTCCTTGATGACTGAAACATCACTGTGCACAGAGCCCTGAGCCCTTAACTTATGGACTGTAAACGGAGGAGTTTTCCTAATAAATCAGCATTGTTTAGGAGCAGAGTCAACCTGCCCAATGCTTGCCTTTAAGTGTTATCTCCAGGTGTCAGCATAATAATGACTTTTTTTTTTTTCCTTCCCTTCCCCTCCTCCATTTTGCTTTTCTTACTGATATGGTTAAGAAAACTTCCTTTCTAGGGAGCAGTCCCCTGAGAAGTCAATGAGACGTTTCGACATATTAGGAAATTAGATCAGCTGCTCAGTGTTGTTCTGTGGCTCCATCAGACCTACTATTTCTGGACTGTCTGTGGGGAGCCATGGCTATCACCTTCCAACACACTTAGATGCTTCTGTATGGAAGGAAAACTCCTGCTGCCAGCACCTGCAGTCGCTGATCCCATTCTGCTCTTATCTAGCCTCAAAGCTTCAATGCAGAAGAGTTTTCATACACGTCTCACCACACCAAAGCAGTGCCAGAATGCTCCAGCACTGAGCCCTGTGCTGTCGGGGTGACAGATCAATCTCCAGATTGCACTGGAGTCTCAGGGTGGGGGCAAAGGCTGTGCTTGGAGCCTTCAATGCTAAGGCCAGCACAGCTATGTCAGCACAAAAGGCTCCCAAAATTGCCTCTGGCATCAACCAGCAAACAGCTCCATCCTGACTGGAAACAGGAGTGCAGCAAAGCCTGGCAGCTGACTTCAAGATGGAACAGTTCAAGCCTGGACCCCTCACCCAGGCTGGGTCATAGCAGAAACAGCAGTGGTAATGTGGGGTCTTGCTGTGCTGCAAATTGATGAGACATCCAAAAACATGCCTGCAAAGGTGCATGGCAGGACCAAACACCCACAGCTCGCCCAGGAGAGCTGGGCTGGACACACAGCTTTATGGCAGCAGAGCTACAAGGGCTCTCTCCATTTTGTTGCTGGTGCACTGAGTAGATGTGATGCTGACATGGATTAGCACCAGACTTGGAAGAGTTATATAATGATTGGATTCAGTGCTCTTACAGGTTTGGTTGTTTTTTTTTTTTCAACCAAAAGAATTCTATGATTCTGTGAGCTTCTGCAAGAAGCTCCTTTTCCTTCCATGCAGGCACTGGTTAGTGCTGTGCTTGCTGTTAAGCAAAGGACTGCTCTGCTCCCAGGAATCACCAGTGTAATCTACAGCAGAACTGGCCTAAAACCAAATGTTTTCCCCAGACTCTCTTACTGTTTCAAATAGTTAAATGTCACCTGCATTTCCCTACACCCTCCTTGTGGTAAGCACAGGCTGCCTGTGCTTGGCTCATGGTCACCAGTAGCTGCTGCCACACTCCTAATGACAGCACTTGGTATTCACAGGGGCAATGCATGTGCTTCACACAGACTTTCTACTCCTGTTTAGCTTTAATTATTGGACACTTAGATTAATATGTTACTGGAAGTAGCTCCTTCTATATTTAGCCCTGCAATTTTATATTTTGCTGTTCCCCAGTCTCCAGATGAAGGAGAAGGCAAAACCCCAAGCAAAATTTGAAGTATATTATCTTGTTAGTTGGTTAATCACCTAAGGAACTTGAAGTTTGCTCAGGCACCTAATGAAACCAGAAAGGACACTGCAGGAAAATGGATGGTGCATCTCAAGGGGACTGTCTATCCCCAGAGCACCTGAGGGCTGGCATTTCAGATGGAAAGAAAAGAAAGACCAGCAAAAACAGAGATAGAGTCTGCCCAAATAGATGAATGTGTCAATCAGACTGACAAACCTTGAAAGTTTCCAGACAGACAAATTCCTGATAGGAGAGCGGAGGCACAACCTCATTCTGCTCTCAGGAAAAGGTGATACTGGCCCAAATACTCTGAAATATTCAAACCCTGGGGCTGGCAGGGACAGCCAAAACCTGCCCCAGCTCCAGCTTCCCAAACAGCTGCACAAGAGCCTCAGCAGTGCCAGTGATCCAGCAGCTCAGACAGAACACTCTTATCCCATCTGCTGCAGAGCTAATGCCTTGGTATTCCTGTAGTTTCCTTTCCACAGAAAGCCATGCAGTATTTCCACCCATTTAAAGGTCTATAAGAGGTCTCATCAAAGCCAGGTATAGTTTATACTGCAGATGGCTGCTGACATGATATAATCCACACTAACAGGCAGGCTGTTAAAGGTCAGAGTCTCACTTCACTTCTGTTATTAGCTTTGATGTTGGGAAGATGCTGAATTCCCTCTATGTCTTTTTCTTTTAGAGGGAGAAAAGACACTATTTACTGTCAGGCTCTTCATCAACATAATTGGTGGCTTCTCTGGAATAGGCCCTTTGCTCTAAAAAGTGCTGTAAATCAGCTGGAGGAAGCCTGGTGTTTGAAAAATCCTCCAGCGGAAGAGGAACACAAGCAGCAGTCTGCAGGATCGGCTCCATGTCTGTGCCAGATGTGTGCAGGAGGCAAGCAAAGCTGGAGCCCTTCTCACCCTGCATCCCTACACTGGCAAAGCTGGAGGTCATAGTTTTGAGACATGAGTGTTTTAGAGCTCTGACGGATTTGGGGATCCCCCCAGGAGTTGCTTGGGACTCTGGGTCTGGATGGGACCCTTCAGCTCCTTTCACTGCTTCCACCCACAGCAGAGGAGGTGCTCCCAGCATGTGCATGCCAGCTTGCAGTGTGACTGCTTCCAGTCTTGATCAGGCAACAGCATAATATTCCTGCTTGTTTCAGAGCATTGGAGATCCCTAGGAGAGAGGAGATCCCTAAAAGAGTGGAGATCCCTAAGAGAGTGGAGATCCCCCCAGCCTGGCCAGCTGGGCTGTACCACCAGACCTGCAGCTCTCATGCACACCAGTAAATATCCTGGGAGCAGTCTGAGCAAGGTGAAGTGCAGTCTGTCTTTGGAGCCCCTGCCTGCACCTTCCTCATGTTCCCATCCTACCCCTGGATCTCATCCAGTAGAATGGAGGAAGCAGCACAGCCCTTTCTGCTACTCCGTTTCTAAACAGGCCCCAAAGGCAGCTGTTGGAGGTGAATACCTTATTCAGAAAAGTGCTGACATTACCTCCTGTGCTGGAGTTTACCTTGTGGCTGCTCCAGCTCCTGGAAAAACTTCTCAATATCTAATCTCAAGCAAGAGACACTGTGCCCATCGCCACAGTCCTTGGGGAAATCCCTGCTGACCTTGATCAAATCACTCATCCATAAAGATCCTGGCAAGTGCCAAAGCCATTCCCAGGCCTGGGCATCGTAGGATGAGGAGCTGGGTGCCTGGCTGGTGCCACGCTCAGCTCTTTGATCTCAGCAATATTAAAGCTTTGCCTGAAGATGGCACTAAAGAATGGCTGGGGCGAGCTTGCGGCGTCCTGGCCATGGCTGCATTTTGCAGTGCAATTAATGCAGCATCGACCAGCCCGTAATCACAGCTCGTATTGCCCAAAAGAGATGCCTGTCCAGCTGCCTTCTCCTGCTGGCTTGGGTTTGCTGGGGAGAAGACAGCAGAGGTCAGTGTGTGCCCAGCAGAACACAAACGCCCAATCCCCTGGCAAAGGCTCGGTTCTCCCACTCCCCTGCAAAACCTGAGCTTCTCAGAGTGAAATCGGTCTCTTGCTTTTCATGTTCAAATGTTTCATTCATCTTGCTCCTGACCTGGTGGAACTGCAGCAGTAATTTTAGTCTGTCCATGTAAATGGTGTGTGGTCAGTGCTGAAGTGATCACAAAGTCCCTTGCTCCAGGGCAGCATGGTGGGCTGGTTACTCCTCCTCTCTTCTCCTTCCCACACTTGCAGCTCCATTAAAACCAACCCACAACAAAGAGAACTTACCAAACTGCCCAGTTCCTGTGTGATAAATTCTGTTTCCCTCCCATAGCACCAGACCACAAACCACAACTCCCAAAAAATCCTAAATCCCCACAAGCTACTGACAAAGATCACCAAAGCCTTGAGGCTGCCAGGACCACGCTTTCCTGAGGGTTTGCAGTGGACTCCATGGGCAGCCAGAGGAAAATTCCTGGGCCAAGGGCCAGGCTGCACAGGGAGGGAATGGGGAAAAGTCAGAAATTAATTGATCTATGCCCAGAGGGGCCCTGGGGAAGGCAGCATGCCTGGGCACACAGCAGTCACCCGGCCTGTGCTGCTTGGCTGGTGGCAAGCAAGAGCAGCTCTGTGTTATCGCTCACCATGGGATGGAGAGCTGGAGTTGCTGGTACCACACAGCACCCTGTGCCTTTGCCTCCAGCCAAGGGGAGATGAAGGGCTTGGTGCAGGCAGCAAGAGGGGAATACGGCTGAGGAAAGACGTTTGAATCAAAACTGGGATGCAGATATGCTGGAGATGGCCTGGAGAAGGATGCTTGCTCCAGAAGGCACTTACAGTCCCCCTGCACTATGACCTTGTCTGTGGGCAGGACAAGCAGGAAGGAGAGCAGCTTGCCAGGCTCAGCTCACCAGCAGTTCAGTGGAGAGCATAAAGAATTGATCTGAATGATCAGATTGCCTGAATATGAACCTAAGAAGCCATTGCACGAAAATTCCATCTCATTTTCAGTTATCAGTGTGTTCCTGACTACCAGGAAGGACTCAGGAGAATTTGTGTCACAGCCCACGATGGGCTGTGGCTGCCGTCCATTAACAGCTCTTACCTCCATGCTGTAAGTTTCATGTTTGGGGAGCAGAGTGCATTGCTGGTCATTCCCTTTGCAGTCTGTGCAGAAATATCCCCAGAGTTTAACCAGACATTTCTGATACACTGCATGAAAAAAAGGCATTTTTCCAACAAGAATAATGGACCGTGATGGGGTTTGATGTTGTCTCAAGCCTGTGCACATGGTCTTTACAATGAAAAGAAAGCATGAGGTATACCAGAGGACTTCCCAAAGAGGATAAGATATGAAAGGAAAGGATAAACTGTGGTGCCAAATACCCATATGGCAGCACAGTGTTTGTGTTGGAAGCAGAGCTGAGCCACAAAGTTCAAAGCTCCAAGCAGAGCTGCTCTGGAGTTCAAGGTCCCTCCAATTGATGGGATGATATCTCCTGATATAGCTGCAAACCATGACATGGCATGTGCTTGGCAGGGCTGGTGAGCACTCTCCTGTCTGACCCATGACCAAACTATAAAGCTCACATTTGAGCCACCCCAGCATTTTAGCTCATCGCCTTTCCTAAGCTACTTCTCCACAAGACACAGCTGAAGTTAAAGGTGTTACAATGTCGGACTGGGGCTTCCAGCCCACGCGGCTCTGAATTCCTTGGCTTTCCCTAAATCATGTCATCTGCTTGAGCATCCTTCACTAGCTTCCTAACATTTCCCATCCATCTTGGCCCTTGGAAACTCTTTGGATCTCCCTTTTGTTTACAATGAGTAATGGGCAGGAGTTAACAGAGGTTCCAGAGGAAAAGGTCAGTGTAGTTCAAGCGGCATTAGGAAGACTCTCTCAGACCCGCTTTGATCTGCGGAGTATTTAAGCGGTCAATAAGGCAGCACGGGGAGCAGCAGCATCACCCAGATGCCTCCTCTGCAAAGCTGCTCCAAGGGCCCTGATCCCAGTTCCAGTCCAGCCAGGCTGCAATTCCTACCAGTCCCTTGGGGTTTATGACTGGGGAGGGCGTGAGTCACCCGGCCCCGTGTCTGGCGGTGCCATGCACGGCTTCCCGGGCAGCCGCCCGCTGCCGCAGCCTCCCCGCGTGTTTGTAATTGCTGAGGCAGACTGTTTGCTCCTGCCACGTCCATGGCAATCCAGTAAAAGTTTACAAAGGGCTAGAGCTCAATCGTCAGCTTGTGAAAACACTGAGCTGGGCTCCCTGGCTCTGCAGTTCAAAGTCTGAAGTGTGCCCCGTTGATTTACACAGGTATTTATTTTACAGCTGGCCGTGGACGGGAGCCATCTCACAAAGATCGTCGCCCTTCCACGTAAACGGGGTGAAAGCCCCTGAGCCAGAGGGAGTGGGTAGGACTTTTGCTTTTAACCTTCAAACACACTGGGCTCATGGAGCCTGCACCAGATACAGCCAGTTAACATGACAGAGGTGGGATGGTCTGCCCAGGGCAGGGTTGGATAGAAGCAGCTCCATCACCTGGGATGCACTTTTGGGGCTGTAAGGTTGAGTGTCTCCTGGTTGGGAGTAAGATGATGGGTCAGACAGCCAGCAGCTCACCTGGGCCCAGGTTTTAAGACCTATTTCTTTCTGTCCAAAGTGAGAAGATCACAACCCACAGTCTCACAAAGGGTTTTTTTCTCTAACATCATACAGGGCAAGCTGTGGGGTGAATTTATCATCTGAAATAACTAAACTTAAAAAAGAAAAAAAAAAAAAAGAAGGTGCTGTCATTATAACATAGGATTTTTCTGTACTACTTTTGCAGGAAAATTGCATGAGCTCACCCAGCAGCAGCAGCCACATTTGCTGTGGGCAGTAGACCTGGCCCCATCCACTGAAACTCCAAAGCTTTAAGTGCCATTTCACCCCACAGTGCATGCCCCAGGATTGCAATGGAAAAACCTCTTATCGCTCTGTGATTTCCTCTCCACCCCTCTCTACCTGTGTGTCCTTGCCCCATGCTCGCCTTTCTTCTTCTCCCTGCCCATGCACAGCCTCTGTCCTCAGCTGTCAGTCTCTTTGCTGTCCTTTCCCCTCTACTCAGCCCACCACCTCTGACGAACCTCTCTTCCCTACTCACCCTCCTTCCCTTCTTTCTCTGTCCCTGCTCAGCTGTTGCTTTAACAGCAGGATGCATTTGGAGGTTGGCTTTAATCAAATAAGCCTTATAAATGAAGACCCTCAGTATCATAAGTGTCTCTTGCTGCTTCCCCAGCAGGTTTCCAGATTAGAGGGTGGGAAAAAAAAAAAAAAAAGAAAGAAAAAAAGAAATCAAAAGGAACCAGATGCTCAGAGGATTGATTATTCCTGCATGATCTTCAGGATAAATAAAGTGTTTGGAAAGTTCTTAAAGCACATTGAGATGCTGGGATCTCATTTATAAAAAACAGAGGGCAGGAATAGATACAGGACCAGGCTCCCAGCTGCCAGGAAAAGGGTGTTACATTGGGTTTGCTCAGAGCCACAGCAGTAGAGAAGGTTTGATGAGTGCCCACCACCTTTGTGTGAGCTCCAAGGGTGCCTCCAGAAGAATCATTTTTTGGTCAGGTCCAAGGCAGGAACAGACAGCAGCTCCTGTGTTTTCTATAGGATACCATAGGAGGGACAGCTGCAGTCTGCCCAGAAACAGCCTCTTTACATCCTCTCTTAATCCCCTCAAACCCTCTAGGTCTGGTTTAAATAAATAGGTGAGTTTCTCCCAAGTCCCAGGCAGGGATGCACATGCTCCTGGGTGCAGAAGATTTGGAAATGGGGTCATGAATAGATATGGCTGGGAGAGGCTGCTCAGCAGCCAAGCCCCAGGGCTGTATGCCTGTCTGGGACTCACATGGGATGGCTCAGCAGGAGCAGAGCAGCTGCACTGCCGGCAGCTGCCCAGCATGGCTTTTCCTCTCTCCAGAGCTAGCATGGGGATGGAGGGAGTCCTAGGGGTCCTGGAGCCAGCAGGTAAACCCCAGTGTCACCCCATGGATGAGCTAGCACAGAAGCAATGTGCTGAGTTGGCAGGAGGAACTGGACCATGAACATTCCCAGTGGAGCTCCCCCACAGTATCCCAGCACTGGGGGGCTGAGGGTTCCTCAGCAGGATCTGGCTAGGGGTGGCCATGAATGCAAACCCAGGAGAGGCAGGACAGTCCCTCCACACACCCTTCCCAGCACGGGTGTGTGCACAGCAGGGGCGAAAGCGGTGGATGTAAAGGCAGGAGGATCAGAGATCCAAGGACATGGGGTTGCTGCAGGAGATAAGCACTGGAAAAGGTTGTTAGCCAGAGAGGCTGGTATTTATCTGGACATAAGACAAAACTGTAGGGAAAATGCTGTAAAGTGACAAGGTAAATATTTCAAGTGGTGTTTCCATTGACTACAAATTCCCTTTACAGATTTTCCTGGGTTTTGCTCTTGGACTCAAAGTCATCGGCTGCCTTCGGTGACTTTCTGCTTCTTATCTTAATTCTAAATGTTAAACTCCTTGAGTCAACCAATTCTCATATTTTAGAGTGTTCTTTCAGTGATTTATCAGAGCAATACGAGCCAAAATGAGGTGTTATTTGTAAAAGTTTGTTTGAAGCACTTAACAGAAAAAAAAAATTCTTAAAACACGAATGAGATTAATTTGGGGGAGGCGGGGGGGGAAGAAACCAAATGTGTGGTAAAGGAACTGAAATGAAAGAGTCATTTTGCAGAAGGAGTTTGACAATCTAAAGCTTGGAAATGAATAACTTTATGGCTCCAAAACAGTATTCCTGCAAATCTCTCTGTGCTATTAATAAGTGTCAGTGTTTCCATTATACACAGCATTGTGCAAAATGCATTTCTGCCATCAGCACCTTCGTTTCTCTCCACCTTTTTTGTTGAGCTTTCCCTGTTGATATATTTGCAAGTTATTTATTACTTGTTTAGTTAAAATCACTTCTCTGTGTTGCCTTTTTATTTCCTGACTGCATTAAAAATACATATTTAAATAGTCTGTGTCTGTAAGAGGAAGGATCTTGATGATAAAACATTCTGCATTCACTCATGACTTCTTCTGCAGGCTTTATAACCTCTTTGTGCTTCCTCACTCTCTCTCTCTCTTTTTTTTTTTTCCTTTCCTGTTGCATTTATGCAGGGTATAAATACCACAAAGGAGATCTTGATATTATTTGTTTACAGGGAGCCTAACACATTTGCAACTAGGGTCCAGAGGTTCTCCCATAATGTAGCTAAGAGAAACACAGGTTATTTTTAGTGCAAAATTCCCATATGACTTTATAACAGAGATATTTCTGCTCTGCAATATTTGCTTTTAATGATAACGATGCCAGCTCGGATGATAAAACCCTCAATCTTGCAACAAGTGGTGTTGCCTTTTTTTTTATTTTATTTTATTTTCTTCTTTTCCACTACTCCTGGAGTTGTGTTATTGTGCAATTCTCTCAGCTTTCATTTCTTCTCCTTTTTTTTTTTAAACCTTATGGCTGCCAAGAAGGGCTTGAAATGGCAAGCGCTGATGTTTCAGGCATTCAAAGGTATTGAGAAGCAGAAGGTCCCAAGGCAGGGCTCACAGAGATGAGTCACAGCATGAGGCCTCCCTCCATCATCCTAGGAAGGTGTTTGGGTTCTGCTGTGACACAGGGGCCTCCTGTCTCCAAAATGAGGAGGAATCAGCCACAGGGGTGTAGCTCCATGTCCTACAGACTGCCTCTCAGCCAGCTGTACCTGCAACGCAATGAGATGCCAGGACATTGTGCAAACAATTTTTTTCCTTCAAACATCCCTTGGAGAGGAGATGAGTGCCTGGAGGAGGCTGAAAGATGCCCACAACACATGCACATGGATGAGGAATCTGCACATAGCAGGAGCAGGCAGTTACAGCTTCCCAAATCTTCCCCACATGATCCTTTGCAAACCCATTAATCCCCCACCCTGAGAGGTCTCCCCAGAGCCCAAAACAACCCCAATGTGCTCCTGTCCCACTGTCCTCCCAGTGCCAGTGCAGAGACCTGCCAGAACCTGCTGTCTTTGCAGTGTGACCTGTCAAGAGCAGGGTCAGCTGCAGGTCAGCCCTAAAGAGAGAAAACAGCCATCACCTCCCAGCTTATCAGTCCTTTGGTAGAGAGACACCAGTGGGGTAGGAGTAGGGAAGGGGGCTGCAAGGACAGCCATGAGGGTCACTCCTGGGTTACCACCTGATAGCTGTTCTGATGGTGGAACAAGATTTTGGGGCAGATTAATCCCATTTGGTGCCTACCTCATGGGCACGGATATAAAGCCAATACAGAGTGTGCAATGGCAAGGATCTGCCCTACTCAAAAACATGCTTTTCCAGCCCAAAACTGGACATGTGCAGAAAATCCACATTTCCACACCTGACCCAGGACAGACTGAAGCCTTGCTGATGCAGAGGGCCCTCAACAAGGTTCTGAATCCTACCAATATTCCTTCTCATGCACCTTGCAGCCTGCATCTATTTATATATTTAAGGCTTTAAAGAACAAAGCGTTTAATCATGTGCTTAACATCAAGGCCACCAGTAGTTACCCTGACACTGAGGAAATCATTCCCATGCAGAACACCAAGCCCATCACAGCCTGCCAAGTTGGGACACAGGCAGAGCCCTTTCCAGACCCTGCTCAGGGAAATTTTGGGGCAAATAAGTATAGTTCTAGGAGAAACAACCCCATCTTTGAGCAGGAAACTCTCCCACAGCCAGGGAAATATAGAAAACCTGGGATCACCCACAGCTGGGAGGAAGCAGCTGTCTCAAAAAAAACCAATATGCAACATTCAGCATTTGGGGGATTTCTCATTTTTCCTGGTTTCTGGTCTAATTTTTTCCTTTCAGGCATGCTCCTGTTAATTCCTCAAGCTGAGCAGTGAGCTGTCTCCATCCCACTTGCTCTGCAAGAGGCTACATGTTTCTAACCCTCCCTGAAGTCTGTGCAGCCAGGGCTGAGGCACTGGCACTCCAGCTCTATTTTCTTTAGCCCGGCTGATCCAATCTGGGAATAAAAACAGAGGGAAACAGATGGTCCATTGTACAGGCTGCTCCTGCCTGCACCAGCACCAGCTTCCAAGAACTCGTTGTGGGGGCCAGCTCTTGCCTCTGATTTTCCATGTTTCAGGCTAAATGAATTTGCTAAGAGGAATTTGGGCAGAACAGCTCACGCTCCTGAAGTGAGGGGCACCTTGGTCACCCCTGCACTGGGATGGTTTTCCTGCTAGTCTGGAAGAAACTGAGTGGAGAAGAAGATTGCTGGAGCAAGAATAGGTGTCCTGGATCTGGGAAGCTCAGACTTGCCCACAAGTATCCTTTATGTCATCCCTGCTAATTGCTGGGTGACACCTCTAATGCTACAACAGTAGGAAAGCTCTTCAGTATGATCTGTTGTTTGATATCAGGGGAGCAAGGCTACCACAAACAACAGATTTTTTGCACCACTTCATGATGTTTCCAAACTGTGCATTACCATCTTTTATTGCACTGTTTAATAATTTATTGACATGACAGCAGCTCAGGTATCAAACTCTGTCTCCACTTAAACCAGCTCCAGCGAAGTTTCTCTTTCACTTCTGTGCAGCAAGCAATGGCCAGACCCAGCACAGCAAACACCAGACACACACAACTGGTAGCTCCTAGCCCAGCTCCCCTTTTCCAGGCTTTCTGCCTACCTTAGGAGACAAGAAAAAGCAGAAGGCTGACCCCAAGTGTGATGAATTCCTGCTGAGCTTTTTCCCATTAACTTCAGTAAGGGCTTAATCCAGTGGTTTTCAGAAGCTGGGTGGCTGGTGGGGATATTTGATGGAGGCAGGGGAGAGAAGACAGGGTGTTAACATGTATTTCTGATTAATTACAGTGTTCTCAGGAGTAAGTGAATAATAGTACTGGTCAGAGCCAGGCATCACACGGGTCTCAGCCCTGCAGGGTAAATGGTGTCTGAATTGTGAGTAATGTTGACCTGGCAGAGGCCAGATAAGATAGGGATTTTTCACGTCCAGGACTGAACAGAATTCCACATATTGATAACTAAATGCACCAAAATACAGCCAGCACTTAGCACGCAACTGTTCCTCGCTCTGAGAAATCCTATTCAGCCAGGACAGATAGCACAAGCGCTGAGGAGGGCAGGTAATTGTGTGTGTGAACGATTAGCCAGGAGATTAAACAGCTTCCATAACTTCCAGCTTTCCTATCTGGAACAAAGAGCATCATTCCTGCTAATCTGGGTGAGAATTGGAGAGCAAAGCCAGCACCTTTAATAAATAGCTCCTAGACTTACTGACACCTCTCAAAGGTGCTGGTTTAGCATGCATGGTGTGTTCAGCTACCAAACACACCCAGGGTGCAGGGACAACACCCTGCCCTCCAGGTCTCTGCCATCAGCTAATGCTAGCACCAACATTCATTTGGTTGTCATTTTCTCTGGTGGCTTAATGCAGGTTGGTAGCTTTGGAGGATCCCTGCAGAAATCCCTCCTCAAGGCTGCAGGAGCCGATTTCCAGTTTTCACCCAGATTAGCAGGAATGATGCTCCAGCACTGTCCTGCATTCGAGCTGCCCAGAACAACCAAGTATCTACACAACTGTTTTTCAAAGCAGAGTAATCTGCCTCACATCACCTGTGCTTGTTCTTCAGCATCTTGAAAATATAGAGCTATGCCATTGCTCTGAAAATAAGCAGGAGAAATTCAACAAAATGAGAAGTTTGACTTCCCTGGGGTTTTTTTCATATATGTTTCACATATAGATTGATTAATTAATTAGTTAATTATAGTTATTATTGTTGTTGTTATTGTTTTCAATAACAAGAACAATCATGTTACATGATAATAATGTCCCATAATTTAATGCATAGTGCTATATATTATATATTATAAATATATAGCATAAATATAATAAATATATACTACATAATTTATTATTGTTGTTTTTATTAACCTCTTCAGAAATTTCTCAATGGAAACTGCTCAAAATTTCTATTCTATGAGCTGTTGGTGGAGGAGAGGTGAATTTTTGATACTGATTTGGAAAGAAATATGTTTTGAATACTTCAGGTTTCCTACAGAATAAAAAGCCCACCTTCCAGGCAGCTCTGGGAAGTGGGGATAGTTTTCCTTCTGCTCCAGGTTTTCTCACCTATTCAAAGTCAACTGATGTATGTCGTGGTACACATCTCTTACATTTTTGCCAGGCTAAGTGATGGGGAAATTTGTTCATCCTTTCTGATAGCACTATGTGGAGATGTTGAAAAATGAGTCATGTTTACCTACATCCTTACGTTAGGAATCTGCTAAAATCAGGGCAAAATGAGAGCCAGTATTCCCTTGGGAACAGCTCTTAGCACCCACAACATGATGGGAACCAGGCTCTACACTGTTTCCAGCAATTCTTCCTAGTGATATGGTTCCTATTGGCAGAAAGACACACTCAAGGGTGAGCAGAGTTAAGCCAACCTTAAACACTTCAGCAAATCACATTCAGTTGCCAGAATGAGACATTACTTACAACAAGGTGATAAAACCACAAAACCAAACAAAAACCTGGGACCACCCCACCTCCTCAGCCCCGCTCTGCACTGAGCACTGCCTTTTGAGGCACATCACCATGGTGTCCATCTGCCCAAAACCTGAATGCTATAGGAGCTCTCCTGTTATATTAACAGCTTTTGCTGGTTGGCATTGGATGAATGGAGCAGGTCCCATCTCTGTTTCTTTTTAGGCTTTGCAAAGTCAGGAAGGTTGTGCTGACTTGGTATTAAATATTATCTCTTGCAAACAGGACTTAGAAGCCGGTTTCAAATACTCAAGGGCTTTCCAGCCCACAACAGCAGCAATTACACAAACCCACATCAAATACTTCTTTCATGAATCACGAAATAGATCCTGTCTTCCTTATGAGTATGTGTAAACCAGGAGTTATGACTAAACCCAGCATTTGACCTCCTCCCATTCCCCCTTGGATGCATCCTGGCATGCCTCATTGAAGATGCCCGCGTTCTGCGCTTTGCCTTGTCACTGGGAGATATGGCATACAGATGGAATGATCATATTGGCCTCTAAAGGAAAATATTTAACCCAGGGATGTCAATGGAATATAGAAATGATGGTTAAAATCCCAGAAGCCTGCCTTGTTTTTGTCTTTTTCCTTTCATCTAGCACTTTGGGTCATGCCATCACTTATACGCTTCAGCCCAAACAGGCAATTGCTGAGTTAAGAACCTGGAGTTCAAAGTGAACCATAAACCTTAGTCTATAAGATAAATCATACAAATTACTTTACAGAAATAAATAGAACATTTGGGAGAGAGGTTATCTTCTTGCCTTCAGTTTACATCTCTAATGACTGTAAGTTCACAAATGCATTCTGTCAAGAATATAAACATTGCTTTTATTATCCCAAAGACAGATATTTATTACCAACTTTTACAGTAGGGCCAGGCAGCTTAGAGGAAAACCCTGGAATCTGGGCAGGAATGTAGAAACTTTGGAATGACTGTTATTAAATTTGTGGGCATCCTTTAAAGCACTCTTTGTGAAAAAAAAAAAAAAGGGGGGGGAGGAGGAAAAAACCACAACAAACTCACCATTTGGGTTAAAGTGCAGAAATTAGGGTTTTAAACTAATGGACTGGGATGAGCTTGGCTAGATGGTTCTTGCACAAGTGGTGCTGACATGCAGGAATAGGTGTTTCCACACAAACACACCCAGGTGGGATTTTTCCAAAAGTTTGAACTCTTCTTTCCTGCAGCTCTTAATGATTATATTATTGTAACCTTGCACAAGGTCGTGTTTTAGGGCACAATCCTAAATTTCTTGTCCTTGCTGCTGGAGGAGTTTTCTTCAGGTTAAGCTGCCACTCAATCTTTTTTTTTTTTTCCTGTGGCACAGTGTAATAAGGAGAGAGGGGAAGAATTTTAATAAAAAGGGGTTTGCTGAAACTGTTAAAGAGATCGGGGAGATATGGAGGCAATCCAAAGGGTCCCAGCACGGAAACTGGTACCAATCCCCTCCTTAAGGAGCTATCTCATCCAGCTCTATAAAGCCCTGTACTCAGACCAGATTATAGACTCTAAGAAAATAAAACCTTCTTCATTACTCTTTGAAATGCTTTTCCAGCAGAGCAGGGGAGCCACTTATGTAGGATGCAGCTCTGGTACCTTGGCTGAGGCTCCCAGCACACAGGAGATGGGGATAAATAACATTTTCCAAACACAAGTCTGGGAGCCTCAAGGTGCCATGATGCCATCTGAGAATCTGTCCTCTCATTCTTGCTGTGATTTTAGGATCATAGAATCACAGAATCGTTCTGGCTGGAAGAGACGTTTAAAATCATTGTTAATCTAACCCTTAATCCAGCACTGCCAGGTCACCACTAAACCATGTCCCTCAGCACCACACCTACAAGGTTTTTCAGTCCCTCCAGGGATGGTGACTCCACCACGCAGCCTGTTCCACTGCTTGACAACCCTTTCAGAGAAGAAATTTCTTCTAATGACCAACCTAAACCTCTCCTGCAGGATAAGACTGACTAGGGGGAGGTTGGGACATCAGGAACAGGAGGTCCTGCTCATGCCTGGGGAAGTCATCACATCAAATGTTTTTGCTGCTTGATGGACCCAGGGTGCTTCTGGGAAGTTGAGAGACCAGATCCAGGTCCAAATGAAGAAGAGAAAAACCTCCCTGGACCCCAGAGGCAGCCACGCAGAGCAGACAAGAGCCATTTGGGCTCTGGTCCATCTCATCTCGCTTACCCATCCAAAAGGAGTCCCTCTGAGCCCAAACTAAGGTTCATTAGCAAAGCAAATGTGGGCACATTTCCATCCTCAGTGCCTGGGCTGTTTTACATAAGCCCATGGGGATTTCTCAGCTGGGCCAAATCAGCACCTCTCAGGAGCCTTCTCCTCTCCTAGCTCACACCAAAAGCATCATGCATATAGCTGGGCTGCATGTGCTCTGCCATTGCAATAGTCATGAATAAGGTATGAGAAATTGGACATGATGTTGCATTTCCTGCTCATGCATCTGTCAGATAAGCTGTTTGGAGCCTGCTGCTCCAGCCAGAGATTGTTTCTTTCCTGCATCACAGTGGTGATGGTGTTTCTGGTCAATTGGGATACATTATGTCTGGGAAAGGAAAAAAAGGAAAGGAAAGGAAAGGAAAGGAAAGGAAAGGAAAGGAAAGGAAAGGAAAGGAAAGGAAAGGAAAGGAAAGGAAAGGAAAGGAAAGGAAAGGAAAGGAAAGGAAAGGAAAGGAAAGGAAAGGGAAAGGAAAGGAAAGGAAAGGAAAGGAAAGGAAAGGAAAGGAAAGGAAAGGAAAGGAAAGGAAAGGAAAGGAAAGGAAAGGAAAGGAAAGGAAAGGAAAGGAAAGGAAAGGAAAGGAAAGGAAAGGAAAGGAAAGGAAAGGAAAGGAAAGGAAAGGAAAGGAAAGGAAAGGAAAGGAAAGGAAAGGAAAGGAAAGGAAAGGAAAGGAAAGGAAAGGAAAGGGGAAAAGGGGCACGCTGAAAAAAAGAAAGAGTTTAAGTCTGGATGTGTCTCTGAGCGTGTGTGTGTGTGGCACATTCATGGGCTGGCTTGTTGGAAGCAGGGATGTAAAATCTGTGCCCTTGCTCATGCTCAGCAAATCGCAGGGTAGATGAAAGGAGTTCCTCAGCTCAGGCTATGCCTGCAGATCTTGCCCAAACGTCACTGGAGTGCTGCTTCCCATCCCAGCATGTGGAAATTTGGGGTGCAGACCAGCTCCTGCCTTGGATTCACATCTCCAGAGCCCCTCAAACCCACACTCCAGGAACCTGTGGTCAGCACTGGGCAGTGTGAGGACAGGAGGTCTGCAAGTAAATCCTCAGTGTTGATGAGAGTGAATTCACCACCAGTAAGGAGAGCTCCAGGCTTCTCCCCCCAGTACAGCAACACACCAGGAATGTGATGGAAGCAATGTGGACAGGAAGGACCATTAGGGTTTGGGCATGAGTGAGTTTTGGGGGGAGTGGGGACGTGGGGGCAGCAGGAGGGAGCAGGGCTCCATCTCCAGCAGAGTGAGCTCTGGCAGTGAGCACTGGCAGACAGAGCTCCTCTGTGTCCCCAGTGCCACCACACCCAAGTCTCCTTCGGGCTTCATCAGGGCATGTTGGGGGATGTCAGCCCTGCTCTATCTCCCCTTGCACCCTTTTTGCCCTGGACACAGGGGCTGCAGTAAAGAGGAGAACATCAGAACATCACCTCCAGCATATGAACCCAGGGGATGGTTTAAAATCCTTCCCCAGCGGGGGTCACTCTGCTCTCTCCCAGTGATGTACCACAGGGTGTTTTGATAAACTGATGGTATCCACAGCTCAAGTGGATGGAGGGTTCTGGAGAAAGTCCAGGGATTTTCTGCTTCATTTGACATCTCCCACACAGACTCCTCCCTTTCTTTCCAAACAGAAGTGTTATTTTCCTTCTCTTTCTTTAACTTTTTTTCTCTTTTTTTCTTTTTTTTTTTTTTTCCAGAGGGAATCAAGATCTAGGATAGCAAGGAATACAAATGAACAAACAAAAAGCCAAGAGAAATTACTTTTGCATTGAATCATGAAGAAGAAGGCCCACTCCTTTCAAATGGAACTGAACAGCCAAGAAAATGTTCAGAAAATTGGGATTTAGTGGGGAAAACGTATGGAACAAAAAGGATTTTGCTTCACTGGAGATGCTTTGCAGGAACGCCTGTGACTTTTCCAGCAGCTCCATGTACACAGACCATGGGCATGGCCAGAGTTCCATTCTCATCTCTATCCATTTCCATCTCTTTCTTGGTAGACAACTAATCATGATCTCACCAGTATATTAACCTTATATTGAGACTGATTAATGTTTTTATTTAAATAGTGTCTCCAAGATCTTCATTACTTGTCTGCTCCATTGGAAGCTCCAGTAAAATTTTGTAATGTAGCAAAGAATTGAAAGCAGGAGCATCTTAACTGCAGGATTAGACCAGCTATAATAAACAGCCCAGGAAAACAGTGATTAGGCATGAAACTGAATGATGGTAAATGTTTTAATACAATGGTTTATACAATATATATATATATCTCACAGGCATGTTACCTGAATGACAAATGAAAATGGACCTTCAAATAATAATAACAATGTAAAACAATTTGTGAAGCCTTTTCTAAGCAGCACCCTGGTTATATTCCAAAGAAAATACATGCAAAAAACATTCAAAATCCCATGCATTACATTGACTTTGGCCAGCTCCCAGCTCTTGGGTATAAAGCTTTCTCCCAAAGTTTTGCAAGTAAAACAAGTTCTTTGAATGAGGGCCTGATCCTGTCAGTTGCTCAGCATCCTCTGTTCCTAGTGAGGTCATTGACATCTATGGTTTGCAAGACAGATCTAATGCACAGTTCAAAAAATATCATGCCATAATGAAATCCATCATAGCAAACACATACAGAATTGAAACTTTCAGGATCCACCCCTCAGTTGTGTAATGCTTTTTCTTTTCCTTTTCTTTTCCCTTTTTCTTTTTCTTTTTTCTTTTTCTTTTCCTTTTCCTTTTCTCTTTTTTCTTTTTCTTTTTTCTTTTTTCTTTTTCTTTTTTCTTTTTTCTTTTTCTTTTTTCTTTTTTCTTTTTCTTTTTTTCTTTTCTCTTTTTCTTTTTTTTAATTTTTCCTTTTCTTTGTCTTTTTCTTTTTTCCTTTTCCTTTTCCTTTTCCTTTTCCTTTTCCTTTTTCTTTTCCTTTTCCTTTTCCTTTTCCTTTTCCTTTTTCTTTTTCTTTTTCTTTTTCTTTCTTTTTCTTTTTCTTTTTATTTTTCTTTTTGTTTTTCTTTTTATTTTTCTTTTTCTTTTTCTTTTTCTTTTTCTTTTTCTTTTTCTTTTTCTCTTTTTCTTTTTCTTTTTCTTTTTCTTTTTCTTTTTTCTTTTTCTTTCCCTTTTTCTTTTTCTTTCCCTTTTTCTTTTTCTTTCCCTTTTTCTTTTTCTTTCTCTTTTTCTTTTCCTTTTCCTATTCCTATTCCTATTCTTTTTCTTCTTTCTTTTTTTTTTTCTTTTCATAATGAAAAATATCAGAGATTTGTATGATTAAGTCACTGCTGGAAACCATTCCTGCATTTGAAAGACTGGTCATGAGGTCTGCGTAACTGGACAGCTGCTCTCAAGGCTGGGGCCAAACCCGCCTTGCTCCACTCGTGGGAGCAGCCTGATGTTTGGAAGCTGCTTCTGGAAATGCTCCTGCACACGAGCAGCCCTTTTGCCTCCGAGCGTGGTGCAGGATTGGGCTCTGAGCCTTTAATCCCCACAGTAAGAAATGGAACACTGCACACAAGATGTAGCAACAAAACAGATTTAGTTCAAGGTTAGTCTCAAGAACCCTTATCTGATCACTGACAGTAATTTATCAGGCAGAACCCATCATTAGTGTCAAGCTGTTTTATTACCCACTAACTTAACACTGTTTTACCAAGAGTCAAGTGTGATGTCACTCATGTTAAAGTAATTTACAGCTAATAGATATGAGGTAGGAGTCAATGTTGGCTTGCTGAGTTCCTTTCATACTCAGTGCTAGTTCCTTCCATTTTGCCCAGTAAGCAAATGAGAGAGCGAGGAGAGATGGTAACAAAGGGGAACCCAACCACAGGCATGTGTCCATGCACACTCACAAGAGATTTAATATTTCCCAGCATCTTTTTGCTTCAAATACAAGAATTCATGCAAATACCTGATCTCTGATATTACAGAACTGAAAGGGCCAGTAAAACTTAAGAGACAATAACAAGCCATCGCGTTCGTGGAACAAAAAATGCACAATGTTTTGGTCCTATGGAAACTCCAGCACACCAGCAAAGAAGGAATCCTTGCTAGAGTTGCACCATATATCCCCAAAACCTATGCAACCTCTTTCCCATCTCACCAGGAAAGACTAAACTTGGGCTGACCTGACATTCCTTTTTCAGCTGTCTCAGTTTTCAGGATGAGAGTTCTCTTCACCTGGAGCAGGGAGAGAAGTTACAGAAACCTCAGTAATGAGTTTTGTTACCAAAAAATGGAGACAGTTGCATATGAACATTGTTTTCCTTCCCTGTCTTTCCTGTCTCTCTAGCCAATTCTCTTCAGTCTTAAGGTCAGCCCCAGTGCAGGCTGTGTTTATAACAGAATACATTTCCCATTTCCAAGCACTTGCTGTCTCCTCTAATGAATCCTCCTGCTGACGTCCCCAGGATCCGTATTCTTAGCCCACTAGACATTCAGAGATAATCCTGACTAATGTGTATATATTCAAAGAGCTTTATTGTGCAGAATTGTACTTTTGGGATAAGGAAAGGGCATCCTGTATCAGTTCACCTCTCCAATTTTATACCCATTAAAAACATTTTAAATCACTGTATCTGCTCTTATTTCCCCTGGAAGTTCCTAAGCTCTGGGCTATTAGGTGGTGACTTCAGATGATCCAGGAGGTGTGACCCTTCGAGTCACCAAAGAAAATCCAGAGAAGGTATACAGAGATTAAATTTTAACAGTTCTTGGGATCCCAGGTAAATATCTTGCTCTGACAACACACCTGGACTGTAAATCATTGGAGCATCACTTTTGTCAGCCCTGTCAATAACTGTCCTGGCCTGTAAATTCTGTTTGATCAAGCAGCTCTTGGAAACACACAACTTCAATGGTGACCTCAGCTTCAACCCGTGGAGCCAATTGTATGCAGATTGGCCAACAGCCCCTGAGAGTAAGACCCCGACAGTTGGCTGTGGGAAGGGGCCAGCAGACCAGATGTGGGGCTGAAGGTTTGGAAAAGCTGGACAACAGCTAAACTCTACCTAGAGATTGGCCTGGGTACAGTCAGATGGGATATACATGCTCATAATTTTCTTCCTTTCCGTGGGGAACCGAATAAAGGCTTGCCAGGACTTCTGCTTCTGCATTATCTTTGCTCACTTAAAATCATTCCAGTGGTTCCCTGTAACACATGGCTTTGCTCAGCTTGCTTCTGTGAAATCTCAAGAGCAAGCAGGAGATTGCAAGTGGCCCACTGCTGTGTCCTCCCTTCAAGGGGTGTTTGACCATAGGACTTTCCACTGTGTTGGGAGAAAGCTGCTGGGTACTACCAGCTATGGTCCATGCCTAAAACTCATGTGGTGCAAAGCTCAGGTTCTGGCTTAATTTTGTATTTGCAAGTTTGGAGAAGTAGAAAAAAGCTCTTCCCTCCTTTTTCCTGACTCCAAAGCATTCAACCATGAAAGCCACCACATCTCCTGGGCAGCTGGGGTGCCCAGAGAGAGGAAGAAGTGTTTTGCTTCCCAATCCAGCTGAATTAGTTGCCTCTCCACCTCTCCCTCTCCATACCACCTTTCCAACTAATTGGAGCCATGTTTTCATGCCAAAGCAGATGAAAAATGCAGCCAGTGAGGGCTGAGGGGCTGCTGAGAAAGTGAAAAATGAGGCTAGGAGAGGTCAGAGATGCAGACCAAAAGAAGGAGAGAAATGGGAAGGGGAGTTTTGTGAGATGCAGGAGATTTGCTGAGCCAAACCAAGGCAGCTTAGATGTGGCAGGAAAGCCACGAAAGGAAAGCCCGGTCTGCAAACATGATGAGCAAAGGCAGGAAAAAATATTGGGCATAAGGGTATTAAAATTAAGTGTAGCAAAGCATTGCAAGGAACATTAAATTTAGTTCTAGTAGATAGGAAAGACTCATTTGTCACATCCTTTCAGTATCTTGCTTATGAGAAGTCATAGTGCCATTTCTGCCTCACGGAGGGTTATTTTTAGACACATAAAATAAATGAGGAAAGAGGTACAAAGTGAAAATTAGCCCATAATGCAGATACTGTCCCAAATTCATCCCTAGGGCATCTGTGTTAACTTCAGTGGAAGGCTCCCACCAGAGTTTATTTCAGATCTGTATTAACAAGTGCACATTGGTGTAATGCTGGACTTTGGAGTAAATAACTCCATAACAAACCTGCAGCAGGAAAAAAAAAAAAAGTGCTTCCAATTATAGATGCCAAAATGAAGCAGACATCCAGCAATAATAGCAAGGCTGATTTAGAGCAGAAATTTTATAGGATATGAAAGTCTGTCCCTGTTACTGCAGAGTACAATAAAACTCTCGTAAGTGAAATTAGAGGGGGTCATGTTTTGGGACCATGTCACCTTCTGCACCTTCAGAATCAAACCTGTGAAGTCTCCTGGTTAAAACAAACAAACAAACAAACAAACAAACCCACCAGATTTCTGCAGCCCTTCAGACCCTGGAAGAAGAAAACATCTTCCGTGCAGCCAGTCTGAAGTGGCTGGATTTACCAAGTGCTTAACATATTGCTATTTGTTTTTTCAGTCCAAAATTTCTCGCCTCCCTCTACTCTATGAACACACATAATGGAAGAAAAAAAAAAAAAAGAAACAAAAAAAATAAGCAACATGGGAATCTGGATTCAGAGCAGTTATAAAAACCCCAGTTGGTTTATTCCACTACAATGCAGGTTCCTCCTGTCCTGTAGCTACATGCAGAAGAGGGCAGGTATACCTGCTCGCAGCAAACAGTCCTCCAAACCCATCCCATGCTTCCCTCCAAGGAAGCAAGCACAAAAAAACCCATCCAGGAATGTTTTCAGATGGTGAAGGGGCTACAGAAATCGTAAGGATGGTAACAAAAATGCAGCTTTGCTGCAAGGAGGCTTGTGTAGGGGGTAAACACTCTCAGGAGGTGTGTGTCTATTCTTTGGGTGGTTTTGGAACACATACCTCCTAAAGAAACCCACGTTCAGGAGACAGAGGCCATCCTGAAGCTATAAACCAAACACTAGAATAAGTGAATGCTCTCTCATTTTTCATATATGGAGTTTAATGTTATATTGAAAAAAAAAATAGTCTTTCCCCAAAGAAGGCTGGTTGGAAGAGTATCTAACTGGGAAGCAAGAGCAGAGAGCCAGTCAAACATCTTGATCTCCTATTTTTCTCGCAGTACATGAAGTCAGTAATGCCTCCTGAAAGTCATGGCACGCCTGAAGAATAAAACCCTCCATGTATATGGAGGGTCTCCATATTTTCCTACTGGATTTTTTTCCTTTTAATCTTTGAGATCTTCCCATTTCCACTTTCTTCTCAGCAGCCCACATATCAAGGCACTTTGTTCATGAGAACCCTGCTGTTGATACTACATCTCATGACTCCAGAGTCTGGAGCTTTAAGGAAAAACACCCAGTATCACAAGACTTAAAATGAAAAAAATGAGCTCATACCCCAGAGGTGTCCAGCTGGGAGATTCCACTTTATGGGAACACTACAGAGTTCTCCAAGTGACTTGGGCATCAGCATCTCATCTCCCAACATTTAGTGGTAACATAATGATCCCAGTTTCTTTCCCTGCCACAAGAAGAGCAAGGTCCTTTGCACATTTCTCCCAACCAAGCAACAACCAGGTTACATCATGAGTTTGGTGGCCGAAGCTCCTCACTTTCCTCCCTCCCCCACCCCAGGAACAATGGCTAACTGTTCTTTTTCCATCTATAAATTTGTCTGAGTTAACAGTTCCCAAGATCTGGCAGCAAGCTGGAGCTGGGAGTGAGCTGAGAGATAGGAGAGTGACAGTCTGAAATGAAACACAGAGCTGCTGGGCCTGCAGCCGTCAGACAGGAGCCTGGCTCCCTCCCTTAAAGATTAGCGAGACTCCTTCGCTGGAGCCCTCCGCATTCCCCAAAATCCTAGCAACAAAGTGCTGTCTCTCAGCCGCCAATGAATCATGTGAATTTAACCTTTCACCTGGCCACAGGGAGGTTAATACACCAAAATAGCCTCTTTTTTTTTTTTTTTTCCACCATTTATTGCCCAAAATGGCAGTGGGGAGCATGGTGAAAACCCTGCGTAGCTGGGGAGGCTCTGGAAGTGGTTTCATACTGGAGCTCTTTGTTCACTGGCCTCTGCCAGGACCTGGATTGGTGTTGCCAGCATCATCCCATCAGCTCAGTGAACACAGGCTTGAGTTTATTCAGGGAAATAGTTTCCATTTCACTTTAGGGAAGGTTTTCGGCTTTCATTGCCTGGCTGGTGGCTTGCTGAGCCCTCCAGCTTCAACCCCACAAGCATTTACATGCCAA
Organism: Indicator indicator; assembly: GCF_027791375.1. NCBI lineage: Eukaryota > Metazoa > Chordata > Aves > Piciformes > Indicatoridae > Indicator > Indicator indicator. The sequence goes on along the minus strand of NC_072033.1, from coordinate 12,339,229 downwards.
AAAAGTTGTATGCACAAGGCGTCCCCCAGCATGCCCACATGGCCTAAGCCTGAGTCACTCACTGCTCCCACCTGCCTCTGCCCATGGCAAAACTCCCGAAGAACTTCCCAGGTGGGGTCGGATCCTCAGCCCATGTGAAGTGCTGAGCCCCACCTCTGGCTGAATATCCTGCCTGAGATGGATGTCCCTGTTCTTCAGGCTGGGGGCAAATTGGAGTCCCACACATCAAATAAACCTGAAGACCACAGCTTGTCCATCTGAAAAAAAAAAAAAAAAAGAGGTGTTCTATCCCTTGTGGGGTACTCCCAGCAGTGGGTGCTGTAGCCTTGGCCCATGCCCACTGCCTGAAGATTTAATGACTGCTCTGAAAAATGGAGCTTTCTAATAAATCAACCTGGAGAAAATTAATTTTAAACAATCGTGCCAAAACCACACAACTAAAAGTTACTTCAAGGAGGCACGTGCCAAGTGACCCATCATAGGGGGCACAGATTGCATGCAGTCTGCAGTTTGTGCCCTCTAAATATTGGAGGCAGCAGGGTGGCTTCCGTAGCCGTAGCTGGCTGGAGGGCAGCTGGAGGAATGGCTGAGATTGAAGCATCCCCATGAAGCAGATCCTTAGGGGAGAGCAGGCAGTATCAGCTCTACAGGACCTCTTTTATTTTCCATGACAGAGGAATCCTTATGGACTAAAGAAGAAAACAGGATCTCAGAGTAAGAGAGGGAAAGATTTTTAAATGCTTCTTCCACTCCATGTTCCCCTTCCTGAGAGCCTCTGTCACATGCGTATAATAGGAGTTAAACATTTTTTGGTGGAGCCTGCTGTTTATTTAACTCTTTTGAGACACATGCCTCTGGCATCCCCTCATTTGTCCAGGCACCAAATCCTCCTGTCCCTGCCTGGCTGGGCTGGGGCACTTCAGTCCATCACTTCTCTCCACCATTGCCCTGTGAATCAGCCAGCATTGGCCTCAGGAGGTACCTGAGCTGGTACCTGGGCACAACCACCCCACCACCCCCACTGCCTCAGCGACTGGGTAGGAAAGGGCTGGGGGAAGGATGGAGGGAGGAAGGGATGAGGGACCAAGGATGCAGACTAGGGGTACAGATCAGACCATGCAGACCCCATTGTTCTCCTCCCCTCAATCCCCAACAAGGAAAGTAACTCACGGGGAGCTTGATCTATATACCCCCAGGTAGTTCATCCTTCATTTAGGAGCTAGACTAGGGAAACGGGCCTGGGTCCAGCTGCTGAGCAGGTGTCCTGGGGCAGAGCCTCACCAGGTAGCACCAAGGTGGGCTGGGCTCTAACGTCGGGGCTCACTCACCCCCAAGGGCAGCGGACAGCGAGCAGTCGCTGAGGCCTCGGGGGAGGATGCTGCAGTCCATGGGAGGCAGAGGGAGGAAAGGGAACGGATTTAAGTATTTGTCACCTCCCAATGCACCGACGGGGAAAGGCGAACCGCCGTTTCCTGATCAGGGTGCACCTCGACTCTCCCCTGCCCGGTGCAGCAGGATCGGGTACATTTCTGCCTTTCTCCTTCCACTTTCCCTTTCTTTTTTTCTTTCCTATTCGTTGGAGGGTGGGGGGGAGCTGACAGCCCCCTCGGGGACCGCGCAGGATGCTCCCACGCATCTGCCCCCGAGCAGGACTCACAAATCAGCCGAAGCAGGATTAGAGCCGAGAGGCCGGGGCGCCGGGCAGTCTGTCCCGGCCCGGGGGAGCCTCACCTGGAGGGGTCAGAGCTCCCTCGAGAGCCGCACCGAGCCGTGCCGAGCCGCACCGGCCCCGCTGCGACCCAGCGGGGTCTTCCTGGCTCTTCCTGGACGGGGGGGGACGGGGAGCGAGAACCCCTTCCTAACTCCCGCAAAAAAGAGTCCGTATGCCCCTAGAATAGCAGGGCCAGGGCCGAAACAGCCCCTCGGACAGACCGAGAGCCCGGTAAGGGATGTGCCTTCCCGGCTGCCCCCTCTCCGAACGGGTCCATGGTCTCCTCCGGGGAAGCAGGGGGTCACCTGCCCCCGTATTTGTGTTAGTTCCCGTCCCGGGAGTCTGTGCCCTGCTGCCAAGTCCGGAGTGCCCTTGTTGGATCAGGGAGCCATTGGATGTCCCTGCGGGAGGCTGCCCCCACATCCCGGGCTCCCCGTGTCCTGCACCCCGGCGTGACAGCCCCCGGTGCAGTGCGAGGGCTGTGGATGGGGAATCCCTGCTGGCACCGATGCCACGCTGGTGCATTCTCTCCCGCTTCACTTGAACTATCGCCCAGGCAGGGCTCTCCTCAAAGAAGGACCCCGGCAACCCCATCTGGCTCCCGGTTATGAAGTGCAGGCCAAACTTCTATAGACAACCAACCCGCAGCCATAGGAACACACGTTGAGAGCACTGGCTGCGTTTCCCCCTCCGTGGGCAGCCCCACGCAGGTCTCGCTGGTGGGTGACACTAGTCCGGGTGAGCGTCAATATTTGGGACTAGTCCAAAGGCGACTGGTGTGAATGATGCTGGAAACCCCCCCGGTGTGTAAGCACCTGTCCGCAACGCTGCTCCGCGCCTGCGGGAGGAGCCGCCCGTGGAACCCGCCGCCCATCACCGCGGCCTCAGGGCTCCGCTGCCCTGTGGGGAGAGAGCCGTGAGCTGAGCTAAGGCTTGGTGAGGAGAAAGTGGGTCGGGAAATTGGTTAAAAAAAAAAAAAATAACCCAAACCAAGTGGATGGGGCTTAACACGGGCACGCAAAACGTCCACGGGCAGGTTTTGTACCAGCGAGACCGTGCTGGCGGGGTAAATCTCGCCAGATTTCTGCAGTGCCTCGTTGTTCTTCCAACGTTTTCACATTTATTTGAATCGCCGGGAGCGATCGGAGGAGGCAGTTCGGACTCATTTTAAAAAATAAGTAGAATAAATTACCAACAGCTTAGAATTGTGAACCCGGGAACGCCACGCGTGCCCACGGCTGCGCCCCGCTTTTAACAACCGAAACGAAACGAAGGAAACCCCGGGGGTAGCTCAGCCGCAGACATGGAGGGGTTGGGGCTGATTTTCCGACGGAACGTTTCCAGCGAGTAGAGCCTTCCTCGGGTTGTTATTTTCTTTTTCTGTAACTTTCCCTCCCCCTTTTCCTTCTTCTTTGTTTCCCTCTTTTTCTTCTTTATTTTTCCCCTTTTCTTTTTCCTTTTTTTTTTTTTCCTATTTTCTTTTTCGTCTCTTGTGTTTTTCTCTCCTTTTTCTCTTTTTACTCTCTTTTTTTTTTTTTTTTGGTGGTTTTGTTTTGGGTTTTTTTTCCCTTTTAAAATTCTCTCTCTCTGCGGGTACAAGGATACCCTACAAGCCGTAAACACTCTCTTCAGCGAGAAAATAAATCCATCTCCAGCTAGTTGCGTTGCATTATTCCGAGGGAAATAGCTGGCATTCCTACACCAGTTTATTTTGGAGACGAAATTTCCCACCCTTCCCATAGCGCTGGTCCTTGTAGAGCCGGGGCTGGACGGGCTCCCCCGGGGGCCGGGCCCTCACGGCCGGACTAGGTTACGGAGGGCTCCCGGGGCCTGATCCTGTCCGTAGAGGCCTGCAGGCGGCAAAGCTCTGTCTGCCCGATGATGGAGCAAGCGCGGGCGGAACTCGCAAAAGCTTTTTTCCTCGTTTTTTTTCGATGAGGAGAGAACCGACGCCTTGGGCCAAAGGCACAAAAATTCGCACGCCCCGGAGGCAAAGCCCGGTAACGATTAAATTATTTCCTCGCTCCAGAGGAGGGTGGAGAGTTAAATCAGCCGAATTACCTGGGCTGAGCGGGGACTACGCGCTCCTTCCCCTCCTGTCGCCCCTTCCCGAGTCGCACCGAGGGGGAAAAGTGGGGAAAGGGCTTTTGTACCCATCGCGAGGCCGGGAGGAGCTACAGAGAAGAGGAGCCTTTCAGCTGCTTCCCCCGGAGAAGTGCAGAGCCCGGACAGCCGGGGTTCCGGCGGCCCCGACGGGACGATGAGGGGCCGGAGCGCTGCTCTGGGTAGCCGCCGGGCCGGAGCAGGCGGAAAGGATCTCCCCAGCCTCGGGCCGTTTGAAAAAGGCAGAGTGGGCTGGGGAGGACACACACACATTAGTAGGGGTTTCATTGTAAAGGAGACCCGGAGAGCTCGCTCAGAGCAGAAAACTGCACGACCACGTCCTCCACTGTCCGAGACCCCCACTGGAAAGTTTTCGGTGTTCTCCGCATCTACCTGAGGCCCAGGGTATGGGGGGGTCATCGCTAGAGGAGCATCACCTCCCGCCCAGGGGGTGTCGGTGTGAACCTCGGAAACTGAACGAGGCCCGCCAAGGGCCCCCCCCCGGGGTCTGGCGGACACCTCCAACCGTACAAGGGTGGGTGCAGACAGAAGGGTCCGGGGCCGTGAGGGGCACCCTCGGGGGCTGCATCCTGCCCCGGTCCCGGTCCCGCCCGGGAACCGCGGTAGTAATCGTGGGGATCACCCATCCCCCCACCCTCCCCCTATCCCTCCCCCCCCCCCCCCGCGGGCGGGGACCGGAACCGGTGGGACTTATCCCTTCCCGTTTCCACCCCCCCCCCACACCCCTCCATGGCGGGAGGCACCCAATCCCGGCTGGGACCGGGGCAACCCCGCCGGCCGTCACGTGGGGGCCGGCCCGCACCGGGGTCCGCCGTAAAGAGCCGCCGCCGCCGCCGCCGAAGCCACTTCCCCGCAGGGCGCAGCCAGGGACGCACCCACGGGACACAGCAGCTTGGGGAGGTGGCAGACCTGGGGGAGGGCAACCCCTCTCTGTCAGAGGCTTGTTTTGGTTTTTCTTCTCCCTCCCCCATAAACTTTCTTCTATTTTTGTTATTATCATTATTTTTATTTTCCTGGGATTTCGCTGGATGGTCTGAGCGCAGCTTCATGCCCACCTGGCCATGCCCGGCCCCGCTCTCTGCCCGCTGCCATGTGAGTACCTGTGCGGGAGCGGGGTCGGGCGTGGGATGCTCTTTGCGGTGCTTCGCGGCTTGAGCCCTCACGGAGAGGCCTGCCTGAGGATTATTTCGTTCACTTTTTTGACAACAATGGGGGTGAGAGGAGGGGGGGGGGAAGCGCTGTTAACAGGGATGATGGATGACGGGAAACACACCGCGGATGCTCTCGGTCCGCAGCCCCTGCCCGGGGCCGCCGGGACCCCGCTCCAGTTCGGCCCGGGAGCCCGAGGGGCCGCGCTGGAAGCCGTAAACCGCCCGGCCGGCAATGCCCCGAGCCACGCTCCAGGCTCGGGGTCGGGAAAAAGATGGGAAATGAAATACTTTTTGGGGGGAGATAAAGAAAGAAAAAATTGTTGGGGGTGTTTTTGGTCCCTTGGAAGTGCTCGGGCGGACGGTGGGGAAGTGCCGTAGAGGCCGGTGCCTGTGGCACGGGGATTATTTCTCGCTGTGGCTCTGCCACTGCTCTTGGCCCGGTGTCGCGGCTGTCTCCTGCGGGAGGAACTGACCCGAGGAAAGTTTAGAGGAAAAAAAATAAGAAAAAGAAATTACGAATTGCAATCCCTGCTTTAGTCAGGGAAGAGGCAGGTAAACGCCAGCTGGTGTGAAGGGTCCTGGGACGAGGTCTCCTGGGCTCTGCCGGAGTCTCAGTCCGCGGCTTTCGTCTCTCCCCCACCAGGTTCCTCTGAGTGAGCCCCTCGGACACGTCGGGGTGCATCCGGCCGGGTCCTGAGCAGCTTCCACTGCCGCTGAGGACGGAACATGTATCAGGGTCTGGCTCTCGCCCCCAACCATGGCCAGTCGGCTTATTCCCACGACTCCAGCAACTTTCTCCACTCGTCGGCCGGCTCGCCCGTCTACGTGCCCACAACCCGGGTACCCTCCGTTCTCCAGACGTTGCCCTACCTGCAAAGCTGCGAGCCTCACCAGAGCCACCTCGCCAACCCCCCGGGTTGGGGGCAGAGCAGCGGCGAGGCCGCCGCTTTCAACACCGGCAGCCCTCACCCGCCGTCGGGTTTCTCCTACTCCCACAGTCCACCGGGCAGTAGCCCCCCGGGCCGCGACGGTGCCTATCAAGGGCCCCTGCTGCTGGGCGGCGGGGGCCGGGAGCAGTACGGCAATGCCTTGGTGCGCTCCGTTAACGGGTCTTACTCCAGCCCCTACCCCGCCTACGTGACCCCCGAGATACCGCCTTCCTGGACGGCCGGACACTTTGAGAGCAGCGTCCTGCACAGCCTGCAGACGAGGCAGGCGGCTTTACCCGGCCGCAGGTCTACCTTCGGTAGGTTGCCGTCGCCCTTCATGGTCACCTTGGGGCACCGAGGCCGTTTCCCGGCTTTCAGCGCCGTCTTGGAGCCATCTCCATCCCCCACCCAGGTTGGTGGCCCGGCCATGGGATGAGCTTCCCCCTCTGGCATCCCCGACGGGGAAGGAGGGGATGATTTTATCCAGGGATGGAGACATGGCCCGGGCACGGAGGCTGTGTGGCTGACTCCGGACAGAGGTGTGGTGTGGGGGTATGATACGAAGGGCAAAGACCACGTTTCAAAAGAGAGCAATTCCCCTGGAGGACTGAGGAGCAGAGGCTGTTCAAACCCTTTTGCCCCCCCTCCACCCTACGATATCTCCTTCCTACAATATCGACTTTGTGCCTGTGCTTCAATACTTACCCTTGTGTTTAAATTAGCGGGGCAGATTTATAGCTCCCTCCCTTTTAAGTAATTTATTGTAGTAAATTAGTTTATATTTGAACAGACTCTCGGGCTCCTCATTCGCCTTCACCCAAACAGGTCCCCAGCTGCATCTGCGCTGCGGCCTTCGAACAGACACTGAAACGCGCTCAGGCGTTGAACAATAAACCTCACTTCAGTTCCTGCCCTTCCACACCGAAGACGCCTTTTCAAACCAAGCCCCCAGCAAATAAAAGTTTGGGGCTTGATTTAAAAGGACTCTGGGTCCGCAGGGTTTATAACCCCGGGTCGGGGGGAGTTTCGTCATCCTCCTGCGGTGATTTGCAAAGCCCTTTAAAAGCCACTTCAGCATCTCAGCTGCGTTATCATCTTTACTGTGGTGAACCGAATTATCTTATCTTTATCCCAAGAACAAAGTTAAAGCAAGGAAGCAACCCCCCTCCCCTTCGAGCTGCCATCGGCTCGGCTTCTGCTCCCATTACCGACGATGTTCGGCAGTCGTTTCTTTCCAGGATTTTCTCTTTGTCTGGGAAAATCCTTTGCGTTGTGCGGGAAGGGATGGCCCCGGTCCTGCCGAGGGAGGGGATGGTTCAGAAATCCCTGCTGCACTTTGAATTTGTAAGTTTGGAAGCCGAAATAGTGGCCTCCGTCCACTCTACCGTTTATTTTTGCTCTCTGATAGTGTAAACCGCTCTTAAGTAGCATAAACTATTCTTTTTTTCTTCTTCTTCTTCTTCTTCTTCTTATTTTCTTTTTTTTTTTTTGGTTAATTAATTATTGCAGGGTTTGAGTGGGTTTTTTCTTTTAATTATTTTTATTTATTTATTATTTTCCATTTTCCCGTTTATAATTCTGTTTTCTTTTTTTTTTTTTTTTCCTCTTTATTTTTTCTTTCCGGTGGATCGTCATTAATACTACCATGGATATTCTTTGGAAGTAAATAACATTACACGGTTAGGAAATTATTTCGAATTAAGAGAGAAAAGCGGGCGGAGAAAGGAGACCGACTGTCGGTCAGTTTCACTCCGGGCTGCCTGTTTGCCGCGCGGCAGAAATGGGCTGGAGACATGGCTCAGGAGCGGGCGGCTCCGCAGCTTCTTCCCGAGGCTTTCATGGCGGGGGAGAAAAGTGAGGAAGAGCCTCGCTAGCAGGAGCTGAGGGCCGCGAGAGGCCGGTGATGCTCCCCCGGGGAGCCCCGGGGCAAGCGAAGCCACATCCCGGCATCACTCCATGGCTAACCCCGAGCCCTTCCCCGGCCGAACTGGTCCCACCGACCAGCCACAATTACACCTTAACGGCAATCAGGAAAATCACCCCATTTGGACCCCCTCTTAATTTCTTTTTGCAGCCCTGGCTGTACCTGAGGCAGGGGTAACACCACGTTCTCCTACGCATTCCCATCCCAGGGAGACCTCAGTCGAGCTCAGCCCTTTGGGGTATTTTTGGGAAGGAATGGGGAAGTATGGTGCCTTTGCGCAAAATATTAAAAGATGAAAGTGTGCAGGGAATAAAAGTGTTTGGTCCACCTTTTGTAGAGTTGAGGTAAACTCTCCACCGAGCAAGAATTGCTCCACACAGTAGCAGTGAGGCACAGAGGGTTAGGGACCCTCTCCTGCAGGGTCCCTGGGTGGCCCTGCACATTGGGGATGGTTCCTGACCCTCGCACCTTGGATGTCTGTTCCAGAGTACCTGGAGGAGTTCCCTGGGGATGGCCGTGAGTGTGTGAACTGCGGGGCCATGTCCACACCGCTCTGGAGGAAGGACGGCACTGGGCACTACCTGTGCAACGCCTGTGGGCTCTACCACAAAATGAACGGCATCAACCGGCCACTCAAGCCACAGAAGAGACTGGTAAGAGTGTGAAAATCCATAGGAATCAACCAGGGGGTTGGCTGGAGCAGGGGAATGGGAGGCAGCAGCTCGGGGGCTGTCATGGTGTCCATGCTGTTGGGGTCTCGACTTGTGTTATGGTCTGTCTGATCCTTGGTCCTCCCACAGGAGCCCCTTGCTGTGGTGCAGAACTGGCTTGGTGCAGAACTTGCTTGGGTCAGGAGTAGAGTAAATCTGGGGGCATTGCTGACTGGCGTGAAGCACTGAGAAAGGGCAGCAGGGAATGGAGGGGTCCTGGGTCTGCATGGAGGGGCTGCACTGCAGCTAAGTCAGGGCTGATCAGCCCCTCCCTATGATCTCAGACTCTGTGAGCAGCTCCCAACTTCATTCCCACAGAGGGCACGTTGATTTTTATTCTATAATAATAGCTATTATTTCTTAGTTCTTCATGCAGACACACAAGGTCTAAGCAGGGTAGTTAATAGGAGACAGGACTGATACTGAGCTGGCCCAGGTTTGTGGCAGCTCACGATGGGAGCAGGATGCAGTCCAGTTCCCGCGCTGCCTTTACCGACCCACCTAAGAGGGAAATTTGGAGTTTGGTAGTTCCTGCAGGTTTCTCTGCAGGTTAAAGCATTAATCTTCCCCTCAATGTGATATCTGGCTTCCTCCAATTGGGATCCCATCGTGAGAGAGGAAAGGAGCTTCCTTTTTTTTTTTTTTTCAGTAAAGTCGCTTTGGGATGTTTAAATTTGGTGGTAACAGTTTTGGTTTCTGAGCCTGTCATCAGAAGCCATCATTCCAAACAGGATGTTTGTAGGAGCTGTGCTGGGGAACAGCTGGGAGCTCCTTTTGCTTTCACTCGAGGTGTATTCCCACACTTAGTTTTTTGGTGTTGCAAAACAAGTTATTAACAGTAGCCCATCGATGACAAATTTTTCTCTAAGAAAACCATTAAAAAGAAAAAAACACCCAAAACCAACAACAACAACAAAAAGTTGGGATGGAACAAGATGGTTCGTTCTGATTCTGACCCCAGAAGCACAGCTCTGGATTTACAAAGTGAAACGAGCAGTGGCTCCGTGGAAAATCACCCTGTTTTGTTCATCACAACACATCAAGGCGTTTCTGTGAGACATTTAGCATTCCCTGATAGGATTTGCCTGTCTCACCCAAGCCCTCCTGGTCTCCTTTAATACAATGATATTGTCTGCACTGGGGCAGAGGGCTTTGGTGGCTGCTGTGCTGAGAATCTCTGTGTTCCGCTGCTGACTTCTTCAGAGCAAACACGCTCTGTGCATTGATAGGCATAAGCCAGTTTAAATCCAACTCTGCATTTCATCATCAAAACATGGTGGTGCTGGATGAATTTCCAGTTCTTGGTTGTTTTGTTTTTTTTTTTTTTTTTAACAGCTTTTTCTTCAAAGGGATAAGAGATGTCTCACTGCTATAGAGGATTTTATTTTGGTAGGTTTTATTTTTTGGGAGGATTTTATTTTCATGGTGCACGCAGCATTTGGGGACCCCGAGCTCCTCTGGTAGAGCCCCACTCATAGCATCTCTGAGGCATTTTTCAACAAGCATTTCAGAGTTTTTTGGGGGTGAACTCTGGTTTGCAGAATTAAGGTCATTTACTGTGGATGAGCAAATTTTGCTGGGAGTTATCAAAGCACTTCCAACTTTTTTATTATTATTTAGCCCAATCTTTTTTATTATTATTTTGGTGGTCAGTACAATGATGATAAAGCCCAAACGAAAGAGCTGAACCTTATCCAGGGGAAATATTTCAGTAAGGCTGAAATACTCGAGGGGATTTTATGTTATGGATTTAAAAAGGGATAGGAATTTTGACTTTCCATCCTGACTTTGGAATGAAACATTTCAAAATCTTGGATTTGCTCAAGGGTTTAAATGTTGTAGCAACAACGTTCTGTCCTGTCAGAGGAGGGGGAATGCACTGATAAGGGACAAGAGGGTGGCAGGCATGCTCTGCAAAGTCACCACTGAGGGAGCAACCTTCACCCTTGTGGCTTGGGATGCTTCTTCCCGTGAATCATTTTCTTTCTGGGGGGTGTTTTCCCTGCTTACAACCTCACCTGCATGGGCTAGGTGGGAGCAGAGCAGTGCCCATGGTGACACACCATTGCTCTAGGAACGATGAAATCTGCTCTTTCACAATGCAGTGAAATACAGCCACGGGAAGGTTGCTTTTGTCCTTTACATTATGACCTTCGTCCTGTAAGTAGATCCCGTGCTGGGAGTTATTCTGACTTCTGTTTTCACAAAGCAAAGTCCCACTGAAAGCCCTGGAAAAGGTGACGTGGCCCAGATAACGCTGCGGCAGGGACATCCTGCAGCTCAGTAGTGCTCAGCCGGCTCCTGCGTGGGAGAGAGCAAGCAATAGCAGTGTAGTTTCCAGTTCCTTTCTTGTTTCTCTTTTTTGAGATAAGGGCAACATCCCCAGTGCAGCCTGGACAGGCGTTGTGCTGCAGCCTGTGGATTCAAAGCACAGTGGCTTTCAGCAGAAAGGATTTATCTTCATAGTGGACGGAAGCAGCACTTTCCTTTAGGCAGTATCTCTTCTAGGAAAAATTTCTTGGTGCATTTCACAAGATGATGCCTTAATCCTAAAAGTCAGATCACTTCTATTGTCCCAGAGCAGCTAGTGGAGTCCACAGAACCATAGAATGGTTTGGGTTGGAAGGGACCTTAAAGATCCTCTAATTCCAGCTCTCCTGCAGTGACCAGGGACATCTACCACTAGTTCAACCCCATCCAACCTGGTCTTGAACACTTCCAAAAATAGGACATCCACTTTTCTGGGCAACCTGTGCCAGTGTCTCACCACCCTCACATTATTTTTCCTAATACCTAATCTAAATCTACCCTCAGTTTGAAACTGAGATGGATGGGTCCATTCTTGCACATGCAGTTCCCCTGTGTGAGGAGCAGAGCTGCAGCATGGGAGAGGCAGATGCAGCACAGGGTACTTTTTCAGCTGCCCTTTTTTATGGGTTGAAATACATAGTGGGTTTGAGGACACTTTTTGTGAAGGTAGGGATGGGAAAGATCAAAGCCCTGGTACAATCTAGTAGGTTCCTAAAGCCATGCGTTGGCTTTATCCTTGCCATTGCCTGGTGCTCCCTCATCCTCCAGGGTGCAGGTTTGCCAATAGCCATAGTAACAAATACAAACCCCAGAGGGTGTTGAGTCTTGGATCTGCCTGCTTACAGGAGCTGAGCTCAGATATCTCAGCATGCTCTGCTGCAACTTCTTTCCTATCATCTGCACTGGGTCACCTCTTTCCTACTGGCAAGAGGGACAGAGAAATTAAGTCTGGAGGTTAGAAGCTTTTTTTTCCTGTGAAACTCTGTAGTTTCATTTCCACCTTTGCAGATAAGGTGAAGCAAGGTCTCTGATGTCTTTGGCCTCCCTCGGAAGGACCTGCCCTGCTGGCTCTGAGTTTTTTTGGGTTTTCCAAGCAGTGCTCACACACAGTCAATTCAATAGGCATCAACTCACCATTCCTTGAGCTTATCAGTAGCACTTGGCTGTCAGGCCTGGTCTGTGAAGAGTTTTTGTTTGAGTGTATGCTGCATTTGTATAAATAAACACTGGAGCACAATGTTGAAGTCAACAACTTCCTAGACAAGGTCAGAATGGTACAAAGGCAGCTGGGTGGGGGCAGGCAGAAATGCATTTTCTTTTAAGGGAACCGCTGGGAAACCAGCAATAATGTATTGTACCCTTGTCCTTCAGTGAACAACAGTAGCCTTGACCACCTCTTTCTTCCTAGTCTGGCAGGTTGTGGTGCAGGGCTAGGTTCTCATGGGTTTTCTGGGGTTTAAATTGTATGTTTTGGTAATGGAGGATGGTTCCTCCTCTTCCTGGCTGTGCAAGCAAGAGATAACCCACAGAGAGATGTGCAGGAGATGCAGAAGAGACATGTGGGAGATGCAGAAGGCAGGTGCAGCTGTCCCGGCAGAAAGCCCACAGCAGGTCACAACACAGTGCTAGCAGGGTGGGCAGAGTTGTGGCAGGGCTGGCATTGCCCTTGGGCCACAGAGCTAGAGGACTTACTGCCACCTTGTCTGTGTACCATGAACAAAACACTACATGAAACAGGGACAATGTGTCCCTCTCTCCCAGGGACCTGTGGTGACCCAGAAATCTTGGGGCTTTCCAAAGCACTTGCATTAGCCTTCCTTCATCCACAGGTGATGACAGATCTCACTGGCCCACACTGGGCCCTGTTATCCCAGGGCTAAGCGTCTCTAAATTCCCTTCTGCACCCACAGCAGGACTTGGACCTCAGAACCCTTGCACCTATTGGGTGCTTGGCACTTCCCTCTGCTCCCATTTGGACTAAGATCTCTCCTGGCTGCAGGGATGAACATCAGGCTCTAAGGAAGCTCTGTCACTGCTCCAGGATCTTGCTGTGGTGCCGTGTCCCATAATAGGGACAGGGATTGCTGTCCCCTCATCTGTGCCATGCTTGTCAGCTCACACCTCGCTGTATGATTATTTTTGCCTGGTTATTTCTTGCAAGCTAGATCATTTCCAAAGCAACACCATTATTTGCAAATAGTTGCTGAGATCTCTTTGCTGAGCAACGAGAGAATCAAAGCTTGGGCACGCCACTTGTGTCTCTCGAAACTTGAAGCTGATCTTTATTTGAGTGCTAACCTTGTAAAAACACTTTATTTTTATTCCTTCTCTTCCCACCTCATTCGTTATATTGCTCAGTCATGATAGCAAGCAATAATGGAAGAATAAACAAACAGGGAGTTCTTTATTGCCTGCATCACCTATCATCTGCCTGTGAGAGGAATCAAAGTGATTTTTCTCAAGGCTGAAGGAGATAGTCAAGCACCTGAATATGGAGAGTCTGTGATATCACTTCTGTCACTAGTGTCTTGCACTTAGTGAAGTCTTTTATTGAAATAGTTTGAATACCCAGTGTTGAGAGACTTCCAAGTGAAAGGCCAATTGAGCCGACAGGTCTCTACACTGACGCTTGTGAATTTTCCAGTGGCTCGGAGTATGGTTGTCAGAAAGGAGTTTTCTGCTTCTGCCAGAACATTTTCTTTCTCCGTTTGGAAGTATTAACATTTCGGGGCCAGCAATCACTGCACTCACAAAATATGCCATTAATTAACATTTGCATGGTGTTTCTGCAGCCTGTAAGAGGACAGATTATCTGTGAGACTTGCAAAAAATAACCTCCCATCAAGGGCCAGTTTGGTTTGGTTCTGCTCAGTTCAGCCAATTGATTCCAGTTGTCTTAAACCAGAGATTAATTGGGATGTTGCTGACTTTACTGCAGTTGTTGCTGACTATGAGTGCATAAAAACAGAAGAAGAGTTTATTTAAAGCATGAGATTTTTTTCTTCATGTGCTTAAAGCGTGGCTGGCATTTTCCATCTTTTTCTCTGAGTGGGTCTCCTGGAGGAAAGTTTTCTGTGCTCTGAGCCCTGATCAATTCCAGCAGATTTGTTGGAAGTCTGTGAAATGAGCTGTGAGGATGTTTGCCAGGCTATCAAGCTCAATAAAAAAAAAAAAAAAAAGGCACTTGCAAATTAGAGTGATCTCATTTGAATGTCATTTCTTTGATCTGAATTTGGCTATCGGGTGTGCTTCACATTTTCCAGGAAACTGGTGTAACTGGAGATTTTATTTTTGTATGAAAGGAAAATTCCCAACTAATCATTCCTGGGTTTGCACTCACATGTTTGTCTCCTTGTTTTAAGTCTTCATCCAGACGTGCTGGCCTCTGTTGCACTAACTGCCACACAACCAATACCACCCTCTGGAGAAGGAATGCCGAAGGGGAGCCTGTCTGCAACGCCTGTGGGTTGTACATGAAGCTCCACGGGGTGAGGAACACATCTGCACTGGGAGGGATCCTTTGGGCACTGGGATCACAGCCCAGCAGGGCCAGGATATCAGGTCTGGAGGGTTCAGCCTCTAGATTTGACCTAGGAGAGCTGTAACCCTGTGCTATCTCCTTGAACGGTTAAAAGTCTGATGAGGTTCTCCAGAATAAGTCTTAGGGGATACCAGTACACCCTCAGGAGGCACCTGCATAGAGAAGAGGTTTCTGACACTGGGTGGCTCTTAATTAGACTGTTTGCAAAGTTACTCCCCAAAAACAAAGCTTACCAGGCTTTCTGAAGCTGCAGATTGAAATTCCCCAAACCCAGACTAGAGATAAGGAGGATACTTCTTCTAGATGTGGTAATTGGGAATGTGTGAAGTACGTGAAGGAGTCCACATGGAGGCTGGCTGATAACATTGACCCACAGAGGATGGGAACTGTTGGTAATACGTCCATCAGCCAAAAAGGAGACTTTAGAGAGGCCTCTTCAAACTTCTGCCATAAAGCTCGAAGTCTCTTTATCCCATGACCATTCCCTTGGAGCTCTGCAGGCTCTCAGTCTGTCAGCGTAATTTAATAGAGTCCTGTCATAAAGGTCACTAATAAATCAGGAAAAGGAAAATAGGAAATAAAGGAAAAAACTGAATTTGTGGGAAAACCTCAGCTGTTAGCCTTATACATCTTCCAGCCAAGGCCTGCTGCAGAGAAAAATAGCACTTAGTGAAGGACAAGGACTTTAGGTGCTTTGCATGAACCTACAGCACATAAATAGGAGAGCAACACGTGTGTGGGAAGGAGATAAATAAAATACAATATTAATGCTTCCAAACTTTATCAATGTCAAGGTACCACGACCTCTGGCCATGAAAAAGGAAAGCATCCAGACAAGGAAAAGGAAGCCTAAAAACATTACCAAAGGCAAAACCTCAACAGGTACAGTGCTGTTGTGATCCATCATGGGGGCCTGAAGCACAGTTCAGCTCAATACAACTTCTGCAAGAAATTATGATAACTAGAAAATCATATTGTGATTCCCCCTCCCCCCCCCCCACTGGTTGCCTTACACACAGGACTTGTATTTATGCATAGATATCACATGGAAGGAGGATGTTGGGTGGGAAATCTCTCTGCTATCATACTCCCATGAGGTTCCTCTGTGTTGTGGGCACCCAGCTCCAGCCTAACAGTAGTCATGTTCAAGATCTGGGCTAAATTGAGTAACAGGAAAATACAGGGCTGGGAACAGTGTATTAGTGTGGAGGGGACATTCAGCATTAGAGCACCCAGCTTACACCAGGACCAGCACTCCCTGGCTGTGAAAGGCTGCTCCTCGCCCTCCACCAGCATCCTGGCAGCCAAATACAAAGCATTACCCTGACAGAGATGCAGTGAAGAAAGAAAACAGAGTTGTGCCATGAGATGTGATGGCAGCCATTAAAATATAAATGTCCTTCAGAGCAGATCTGCCCCTACATTGCTTCATCATCATTTACTGACTGTCTTTTAGGGTCTACAACTTCAGCCACCAACTCCCCTTCTTCCATTACCAACGCAGACAGCACGGTCACTTTAAAGTCAGAGCCCAGCACAACCTCACAGTATCCTGGACAAACCATTGTGTCAGTGTCCCAGGTAAGGCACAGGGGTCTACAGCCACCATCTGCTCAGGTGGATGCTCCACACCTCTCAGCAGCTGCTGTCTTTGATGTGTTTAAGCAATTAGGTCATTGCGCTGGGGGCCACCAGCCTGATGGACTGCCTCAGACTGAAGAAGGCAGGGAGCACAAACCAAGACATTGCAGACCAGGAAGGGCTCCAGCCTGTTGGCTCCCCATTGGCTCTTCTGTTTTGCAGTCAGGAACTGGGACATCCAAGCCCTGCTGTCGTGAAGGTGGCAAAACAGCTTTGACTCAGAACCGAGTCTAATTCCCATTTCCTGCCATGAAAAGCAGGATCTGCAATCTGATCTAGTTAAAAGCAGCCTGATTAGGTTAAAAACAACCTGATCAGGTTAAAAACAACCTGATCTAGTTGAAGATGTCCCTACTAACTGCAGGGTAGGTGGACTAGATGGCCTTTAAAGGCTTGTTTCACCTCAAAGCAGTCTGTGGTTCTATGAAATCCTGGGAGTAACAACCCTGTCAAGTTAATAGGATCAACCCAGGGTGGAAACTTCTGTAACTCCCAAGAGAAGGCTTCCTGGGCAGATGTTATCTGTGCTTTATAGCCCTGAGGTTGTCAGTGCTCACCGAGCTGCAATGCTGTCAGAGACCCCAGATTGCAAGGGCATGCTTCTGCCCCAAGGATTCCTTTGGGCTGGGTTGCTATTTTGTCTTGATGGCATTCAAAATGGCTCTAAATCAACCCACATACCAAAATTTTGTGACCCAGCACCATCTTTATGCTGTGTTGAAGCCCTTCCCAAGCTGGATGTGTGTGCATGGAGGGGAAGCTCAGCTCCAGCACCCAAGTGCCTGGCACAGTGCCAGCTGCTCCATATGGGAGAGGGGTTTGGAGTTGGAACTGATAAATCTCATTTGTGCTGTGCTCTTAAAAAAGTATTCATGTGCCTAGGTAGCTCCAAACTGGACATGTTTAGTCAATAAATATATACAGATGGGCTCCAGGATGCCTCTTCCTCGCTTGATCCTTGTACTTGCTGGAGATGGAGCACCCTTCTTGCCAGCTTTAGGCTCCTCCAAAGGGCAGCAGTAGCATCAGGGATAACTTGCCCTGTTTGTACTCCACCCTGGTCCTACCACCACATTTCAACAAGGACAAGAGTGACCCATTGGTTAATAACAAGCTTTCTAATGACTTTCTGCTTCCCTCCTGGGCAGGCACAGAGCCAGTCAGACGAGGCGCTGGCTGGCAGCCACAGCGAGTTCAAATTTGAGCCTGAGGACTACACCTTCTCCCCCACCAACATGGCCTCACAGCCTGGGCTGAGCGTGCCACTCCGGCAGGACTCCTGGTGTGCCCTGGCCCTCGCCTAAAACCCCCCAACCTCCAGCAGAAAGCCTTGGGACCAACGTTTTTGGCTGGCCATGCGAACAGCTGGCGGGCAGGAGGACAGACTGCCCCGGCGCTTCAGGACTGCGGGGGGTCGAGCACAGGACAGGTTTCTCTTGGAGGATGCACATGGAAAATGCTGGGTGGATCGGGCCAGGGTAGCCAAGCTGTGGCACCAGCTCTCCTGAAAGCTCATCCTCAGCTGGAGTGACCCAGGGTTGCCTCCCCAAGGCCAGAACCCCAGGGCTGCCTCCGTTATCCTGAGGAAAGCCTTCCTCCTTGGAGATGAAACCAGCAAATAAATGCATCCCAGAATCTATGTTTATTCGCAGTGATTTCTCCCTCCTATGACTCCTCTGTGTGCAATTTATTCCACTTTCCAATAAAGACTGTAATAACGTGGCACCAAATAACTTAATTTTATTAAAATGTAAACTGTGTGGCCTCCCTTAGGTTTTATTGGCCACGTCAGGAGGAAAAGAGAAAAAAAAAGAAAGAAAGAAAAGGGAAAAAAAAAAGGCAAGGGTTGTTTTAAACATTTACTGTTTTATATAAAAAACAATCATCTCTATAGAGTGTTAGCTTCTGAAGCATTTAGAGTATCAACACCGAGCTGATGAGTCAGACATGAAATAAACACGCTCCTCTTCCATTTCCAGCTCCAAAACAAAGATTTTTATCATTATTATTGTTGTTGTTTTAGGCAAACCACAAAAAAATTGGTCAAAACCTCCCAATAATAATAAAAAAAAAATACTGAAATGGTTTTTTTCCATTTGTTGTATTTCCTGTTCTGTTTTCAGATTGCCAACTCTGAGCATTAGAAAATCCAAAGTCAGCCCATCCAAAAGTTAGGAGAGCAGTTTGTAGGACTGAAACATAAAGGATATGCTGGAGGTGCATTTGTTTGCATCCAGTTTGGGGAATGTTTTGAGTGGAGGATTTCCAGCTTTCAGCCATCCAAGGCATAGATTCTTTTGTCTTTATTTTAACGAAAGCCAAGTAGAAAATCATTTCATGGAGCTGAGCTGTAGCAGAGGATCATCAGTAATGCAAAATCCACATCAATCTTCCACAAGCTGGCAACAGTGTGTTTCTACAGCTTCTTGGAGCTGTCCTAGGAGGTGGGCAATGGGGAGATATGCTCTGCTGGGGGCATGCAAGTGGTCCCTGAAGCTCCTTGGGGTGAGGAGAAGACCATGCTGAGGAGGGAAGACGGGTGGGAAATGGAGTGGAAGCAAGGTCATGAAGTTACTTCTATGGCCTGCTGTATTTGTTATTTCTAAATAAAATCCCCAGCCTGGCTGGACAGCTATTTATGGCCAGGAAGCTGTCAAGTAATAGTTCCTTAATATAGAAGTTGACCTGTCCAGGGCTTCCTGGAGCAACTTTTCCTCTTGTCAGAAGAGATGGATCGCTTGATTTTTATTATAAACAACAGGCTAAAGATGATGAGAGAGAGTGAATCTGACATCAAGTCACAACTCAGTTGAGATAGAGGATGATGCTTTCCACCATGCAACCCTTGCTGGAGGAAAGGAGATGCTCCAGGCACTGGAGTGCTTGGTCGCCTCTAGTGCTGCCATAGCTCAGCAACCAGTCCCTCAGCGTAGCCTTGTGAGGGCAACGTGGGGGCTCAAGCCACTCTTTTAGCAAAGAGCATTGTTTAAAGCTGTGTTTGGAGAAGCAATTATTGCACCTTCAGAGCTTCATTAACAGCTTGCATCATGGCAAGCTCAGTGCCAGGCTCAGCAGTGGCACACCATGTTTGTGTGGTAGGGCTCTAACTGCAGACCCACATCTCCACCGTTTGTTTTTCCACTCTCTGGCTTGCCAACTTCCACAGCAGAGCTAGGCATGGCCATATAGCAGATAAGCTAGCAGCACAGGGCTGGCAGGGTCACATTGTCCCCAAATCCACCCCAAACTGTGCCTTTGTGAGTCAGGGAAATGGGTGACGGGTGACACCATCCCCAAATCCACCCCAAACTGCCTCTGGGAGTCAGGACAATGGGTGGTGGGTGACACTATCCCCAAATCCACCCCAAAATGTGCCTTTGTGACTCAGGAAAGTGGATGATGTGGCCTGGGCTCAGGTGACCTACAGTCAGCCAAGGCAGGAGGGACCAGGAGCCTGGAGTGTTGCATAAGTAATGCTCCTGAGCAGCTCCCCAGACTCCAAGCTTTGTAGGCAATGGGGGGGAAAAAAAAAAAAAAACAAAACCAAAAAAACCCCACACCAAACAACAACAAACCAAAAACCAACCAAAAAAAAACCCCAGCAAAAAAAGAGGCAGCCTAAGACAAGCTGTGGCAAAATGATTTCTATGGACGATGGCAGGGGGTCCTTGCTTTTTCGTCTGTGTGACCCCGAGGAGAAGAGTTATTTTAAAGGCAAACAAGAAGACCCAAACAATGCCAAGATGTTGACACCAGTGGCTCCAGCAGTTTTATTTATTGCCTGTTGGTAACCGTTGGGCGGGCGTCGGGATGCGCCGGGGGCTGGTGGCTGACGAGAGGAGGCAGAGGGACGAGAAGTGGAACAAGCAGGACGTGTGTAATTTTTCCTTCCTGCTCGCCCCCTGCACTCACTGGACGGCATCAGCCACAGCTTTGGTTAGTCATTGCTCGCTGGTATCTTCTGATCATTTCCTGCCCTGAAGTAGAAGCCATCCATGTGGACTTCTGTCTCCTGATCAGCCTTAATGGGGGAGGCAGCACTGTCTGCACAGGTCCACGGAGAGGAGAGGTTGTCTTTCCTCTGGTCATTGCACCCCTTGAGGAGCCAGCACCCAGGAAGCTCATCCTGTGCAGATCTCAGCCCTGCAGCAGCTACATCCAATGGGACACATGCACCCTCCAGACATTACTGTCCCTACCTGCCATTCTGAAGACCTTCCCTAGGGGGATCCATGTCCCTTTGTGCCCCTCATCACATGACAAAGAGAAGCATTTGCCCCAGTAGATGTGAACAAACACCACAGGAAAATTTGGGTCTTTCCAGCTCGTACTACGTCCTCAGTCCTGCTTCTACAGCTTCTGGGTGCCTGATATGCACAGCCCAGCTCAGCCTGTATGCTTACAGGAGTTGGAATGGTTGGAGTGACAGCAGTGAAGGTGATAAGTCCCAAACCCAAGGTCTAGGAGAACCAGAGTCTCCAGCTGGTCTGGAGGCTATGGGCTTCCTATGGGCACCTGCTGTCCAGTCTTGCCTGACTCCAGCCAAGTGGGAGCTGATTTGGTGAGACCTTGCCCAGGCTATCCTAACAGCATCACCATCACCTTCTAGGACCAGGTCATCCCCTCCCCATCCCCAAACAAGACTGATTGACAGACACTTTGGAGATCAACTTTTACTCCCTTTCGCCAAACCTTTCTCAGTCCCCTTGGTGCTCTCTCTTCTTCCCAGCCGTGGTTTTTATTTGCCCTCCTACGGGTCTCGTGGCTTGTGGACAACTGTAATCTTTGCTGTTGTACAGCCACCTTGGAGCTATCAATTGCCTTTGTTCAAAGGTCACCTGCCCAAATGATTTTACAACATGACTACAATGATCTGGCCCATTTTGCACTTTATACTGATGTCAGGGTGATTTTTACCAAGTCAGCGAGTGAGTAATGAAGCACTTGAGCCTATAAACATGTTGTTCTTGTTTATGATCATATTAATAGCACAATAAAATCATTGCTCACCCCAGCAGTTGCTTTAGGGGGAAAAAATATGTTTGTTTCCTTTTTATTTCCATATGGAAAGTGGAAACCTGTCATTTACTTTCTGCTGGGAGCCCTGAAGGCTCAGACTCTAATGGGGTGTCACAGAAGTCTTCAGCACAACTTGTGTGGCAGCTCAGCTGCCAAATGAGCTCTGCCTGAGCTGCAAACACCACCCAGCTGGCAATTAGGTTTGGCTCTTCCCTCACACAAGTTTTGAGGACACACAACCCCCAGGTGAAGCTGTGCACTGGTTAGTCACTGTTCAGGCTGATTTATGCCAGCTGAGAAACATACCCACCATGGTTATAGAAGGATGGGGGTAGGAAGCTTCCCTTTGTGGTCCTAGTGGCTGGCAAGTCTGTGAAGTACTGTGTGATTCCAAGAGGTTTCTCCTGAAAGTAGGTGGAAGCCAGGTATGGAAGTGCTCTGGGGTCTGAGGGGGGTGTTGGGGCTCTGTTGCTGGTTTTGGGTCACTCTGGAAGCACTTGGTGGTACAGAGAGGCAAACTTGCTGCTACTTCCCAGTCCTTCTCTCCTGCTCCTTTCCAGTGCTTTTAATTGCTAAGTTGGTTGTCTACCAGCAAGAAGAACAATTCATGTTACTTTCCAGGATGCTTACTTCTGCAGCAGCTAAACCAGAGCCAAACATTCAATCTCACCATTGTATGCATAGGAGAAGAAAACAAAGAGCACTGCTCCTTTCATCACACCAGGTGGTGCTTTATGGAGAAAGCTTTGTGGCCAGGGATTGTTGTTATGAGGTGATGTCTCCAAGAACATCTCCTGTTCAGAATCAAATCTGCATTGAATAATCCAAAAGGCTCTTAATGAGGAGCAGTAACAACTTTTGCAAAGGGATTTATTTCAAGGAAGCTCCTTCTCAAGGGGAAGCTTGATGAGAAGTGGCACCTACCAAAAAGGCTCTTGTTAAAGAGAATTTATCCCCATACTTTGCTGTGATCTTGGAAACCCCCAGATCCTGTGTTTCAACAAAATTTCTACCCAACAGCAGCAACACAGGTAGCATGCTGTGGATACAGTAGGTGTTGAGAGGACAGGAGCAGTGGTGGACCCTGTGGTCAAACTTGGCAAAAAGCAGCTTCACCTGCACTTCTCTAATGCCACTGAGTCTGGGAGCACCTGCCAGCCTTTTCCCTGCTCTTTCAGGCTGTCATTACAAAATGTGTTAGGATCGGAATTTAAAGGAAGGCTTTACAACCAACTTGTTCACAATTCTGTTAAATGTGGCCAAGACCAGACCTCAGCCATTGTGATGCTTGAAACTATTGGGGGCTGAGCTGCCTTACAGATCCAGTTCCTCAGCTGGTGCAGGGTAACAGTGCTGAATCTCTCCCATGTAAACCTCTAATGCCATTAACAGGATGCTGTTTACATTTCCTGATGATCTAGAAGAAAACAGGAGGAAGTGGGGAAATGTTATCATTCAAGCAGAGGAGTTTACCTTGCCTTGGGTGCAAAACTAGCTGGCTTCATGCCTGAGAAAGCTTCGGGAGCCCTCATCTCAGATGAGTACAAATAAGAGCCCATGAGGGAAAGGATGGAGAGAAAAAAACCCAAAGTAACAGTGCCTCTTACTATTTATTCCTTCTTTCAAACCAAGCAAATGGCTTAAAGCAAGCACTGGTGGGAACTTCCAGCTGTTGTCCCATCACCTATGCACACATTTTCCCTGCTCCAAGGCAAGACATGGGACTGCCCAAAAAATTGAATGGGAGGAAAGGAGAGGTGGGTGCAGACGGGACGTGGAGCAGAGTCCTGCTGTCACTGTTATTTCAGGTGTTGGTATCATTCTTCCCATCTGTTCCCTCTTTGCTTGTAATGAAGAATAGCTGTGGCTTGTGGAATGAATGGAGGTGATGGGCATTTAGCTGCTGGAACCTGCTAGAACATTCAGCTGAAGCAGGGCTGAAGTTGCTTTTAGTGATATGGCCATAGCAAGAGGGGTAGAAAAGTAGTGGTGGAGAACCACCCTCAGTGAGCAGGCAGAGCACTAAGGTGAGTGGCAAGGTGGAACCAGCAATGTTAATCATTCACTCCAAGTGCACTGGAGGCTATAAGAGACACTGTGTGTGTGTGTAGGGATCTGTAAGCATAAATGTTAACTGGGGAAGGCAGTGCTCAAAGGGCACCATAAAGTAGCCTTTTGGGGAGGTAGTTTGTTCAGATCCACCTGTGTTTGCTTTGTTGGGAGCACATTCCTGTGCTGTGACACTCTGCTGTGGGCAGGGTCATCATGGATGGGAACCACAAGGTGACTGTCACTCCTGATCCTGACCTTAACATCTTTCCTCACTGATTAATAATGCATCAGCACCAAACAGGAGCAGGGGACTTCCTTGGAAAATGTTGACTAGTGGTGAGCATTCAGGAATAAGGATGGTGTTTGAGCCTTACTCCATGTGAATTTCCTTGGGAGGGTGTAAACTTGCTCTTCTGCTGTCCTATAACATTTGAAACCTACTATGTCATCATGCATACAATGTTTGTGTTATTTTTATATTTAATAATAAAGATAAAATAACTTGGCACTCAGATGTAGCTGAACAAGTTGCCATCATCTTCCTTCACCAGGAACAAGTGATAAACACAGACTGTCATTTCCCCAAAAAACAAGTTCATCCCAGTCAACAGCAACCCAGACCTTCTTGTCTCTGTCTGTTGTTGCTGACTGCAGTGGCTGCTTCAGGTCATGCTCCAAACCAAGCTTTTCTCGGGAGCAAATCTTTCCTTCATGCTGAGGTGTCAGAAGGAGCTTGCAGTTTCACAAGACTCTGTAGAATGCTCATGATAAAAACAAAGGGTAAAGGGATGTTGTTCCTGGATGTTTCTCTATTGGTACATGGCAAAGCTTGCTCCTAAGTCCACCCTTGGATCCACAGAAGAGGGTCTGTGAGCATGAGCCTTGTGTGCCAGCTTGGCCCTGTGCTCCGCATTCAGGGTAAACATATCTGCAGTGCCTGTGGCTCCCAGGAAAGTTCCAAAGTATGAAAACCCACACACCTTCTCTTGGAGGAGTCTGAGGATCTAGCAAAGCAACTCCAGAAGTATCTTTCCTTGCAGGAAAGTTGGTCTCATCAGTATCTTGCAGCAGGCTTTGTTACATGGCCAGGAGTGATTGGCAGTGGCTTGAGCTTTGCTTTTAAATGGTACAGCTTTGCCTCGTATTAAAACATGATTAGAAAGGATTTAGCAATTTAAAATATTAATAATGGATAGCTCATTTCTGAGTAGTGAGTCTTAATAACAGTGCTCCTTCACCAACAGGCTCTGCTCTGAGGTTATTGACTTTGACATTGCTGCTTGTCCTTCTCTTTAGACAAAAATGGGGAATCGGTCCTCATGATGCTTCCTTTCCTCTATACCATTTTAGAGCTGGTGTTATCTTTGCAGAGTTAATAGAAATAAAGAGGAGATCTTATGACTCTACAGCTGCCTGAAAGGAGGTTGTAGTGAGTGGGTGTTGGTCCCTTCTCCCAGGTAACTAGAGATATGACGAGAGGTAATAGCTTCAGGTTGTGATGGGCTGGGGAGATTTAGATTGAGTACTAGGAACAGTTTCTTTACTGACAAAGGGGTCAGGCATTGGAACAGACTGCCCAGGATGGTGGTGGAGTCACCGTCTCTGGAAGTTTTTAAGAAAAAAATGTAGATGGGGTACACTCTGGGACATGGTGGTCTTGGGTTGATGGTTGAACTTGTTCTTAGAATGATTAAGGTGGGAAAAGACCTCTATGATTTTATTCTACAATAAGCCTGAGGAGGGTAACAGATGCTTTTGCCCTATCACCTTAGTCAGATGGTTGGGAGAGCGTGGGCAGCACCCTGAGATGCTCATGGGGAGGGATTGTTTGGCTTGCTGTTGTCTCTGCCTTGTCCCTGGAAATTGGTAGCAATGTCTAAGCCGAAGTTGCAGGCAAGAAAAGCACTGCCATGTTCAATTTTGGAGGATGACAGCCAAGGCAGATTGGAGATACTGCTAGCTGGTGTGAGATGTTGGCACTTCTTGGGAGCTCTGGGTCTCCAGAAGGTCTCTGACCTTGCACAGTGTTTTTTCATAAATGTTTTGAAGCCTATGAGTGCCCTGAAGTGAAGATTCCTCATGACTTTCTCTTTTTTTTTGTCTTGCTTTTCCTTTGCAGCTTGGTCTGTCATCAACAATCATTTTAGTTACAGTGATGGTGATGAGGCTTGTAACATAACCACAAAATCAGTTACATCTGGAGCATGCTGAATGAGGTCACTGGGGATGGAGCTTTTGTGATTCTTTTTGGTTTTAAGGCAGCCTGAATAAATGGCAGCCAAAACCTCTTGTATTTGTGGGAGGTCGAAACCAAAACCACAACAGCATCCATTTTTTCCAGTTCCAGTTCTGGTCTTCTAATGACATTCAATTTTGACTTTTGAAAGCAAAATGGGCTAGGCATCAGTCCACAATTAGTAGGAAATTTGTTTGAGTAGAACAGGAATCTACTTATCTCTTCATAAGAAACCAAACCTAAACAAAACCAGAATGTCATTTGAGGTTTATCAGCTTTTCTTAACTCAGTATTTGAATGCTTCTGAATTTCCCACTGAGAACCAAAACTAGGAGTGGGGGAAAAAAAAAAAAAAGTCAGAAATCCCTGATTTCAGCCCGGCTCAGAAATGGGAAATCTGGGGGCTTCCTTGGGGGGGGTTTCCTGGGGAGACCAACATGCTTTTTGTTATCTCTGTTGCCCTTCTGAGGTGCACAAGTGGGTTGCAGAAAATACTGAAGGTTTAGATTACTTTTCCCTTCTGAATCAAGCTGTGCAGTGTATGGATTCACTAAGTGTGTTGTGCTCCTGCTACTGCTGGCTTGGGTCGAGGCTTTAGTCACCTCTGAGTGTATCCTCAGAGTGGAGGCTTATCTTGTGAGCTTCCTGAGTCTGCAGAATTGAATGAAAGTCTCACCAGGAAAAGTGGTTTGTTTTGCTTTTAGTTTGTTTTGTAAGAAAGCTGAGAATTTCCCTTCCCAGCCAAGTCTGAAATGACCACAGAGAAGCTCACAAGTCACAGTGCTTCGGAGAATCAGGCTCTGCAGGCTCCAGAAGTGTTAAATTCCTTTTATTTAAAAAAAAAGAAAAAGGAGGAAATAACAACAACAACAAAAAAGAAGTCCCACAAATCAAACACTTAACTATCCTTTTCCAGCCTTCCACTGAAATTGAGTATTAATTCAGTTCTAATTTGGAAGGAGGCTGTGAACTTGTTGTCCTGTTGTCAGTTGATTTCTGGCCCCTGAAAGCTTTGTTTTGATTTAACATCAGTAAAAGGTGTGATCTCTAGCAGACTTTCAAGCTTGATTTCCCACCTTTAACCCCATGTTGATGAGGACACTTTCTGGTGTCATCTTCATGTAAGAGGTCATCCACCCCATCTGTGCTTTGTCAGCGTTGGAGCTGGGATACAGCAAGGCAAAGGTCCGAGAGTAGCTCAGAGACAGGAATGGCTCTGGTTTCTTGACTCTGTATTTTTTGTCACAGACTCAGAGTAAAAAGTCTTTATTAGTAAAGACTGGATTGTGTTTGAGAAGTGCAGCCATCTCTGGGGGCAGTCAGTGGGCATGGGATAGTCCTGCTGATGGACCTGAATCTGCAACCCCATTCTGGAACGTAGTTGAGCTGCTGTTGAGCAGCCTTGACCATCCCTGCCAACACTGTGCTGTGTCCTCTCAGGGCTGGAGCACGGCTCCTGCTGGACTCCTGCCCTCCCAAAGCTGCAGAGACCTTGTTCACTGTGTAAAGGTCAGTGGGATATTTATACCACTAAGGTGATACCCAACACAAAACCTCATCTAGCTATATAAAAAGCCTGTAAAGGCAGATGTGTCACAAATAAACACATTCTTTAATAGGTGAACTTCCAAGCTCTGATAGGTGAAGCTCCATGGTGCAAGAGCCTTCCTAAAAAAAAATAGGAGCCTTTGAGGCTGAAAGGCAACAAAGCTGCTCCATTTGGGGAAAAAAAGGGATTTTGTTGGGGAGAGAGGTGAAAAAATAGACTAAATTTGGAAAACACTTAATAACAAAGTTGCCTTAATTTAACAACAGCTTTTATTAGATTGCACTTGTCCAAGGAGATTAATGGGCGTTTTCCTTTGAAACTCTGGGAGTCTTTCCTAGACACTGGGAATAAGCAGGCTCCTTCAAATGCTCTGCTTCCTACAGGATTTACTGGTGAAAGATTTAATACAATTCAGCACAAACATTTTAACCTTTCCATCGAAAATGCTGAATTCGACCGTTTCCTGAATGTGTATAATTTAGAGGCTTGTGTTTTCCTGTGTCATGCTCTCTGAGGCATTTTATGTCGCCTTGCTCCTATTGACTCTTTTAAGAAAACACTGCCTAAGTATACAGTCACTCTCAGATAACTCAGATGTTTACTTTATGAATGAAGGAGGAAATTGAATACTCAAATAAAGTTATGGCATCTAAGTGCCAGAAGCTAACTGCCCTCTTAAATTTGCTTGTCTTCTTGAAAGAGCCTTTAAGCACAATTTATGACGTCCCAAGCCTTGCTGTAACACTGAGTGGGATCTCCAGATATAAATGGATGCTCTCAGCAGCCATGTGTGGATCTGCCTGAAGTCTGGACCAGGGATGCTTGTAGGCCAGGGACAAAAGTGATGTTTTCAGGAGCTCTCATATGCATCCCATGTGTAGGTGGTGAGCAACAGGCTGCTGCCTGTGCTGCTGTTTGGGGCTGGGTTGGACAGGACATAGAAATCTTTGTCAGAAAGTAAACCTCCAAACCTCTTGTAGTTATGTTTTGCAGGCAGAGCTATAAGTGGGTATGAAGGAAAAATATGCAGGCAGAGCTGCAAGTGGGCATAAAGGAAACATTTGCAGGCGGAGCTGCAAGTGGGCATAAAGGAAACATTTGCAGGCGGAGCTGCAAGTGGGCATAAAGGAAACATTTGCAGGCAGAGCTGCAAGTGGGCATAAAGGAAAAAAGAGGATTTGTAGCATTATCTAACCACTGTCATAATAAAATTTACGTTTGCATCTCACAGCTGGGGGAAAGTGACATGTAGCTGCCTGGTTGAACAGTACATTTTTAGGCTGGATATTAGGAACAATTTTTTTACTGCAAGAGTGGTCAGACATTGGAACAGTCTGCCCAGGGAGGTGGTGGAGCCACCATCCCTGGAGGTGTTCAAAAAATGTGTAAGCATGGCACTTTGGGACATAGTTTAGTGGTTGTGGTGGTGATGGACTCAATTATCTCAGAGATCTTTTCCAACCTTAATTATTCTATGATTTGCCAGCCTGTTTCTCCTGCCCCTGATTTGGAAAAGTGAAATGTGGTTTGGGTTTTAGGGATATGACTCAGGTCAGCCCCTAGTTATGCTTGTCTCTGCAGTGTGTTAGCACCCAGGGTAATTGTTCTTTCCTTAAAATAGTTGGCAAGCAGGCACATCTGCCTTGAACTAAAAAATGAAGCAATTCCCCACTGTATTAACCTTGCAGACCACCCCAGCCTTGTTCTCCTCCCCTTTCCTACAAGAGGGCTGCTCCCAGAATCTCATTCCACTGCACTAATGAATTGCTGCAGTAATGGGAATATAATTAACAGGTTAAATGTCCTTCCTTGAGCCAGAGAGATTATAGATGAAGAGACACATGTGGCTACTTTGGCTCTGCCAGCCATGGGCAGGGCTTTGTGTTCAGCTTGGTGTGTGCCTCACAGAGTATGACTTGAGTGCTCCAAAGTTCATCATTTGGCACAGGGCTGCTCAGCTTCACATCTGAGCATTAGTCTTTGACATCTGTCAGTTGATGATCTTAAAGCTCTTTTCTAGCCTTAATGATTCTGTGATTCTATTTGGGTTCTTTTGGCTGGGATTTGATTGCATCATGAGGGAACAAATTTTATTCCCATGGGTCCCATCTGGATGTAGAAGCTCACTGGCTCCATACTCTGTAGCAAAGCAATGCCATGCTCAGAGGAGAGTGTGACCATGAAAAGCTGCATGCTTCTAATAGACAACCCTGTCCAGAAGCAGGGCCATGGCCAAACTCTGCTTCACAGAACCACAGATCTGCTGTCATCTGGACCCTGGGCAGTGGCTGCAGATATCAAACCTGAATTATTTGGGGGAGAAAAAAGCTTCTGCCAGTGCAAATCTACAGTGGTTTGTTCCAGTTCAATGGGTTCTTATGATTTAGTAGACTCAGAAGATTTGGGTTTATTTTTTTCCTTAAAGACTCAGTTTCTGGTTTCATCCTATCACATCTCAGCCTGTGCTTTAAAAAGTCTGTTATCTCCATGGGTGAGGAGAGCAGTTGGATCATATCGGTCCAGTGACTTGAGATGGAGCCTCAAATATGAACACTGCTAATTTAAGGTATTAGTGTTGGAGGGGAAGCATCCAGCCAAGGCTCTGAGCCATCCTGGAGCAGGGTGAACTCAGGTATGTGTCTGTTGGAGACAAACTTGCCTGGCTCCCTATGCCTCCTGCACCCAGAAAGGGGAGCAGAAGGGCTGACCTGTCCCCCTGAGAGCCACTGCGCTAAGCTGAGGGGGAGCAGGTGTTAGCAGAATAAAATGCAGATAATAGCACTCCCACATCTCCTCCAATGGTTGTATTAAAAAGGTGAGGTCCTGGAAAATTGGAGTAATTGAGAAAGTGTAAGATAAAGAACAAGAATTCAAATGAGCTTGCTGCCTCCAGGGCAGAGGAGAGGGCCAGTTCTGGAGGACTAGATGGGAAGAGGCATCGATTTGCTTTCAGCCTGCTCTTCAGCCTTGCTGTATCTCCCCAGTGCTCTCCCTGCTCCCTGCAGTCCTTCCTGCTGTAAGCTCAGGAAGATTCTGAGGTGATGGAGACCCAGAGATCATCTGCCTTTTCCTGATGGCTGGTGCCTCTTACAGAGCACTTTGCAGAAGGGCAATGGCTGGGGGGGGGAATGCTCCCAGACCTTCCTCTCCCTTCCCAAAGTCAAAAACCACTCGTGTTGGAGCAGGGCCATGCTGGGGGTTATGCTGCAGGTGAAAGCAGACCTGTGTGCCAGGCAGAGGTCGCTGGCAAGGTCCAATCTCTCCCCTGTCACAGGCTGCACCACCAGCAGAATCCCTATCACACACTAATATTGGATTATGATCGTGAGCCTCCACAATGTCACACTGATAAGGCTGAGGTTTTTGCCTCTGCATGAGCCTGTTTCATTTTAACACGTAGGTATGTCAAGTGAAGGGAATGTTTTCCCTTCTGCATCAGACGCCAGCTTTGCCAAGGTCGGTCACAGGAGTCTGTCTCAATGTCAGGGCTGGCAGGGAATGCACTTATGGGTGGCACTGACAGGGAATGAACTTATGGGTGCAAGGTGCTTTAGAGTCTGTGGGGAAGGGAAGGTGATGGGTGGGCAAAGCTCAATGGGAATGGGGTGCTGTGGGTCAAAAATGGTGAATGAAAGTCTGATGTTCATGAGCTGTCTAGCTCTGCATTCCAGTTAAACCAGTCCTGCCAAGCTTATCCAACCAGTGTTCCTAAAGTAGGCTAGAAGAACACCCTCGCTCTAACTTGCTGAGGTTTTTCTGACACAGGCAAGAGCTTTGAACAGCTTGTGAGGGTATCTCACATCTCCACTTACCATCTGTCAATGGCCAACATGTAGTGCTTCAAAGGCAGAGTTGGACCAAGAGGTCATGGTGGAAACAGCTTACTTTGAATGAAAGAGAAAGCCCTTTTGTAATCCTAGATAAAACTTCCCACCAGAAACTGATGTTCCTGAGACAGAAGTACTCTAGGGACTGAAGATGCTGTTTCCACTTGAACGCAGCCTGCTTGTAAAGTGCACCCCCACACCAAGTCATCTCTGAGGAAAGAGAGGTGGGAGTCATTTGAAGGAGGAAAATACAGTGGCAAGAAGCAAATCTGCATTGGGAAACTCCATTGTCTGGGCTGGTTCCCACACAGGCGATGCAATCACTTTCTTGCAGCCTCCAAACCCAAGGGTCTCTGGGGGGAGAAGATAAAGTGGTACTTTAAGGAAGTGCACTGGCTTCCTTTGGGCTGAGCTCTAATTAATGAATTTAAATGCAGAAATGCATCACAGGCTCCTGTTCCCTTGCCTCTTCCTACTGAAAATCCCTCTAGCAGATCCAGCCACATGCAAGTCAGTGCTGTACACCAAAAATGTCAAAGTGCACAATAGCAACTAAAAATAGGTAAAAACAGGAATTTGCCTAGAATATATTTGGACTTGGAGGATGGCAAAAATATACATAGGCAAAAGAGAAAAATGGGGTTTGTTATGTAAATGAGGGAAACAAAAAGTGGCTGTTTGGTTGAGTAACTAGTTTGAGGTAGGTTTCATTTTGAAACCAATCACCCTTTTTGGGCCCTGTACTTCTGCACGTATCCTGGAGCCATACAAGGCATGTGCTTCCCAGGGAAGCTGGAGGAGCAAGTACAGGTCATTGTAGAGGTGTTGAGTGTTGGTGGGGGGATTTTGCCCCTTTCTGTTTGCTATTTAGACAAGGAAGGGAAAGGGAAGCAGGACAGCGCTCTGACCGTAGAGGTAGCTCAGAAGCAGGCTCATGCAGCAGCTGCTGCCTGACTCTGTGGGCCATGGAGCAACATGTGAGGTGGCTCTTTACCACTCTTTGCTCTCCAGTTTGTGCTAGAAAGTTGCTATCCACCCTGAACCTCAAAGGGATATGGAGATGTGAGCAAGCCAAGTCTGCTGCTCCCTCTGCCGACTCTGGCTAAGAGCAAAAGGTTCAGTTCTGGGCCAGCTCTGGGCCTGGGTACCAGCTGGTACCTGTGCCTGACCCCACCATGAGCATCTTCAGGGGTGGAAACCCTCTACCAGAAAAGCTGCTTTGGTAAATATCCAAAAGAGCAGTTTTGTCTTGCATCAGAAGTTGATGAATAAACAGGAAATGGGGGATTGAGCAACTGTTGGATTTTATTTTTATGTATCTCTATGACAAAATATGTGGGCTTTAACAAAGAAAATCTTGATAGAACATTCAGTTAGGAACCAACCTTGAATCGAAGACAGCCTTGCTGTTGAATTCAATGGGAACATGTTCAAGTCTGTAATCTGCAACTAGAGCCCTTTGCTTTCTTTTCCCCTGCAGGTCCCTTTAATCCTTTAGCAACCATGTGTATTCTCTAAAGAGGTTTTCTGCATGTCCCAGGGGTATAAAATCACAATGGGAAAGAAGTGCTGCTTATAAACTGTGAGCAACTGCAGTCTGCCTCCAGCTCTGCTGGTAACACCCTGTGGATATTTGCTTCTCAGAGATTAGAGGAACAAAGCAAGAAGAGAGCAGTGTTCCATTATGGTGGAGCATATAATATTGTGATTATTACTCATGCCCTCCATCTAATTAATCATTTTATGTGTTATTTGAAGGCAAACAGGGCCTTTGCTTCATTATCGCTTATACATACAGAGAACTGGAGTCACTTCAGTGCTGTCAGACTTGGTTAATCCCTGCCTGGGTTTTGTACATGTCTGGGTATCTGAATCATGTACATGGCAAATGATCTACTAATATGTTTGCTCCCCCAGTTTGTTCATATGGAGCCAAATATATGAAAGCATTCAAACTCCGGAAAGTGCAGATATGGTCCTAATGGATTTGACAAAGGTGCCTAATGTGAAAGGTTGTGGAAAGAAAAAAAAAAAAAAGAAAGAAAAAAAATCCTTTTTTAAGGATTTTGTTTGTATTTCTTTTATTATTTGTATTTTATCCTGCTCAGCGGTTTGAAGTGGGAGGCAGGAAAAAAGGGATCAGGAAAATTCTGAACTCTGTGAAAACAAAATTAGGGGACAAAAAAAAAATTCTATTTAATCTAAAGCAGGGGGAAAGAGTGATTCATAAATCATAGAAGGGACCTCTAGAGATCATCTAGTTGGACTCCCCTGCTAATGAGGGTACACCCAGAGCAGGCTGCTCAGGATCACAATGTCCAGATGGGTTTTGAAAGTCTCCAGAGAAGGAGACTCCACAACCTCTCAGGGCAGCCTGGTCCAGGGCTCCAGCACCCTCAATGTAAAGCAGTTGCTCCTTTAAATTCAAGAGAAACCTCCTGTGCTCTAGTTGCCCCTAGCCCTGTCACTGGGCACCACTGAAAAAAGTCCAGCCCCATCCTCATAACCTCCACCCTTCAAATATTAATCAGCATCAATAAAGTTCCCTCTTACTCTTCTCCAGACTCAACAGCCCTAGGCCTTTCCTCCTTAGAGAGATGCTGTAGTCCCTTCACACCTTTGTAGCCTCTGTTGGACTCTCTTCAATAGTTCCCTGACCCTCTGAAGCGGGGGTGTCCAGAACTGGACACAGTACTTCAGATGTGGCCTCACCAGGATGGGGTAGAAGGGAAGGAGAACCTTCTTCCACCTGCTGGCCATACTCTCCACTCAGCTCTTGGTGTTTTGTGGTACCCAAGAATGGGAGCTGGACTATGAGCTACAGCTCAGTCAGTGACCACAGCTGCTGTGGTGCTGCAGTGGTGGAATAAATCACAGTGACCACTACAGCAACTGGGCAGCTACCAGGTGCAGGTGCTCTGCCTGCCCACCCCATCAGGGCAGCTACTGTCCTCCTGCCTTTCTTACACTGAAAATCTGGACTCTGGGGTTTAAATCTTTAATCAGGTCTGTATCTTCTTCTTCTCTGCTCATCTGTGCAAGGAGAGAGCCTGCTTTCAGGCTCTGCACTTGGAAGACTTCACGTTAAGCCTGTAACATTTTGATTACAAGAGATATAAAATGCAGTTTGCTTTATTTCCTAATTAATGACAGCACATAAGGCAACAATAAAGTCAACTGCTTCCAACAGCTTTTTATATTCACTCAGAGGCATTTTCAGAAATATAACTCCTGTACCCAGCAAAATCTTTTCTTGACCAGATGTAGAAGAAAGGCACTTTTATTGGCTCCATGATAATATCACTAAAGAGGAAACAAGCAATAAAAATAATAAAAAATAAAAACCAACCCACACTGAATTTGAGAGCTGCTAAACTGGAAGATAGAGAAACAAATAGAAGATAATAGGGCCTTTCACTGATAGTGGTGTCCTGTGTAAATAATGCAGACGTGTTGAATAAGTCCCTCTTCAGTGAGACTCGTTAGAAACACACACACCAGCCCAGAGCAATTACTTTAATTGTTCTCCAGCTGCTTTTCACAATAAATGTCCACAGACCCACCAAGGCTGCAGGAGTTTTGCTCCCCACGTATCTTTGCAGATCTAAGGCCATACTGAAAATAAGTCAGCTCAATGTATTTCCCACTCAGGATCTTGGACTTGTTGCTTTATGAATCATCTTTCAGGAGAAGTGTTAGCCCAGGGTAGTAGGTTAAACCAGCCTGTTCAACCAGGTGGAGACCAAGGCACACGCTTCAGAAGGGAATGAGTATGATCAAGGAATATATTGACCCTTTGCTGTCTGGCACATAGAACTTGTCCTGGGTTTGCACCTGAACAGGGGTGAGATGCTCCTGAGTTGCAATGGAATCTGTAGAATGGTTTGGGTTAGAAGGGTACTTTAAAATTCACCTAGTCCAATCCCCTTCCAGTGAGCTGGGACATCTTCAACTGAATCAGGTAGACATTGCCCTTCTAAATGTCAAACTTGTTCACAAATGGGTCTAATTCCCACTTATTTTTGCTTGAAATTAATAATCATGAATTTATCTACACATTGGCACTTCAGACTTTCAGAGATGGAGCAAGTCTGTGTCTCCCTGGAGCCTGAGGATGAAGGTCAGGTTGCCCTGTTCTGACCTGGAACTCCAGATTGGAGATTCATGGGCATCCATGTGGTAATACAGGCACTGGGATCTCAGCACCAATGCTGGAAGCACCCAGGAAGTGCAAAATTATGCTTCATGCCATCCAGACACAACAAGAGGAAGGAAAAATGGAGCCAGGGGAAATCCTAGGAGTTTAGATGAAAGGCATACTGGTGGGTGGCTCAGATCCACCAGATGTTGTTTATTGCTTAACATCAGGTCATAGCCTGGGTGGTAAAGAGCTAATAAACAACCAGCATTGTTTTGAGAGGTTGCAGCAGTGACAGTTGTTAGCTGTGGGATCACCTCTTTGACTGGCATAGGGCCCTAGGAGAAAACTTGCCTTGAGCTAATCAGAAACACCAACAATCTCCTCCTCTAGTGGTCTCACTGGAAAATCAATGCCGCACACTTATGTACAGAACAACAGGACAGGTTGTGTGCTTCAGTTAAATAGAAGTATAGGTGTTGGGCACGAGAACAGCTTTACTAAAGGAAAAGTGACACATTCTGGATTGTCGCCCTTCTTGGATAAAACCCATCACAGCACAGGGCAAAGGTTTGGCCCAAGCACCCATCCTGCAAACCACATTTCTCCCATGGAGTCTAGACAAGTGTTTGGCTGAAACTCAGGAATAAAAACTAAATATCCTAAGGTAATTTTTTTTCTTCTTTTTTTTTTTTTTTTTTTTTTACCCTTGGTTTTCAATATTTTAGCTGGGAAAGGTCCAATGAAAGGACAAAACAAAGGATCATGGGAGGCTACAGCCTTTGGCAGCATGGTAGAAGTGTAGTGTAATAACAAATGTAAGCTGAAAGCTAGTCAGAGTGAAAATACACATTGTGAGGGCACTTGTGCCTTTGGATTTGTAGTGGACATGGGTAGTCTGAGGGTAAGGAGGTGGGTAGATGATACTCAACAAGCAGAAAGACCAAAGCTGAATAAGAACCATAAAATTTCATGGTATAGAATCATAAAACCATAGAATTCTTGGGGTAGAAAGGGACCATTAAAGGTCATCTTCTCTTACCCCCATGCAGCAAGCAGGGACATCTGCACCTAGGTCAGATTGCTCAGGGCCCCATCAAGTTTGACC
Source organism: Indicator indicator (assembly GCF_027791375.1). Lineage (NCBI taxonomy): Eukaryota > Metazoa > Chordata > Aves > Piciformes > Indicatoridae > Indicator > Indicator indicator. The sequence continues at coordinate 12,303,259 of NC_072033.1, read as the reverse complement.
TGGAATGTCTCCAGGGATGGGACCTCACCACATCTCTGGGCAACTTGTTGCAGTGTTTCACTACCCTGATTATGAAAAACTTCCTCCTCATGTCTAACCTAAATCTATCCTGCTCCAGTTTAAAAGCATGCAGAAAGATGGGCAGAGTCAAGACGGAGCAAGATTGTAGTACTTCTGTTCCTAGGTGACAATAAGCCCCATTGCCCTCCTCTGGGTGTCACAACTTTCCTCTTCTCTATGCAAGCTGGACAAAGCCAGCCCAAAGCCTTTCTCTAGCAGAAGCACAGTGGTTGCTAAATGTCCATCTTCTGAAGGCAGCTCTTACATCACCATGCCCTGGAATATCGTGTCCAGTTTTGGGCTGTCCAGTTTTGGGCTCCCCAGTTCAAGAGGGACAGGGATCTACTCAAGAGAGTCTAGCAGAGAGCTATGAGGGTGATTAAGGGACTGGAGCACTGCCTGATGAGGAGAGGCTGAGAGACCTGGGGCTGTTTAGTCCAGAGAATAGAAGACTGAGAGGGGATTTAATAAATCTTTATAAATATCTGAGGGCTGGGTGTCAAAAGGAAGGGACAGATTCTTCTCTGTTGCATCCTGTGACAGGACAAGGGGCAAGGGACATAAACTACAGCACAGGAGGTTCTACCTCAACATGAGGAGGAACTTCTTCACTGTGAGGACCACAGAGCACTGGAACAGGCTGCCTAGAGGGGTTGTGGATTCTCCTTCTCTGGAGACTTTCAAGACCCACCTGAATGCATTCCTGTGAGACCTGTGCTGGATTCTATGGCCCTGCTCTGGCAGCAGGGTTGGACTCAATGATCTCCGGAGGTCCCTTCCAACCCTGTGATGGACAGAAGGGCATTTCCTTTGGCAAGGCTGAAAAATGGGACCCTAGGAACAGGGAAACATGAAAATATATGTGGAGAAAATGGAAGGGAAAGCAAGGAGAGGTCTACTGTGTCCTGAGATCCCTTTCCTTTGCAACAGCACAATCCTCACAAATGAGCCAGGACATGTATTTGCTCAAAAGAGTTAATCTTTATTAACAGCCCCAGAATGCCCTTCAGCTGGTGTGCAACCTGGTTCAAAGGTTTTGAAGAAAAACAACATACCATAAACCAAAGGGCAGCACTAATTGGAAGCAAGGTAATTTCTCTGAAAACAGCAATGCTGCTTCGTGGCTTAATAGCCGGAAATTAAATTTCATGTGTGTTGGCACAACCCCTCATAAAGCACCAGGTGAATGAGGGGCATGGGCAAGAAGGGCAAGGAGCACACACAGTCATTGTCTGACAGCACCCCCTGTTCCCTGAGCAGAATCAGGGTTCCCAAAGGATTAGTCTTTGGCTATGATCTGCTTGGCTGAAGGAAATGGCTTGTACAACATGGCTCTTGTTGCTGCTTTGGTGGTGGAGTAAGAAGGGTCATAAGAAGAACAGTAAAGCTGGTGAAGGGTCTAGGGAGCAAGTCTCATGGGGTGCAGCTGAGGGAACTGGGGTCTGGAGAAGAGGAGGCTGAGGGGAGGCCTCATTGCTCTCTGCAACTCCCTGAAAAGAGGCTGGAGTGAGGTGGGGTCAGTCTCTTCTCCCTAGTATCGAGTGATAAAGGGAAAGGAAATGTCCTCAAGTTGCACCAAAGGAGGTTTAGGTTGGATATTAGGATTTTTATTTTCCTGAAAGAGTGGTGAGGTGATGGAACAGGATGCCCAGGGAGGTGGTGGCAACGTGTGGAAATGGCACTTTAGGACATATTTTAATGGCCATGGTGGTCTTAGGCTGATGGTTGGACTCAATGATCTTAGAGATCTTTTCTGCCTGAAACAGTTCTGTGATTCTATAAATTGAGTTATCCCCGGAACAGCATTGCTCTCCTCATGTCCTGGGATGTGGAGCTGGGGCAGCAGCAAAAGGGTGCTGGGATTTGTCCCTCTAGTTATACAGAGGGGCAAACTACATGTTCCCTCAGTCCAGTGCTCATAGATCACTGGTGCTTGGGATGACTTTGCCTTCTGTGCTGGATGCACAAAGGAAAACCTAGCCTTAAAAGAATTAACAGACTTTCAATGTTAAAATGGCATGAAGTGGGGAGTGGGCATTAATGCATGCTGGGATCGAGTCTGCTGCTGATGGCGTTGCCTGAAATGGAAACTCAGCTAATATTTGGACTGCAGGGTGTGTGTCTCTTATAAGGAAACAGTATAATCTGGAAAGGGAGGCAGAAACACAAGGTCAGATCCTCTCTCCTCTACCCTCATTTCCTCTTCTGGCTGTGCTGGCTGCCTAGACACTGCAGAGGCGAATCAAGAGGCTGATGTCTCTGAGACTGGTCCCTGGGCTGTCTCTCACCAGGGATTCCTGCAGTGCAAATCCTCAACCCAGAATAGTGGCAGCTGCAAGGGTTAGGTGCTGGGCAAGGATTCAAAACACCTCTAGTTTGGTGACAGCTTGCAGGTAGTACAGTCCTGAGGAGATGGAGCCTGCCCAGAAGTTGTCATGTTCCAGTCAAGCCAGACTGATTGCAACAAGTAGTTAGAGATACCATCATGGACCATCAGCTTTTGTGGGATCTTGGTTGTGAGTAAAGAGAAATGCAGCCTTAGGCATTTATTGTGTCTGCCACAACACTCCTCCACCTGGAAACCTCACACCTCTGCTTCCTAACACACTAAATACACATTTGCTGTTATTTGTTTTATTTCCAGCTGTTGATGGTTAACCTGAAGAGTGAGAAAGGCTAAAAGCCAACACACACCTGGACAAGAGAAAAAGCTCTGCATCTACAGCATAGGCTGCAAAAGGATGATGACAACCAAGCAGTCACAAGGACTAATGACTCTCGTGGCTCTGAACCATGAGCTCTGCTCATAGCAAGCTGCTGCTCTGGCTCTATTTTATTTTTGCCTGTCGCTGTGTTTGTGAGACTTTATGTCTGTAGGCCTCTCTCCCACTGAACCCATCCATCACCAGTGCTGACAGAGGTTCCTGCTGCCCGAAATGGCCAGGAAGACTCAGTGGAGCCAGAACCTCAGGGGTCAAGTCCAGGTTGTCGTGTCTGAGGAACGCTGCTCAGGATACGCACAGCCCAACATCATGTTGGGAAGGCAGTGGAGGACCAAGAGGGAGGAGAAGGAAGGATAGGATGTAATCTTTCATCCTGCAAGCAAGCATGTGGGCTGGGAATATTTCTTCTTGCTGCTGCCGGGGGTCTGGCCCTGAACGGATGGAGGAAGGGAGTCCCCAGCCCGGGCAGAGAGCAGCTGTGGTCTCCACAGTTCTGGCAGTGCTCTCCTGAGAATCTGCTCAGTATTTTTGGCTGCAGGAAAAATAACAGCAGAAAATGCTGGGGATGTTGTGCTGAACTCAGTGATGGACAAAGGAATAGATCTAAGGACACAAACACGTTGTGGTCTGGTGTGGATATGTGAGCTGAGGAGGAGGGATGTATGCATGGACTGAACAATGGACATGGGCATGAGCTCAGGGTACCCTAGGGCAGCAGTGTCCCATCTCTCCTATGAGAAAGACTGAATGAGTTGAGGTTGTTCAGCCTGGAGATGAGAAATCTCCAAGACCTCTCTGTGGCCTTTCTGTACGTAAAGGGGCTGGTAAGAAAGCTGGGGACATTTTTTTAGCAGGGTCTGTTGTGACAGGGGTGTTTGGTTTAAACTAACAGAGGGAGATTCAGACTAGAGAGAAGGAAGAACTATTTTATACTGAGGGTGGTAAGACCCTGGCCCAGGTTGGCCAGAGAGGTGGTAGCTGTCCCATCCCTGGAAACACTACAGGCCAGGCTGTCTGGAGCTCTGAGCAATCTGCTCTAGTTGCAGATGTCCCTGCTGAGTGCAGGGAGGTTGGACTAGATGACATTTAAACGTCCCTTTCAATCCATTCTAGGATTCTGTGGCTCTATACCCCAGCTAACCAGGACTGTGGTGTTGCCAGAGCCCATCTCAACACCTCCACTTTATAGTAGGCAAACCCCCTGAAGTGACCTTTACCCAACAAGCTGTGACAACAGCTCCAGGGATGAACACCCACAGAGCTTCCCTTGAGCAGGCACAGGAGATGCCCCACTGAGCAGTGACAACAGACACCTTGAACATAACCCACTCCCAAACTGGGCTTTTCTTGGTCCTGTCTCCCTGGGAGGAAGAAGCTTGTCCCCCCTCCCATACCCCACTCAGCTGCTGCAGAGCTGCCTCCTGCCCCAGGAGCAGCCCCAGCCAGCGTGCAGAGGGGCAGGGTCCTAGTCACACTCACATTGTTTCAACACATTTACTTAATTAGTTTATCAAGAAATGTGTTTGGCCTCGTCTGATACTCGGGAAATGCTGTCTGTCATCTGCAGGCATCCTGCAGGGCCCTGGAGAGCTGACAGAGCCTGGCTCCTTCCTATCTCTCCTTAACTCCCTTTGCTGGGCCTATTTCCCATTATTAGTTTTTTTTTTTTTTTTTTTTTCCCAGTGTAGCATTTCCTTACCATTTTGGGATTCAAGTAAAAGATAACTACATTATGCCTAAAGGAAGACCTTGACAGGTAGAGGAAGAATGTGCATAAGGACTGGGAAGAGTATTTTGGAGAAGGTTAAATGCATGAAAAGCAGAAGAGCTTGAAATAATTTTTTATACCCTTCCAGCTAAATTCTCAGCAGATTTGAGCCAGTTCACAGAAGCAACAATGAATGAAAAATGACTAATTATGCTTTAAATGTTCATTCTATACTTCCCTGTATAGAGCAGAAGGTGCTCTGTCAACACTGTGCAGCCCAAAGGAGGGGTGGGCATTACCCCCAGCCACCCCCAGCTGCAGCATATCCATCAGCCACTTCTCAGAGCTTTGCTTTGCAATCTGGTGGTGGTGGTACAGTAAATGAGGCTCAAAGCCCAAGCAAGCCCAGGACAAGTGAGAGCAGTGGACCTGCTTCTCCTGGGCACCCAGCAGACACCCTCTGTGTTAAATGGTGTGTTGGCTCAGGGATGTGGCTTCAGTGTCTGAAGGAATCTTGGCTTCTGCCAGAGGTGCCTCATTCATCAGTTGAGGGGCTTGAAATCTTCTCCCTCCCTCAGTGAGACCTGGATCTGAGACCTCTCTGTTCCTGTTCCCAAACTGTTGTTGAGGACAACCACTTAAAGTTTCTGTGCTCAAGTTTGGTAGGACATGGCCCAAGGCAGCACTCCTATTCAGCTTCACCTGCAGCTATTGATCTGTCTCTGGGATCAATGGGCACTCCTGTGTGCTTTAGTAGCTAAAAACCAGCTTGGCTGTGGCCTGAGAGTTTTCAAGGGATTATTTCTATCCCAACCCTCCCTGTGGCTCCTGGTGAGAGTCTTGGGTATCTTGTTTTGTTTCCTCTCCCTTCATAATCACCTTCCATGAAATTAAGTTAATAATGCAGAGCATTTCGGGTGGGTTGAACTACCAGAGGGCTCTCATCAGGTCTCCTCTCAAAGCCATGTTAACAGCCAGCTAGCAGACAGTGAGGAAACCAGCATTTGTGGATACTAACCTATTGTGTCTGGTCTTCTGGTCTCTAGCAGCCAGTTAATTACTGGTTGGCAAAGTCCCATGGTGTCCTCACTGATATTTCTTGAGCTTTATGTTTTTTATTCGACTTTGTTCATTTCAGAATCAGGGAGCTGGAGTCAGACTCATGATGCTTACACAGCAGGCAGCTTGTTACCTGGTATTGGAACCATGAGAGCAACCTGCTGCTCTAGCTGAGGTTGGGACAAAAGGGGTCTGAAGGGGATGACTCAGAAAACAGTTTTTGATTTGGTGGTCTTGGTGTAGATACATCTGTTATGAAATGAAAGACTAAAGATGAAATTTAACTTATGCAAGCTACAGGGGAAAAAAAAACAGTACCATGGCTTTTTCCTCCTGATGTCCATCTTCTTTGTTGAGTTAAACAAAAATAGCTCAAATGAGGCAAAAGACCCCTTGTTCTGTTCAGTCATGCTGTGCTATAGCATAGGAGACCTGTCAGCCATCACATCACCAGTAAAGTCTTGGTCTCCATGCAGGCAGGTTGCTGCTCCCACAGAACCAGCTCCAGGGAAAGGAGGAGAGCTCAGCATAGACCTACAGCTTCCGTATGCGTGCTCCAAAAATCATGTGAGTACTTCTGATGATCCCAAAGGGGTTTTCCTTATCTTTACACAATTACTTGGAGCTCAGATATGTGCTTGATTGTGCCACCTAAGGAAGGCACCACAGGATCTTCTGAGCAACTACCTGAAAGGACATTGTAGAGAGGCTGGTGCTGGTCTCTTCTCACAGGTAGTTAGTGATAGGACAAGAGGGAATGGCTTCTTGATAGACTGGACATTAGGGAAAAAAGTTTCACAGAAAGAGTGATCAAGCTTTGGAATGTGCTGCCCAGGGAAGTGGTTGAGTCACCAAGCCTGAATGTGTTTAAAGGTTGTGCTTGGGGATATGGCTTAGGGGCGAACTTTTTAGAGTAGGCTTATTGGTTGGACTTGGTGATCCTGAGGGTCTTTTCCAACCTGAGTATTCCTGTGATTCTGAGCAGCAGCAAAGGTCTGGGAGTGTGATCAGCCCAATGCTAAATGTTTGCCCATCACTTGGTGGGGTGGAGAAAAAACCACCATCTTTAACTACTGCTGTTAAATTCCTGTTTGTCCTGGTGGGATCACTGTGTGGTAACTCGCTGTGCAATAAGCAGCTCTGATATCTAATCACATAGCTATCAACATATCTAATCACCCCTGCTCATGCTGAAACTTGTGCATCATGGTCGTGCAGCCCTGCTTCCATCACTAAGCTAGGATTCAGACAGCAGGTACTGTAACTCATCCGTCTGGAAAGTGATGTCCTTCTCTTCCCTTAAGATTGATGTCATTCCACTTTTCCTTGTTGGGATTAGGAGAAGCATGCTAGCAGGCTCCCATTATCATAGTGGAGGCACCATGGAATGGAGGGAGGGCAGGTGGTGTTGAGTGATCTTTGCCAGGTACCCGGCTGGCGTTGCCAAAGCACGCGGGGCTTTCCTCCCAACGCTTCCACGGCAGGAGAAACATGTCTTCTGCTGCCAAGGGCACAGGAATGTCACTTCACTGGGGGAAAGCATGCCATGGCAGTATGACAGCCACTTCACCAGTCAGTTCAGCAACGCTCCGCAAAGTAAAAGGTTGAGTGTTCGGTGCCAGAAGTTCTCTCTTCACTCCCAGTGAAATACATCAGATGTCTGGCAATTTCAGGGAGCCTTTCTCAATAAAAACATGAGGAAATGGGAGTCATGAGTTACACAGCAGTGTCCTCTATAGTTCAAGGCATGTTGGCTAAATATATGTCACATTCCTATGACTCTTCTTAGGATAAATGTTGTACAAGCTACATCCAAAGTCTGCTTTCCTTCCCCATCAAAAGCCCCTTCCAGATCCTAAGCTATCTGAGCCTCGTACATCCTGGATTCCTCTTAATTTGGATTTTTAGCAAATGGATAGAAGTGGGTGCTTTTTTCTCAGACATCGTTTAGAATGTAATACAACTCCTCTGACCTGCTTCTATGTGCTTCTCTCACTGTCACAATATCCATTAAAAAGCATGACATAAGACAAGGGAATCTTGTCTCTGTTTTATCAGTAGAAAGCTTCTGCGCTTCTTGTCCAAAACTGCACAAGCAGGGGAAAATGGGGAGGCTCTGTAAAAATTACCTCTTGGTCACAGTTCTTTAGAAAAATAACTGTTGGAGTAGCTTGGTACTTTCACTATCAAAAGAAAGAAAGAAAGAAAGAAAGAAAGAAAGAAAGAAAGAAAGAAAGAAAGAAAGAAAGAAAGAAGAAAGAAAGAAAGAAAGAAAGAAAGAAAGAAAGAAAGAAAGAAAGAAAGAAAGAAAGAAAGAAGAAAGAAAGAAAGAAAGAAAGAAAGAAAGAAAGAAAGAAAGAAAGAAAGAAAGAAAGAAAGAAAGAAAGAAAGAAAGAAAGAAAGAAAGAAAGAAGAAAGAAAGAAAGAAAGAAAGAAAGAAAGAAAGAAAGAAAGAAAGAAAGAAAGAAAGAAAGAAAGAAAGAAAGAAAGAAAGAAAGAAAGAGAAAGAAAGAAAGAAAGAAAGAAAGAAGAAAAGTAGCATGAAACTATCACTAAACTTTTCTACATGTCTAAGACCAACACTTTAGCTCTCTGAGTAGCTGTGTGGCTCTGAAAAGAGATCCTCTTTATGTAAAAAGACCTAGTTCTTACTAGAAAAAGTTCAAGCCATTGTCTGATCTGACTGCAATGTTTTCATTGAGGTCAGTGACATTTAGACCAGTCCAAGCATTATTTAAGCACTTGCTTACAATTCAGGATGCAGTTGAACTCTATCCAGGTCTCTGCTGTGCTGTAAGCAATGTTTGAAGAGCAAGTGTCCTTGAGGCCATCAGAGTTCTCTGCATGTGCACCCACAAGTACCACTACACTCCCTGCCCATGTTGTTGATTTCTTATTGACTATCATGGGATGGCCTTTAAGATACCTAAGCTCAGTCCAGCTCTGGAGTGGCTGGTCATGTCACTCTTGTTCCCCTCTTGTTCCCATGGGCTGGGAGAATGCAGATTTCACAGATACATCCTAAGCTGTATATGAGGAGTCCCTTCCTTTACGGAAGGTCCATGCTTGCATCTTGGTAACAATAGTGTGGTGTCCACAAGGCCATACTCACACAAACAGTGTGAGTCACTTGTCAGCACTAGCACTCAATACAAATACTCACTGCTGAAGAATAAATAACTCCTATCCTCAGGTGGCATGAAGGTTGAGAACACAAGAACCTGTCCCCAAGGCTGGAAATTCCTTCTCCCAAGGAACAAGTGATAGGACAAGAGGAAATGGCCTTGGGTTGCACTGGGGGATGTTTGGATTGGATATTGGGAAAGATTTCTTTACTGAGGGAGTGGTCAGGCATTGGTGCGGGATGTCCAGGGAGGTGGTGAGGCCATCATCCCTGGAGGTGTACAAAAAGGGTGTAGACATGGTGCTTTGGGACATGGTTTGGCAGGCATGGTGGTGTTGGGTTGACAGCTGGACTGGATGATCTTAGAGGCCTTTTCCAACCTTGATGATTTTTATGGATATGTGCTTAATTAAGTATGTAACAAAGTGACAGTATGGATATAACGAATATATGACTAGGAAACATGAAGTTCTTACTTATCTCTTCCTCTTCTGCCTCCAAATGGCTTGGGAAGACCACCTGCAGAGTGTTACTTGCTGAAGTGCTAGGAAGCACATAAACATGTATCAACCTCATTCCCAGCCCCACTAAGCAAGTACATGAAGGACAATTAATTAAAACACTTCCAGAAATCTCATAATCCAGACTGGGATTTGTAAAGGAGCATCAGTCTGCCACCAGAGCAGTGCTGGAATGGTTGTTTGTTGCTAACTCCATTCCAGATTTCCCAAGGCTGTCATACCATCAACCACTGCCATGGTCTGTGAGTCTTTATTCCTAGATAAAGATGAGAACCCCCGGCTCTTGTCTCAGATAACAGCACAAAGCATTACAACCACAGAACAAAGACTTAAAACTCAGCTTCAAACATGCAGCCATTTGTTACTGTCCTCAGCACAGCTGCTGAGCCAGCCTGCTGCAGGTTGTTCACAAATGGGAGATCTGAGCTGTGAGAGCTACCTCCACGTCCTCTGGTTCCTTGCAGGTTCCTTCCTTTTTTATCTTGCTGTATTTCTTGGCCAGTGTCTTTGACCTGGCATCAGCTACTCTGGGGTTGGCTAAAGGCTTGTCGTGACATGAAGATGGGTAGACTTTGAGGTTCCTTGTGCAAAAATGCCAACATTTCTCATCTGGGTCCTCACAAGCATCCTTCCCAGTAGCAGGGACCTCATCACTGCTGTTCAGCTTTTCAAGTGCTAGCACAGCAGGAGTGGGTACATATCAGAGGCTTTGTGCTGCTGGGATCCAGACCAATGGGTTTCTCTCCTGTTGCATTGAAGGTCAAGGGCTGAGAGCTTATTTTTCTGTTGCAAGTGTCTGACCCATCCCCACTGGGAACTTGTGACTGCTTAAATTATAGGAAAGTTCTCCCAAAACTTTTATTAGAAAACCTGTTCTGAAATAGATTGTTCAATGAAGACACATCTGGAATCTTCTGCTTACAATGACAAAGAGTACAGAGTGAATTTATATTCTTTTTAGAGTGGTACACAACCACAGCTTCATCTTCTAAAGGTGGTGCTGGAGTGTGTCCAAAGAAGGGCAATGAAGCTGGTGGAAGGTCTAGAGCACAAGTCTTGTGAGGAGCAGCTGAGGAAACTGGGATTGTTCAGTCTGGAGAAAAGGAGGCTGATGGGAGACCTCCTGTCTCTACAAATCCCTGAAAGGAGGTTGGACTGATGTGGAAGATGGTCTCTTCTCACGAGTGAAAACTGATAGGGCAAGAAGAAATGGCCCCAGGTTGCATCAGGGCAAGTTTAGGTTGGACATGTCTTCCCCAAAAGGGTTGTCAAGGCCTGAAACATGTGGCCAGTAGTGGAGTCCCAATCCCTGGAGAAATTGAAAAGCTGTGTAGATGTGGTGCTAACAGATGTGGTTTAGTGGTGACCTGGCAGTGCTGGATTACTGCTTGGACTTGATGATTTTAAAGGTCTCTTCCAGCCAAAACAATTGTTTAATTCTGTGATTCCTTCAAGCAGAGCTGCTCAACTGAGGGCTGATGTAGCTGATTTTGGGGGCTATTAGAACTACTGACGATGACTGATGGTCTCCTCATGGCCTGCTTAGAGCTTGAAAAGCTCCTTGTACATCTGCTCCTGGTAGGAAACACTTTAGAAAAGAATTTTCTAGCCTACTGTGTTGCAAGTGACCTTTCCACAGAGGTGGAGGCTGGTTCTATGGTGGTCTCCAACATCCCTTTCACTCAGCCCACTGCCAGCACCATGACCAGGCAGGAACCAGCAGCGCTTGCGCAAGGCAGGACTGGAACTGGGATCCCCAGTGCAGGGCCGCGGCTGGGCTCCCATTGTTCCTGGCCTGCCAGACAAAGGGTTAAGTAAATGTTTGGAGAAGATAAGGTGCCCTGTTGACAAGCAGCAGGCTCCAGCGGTCTCAGCAGGATCTCTCCCAGCAGTGATAAATGGGGAGGTTTTCAAAGTGGGATCAGCAGACGCCACGGAGAGGGCGGTTGCTGATGCCGTGATTGGCAGCGGGGAAGGAATCTGAAGGTGTTTAATGATCCCACACTCTGCCACAGCTTTTTTAAAGACTCAGTGTCTAGCCAGAGGAAAATCCTCTATCAGCCGCCTAGCCTCACACTCCCAGGGATTTTCTGTTGTTGTTGCCTTTTATTCTTTCCACTAAAACATGGGAACATCCACTGAAAGGGATCCTGATAAGGACCCACTGGGATTCCTCATCCTCCCATGTTGGTTTCGTCTCTTTTAATTTTCTCTTTGAAGTGGCCTGCGTATAGTAGCTGAACTGTTTGGTTTGGCCCACTTTAGTCAGGAGCTGTGTTTTGGGGGAAATAAAGGGTATTAAACTAATCAGATGTGTTTTTTACTTCTCTGCAGAGCTGCATTATTCCAATTACTGGCTTGCTGTAGTAAATACGCAATCCCTTGCTGCAGTAAATAAGCAATCATAAAGGGTTTGAACCCCTGATGTGACATTACTGGGGGTACAGACCCTTAGAGGGTCTGTAAATGTAACCCAAAAGCTGTTTGAAAGTCCAAAGACCAAATGCTTCTTTTTCCTAGATGGGGTAGAGCAGTCGGGTCTGGGAGGATGAAGCTTTACCATGTACTTTCATGAGCTGCCTCTCAAAGCAGGAATTTAAGAAGCTGTATTCCCTGTGGGGTGAGAAATGGGTATAAAATGCTGTCTCGTCCTATCTACACCTGATTTACACCAAAAGGAGTGAGCTGGCTGGGAAAGCTGCTGGGTAACAGGGATCCAGGCACAAGGAATGAGCTTATCCTTTGAGCCAGCCTCATCCTGGAAGGACTAGGATGGGTGCATGAGGTTTTTTGGGGGGGGGGGGCAAAAGCAGCCTGGCTGGCGCTGCCTCTTCTGAGCTGGGTGTGCTGAAGGGAGCAAGGGATGGGAGGCTGCTCCCCCAGGCTAAGATGAAAGGAGCTGGGTATAACCCAGCAAAGGGCCAGATGAGTCGGGACATGAAAAGCAGCGGAAAGTATCTGAAGAATGTAAACACCAAGGTGGAAGAGGAATTATTTAGCATGTTATGGGCTTGGAACTAGGTGCGAGGGGATGGAACAACAAGGAAAATTCACCCTTGCTAAGGGGGAAGCTTTGCTAGCAGCTAAGGCTGGAGGTGGAAAGCAAAGAATAGTTTCACCAGAGCAACTCTCCAAGTCTCCTTGTCTGGAGGCAGGAGGTTGCTGGGGCAGGGGGGCAACTGGAGCTGCTCTCTTGCAGCGCATCTGCACTCTCTGCCATCACCTCCTCCTCTAGCCACGCCGGGGCCGAGCCCGGGCTGCGAGCCAAGGGGGGTCACGCTGAGAACAAATAGGATTTAGTGATTGTAAGAGGGGAATGTGAAAGGCCCGAAGGAATTTTGATTGAAATTTTATAACTTCAAGAAAAATCTTTTGCAGATAAATCAGGAGGTGGCTTAATAAACAGTTTGGGAGATTAGTATTGAAACAAATCCCAGTTAAGTCTCGGCAGAGGAGTTGGGGAAGGGAAGACCGCTGCAGCTAAAGGACATCAGGGGTATTACAGGCACTAAACAGAAGGCTTTCCAAAAATATAAACAATCTGGGGAGGGGCCAGATTGGGAAACCTGTAAAAATAAGCAGAACCACATTAAAAGGCTAAACAGTGAAGCAAAATAAAATATTAAACACGGGCTTGTGAGGAAGCTTTCAGCTCACAGCGTTGGCCAGCCCTGTCCTAGCCAGGGCAGGAAACAAGGACAGGTCCTGAGGGGTGTGTGTGGCCTGGGGGGGCACAGCCTGTATTGTGGTGGGGTTCTAGTGGGACGTGGCAGCCTGTGGTTCAGAGACTAGCATCCTTCTCCATAGATCAGACACAAGATAACAGGCAAAATATCCCTTTAATGAGGATCCTAAATGCATTAGACACTGAGCAGATGTCTTCCACCCAAGATTTCCTAATATCTGAAGTAATAAAAGGGACCTCTAGCTAAAACAGCATGTAGCAAAGCCCTGAAGATCTACAGGACACAAGGATCCAAGAACAGCCGAAGGAAGGTGCATGCAGGAGACTTGCACAAAACAAAAGCTGGAGCAGCAAAGTCTCTCTATAAGCAACGAGCTGCAAGACCAAGAATGGGTCTGCAGTGGTCTTACCAATTGGGACAGAAATCAAACCCATTTCCACTAGAGAACTCTGCACATCCGTCAGTAATGTTGCTCAGAAAAGGAGAGAGGTGGGAGGTGAGGATCCTTCATTTGGGAGATAGTTTGAAGCCAGAGCCTAAAGTGAGCATATAAAACATCTTCAGTCCAGCATCCCACGTTCTCCAGGGTGCCTGTGGAAGAGTAGGCACACTGCTCCCTGCCCAGACTCTGGGTCTCTCACCTCCCTGCAACAAAGCTGCAGTGATTCCCAGGTCCTCTCCCAACTGGACACACAAGGAACTTCAGATCTGTCCAACAGGCACATTTGATTCCCCAGATAACCATTGTCAGCATCTTTAGTCCCTCAGCCACAGTGGTGGAGGGAACTGATGCTGAAGGCACAGGCAAGTTCCCCTGGGTGATGTGTGGCAGAGGAGCAGGATGTCCAGCTGGATATGGTGGTGTTCTCAATTACATATGGTGTTACATATGCCAAGATCCAATTAGATGAAGCAGTGTTGTTCCATCCAGCTCATCTTTTGACTATCAAGCTTGCAACTTTGCCATCTGGTCCTGAGCACCCAGCCATCATCCAAAACAGGAAGGCAGATTTGGGTCATTTACAGTCCTTTCAAAGCAAGGAGTACATTCAAGTACATTGTCCAGCCCTTGAGCAATGTTGCCTCTGCTCAGGGGAAACCGAGGCAGAGGTAGGAGGGGACTGCAGAGATGATGGATCTGAAATCAACAGGAGGTGCTGTCTTCATCCTGGTCCTCTGGATGGTGCTCCACATTGGTGATGCAGTGGCTGACCCCATTAGATGCTCATTGAGGGCCTATTTTTAATCACCTTTCCACTGGCTTTTTTCCATGCCCCGTTCACACTTGCTCTGTGAAAAAGGATGTCAGAGCAGATTAACAGCTGGTTCCTGCCTGCTCCAACAGCTCTGACAATGCGTCCCTTCTTCTCAAGGTGACAGGAACATGCAGCTGCCTAATGGGTACAGAAGTGTCTATTCTTTCCCAGTGACATTTATTGTGAAATATCTGAGTGGGACTGAGAGACATGCAAGGCTTTCCCTGCCTTATCAGGCGACCCTGGTCAGTGTCCTGCTGTCAAGGACTAAAGTAATTTATGTCAGAGCTGCAAGTGTTTACTTATCTGCCCCAGCACCCAGCTTGGCCAAAAGCAGCCAGACTGGCTCCGGTGGGGCTCACCAGCCTTCTCCTGCTGGTGGGAAAAACTGGGTGCCTGCCCCATCTCAGCCAGCCAGGGCAGGAGGGGTGAAGTGGAGCAACCTGAAAACGTCCCACAGATTCAGCATGGGGATGTCAGAGGCAGGGCTGTGCCAGCCAGAAGTGACATCCCAGGGCAGAATTGCCTAAAGCAAAGCCAGAGCAGTGGCAGGGGACATCTGTACAGTGGCATGAGACATCTGTACAGTGGCAAGAGCTGAGGGATGAATTTAGAGAGGGTTTTGCTGGTGGAAGCTGTGTCAGGTCTTTGCTGTGGTTTCCTGGGGCATCACGCAATCTGGTCTAGTGGAGGGTGTCCCTGCCCATGACAGGGGGCTTGGAACTAGATGATATTTAAGGTCCTTTCTGACTCAAACCATTCTATGAATCTATGAACCACACCTGGGAGACCACAGAAAGAACTGGGAAAGGGATGGAGATTTGTTCAATATCTTCTTGTTTCTCGACATAAGGACTTTGGTTTTATTGAGTGAGGATTTGTAAGGACTGAGGGGCTCAAGGGAGGCAGAATTTTTCAGACTGTGATGGCAACCCAGTCCTGAGGACCCCTGGCTTCACAGCAGCTTGGCAAGGCATCCATGAGCCTTATGGGTGGTTTTAAAGGACTTCTCCTGTGCTTCTGTCTTGTGTCATGACAAAAGCCGGAACTTCTAGTGCATCTGGCTCTTGGACTCCACAACTTTCCCTTAGATTGGGTTCCAAAAGTATCTAGTTTTATAAAGCAGTGTGATTATCCTGGCAGTCCTCCCTCTACACTGGCCACCATCCATCATCCCAAACAGGACAACTTTCATCTCGTCTGGAATCACACATCCTTCACGGCACGGGAGAGATGAGCGCAGGCCTGGTCACTGTGCTCCCGTGGGTGACTCCTTCCTGATGTATGTGCCCAGAGATAAACACTGAGTGGTGGAAGTTTCCTCTCTGAAGCTCACAAGCTCTTGTTGTTGGGCTGGGGAAACCTTTAACCAGTTGGGATGTTGGGAACAATAGATTAAAGGAGACAGACTATCTCTTGCTAAATGAGCTGTTATTCTGAATCAGCTCCTTTCCCCCCTTCCCCCCCAAAAACCAGGGCACTCCTCAGAAAAAAATATTCCACTGACAATGTACTTCTCCTGACAAATATTATTCTGAGCTGCCTCCCCTTCCCACCCAAAGGCACATGATCAAAGGGCTGGTCCTGTGCTGGGGAGGAGCTGCAAGTGCTTGGAGTACTCATGGGACCCTGGTCTTGTGCTCCTGCCCCTGCCCAGTGAGATCATCCAGGGCACTGAGGGACTTCACGCATGACCTCACTGATGCAATCAATGCAAAATCCTCTGACATGCTCTTTGGGGAGAGAGTTGGTGTGGCCATCATGGAGCCTTTGGTCCTCTGCCCTGCAGATGTGTAGTAGCTTGGCAAAGATGGGTGCAGGAAGAAGGTTGCAGCCTTTGGTCCACCAATGCTTCCTTGCAAGACAAGCCAGACTCATTGCCAGCTCTGTGTCCTAAAGGCAATTCCTCAGCCCCAGTTCTGTGCCACTGTGGGGACCATGCTCGCTCCAGGAGTGATGCTGGAAGAATGCAGAGTGAGGGAGGTTGCAAACAGATGCCTCTCACCTGGGAGAAAGAAGTGTTTGCAGGGAGCAGAGCATGAGCCTGACATCCACTTGGCTTTTTTATTGTGTTGTGTTGTGTTTTGGTTTTTTTTGTTTTTTCTTGAACTGCCATGAGATTTAAGTTCAGGCTGGTCCTACAAGATGTGACACCTCCCATTTCTCAGTCAAAACCCTGAGCAGAGCAGGCAACAACACACAGCCCCAACGCTCGTCCCTCCCGCTCTGACGGAGAGGCTCATAGGCAAAAATACAAAAGCCTCATTTAAAAGAAAAAAAAGAGAAAGAAAAAAAAAAAAAGAAAGACTCAAACCAAAAATCAGATCTTCCTGATGCCTTTGATGTTCTGTAAGAACAGTTGTGGCTTCTGCTTAGTCTCCAATGTCCGATTGACAATTGTTTATTAGCTTTAAAATAGCTGAAATTCATGTCAAACATTCCGCATGTTAGAAAAATGTTTATGAAGTGTTATCATAGTTTATTTAACTGTGAATGTTTAGGAAACCAGCATAAAATATCATGGACCACACAAGGTCAGAGCAGCCTCCCGATGGTAGGCACAGTTTAGGGACCACGAGGAAGAGCGATGCCACCTTCAGCCTCCCGGAGAGCCCAGTTGTGTCAAATGGTCTTTGGGGATGGTGGTGTGGCATCACCACACCAAGACCACAGGATTTCCCTTTATTTTAAGGGTTTTCCTCTTAAAAATTTGCTAGAGCAATGCTTGCAATTGCAGGTTTTGTACAAATGGACTGAGCACAGGTTTTAAATTCAAGGAGAGAAGGATCCCTTTTAAATCCAAGGAGAGAAGGATCCCTTTTAAATCCAAAGAGAGAAAAACCCCTATTAAATCCAAAGAGAGAAAAATCCCTTTTAAATCCAAGGAGGGAAGGATCCCTCTTAAATCCAAGGAGGGAAGGATCACTTCTTGTCAGCCATGAAGGTTTGCTGATGGGCACTGAGTGCCCTGAGAGAGGTTTCAGGTGCAGGGTATTAATATTGATGCATCATGAATAGTTACACCACACAAGCATGATGTATTTTGCATTAATATTTATGGTGTCCAAGAGACTGTACATTTGGCTTTATATTTGGGGGGAAAAGTGCCTTTCTAGCAGACTGAGATGGAAATTTAGTCCTCTCTTCTCCAGATCTGTAATTTCCAGCCTGGGGGTGTGCTGAAGTGCAGCTAAACTCTCTTTACATGGTCCTTCTTGCTCAGCTGGAGCTGGGCATACAGCATCCTCCAAGTAGGAGATACCACACACAATCTGTGCCCATCCCTTTTGGACCCTACTGCTCTGTAGCAAAATCTCTTCACCTTTAAAGAATCAGAAGAGGTGCAGATAATGGTCTCCAAGACAAGTATCAAATCAGCAAATGATTGCAAGATGACTCAGCAGCATCCCACTGTCTGATTTTGCCTAGGCTCCCTGGATGTTAATCGTGGGGAACTATAGAGCAGAACCTTTCCTACAAGCAGTGACCATCAACAGCTGTTTGCCAGCGATGGTTGCATGTGGGAGATGACATTTTAGACATTCCCTGGGTTTGTGAGTTTTCCCCTGAAACCTGCAGTTTTAGCAGCAGGAGAGGGGAAGGAAATGTCAGGTTGTTCTTCTGAAGGGCTGACTGAGAAGTGGAACAGTAAGAATGGATATCTTAGTCATTGGGTTAAAATGCTTTTTTCTCCCTAATAAAAAAGAACTTGTGGGGGTCTCTGTTATTTCTGAGCTCAGATGAACTCAGGAAGATCAGCCACAGGCTTGAAGGTCTTTGTGGCTTTAAACCACCAGCTCTGCAAAAATGCTCTGATGCTGTGAGCTCTTCCTAGGGTTTATTTTTGTCTCTAACATCTCAATTTGACAACAAAACATTGTTTCTTTCATTGATTTTATTTTGCCCAATGGCACAAGAGTGGATCTGGCTCAAGTAGCTTCACTTACTTCTTCTTGTACCATAGGAAATTCCTTTGTGCCTGTGTCTCTGATGGCTGGGGCCTGATTCTGTTCCAGTTTAACAGCAAATCCCACTGGTTTCTGTGGATACAATGCAGGTAGAAGGAAGGGGTGAAACCGGAGTGGGACCCCAGCTCAGCACAGCAGGGTCACTACCCTCGCTCATTGCCAAGCACCAAGCACTTTACTTCTGTGCTCTTGCCATCCCTTTCTCTTTCATCTGAACATCTTTTCCCCTCCAATCATAAAATTTCCACTTTTAATATTTTAAACTCCTATTCCTCATAAAAACCCCGAGTATGAAAATTTCTTTTAAAGACGTCTACCATTAATGTATCTTTATGATGTGCAGCTGATGCTCACAGCATGGGCTATGACTTTTTTATGTTCCTGACTTGTCCCTGAGACATTCTATTTTGACACCATATCCTTACATTCTAAATTAAACCATATTTTTATTATCTGTTATATGCCAGTAGACAGCAGTGCCTTAAAGCTGTTGTACAGCTCCTCATGTCCATCTCGGGGCACCTTCCCCTCTTCCTCCCCACTCCCCCTCCCCCCTCTGTCCCTCCACCTCTCCAAAACCCCATGGATCGAGTTATGCCACTGACAGCAATTTACAGTCCCCATTAACAGTCATATAAATTCCAGTGGATAAAGGAAGCTTGGAGTATATGATATTCAGGCACAGCTAATAGCTCTGGGCTAATTGCCATCTCATGTTTCTGCTCTCTGAGCCCCACTGTTTATATCTTTGGTACAAGCAAGTGGTAAAACAAGTTTCCAGGTTCCTCAGTCACCCAAGGAGGGCTGGGAGCTGCTGGCTCCAGTAGCAGGCAGAGGGCTGGAGGTGGCAGTCATTTCCCATATTTAATGTGAGCTGCTTCTGCAGGGCTCTCCCCATCTCCTAGGAAATGAGATTAGGTCAATGGGGGTAAAAGAGAGTTAACCTGGTGTGATTGTCAGTGATGATCAACAGCTAAAGAATGGGGCCAGACTGTTCAGTGGTGCCCAGTGACAGGACAAGGGGCAATGGGCACAAACTGGAACCCAGGATGTTCTATCTAAACAAAAGGAGAAAATTCTTTGCTGTGAGGGTGCAGGAGCCCTGGAACAGACTGCCCAGAGAGTTTGTGGAGTCGCCTTCTCTAGAGCAATTCCAAACCTACCTGGGCAACCTGCTGTGGGTGACCCTGCTCTAGCAGGGGTGTTGGACAGGATGGTCTCCAGGGGTCCTTTCTGACACCCACCATGCTGGGATTCTGTACAGTTACAAGTTTCCATCACTGATCTGTTATCTTGGGTGTTGGAGGTGGCGGGGATAGCTTCTTTTCTGGGAAAACAAGAATCAGCTGAGTATGTTTGTGCTGAGCTCCACACCAAGAAGTAACTGTGTATAACTACTTTGTGTATTATAGACAGGCAACAAACCATCCTGAGAATTATGGGCAGAGTTTTGTGCTGGGCAGAGTTTTGTGCTGGGCAGAGCAAGCAGGACACCATGACCCAAAATCCAGAGCTGTTAGAAGCAGGGGGAACAGCTGAAAAAAACTCATGTTCCAAATATGCCTTGGAGAGGAAGCTGTGCCACAGCCCCCAGCATGGCCATGCATCCCTGGCTGGAGTCTCTCCAGGCATCCCATGAAGAGTGAAGGGTCCTTGGGTTCCTGAACACAATATTATGCTCAGGGCATGATGGAGGCAGAGCTGTCCTGAATCCCCACCCACCCTCTTTCCCTCACTCACTGCCATTTAATACCTCTCCCCCTTCTTGTTTTTGGTCTCTTGCAAGCCAAGAAAAGTTGGGGGTGTTTTTGAAGGAAATGAAAATGGATCCTCTCCATCACGCTTATTTTTAATAAGTTGTGAGCTCACACCTCTCATGTCTCTGGGGTCTGTCAGTGGTGTCTGCTCACGATTGATTCCTCCTGCCCTGTGCCGGGGGTGGATTTGATTATGGCACAATTAAACCTGACAGGGTTATCAGATGACCTCTGGAAAAATGGTAAAGCACTTTCCATCTCTTGCAAGATGGATAGATAAAGCTTGAGGGGCTGCTTTGGTGCAAGGGCTGAAAAATTCTGCTGAGGTGGGACTGCTGGAGGGTTGTTGATGTGTAAGGGAAGGGGCAAAACTCCCATCTGGATCTGGAACGGGTTGTGTTCATGTTGGAGCATGCTGGGAGATGGCATCCCCTGCACAGCCATCCAGGCTCTCTCGTGGGGACTGTGCCCTTAGCTAGGACACAAGAAAATTGTGCTAAGTTTTTTTAAAAAAAGTGCAATGCAAAGGCTGTTTGTACTGTGTGGCCCTAAAAGGCTGAAGGATGCTGGTTGTCATGGATTAAAGTTGTCACTGCAGGGGCAAAATGGGGCTTGAAAAACTTAGCCAATCATCAGAGCCAGTACTGCATGTCCAAACCTCCCCTGTGCCCATATCTTCCAATCTGTGTGCTCCCAAGGAAGGGATGGATCTGGTGATCCTTGCCCTTGCTGTTGTTTTGTGGATGCTCATAGCCCTCATCCAGCTGGCAGTGAGGTGGTAAGGCCAGATGCTGAGCGTGGAGACATGGCTGCTCCTATGGCCCCATCCACAGCTCCCACTCAATCCATGGTCCTGGCAATGGCTGCAGGATCTCTGTGGGAAGATGCTGAGGGTTATTCTAGAGGTACCTCCTTTATACTACACCCTCCCCAAATGCAGACCAGGGACCACACTTGAGACTGCTGACTGACCACCTTGGACAGACATCTACACACTCCCCAAATCCTGGGCACCTCAATGTTTTGGGAGAAAAAAGAGGAAATGTGTGTCCCAGCTCCCAGGTCTCTTGTATCCAAACAGGAACTTCCTCATGCAAACTCTGGGGTGGTCAGTGATGTTGTCCCCAAACCTCGTTATCAGAGGCTGCAGGGTAGGAATCCATCTGCTGTGAGGCCAGGCTGAGAGAGCTGGGGTTGTTCAGCCTGGAGAAGAGAAGGCTCCAGGGAGACCTTCTTATGGTTTTTCAGTACTTAAAGGGGCCAGTCACCAAGATGGAGGCGACACTTTTAGCAGGGCCTGTTGTGACAGGACAGGGGGGTGATGGTTTAAAGTAAAAGAGGGAGATTCAGACTAGAGAGAAGTAAGAGATTTTTCACACTGAAGGTGGTGATCCCAAGATGCCCAGAGAGGTGAGACATGCCCCATCCCTGGAACTATTTCAGGTCACAAGTTTTGTGGCTCTGAGCAACATGATCTCATTTCAGATGTCCCTGCTGACTGCAGGAGGTTGGACTGGATGACCTGGAAAGGTCTCTTCCAACTCAAACCATTCTAAGACTGTATGATTCCATGACACCTGGTACCCAGCCAGGCTGGCACGCCAGGCTTCACAGCAGTTCTTTCTTACACACCTTGTTTTCTCATGCGTCTGACCACGTTTCAGCATGGGGTGAGGGCCAAACCTATTAATACTGGGTAGGAGTTTTACCCTCCCACCCCAAACACATTCTCCCAAGCTGTGCCTCTCCTTCCTGGAATCTACTCTTATCCCCAGCTATTCGCTGACTCATTCAGTTCGGCTGCTTTCATCCTCCTCATCGTTCCGAAACATTTGCTCTGACTATCTGTAGAGCTGATCCAACCCTCTTGCAAGATTTTTCTTTTTTTGCTGTTGTTAATTTGAAACAAAAATAAAATCTGGTTGGTGGGTTGGTTGTTTTTTTTTTCCTGCTACAATTTTCCCATAAATTGTCAACAGGGCTGAAATTCTCTTTCTATGAAATATTTCCATTTACTGAGAGCTGGAACTGTGGGAGGTGAATGTGCTGGACTATGAAGGATTTGCAAAGTTCTACCATCGTGACATCCTGACCATGGGTCTCTTGTAGGTCACAGCTAAGGGAGAGCAATCCCCAAGATCTTTGGCCAAACTCTTTGCACTGCTTTCCACTAGCCCTGTTAAAAATCTGCAATTATTTTAGCCATAAACACTTCATGAAGGCAAGCAGAGGAGTGGCTACGTGGGATTTGTTGGTGGATTGGGTTGTGCTGAATGATATCCAGTCAGTGAAATTACTTTTGTGCACCTACCTTTTCAAATTTTAATTATTTTGACCATTTGAATCACTATGACAACATCTTTATATTATTTTGAGCAGATTTGCACTTTCCAGTAAAGAACCCAGTTCCACCACAATGAATCATAGAATCAGAGATTGGGTTGGGTTGGAAGGGAGCTGTAAGCTCATCTAGTTGCAACCCTGTGATGGACAGGGAGATCGCTCAAGGCCTCATCCAACCTGGCCTTGAACACTTCCAGGGAGGGAGTATCCACAACCCTGGGCAACCTATTCCAGGGTTTCACCACCCTTACTGTAAATGAAAGTTGGCATGAGGGTCTTCACACTCAGGCTGCTTTTAGCAGCCTCTCTTCTTGGCCATATCCTGCATCCCCCATCCCTAACCATAGCTCACGATGGGATCATAAACACAACTGAAAATCCTGATGGAAGAAGTGGGCTATTTCCTCTAGTTTTTCAGAGTTTATTTTTTCAGACTGGACTCTTGGTCTCCTTGGAGAGCCCAGCGAGAGGGAGCCCAGGTAGGCTGCCAGCCAGGGAAGGTGACTTGGCTGTCATCAGGAGAGGAGACAGAGTGGGGAGGAGGCTGAGAGCAGGACCATGCAGGACACAGCTCTCCCAGACATGGGAAGGGAGAAGCAGTGAAGCTGCGGATGCCCAATGAATTCAGGTTTTACTTTTGTGATTTTGCAGTAAACCCAAGTTCAGTAAATTGATTTTTGTAGTAATAAAAGCTGAACACTCATAACCCCCAGAGCGATAAACATTTTACTGCTGTTTAGAATTTATATTTTATTTCGAGTCTTTCCCTCGGATATGCCCTGAGGGGGAGCATTTTATGTGCAGCTCTATAAATGAACTGAGTGCAAATATTTTTATTTTCTGCTAAGCATCAAAATTTTGATGCATTCTCACGGGGCCAAATGCACTGCTTAAAAGTACAGTAAGCCAGCAGAGCAACTTGGCTGGTTTTTGGGTTGTTTGGGTTTTTTTTCCTGAAGAACAAGCAATAAAAAATCTGAGCACCAGGCACTGGGTAAAACAGAATGGGCACAGTAAATATCAATCTCTGATCTTGACCCCCCTCATTTCCTGATGTTCAGGTAGAGTTGATAAGGTGGTTTTCCATGTTTTCAAGGATCTGTAAGTCCTACTCAAAGAGCCAGAAGCGATGTTGAAGTTCCTCAGAAAGCCATTCATTTCCCTCTGATTCAGGCTCCTTGGTATTTCCTGGATTAGAGTTTAGGATCAACTCTTCTGCTGGTCTACAATAGCAAGGTTTGGTGGCTTTAACTGGTACTGGGCTGATTTCCACTCATGGAGGAGCTGGTCCACCTTCTTAATTGTAGTTACTAATTTCTAAGAAGGTGTGGAGAGAGGACATGCAATACTCATTTGGAGGGTTGGAAAGTCCCAGGATGTTGAATCTTAAAGTAACAGTGCAGTGATGGATGAGGAAACTCTTGCAGGTGCATTTTAAAGGTATCTGAAATGTTTGAGCTATAATTCTCCTCTCTTTACAAGTCCCAGGTGGCTGAATTCATGGCAAAAAAAATACACCTGGCTTTTCATGCAAAGGGATAAAAGGAGCAATACATATAAATGATGTTAATGCTCTCTAAAGCATCCTGGAGATATTCCTTCTGTAGAATATATATGACAAGTATAGATGACAGCTCATAAGATGACCCAGATGATTCAGCACTTGGCTGCACATGAGGAATGTGGCCATCCCTATCTCTATAGCAGTAACTTCTTTATGCCTTCCAGGAGAAGATGTGCAGTGGTTTCTGTCTATACAAATGGAGGCTGGGGGATGCAGATGTTGGATTTCAGCAAGCTCTCTTAACCATTGCAATGGCCCAGAAAGCTTGACATGGGCAGCCTAGTGGGTGATTTGCTCCAGCCATAGAAGCATCAGATGGGTTGGGTTGGAAGGGACCCTTAAAGGTCATCTAGTCCTTTAGTGATGTCCCTAAAGTGAGCAGGGACATCTGCAACTAGATCAGGTTGCCCAGAGCCCCAGATGTGCTCCGTTTGTGCTCTCTTTTAATTTGCTTTTCAGATTAAGAGCCACTTCTGTCCTACACCACCACAAGGGCAGGATGGGACTGGAGAAACTTCCTTCTACTTGGCAGCAGCTCTGCAATTGCCTTCTCATCAATGAATCCCAACAATGAGCCATGCTTAATGAATCAAAATGTTAATTAACACACTCATAATTCAGCAGCCCTTCGTGGATGATGGGTGGCCCCCTCTGCTACTATGAATTCCTCCCCCTCATCATCATCATCATCATCATTGCATCTGACTCTCTCCTTCATTAGTTTTCATTTGGTGATTTAATGTCACCATTAGCCAAAAACTTATCAGTGTTAGTGTGCATGCACAGCAGGCTGCAAGTGAGCATGGTAGAACATGAAGCAGTTCATGCTGCAAAGATGTCACACAGCTAAAGTGCTGCCTCCCTTGTTCCCAATAAAGGACATAAAGACCTGAAAAACAGGGCAGCACTGATGGATAGCACTTGGTGTCTATAAGAAGAAAAGCATATAACAAGCAGGTAAAATGAAAAAAGTAGGTGCTTTGCAAGAAGACTGAATATCCTGACAGAAGGAAGAGGAGCATCAGCTCCTGGGGCTGGTGTTTTGGAGAACACTTTCTTCTCATCACATTTGGGATGAGGTGTAGCTAGTCCTAGATGAGCCATGTTATAGTTGAGGCATGGAAAGTGTAAAGGTGGCTCCAGACAGTCTGTGACCAGCTGGCTTTCCCCTTCAGGTCTGCCTCTGAGACCAGCCCATTTGCCTCTGCAAACAGCATGTTCCATGTTTTCGTCATCAGTATGGGTTTCAGAAAAGCTGTGGTCATTTACTCTCTGGTCTAATGGTTTCCATCAATCCCACCAGACATCCTGGATCAGCAGTCTGAATCAAATACAGTGGTAAGAGAGAGACACAGAGTCCTTTGCCTGAGCTCTGCCCAAAGAGCTGCCAGCACCACAAGACCAAGGTCCTGCAGGCTGATGTGGGTAAGGGATATTTAAATGTGGCTTGGATGCTGGGTAGCAGTGCTGGGATGGTGTTAGGAGGTGTTTTCCAGAAACAGAGCAGTGTCCAGCCTTTCCAGACACCTTAAGCATATCTTGGCTCCATAACCCAGTCAAAATAGGTCATTAATTCCTAATTAGCTAACCCTTTGTGGTGGTAGTTTGCATTCTTGATACTGTATTCTAAGAGCAGCTTAGAATGGTCACATAACCCATGAGGGAATCCTCATGTCTCTGCTGTAGAAGGATCTTCATCCAGCTGGAGCATCCCATGGGCACTGCCAGATTTGGGGGAAAGGCAAACATACCTTAGGAATGCACCTAGCCCCTTCCTCCAAAAAAATTAGGTCACCCACAACTACAGATAGTCTTATTTTACATGCAGAAATGATAGGGGTGGCATTTTAACATGTTTTCTTCTGAGGAGTGAAGAGTCCCAGCAAGCATGAACAACTGTCCTGGTAGAAATCACTCATGGCCATGGGTTTAGGAGTTCTAGGCTGAAGATAAAGCCCTGAGTTGATGTGCACCCTCCAGGGTGCCTTCTCCTGCCCATCAGCATTTACTCAACATGCTTCTATCAGTTTGAATTTTGGAGCCCCACCATCAGTCACGACAGGGAGAAGTGTTTGACATCAGAGCCTCTGGGTGGGCTCAGAGTAGTTGCTTTTCTTTGATAATTAAGTAAGATTACACAAATGATGAAGCACTTCTTTAACATTCGTGACTTGAGTTTACCAAGCTGATCTGTCAGCCCCACATGCTGGGGACTCATCCCGAGCACAAGGAGACAGAGGAACTCTTGTGCAGAATTTGGCTTCAAATGGGAAACTTGGAGAAGGATGAGTGCTTACCACCCTGCCTCTCTGGCAGCACCATCTGCTGATGGTGCTGCTGCAAGCCATTGCCTTTCTGGGATGATCCCTGGATGCTGAGCAGAAGGGAATATGTTAAGTGTCCCAGGCACTGACAGCTAAACATACACACAGCCTAGATAGCTTGTGTGCTAGATAAAGGAGAGAAAACATCTCCTTGAGAGAAAACACAGGATTTCTCCCTCTGCCATTCTTCATCTTTGTTGACTTCTGATTTCTATCTCCCAGCCCACCAGGCGGGTGTCTCTGGCTGCCATCCCTCCACCACAGAGCTTGCAGAGATACTTTCTGTAGGGTACAGTTGTCTTCTCTGCAAGCTGCATCACCATCATCCAGATTCTCTGGGTTGTATGGGGGGGGAAACTGGTTCACTATGGTCTTTGCTGGAGATGTTGGATGCTGGACAAGATCCTGGTGACAGGACATACCATGGACCACCCTCTGCCCCACTTTCTCTAAGCATCTTTCTGTGCTGTGCAGTACAAAAAACCACCAAAAAAACCAACAACAACAAGAAGTTGTGAATATCTTTTCTTTGGCTTAGGGAGAGGGAAATGTTTCTGTATCCAACCCAAATGTTCAAACTCTTGGTTTCTGACATTCAAAAAATCTAGAGGGTTTTGTCTGGGGAGAAAGAAAACACTAGAGACTGAGAAGCATTCTGCACAGATTACACACAGAGAAAGGTGGTTGGGGTGTGGGGAGGAGGGGGTTGAAGAAAGCACCTTAAGAATAATGTTAATTATTTAACACTAAGTGCACTGAACAATATGCTGGGAATATTTTGGCCATCAGACAGGAGTTTGGATCAATTTGTGCTGCCTTTGCACTGCCATCGATTTCCACTCCCAGAGCATTAGTGCTGCCAGGGAGACCTGCCCATGGGTGGGAGCTGCAAGCTCTGCCAGAAAACTTCTGGACTCATTTCTACCCTTCACATAGGAACAAAAATCTTCAGAGGCTGAGCAGCCCCTCAGGGACCAGTCCCTTTGCCTAGGGGCAAGTCCTAAGGTGGTGTAATGGGTGTTGGGACTCTCAGCCAGATCCCCCCACACAGCTTCAGGAAAGCTGTTGAGTGTAACTCAAGGATGGATCTGGTGACTAGGCACAAAATCTTCCAGTGGCCAAGTCCTGCTCCCATCCCAGCTGGAGTGCTGCACTTGTGCCAGCGTGGGCAGAATCCCTTCCTAAAATAGCTTTCTGGGGTTGATGCTTGCAAGGTTTAATGTTTCCAAAGGTGTCAGTGTGATGCTTTGTTATGATGTGCTGTATTGTGCTGTTAAATAGTGTCCCCTCTTTCCTGAAAAGCATCGCAGGGACTAAACAAGCTGCAGGGAAATTAACTGGCAAAGGGTATTGGTTTTCCTTCAGCCTCACAGCCCTGTACACTCATACCCATCATAAGGTCACAGCTGCCCAGAGCAAGAGCAGAGCAGAGCACAGCTCTCCATGAAAAAGCAGAGATCCCTCCCCAGGCAGGGTAAAGTTTCACTGGACGTGTGTTGGTGTGAGTCTTTTCCCTCTGCCCACAGCACTGTGAAGGGTGTCCATTCAGGATTTTGCACCGACTGCCTTACTCCTGACTTCTTGATATTCTTCCTTTCCTTCATATCCACAAAAAGACAAATCTGGAATGGGATGTTTGGACCTCACAGCTCTGCAGTCCTCAGGTGCCACAAATCTCTCCTGGCGTTTTTATAATGCTGGAATACAGCCACTGCAGTCAATCCTTTGGGACAGTGAGACATCAGAATCCTCATCCACTAACAGCAGAGGACAAGGGGATCAACAACTTCCAAACCAGTGAAATGAGCACCACCAATCAAGCGAGCATTGGCTTTAATTGTTTCTCTGCAGCGTTGCTTTTCTGCTAATCTCCAGGAGAGGGATGAAGCTGCAGAGATAGGGTCTCTACATAGACCCAGAGACTGCACAGATGCTCTGCTTCTGCTGGGATTTGCACCCACACTCAGGCAGCTGGCACACAGAGATGGGAAGAGAAGAGCATTGAAAGAAACAAGAGCTCTACTGCATCCAGAGACAGATTAATAAGTGAACCATTCATCTGATAGGGACACAAGGGAACTTTGCATGTATTGGGCCCCACTACAATTCAGTAACAGCTCTTGGCTTTATCTCTTGCCCAAGTAACACAAACATTTATGGAATTACATTTTAAGGCTTTTAAAGGTGTATTTAAAACGTGTTTTCTTTGAAGTGTTATCTTTGTAGGCTCTTATAGGCTGATAAAACTCATGTTTAGCTGCTTCGCAAGGAGCACTTGAAAACTGTTGGTTTGGAGATATTTCGCTCTCTTTGGCCAAGGATGGGGCAGCCACTTAGGGGGCTGCACTTCACCCCATGCCACTGCTGTTTGCCACAGCCCTTTCCTAGCAGAGCCACAGTATTTGGAAGAAAGCAGTGTTTGGAGCTCTGCCACAGTGGGACTGATGTGGTGGGTTGATCTTTGGAGGTGGGTGACATCCTTAGGAACTGAGCATCTATTCCAGGGCTGTGAAGCTTTAACACAATGAAACAAGAGCCCTGGGTTTTTGCAGACATTGCTGCCTGTGAGCTCCTCTTCCCTCCCTGGGAGCCTTCAGGAGAAAGGAAAGAGCACAGAGAAACAAATGACTTCACTCCAGGCTGGTTCCAGTTAGCATCTCTGTCCCTCCTCCCAGCCCTGCCCAGAGATGAAGACATTGTTCAACAGCTCATCACTCACCGGCAGACTCCGAGCAGGCAGCCAATGCACATACCCCAGCCTCATCCCGCAGGCAGAAGGCTTGACCCAAAGCTCCTTGAGATCCATGGAAAGGCTCCAGTGGATTTCTATGGGTCTTGGAACTCAGCAGATGTTGGCAAACTCTGCCGAAGCTAATGGGAACGTTGCTGGCAACATAGGCTGACAAGTCAAGCAAAGGGAGAAAATTAATTCATCAACCAAGAGGATTTGTCTTCCCATGAAGTTTCCAAGGAGTTTCTTAACGGGGTTCTCATTAACATACCTTGGAGGGAGCAGAGACGCCTCTCTGCGTGCCATTTGAAATACCAACAGCTCTGGATTGGCAGTGGCCGTATTGCAAATAGCTCAAGGGGGTGTAAAATATCTCTCCCCATCCCCTTTGCCCCTCTTCTGCTCCTCCCCAGCTCCACACAGACTGTCTCGCTCCTGACCTCCACCCTTGCTTGGAGCCGAAATCTCGGGTGCTGGAGCCCAGCCATGCTCGCTCCAGCCCCGCTCAGCCGCCCTTTTGGAGTTGCTTTCATTCATTTTCTTCCCCTCCAAACATACACAACCCCTCCCCCTCCCCACCCTCCAAAATCACCAGGCATGACTCCTCTGAACATAGGCCGAACCTGATAAGCCTTTGGCAACAGCAAGAACAAATTGCTTTAATAAAAATGAAAACCATTTCGAATCGGGGGGGGTGGAAGGGAAGGGAAGAAAAAGCAAATGCAAAACTAACGTGCAGTGGAGGGCCCATGTGATCACCTGGCAGGAAGAGGCATTCACAAACCAAAGCATAAATCATGGAGCTGGGAGAAGCCAAACCAGGCATGGAGGCAGCAGCAAAACCTTTCACCTTTGGGTTTTATCTGCATGTCTATTTGCACCTTGAGTACTGGGTTCAGTTTTGGGTGCCACAGTGTAAAGAGACATTGGGGTGCTGGAGCAGGTATAGAGAAGAGCAACAGTGCTGGTGCAAGCTCTAGAGCACAAGTCTTGTGATGAGCAGCCAAGGGAACTGGGGGTGTTCAGTCTGGAGAAAGAGAGGCTGAAGGGAGATCTTCTTGTGCTACAACTCCCTGAAAGGAGGCTGTAGAGAGGTGGGTGTTGGTCTCTTCTCACAAGTCACAAATGGCAGGACAAGAGGAAATGGCATCAGTGCCACCAGGGGAGGTTCAGGTTGGACATTAGTGTTGTCAGAGACTGGAACAGGCTGTCCAGTGAAGTGGTTACATCTCTGTATATATTCAAAAGCCCTCTAAATATGGTGCTCAAGTATATGGTGTAGTAGTGGCCCTGGTAGAGTTAGATGAGTTGGACTTGATGATCTTAAAAGTCTTTTCCAGCCCTAGTGATTCTGTGATTCATTTCTGCAACGAGCATGAGGCATGTGTTGTTTTTACCAGGTGATGGAAAGGAGCCAGAGGAAATATTCCCCCCAAAGTGTTGCATGAATATCAAGCTCCTGGGACCCAGCAGAGAGGGTCTGCAGTGGTTTTGCTGTGATTGGAGTGGTTGGACCCCTCTGGGCAGAGCAGGCAGATTTAGGGAAGAAAAAGATTTGCAGGAGCCATGCTCTGTGGGCACCCTCATGTGCTGAGCACACTTGCTCAAGATCTTCCTATACCAAGGCAAGAGAGAAAGCCAAGTGAGAGGACCCTTCAAAGACCACAGCTGGAAGTCATGACTGGGACACAGCCCTTGGCACAGGTTGAGAAGAAATTGGCTGAGAGAAATCACGATACTCAAAGGATCTTTTGCACTTGGAGAAGGAAATTTCTCAGAGGTCCTTGCAAATACATTGGATGATGCCTTTTATGTGTGGTCAACAGGGAGAGACATAAATCACAGGCTCACAGAGCTCGAGCTGTGGCGTTGCACAACGGCGTCCACCACTCTGCAAGTGTTACATCACACATTGCCTGATCAGCAGGGAGGCCCTAGGGCAGATCTGACAGCTCCAAAGGTTTTGGCCTCAGAAGGAGAACAGAACATTGCTAGCACCCAGCTTAGTAATTTGTCCATGTAAATCCAGTGCTCATTTCAGTCCTTTTACTCACCACCTGAGTTTGGAGGCTATGGGAAATGTCTTCTAGGAAGGGTTACAGTCCAACTTGGCATAGAGCTGCTTTTTCTTGCTTAAGAGCTGACCAAGCACCAATACAAACTGAAAAATTAGGTTTTCTATGATTTTCCTAAATAAAATCATTAGACAACAGGAGATCAGTGAGAAATCAGTGGTGGTTTCATGGCACTGGATGCTCCACAGCTAGTTTGACATTCACTCTTCTTGGGCATATCTTCCCTTCCTGCCTTTTATTGTGGTGTGGTCACTTCGCTGCTGGTTTTCCATCACAGGGAAGAAGAGATGGAAGTAGGGTGAGGAAAAAAAAAAAAACAAAAAAACAAACCAAGACCTTTGGACTTTGAGCATTTGTATATTGAGTATTCACATGCTGCCCCACAACACACAGAAGAGAGGCAAGAGAGGAGAGCAATGAAACATCTTTCTTTCCAAGGATCCATGCCAGAAATTAAGTTCACAATGAGTTTTGTAGTCTTTAGGATGGAAATATTATTGATGAATTAATTAGAGAGGGATAAATGACCTAGTTGTTTGTAATGGGTAAACCATTTGTAGTCTACCAAAAATTAGAGAGCTGTCATCCTTCTTCATCTCTCAAGAGCAGGAGCCTTTCCAGTGCAAAGCTTTGCTAACGAAGCAGTCGTGAAAAATATTTACTGCCAGAGATTCTTCGATTGACATTTGCATCTTCTGTAATTTGCCAAACTCTCTGTGCAACTGGAGCCATTTTCATGGGACTATAATTTACAGGAAGGGTTTTTGCTTCACTTCTCAATGTCTGCTTTAAAAAAAAAAAAAAAAGGCAACAGCATCCCTGGCTCTGAAATTCACACTTAATTTTTTATTTTGTTTTGGCCAGGGGAGGAGGAAAGGACAAGAGAAAATGGATATTGTAGGAGACACAGCAGAAATGGAAGAGGAAGAGATAGGAAGACTGCTAAGTGCAGAGTTTCTCAAACTGTGGGTCATGACCGCTAAAAAGAGAGCCAAGATGTGTCAGAGGACAGCAGGGTCCTCCCCAGTTCAGCTGAGTGGGAGCTAGCTGAAAACATACCTGGGTCCTCTCTCTCCCCCTTAAAAAAAAAAAAAAAAAAAAAAAAAAAAAGTATTTTGGACAAGATCAGCATCCTGGTCCAGCTTGGGTGGGAGGTCAGGCTGGAAGAGAGGCTGCCCAGCCATTCTCCACCCCTGGGAGGTGGGAGACAGCTGTGAACACTGCCTACACGTTTTCATGATAGCAAGGAAATGGTTAACACAATCCTAATTCCATTAACGTCCTCCTTGCAGAAGGAAGGAAAGGCAGAGGTGGTGGGGAAGTGAACTTCAGCTTGTGCAGCTCCTTCTTGTTTCCCCAGCCTGGCTCAAGCTCTGACCAGCCAAGGGGTCATATAAAGATGACAGAACCACAGAATCATAGAATACCAGGTTGGAAGGGACCTCCAAGATCATCTGGTCCAACCTTTCTTGGGAAAATCATGGTTTAGGTAAGATGGCCCAGCACCCTGTCCAGGTGAACCTCAAAAGTGCCCAATGTTGGAAACCCCACCAATTCCCTGGGGATGTTCTAATGAATGATTCTCCTTGTTGTGAACATTCTCCTCTTGTGTCTAATTGGCATCTTCCCAGGAGTAACTTCTGCTCATTACCCCTCATATTTTCACTGGAAATGGAGTCTCTATCATCCTTTTAGCTACCCTTTAAATATTAGAACATGGCAATGGATGAGCTGAAGAGGATATTTTTGTAAAGTCCAAGAAATGCTCATTTCAAGAGGCTGATTTCCTGAGAGAGTGGGATAACTTCTGGCACAATCCACCCAGTCCTGGGCATCCTTAGCATGGAGCCAGGCACCACGTGCTCTGCAAAGCACCCCATCCACAGAGCCAGACTAATTTTTTAAGGGTAGAAAATATCCATACATTGGGCTATTGGAAAATCTGAGCAGCAATGATAGGAACAGGTGAATTTAGGTGAGATGACAAAAACATACAACGTGTTTCCTCACTAGACAACTTGTGCCAAAGCCTGACATCGACAGCTAGGTTTCCATCATCCTTCTGTACTTCATGGAGAACAGCTGTCACCCAGTTTGCTGATGCCTTTGTACTCTCCTGCACATTTGCAGCACCTTGGAAGGCAAGAGCTGCTCATCCGGGGTGTTTGCAACCCAGATGGTGCATGTTCAAGAAGGTGAAGGAAAGCTGAGTTGGAGTAAAAAGGACTCATCTGCTTCTCCTTCCAGTTGAGAGAAAAATTACAGCCAAAGGGCAAAGCAGCACCTGTGTGAGGAGGTCTGCAGTGTGGGTGCAGCTCACCAGCATGTATCCAGAGCTGGAGCTGGCAGCACTGGTCAAAAAAAGAAGGAAAAGAGAATTTTTTGCTGGGAATTTCCTCACCTTCTGCATGAGTATGGACAATATATTGCATTTTGAGACACAAAAGCATAGGAATTAGCTGGCTGCTTGATTTCTGAGTGACTCAAAGTTGTTCTGCTGCTTTTGCATAGTTTATTTGCTGGTGCTAGCATCATTGGAGAGACACTGGCTGTGGGCTGGGTCCATCCTGATGCATGAAGGACAGCCACCCTCCCATAAGGCATAAAGTACAGCTTCCAAGGCCATGGGGAAGCTCCATGACCTTGAAGAGGTCACTCTGATCTCTCAGCCTGGCATCTTCTGCATCTGCAAGGGGGTATAATGATATTTACCTACTTGAGAGCAAAGAGATGGGTGATCTGCAGAGTGGATCCTTTGTCTGCTCTCACCATTTACCTGGAATCTCCATGGCCACATCTTTTGCAGGTGGGTCCTTTAATTCAGGAAAGATCTGCACAAAAAGCACTGACATCCTTACACCTAACAGCCAGAAATAGCCTTTCTCTGCTGGCACTGATGCTGTGTCAGTGACAAGGTCTTAGGTCTGGGCAGTGATGACACCCTTTGCTGTCTGAATGTTTAGAGTTTTCCCAAAATTCATCCTCTGTCTTGATATGCATTTTGCTCCACTTTGCTAATTATAACAGGAGGCTTGCAAGCAGGTAGCTCCTGGCTTTGGAATCAATGAGGTGACTCAGAGAAGCTGAGTTGCACTTTCCAGGAGCAGATGGCAAGAAGAAAAGCAGTGCAAAAATTGCATTTACTTTGTCCATGTCACCAGTCCTCTTGCAGTGGCCACCCTTCTTCCAGCTGATCTGGGTTTAGCTCTTTTAATAATGGAAATCTAAGGTAGGCAATACCTTAATACCAAGATTTTCCAAGCAGATTTCCCAACAAATCTGTGGGTGTCCTCCAGGATTAATCAAAGCAGCTCCTGCTCACTTGAGCCCTGTGTCACCCCATGCAAACCTAGGGTGAAGAGGTGCAATGACAGCTCACACAGGCAGGATGCCTCACTTTTTTAGGGTTATTTCCATCCTTATAGCACCAAAAAAACCCAAACCAACCTACTGCTTTAGCTTGGCCTCTCCTTATCCCACTTTTACAGGATTTTTCCACCTTTGCAAGGCATAAAAAGCAATCAGCAACCTGCTCGCCCCAGCTTCCCAGGCGGTAGGACATCCCTCCCTCCGTTCCAGCACCCAGAGCTGCCCAGTCTGCCGAGAACCTATCCAGGCCCATGGGCACACGGACTCTGCCCCAGGCAAGCCCCGAAGCCCTGCTCTGTGCCCGCAGCTGCGGGCAGCAGCGATTCCGAAGCCGGCGAGCAGCCTCTGGTGGATGCTGCCTGCTATATGCGGTTTGCTGTGGTGCTGTCTGCTACCTGTCCTGCCTGCTCTGTGTGCTGTCCTCTCTTGGTGCTGTCCGTCCTGCCTGCTCTATGTGTGCTGTCCTCTCTAGGTGCTGCCTGCTCTACCTGCTGCCCTCTGAGGGGTCAGCAGGGCTGTCTGGGTTGTGGGGGTGATTTTAAGCAGGGAAATGTTCACTATCTCACTGCAGCCCCTATCTGGTTTGGTTTGTATAGGTCCACTTTACACAGGTTTCTGAGCAACGACTCTGATCCCTGCTGCTTGTTTTTGCTGCTAGGAGCTATGGGCACTGGCTGGCAGTTGGCACTATGGATATATCCTAAAACTAGGCATTGGGCTCTGCTCACTGTTGGCTGTAAGTGATTGCTGATGAAGTAGGGCTGCTTTTGTCAGGGTCCTGCTGGGCTTTAACAGCCCTGAGAGGCACCAGCTGGGGCTTCCACCCGCACCCATGACACAGGAACCCATTTCAACCCAGTATGGGGCTGCAGAATGCTGTTCTCCATCTCTGGCCACATCACTGTGCAGTCAACTGGTGGCTTGGGCTCTTGGATGAACTTGCTTGTGGTCTTCATCTCTGCTCTGCTGCTTACTCAGGTACTACAGCCCAATCCACGAGGAGGATCCTCCCTGGTTGTCTTTAGTACTCTGTGCTGGCCCCTTCAGTGGAACAACTCTGCTTTCTTCCATGAAATAGGAAATTTTCTGTGGAGGATAGCTTACATCCATAAGAGCTGTTATTTTGGTGATACGCTTTCCCTGCAAGCCTAAGTCTCTCTCACCCTCTGACTTTGGGTGGGGTTCAGTATGAACTGACTTGGGGAATGAAGTTTCTCACCATCAGAACATATTAAGCTGATGTTCTCAAACCAATTAAATTGTCCTTCTCTCACATGTTATCCAGCACTCTGGTACAAAAAGGTGGTGGGGAAACAATGAATGTTGCTTTTTGCACTAGCAAGAGAGGAAGGAGGTTTCCCTCCTTTGGGACCTCTTTAGGCAGACTTCAAAGCTATGAGCAAAGAACAACCACTTTGGGACTAATGGCTTCTTGGGACCTGGCTCGGGTGGGTGGTGGCAAAGGATGGAGATGGTTCCCCCAGAGCAGGCAGCTGTCCAGCTCATACCTCCCAGATCTGCAGCTGAGCTGCCTGTCTTGAAATCTCTGTGATTCCAGTTACCTCCCTTCAATCCAATGAACAGACTGACCCTACTGAAGGTCCTTCTTGTCTTGTGTAGCAAAGGTAGTGACTGGAGTTTGGCAGGGTGAGAAGTGCGTTTGCAAAGGGAAAACACTGCTTGAGCACACAGAAAGAATCCATTCAGGGGAGGACTTATATTATTTTGTTTAAAACATCCATTCAGCCTAGTCTGCTCTGGCCACCCACCCTGGAAAATACCCTCCCCAGGTTTCTTATAAGTTCATGGCACTTTCCTGGCAGCACATGCCCAGAGTGACTATGGAGAGGCTTCTACTCTAAGTCCAGCTTGTGATCATCCCTTTCAATGGCTGATACATTTTGGCAGCAGGCTCTGACAGCTCGGATCTGAGCTGGATTGCTTTTCCCCAGGTGCAATTATCTGAGCCTGCACTGCAGCCTCCCTGCCTTCCCATGCACCAATGCTCTGACATCCTACTGGTTTTCCAGTTGCAGCCATCTGTCTTGATCACATACCTCCAGGTAGTATGAGTGGTTTTGTGTTTCTTTGCTTGGAAGATATCATTTTTTTTCCTTCTAGAAAAAGAGCTTCAAACTGGTTTTTGGGGTTTTTTTGTTTGTTTGTTTTATGTTCCCAGCTGTAAAGAAACTGATGTCCTGTCCAGATCATCTGGCTCTTCAGCCTGGAAGCAGAGTAGTTTTTGTTGTAATCATGGCTCCTGTGAGCAGGTCATGTCATCTCCAATAGATACCTGCAAGACAAGGTAAAGATTATTCCAAAGTGCATCACTTTTTGTTTCCCAGAAATGCCCATTCTACCTTCTCATGCACCAGCATGACACTTCCAGGCAGCTGATTCTGCTTCAAGTATTCTCACTCCTCACAAGCAACCGCTACCATTAAGCTCTCCTTTTGGTGTTTCCCTTCCCCATGCCCCTGTGGAAGATGCTGCAGATAGAGCAGTCATTGAGCTGTCAGGTTCAAGAACAAGATGGTGATGATGCCCCCATGCTCCATGCCACATGTGCCACCATTGCTTCTCAGAGGACTGTCTGCTGTGGGTTATTTCCCCAGGCTTTGCCACTCCTATGGTATCACCAGACTGGTCTAGACAAGGAGCTCTCTTCCAGGTGGTTGCTATTAATTCCACCACCACAAACACCAGTCTGAAGTACCAGACCATATCAAACAATCAATCTTTTAATTGTCACATCCCTCAGTAAAACAAAACCCAAAGAGGAAGAGAAGGAGAATAAAGAAGCCAAGACCTTCCCTCTGCCTATTGTGGATGGCTTGTGTTGGATGGCAAACAACCCCCCACCCCTTAGCCCTCTGTTATGTCCTTCTTGTAGAGGAATGAGCCAGGAATTCCTTGCACATAAAACAACCACCAAACAGTCCCTACAGGTCTGCCAGGGACCACGTCTCACCAACCATTGCTTGTTTACCTGCCACCCATTTCCATAGCGTGGGTGTGCAGCCACATTCCTGGGAGCCCCAACTGCTCCCCACCTGCTCGACCTGTCCGAGCTCAGGTAGCACAGCTCAGAGCCACCGTTTGGCAGCAGGGCTGCAGATGGGTGATGTGATTGCAGCAGGGAAATGCTGCCAAGGATGCTCATCACTTGCTGGGCTTACTGGAGGAGCCAGCTCAGCAGCTGGGGTGTAAATCAGCAGGTGATGGTTGCGACTTCACACCAGCTGAAGGTCTGAGCTGATGGCTGGGGAGAGAGCTCTGGGGATGTACAGCATGGCAGAGCTGCCTTCCTCACACAGAGTGACTCAGAGGAGGAATTGAACCTGGATGCTCCAATTACACTTCTGCAGGATCTCTCCCTGTCCTCCATCCCTGGAAATATCACAGGGAAACCACCCTCCCCAGCTTACGCGTCCTGTTAAGCAACAGGGACGCATCCCTCCCAAGCACAGAGCCAGGCTCAGAAGTGGTTGTGCCAGCACAGCAGGGCTCTGTGCTCACCAGGCAGCTCCTGCCCAAGCAGGACAAGCCATCTGGGTCTCAGATATGCAGGAAACTTTTTATCCCCTTTTTTGCCATTGTTGTGATGCTGATGGTGAGCAAATTCATCTCTTGCTCCCACCAGCCCCTGTGTGTTGCTGCTGTCTGCAGGCATGTGGGGGAAGCTTGTCCCTGCCCAGCCTGGGCAAGGGAATCTGTGCCAGCATTTTCCTGGGGGTTGCTGAAAGACCTGCACTTCAAAGGCTCAAGATGTGTCCACATTGCCTTGGGCTCTGCCAGCCCACGATTCGGGGTGGAAGCTGCTTGTGTCAGCATCTGGAGCTGGGAGGCAGCCTGGGCTGAGCTAGGGTTGCTGGCTAGGATCAGCACCCAACTAACCCAGAATTTCCCCGCTGGTCCCCAGTGCATCCCCAGCCAAGAGATAATCCAGGACCATGGGCTTTAATCCTGCACTGGAAAGTGGTCAGTTTGGGCACATTCCTTTCCCTCCTCTGAGCTGTTTGGGCTGAGTGTTGTTGTGTGCCCTGGGCCATGCACTCTGGCTTAGTAGGATGCTGTTGCTCTCACGCTTGATTCTTCTTTTTTCTCTTCCTCGCAGAAAAAGCCAAGTTATATAAACCAAAGAAATTCCCATCTAATGGTGGATGAATTATTTAAATGGGCCTGTTTGCTAATGTGATTGACTTCAACCAACAGCACAGGTTGAGCTGTAATTATGGGAAAACAATCAAATCTCTATCTGGGTTCACACCATACTGGTCTTGCAGCTTTTTTTTTGTGTTATAGTAGAACCTGTTGGGCAGCTTTAGTTAAGCTGAGCCTCCTTTCTGCTGCTGGGGCAAAGAAACGCAAACCAGTAGAGCCAGTCAGACAGCAAAGAAAAATTATGGCTTATTGTCTGTGCAAGTTCACCCACACTGCTCACTCCTGTCTCTCATGTCCCAGATGACCGTCTCTTGAACACAACCTAGCTGAGCCTGTGGAGTCGAAGGAGAGACACAGACAGTCCCCCAGAGTGAGTATTGCCTGCGCTGATTTTTATCTGTCCCCAGCATCCTGGGCAGTGTTGTGTAGCTGGGAAGGGAGCTGCTGTGAGTTGTGTGTAGAGAATTGCCCCAAATCCACGCAGCAGCACGCTGGGGAGTGCTGTCACTTGGTGCTGGTGGCCAGAGCCTGCTCCAGCTGCTGTCTGGAGGGCAGAGGTTGTTGTGTCATGGGTTTGCTTGCTTTTCTGGCTCCTCTCAGAGGCTAAGGAGGAAATTTGGGTCTTTGTAGCAGCTGGGGAGTTGGTGGCTTGTTGTAAAATGGTGGCACTGATCCTGTGGCGTGTGGGGTCAGCAGGGAGCAGAGCAGGGCTGAGCCAGTCCAGGCTGTGTAGCCACTGGCCAGCTGGAACCCCGGGGCTGTCTCCTGACAAACTCTTCTCCTCCGGTGTTTTCCACTTGGGCACGGAAGGTAACAAGATATGGCTGGGGACTGAAATGCAAAGAATCAGCACCCAGCTCTAGGCTGGCTGAAGTGAAATCGCTGTGCTAGGGGCAGAGCAGTTTGTGGGAGTCAGGGTTTATGTGAGGACAAGGGAGTCTGTGCACGTTTGCATTGAGAGAGCAGGGACCAGGGCAGCAAACATCAAAGCTTTCCCTGAACAAACATCCGAGCAGTGCGACAGCTGCAGGGTAGGCAGAGCCAGGGCTGCAGCCATGGTGGGATGCACCTTGTGGGCTGGCAGCAGTGCCCAGCCCCAGCACACACCACTGCTCACCTGGGAGTTAGTGCCTGGCACTGGGGGCATCGCCCCCTTTCTCACCTGCTCCTCTCCTGATTGCCCACCCTAAACAGGCAGCATCTCCATTGACAGGCCTAAGAAGAACTCTGGGGGGCTGGGTTGCAGCAACCTCTGCTGGGTGGGTGAAGTGACCCTCTTGTCTCTGCACCTTCAGACCCTCTCTTCCCTTTGCGTTCCTCACAAGACAACATGCTGGTGCCCTCCCAGGGCAAGCAGATACTCTTCTGTGGGCAGTGCATGTTGAGCAAGGCTTGAGCTTGCTGGAGCTCCCAGGAGTCCCACATGTGAGGTGGGATGCTGATGGGGGGCTGTCGTCCCCTTCCCTTCTGTCATCTACCTTAAATCCTCATGGAAGGAAGCAATAGTGGGATTTCTGTGGCAGTGAGGCTGTGTCCACACTTGCTGCCTTCCTCCTTTGTTGCTGTGGGTTGGACTGTCCCACAGCTCCTTTTCCCCTCTGTTGAGATGGCCTCATGATGGGGAATGCTCTGAAAGTAGAGTCCTCTGAAAGGAGGTGACCACAGGTCAGTGGAAGACACGGGACACTGATGCACACAATATTGATTTAAGACCCAGCCCAGCAACGAAGTGTCCTCCACACCAATGTGTCACCAGGCATTTGGGACAAGCAGAGATGCCTCAGCCCATAAAAATGCTTGTCTGTGGCTGTTGTACTTGTTGGACAGGACAGCGTAAGGCTGAGCTGGTAAGAGAGGACCTGTCCATGATGCTGCAGCAGGGCTAAAGCCCAGGTGGAGCAGAGATGCCCTGAAGAGGAGGATCAAGTCACCACTGATCTGGATCAGATGCAGGATGAAGCTGGCAGAAACGTTCTCAGTAAGTTGAGGAAGCAAGATCCCATGCAAGCCTTCAACCAAATCCAGCATCTCCCACAGAGCTTTGTCCTTGGTCTGCTCAGGAGTGGTGAGAGGGTGCACATGTCCCAGTTGTCCAGAGCAATGTCTGCCTGTGAGGAAGATGCAGGGACAACATATTTACTGACCACTGGGGCTTCAACCTTACCTGAGTGGTAAGCCTGATGTCGTCTCCTAGCCCCCCTGAAATGTGGGGCATCCTCATCAGAAGGGGGTTCCCAGGCATCCCCATTAGGACATCTCCACCAGCAGCGGGTCCCAGCAATGCAGTTCAGCTTTTGGAGCTGCACCACCAGCAGCTGTAAGCTGCCCTAGTAATGGACAGACATCCAGACCCAGCACCCTGAAGTCCTGTGAGCTTCCATGGAGGAGGAGTGCTGCAGGCTGCCCCATCCACATCCAGCTGACCTGGTTCCACCAGCAGGACCCAAGCATCCAAGATGGTTTTACAGGACTGAATGTTCCTGGCACATAGACCCTTTCCTGAACAGTGTTCAAGGTAAAAAGTGATTCAGTTGAAGACTTCATTACCCATGCTGTATCCAGGGGGGAGAGAGATTTATTCCTGTCGTTTGCATGGCCAGCAGAATGTTGGAATCATACAATCATTTAGGTTGGAAAAGACCTTTAAGATCATAATTAGCTTGACTGAGGATGCCCAAGCACACCCTAAGAGATCAGGAGCAGAGATGCCAGTTTATGTGAGCATGGTTACAATGGATCTTCAAGCCCCTTACCCAGGCAAGACCCAACTGCCCTTGCAGGAACAGGAATTATGTGTTCTCCATCTGCCAGGAGCAGTGTGGGCTCTGAGACACTGTTGAGGTCCTCTACCACAGAGGAAGAGAGAGTGAGACCAAGATGCTCTGCAGGTGCCATGTGCAGCATAACGGGATCACAATCAAAGTGTGGGTTGATACAACCATCTATCACAGCTTCCCTGGGGATTTACCACCTGCTTTGCCCAGCCAAGGTCTCTGGGGATGAGGGAGGCATTGGGAGTGTGTTGGCTGGGCTGGGAGGAGGCAGCAACTGTGCGTCTTTGCTCCCCATAGGGCCTTGAGCTATTCCCTGATCCTCACCACTTCTCAATTAAAACACCCCAAAAATGTGATAATGTTTCATTACCCACTTCCCAGAGCATTTTGAGGTGGTCATTAAGTAATGTTCATAGAAGCTGTGGTTATCCTGAGATGCACAGGCAGATAAAAGGCTACTTTTAGTCATCTTCTGAATCCCCACATGGGCACACAGACCTACCTGTGGATCCAGTCAAAGCCCACCGTGCTCCAGGGATCACTACAGCATGGCCAGAGGGTCATAATGCCAGTGTCCCCCCCAAGCTGAGTGGGGAGAAGGACAAATATTTACTTCTAAACCTCAGGAAAGCAGCAAGGAGCCATTTGTTGAAGGAACTGGGGAGGACAAAGCCTCCATTCCAGCTCAGAGTAGACCACTTAACTGCTCACCCTGCTACATAAAAGCCAAATTTCAGTTCCTGGATATATTCTGGAATTGCAGAGGAGCAGCTTCTGCTCCTTTAGTTATCCTCTAACAGCAGGGCAGCAAGGACTGTGCCAGGAGGAGGGATGTCCCTGTGCTCAGGGCACTCAGGGATACTCACCAGCAGGGGGTTCTGAAGCAGAAAGACGGAAATGGAAGAAAATCCTTCTTGCTCTGATGATTGCCACAGTGCTTAAAGAATCCTGCCTGAAAGGGGCCAGGGTGGTGGGAAAGAAACTGAGCTGCTGGTTTTGTGATAGCCAGAGCTGTGCTATATTATGGCAATATGCTATATAGGGTTGAAGTCAATAGATGTGCAGGTTGGGACTTGAGGCTGAAGCTTCATCTTGGAGGATTTGCTCTTGTTCTCCTCTCCCTGCAGTGGGACACGTCTGCACACACGTGAGCAGGGCCAGCATCTCCCTGGTGCTGCTGGTCCTGTCTAACTTGTTTAGAAGGCTCTGGCCAGCACCAGCCCCCAACAATCCCAAAGGGCCATCAGGACTGCTCATAGTCCCACTGTAGCTCCTCACCATCCAGCTGGGATCCCTATTCTTATTCAGTGAAGGTGACCCTCAGGCAGGGTGTCTGCAGCAAGGGCTCACTGCAAAGCAGCCCCTAGGCTGGTGGAGCAGCCCAGAGCAGCTGCCCTGCTTTGAGGAGGATTTTCAAGTTGTACAAGGTGAAGGAAGGCATCTTCTCCTCCTCCCTGGTGAGGCGAGAGCCAAAGCTGCTCCTCCTGTCTCACTTGTCAGGGGGTAGTTTTGCCATCTGCCAGCCCCTGTTCAACACCAGAGTGGGAGACCAAGTGCTGGGCTCCATTTTAGGGCAGCCTGTACCATGTTAAGTCATACAAATAAATAAATGTCCAGCAAAAAAACCCACAACCCAGCACATACAAAAAGTTCTCTCCAATCTGCCAAGCACCCAGTACATTAGGAAAGTGAATCAGCTTCATGCTGGCCTCTAAAATACTCCTGGCACTGCAGATTTTCCATGAGTGATCAGGCAGCTTTTCTGAGTATAAATTCAATTTATAATTCTAAAATTAGACCAGGAACATAGTAGGGTTGCCAAGAAAAGAAAGTTTGGCTGGTGGAAGCAGCCCTGCCTGGCAATCGCCTGGTGAAAGGTATATTACTTAAATCCAGCCTGATGCTGAACAACTCCACTACTGCTGATGGGGAAATATGCGGTTGTAAATCCATTAAGCTTCACTGATCCAACAGTGTCAGAACTTCAGAGTCCTGCCTTTTCTTTCTTTCTGCCTTTTTTGGTTTTGGTTATTTTGGTTTTTAATGTTTTAAGCTCATTTAGCTAATGAGCTGCTTTATTCTCCTGAAATGAAGTAGTGCTGAGGGTGAGGATGGTGTCATGGCTCAATGCAAGTGTGGCCAGCAGCACTGGGGATGGTAACGAGAGGCCAGAAACCCCTCAGAGATCAGGCAGTGGAGGACAGTTGTGCTATCAGAGCTGGCTGTCCAAGTCCATCCTTTCCCAAGGAAAGGGAAAGGCTGGGAAATAACCTCCCTGCTGCTCTTCCTTTCCTCACCTGCAGGCAGGAGCATCCTACCCCAAGGAACGATGCCACCAGTACTGAGGAGATGCCAGGAGCTGCCCCAGCCCCATGCATGAGATCCAGTGTGCTGGGGACCCTATGCCCCAACCCAGACCCTGTGTCCAACCTGAGCTGAGCATCTGGGAACACAGAGAGCAGGTGAGCTAAGCCACTGCTGTCAGCAACCACCCTGCCCCGGCACCTGGGCATTCCAAACCCACCAAATTTAGGGCCTGGCTGAGGAGTTTGCCTTTGGTTCCCTGACAGTGGGGCTCTGTTTACAGAGGGCACCTGTCACTTTGAAATACACCCAGCCCTGCCAGCACACCAAAGGGCTGCTCCCAGCCCCGCCACGGGCTGCATCCGGCACCGCCGGCTGTATATTATTGTGACAGCTCTGGAAAGGGCTCAGGGCTGTAAATGAAATCCCTGTCTCAGGGAGAGAGCTCCACACTGAGGGACTCTGTGGTCTGGTCTTCATCAGTAAATCTCCCTCAATAAATCCTCTCGAGCAGCGCAGGGAAGTGTGGGGCTGTGGCTTCACGCCTCGGCCAGGGTGAGGAAGGAGCAAAGTCGAACCCCTTGTAGAACCTGGGCTGTCTGCAGGGTTGAGTCCTGAGCATAGACACCTGGCAGGGGATGCTCATGAAGCATCTCTGTAACCATGGGTGTGTGCAGATCAGAGACCTCAAATCCTCGCCAGGTTTGTCACAGAGTGGCAGCCCTGTCTGCAGGCAGGGATGGACGCTGGGATCTCAAAGAAGCACCAACA
The DNA here is from genome assembly GCF_027791375.1 of Indicator indicator. Classification (NCBI taxonomy): domain Eukaryota; kingdom Metazoa; phylum Chordata; class Aves; order Piciformes; family Indicatoridae; genus Indicator; species Indicator indicator. The sequence continues at coordinate 12,258,978 of NC_072033.1, read as the reverse complement.
GTGGCAACACCTTTCCCCCCCTGCCCCGCTCCACATTGGACAGATCCCTACTGACTTCGGGGCTCTAAGGAAATCCGGAGTGAGCCCCAACCCTGGTGTCACCACAGCCATGCATGGAAGGCAAAGCTTCTACCCACACCCCAGCCCCAAATCCTGATCTGCCGGGCTCTGCCCGCAGCGCTGAGTCACCACAGCAGGGATCTGGATCCGGCACTAAGCACCTGGTCTGCCCCCGCACCCTCTGCCTCCAGCCACATCCAAGCCCAGCCCTCCCTTCCCAAACCATGGGCTGGCACCAGCCCCAGCCTGGATGTCACCTTCCCAGGGTGTCCCAGCTGAATCCCGATGGCACCAAAAGCTGGGAGCTATTTAGCCTTCCCAGACAACAGCCTCGGGGAGAGGGCAGCACCAAGGTGGGCAGGAGCTGATCTGGCACCAATGAGCACCTTAGGGAGCCCACATGGCCGGCGCCCACTCTGCTCCCAGTTGCAATCTGTTCCCAGTTTATAGCAGTGGGGAATGGAATGGAATGAGAATTACTGCCTGAGCACTTCAAAGCCTTTCCAGCCATCACTCAGAGGGTTCAACCCCATGACAGCAGAGTGGGTCTCACAACCTCCCTTCAGTCTCAGGGAGGTGCTTTGCCCCGCTCATTTTAGGAGTCAACAGTGCTGGGAAGTGCTTCCCATTAACATCAGGGGGTTTATTTTTCCTTCTTCAGAGCAGAGTTTGGTATCATTTCCCCTGGCTCATTTTTCAGCTACAGCTTTTGGGGCTGATCAGCAGAGATCTGTTCCCAGTCCCATTTCTTAGTGACCAATCCCAAGCTGCACAAGTCCCAACAAGCTGTGCCATGCTGTGGATACTGGCTGGGAGAGATCAGCCAGCTCTGGGGAAGGGTGGGTTCTGCCCAGGGAAGTGGGAACAAATAAATTGTTTTGCCAGAGAGTGAAATCTCTGCTCCAAAGTCGAATGAAGTGACTGGGAGATGGCTGTGTGCTGGCAGTTGCTGCACTGATCCTAGCACCCTGAGCTCCCAACCCCAGCTCCCTGCTCCTGCTCGCTGGCGCGTGCCTCATTTCTTTTGAAAATCAGATGCTTTAGGGGAAAGTTTCTTCTCCCAGCTCTGCCTGCCCACATCTTGCATATGCAGCCAAGCCGGCACACCTCTGCTCTGCATGCAGATAAAGGCACAGGCAGGCTGCCGGCACAGAGCCGGGCTGGGTGTGATCCTGAAATCACAGAATCAGGGAATGGTCCAGGCCAGAAGGGACCTCCAAAGGTCACCCAGTCTGACCTCCCCACAGTCAGCAGGGACATCCCCAACTAGATCAGGTTGCTCAGGGCCTTATTGAGCCTTACTTTGAATATCTGCAGAGAAGGGACCTCAACCACCTCCCTGGGCAACCTGTTCCAGTGTTCCATCACCCTCATAGTGTAGAACTTCTTCCTGATATCCAATCTAAATCTGCCCTTCTCTAGTTTGAAGCCATTGCCCCTTGCCCTGTCACTCCAGGCCCTTGTAGAAGTCCCTTGTCTCCCAATGTGATTTTGGTGGTCCCAGAGGACACCCTAAGGTGGGCAGGGCTTTGCTGGCTTGTTCAGAGGTGTAGAGAGGTTGCACAGACCTTCTGCTCAAACCCCAGGGGAGCCTCCACAATGCTCTGTGGGGATGCTCAGACACACACACTCCTCCCCAGTACTATCATGGTCCAAGGGGGACCTGGGTCCACAGCTATTTCAGGGAAGCAGAGACTCCTCAAGGTTTTGGCTGATGGAAAGGAAAGAGTTTATCCCCAAATCAGCATCCTGGGAAGGAATAAGGTTATCATAGATATGATGAGCTTTCTCATCTCCAAAGCTTCTGCTTTCCATCCCTGCTAGTAATCACCAGATTTATGGGATTAGGGCAAAATCCTTAAAATTAGGTCAGAAAGTCTTAAAAATTCTTAAAATTAGGACAGAAATTCTTAAAATTAGGTCAGAAAATCTTTAAAAAATTCTTAGAATTAGGGCAAAAATTCTTTAAAAATCTTAAAATTGGGGCAGAAAATCTTAAGGATTCATAAAATTAGGACAAAAAATCTTAAGAATGATTAAAATTAGGACAGAAAATCTGAAGAATTCTTAAAATTAGTGCAGAAATTCTTAAATATTCTTCAAATTAGGGCAGAAGTTTTTAAACATTCCTCAAATTAAGGCAGTATTCTTTTAAAACTATCACTTTCCTTTTAGGCTGTTTGTTTACTGCCTTTCCCAGCTTTACTGAGCTGAGCTGTAATGAGTTGCTCTTCACTTCTGTTGTTTGAGGATGTTTTCAACCAAAAAAAAAAAATGAGAGAGAAAAACAAGATGGCTTTAAAAAGCAGAGCACTTTATCTGATAACTGATGCTCTAAATGATGGTGATCAGATTGATGGAACATTAAAACCCCATAACATCAGTGGGGAAACTGAGGCAGGGGAAGGAAGAGCAGAGACCCCAGGGTGCCCCAGCTTACATCTACCCTCATGTGTGCTGTGCCCACATCAGCTCTGCACCCACCAGGCTTCCTGTGGGGCTCAGCTCTGCACATCATTTCTCCAGGTTTCTCTGTAAAATGAGGTGAATACCACTCAGTTTGGTGTCTCCCAAGGGTTCAAAGTAGCTGCAGCCACACAGGAAGTTTGGGTGGTGCCAGTGGGGTGGCCAAGAGGAATGTATTGCCTCTGTAGAAGTAAGTCTGCTGCCAGAGGGAGGAAGGATACATGGGAGCATCTCAGGACTTGGTGCTTGAACCTGATGGATCCATCAGGTTCAATCACCAAAACTGCCATGAGTTTTCCCATCATTAGTCCCCAGAAATGTGGTTCTGACAAGGGTCCTGTGGCCCCTTCCTCAAGAAGGTGCCCTGCCCTGCCTCATCCCAGAGAAATGTGATTTAAACAGCTCAAAAAGTAGAGGAAAGGCTTGATTTTTCAGCTGGGCTCTCAGTGCTCTTCCACTTTGCTCCTGTCTTCAGCCCAGGGCTGAGGCAGGCTGGGTAGGTTTGGACATGTGCCCCCCAGGGTGAGCCTGTTGCTTTAGGCATGTGTGTGGCTTAGCAAATTATTTGACTTTCAGGGCTTCATCCTGTTTCTATATCTCCACAGAACATCATATACATAAGATACTTCTCTTTTATTGGACTTTTGGTTTCTCTTTTAGACTGAAACCTGAATAATTTGAAAGGAGAAGACATCTTTGTGCTGGAAGCAACCCAGCGTGTGGCACAGCCCTGAACATGACTACAGAGAGTTTTGCAGAATTCCTGAATAAACTCAAGGAAATCCACGAGAAAGAGGTCCAAGGTAAGGAGCCATGAGAAGTCTCATGAAAAACTGACCAAGGTCCATGTCTTTGTAATGTCTTCTTGATCTCTTTGGTTTCCAATGGCCTGAAGGGAGCAGGAGCTGGTGCAGATTAGGGAACACTGGGAATTAGGGCTCAACAAGCATCACCCACAGGGATGGATGGGGGGTACAGGCTCCAAGCCTGGCCCTCAGGGGAGCACACCCTCTGATGGCACCTTTGTATCTCCACCTTAGTGGAGAAGGAGGTTCACTGAGAAAATCAGTAACTTTTTGGATGATGAGGAGTGACAGAAGAGAGAGGACATTTCTGCATCTGATGTTCCTGGATAGCAGAGATGCTCAGTCCCTGCACAAATCCCATTTGCTCCAAGCATTAATGAGGGATTTGACTCCTTTCCTGCTCTCACTGCCATGATTGGTGATAGAGGTGAACAGTGAGGTTTGCAGGTTGCACACACTGCTGGGCATCTTCTCCAAGCAGCGTGGCTTGGATTATATTTGAATACTGAGAGATCAAAGGGAAAATAAAAAGATCCAATAATCTATAGGACAGAAGCAGCAGAGTATGAAGCTCTGTTAAAGCAACCTTAGAGTCAGGCTGGATAGTTTGTTCCTACAGGAAATAAATTATTCCTCAGGTCATGCATTATTTAAGTAAGAACCATTAGGTTAAGCAACTGAATGCCAGATCCAATTGTTTTCCTATTAGAATAATTCCCAATATCAATATTATGAACAAAACAACAGCATTTTGGGAGGATTCTGGCTTATGAATTCATTCTTCTCTTGAGTAATTTCAAGCCATGTGAGACTTAGAGGAAACTGTTGAGCAATTTAAACCACATGTTTACATCTACTTTGCATAAAATGGATTTGACAAGATGAAACATCTGCAGATCCATCAAGGAAAGCTGCTCTCCTTCAGCTGTAAATATCCTCCAAGATGCTTTGCAGCACTGAGAGCTATAAAATATGGCCCACCTGGGAAATGCATATTGAAATGAGAAATAAGTAGAAATAAAACCAAAACAGACCTTTTGGGGGTGGGAGGGAAATGCAGCTTCATTAAATGGTGGAAAATACAAAATGTGCTCACATTTTGTACAACTTCTCCACCTCTATTAAACGGTGATACTGCTTGCTGCTTATTCCTCCTCAGAAATGAGGCTTGTAAATTGATGAGGTTTCTGCACAGCCAGGCACCCTCCTGAAGTTCCATCATTGCATTTTGTCTCCAAAGTGCCAGGGATCTGGCAATGAATAGCCTCTCTCCTTCTCTGTTAATTGTTCCAGGTCTGCAGAGCAAGCTGACAGAGCTGACGACAGAGAAGTGCCGGTGAGCAATGCCACATCTGCTCTGCCCATGCCATGGTGGGATGTGAGGTGGAGGGGAGGGCACACCAGCTCATTTCACACCTCTTGGGCACCCCTCTGAGGCTGTCTGGTTTCCAGATCACCATTTATCCTCATGGCTTGGTTAAATTCAAACTTTCTGATGACTTTAGCTGTTCAAGTCCCCAGCACAGGCAGAGCTTGGGGCAATGAAGAAAGGCTGAGAGAGTTGGGGTTGTTCACTCTGGAGAACAGAAGGCTCCAGGGAGACCTTATTGTGCCCTTTCAGTACTTAAAGGTGACAATAAGAGAGATAGGGACAGACTTTTTAGTAGGGCCTGTTGTGACAGGACAAGGAGTGATGGGCTTAAACTAAAAGAGGGAGATTTAGCCTAGATGTAAAGAAACAAGGGTTTATGCTGAAGGTGGTGAATCACTGGCCCAGGTTGCCCAGAGAGGTGGTAGACTCCCCATTCCTGGAAATATTCCAGGTCAGGTTGTCTGGGGCTCTGAGCAACCTGCTCTAGTTGCAGATGTCCCTGCTGACCACAGGGAGCTGGACTAGATGACCTTTAGAGGCCCCTTTCCACCCAAAACAATTTTGTGAGTCTATGATCCCAGTCCATCTTCAGTCTGCCTTCCACCACCAAGTGATGCTTATGCTGATAGACACTTACTGTCTTGGGAAGCAATAAACTGGGACAAAGCAAGCTGCTCACTCCGAGGGTGGGTGTTGAATGGCAACTTCTGGGCTCTAACACATTTGTTTCTCCTCCTGCTACACAAGAAAAAGCAATCCAGCCACCCTGGTGTGCACAGCGTGGCATGCTCAGGGCAGAAATCCTTCCCCTTGACAGGGCACTGTGGAGAAAGGCACAAATGTGGGGGAGAAATCTAATAACCCTCTTGTCTTTGTTCTGGTTCTTCAATTAGTGATACCCAGAGAATTGAAGAGCTCTTTGCTAAAAACCACCAATTAAGGGAACAACAGAAGGTCCTTAAAGAGAATATAAAAGTGTTAGAAAACAGGTAAGACTGATTTCTCAATAGGATGCTGTTTGGTGGCAGAGAGTTCATCTCAATAGAGAGAGTTTGGGGGTTGCTTCCTTCCCAAAATGGGGACGTAGCACAAGAACCTCCTTTGTGCTCATACTTGGATGCTGGGGGAGCTTGGGATGGTGGTGGGATTGGCTCTAAAGGGGTGGGAATGTGGGGTTTTATGGATGATAACCCCTTTCACCAATTCTGGGTGTTGTCACTTCTCCATGGGGAAGGCAGGAGCTTATTGCCCCCACGGGAACTGTGTGGTAACAACCTGCTGGCCATGGGTGTTCCTCCAGGCTGCGAGCAGGACTCTGTGACAGATGCATGGTCACCCAGGAGCTGGCAAAAAAGAAGCAGAATGAGTATGAGACCTCCCATTTCCAGAGCCTGCAGCACATCTTCATCCTCAGTAGGTACCACCACTGGCTGTAAGCTCGGCTTTGCCTGGCTGGGTCTTTGCTCAGTTAATGCCTCTCCCAGATGTTTGTGTTTGAGCCTCTCCAGTGTCTGTGTACCCAGAAGGGTTTGGGGACAGGGAGAAGGGATGGAGCCAATGTGAGTGTGGGGGCCTGGAAAAATCAGACCTAACTGAGACTGTGGATGGCAGCCCACATCCCCCCCAAGCAGAGGTAGCTGCCCACATGAAGCAGCAGAGCTGGAAGCTTGCAGCTCTCTGTATCTCCAAAAAAAAATGAGAGAGACTCACACTGAGAGCAGCCTGGAGCTGGCCAAGCCATGAGAGCTGCCAGGAAAAAGATCCATTTGGCAGGGCAGGAGCAACACTCTTGTAAAGACAGGGAAGTCACAGCAGCAGCTCAGCACGGGTAAATGGAAATCAAGCAACACATGTGATGGATCTTCTCCTGAGCCTTGGCAGAGCTCCCAGCACCACTCAGGCTCCAAGTGTTTTTCCCTGGGGACCCGGCTGGCCCAGGAAGGGTCATGGGGGCAAAGGAGATAAGGCCTTAGAAGGGACACAGAGGTGCCAGCAGCCCTTGCTTTATCTTCTCTGTCATGCCATTGCCCTCTGAGTGCTGCTTTTGAGCAGGAGCAAGCCAAGGCAGCAGCCCACCCTGCACAGGAGCCTGCCTGCTCTCACTTGCTGCAGTGCCCAGCTGCTCACAACCCCTCTGACCTTCATCCAACCTCCTAAAGCCTCCAGCTCTGCCCCTAACACAACACCTGTTCATAAGAGGTGATCCTGGTGCTCATGGGCAGGATGCCAGCTACATCCACCCAATTGTGCCACAACCACCACCCCATTGTTCTCTCTGCCCAAGCCAGACAGGCTGCAAGCAGCCCCTAGTCCAGACCAAACCTAAGTTGGAAAGTTATCTCTTTTATCCCTTGGTCCCAGTGTGTTTTCAGAGGAGAAAGGAAATTCAGCATCCCTCCAAATCCTGGTTCCTTTCCTTCCTCCCCCCTGCTCCCCAGCATGCTGTGAGGAGCAGCAGCCCTCTCCTTGCAGTGCTGAATCCTGAGCACAACTTGTGTCCCCACAGCTAACGAGACAAATCGTCTGAGGGAAGAGAACAAAACTCTCAAGGATGAACTGAAGAGGCTCCGGAGCCCAGAGTAAGTCTTCTCCTGGGTTTCATTCATCATGAGGGTGTTGGGTAAGGACAGAGACAAGGAGATGTTAGGTTATGGTTGGACTCAATGACCTTAAGGTCTCTTCCAACCTGGCAGTTCTATGATCCCCACAGGGCTGTGTCTAAATTGAGGATTTCAGCACCTAACTCCTACAGATTCTACAGAGAAGAGAAGGCTCCAGGAAGATCTTCTTGTGGCCTTTCAGTACTTAAAGGGGACCTGTAAGAAAGATGAGGACAGACCTTTTAACAGGGCCTATTGGGACAGGACAAGGGATAATGGTTTTAAACTAAAAGAGGGAGAGAGGGAGATTCAGACTAGAGAGAAGGAAGAAATTTCTTATAGTGAGAATGGTGAGACCCTGGCCCAGGCCAGCCAGAGAGGTGACAGATGCCCCAAAACTGAACACATTCCAGGTCAGGTTGTTTGGAGCTCTGAGCAACTTGTTGAGGTTGAAGATGTCCCTCCTGACTGCATGGGGGTTGTATTAGATGACTTTTAAACATCTCTTCCAATCCAAACCATTCCATGATTCCTGTAATTGTTGGACACAAAAAGACCCAAAATGATCTCTAAGTCCTTGCTGACCTTTACTTATGCCTCTGTTCATCTGCATCCAAGGATCCTTTTTTTGAGGAACAAAGGTATTCAACACCCCTCTATGGGGGACTGCATGGGAAAAACAAAGCCCTGGGCTGCTCACCTTGGCCATGCACTCCAGCCTGGGCTTCCATATCTTTTCCATGGCACCAGTTCCCCTCCTTCAGTATCCAGAGAGGTTCTGCAGAAAGAAGGTTGTGTTTGGGAGGAAGGAGAGTGACACAAAAGGGACTGAGACAGGGTTAAGAAGGAGAAGAAATCTGCACCAACAGGTTCATACCCCAGCAGAGCACTGTGCTGAAAGCCAAGTAACCTGCCAGGCTGGCCAATACATACAAATCAGCTCATTCCTCAAGGGTTTAAAGTTCAGGGGAATTAGCATGGAGGGATTAGTTCAGAAATGTGTTTTCTTTGGAGCACAGAATCACCATCTGCTTAAAGAGAAACTTACGCTTATACTCCCTGGTGCTTCCCAAGGCCTGAGGACTTTCAGAGCTGTAGGGAGGGTTGGGTTTGCTGAGCACTGAGTGCTCCTGCTTTGCTCTGCTCTTCCCTGAGCTGCTGGGTAGGAAGATTTCCAGCCAAACACCCATCTAGGCACCAGGGTCCAGCCAGGGCTTTGTCTGTGGCATAAGGGTGGATCTCCAGAACTCAGTGACTCCCTCAATAGTGACCAAGAGCATCAGCCCCAATAGGTCTGGTAAAGGGAGGCAGTCACCACATCCCTGTGCTGAATCCAGCCCTACATCAGGCTGAAAACCCAGCCAGGGACCTACAGGTTCTCACAGAGCTTTTGCAATAGCCACAGTTGGCTTTTGGCTTACCCAACACTGTGGCTTCCTCTGACGTTACCCACGGCCAAGTGGGGAAATCAGAGCTGGAGCTGTCCTGCTGGCCCTGTCCCATGCCTCAGAGTGCAGCTGAGCTAGAGATAAGCTGCAGTGGAAGGAGGTGAGTCTGAGGATCCAGTATATCCACATACAGATAGATATAAACATGGATATTTACGTATCAGGCTCCATAACCCAGAGCTCATCCAGCAGCTCTCAAACCTTTCTCCTGCCCCTCTCATTCATTTGTGTCCTTCTTTCAACAGGGATACAACAAAGCACCCAGGTGTCACTTCCAAAGAAAGCAGCTCCACTCCCAGCTCCCCCTTGGCTTTACTGTCCCCATCGAGCAGGAATGCCAGCACTGAGAAAGTAGTTCACAAAGGGGCAGATGAAACTCACCAGGACGTGCCAGGCCTTGAGCTGGAAGAAGGTGAGTGCTGCTGGCTCCTGCCACCCATGAGGGACATGGGTGTGGAAAGAGTGACTCAGCTGCTTTGGGGAAGGGTAGCTGCTTTTGGAAAGGGTCTGGAAGGCAAAGACCAAGCTCTTGGCAGCTCAGGTGGACCAATATTGCCATGAGCAGAATAACTGCTGGGGGTGGAAATTAATTTCAAGGGAGAAAAACACTGCTCAGTGTTAGAGCAAGAGAGCTTCTAGCTGCTTTCACTGTAAGATGAGTGCTGTGGATCCACCAGCCATGTCATGCAGAGACCATCTCATTGCCTAGCTGCCACCCACACATGCAGTGGAGGGCACATTTAATCAGGTGCTGGTTTAAGCCAGATGGAAATTTTGGCACAAAATCTTCAGTTGGAGGTAGCTGGTGCCAGCCAGTGGCATTCTTTGGAGGGCTGTGAGAATCCAGCATGTCACAGGGCAGGGCAGCCTGTACCATCTGTGTGGGACCATCGTGGGGGCTGTGTGTGTCTTTTTTGCAGACAAGCCAGCAGGACAGAGAAGCTCTCCAAGCAGTAGGATGTCTCCAGGCACTGTCTTCCAAGAAGTCAGCCTCGCAGAAATGGTGAGTTGTTTGAGGCAGCCTGATATCCTCAGGCCTGCTCCCCACCACTGTGGACATCTGAACTGGATAAAGAGAGGTAGACTGGGAGAGGGAATGAATAGAAGACACTTAGTGGGTGAAACAATTATTCAGAATTGAGCAGTTTGCCATTGCCAGAGCCCAGGAGGGCACCTACCAAATGCCAGAGGCATCCTCTCTGCAGAAATTGCCACTTGCTGAAAGAGAAGCATCTGGAGTTTGGCACAGGCTCCTGTCCCTGCTGTGAGTGTGCACATCTTTGTTTGCTCCTGTGTTTATCCTCCATGACAACACCTCTAGCATCCTTGACTCCTCTGCCCATAACTCTGGTTCCTCTCTCAGATGTCTTGCCGAGGAAAGTTCTGAGGAGCAAAGGATGTGGGGAGATAGATGGTGCTGAGCCACATTTCAGTGGAGCTTATCCCAAGTTACAGAGTCAGCTCTCCATGATCTGAGCAAGCAAGGAGCTGGAGCATTGTTTATGTTGGAAAAGCCTGGGGAGATGTAAACTGTGGGTGTTGTGGGTACTGAGAACAAACACACCACAGCAGCCCTGCCCAAGAGCATCACAGATGTCTCTCCATCTGCAGCATAATGAATATTGGTCTTTTCCGAGGGCCTGGCATTTGGTGGTTGCCATTTTGTGTGTTGATGCAAGCCTGTCATGCCTTTAAAACACAGACAGCACGGTGTCAGCTGAGGGATGCTGACTGATATGGTGATACTGGGCACTGGGAGATGAGAGAGCAGGATCTGGAGTTCTGTTCCTGGTCGTGGGAACTCAAGCTCGTGTCCACACCCACATAGGTGCTTCTGTTTTGGCACAGGCTGTGCTTACCTGGACTCCACAGAAAACTTGAATGAGCAGGTGAAAAGGGATTTTGGTAAGACTGCAGGCAGCTGTGAGGATAATTAATAGGGGTGGCAGGAAGGGTTGGTGACATCTCTGGGTGGGCAGGGGAAAATCAAGTCGGAACATGTGGTGAGTCTTTCATGATGGAGATGATGATGTCCTGGCCTTGCAGCCATGTACTCCACTGGAAATACACCAAATCAGTGCATGCCAGCAGATTGCATGAATGAAGTCTAGTGGCCTGACTAAGGGTCAGGGAATTTGCAGGGTCTTATCTTGGTTAAGCCACTGAGTCATGGCTTGGCTCAAAAGGAGGTACAAGTCCTCCTGGGCTACAAATCACTTCAGCTAGCATATAAAGTGTAGCTGATCCCACTCAAAAATGTGAAGGGGAAATCTCCTGGGAAAAGCAATAAAAATGTAGCTGAAGTGTGGACCAGAATTGTATCAGAGCAGTTAGGAGCTGTCTTGTTCATACTGAGGAAGAGCTGCATCTGTGCTTGGTGAGGCTCCCCTTAGCCTGGGGTGCATAACACACCTCACCTGGACTTTCTGTTGCAGGCATCCCAGAGGATCTCCAACCAGCTGCATGGAACCATTGCCCTGGTGAGACCAGGTTCCAAACCTGGCCTCCTGGAGAAAAGTCCTCCAGGGTCAGCAGTGTCCCCACCAGCAAGGAGGACTCCTCTTCCTGCAGAGCGGGAGCACAGCCCCAGACTTGAGGCGTGAGTCATGGGTCATGGTGTGGGCAGACTGTAGTGAGGTGGTGGCCAGTATTCACTATACCTGCCCACTTTTATCTTCAGACTTCTCCCACAGCCTTGAAGCTGGGGGGGAGGTTGTGGGGGGAGAAATGGGAACAGATTTTCCCATTTTACACCAGCAAAAAAATGTCTGGAATCCAGCCCAACGAGATCAGCTTCATCAGACAGACCCATGAAGTGAACTGGGTGCCCTCAGCTCCAGCCTGCAGGAGGACTTGCCTCACAGGAGGCAACAATCCCAGCTCCTCCTTATCTTTCCTCATGGGCTTTTCTGCAGGGCTCAGCACTTCCCCAGCTTATCCTCCCCACCACTTCCAGAAGCTCAAAGGGCTGAGTAAAGCCAGTGAGTTCACCTGTAGAGACAGAGTTGCCCAGAGTGGGAGTAGATCTCCTGAGCATTCCTGGGAATAGCTTGCACACATGGAAACTGTTTGCAGGACAGGTTCATGAACTACATTGACCTTAGCACAGCTGTCAATATCTCCCATTGAGTAAGAATAGGACAGACTGGGCTGCTCTGCTGTTCTGGAGGTCTTCAGGCCATCAAGGCACTAAGAAAGCCCAGTGAGGGGGAGTTAGGATGCCTCTGATTGTAGAACACGGTTTGACAAGTGACTTCTCAGCAGCAGTGCTGATGTGAGCAGTCCCTGCATCCCCCTCCCTCGACCCCCTGCCTGGAGCTTCTTGGCCCAGGAACAGGAGAGCCCTGTTGGGTGGTGAGATGGTGATGGCTTCCTGCACTGGGTGCAGCGTGGAGACCACTGCTGGCTGCCTGACCACCACAGCTACCAGGATCCTCCTCCCCAGCACACAACCCAAAGGCAAGCATGATGCCAAGAGCAACAAAGAGCAGGAGAGACCCTGGACATCACCTGCAGGAGCTGGGAAAGAACAGGAAAATTCACTAATTAACATGATTGGGAAGACCTTCTTGTGGCCTTTCAGTACTTAAAGAGGACCTGTAAGAAAGATGGGGACAGACTTTTTAGCAGGGCCTCTTGGGACAGAGTAAGGGGTGATGCTAAAAGAGGAAGATTCAGACTGGAGAGAAGGAAGAAACTTTTTTACAATGAGGCTGATGAAACCCTGGCCCAGGTTGCCCAGAGAGGTGGGAGACGCCCCATCCCTGGAAACATTCCAGGTCAGGTTTGGGGGTTCTGAGTAACCTGCTCTAGTTGCAGATGTCCCTGCTGACTGCAGGGGGGTTGGACTAGGTGACCTTTAAAGGTCACTTCCAACCCAAACCATTCTCTGATTATTTTTTTCCTGCCTTTCATAGGTATTTACCAGCCAGCAAACCAGACTCTCCCAAGGTCGCTCCGTCCTACGAACACCTCAAGCTGAGCACCCGGAGGGAGCAGCTCTGCCTCCTCCACAAGCACCTTTCCCTGCACCAGCTGGGGCTGGCAAGCAGTCGTGCCTCAGCAGACAGGGATGGCAGCAGTTTCTCCAGCCACTTGCTCAGGGCCAAAGACGCCGAGGGCCGGACGCAGTCGCGCGGTGCCTGGGAAGATCGTGCAGCCTTGCTGAAGCTCCCTGCTGCCATGGTGTACGTAAGGGACCAGCACCTGGAGGAGAAGCTGCACCTCCTCAAGCAGAGGGAGAGGCTGCAGCAGTTCCTCATGCAGCAGTGCCAGGAAAGCCAGCGGGCAGCTGGAGACCCAAAGCCCACATCTGAGGAGAGGACTCTCTCCCCATGGCCAAGCATCGTGCTGGCATGCAAGGAGGAAAAGTCCTTCCTGGAGGACACTGCAGATGGGAAGGAAGAGAAGGAGCTTTGGCTGAGCCAGGACAGCTCTGAGCTCCGAGAAAAGGTGAAGGTGGCAAGGGATGATGGTGCAGATGCACCACTGGATCTGTCAGACTCCAGCCGTGGCAGGGAGTCAGGCTGGCACAACCGGCGGGAGCTGCAGGGAGCTGGCAGCCCACGGCAGAGCCCTGCTGTGCCAGCAGCCCATGGCCCCTGCAGGAGGCATGGGGCAGAGCAAGATGACTTCTGCTTCCACCACCGCTTGTCCAAAGCCACACGGACACTGCCTGGTACTGTGGAGAAAGAAGAAGAGGAGGAGGAGGATGGAACTGTGGTGAGTACAGCTCTTGTTGGCAACTGTGGCCCCTTCTCCCCAGGGTGCCTGGCACTGGTGCTGGCACCATTATGACCACTATTAATGTGCTGTGGAAGGATGGCTTTGCTGCATGGGAAGGGTATAGGAACATATTTGCACATGGAGAAGCCACAGCCATTCAGCCCCGACCCTCGTTCCTCACATCCCCTCCTCTCCACTGCCCAGCTGGGGTTTCTAGATGGGTTCAAGATCAGGCAGCACCTGTGCCCCATCCCACAGGTTGGTGCAGGAGGGGTGCTGGGCTCTCCTAAAACATGCCATGAGCACATTGAAACACTTTTGTGATGTTTGTTCCCACGGGTCTCACAGTCATCATGCAGGGGCTGGGCTGGTTCTTCCCTCCTGCCCAGTGAAGGCAGCATTTGTGTTCTTTGTATCCTACAGCTCAGGCTCTCACAGGCACATCCAACGAACAGCTCCACACCGAGTGACCCTGAGGCTCTTCCAGAGACTGGGGTGAGGCTGGCTGTCACTGTACAGAAGGGAGAAGCAGGTAAAAAGCCCCAGGCAAATGTGATGTTTGAGAAGGCAAAAGGTGCATTCTGCTGAAGGTACCTTAAGGCAGGAGCTCTTCTGTGATGGGCTCTGCAGCACCTGCAATCCACAGCGACCACATAAATAGTGAACCAGTGCAGGACACCCTTCCATGGACCCAAGGTGCTCCTGGATACCAGCTCTTTTGGACCACTGAGGGAACTTTGAGTTTCACATTTGTGTCATTAAGGACTCCATTTGCATCCCCAGAGATGCCCAAATTTCACACTCACTATCTATAGGGAGAAAATAACCCCAGCTGCTCTGGAGAAGAGCATAGTATCTCTGCCCAGCACAGACCAGGAGCCACTCATGGGGTGCCCTTACACACCCTGCAGAGTATTCTGCACTGTGCTGTGTGGCACAGTGCTCTCCAGGAGCTAAAGAGGTTGGTTTAGCACCAACCCACTGGCAAACCCCACTCCATGGTGAGCCATGACAAGGCAACCTTGCTGCTCCAGCATTACCCACGCCTCTCAGGGAAGCAGAAGCTCAGAAGTCACCCAGCACAGGTGGGTACAATCCAAGAGTTTTCCAGGATTATCACTAGAAAACTCATCCTCCTCTATGCCCCCTGGCTCCAGTGCCCTCTGCCAGCACAGCTTGTAGGGCTGAGCACGGAGGGATGCTGCTACCTGCAGCAAATAGGACAGGATGCTCTCCTCCCTTCCCCTGCACCATTCCAGCAGTGCCCTTAGTCTGGGGACACTTGGTGCTTTCTCCCTGCCCAAATGCCACAGGATGTGGGTGCTGGGTTTGCTGGGGTGGGTGGGAGGGAGCAGCCATGGGTAGCAGAGCAGAAAGCACGTCTGCTGGGAGCTGCTCCCTGCCAGCCTTACCGGCTCGGCCAGAAAGTTGAGCTCTCCTGGATTAGTTGGTCTGGGCGTGTCAGAGCGGTTTGGGAACACTCTCCAGAGCAGGATTTTGCACAGTGGAAAAAGCAAAAATAAAGGGGAGGGGGAGTGGTGGGGAGGAGGAGTGGTGGGGGGAGGAGGGAGGTTGGTCTTCTGTGATTTACATGCTAAGGAGATAGCATCATAGCAGAAGAATTTCAGCTGATTACATTCTGGGTGTGGGAATTCAGGACTTTCTTCAGTTCTCACCTTAAGGTTGACACAAAGCCCAGGAAACAATGCACAAATTCTTCTGCACTTCCTAGTGAACTTAACCCATGGAAGGATAACATCAGGACAGGACAGGGATTACAGGGGCTCTGCCCAAAAGCAGCAGCATCTGCTCTCCCACCCAGGCAGGGGCAGCAAGGGAGGCTACCCTGTCCACAGTCCCACCCTGGCTAGACCTGGGTGTCAGGAGCAAGAAGTGTTGATGTCCTGGAATGCCCTTGGAAGATGGCACAGCTCTGTCCCCAGCCCTTCTGGTGGCCGGCACGGGTGTGCCACTGTGGGTGCAGACAGGGTGATGCCACCACCAGCAGGGCTCAGCCCCTTGTTGGGCAGCACTGGGCAGAGGTCTGGTGCCTGCTTGGCATGTCCAGGTATGTGGCTGTGCTTGTGCAGCCTTGGGATCTGTGTGTAGCAAACCCCTTTTGCTGGACTGAGAAGCAGCTCCTCAGCCTTCCCTTCTTCTGCTCCTCAGCACTGCCAAGAGCCATAGGCCAGCCCCAGCAGCAAACTTCAGGATGGTTCATTATGGCCCTTGACCCAGACAAGCTTCTCACCTGGGTCTCAAACAGGAAGGTACAGCCTGGGCTTTTAAACACCCCTCAGCTTCCCAACCTGCACGGGCTTGAAGCAGTGCTTGTGACCTTGGGGTACCAGACTCCTATGGATACAGCTTTACTGGGAGCTGGTTCCCGACAAAGTCCTGCTGGATCTCCCACAAACATTCATTTCAAGCCACACAGCTCACAGTGTCTCTGCTCTGCAGCACAGTTTATCACTGAAGCTGTTTTCTGCCTCGATGGCCCTCAGAGCCTGGGCTAGTGGCTCTGCATCTGCTCATGAGCTTGTTGGGCCACCTGCCAACCAGAACCCCTTCCTTTTGTGTTTCCTTAGATGATGAGGACACTGAGTCTGGGAAGCAGGAATCTGATGAGCCAGACACGACGGATAGTGAGGTTTGTTTGCTCTCCTGGGTCCATTATCTTGGGCTGTCGTGTTCAAGAGGTGTAAGATAGGTTGTCCCTGCCTAAGCTTACTCCAGGAGGGGATGACTCTTCCTGCACAAGGTGTCAAACCCTATTCCAGAGTTACCCAACTTGGTGCTGAGGGACAGAGATATCACTCTTCCTGTCTAGTCAACATAACAGCCTCTGTCACCACTTGGTAGCCAATGGTCACAAAGGTGCCCAGAGATACTGCTGGACCCTGAGAAAGTCAGGGTGGTTTGCAGACTGACTTCTCTTCTCATTGATGTAGGTGGCTGCCCCATATGAAGATGATATCCTGCAAGAAGCCCAGACTGATGGGAAGTATTTTTGCACCAAAGACAAAGCTCATGTGCTGCAGAAGAAGAGAAAAAGGGGACAGGATACCTGGACAAAAGGTAGGGAGGAGGAGTTCCTTGGGGTATCAGCTCAGGGCTATAACTTCTGCTGCTTCTTGAGGGGCTCCTGTGAGAAATGCCCAAGGGCACCAGCTGCTTTCCCTGCAGCAGAGAGGAGGGTCCTCCCCCAACAAGTGCACACCAAGCTGCAAATAGATGTTTGCCCAAGGTGACTGAGTGGAGTCTTTCATTTCCCTGCAGTAAGACACACTGCACTGTGCTTTGGCAAGGGTTGTACCTCCAGCCAGAGGAGCCCCTGCTAATGGTTAGCCAGGGGAGCCTAAGGAGAACACTCCCCACACCTAAGCTAACAGGGCTACGACCCTCCTGTTTGCTTAGCAGGTCAGGGAGGTGGTGACTGGAGAAGGCCAAATTCCCAGGGGTGAGTTATTGATGTTCAGAGAAAGGTTTCTGACAGCTCTGTTGATCTTCCAGCATGGCTGTAGAGGTTTCCTTGCTGACACAGGAATGTATTGTACCCCTGTCTCCTACAGGTGAATAAGCTGAAAACTGTTCCTGATAAGGGCAAGGACATGACAGTGTGTCTGTCAGGCCTTAAAAAGTGTTCTGTCAGAAACCCCTGCTGCAAAAAAAAAACCCACAAAACCAAACCTTTGTACCATCTGTAAAGACAGGAAAGGGTTGACCCAACTGTAAATGTAGAGAGAGCTGCTGTTTAAGCATGAACCATAGAAGGGTTTGGGTTGAAGAGACCTTTAAAGGTCATCTAGTCCAACCTCCCTGCAGGGAGGGTGCTCAGAGCCCCAGACAACCAGGTTTCAGGGATGGAGCATCTACCACCTCTCTGTCCAACCTGGGCTGGGGTTTCACCACCCACAGTGTAAAAAATTTCTTCCTTCTCTCTAGTCTGAATCTCCTTCTTTTTGTTTAAACTTATGACCCCTGTCGCAGCAAGCCCTGATGAAAAGCACGTCCCTATCTTTCTTATTGGCTCCTTTAAGCACTGAAAGGCCACAAAAAGGTCCCCCCAGAGCCTTCTCTTCTCCAGGAGCCCACGGTGGGCACCATCCAGAACTAGATGGGCATATCCCAGGTGAGGGAGGATGCAGTTGTGGCAGGAGTGGGGTGAAGGAGAGGCATAACCTCTCTCAGCATGTGGTGTGTGCCATGTACCACACTGGAAGGGGGACCCTCTTGGGAACACTCCTGCACCAGGTCAGTTCTCTGCCCATTTCTGTCTGCTTCACATGTTTCCAGGGTCACAGAAGCCTCCTCCAGGCACCTGTGTATATCTGGTGTGAGAGTGTTTTTTCTTCATCCCTCCTTTGCTGAGCTTTGCTTCTTCCTGTGCCGTCCCTACATTGGGATGAAGCCATACTGACCTCATTACCTGTAAATCCATTGCTCTGTGGTTAACTCCCTTGCTCATCTTGCTGTTCACAGGAGCTAGGAAGTCCATGAGAGGAAAAAAGAAAGTCAAAGTGGAGCAGTGCTCAGCAGGGGTCATGAAGGAACCAGAGAACTGCTCCACTTCTCACAACACCACCTCTGAGGAGAGCTAGCAGCAGAGCAGAATGAGAAGGGACACAGATGCTGCAGACCAGAGGAGAGGGCTCAGAGACCTCAGCATCCCACCCCTGCTGGGAGAGCAACTCCTCCTGCTGTGCTGGGCCAGACAGAGGGCAATCCATAAGGACTCATTAATCAGTAGAGCAACCTGAAAATCCTCACGTGGTGCCCTGGGAGAGGCTGGGCAAGAGCCATGCAGACTGATACCTGGAGCAGTCAGGTCACTGCTGGTGGAGCAGCACACTTAATGGCCCCAGCCCTGTGCTGGAGCAGACCCTCTGACTGGTGTTGGAAGAGGAGACATTCTCTTTGCATCACTCACTCTGGGTCATGTTCTTTCCTGGGATTTCATGCAAGGAGAACAGACTTCCCAGACCCTCTCCTCATGTAGGATGCTCCTGGTGGCTGGCTGGAGGGGGGTGACCAAGCTGAACAAACCTCCAGTGATTAAATCCCTACCCAGGTTTCATACATGTGTGGATAACCCAGAGAAACTCTGCTGTTTTCCTTTCTAGTGAAGTGAGGAGCAAAGAGATGGGTGAACAGGTGGCACATGTCACTGGAGAAGGTGGGGAGAAGAGCATGGGAAGGGAGGGCTAGAGTACCCCTCTCCCCAAGGTGTCCTGCATGCCTGGAAAAGGCAGGTGTGTGAGACCCAGCTGTGGCTCACAGCAGAGCACCAGTGCAGCATTCCACACTGACCTTGGCAGGACTGCCTGCAGCTTCTTTTCATGTGGATAAACTGTTCTTAAACATTTTTTCTGGTGCATTAAGCATGGGCAAGTCTTCCTGCAGCATCAAGTGAGAGCATCAAGACTCTCTAGCTGGAGATGGGATGAAAAGGGCTGCAGTGAGCACCCTGAAGCCACGACCTTGTACCGCGAACCAGTCTGGGTTGTTCCTAGAACACATGTGGGGAACAGTGTCAAAATGGAGGGAGACCAGAGGAGAAGTGCCAGAGAGGGTTCTTGCCCTCTCTGATGTACCACGACTGCCTTTACCTGCAGTTATTTCTATTTTGATGTGGTTTTGTTCGCCTGTTCACAGGACTGGAAGGCTAAGTGCAGCAAGCCAAGTGGCCAACCTGTCAACAGCATCCATTTCTGCACACCTCACAGCATGCTGCCACCTCCTCAGCAAAAAAAAAAAAAAAAAAAAAAAAAAAAAAAAAAATCCTACCCCAAAAAGCTGCAAGGAAGCAGGGTTGAGGAGCTGGGGGTTTTCTGAGACAGATGTGCTGTGGATAGTGGGTGCAGCTTCTCCCTCATGCTCTGTGCTGAGGAGCAAAGTCATAGAATCATAAAATAGTTTGGGTTGCAAGTGACCTTTAAAGGTCAGGTAGTCCAACCCCCCTGCAGTGGCAGGAACAAACTTGAGCAAACACCAGCTTGTGAGTTACCCAGCAGCAGTAGATATTCTGGGAATCAACGTCCTGGTGGTCTGCACTCAGAAATGCTCGGGACATGCAGGCTGTGAAGTGCTACCGGGTCTAACAGAGAAAACAGCCCCTCCAGCACCAGCTGCCCCATTCCAGGGTGTTTGGGGGTCTGAGCAACCTGCCCTAGTTGCAGGTGTTCCTGTTCAGTGCAGGAGGGTCAGACTAGATGAGCTTTAAAATGACCCTTCCCACCCAAACCATCCTGTGATTCTCCTGGGGACCACCTCAGCTCACGTAATGTCCATCTCTCATTTTGCACCTCAGTGCTGCAATGTGGACATGGAGCACAAGAGCTGGCACAAGATGGGGATGGGCACTTAAGGGGTGCAAGGTTGTTGATTTGTCCCAACTCAAACTGTTCAGTTCATGGCTACAAAAAGTGAATCAAGACCATGACTGCCACCCTCCCTTTTCAGTCCCAAGCAGCCAGCACTGCGTCTGTCCCTTGCTCAGCCTGACTTGCAGGGGGCAGCAATTCCCAGAGCAGCTCTGACCACACATGGAAAGTTGGATAAATCTGCCTTGTAATAACACCCCACCCAAGGGGAAAAAAAAAATTGAAATCTTGGAATCCCATGAAGAGGCCACTCAGACTGCAGGGAGGCAGCCTGGGATCAGGAGACCTGAAGAAGGGAGGGGACTTTATGTGACTATAAAATAATCCCCTCCCTATGACGAACACTTGATAAGCAAAATGTGCAAAAGCCCTGCCAAAAATAATGAACTCCTCAATTTCTGATTTTTCCACAGAGATTTTCTTTTCTTGGACCACAGAATTCACCTTCATTTAACAGACTTATATGTTGCTCCTTGCCTTTTTCCAGCAGGCATTTTCAGCTGATGCCTCATATCTCCATGCAGGATGTGTGTGAGGGGCTGGCAGGGACACATATTTCAGAGGTAGGGACATCCCAAAACTATAAAAACAAAAATAAACTAAAAAAAGTTTTGTCAGCTCTGAGCAAAGTGCTTAAGAGAAATAAACTTTGTACGCTGCATTTCCTCCAGCCTTGGAAACTGCTCACACCCAGTCCCTGACTTGATGTCACCTGCCCCTCCCATGTTCTAGAAACATGGATAATTGCTGAAGGCCCTTAATTCTTGTAATTATGCTTGTCAGCCTTTTGTCCATGTCATTCTTGACAGATAAATATATGTATTGATTTGGCGATACACAGGCAGCCTCAGACTTGAGCTGTTCAGCTGAAAGGAAGAAATCTGAGACCTGCAAAGGGATCTGGAGCTTCACAGAGATTTTCCTGCGCAGGTTCAGTTCTGCTCAAGGTGAGGTGTTTGCAGAAGCACACAGAATCACAGAATTGCCTAGACTGGAAAAGACCTTCAAGATCATCAAGTCCAATTATAAGCCTAGCACTGACAAGTCCTCCCAGACTGGGAAGTGTCCAGCTCCATGTGCTGATGCTGACTTCCCTGAAAGCACAGCAACCTTTTCATAACTTCACTGGATTTTGGTAATGACTCCAAGAGCAGTCCTTGCTTTTTGCAGGGTTAAACTGCTTTGGTTGCCCCATTTCTATTCATCACAAGAAGGGTATTTTACACAATGATCTCCCAAAAGCCACTGGCATTGCCCTTAGAGTGCATGAATTACCACCCACAGAGCAATAAAGCAGAAGAGAAGTTGTCCCATGAAACAGATCAGTCCTTCTAGGAGACTGGCAGCTCCCATTTGGTTTGTTTAGACAAATTATAGCTCTGATGTCATCAGTGACACAATGCAGGTCAGACCGTTGGGCCAGTGAACTGGTTTCCCAGAGGGATGGGTTCAGAGCACAGCTTGGGTTTGCTCAGGTCAGGAACTATTTGAAATTGCACATGAATCTGGAAGAGACATGGTGCAAGCATCTCTGCTCACTTTCAGTCCATCCAGACCTGCAACAAGTGATTCTGTTAATGCCCATCATGCAAAGCAGTTCTGATAACAGACTATCACAACTCTTCTGCTTCCTGATCCTCAGCATCTGTACCTGTTGAATCGTTCTCCCAGTACTGAACACTGCTCTCAGCTGGCAGACCTGCCCTGGTCCTCCCTGTGCATCAGCCTCCCATGAAGCCCAGCAGTAAAGTGACATTTTCAGTGAATATTCATTTAGCAGTGAAGTGACATTTTCAGTGACTCTTCATTTAGCAGTAAAGTGACATTTTCAGTGACTCTTCATTTGTAAATTTCCTAAGAAATAAGTTTGTGCAAGTCTAGCCATGAATATGAATTTCCATCTCAGAAAAATCCTCTTGCCATCACACAAAGGTTCCTCTGTTGCATGTGTGACAAAGATGATGTCGTGCAGGAAAGAGGGAAGTCTGATGAGCTCAAAGCAAAAGGGAACTGCGCTGGGGGCTCAGCTGACTGCAAGGCAGGAACAGAAAGCACCAAAAATAGAGAAATGCACATCAGATTCTGTCCCCTTACAGTATTCCATGGTGAAATTGCCTCTATGACAATAAATACTTTGAAGGTGGCTTAATTCATGCCCTTCTCATGAGACTGGGCACCACCTTCTCTGCAGTGAAATCCTGTAAACCAAGATCTGATCAGTCAGTAATGCCCATTTATAGTGCTGGCTTTGGAAACACGGCTTCACTCCTCAGTTCACCACATGAAACCTCATTCCAGGCATTACTGAAGTCTTGCTTAAGTCCTCTTTTGGGAATTTAACTGGGTTGTGCATTTCTTGCAGGTCCTTCCCAAGGTCAGATACGCCAAGGCAGCCTCACGTGCAGCTCTGCAGGGCACAGCTGGCATCTTGGAGGAGGCAGGGATAACTTAAGTGTTCAGAACACACAGGGACAAGGCTTTACACCTTTGAAAGGAGGCTGTAAAGTTGTGGATAGGCTTAGCAAGCCCAGCATGCAGTGGTTCTTGGAAGGCAAAGATTTGGGGAGTTCCTTTGCTCTTTTATCTTAAGCAAAATTTATTATAGGAATTTTGAACTGAAGTGCATGTTCCTTCTGCATCCCTTGGGCATCACAGCTTTTTTGCTCTGCCTCAAATATTTTTGCCAACCCTTGGGGAGTTCCCCAGTTCCATACTCCCTGCTCTTACCAAACTTGCTGCCCAATGTGCTGCTCTCCCGTGGGACCTCTCAAGAAAACACATTTTGCAAGATCCTCCCCTGAAGAGTATTGATCTATTAGCAACTGCATGTAGAGCAGGGAGAGGATTTATGAATGAATGAATCAAACCCTCATGTAACCACCACATACATTTTTCATGACCCAAGCACACAGCCCCCACTGAGTGCAGAGCTCCATGATTAAACCCATCAGCTCCACGGGCTTTAAACCCTTGGTGTCACACAGGAGAGCCTGAGTCACTTTCCAAGGCACAGTTTTCAGCACAGAGGTCTGTTGGCAGTGTTTGCCTCCCGGGGCACAGCATGCCATTTTGCTGCAACATGAAATGTGCAGCAAGAGCAGAGGATTGCATCACCCACCACGGGTGAGCACCCAGGAATCCAGAGGACACGGTCACCTCGCTCCAGCAACGGCCAGGAGAAACCAGGACTCCCAACTGGAACTGACTGGAGGCAGATTAAAACTGTTGCAGATTGCATGGTTAATGTAGTGGTGGGGCCAACAACTTGAGCCAATGCAGGAGAGGAGCCATGGAGGCGGATGTGCCAGCAGGGAGCAGGAGTGGTCCAACGTGTGAATGCAGCGAGGCAGGATTTCATCATTCCTTACATACACAACACATGTAGCGAATGGTACCTCCAAGAATGTTCTCAAATATACTAAATAGGAGGGGGAGAGTGAGCTCAGAAGACTGCATAGTCCTCAAAACCACTGGGCTTTGAGGTCTTTAGATTGATGTGGTCTTTAGATTGATGTGGTGAGTGTGAGGCTTAACTCCAAAGAGTGTTGGTTCCCCCTGGGTGTGTTGATTGAAGGAGAGGATTTAAAAGAGGTGAACTGTGATAGCATCCTTGGGACAAGGTCCTTGGATTAGAGCCTGTTCAGGAGAGGCTCTGGATGAACATTGCACTTACTCATCATCCTCCCTCACTTCTGAAGACCACCCTGATCCCCTGTGAGCCTTGTTGGATCCCCATCCACTCTCTACATAGGCTGTAAAAGTCTGTACAGAAATTTCTGGTGCCTTATCTTAATACTCGGAGTTCCTCCAACGAGAAGGCTGTTCTTCTGGTTCCCAGCCTAAATATATTCATGACCTGTTTATCTTTACTTGGTTTTGGGCCATGATTTTGCAAAAAAAGTAACACCCAGCCCACATATGTACTTAAAAATGCTGTCTCGTATCAGGTGCTTAGACCAAATCCTGCAGTTCTTGCACATAGAAAATTCTTGGTGACTTTGGTGGCTCTACTGCCCATATAATATTGGAATAAAGACTTGTAGGCTTGGCCTGCTCCACACCAGCTCCTTATTCCTACAAGCCCTGACTGCTCAGACATGTCCACACCACCCAGAGATTCCTTTAAGGCAGAGCAGGAGCTCCAGAAGCAGGATGAGTGGAGTATTGGAGATTTCAGAGTTATGCTTTACATTTGGGGAATGACACTGCTGTAAATACAAACCCACCTGCCTTCCAGTCTGTCCAGGGCTTTTGCAGTGGTTAAGGTTGGAGTGTGCTTCAGCCCAGACCTTGAATCTGCTGTGCAGCAGCACCATGATGAGTCCAGCCTTTCTCACTTTCATCCCTGTGTATGAACTAGGAACACCTCCAGTCAAAACAGAGCTCGGGCTCTGCTGCAGGGATTCCCTCATTGCAAGAAACAGGGAGAAAAGGTTGCTTGAGGTTGTACCCAGTTGCTGCCATTTGTGGAACTGATGCTGATGTGCCACCTGTCAGTTTTAGCAGCAGATTTCTTGAAACACAGCAACATGCCCACTGAACTCACACACTGTGAGGCAGTTTGCCTGTCAGATGCAGTTGAAAGCTCCCCAGCAGTAACAGCAGCAACATTCAGACCGCTAAATTCAGCTTTGAAGTCAGCAACCCACTAAGCTATGGAGGCTGGCTCCCTCCTTCTTCATCCTGCATTGACTCAGTGGGAAAATTTACATCCTACAGAGGTTTTAACAAGAAGAGAATGAAAAAAAAAAAAATCAAAACCAAACCACATTTGTAAGTTACAATCCAATCATGGGTTCTAGAGAATTGTTTGCAGCAAGCCTAGCTAGGTTTCCATGCCCATTTATCCCTTGGCTTATTTGATGAGCTTGCCAGCAGGAAGGATTTTCGTTCCCTTTTAGCCCAAAATTTTTTTTTTCCTCAGCTGTGATATGAGATGATACTGCCAAATAATTTAGGCTCAAAATCTGACCTAGATCGAATAGCAAAAGATACTGAGGGACGTTCTTGGGATTTTAAAGTGGAGAGTTTATATTTCACTGTATGCTTTTTTTAATAGAAGCCTACAAGAAAACATTGTCTTATATTTCCTATCCTAATCCTATTACTATTTTTATTAAATGCTGTTAATGCTATAAGTGCTGATGTCCCACTTGCAATGGTATGCAAAAGAGGATCTTATGAAACAGCCATATGAAAAGACATAGAACCTGTGTGTGTTTGATAGGACAGCTTCAAAATCTACCTTTTATTCAGCGCCCATATTTCAGGTCACATCATCAGACATCAGTTTGATTGCTGGTGTGAACTGCAAAAAATATTAAGTGTCGTCACGCAGCTTCTTTAAATGTGTTTGGCACAAGCATTTACCACTCCAAGGGCCCAAATACACAAATACCTGCTTAATTGTAACATCTCAGTAGTTCCTCATTAGTGGTAAATTTGGGCAATTTGTCCACTGGCAAAATCCCTTTTGGAAACATAAGCTGCTTTGGAGAATGTGAGGTGGGAAGCACAGAGGCTGCCAGCACCCACACCCTGATGCTCACAGCACCCAGCAAAGCTCCTAAGCTTCTTCTGCCAGGCCTAATTGCATGGACATCGTCAGTGAACATCAATGTCCTCCGAGGACAGCAGGAAGGGCAGAGCTCTCTCACTTGGCAAGCAGTCAGAGCATCATCCCGGGATGTGGCAGACAGCAGCTCAAGTGCCTGAGGGGTGTGTTTATTCTGTGCACTATAAACACACCAGTCCGGGAAGTGTCATGCTGTGCAGAAATGCCTTGAGTCACTTGGTGGACGTAAATATTAAGTTTACGCCCTCCCAAATCTGTGTCTGCCTTGTCCATATACGTCCCGTGATAAGCACTGCCTCAGTTTTGCTTCACAGGCTGGGAGGAGTAAGGATTCATCCTTCTACATGGGTTTCTGGGGCTGCTGGTGAGTCTTAAGGTTGTGCATGGGGATCCACACAAAGACCCTCAGGGCTGGCAGGTTGGGGTCCACCCCAGGCTGTTGGACAGGAAAAAGAGGAGCAACCACTACCTCTTGTAGAAGCAGTCTGATGCACATAGCCACTAGCTGATGATTTTAGATGTGTCCCCCCTGCCTGCAACAAGGCCAGGAGACCTTTGGACTGAGTAACCACCAGAGTCACTTGAGGGTTTGGGTGGGGAGATGAGAGCAAGAAGAGGTTTTTTTAAATCATACAAAGGGACATGGCAGGTGTTTGCATGGGGATGTGGTGTTTGTGCGGGACTGTGGTGGATGATTGGATGGGGACACGATGGGCTTGTGGATGTTTTAGGGAAGCACCTGAAGGAGGAATGGGCTGCCTGTGGGGAGAGGACGCCGTAGGGTTTGTCAGGGCGCGGCTACCTGGGCAGCCGCAGCCCACCGGGCGGGGGCAGCACCGAGCCCCTTGTGCCAGGGGAACCATTGCTCACCGGTGCTAGGACCCGGCAGAGCCCTGCCGGCCGGCGCGGGAGGGCGGGGATAGCCGTGATGAGCTAGCCGAGCCAATCAGCAGGGGGCAGCGGCCGGGCTTATTTACATCCCGGCGCGACGCATCCAATGAGGGTGTGAGTTGTAGGTTTCGCTGCGCCCCCCCGCCGGTCCAGCCCGGGCGGTTGAGGCGGTCGCGGCTCATTCGGAGAATGGCCGCGGCCACGGCGTGCGGCTCCCCGCCTTCCCGCCCGCCCCGCGAGCAGGCGCCGCCGCCGCGGAAGCGGGGTGACTCGCGGCGGCGGCAGGCCGCCCTCTTCTTCCTCAACAACATCTCCCTGGACGGACGGCCTCCCTGTCCGCCCACCGACAAACCGCTGCCGCCCGCCGGCCAGGGTGAAAGGGAGGAGGCGGCGGTGGCGGCGCCGACCGGAGCCCCCCCTCGCTTGTTGTCCCCACCGCCCGCCTGTCAACCGCCGCCCGCTTTGCTGCTGACCGGTGTCTCCCCTCTCGTCGCCACCACCGGAGCCAAGGGGGAGGCGGACCCCACCCGCGGGGGCATGTTCCTGCCGCAGCTGCTCCTGGGCGGCCCGCTCTGTCCGCCGCCCCCGGCGCCGCCCGCCCTGCCGGGGATGCTGGCGGCCGCCAAACCGGGCGCACCGGGGCTGCTGAGCCCCACACAGAACGCGGCGGGCGGCGGCTTCGCGCTGGAGGCGCAGCGACAGAGGTGAGTGCGGGGAGCGGGGCACGCAGGGACAGCCCCTACCGCCCCCCATACGCACACCCCCGCCGCCCTGACCCCGCGGGGCGTGGGAAGCGGCGGGACCCCCCGGGGCCCTGGGAAGAGCCGGACTTTCCCAGGGCCCTCGGCCGGCCGGTGGCTCCGGGGGCATGGGGAATGGAGCATGGGAAATGGGTGCCCTCAGGGAAGAGCGGCCGAGGGAGGCGGTGCCGACACCGCTGTCGCCTGACCCCCGGAGGGAGCCCCTGCCCCGGCGCAGCCGTGCCGGAGGTGTGCCGTGGGGAAGCGGGGAGTTCACGTCGCAAGCAGCTGGGGAGCGCTGCCCGCTGGCTCTGGAAGCCCCGGGGATGTGCGGCTACCGCTGCGGAGGATGCCCCAGCCTGCGGGAGCGTCTGGTGAGGGGCATTTGCGGAGCGTTTCACACTCTGGCTGCGGATCTGCGGTACCCTGAGCCCTGCCTCCTGCTTTGCCCTAGCTCGGTTGTTTGCTGTTTTTGCGGTTTCCAGATGAAGCTGACGGTGATTGCTGGGCAAGACCCTTCCTCCTTGCAACAGTCACGCTGCTGATGTAGAGCCTTCTCCTAATCTCTGCTGCTTGCCTGTGCAGTAACTGTATATTCATAAACGCTTGTGCGCTGGGACCCTGGAGTCAGCCCTAGGGGAGGATGTTCTGGCCTTCAGTGCAGGATTACCGCTGCCTTTCCCAGGGACTTCTATCAGCCTGAAAGTGTTGGTTTTCTAATCGACTGCAAGGCGGACTCTTGCTCAGATCTTGGGGATTTGAGCTCTGAAGGAACTCTTTTTCAGGCTGTTTCTTGCATAAACAGCTTTGTAAAGTGAGCTGGTCTCTGAGCCCGAAGATAGCGAAGAGTATCAAAGGCTTTAAGTCTCTGTGGTCTTTATAGCAGCTTCCAGAGCTTTGTTAGTGAGCTGAAATAGAGAAGTTGTCTGTGCTTTAAAGCTGGGGAGCTTTGCTAAGGCAGTGATGTGTGTTCCCTTGCAGCGTATATCATGTACTGGAGGTATCCTGTAATTACTCAGAAAACAATTGTCTAGAGGCTGAAGTGGCTTTAGAGAGCAGTAGCTGTTGGTCGGTGAGGTGTAGGGGTCCTCTTGTGTGTTGTCCCTCCTGGGTTTTTTGCCTTCTTCAGCTGTCACTTACCACCTAGTCCTTTTCTCCTTTTAATTGAAGAGACCTTTCTTTCCTTACTTCCTGCAGAAGGTGAAGCTGGCCCTGCTAGATGGATGTCCTGTACACACTTTGCACTGTCAGGTACTGCTTGTTGAGCAGGAAAGCCTGAGGTGAGGGTGTTGCTGTAGCACAGCTTCCTAGCACTATTCCTGGTCCACAAAAGCCAATGTACCAGGTGCTATGTGACTTCATTTCATTGCTTTACTGTTACAGGTAAAGCTCTTGAGGGCAAGTTTTGCATCAAGAGCTTCACAAGCACAGGTATCTCTGTGGGTGTGATACTTCTTGTGCCTGTTGAGTTCTGAACTGATGGAGTTCATGCAGTTGATTCAATCCTCCTTCTTCCCAGTCCAAGTCAATGAGACACTAAGAAAATGCTCCTAGGAACTTCTCATTTGATGTCTTTTCTGTCTCTTTCCTTGGCATCTGATTTTACGTACTGTGTTCTGCTATGATAGTTCTAATCAATCCATCTGAAAAGAATGATAAATCAGAAAGAAAAGGTAGAGAAGTGTGAGGGGGTAATTGAGAGAAATGAAAGGGGCTTCTGTCTGAGTAATGACAAAACAGCCCATGGTTTCCGAGCTTGGAAGAGATGGCTGAAAGGGCATGTTGTATTGAGTCAGTCATTTTTGTAGACTACTTACAAGGGTGATGTGGACTGAGTGTGTTTATCTATTTTTGTGTCTTTAAAGGAGAAAAGAGCGTGAGAACATCTGCTGAGGCTATCAGGCAGAAGATCCATATCTTTATATGGAGATACACACATCTGACAGGATAGTTTTATGCTGCCTGTGGGGACATGTTAGACCAAATATATCTCCTCCCAGTTATGCTGGGCACAGGAGTGTGTGAGATGAGCCATCCCTCTGTAATTCCAACTTCACCTGCAGCTTGCATAGTGAGGGATTATTTAACACTACTTTTCTGCTGGTTCCATATGCGCTCTGCCATGGAACATCCCTTCATCCCTGCAGAACATCCTCCTCTTGTCACAAATACATGACAAGGGGGTTGAGGAATTTCCTGCTGCTTTCCCTTCTGTGTTAGGTGAGCTGTTTGCAAAATAAGGTTCAGAAATCAACAAACAATTACAAAATGTGTTTGTTTTTACTGGAGCTCAGGAAGCTGGGTATCATTTTACTGTACAGTAAGGTTGCTACTCTAGATAGGTTAACTGCCTGCATTGTGCAAATGTACAGGGGTATGAAGTCATCAGAGGGAAGGGGAATCTGCACTGTGACTGTGGACACCTAATCTTTGGTGCCTGCTTAAGACAGCTGCTCTCCTCAGAGTCCTTTTTTTAGTCACTGTCAAGAGCTGCTTAGAATTGGAGCCTCCCTTAAGCACATCAGGAGCATGGGCTGAAGGGTCTCTAGGTTTGCTCATGTTCAATGAGCAGAGCTACTGCAGTCCTGTGCCATGCTTGGGGATTTCATCGTGCTGGGGCTTGTCCCAGTCCGTGGAGATCACTTAATCTAGAACTGGCAGTTTTGTTGGGCAGAGTTTTATTACAAAACTTGATCTTGTCTGACTTGATTGAGAAGTTGCAAGAAGCTGATGAGCCCAGCCAATGGATCAGGCTGTGGACTCTGCTAGATTCACTGCTTAGTTGTTAGAGACAGGCAGGATCTTCACTACAGCCCAAGGAACTGATCTGCTCAGCTGATGCAATGTGAAGTTTCTTGGAGTTCCTTGGTAACTGATGGGTCCCTTAGGATGGAAACTTCAGTGGTGCACACTCCCTTGGAGCATCTGGATGCTTGGTTTCATCATGCTGCAGGCTGAGCATTACAAACTTAACGACTTTAACCTTCTACTTTTGTTTTCCTAAGGAATCTTTTGTTTACAGGGTCTTAATTTACAATGCTGTGTTACACCAGTTTGCTTAATCTGCTCCCCAACCCTCCTCCCTTCTCCTTTTCCAGCTTGCTCTGTTCTTTTGTTCTTTCAAAGAACAAGCCTCACAGAAAGCAGCGGAGGGAGGCAGCAAGCAGGGAACAAACCAGCATTCACTGATTGAGAATTGAATTTCTGCAGCTGGGTCTGAAACTGGCAGAGCTTTCTGGGGAAACAGATAATAGAGAGCCCTGAAAATTGTCAGGTTATGAAAGCACAAAGGATGGGAGCAGCCCTGAATGTCAATGCTTGTTGTGTTTCTGAGATTTCAGTATAGTGCCTTGTAGAGCAGCTGGTTTTGCCATATATTTGCTGCTTTTTGCCTGGCCTAAGAATAAATACAGAGGCTAAATTCTTTGCAACTGATGCATTCATGTCCTTGATGCTCAGTGGTGAGGGAGCTGAGCTGAATGCTCGTGCTTGCTGATAAATCAGAAATGACTGAGCTAATTTAGGTCATTTTACAAGTGGGAGGATAAACAGTAGTTAACAGCAGCGCTTTGGACCAACTCTGCTTTTAAGTCTTAATTGGCTGCTGGATTGCTGACATAGGTGTGATCATATTAGTTCTTTGGGTGGAATGGCAGAAATGCTTGGTCAGCCTTTTATGCTTATGATGGTTAATGTGTTGTTTTGTCCTGCTGTCAGCTTAGCTGCTGATTTCACTTCAAATAATATAAATAAATTTTTAAAAAAATAATAATACAATCAACCCTCTGCTAATAAACAGATTTTGTTGAGATGGATGAAATGCAGTGTTTAGAAGTCTTAATTTTGAGCCTTATTTGGAATAACCTGAGCACACATGGTGCTTTTCAGGAACTAGCAAGAGCTGTCAGAGCTGGCAAGCCTTGACCTTTCAGGTATGAACTGGGATGTACTGCTCAGGGCTGAACACAAATATATTCCAAATCTGAACTTTGTTTAAAAGTCAGCTGACGTGTGAAAGCTGCAGTCTCCTCCTCAGCAAGTACAGTTTGCTTTGACAGCTTTCTGTCTTATTTGCAGCTGGAGATGAACTCAGTGTGCCCAGTATTAAACATTTGTAATCTGTAGCTGTCTGTAGGACATTCCCAGCCAGGTATATTAATCAGAAGTTAGTTGTATGCCTAGTAGGGAACTTAGAGATCAGTAAATCCACGTCCTTGTATTCTGCACACCTCTGTGAGCAGGTCTGGGTCAGACAGTCCTAGATGCTGCTAACACCAAGGTTATTTGACCTCTTCGTTTAAGAATCCAGAGGCTTTTCAAGTGACTTTGATGTCCAGGCAGAATGATTCTGCACAGAATTAATTGTACTTGCAGCTGACCTCACCAGCTTTTCAAAGTGATTGTGCAGAAGCTCTGGCAGCAGGTTTTGGGATGCTGTGGGTAAGGGGATGTTCTGGAAGCACCATTTCCACCTTTCCCTTCCCTTGATGCCAGCTTGCAGTCCCTCTCTGCAGGAGTCAGTGAGAGTGGTCCACATGACATTGTCTTGCTTCTTGAAAGCTGTGAGTCATCAGCTGAGAGGAGAAAATGCTACCAAATGAAATGGAAAAAGCCAAAAGCTTAACTCTGGGAAGGAATCAGTGTGGCCCTCTTTCAGACCTCCAGTAAGCAAGTCCTGTAGGAGTATTAGAGCCATTGAGGAGATTCAGGGCTCCCTACTATAACTTTGAGCCCCAAAGCCCTCCTTGATAATTGCAGAGCCATGGACTGCCCTAACTTGCATGACTGACCAGACACCTATCTCACCCAGCTTCTTTGGGCCTGTTGTGTGCTCTTGGCACCACAAGTGAACCAGTTCAGGAGAGTTATTGGCAGTGCTGATCTTCTTTTGCAAGCTCCTATAAACTGTGGAATGAGGCAGGGAGGGAAAGGTCTTTGCTTTCAGTAGCAGCTCTGAGGTTGGATCTGGTTTGTTTAGTTTAGAAAGGAGAGGGGGGGAGAGGGTGGAGGGAAGGGAAGTGACTTGTGCAAAAATTCTCTACTAAATATTTTTTTCTGTTTCCTGCATTATGTTTTAGTTACATTAAATCCTCAAGACTTAGTTTCAGCTGGCCTGTGTTCCTCTTTTTCCCATCTGTCAACCAGTTAGAGCTGTGAGGCTTGTCAGGCTGAGAGAGCTTGAAGATGTTTTTGAGCTTTCTTTTGAAGATTGTTCTGAAGTCTCTGGCTCTGTAGTTTGACTTTTAAAATGCACAATGTGACATGCACCCAAACAATGAAATCTGGACTTTTTTTTTAATGAGCATGGATATATTGTTGATAAAGCAGGTGACTGCAGATGGAGAATGCTCAGCTAAAGCTACTCTGTCACACTTTAAATCTCTAACCTTTGGTTAGAGCTGTCGTGTATGTGATTTACTATAAATTATTGTAGTCTAGCATCTGAAAAATATATTAAACCATAGAATCACTTTGGTTGGAAAAAACCTTTAAGATCATCAAGTCCAACAATTAATGAAGAGCCTTTAACTGGTCTCATAAGTGCTAGCAAAGCAAAATTGTTCACAAGATAATCCTCTGATTTAAGCTGTATTGAGTCTTCAAAAGATTGCTGTGGGTTGACCCTGCTGCCTGAGGTGGTGATCCCACAGCCCTTCTCTGGGACCTCTGAACACCCTGGCCCTCTGCAGCCACCTTCTGCAGGGAGCACTGCTCTTGTGCCAGCTCTTGTGGTGGTACTTGGGTTCAACTTAACTGCAGACCTGCTTTGGAACTGGGCACCTGTTTCATTTGCTAGCCAGGGCTGAACAACTGCTGGTCAAAGCAGCTTGCTTAAGAGCATGGACAGATTTGTGCTTGCTCTGTCATGGTCACTGCAATTTAAGCCTAAAATTTTGTCCCAGTGAGGCTAGAGCCTCGTGACTGGGGCTTGGAGGGGATGACTGATGCAATGGGAAGAACCAAGTGCTCATAAAAACACAGGGAGAGCTCTCTAAACTCTCCTTGACTAGGTTTCCTCCAGTCATCTGTTTTGAATTTTCTTCTTTTTCCTACTTAAAAGCTTCTCTCTCTTTTTCTTTCCCCCTCTCCTGTTTTGTTTTGTTTGTTAATTTGGGAGTTTTGTCCTGAAGGGCTTTATTTTTAACAAGGCACATGATGAAATGACAGCATCATCTCTCAGGAAAGTGCATGAATATTGCTAGCATAATGTCCAGAGTGTTACTGAGTGTTATCAAGGACACACTTTGCACTTGATTTGGCTGTTTTGGTCAGCAGTTTAGTGAGCAGAGCACAAAGAAGAGAGGGAACCAGGCTGGTGAGCTAGGAACAACTCCAGAAGGTAGGAATTTGGAGAAATAGTTCCTGGCCAGCACATCTAGTTTGCTTTGTGAGATGAAGCAGGGATTTTAGGAGTGGACTTCAGAAGAAGGCTGTAGGCACAGCAAACCTTACATCTGGTTTGGTGGTTCTGTTGCAACAGATGGCTTTCATAATTACTGTAAGGCATTATTTTATCCCTGGATTGTCTAAACACTCTTAGCACCAAAACAATGTCATTTATGAAACACAATGAATACAAAGCTCATTTCCTAGTAGCTGTAGGTCTTAATCATAGGTGGCTGTGAATCAGCAATGAAGTAGCAGCTGCTGTGAAGAGTACCTAATTTCTTTCTTGTTAGTATTTAAAACTCCCCAGGCTTAGTGAGCTTCCTACTTACTCTGCCTCCACCTTCATTCAAATTATCCTTCCTTTCTGTTCCCTCTCATCTGTCCTGTAGGCTGTGTGACACATTTTCCTTGCATGTGGCTTTGCTGGAGTTGGAGGAGTGCAAGGTGTTCTCCTGGCTGTTTGGGACCAGCAGAAACACGCACACACACACCCCTGGTGCCCTGTGAGTTTTGCAGACAAACCTTGACTAAGAACAAAAAGATAAAGGAATTTGGTCATCCTGAGAGTCTCACAGAGGGACTTGCTCTGAAGCATAAAAGTACTTTTCATGCTTATGTGGCTAATTTGGGTTTACCCTTTAAAATGGAGGAATAACATAAACTAGTTCTGCTGTGAGACTTGTCTTTATTCTCTGGCAGTCTGAGATTTAAACAAATGGCACAATGAGCTCCTGGGATGGTGGCCTGCAATCCAAGTGGCACAACTGTAGTGCCACAGTGAGTAGGTGCCCTTGTGAAGGAGGAGCACTTCGCTGTTCACTTACTGTTGGTTACACAGGGGATGATCTCTGCTGCTGCCTCTCACTGAACATCAGAGCTGCAACCCTCTAGCCATGAAAATGGTTGGTGCTTGGGGCTGATGTAGATTCTTCATTGAAGTCATTTGTTGCACCAAATATGTGGGTTTTGGTGATTCAGAATGAATGTAGTCTCTGACTTCTTTTGGCATTAATTACCGAACTTGTTGCTATTCAGTGTGAGCTGTATTCAATCTGCTTTGGAGCAGGAAACTCATTAATGTGAGCTTTGAGGGTGGTAAGGGACAGGGATTGATGTGGAAGAGGGATGCTCACACTCAAACACTGAGCCTGAAAACAGCAAATGTCTCCTGAGCCATGTAAGTAACAGCAGTTTAAGAAAATAAAAGGGGGGGGAGGGAAGTTTCAAAGTGAAAGTGGATTTCTTAGTCCCTTGATGCCAGTATTTTACCTAGTTGAAGTGAGGCACAGGTCAGCTGGCTTTGGGCTCACCCGCAAGGAAGGAAAGCAACACAACTTAATCTCTAAAATATGTCTTGGCAAAACAAATCTGACAGGTATGTCTTCCTATTGTAAACAGGATTTGGGATCTTGGTTCTTTGTGCAAATTACCTTTGACAGTTGTTTCTAAGCTAGTGCTTCCAAAAACCAATAAATTATTTTTGTCCTTGTTATGTTAACAACTCAGTCTCTTGACAGTTGTGATTAAACCGAGGCCTGCAAAGGACCTTACAAAGGGACATCCATATTAAAATAAAACTCTTTCAAGTGAGAAATAGGAAACCAAATTCTATTGCCTCCTAATTTTACACAGTAATTAAAAAATCCTTGACCTCCCCCATTCCGTTCCTCTAACAGCAGTACATGTGGCTAAAGCACAGCAGATAACAAGGCTTACTGCTAATTTTAGCCCATTGCCTGGGGTGTGTGTGCCCACATGGCATCATGCAGCATGGCATCCCTTTCCAGCACTGGGGCGAGGGATGTGATTCCATCTGAAACAAATCCATACTGCCAGTCCCTTAGGCTGGAGGAGGTCTCAAGTCATGTTAGTGTGTGGCTTTTGCAACATCTTTGGAAGCTCGTGTCACAGGGCTTGGTGGTGCTAGAAGTGGTGAGGGTAAGAAGTCACAATGTAAGGAGGACTCCAAGTGCTGCATGGGTGAAAACAGAAGCACAGATTGTTTTACGTTGTGAAGGACTTTTAAAGGTCATTTAATCAGGGGCATCTTCAACTAGATCAGCTTGCTAAGAGCCCCATCCAGCCTGACCTGGGATGGGGCATCTACTGCCTCTCTGGGCAACCTGAGACAGTGTCTTGCCACCTTCAGCATAAAAACATTTTTTCCTTCTCTCTAGTCTGAATTTCCCTCTTTTAGTTTAAACCCATCAGCCCTTGTCCTGTCACAACAAGCCCTGCTAAAATGACTCCCCGTCTTTCTTTTAAGCCCCATAAAATAGCTGAATGGTGGTTGAACTCTGGCTGCGTAGTTGCCTGAGAGTGCAGAGCTGTCTGTGTGAAATGTGGGGGTCAACTGGGATGGGAGAATCCCTGTAAGATTGAGGAACTTCTGATTTAGCCTTCAGGAAAGAGAGACCAGCTGGTCTGTTCACCTACTGTGGCAGAGATGTAGGAACCAAAGGGGCAGAACAGAGAAGCTTCAAAATGACCAAATAGCAGCTGCATGCAGGAGGTTGGGTCAGATCACTGGCTGCTGTAAAGCCCAATATTGGGGGTTAAAATGAGATTCATGAGGGCTATTTTTTTTTTTCCAAGCCTGCAAGCAGAGCCTAGGAGTGCTGAACTGGTGCATGGATGCCCAAAGGGCTGCCTTAATGTCCCTCAGAGGACCCAGTGGCCCAGAAGGAGGCATGGAAGAGGTTTGCCTGTGCCTGAACCCATGGCTGATAGCACAGTTAGTATCTCTTTTGCATTCAGATAGTTAATCTGCTGATGAATGGTCAATTTGGACACTTTCAACTATAGCAGCATCCTGAAACTTTGCCATTGTCTTCTTGGGTGTTTGCAGGTAGCCCAGCCTGTGGGTGGGAAGGGTGAAAATACCCTTGGAAAGCCACGGGGAAAGGGCACTCTTCTTTAATCTGGAGCTGTGACTTAACCAGCTTTTTGCTTTCAATTGGTGAGACAGCCATGTGGGGATTACCAGTGCTATACATAGCTTGCTCTTGGCTGTGCCCTCTTCTGCTGGGAACACTTAAGAGCTGTGTCAACCTCTGAGCTGGGGACCCTGCATGCTGCTTGTCCATTGTTGTTTGCCATCTGCACGGTGTTTCTCTGCCAGCACTTGGTGGGGGCATTGGTAGGACTAGAAGAGCACAACAGTGAAGCTGGAAGCACTCAGAAGTTGGGTTTCCTCATTGGGAAATCCATCATAAAGGATAAACCTGTGGGCTGGTTTCTGCTTCCCAGTTTGGGAGTCGGAATGCATCTCTGAAGTTGATTTGATGGGGTTTTATCTGAACAAAAGGGGGGTTGTGTTTGGGGTTGTTTTATTTAATTGCATGTTTAGCTCATCAGGGACTCAGCAGTGGTGTTGGACTGTGTGTGTCCATGTGTGACATGGAGATAAGCGAAGGCGTAATCCAGAATTCCTCTGCTTGATAGCCCCTTATCTCTGGACATGTGCTGTGTGTTTTCTCTCTTGGTGGGTCCTCTCAGGGGTGCTGGCTGGGTAAACAGTTGCTGGGTTTAATGTTGAGTTTCTGGGATGGTCCTGCTTTACTGGCTCCTAAGTTAGTGTGGGGAAGCACCTGAAAGTGAGCTCCTGACCAAGGGCATACAAGCAAGCAAACCCTCAATAGCTTGTCAAGGAAATAGCTGGTATTGGTTAACAGGCATGGCTGGACGTTTTTAGCATCCTATTCAAATTACATCCTGCTCCACAGGAATCATTAGCACTTCAATATTGGATACTTGGATTTCTACGCGTCATGTCTCGTGTCAGTCAGGGTGTGTGTAAGGGAACTTAGTGAGGGTATGGGGGTTAGTATTCTGTTATAGTTGTACTTGGCAACAAATGTTCTGTGTCAACTACTTCAAATCCTTTGAATTCCAGTAGATCAGAGCACAAGCAGGAAGTGTTATCCTAGGTGAAGCTGCTTAGCAGGGGATCTGTGACTTGACATTTTTTTCATTGAAGCTAGCAGCTGCCCAAGTGATCCTGCGCAGCCTGTTGTTGAGGTGTGGAATAGCTGCACGAGAAGGGCACTCAAACTAAAGCAAACATATGTGTTTGTGTGTATCTATAACAATTACATGCAGACTGCTCAAAGTGTTCCATTTTGCAGCATACTCCACATACTGCACTACCTAATAAAGAAGTTCTGTATGTCAGTGATACTGAGGAATCTAGCAAGTGTCTGGTGGGCTGCAGCTGTGTTGCTGTAGAACATTGGCATGAAGACTCAGACTGTTCTGAGTACTCTGGCTGGTGTAGTGAGACCTCTTTATGTAGACCTTGTTTTCAGATTTGAGGGAGAGCGTCTTGCTGAGCATCAGGGATTCCTCCAAAGTGACATCTTCACTTAAGGACGGAAAATAGGCGTAGCTAAAAATGAAGCTTCCTGTTGACAGAGTGGGGATGAGTCATTGTGGTTTGCAGTCAAGGGGTAGGACCTTTCCTTCACTGCAGGTTTTTACTTCCAGATACGGTCTTAGAGCAGCAGGTTCAGGTATTTGTTACTGAGACCACCAGCTGGTGTTCAGGTGGTGTAACACAATGGATAGGTGTCTGTGTTGTGAGCACACCTTCACTGACCTAGCAGGCAGTTGCAGCTACAGCACTGTGGAGTTAGTAGTGAGGGTCTAGCTGTGGCTCTCCCAATACATCCAGTTGCTTACCCCAGTGCATTTTTTTTTTCTTGTCCCAATGCCTGTTGTCTTTGGCATTAGCTGTGTTTCCCCTTTGCTCACCCCACCCTGTGTCTTTGTATCCACAGAACGATGGAATGGTTTGGGTTGGAAGGGACCCTTAAAGGTCAGCTAGTCCAACTCCCCCCTGCAGTCAGCAGGGATATCTGCAACTAGAGGTGGTTGCTCAGAGCCCTATCCAACCTGGCCTGGAATATTTCCAGGGATGGGGCATCTACCAACTCTCTGGCTAACCTGGGCCAGTGTTTTACCATCCTCAATTTAAAAATTCTTCCTCCTCTCTAGTCTAAATCTCCTTCTTTTAGTTTAAACCCATCACCCCTTGTCCTGTTGCAACAGGCCCTCCTAAAGCCAGATGTCCCAAAGGAGGTGAGGAAGACTGTGAATGTTATCAGCTGCCTTCATGTCAGAAGGTTTGAGACTGACCCCCACATTTCATGAAGGGGTTTTTATTGCAAGTTAGATGCCAAGGCAGACTGGAGAACCAGCATTACAGTTGTTCCTGTGTAGGTCTCATTGAAAAGCACTGGAAGAAGTGTTCATAACTTAAGTGCTGGTGAAGGGCATTGAGCTGTGCCAGGAACATTCTTCAATAACTGTTAGTTTGTAGGAGGCAGTCTCTAGCAGTGCTGAAGGTGTTGAGCCTGTGGGAGGATTTACCTCTCCTGTGTTTGCAGAAAGGGATGCTGATTTTTCGTTCTCCTACATACTTGAATTGTGGTGTTTTGTTCTTTTAAGAATGCCTGAAGAGCACTGCTGAGGATTTGAGGACAATTTCCTTTTAGGGGAAAACAATAAAGTTTTATATGGGGTATAAATTACTACAAGTTCACTGGGAAAGGGTGTTAATTATATTTCATTAAGGAGATTGTAAGCAGACTTTGGTGCTCGTTCTCTTTTATGTACTGGAAGACAAAGAGAAAATGCTAAATGGTTTCTCTTGAACTTGTGGTGAGGAAAGAGGAACTAGTCTGGTTTCAGGACTACTCAGGCTGAAGTGATATGTCAGTGTAGAGGGAAGAACAGCAGAACACCATCTTGTCCAAGTGCTGGGTTTAGCATTGTGGTTTTAAGGCTATGCCTTTACTTTCTTTTCACAGAGTTTGAGCAGAAAGTAAAAGAGTGTATATATTCCTGTTATAGCTTGAAGCAAGAGGGGCAAATCCCTCTCTTGCTAACCATGTTTGTGGTAGAAATCCATAATGGTACAGCAAGTCCTGTGCCCTGGTGGCGCTGTCCTTAGTGGTGATGTGCCATGTGGAGGGAAACTGCCACATCTTGCTGGCATGGTTTTTGGCAGGCAGCTCTGGCATTAGCTCCAGGTAGCTCAGAAGAGAAGAAAACTTGGCAGATGAGGGAAAAGAGGTAAAAGCACCTGTTTGTCACTCAGGTATTTTTCATTTCTAGACTCCATGCTTAAGAAAAAGCAGCTGGATGTTCATGTCTGAAACTCTGATGTATCACTTCTGTAACAAAAAAAAAAAGTGTGATTTGATTTCTTACCTAGCTCAGGCTAGAGAAGATAAAGTCAGTGGAACTAGCAGATTGTCCAGTTCTTTCAAAATCCTGAAGTACCAGGCTGCAAGACCAGACTTAATTGCAGAAGGCTTTTCTTGATCTTTAACTTGAATCAATTGAAGCTATAAATGGCTTTGCTGTGTGAAAAATCTTCCATGGCTGCCAAGACATTAATCCCACTTTTTTTAACCTCTTGGTGGTTTGGGTTTGGTTGGTTGTTGGGTTTTCACCCTGCTTCAACCCAAGGTGCCATGCTTTTACTTTGGTGTTGGATATTAACTTCCAGGCATGAGAGCGTAACTTTGGTCTACCTCAGCTGCTTGGCTGCTCATGGGTGTCAGAGCTCTGATGCAGCTTAAGGTTTGATTGTGGTTTTGGTTGGTTGTGGTGGTGGTGGTGTTTGGTTTTTTGTTTTTTTTTTTTCCCCAAAAGGCAGAACTTATCAAAGCAGAGTCCTGCAACTTTTTTCCCTCATCTTCTGCTGCCACATTGATTTCTGTGGTGCCATTGTCCATTGGTTGAGTTACTATGCTACTTTGGAAGAAAACCTTGGCCTTGAAGGCAGGTGGCTTGTGCTAAAAATGTAGCACAATATGGGCTTAAACAAAAGCAGAAAATATGGAATCTGGTAGCTGGAATGTCAGCATTTGGCTGGTGGCAGTTGGATCTGAGTGCATTGTTCCTATGGAAATTGCATTCAGAGTTTCACAATTCATTTGTAAATCTCTACCAACAAATGTCTTGACTTTGACAATAGTAATGTGTCTTACTTGGGCAGAGTCTATTTTTTTTACTTAAATGTAATATCCTATTACTGTTAACACTACATCACATGATTCCTACTATTATTCTCCTTGAGTCGTCCATTCTGGGATTTCAGATGGGTACCAAATGCTCTTTGCTTCCTCTAATAACCCTCTCTATTGTTTTCTGGAGAGATCTGTCAATTTTATTGAGCAGACTCTCAGTCTGCTGACTCCTGCAGCTGCAGAGAGCTGCGTTCTGAATGGAGAACACACACAGATATTCATACCTGTATCTGACCACAGATTGAAATAAAGTGACTTATTCCCGTGCCTTGGAAGGGAGGGGGGCTCCTTGTGATTTTTAAATGGATATCTGGAAGTTTTTCAGATGTTTTAAGTTCTAGATAGATGTTTTTGTGTTCTTGTTAGTAAAGTCGGTATAAATACCTATTTCAAAGGTCCTAGAGGAGGAGACAAGTTCTTGGCCTCTTTAGGAACTTCGAACTCTTAGTTAAGCACTCTTTCATTTAAAAAAAAAAACCAAAACAACCCTACTATTTGTCCTTAGATCTGTTGCAGTTCATAAACTCAGAGGCCATGAACTAATATTGTTCACTCTTCGTTGGTGTTGTACATTTTGCAGAAGGCGTTTTATCTCCCAGCGCTGCTCTCTAGACTTTTTAGAAGACATAGTGGAATATGCCAGTGTACAAAGGTACTTTTTTTCAAAAGCAGCATTAACCTCAGCTCGTTGCATGCAGTCTTCTCCTCCCTCCACCCTCTTCCACGCCAATATCTGAGGTCCTGCATGCTAGTGCTGCCATCTGATCATACAACCGGCACGGCTTGTTTTTCAGAGCACTTAACAAGCGGTTTTCTTTTTTTTTTTTTTTCTTTTTTAATATAATTGCAGAACCAAGCATATATCTGGGTCTCCAAGACACAAAAGTTTGAAGAAGATGCACTTCATCAAGAACATGAGGCAATATGACACCAAGAACAGCAGGTAACTTCTGGAGGTCAAGTTGCCTCCTGTATGCTTGGGGGAAGTAGGATGTGCTCGGTTGTAGGCTCTTGTTTGATGCAATTAGCTATTTAAGATCAGTGGGAA
Organism: Indicator indicator; assembly: GCF_027791375.1. Lineage (NCBI taxonomy): Eukaryota > Metazoa > Chordata > Aves > Piciformes > Indicatoridae > Indicator > Indicator indicator. The sequence continues at coordinate 12,217,437 of NC_072033.1, read as the reverse complement.
TAGAATCATAAAATAATTCAGCTTGGAAAAGACCTTTAAGATCATGGAGGCCAACCATTAACCCAGCACAGCTGAGACCATAGGGGTCTTTGTTAGCTGTATACATCTCTGGAAAGCAGAAGGTGCTTAGCTGATACATCTGGAGCAAGGTTCTGACGGCTCAGCTATCCTGATTTGAGGAGGTTAAATCATTCTCTTCTAACATCTTCGTTATCTAGCACACATAGAGGTCAGAGCTGAGGAGGATTTAAGGAAAATGGCTCAGTTAAGCCAAATTCTTGGCTCACAGTTGCTGGGTAGAAGAGAAAGGGGAGGTTGTAGTCATATTTAGTATTAATAGAGGTGTGAGATTTCATCTAAATGTTTTCACATCATATTTTCACAAGGTTTATGTAAAAATTACCTAAATACAGATGTGTATTTAAAGACTGAGATCTCCTTGAAGAGCTCCCAAGGTGATGGCAGTTACTGAACATTGGGTTTTGATGCCGAGCTTGGCTCTAAGGACCGACAGTGTGAGAATGAAACACCTGCTTTTGTGCTGCTGTCGGAAAGCAGGCAATCCAAAGCAGTGTCTTTATGACTTACAGAGCAATTTAAAAGGAGTTCTGTGTTCATGTTGCATAAAAAGCTGTTTGGTAGCTTCTGAATCTTCTTATCCTGATCTTTTCATATCTGCTTACAGGATAGTCTTAATCTGTGCTAAAAGAACACTGTGTGTGGCTTTTTCTATCCTACCTTACGGGGAGAGTTTACGGATCAGGTGAGTCATTTTTGTCTGCTTTGAAATCTCTGCTCTGTTGCTTGCAAAAGATCCTTTTAAGTGAGTATGGTTGATGTAGCTCTGATGTTTGGAAGGACAAAAGCTTGCTATCACAGCAGTAATATCAGACACCACAGTGTCCAAGTATTCATTCAAATTCCAGGAGGTAAAAAATAAGTGGAAAAGAGACTTTTCAAGTGTTTATTCCCATTTTCAAGCACACCAGTCCTGTGACAATCCCTGAAACCAACTTAGAACAGAGATGTGCTTTGCTGTGGAGATTTCCTGCACAATTGAAGTGGTCAAAAAGCAACTATCTTTAGTGCAACAATGATGTCAGCAAAAATAGAGCATCAGGGAAGGATGCTGCTGCCTGTACAAAGCAAAGCTTCAAGGTTTTGTAGTGAAGTTACACTTTAAGATGTTCTTCTGTATTTCAGTTTTAAGCCATGAATGAGACTATTTGCAGTCTTAAGAAAAACAGAAACTCTTTAGACTGACTGAAACTGCTTTTGGTGTTTGTACTACTTTATATACAGAACTGTCAATATGATCGCTTATGAGGAACAAAACCTGCTCACTGAGTTTCCCCCCAGCTTTGCTCAGTCCCATGTGAAATCCAAGCTGATTTCTGTGATGGTTTGTGACCTACAAACACACACCATAGGAAATACTGGTTTTATTCTAATCCACTTGTGGCAAAACAATGGTGGTGTCAATTCTGTCCTGTACTTAACTTATGGACAAAGGAAACGGATGTTTAGTGCTGGGAACTGTATTGTATGCAAATACACTTGCCAAAAAAAGAGTCCATGGGAAAATTCTCACTTCATAGAAATCAGCAAGGTCAGTGGAGCTATTTTAGAGCAGTTCTGAGCACTGTGTGGTTCTGTAAGCTGGCAGGGCAGGTCTCCAACTGGAAGCTACTTTTTGACATCGGAATATAGGTGACAAAAGCTGTGTGCTGCCATTGCTGACGCAGAGTTCTGCTGGCAGCCTTCCTTCTTAATTTGAGCTTCTGTGCACAGTGGTTGGAAAAATTGCAACTGAAAGGAGAGTTTCTAGTCCTGGAAGGCTAGCAATATAAATCTTGTTTGCTGTTAAATGTTTGGGCATTATTGCTAACATGGAATGGTCTTAGCAGAGAGACCATTTTCAAAGCCCCAATTTAATTTTGATAGGTATATTGGTAGGGATTTGAGTTAAAAGGAGATGAAATCTGATTCTTTAGTTGCTGAACACCATGTTTTGAAAAGAGTAGTTATAAATGAATGCTTTCTTGGAAGTGGGATTGAGTCACTGCCCTCAATATGAGACCTCTGACCTGGTGGTGGTGGCTGTAGCTATTGGATGGATCTGATCAATACCATAGAGGAAGCTGGGCTTGGGCTGCACTTTTTAATAGTTCGCTTTCTTAACTGCATTTAGTGATCTAAAAATGGAAGGACAGAAGCAGCGACATCCTTCTGGGGGAGTTTCAGTCTCCACTGAGATGGTGCTTGGAATGGAAGGCGTAGAGTTAGGTGCTGATGGCAAGGTAAGGAAGTATTTTATTTGGTTTTGGGTGGGTTGTTTCTTTTTTTCTTTCGTAATGCCAGTGACCAAACCACTGACTGGAGCAGGGGCCAGCAGATGGATAAGATGGCTGCCTTCACTCCAGGACCTTTTTATGCTGAGACAAATCTCTTAATTTATGCAGTGGTTTTCCACCCATAAAGTGAAAGCCCTGACTTTTCAGAGCAATGGAATCTGGTTTAGATCTTTAGTTTGAAATGTCTGACTTGTGATAAAGCTTCTTCTGAGGAGGCTGTTGAAGCCTGTGACCACTTCTGTTTCTGAAGAATTGATTTGACACTGGTAGCTCAGGCAACACGAGTGATGTTTTGATAGAAATACAGGTGAGATTTATAGCTCAGATTTATATAGTGCCAGAATTTTACTGATAGGATTCTTCCCCCGTTTTTTGCCACCCCACCAAATCTTCCACAACATTTCCATGTTGAAGTTGTGGAAGCAAAGGGTATTCCTAATCTAATTTTTCCCATTCCTCCTGTCTCACAATTTCAAAGTCCCTACTCCCAAAAACAAACTCCAGGGAATTCATGAGTTGGAAAATCCTTGGTGTCCTCAAATGGGCTTTTCAGTAAATGTCCCTCTAAGTACTACAACTTTCTCTTTCAGGTTGTGTCTTATGCAAAGTTCTTGTATCCCACCAATGCCCTGGTTGTTCGCAAGGCTGACAGCCACAGTGCTGTGCCCTTGTGTCGAGCCAGTGCTTCACGGAGTCTTCCTGCAGCAAGATACAAACCTGTGACAGCAAAAACCTTACCAGCAGGAACAGACCTTGGTAAGGACAGCTGCCAACTTTGTTGTTACTTCTGCACACAGCAAAAAAGCATAAAAGGAATGTATTATCTGAAACTACTACAAGTGGTGAAGTGCATTGTTAGGAAGGATGTGCTGCAGTGGAAGGAGACTGGGTTTAGCACAGCCTGCTAGAGAAGCCTCATTAAGGAAGTATAAATGAGGAGCCTGACGACTGAGACTTGCAGACATTCCTTTATGCAACTCAGGGAGCACAAAGCATTGAATCATTAAGGTTGAAAAAGACCTTCAAGATCATAGAGTCTAACCTTTAACCCTGCTCTACCAAGTCCACTACTAAGCCATATCCCAAATCACCACATCTACATGGCTTTTAAACACAGAATCACAGAATTGGTTTGAAAAAGATCTCTAAGGTCATCAAGTCCAACCTAACACCACCATGGCCATTAAGCCATGTCCACGCATTTCTTGAACACCTCTAGGGAAGGTGACTCCACTTCCCTGGGCAGCCTATTCCAATGTCTGACCACTCCTTCAGTAAAGAAATTTTTCTGGAGATCCAATTTAAACCTCCCCTGGCACAATTTTAGGCCATTTCCTCTGATACTAGAGAGAAGAAACTGACCCTCACCTCACTATGATCTCATTTCAGGTAGTTGTAGAGAGCAGTGAGGTCTCCACAAGAAATATCTGATGTACATAGACATCTGTAGATAACAGGTGGTGGTCTTCACCTTCTAGCACAGGAACAATGCAAAAGCCAAAGAGTTTGTGACAACAATTCCTTTTCTTGTGTAAAAGAGCAAACCTGACAACTCTGCTGTCTGTTAGTGTGTAGACAACTCTTGCGCAGTTGTTTTCTGTGCGTATTTGTGGATCACAAATTGAGTTTGCACTCAGTTTAGTCTAAAATGGTGCATCAGGAACATGCTGGTGAAAGCTTTTGTGGGTTTTTTAAGTAATTCTAACACCTGACCAGGACATTATGTGACTGGAGGTGCACTTTACCTGTGCTATGGGATCTGCCAAAATGTTTTACTTTTGCTGTTTGAACACTTCAGACAAAACAGAAAATCTAAAGCTCTGTCTTGTGACCCAATGTGCTTTCCTTATTCCATTAGGAAGTGAAGTTGGGGAAGCTTCAGAGTATGATCCAAATCTTCTGGATGATCCTCAGTGGCCCTGTGGAAAACATAAACGTGTTCTCATCTTTGCCTCTTACATGGTGAGTTCTCTGCCAGCCTCATGGCCAAGGATTCAGCAGGGTTTTTGCACTCAGCTGGTTGGGGATCAACCTGACATGTCTCTCCATGTTGTCATTTGATTCTTGTAAGCAAAAAGTTACTAATTTAAGACTTTTAGTTGAGATTTAACATAGTCTATTACTCAGGACATTAGACAACTATTAAATGGTGAATAACAACACTCAGGTTTGCTTCTGCATTATTGGAAGATTTGTTTCTCTCTCAGTGCTGGTCACAAGAGAAATGATAAACTCTGCCTCTTGTGTTTCAGACTACAGTCATAGAATATGTGAAACCCTCAGACCTTAAAAAGGATATGAATGAAACCTTTAGAGAGAAGTTTCCTCATATCAAGTTGACACTGAGCAAAATTAGGAGGTAAGAAACAAGCACTGAATAACAAGAACATCCACGCTGTAAAAGTCTGCTTTCATCTTCCACTTGTATGGAGCAAATATTTGATCTATTAATAGTATAAATGATTAAACACTAATCTCTTGTTGCCATGTGTAGGATGACAACCCTGTATGGGAATGTTTAGGGTGCTGAGAAGGGATAACAGTTGGTTTTCATAGGTCCACCTAAAAGGGTTTTGTTCTGCCAACTGTGGAGTTCTAACACTCGCAGGCAATTAACAGTGAGGCAGCATTAGCCTTGAAACAGATACTTGTAACCTGATTGTTTGGCTGCAGTGCAGTCATGCTCTGGCTGGATTGCCTTTCTGGACCCTCTGGCTTTTTTTGCCTTTCAATTACTAGACTCCCTGATGACCATGGACTCTAGGGTAAAGAAGAGTGTTAGGTCTGGGGAGTCTTGGTGAAGATAAGCATTTTATAAAGGCAGGACTGTGCCACACAGATTTTCTTATCTTCCATGAAGTGCATGTGGCTGCTCATCAGTGAGATGTGCTGTTGTGCCTTCAGAGAGCTGTAATCCTGCTGGTATTACAGTGATTAATGCAATCAGGGCCTTCTGAAGTAGCTAGCTTAAACACGATTCTGCTGACTCACCAGGGCTGTGTAACTCAGCTCCAAGTGTGAGGCTTGCTCAGGCACAATCTGTGTTCTGCCACTGTCTTCCATACTCCTCTTTGCAGCTGTTTTAAGTAGTGTGTTCACACAAAGATGCTTTTGCAGGATGGGTGGCAGCCATGAGAGGTAGCATCTCATGGTGAAGGGCTAGCTGTTATAAAGGGAGGTGTGTAAACCCATCTGCCTCCCTCCTCAGACCTGATTCTTCCACGAGGTGTGTCACAGACAGGTCTCTGCACAGCAGCTGCTGTGATCTGCGTGGCTTTGATGTGGTGTTGGGTAGGTCAGAAAGGTTCAGTATGATACGAATCATGAACCAATTTGCGAGCCCAGTGTGGTGGGTTGGAAACTCCCCCCAATATTAAATTTACCAGACTAGCTCAGTTTGGAAGCAAATGGAGCTATATTTACATGCAAAACTGCAGTCTGCAATGGAATTCAATGAATATATACAAATACACAGTATTTACAATATTTACAGATATTTACAATTAACAAAACAGCACAATCCCGCCCTGGCCAAAAGAGACCAGGAAAGCTGCCTGCCCTGCCTCCCCTTCCCTGCCTCCTCCTGACCCCCCTGGCCAAAAAGGAAAGAGAGAGAGAAGCAGATATGGTTAATACCAGACCAAGCAGTCAAGGTCAGCAGAGATGTGTTAGAAATCCTCCCAGCGAAAGAAGCAAGAAGAGAGCAGACAGTGCACCACACTGCCCAACATTGTGTTGAGCTATCCCTCCAATGGAATCGTTCAGAATAATCATTATTTTTTCCTTTTTACACCCAATAGTGATTTCTTTACATTTTTACTACTTTCTGCTCAAGATCTGTGAAAAATTTTAAAGGCATAGCCTAAAACCAGCACACCCAGAGGGAATCATACAGCTGTAGCTTGTTTGTGAGGCAGCAAAGCCTTTGACAGATTAGGAGCAGATGAGGAACTGTTCTTCCACAGCAGATGCTGACAGCCAGGTCAAATCAGCTTGTGCATCAGCTCCAGCTTGCTGCCAGCTGGACTTCTCCAGTCTAGGGTAATACTTGTTGTGGTTTTCCAAACAGGAGTCTTGCCCATATGCTCTTGTGAGTTCCCAGGCTGCAGTGTTTCTGAGAGCATGTCACAAAAGCTGTCATGTTTGAGAGGTTGCCTTCTTTCCTGTTCCCAGTCTGAAGAGAGAGATGCGGAACCTGAGTGAAGAGTGCAATCTGGAGCCCGTTACTGTCTCCATGGCTTATGTTTACTTTGAGAAGCTCGTCCTCCAAGGCAAACTCAACAAACAGAACCGCAAACTGTGTGCTGGTGCTTGCGTTCTGCTTGCAGCCAAGATCAGCAGTGATCTCAGGAAACATGAAGTCAAACACCTTATTGATGTAAGTACTCTCAGACTCGTTTCAGATGTTGTCAAAACTTTTTCTCTCTAGCTCACAGAATAAGACAAAGATTAAAGCCAAGATTTTCAGTGGTGTGTGCTTGCATTTAAGGTCAGCTCTTTCAGTCTGCTTTATGTCTCATTAGGGCCTCTTCCTTGATTATTTAATTTTTATTTTTAGTTATAATTAATTAAAACTACTTGACTGGTGCAGTCTAATGTCCTACTGATCCTACAGTGAGGTTATTTTTGCACTTGGTTTCTCAGGCAAGCATATGGAACTCTTGTGTGGGTGTCTCAGCTGAGCTGATAAGTTGGTTTACTTGTATGATCCCTGGAAACAGTTTTGATTCTGTATAGGTACAGCTCTGGCCATGCATTGCTGGTTCCTGCTTTATGCTGACTTTAACTCAGTGTGTTATCTTGTGGATTAACTGTTTGGCTTTTTTCTCCCCCCCCCTTTTTTTTTATTGTTGTAATAGAAACTAGAAGAGAGATTCAGATTCAACAGAAGAGATCTCATTGGGTTTGAATTCACCGTCCTTGTAGCTTTGGAACTGGCTCTTTACCTTCCTGAAAACCAAGTTTTACCTCATTACAGACGACTCACACAACAGTCTTAACCAAAGCTGTGCTCCAGCTGACAGCCAGTGGCACTGGAGATCGCATCACTGATGGCTGCTGGTGGAGTTGCCACTGGCCTCCCTGTGCTGCTGTGTGCCCTGCCATGGCTACAGCGAGTTCTGGTGTGGTGTTAAACTGTTGAGGCATGTTATGGACATGTGTGCTAAGTCTGGAGGATGGTACGAGAAGAGTTGTTGGACTTTATTTTCTTTTGGACATTTAAAGCACAAATATTCACCAGTCAGCTGTCATGGCTGCTTATTATTCCTTATTTATCTTTTTTGGTTTTCTTAAAACTGTTCTTCCCTATGAAGAATACTATGGTATTGTTTCTTTTGTTTTAAAGCCTTTATTATATTCCTTGAGACTAAAGGAAGCATCACTTCCATTCCAGTGCACCATAAAGTTCAGATGTTTTTAAGAATCTTCTCACATTTTTACATTACTGAAATGCATACTTTATTTTTTTAAAGATGTGCCTAAAACTGGCTGGTCTGGTACCAGTGTTTTTTAAGTTAGTTCTGTTATTTGGTAGGGAAACCTGAATTTGTATAGCCATTTATTCTTTACCTGCATTGGCCTTGCATAAAAAAAGGAGAACAATTCCAGTATATCTGCACTAATGATACACAGGGCATCTACTCTCTCCTATACTCTAGATCTAGAAGTAGCAAGTTTGAAATTACTCTGTTCCGGTTCAGTTAACTATTAATACCTTACAAAATATACATTTTATTTATGGAGGAGTGTTTGAAAATCTCTCATGAAGTACCACGTGTTGAACGAGGTGGCTGCAGCAAAGGGATTGCTGTCCTCATTCACACTTCAGTGGAAGATGAGCACATGACTAAAAGCAATTTGCTGTCAAATGTATCATTTATGACTTCATTTTGTTTCCAGTGTTCTGTAGTCTGAAACAAGCACCTTCAGTATGACTGTATTATATATGGTCCTACGTGCTCTGAGCAAATAGTTCAGCCAGTAGAGCTCCTGCTGCCAAACTAAGCCAATGAAAGCATGACCAATATGTAAAATGCTACCTTTTTACTCTGTTCTTCCAAGCATTGCATCACTGTGATGGTCCTCATACAACTGGCTTTGCACATCTGAACAGCCACCAAAGGGCTGGTGCCCAGCAGTGCTCTGATGCATGCTCAGAGGTTAAATAACTTCTGACCTTTGGCTATTCCTTCATTTGGTTTGGGCCTTGTTTTGTTTTGTTTTTCCCAAATATCCAAGATGGGAATGAACTCTCAGTTATATGTGGAACCTTCTGTGATACTGGCTCTTGGTTTTATTTTCTGAAGCAATATTATGATACAAGTAACTGTGTCCATTTGCAAGGAACTGATGCTTGGCTAGTAGGACTGAGACATTTGGCATTTAAGTTTGAGTCCTAAGTGAGATGCTATACCTTGTACTGAGGTAAGGGATCTGCTCTCCCATATGTAAAGTAATGTAAATTTCTGTTCTTTGTATTGAATGTTGGTTGTAGCCAAAACCAAAGCTGAATCTTTTGCTTTTCAGCTGTGTTTTGTCTGAAGCTAGTTTGGCTTCATTAGAATTGCAGCAGACTTTACTGGAGCCCCTTCTTCAAGTGAGGCTCAAAATGTGGTTTTGGTTTTTTTGGTTTTTTTTTTCCTAGATAATAATTACAATTACTAACAAATCTTTTGTAACTGTGTTCAGATGTATGTAGCTTCAGGTTATTTGTGTAAAATTTTAATATGCTTGTGATTTCTCTCTAACACAGAAGGATTTTCCACTCTCCATAAGTGAGGTGGAACTCATAAGTTAGACAATAAGCTTGCCAGTTACCTTCCAAAAGGTCTTTTAAAAATTGCCTACTAGTTAAACTTTCTACTGAATATTACTGTCCTTGCATGCAAGAAATATTGAGGTACTCAACATCTAGTGTGTAATGAGCCTTCAAATTAGCACACAGTGGTGAAGACTTGTGAGGTAGTCCACCACTGCCTAAAGTCAAGGGAGAGGACAGGAGTAGAACTGAGCAAATAAAATTTCTCATGCAGTATCTCCAGAACCATTAAAACACTTTGCTTAGTTTGAATGCAATCAGAAAATGTCTTTTTCTGGAACTTCTTTGTTTAGTGTATAAAGCGCTTTCTGTAACAAAGCTTAACTTTCTTTTATCATCATCTATGGGAAAAAAATGCACTTTGGTTTGCAACACTTTTCAGTCTCTCTTCAGTGGAAGTTTATCTAGTTGCAGTGGGCATTTGGGCTCTAGTTACACTCCCAGAACCTACGGTTTGACGTCATAAGCCGGCAAGCTTTTGTTTCGTTTCAGATGGACAAATTAGGATAAGGAGCATGAAATTACAGAATGCTGAATGTGGTCTAAAGGCTGCTTTGAAGCATTGGCCTGGGTGCACACAGTGTTCTTGAGCTCAAAAGCTGTTTGGAGCACAGGCCAAAAATGACATGGTGAAGCCATCACTGTGCTGATGTCTCTGGTAGAGAATGGGCTTGGGGCTGATGCTGTCCAGAGGCTTGTACATCAGTACTTTGTGGTGTTATCTGTGCAGGAACAGCCCTTCTGCAGAGATGCAGTCACTTGTATGTTGCGTGTGTTGATTTCCTTTCTGTTTCTGGACTGTAGCTTCCAGTCCTGCCTGGGAATATTCATCTTCTCACCTAAAAGCTGCCACCATGTGGCAAAGGACTACTACTGCGTAGTCCGTTAATAAACTGAAAGGGGGACCCAAAAGAATCCAGCGATCTGCCGGCTTTACATCCTCACAGCCCAGCTCCTCTTGCTTTGGAGAGAAATGCCGGTTTACACCGAGGGGTCTAGTGCTGTGTTTGTGTAAAGATGCTGCTGGGCTGTCCCAGCAGGGAGAACTCTCTTGATAAGAGGCTGTACATTTTTATGTAAACAATACTGTTATCGTTTTGTCTTATCCATTATTTAAAAGTTCTGAGTTGTAGCCTGTTCCTTTATTATTTTTTTCCACCCGTGAACTTGTGAAATTAAGATGCTGTGAAATAAAAACTGTTTTATTACATGTTTTGTAACCAAATGTCTTGCTTGGGAATGATCTTTTGCTTTCCCTCAGGGTTGCTCCTGGGGTGGCTGGTTTCTATGTACTGCATCTATTCCCCTTGAATTACTGCGTTTGGTTTGAGGAGATTGAGGTGCTGAGGTGTGGCAAGAGAGGAGCAATGAAAGTGGGGAAGGGCTTGGAGAAGAAGTCCTATGAGGAGCAGCTGAGGGACCTGGGGTTGTTCAGCCTGGAGAAAAGGAAGGGGAAGGGAGACTTTCTACCTCCCTACAACTCCCTGAAACAAGGCTGGAACCAGTCTCCTCTCCCTAATAAGTGATAGAAGGAGAGGAAATGGCCTCGAGTTGCACTGGAGAACATTGAGGATGGCTATTAGGAGAAATTTCTTTACCAAAGAGGTTCTCAAACTCTGGACTAAGCTCCCAGGGACTGGGTTGAATACTCATCCCTGGAGATGAGACAGAGATGCGGTGCTGAGGGACACAGTTTAGCGGCAGACTTGGTAGAGCTAAATAAGGGTTGGGCTTGTTGATATTTAAAGGTCTTTTCCAACCGAAATGATTCCCTCAGGGCCATGGAGCCATCCCCTCCTTCGACGAGCAGCGGCCCGAGTTGGGGGTGGTGGGACCCGCTGAGGGGACAGGCCCTCGCCCCGGGGATCCCCCAAGCTCAGCGGCGGCACGCTAGCGCCGCTGCCCTTCCCCTAGGCCCGCCTCAGCTGCGGGAGACACTTCTCTTATCGCCGGCGTTTAACGGACACCCCCCCGGCCCGCCCGCGCTGCTGACGTCACGCCGTCCCGCCGCCGGAAGCTGCTCCGCTCCCCTCGACGTCTTTCCGCTTCCGCTCCCGTCCCGTCCTTTCCGCCGCGGCGCACGCGAGGTAGGAGTGGGTTTCGGCGCTGCTCCGGAGCGAGCGGCCCGGGCGGGGTCCTGGGGAGGCTCTTCCCACCATATCCAGGCTGCTGTGAGGCCGGGGGAGGGACGGGCGTGCCCCGGGCTCGCAGCTCACGGGGAGGGTGGCGGTGGGGACGGTCTTCGTAGGCCGGGCCTGGCGAGTCCTGCTGTGATTCTTCCAGGTATTACTGCTTGGTGCCTGTGCTTCAGCGGCAAACCGAACGCGATGCAGAACGACGCTGGGGAGTTCGTGGACCTCTACGTCCCTCGGAAATGGTAAGCGGGTCCCTTCAGCGGCAGGGGGAGCCAGTGGGGATGGTGGGTCTGTGATGCTTGGGACGGTTGGCAGTGAACTGACCAGAGGCCGATTCAGTTGGCAGGTTGTGTTGGAGTAATGAGTATCTGAAGACAAAATTACTAAATTTTCTTTCTGGTTTTGTATTTTAAAATGTTTTATATAAAGTGTATGTGTCTTTTGTTGTACGACTGTTAGCCTTAGAGTGGTAGATCGTAGATTGATAGTTACTTAAGTTGGAAGAGACCTTTAAAATCGTTGAGTCCAACTGTTAATCCTGCACTGCCAGATTAACCACTAAACTGCATCACTCAGCACCATATCTACACAGCTTTTCAATCCCTCCAGGGATGATGACTCCACACTACTCTGGGCACCCAGTTCCAGGACTGACAGTTCTTTTGGGGGAGAATTTTCTCCTCGTGTCCAACCTAAACTTCCCCTGGTACATCTGGAGGACATCTCATTCTGTCAGTTGTTGCCCAGGAGAAGAGACCAACCCCCACCTTCTCCAGCTTCCTTTCAGCGAGTTTTAGAGAGCAAGAAGCACTTCCTCAGCTTCCTTTTCTTTGGGCAGAGTCTCCTTTAAATGTGCTTGAAAGTGCATTTTAATTTTCTGAGCACTGAAAGCTTAAACTCTTACTGTCTAAACTTCTGGTCAGGCTTTAATGCATGTAGATTTGTCTGTCCATTTCCTTTTGTTTTCACTATGTTTTGTTATTTTATTCCTTAGCTCTGCCAGCAACCGAATTATTGGTGCTAAGGATCATGCTTCAATTCAGATAAATATTTCTGAGGTAAGTTTTGTAACAGACATGATAAGAGAGCTTCTACCCTTTGATGGAAGTTAAGAAGTCTAACAGCTTATGACATGTCTCCACATAATTCATTAAAGGCCATAGAAGTTTAGAACTTGAGGGTTTCCAAACATAGAAATATGTTGTGATGTTATCTCTGGTTATTTTTCTGCACATGGAAAATACTCATTAGACAGAACTTCATAAATCTTTGTATGCTGTTCTGTCTCTTAAGTGTTTCACTAAATACAACTTCCTGACTCTAGATGTTTAGAATTAGAAATTAGGAAATTTCTTTTCTATAGAAAAGGAGGAGAAGTGGTGCTTGATTCTAGGAGAGTCTCACCGCTTCTACCTTCACCTGTCTGTAAGAAAGCACAGTTCCTCAGTCCGTCTCTCTGCACCCTGGGTTTAAATTTTCTCGTGGATATTCTCAGTGTTTGTTCTAGTATGTCTAAACTTCAAGCAAAATCCAGTTTCCAGAGCAGAACTCTATTCCTGGGTCTACTTTGCTTCACTGAAATGTCTGTGCTTTGCTTGAATCATGAATCATTTGTGTTAATACATAGAAGTGCTGCTTTTGTGTTCTGTGAGCAGCTTTATCACTTTATTGACTCAGTGCTTGGGGTATTATGTGCTTGGAATTTTTCCCAAGGCATGCTGTTTATCTGTACTGACTGGTGATGTACATCTAGTTTTATTTCTGTAGCATAGGGAATTCATTCTTGTTTAATTTCATCTTCTCAAGGCAGTGTTACTGTGAATCCCTCCAAGCTTAACATACACGCTGAGAAAACCACAGCAGACCTTGACTCCTGCAGGATCCCAGTTAATCCAGTGGGCTCCAGTTAATTTAAACTCCTTTCAGCATGCCTTTGTTTACCCCATGTGGTACACAATGTTCCTATAGTTTATGAGCCATGTAGCCTGATTGATTTCTTTTGAGTGGGAGACACAAGGCTAAATTCCAGTGTTTTTAAATAACTTGAGTCTCTTGTGTTATCTGCCTAAAGAAATAATTTTAAATGCTCTGTTTCAAATTTCCTGCAAATACTAAGACAGATACTTTCCTTGTTCATTGTGTTTAATTCCTTCAGTGATCCTTGTAGCTTGTTTGCAAAGGATCAAAGATAAATAGAACTCCAACTCACAAAGTATTGCAGGGTTCACTACACTATTTGATTTCATTATTTATATTATGTCTTTATGATCTTTTTTATGTTAAACTTCTCAGCAGCTATGGAGATGAGACAATGTGTGTTCCTCAGCTTGTTTCTATCTTTATAACAATACTTTCTCCTTCCCCCTTTCAATTCAATTATCCCTAATACCCTAATGAAAAGAAACAAGAAAAAACTAACAAAGGCAGTGAAATCAACATGGAAACTTTACATTGAACTTTACCATTTTTTCAGAACTCAATTTTCTTCTTCTGGCTACCATTTTTTCTTGTGTTCTCATTATATTGTGTGATCCATTAAATTTTCTAGCTGCACTATGTAACTAACTGTAAATTCGAAAAGATAATTCATATCTGCAGCATTTTGACAAATAATTTTTGCCCTTAGGTGCTTGGCAAGCATGGCAGGAGTGTAAAACTTTGTAAGAATCTCTATGGAGTAACTTGTTTGTAATTACAGGTTGACAAGGTAACAGGCAGAGTAAATGGCCAGTTCAAAACATATGCCATTTGTGGACCAATTCGTAGAATGGTGAGTTAATTTCTTCACCCTCAAAACAATTGTGCTTCTTTTAATACCAGTTAATCGATTTTCAGATTTGTATTTGGCCATGAAAACACAATGAGCCTTCAGCTCATTCTGGTGGAAGAGCCTTTGTGGAGATAGTGAAGGCAGAGTGAAGACCTGAACAAATTCACTTACAGAATCATAAATTTGTTTCAGTTGGAAAAGGACTTTAAGGTCATCTAGTCCAACTGTGAACCAAACACTTGAAAGAATGAGTTTTTTCCTGGTTTTATCCTCAGTCCTTGGGCTTGTAGAATGATCTATGTTCTGTTGGGTTTTAAACACTGAAGGATGCAAGTGGATGTTTTTTAAGACAGCACAAGCTATTGATATCTGCCTTTGTTGTTTATAAATAATCTGACATTTATAATTAAAGATGCTGCTACCATGTCTTCAATTTGTCAAACATGATCTGAAGGTTCCTAGAGTCTATCAGAGGTCTGCTCACCCAAGAAGCACATCTTGTTAATTCAAAGATGTGTTTTACCAAGTTCAAACTCTTTTGTCATTCTTTAGGCTAAGAAATCATTTAACAGCTTGTTTTGAAAACTCTAATCTGGACATAGAAATCTGCGTTAAGAGGTTGTGCATTTCATTGTGAGCACTAAACACTGCAGCTGCCTCTTTTTAATGTCTCAGCAAGTCCTTGCTCACTTCAGAATCATGTTTGGTTTTTTAAAAGGGGGAATCAGACGACTCCATTCTGCGTCTGGCAAAAAATGATGGAATTGTTTCCAAGTAAGTATGTTTATCTTATCCTCTGACAGTTAGAGGGGTGACTTCCATAGCCAAATCCTGCTTTTTTTGAGATGAAAATGTGCACCCTATATTTATAGGAGGGGCTACACAGTTGGTTAGAAACATTTAGTGGAGCTGGTTGAAGCAAAACTAGTTTGTAACAGTGTTTGTTTGATTTTCTTCTAGGAACTTTTAACTGAAGAGACTTCAGTGTGGAACATCTGATGTAAAATAAACAGTTTGAACCTATGTTATGTTGTGTCTTTTGTTGAAGTCATAAACATCATTGGATTTATTACAGCTCATCTTTAAAGACTTGGAAATGTGTGTCTTCAAATAATACACAGATTCTTTTTATGAATTCTTAAATCAGCTTGTAAAACAGGGCCAGGGCTGAGAATGTAGAATTTCCACTTCACTCTCTGGTTCTCTGTCATCCTTTTCCAGTTTTACTAAGTTTTGCAATGAGTCACTGAAGATTAAGGGTTGGAAAGGGACCTTGAAAGATTATCCAGTCCAGCCCCTCGGCCAGAGCAAGATCACCTGGAGCAGGTCACACAGGAGCAACACATCCAGGCGAGGTTTGAATGTCTCCAGAGAAGGAGACTTCACAACCTCCAGATGCTGTAGCTGTGCTAAAGAACCTTTGGGATCTTTTATTGTCACTTCAGTGGGCCGTGGTGCTTCTGGCAGTATTACGACTGCATTAAAGTGCAGAAGCTCTTCACAACCTTCATTTTCTTGTGCAGAAACTGAGTTCAAGTAAGTGCTAAGCAAGAAGCATCTGCTGGTGGCACTGAGATATGGGTATGAGAAAGGAGAAGGATGTTCAGAGAAGAGCAGGCATTTATGTCTTGAGTCTGGTTAAAAACATGGGCACATCTATTGTGAAAAGAGATTTGCAATTTACTTTGGCTGTAATTCCCCAAAGACAAATCATGGCATCTTTTCTGGTGATGTCATGTCTCTGGTTTTGTTTTGCAGGAGGGATACAAGAAAAGGCTGTATCCTGTCTTCCAGGTTCTGCTTTTGGTTGGTAGGTTTTGTTGGCACAGACAGGGTTATCTGTCATGTGGTGTTTATCACATAGTGTGGGTGTCATAGGTGGGTTTGGTAGTTACAATATATTCTAGCGTGGTATGACTAGTGTGGAAAATTTCCCTTGTCAGCCACGTTTTACCAGTTTCTTATAATTACAGTATTCACAAGCTTGTCCTTAGGTCATGTGTTCTGATCTATACATTCTCAAGAATTACTGAGAGGTTATACTCAGTTTGTACCATGTTCACTCCTGGGGGGATCATCTCTAGGACAAGGTTTGCAGTCGACCTCACTCAGATCTCTGCATGAGCCCTCTCAAGGCATTCTGAAGTGACAGAAGCTGGTTTGGTGATGCTTTCCTGTTGATGCTGTAAACTGTCTCCATGCAAAGCTGGTTACTGTATGGCTTATTCCTGACCTCCTTGCAAGTTGCTGTGGGTGTGGGAAACAAGGCTTAGCTTTCTCTCAGGAGAGGCTGAAATAGGGATACTATTGCCTCTCAGCTAAGCAGGAGGAGGGCTGAACTACTCAAGTGTAGCACCTTTGTCTGTATCTGTGTATTGCTGACTTTTCAGGCATGTCAAAATGCAGCATACTTAATTTGGAAGATCCTGTTGATGCTTTCGAGCCCAAACTTAGCAAATCAGGCTTTGGTAATGTTGCAGCAAGGTGTGGGGTTTTAAAATTTGAATCAGTTTTTTTTTCAAGTCATCAAGTGAATTAGGATTTCAAGTGTAAGCCACTGCAGGGATACATAACTAAACCTTTGTTTTAGAAGCAATTCAGCAGAGAAAACCAAAACTGGCAGGCTGTTAGCCTTTGTTAGCATAGCTATGAACTAAAACATCTTTGGTTGCACATTCTGTCTTCTCACTGATAAGGCTTGAATTTACTGTTCCTCCTCCAAGCTGATAGAACTTGTAAAAGATAAACTTCTGGATGTTTCAAGGAAGGGGGAACTGTTTAAAAGACCCCTTAAAAAAGGCTTCAGGTTGAAGTTAATAATACAGAAAACATGAGAGATACACCTTTTAAATACTGAAGGCAGAAAAAGAGAAATGACCCCACACTTCATTTTTGAGCCATTTTTTTCAGACAGCCAACCATGTAAGAGGCATTAAAAAAAAAAATGAGGAAGGGGAACTGTTGTGATTCCCCTGGAAATAATTCATTTTTTTTCCAGCAGATAAATCTCTGAAAACAATTTGTGGAAAGACAAATAGAGTCCCCAGATTGGAGAGATTTTAACTTGGCTTACATCCAATCCTCATTACTTTTCCTTTGTACACAGTAAAAGGAGATAAGTTTTAATTGGACATGATGTTTCTTTCTGACATATCTTAAATTAGCTGCTTCTGCCTTGGCATTAGGGTAAGACTTTAAATAAAACCAGTTACTGTTTACTGCTGATAAATGCCTAGTTTACCAAAGGGTTTAGATATTGTTGACTTGCTTCTAATCCCCCTGGGACTCTCTTCATCAATGTGGATTTCAGTGGAATTCCTCCTTAAGGGCAAAGTGAACTGTCTGCTTAAAAGCTTAAAATAAGCTTGAGATCTCTCAGATCATAGAATCACAGTACTACAGGGGTTGGAAGGGACCTCTGCAGATCACCTAGTCCATCCCCCCTTGCCAGAGCAGGTTCATCTTGAGGAGGTTGGACTATGGTGGAATGCAATAATAAAGCATCAAAGTTTTCTGTACACCCTAGGAAACTGATCAAATTGAACCTTGTTTAGTTCAACTGAAGTCTGTGATGGTAAAGTGGAGTAAAAGACAGAAAAGTGCTTAAGGGTTGCATTTAAAAACAGGATCCTTCCAGCTCTGGCCATAGATAAGGAATAATAACTGCCAAGGGGCAGGGATTGGGATATGAAACCTTGTTCTTGGAATATGAAATAATCCTGCTCTGGCAGGAAAAGGGTAAATCCAGGAGGCTGAATCCTGGGCAGAGCATTGGTACCTGTGTTATAGGGACTGAGGGAGCTGTGTGAGAGGTGTTCACCTGAAAATAAAGAGGATTTCTTTGCACACAAGGTTTCTGAAGTGACTGAGCATAGGCTCTGCTGTTGTGTGTTTTTTCTCATAAGGAATGCCCTGCACACAACTGTTCTACAGCAGGAGTGAAAAATACAAATTAATGCAAGTCTGTTACTGCTGAAGCTTGCAGGTCACAACCAAACTGCTGCTTCTGCTCCTAACAGCCCCTCCTTATTCTATTTTATCTCAATTCCTTACATTATAACACCTGGGAAAAGCATGGAAGGTTGTTTGTTTTTTTTTCCATTTCTTTTTAACTATTAAAACTCCATTAGCATACAGCTCTTCCAGGTTCACACTTCTTGATTTAAGTATTGAAGAATTATGCTGTGATTGAAAGCTTTCTTTGCTTTGCAATGCTGTTTGTTGCTGTTTGTCCTTTTCAGAACGTTAAAAAGTGGAACCCAATCAATTTTTTTAATTAATTTCTTGTCAAAGCCTATGAAATGTTACAGTAAGATATTCTGAAACCTGGGGTTCAACTGGAAATGTGCTGTGCTGAAGGCTTGCTGGAGATTCACATCATCTGCACTAACTAGGCTGCATAGAACTGATAAAAAATCCTAACAAGGGAGGACACATGTCCCCTTAAAAAACAATTCTGAGTTGCATTTTCTAATATTGTGATGTAAAATGTTCTTTGTTTTCCTGAGACAGGAATAGTTCAGACCTACTAGAGCCATGAAAGGGAATGAACTGTACTTGTACTGTACAAGATGGACAGAGTTGTCCTTACATGGTTACATTGCACCAAGTCGTGAAATTCTTTTCTGTTACTTACGAGGACTTGGCAGTGACATCCTAAAAGCATCTGATTTAACTGGGGCTATTTTAGTGTCTTCAGCCAAAATTTTGCTGTTTGGACAAAGCCTATCTGCTCCTTAAAGCACTTGGGGGTTTTGGTAGGAGCTTAGAGATGTCTCTTAAGACCAATTTTTCTTTTAAGCCTCAAGCATTCTTTTAATGAACTGCATGGTGTTGAAAAGCTTCTTCAGTCAATCTCAGCTGTAAGTGTGTTGTGCTCAGAGGTCCAGGGTTAGGAGGTCACTGCATCTTCTGTTGCTGGGGACACAAAATTAGCAGCTTGCAAGGTGCCAAACAGGCAAAACATTGCCAAGACTGGGAGAAGGCGAAGCGACGTGCTCCCCTGACATCACTTGTGCTTCACTGCAGAAAGGAGCACTGGGACTCAGAAGAGGATACAAAAGACCAAGAATGGATTTCATCTTCATGTGTATCCATGGCTGCTGCTCTCTGCCTCCCAGCTCAAGTTCCCAAGGAGAGTGTGGAGCAGAGGCTGTCTCACTAGTGCTCCCTGCAGAAAGGAAGCTGGGACAGCTTGTCAGTGATAGGGTTTATTTCCCTTAAGCAGGCAGTGGAGCTGCTGGCTGCAGAAAGCTTACCTAGAGGGCTGAGCTAAGCTATTACACCAGGTCTGGCAGCAGTTTTATCAGCTGGATGTTAGGGAGAGCTGTCTATTTCCATCTCCTGATCTGTTGAAGTGCTGTCACTTACAGCGCTAGGCAGAGATATAAACACCTCTGCTGCAAATGCTGCTTTGAACAGGTTAAGGGAGGGTTTGATTTTAGTGAATTCATTGATGACTCTTTGTGTTGAGTCATCCCAGGGGAGACAGCTTCCCCATATGGATGTCAGGCTAATCAACCATGGAAAATCAGAGAAAACTAATTAGGCATTTTTTTTCCCTGCTGGGAAAGGAAATACACTATTGTTTGACATCAGGCAGAAGTTCTCCTTGACTAAACCCTCAGTAGGAACTGCATGTACTGAGATTTTAAAATTAAGAACAATTAATAAGGTCAATGTGGAGTTTGTTGGGTTTGGGGTTTTTTTCTTATATTATGATGAGAAAGGTATTATTTTAACATCTGCCCAGAGAGATTGTGGAGTCTCATTCTCTGGAGGCATTCAAAACCTACCTGGTTGTGTTTCTATGTGATTTACTCCAGGTGATCCTGCTCTAGCAAGGGGTTGGACTAGATGATCTTCAGAGGTCCCTTCCAACCCCCCACCATTCTGTGATTCTGTGATCTTTTCTCAGGTAGCTGATAACAAGTAAAATAAGCATGGCCAGGCTGAAACAGGCATATAATTCTGCAGCATATACACCAGAGCTTTAGTCTGTTAATGAATCATGTCCTGTGGTTTCTTTCTACTGGCCTGGGACTGTGAAGAACAGCAGATAGATCCTCTTTTGCTGAGGATTTGAGCCTCTCAGTTTAGGGGCAGAGCAACAGCTGATTTTTGCAGCCTTATGTCAGGCTGACCAGGTGGTCACCCAGCTGCTTGCTTGTCCCCCCTTAATAGGACAGAAAATAAAATGGAAAAGCTCAGGAGTGAAGGTGGGTTTGCCCTGATTCAACCAAGTAACAAGTGATAGGGCAAAAAGAAATGGCCTAAAGTTGTGCCAAGGGAAGTTTAGCTTGGATATTAGGAAGACTTTCTTTACTGAAAGGGTTATCAGGCATTGGAAGAAGCTGCCTAGGGCAGTGATGGAGTCACCATCCTTTGAGGTATTTAAGAGTTGTGGTGCTTAGGGATATGGCTTAGTCAAGGGCTTGCCAATGTTAGGTTTGTGATTGGACTCAATGATCTTAAAAGTGTTTTCCAATCTAGGCAATCCTGTGATTGTAATCTGTGCACTAGGACATGCCACACACATCAAAATTAAACTGCTGGTTAACTGCCTCGCTGCTTTCAGAAGACAGCAGAGTCCTGAGAAGCATCCTGATCCATCTATTGATGCACAGAAAGATGCAATGCACTGATGTAAAGTTACTCAGACTGTCACCCACTCAAGAGCTGCAGTGCCTGCCTGGTAAGTAAGGTTCAGCAGAAATGCTAAGTTGCTACATGTTTTACTTCACAGAACAACATTTTCTTAAAGTGTTTGGCACAACACTGTTTGGGTTGCTCATTGAGCTAGGCAATTTGATAGTTCATGCTCTAGGCAAAGTGCTTCAAATGTCTGAGGCTGAATAAAAATAGCACTTCAAAATAAATTGGGCAGTGCACTGGGGAGGTGGCAGAGATCATTACTTGCAGCTTGTCCTTGGTCCATTCAGTTCTTCCTTCTACAGGGGCTAGAAAGGCTGGGGGTTTAATTCTCCCTTTGACTAGTTAGAGGCTGAAAGAAAGGGATTTACATGGCTGATTTCTGTTCTGGCCAGTGGAGCCATGCTCACAGCAAATGCCCTCTGCATTCCTGGGAAAATGGAGTCATTTGTGCTGCAGCACTCAGCCAAGGGCAGGGGCTAGATGGGTGACTACAGCCCACAAGCCAGCTGTGCTGAGGAAATAATGACCTTAAAGAGTTGACACTGCAGTTAAGTTCAGTGCCTGCTGAAGGGTCACTTTTGCTGCTGTCTCGTGTCTGCTCCCAACTGCCTGGAACCAGCCTCCCCAGAGTTCAGTACATTAGCTGGTCACCTCAAACTTGGAAGGAAGAGTTTCCAGGCAGGCTGACCAGAATCTGAGGATCTAAAACTGCCTGTACCCATAAAAATTTAATTTAAAAAAATGGAAGCTAACCCCAGATGGTGATGATTAAAACATGAACTACAAAAGGCACATTAAGGAAGCAGCTTTCAGGCCACAAAGTGTGTATTACCTGAGAGAGAGCTTGATCATTGCAGTGCACATCTTGATGCACCACTGCCTTTGGAGAGTCTGCATCCTCCTGCAGAAGATAACAGCACCCAGCTTTGGGTCTTTTGATCACAGAGGGCACTGATGTCTCAGCAGTCACCCTTGTGCTAAGTGCTCAGACCATGTTAGGCATAAACACTTTCAGGGTGAAGGGAGGCAATTTTATCAGGCTTTTCTGACCTTCTCCCAAATGCTGTGCTTGTCTAGGGAACAGGAGGCTTTGCAGGTATGGGACAGGTAGCCCTGTACCTGCCAGTCAGTGGCACTGCCACCAGCTTTCATTTCTGATCTTGGCCACTGAATGATTGGTATCAGACCTGGTTTGGGTTTTGAGGCCCCAGACGCAGATCTCTTTAGTTTCAAAAAGTATTGTTTGCACATGTCTCTCTGGGGTTTCTTTTCCAAGCTGGTTTGAGACTATCCTGACAACAGAGTGAATCCTTGCCTCAGCTGGAGCCAGTGCTGACTGAAAACCTAAGTCAGGAAAATCTCATACACATATTTGTACAGCAGCTTTCCATGCAGTTATGTAAAAATCTCAAACTGTGTCAATTCAAGATATATCTTGTGGCTCACATCTGTTCTGTTACTCAACTCTCACTGCTTTCAGTGCTTTAAAAAAAAAAAAAGAAAGACAGGAAGAAAAAGGAAAAAAAGAGGAAAAAAAGAAAGAAAAGGAAGAGAGAAAAAGCAAGAAGGAAAAAAGAAAGAAAAGGGAAGACATAAAGAGAAAGAAAGAAAAAGGAAGAAAGAGAAAAAAAGAAAAAATAGAAAAATAAAAAATTATGAAAGAGAAAGAAAAAGGAAGAGAAAGAAAAAGGGAGAAAGAAAGAAGAAAGCAAAAGGAAGAGAAAGAAAAAGGGAGAAAGAAAGAAGAAAGCAAAAGGAAGAGAAAGAAAAAGGGAGAAAGAAAGAAGAAAGCAAAAGGAAGAGAAAGAAAAAGGGAGAAAGAAAGAAGAAAGCAAAAGGAAGAGAAAGAAAAAGGGAGAAAGAAAGAAGAAAGCAAAAGGAAGAGAAAGAAAAAGGGAGAAAGAAAGAAGAAAGCAAAAGGAAGAGAAAGAAAAAGGGAGAAAGAAAGAAGAAAGCAAAAGGAAGAGAAAGGGAAAAAAAGGGAGAAAGAAAGAAGAAAGAAAAAGGAAGAGAAAGGGAAAAAAAGGGAGAAAGAAAGAAGAAAGCAAAAGGAAGAGAAAGAAAAAAGGGAGAAAGAAAGAAGAAAGCAAAAGGAAGAGAAAGGGAAAAAAAGGGAGAAAGAAAGAAGAAAGAAAAAGGAAGAGAAAGAAAAAGGGAGAAAGAAAGAAGAAAGAAAAAGGAAGAGAAAGAAAAAGGGAGAAAGAAAGAAGAAAGAAAAAGGAAGAGAAAGAAAAAGGGAGAAAGAAAGAAGAAAGAAAAAGGAAGAGAACGGGAAAAAAGGGAGAAAGAAAGAAGAAAGCAAAAGGAAGAGAAAGGGAAAAAAGGGAGAAAGAAAGAAGAAAGAAAAAGGAAGAGAAAGAAAAAGGGAGAAAGAAAGAAGAAAGCAAAAGGAAGAGAAAGAAAAAGGGAGAAAGAAAGAAGAAAGAAAAGGAAGAGAAAGGAAAAAAGGGAGAAAGAAAGAAGAAAGAAAAAGGAAGAGAAAGGGAAAAAAGGGAGAAAGAAAGAAGAAAGAAAAAGGAAGAGAAAGGGGGAAAAAAGGGAGAAAGAAAGAAGAAAGAAAAAGGAAGAGAAAGGGGGAAAAAAAGGGAGAAAGAAAGAAGAAAGAAAAAGGAAGAGAAAGGAAAAAGGGAGAAAGAAAGAAGAAAGAAAAGGAAGAGAAAGAAAAAAGGGAGAAAGAAAGAAGAAAGAAAAAGGAAGAGAAAGGGAAAAAAGGGAGAAAGAAAGAAGAAAGAAAAAGGAAGAGAAAGGGGAAAAAAGGGAGAAAGAAAGAAGAAAGAAAAAGGAAGAGAAAGGGAAAAAAGGGAGAAAGAAAGAAGAAAGAAAAAGGAAGAGAAAGGGGAAAAAAGGGAGAAAGAAAGAAGAAAGAAAAAGGAAGAGAAAGGGAAAAAAGGGAGAAAGAAAGAAGAAAGAAAAAGGAAGAGAAAGGGGAAAAAAAGGGAGAAAGAAAGAAGAAAGAAAAAGGAAGAGAAAGGGGAAAAAAGGGAGAAAGAAAGAAGAAAGAAAAAGGAAGAGAAAGGGGAAAAAAGGGAGAAAGAAAGAAGAAAGAAAAAGGAAGAGAAAGGGGAAAAAAGGGAGAAAGAAAGAAGAAAGAAAAAGGAAGAGAAAGGGGAAAAAAGGGAGAAAGAAAGAAGAAAGAAAAAGGAAGAGAAAGGGGGAAAAAAGGGAGAAAGAAAGAAGAAAGAAAAAGGAAGAGAAAGGGGAAAAAAAGGGAGAAAGAAAGAAGAAAGAAAAAGGAAGAGAAAGGGGAAAAAAAGGGAGAAAGAAAGAAGAAAGAAAAAGGAAGAGAAAGGGGAAAAAAAGGGAGAAAGAAAGAAGAAAGAAAAAGGAAGAGAAAGGGGGAAAAAAGGGAGAAAGAAAGAAGAAAGAAAAAGGAAGAGAAAGGGGGAAAAAAGGGAGAAAGAAAGAAGAAAGAAAAAGGAAGAGAAAGGGGAAAAAAGGGAGAAAGAAAGAAGAAAGAAAAAGGAAGAGAAAGGGGGAAAAAAGGGAGAAAGAAAGAAGAAAGAAAAAGGAAGAGAAAGGGGGAAAAAAGGGAGAAAGAAAGAAGAAAGAAAAAGGAAGAGAAAGGGGGAAAAAAAGGGAGAAAGAAAGAAGAAAGAAAAAGGAAGAGAAAGGGGAAAAAAAGGGAGAAAGAAAGAAGAAAGAAAAAGGAAGAGAAAGGGGGAAAAAAAGGGAGAAAGAAAGAAGAAAGAAAAAGGAAGAGAAAGGGGAAAAAAAGGGAGGAAGAAAGAAGAAAGAAAAAGGAAGAGAAAGGGGGAAAAAAGGGAGAAAGAAAGAAGAAAGAAAAAGGAAGAGAAAGGGGGAAAAAAAGGGAGAAAGAAAGAAGAAAGAAAAAGGAAGAGAAAGGGGAAAAAAAGGGAGAAAGAAAGAAGAAAGAAAAAGGAAGAGAAAGGGGGAAAAAAAGGGAGAAAGAAAGAAGAAAGAAAAAGGAAGAGAAAGGGGGAAAAAAGGGAGAAAGAAAGAAGAAAGAAAAAGGAAGAGAAAGGGGGAAAAAAAGGGAGAAAGAAAGAAGAGAAAGAAAAAGGGAAAAAAGAGAAAGAAAGAAGAAAGGGGAAAAAAAGGGAGAAAGAAAGAAGAAAGAAAAAGGAAGAGAAAGGGGGAAAAAAGGGAGAAAGAAAGAAGAAAGAAAAAGGAAGAGAAAGGGGAAAAAAGGGAGAAAGAAAGAAGAAAGAAAAAGGAAGAGAAAGGGGGAAAAAAAGGGAGAAAGAAAGAAGAAAGAAAAAGGAAGAGAAAGGGGGAAAAAAAGGGAGAAAGAAAGAAGAAAGAAAAAGGAAGAGAAAGGGGGAAAAAAAGGGAGAAAGAAAGAAGAAAGAAAAAGGAAGAGAAAGGGGGAAAAAAAGGGAGAAAGAAAGAAGAAAGAAAAAGGAAGAGAAAGGGGAAAAAAAGGGAGAAAGAAAGAAGAAAGAAAAAGGAAGAGAAAGGGGGAAAAAAGGGAGGAAGAAAGAAGAAAGAAAAAGGAAGAGAAAGGGGGGAAAAAAGGGAGGAAGAAAGAAGAAAGAAAAAGGAAGAGAAAGGGGGAAAAAAAGGGAGGAAGAAAGAAGAAAGAAAAAGGAAGGGAAAGAAAAACGCTGTTTGTGCTGAATAGAGAGCTGCTCCTGGCATGCTCTCATGTGAAGTGTGCATCACAGGCATTCAACAAAACTAGAGCACTGGGGCCAAGGCTCAGGAGATGTACTTTCTACTTCTGATAGTGATGTTTGTTTTGAGCAAGACCTGTCAACTGTTACATCCTAGACTAGAATTTACCCATCTCCAAAATGAATGTGATTGAGAAATGCAGGAAGTTTTGAATCAATTTGAAGAGTGCTCATAAAATGCAATATGAGATGACAGAGTTCTTTAAATAATAGTTACACAAGGAATATATACTTTGAAGAAGGTCTGAGGTCTCTTCCAACCAGATATATTCTGTGATGGTGTAAGCCTCAGCAGAGTCAAGGCAGAGGCAGATATCTTAATGTGCTGGTTTAGCCCTTGGCTTTATCCTCTACTCAGCAGGGAAATTTTACACCACCAATTTTCTGGGCATTCAAATTAAATTATCTGGATATCTTCTTTCTCTCTTGGAATCCAGTACCATATATGGGGGGTAGGATTGTCTGAGTGATTATCTTCCTTTGGGGGTAGGTAATGAGAGGGAGGATCACATCAAAGTTGACTTACTGGCAAGAGTGACTCTGATTTACAATGCTCTGCAGCTTGAGATAATGCCTCTCTGGTATTTGGAGACTCTAAAATTCAAAAAGCAATGCTCCTGGGGAGCCTGTTGTCAGTCACTCATTTCTTGTGGCAGTAGGGGGGACCCAGGAGTCACAGATGGCACAAAGGACTGACCATTGTACAGTCCACTGCTGCTCCAAGGCACATGGTGTAGCTGCCACGTTTGCTCCTACTACTTTAGCCTAGTCTAAAGGCTTCTTGGATCTCTGAGGTCAATGGAGACTTCAATGCAAGTTCACAGGATACCACGAGACTTTGATTCCCATCTTCATGAATGTGCAGAAGGCAAAGCTACACCAAACACTCTCCAGAAGTGCTCAGAGCTGGGAACAGAACAACCTAAGAGAAATTCCAGCAAGGGGGGTGGCAACTGATTTTAGCTCCAGATAACAGTTGTTATCAGAGGAGCTCATAAATCCACCCAATTTAAACAGTGTGTCAGGCAGCATCCCGGTCTGCATTGTGTGTCCCCTCAAGGGATCTACAGCTGCTTGCCCTGATCAACAACTTCCATTCTATCTCTCAGGTTCCCAAAGCCACTACTTCCTGGAAAATGTTTGGGGAGAGGGGGTGCTAGTTCTGAGTGTCTGTGTGGCCTTAGGGAGAAGGAGCAGAATATGTTACTGCTCCTTGACAGACCCAAACTACTGCTTGGCTGTCACCTGGGGGACTGGGAAATGCCCTAACAAGTAAAACAAAGTCTGCTGGCACAAACAACATGCCAGAGGTGTGGAGCATTTGGAAATGTTGACTTTGGGATCTGATTTTCTGCCCCAAAGTGTCTATTGCAATACAGAAAGTCTCCACTAAGACGCAGAGCCAGTGTCTCTTCTGGGACTTGTGATTATGCACCTCACACCTCCATGCTCCTTGAGGCATGAAGGCACAGATAGATTCACCTTCACTGTGTCACTCTCACCCTTTTGGTGTCATCACTGCAGTTGCAGAGCTGCCCTGTGCCTTGGCAGATGAAGATTACTTGAGGAGGACGGGAGACCACACCATGGTAATGTTAAGTCTGGTTTTGCCTCAGGCATTTGTTTTGAGATACTCTAGCTTAACAAAAACAAGGCAGACCTTTGGGAGATTTATGTTTACTGTTTGGAAAAACAACTCCTTCCTGCTATATGAAAAAAATAATACATTCTATTGTGATTTGAGCCTGTCCTCTTGCTTGTAAAATTACCCCCATACACCATCACAAAGTATGGAAGAAACATGCAGTGATCTGCATTTCCTCCTGCACTAGTTTGAAATGCATTGCATCAGGGGATGAGATGTTTTACAGCTGGATGCAACCCTCTCCTCTCATGGCCAAGAACAAAATGGACCATAAGAGAAAGCAAGATATGAAATGGGAAGAGAGATAAAGTGGCTTGGTAGTTAGATGAAGGGCAGGGAAGCCACAAGGCTGGATCTGATGCCACCAGTGGCATCTGGATGTGATCAGTTGATTCTGGAGTGATCTGTTGATTCTCCATGTCTGGCTGCCATGCTCGTGAAGAGGGATAAAGCAGGATAAATGCAGGAGCAATGGACATGTTCAGGCAGAAGGAGTGGGTGAGGAAGAAGTGAGCAGCTGACAGGAGTGAGAGATGCTCAGTGATCATGTCTTGGGGGAGAAATCTGAAGAAAAGCCACAACGAAATGTGGCTGGAGGTACTGCTGCCTGATGAAGAGTTTGGGAAGGAAGAGCTTTTGTGTGTTTAAACATGATGTGGGGCAGTGATGAGGCATTCAGATCACTCTGTGAGCACTGTGCTGCCACATGTTCTTTGTAAATGTGTGGGAAGCCACAGCTCAGTGTGTGCCTTTTCTAGCCATTCATCTGCACTGTCTGCTAATGGCTCAAACTGAAAAGGGTTTCCCTACCTGCTTGTTAGAAATTACCTGAGCAGCAACAATGGACTCACTTGCACTGCACACATGGCTGGAATCCTTTTGGTGCAGTCCAAGACACAGGACAGCTTCCTACACACACTTCCCTAAGGTCTTGCCTTCCTGGAGGGCAGACCTGACCCTCTGATTCCCACTGCAGTGACATTTCAGAAGCAAATTTGTTTGTTCCTGTTGGCTTTAACTGAACATCTGGGTCAATAACAGCGAGATTCCCATGGCTGGCATCAGAGTCGGGAAGGAAAAGGAATCCTTTCGGACCCCTTCCTTAATCCCAGCTTCTTTGTTAGAAATGGTGTTATTTAATTGCCTGTTAAATCCTAATCACATGAGCACTCTCCCTGGGTGTAATCTCCTCTGATAAATTGCCCAGTGTGTGTCAGAGGTGCATTCTGGTCTCCAGCCTTTGCAAGACCGAGTGTGCCCTGGGCTTACAGCTGATTTTTGGAGAGGGAACAAGGGAGAAATGAGTCTTATTTCAGTTTAAATTGATTTAAAAAGACAGTTGACTCCAGATTTGGGTAGAGATACTGTTCACTAATCTTCTCGAGGTCTTTGTAGGTGGATCTATTTTTTCCATGCTTTTTAGCAAAGGTTTATGGGGTCCAGGTCTTATCAGATGAAGACAAGATGATACAGGCAGCCCCTAGGGGAGAGCAACCAGACAATTGCATAAGATCTCATCTCACAGGCAGGAGAGAAGGAAGGAAATGGGCTAGGTTAGGGTTAGGTAGGAGCTAGTTATCTGTTGGAAGCAGCCTGCACACAGTCAGATCTCTAGGACCAGGAAAGAGAACTTGAGGGTGGAAAAGGTAACAAGATATGAAGAAGAAACTGAGCAGATAAGAGAATGGGAAGGAAGACCTTTATGTCTTCAAGAAAAGCTTTCTTGTCCTACAACCCTCTGATATTTTCCCATTTAATTCTGGTCATTCTCCCCCTCAGACACTTCACACTATGTCTTGGAGTCTCTGAGAGCATCCAAAGCCAAAATATTACCTGGAATCAGAGTAGGGTGCTGGCATCCCTGAGGAGCAGAAATGCTTGCTTGGGGTGAGTGTGCAGTGGGCAGTAAGAGACTTCTCATGACTCATGTCCCATGCCTTCACTGGCACTGTGTGCCCCAAACCTTGGGATTTAGGAAGGTGGCAGCATCTGTGAGATGTATATCAGATAGGTCTTTGATCTCAGACCTCCACACTTGGAGCAGAATTTGTGGTTCTCCATCTTGCTGTGAAGCCACTTAAATTTATACCTAGCTGAGAGGGCAGGTTTGGCTTTGCTCAGACAGTCTCCATTTAGAAATTTCTCAGTGTATTTTTTTTTTTTTAACTTTCAGGGCAGCAGCAAGCCAGCAAAGGACTCCATGCCTGCTTCTGGGAAGGTGATGATGTGCAGCAGCAGCCTAGAAGGAGCAAGGTCAAGGTTGTGCAGCACAAGAGGAGCAGCCCTGTGGGGAGCAGCTTGCAGCATGAACATATCTAGGTAGGACAAGAAATCTGGTCCAGGATGGCTGCAGATGTGTGCCAGAGGCAGGCAACTACATGTGACACAGGTGGTCTGGAGTGACTGTCCCCAATGTCAGGCATCTGTCTCCTTTCTGGAATGCAAGGCTTGTGCTGAGGCCAGCTTGTTGGGTGCTATTTGCACTCTAATTTCAAAGCCCTGCCCCTGCAATGGCAGCATGTTGTGGTGGCTCAGGGAACACAGCCCAGCCTGTCCTGGGTGCCTGTTCCCAGGCCTGCTGCCTGCGTGCAGCCCAGCAGCAGCTGGGACACGACCCCATGTCCCACAACACTCACAGCACGTCCTTTGGCATGGCCCTGCTGATAACAGAGTGTTCCCTCAGCCATCTCATCCCTCACCCACATCACAGGTCATCTCATTTTATCCTATCTCCCTCCCCAGTCCTGAATCATCACCAGGTTAATATCAGGGCTTGTGTGTCAGTACCAATGGAATGCTCAGCAATATCCCCTTTTCTCCTCAGCTTTCTCCCAGCTCCTTTTATATCCAAAATAATTTGTACTTCCTTATGACCCCAAAGGCACTACAAAACAAATGTATCAACATGCAAGTAAATGCTTTACTCAGTAAAACCCAAGGTTTTTGGGTTTGGTTTTTTTTTTAAATAATAACAGGACCCTGGAGGGAGAGAGACAGAGAAAGGAAGAACAAATAAAAAGAAAGGCTCTGTATGTTCTGGCTAGGAGCCAAAGGCCCTCTGGGCCAGGTTTGGATAAAATGGGGCTTAATTTCTGGTGTGAGAAACCGCTAGAGTGAATCTGTAGCAAACAAAGGCCAATTCACAAAGGAACACAGGCCAGGGATGGAGGAGGAGAGGGCAGCCTGCCAGTTCTGCCAGCTCCTGTGATTTTATCATGTCTTGCAATATCAGATGTTTTCCTTCCAGCTTCCTTTGCTGCTGGCATTTTTTGGGGAAAAAAAGAAACACAAAAAAAAAAAAAAAGGAAAGAAAAAAAGAAAAAGACAAAACACATTGCTACTCGTGAAGACTGTAGGGGAAAACTTGAAGTGCACCCCAAGGCAGATAAACCCCACCAGACTTCATTAGCTTCATGAAAATTAAATTGAGATTCTTAAGCAAGACTCAGGGAGAGGAGAGATTGGAGAGGCAGTGTGAAATACTTTCTTGGACCATGAACAAATGTTTACATTTGAAAAGAAATGCTGTGTCAGCCCTCCTCCTGGGCTCATCACTCAGTGACAGCATTATCTCCCTGGAGAGCATCCAGTGCCAGAGGAGCCTGAGATCCTCCAGAAACAGTGGTGCTCAGCACTGCCCTCTTCCAACCACCAAAAACTCCTCTCCACCAAGCAGTGGGGTCAAAGATACGACATGAAGCCAGATATGATAACAGGCTAGGACAAACCTACCAAGGGAATTCTCTGTAATGGGAACCTTGCTTGGTTCCTAAAAGGAGGTCAGTCCACTTTTTCCCTTGGAGGCCCAGGAAGGAGCATGTCCCCAGCCCTGTGGCATTTCCATGGCAGCCCGCAGCGCGGGTGGCACCGAGGGGAATGAATCACCCTCAGGTCCTGTTGTGTTCTCTGATTCTTTCCAATAAACAACCAGAGAGAATAGCTTGTTCTGAAAAATCTAAAGCTTTTCTATTAGTTGCATGCTGTGCTTAATACCCTTGACAATTAAACAGTTGGCTGTTGGTAGAATATACTTGTTTGGTTTTTAATTGCTCAGATCTAGGCGGTGGTTTTGGTCGGCAGCTTCTCAAACAAGTAGGCACTTAGTGCAGTTACAGAAAGTAATGGCAGATTTGCTCTCAAGAAGGCTGCTGGGGATACAGGATTGCTTCCCCTGGGGGTCATCCCTGTGTTTTCCCATGATATTATCTGATTTCTGAGGCCAGTGGTGGATTCAGGAATTCTGCCCACGCACATTTCTTCTGGCTGTTGTAGGTCCTGGGATGACAGTAGGTCGGCCCACACAGGGCAGCTTGTGGCCACTTACCAGCCAATACCAACAGGGTCATTCATAATTTTTGATTTTGAAAACACCATTTTGGGACTGTAGGGAACACAACTTTAAGGTCAGCGTGTCCACTTTGGGCTTACCTCAGACAATCAGGAGTTTGCCTTCCCCTGTAAGCTTTGTGGTAGAACACGAGTGGGTGTGAGGTGCATCTGTGCAGCATTTTTGACTGGTTTGAGGTTCAGTCCCAACAAAAGGACTTCTAGAAACTGCTGCTTGAGTTGCTACCTTGCTAGCAGACCAAGTCATTAAGTCTTCAAGCAGAGACTGAGATAAATAGTTGAGATGTGACAATGTTGGTCGAGAGGAGGTTGGTGGAGTTTACATCAAACCCCATTTTTTGGTTATTGAAGTGTTCAAGCCCCATCCCAAAAGCAAGGAGGCCATGCATACAATGGGAAGGTGAGGGATGAAACAACAGAGCCATGTGCATGACAGCTGGTGGTAGGAATCCAAGCTGTTCTGTCTCCTCTCTGTTAGAGGGTTACTGCTAGGCACAGGCATATAGACGTTTGTATGCCCAAAGCACCAGCTTTAGTGCCAACCAGTCTTGCAGCACTGGTGATAGACAATGACATTAAGTTACCACCCCAGACAAATGTACTGGGAGTGACTGATGGGCCAGTAGCCTTCTCCCAGTCTCCTGGTGCCATGTATGGGTGTCCCTCACTGGGGCAGAAACCTGTATCTACCATGTGCTCATCCACATGCCACTATGGCCATGTCTGGAAACCAGCCCCATCTTCATGAGGGACCCCACTTTGGGCACTTTATGTTCAGTGCATGGCCATGGGCAGACACAGGCTTTCTGCTGTGTTACACAGGCTTGATGTGACTAATGGAAAGGAAACAAGGAGTGTTTGACCCTCGTTAGTGTCATCATGTCGACTGATGCCCACCCGTTGCCTGAATAGTCTCCTAGACTCGCAGGGCTGTGACAAAGAGAGCTGTGTTCTGCCTCTGTATGATTAACTAAATCCTGTGCTGGATGTAACAGGCTGAATGGGGAGCTGAGGGCACTGTTTGCAGAGATAAAAGACATGCAACTGCCCTGGCACAGGCAGTGCCTCTGTAGTAGTGGTGTTGGAGTGAAGAGAGAGGCTGGCTCTTGGTTTGATCCTGTTTTTAGCTGTGATACTTACAGTACATGAAATCTGAAAAATCCCTTTGTTTGGCCTCCCTTGGGCTTCCCACATGGAAAAAGGGTGTGTGTGGATGGGAGTGTACATGGTTGTGGACACAGTGTGCTCCCTGCTTCCTGCATCGACCAGGCTGGCTGGGGTGATGGTGAGAGAAGGAAAAGTCACTCACCTGCTACCACAGCACAGGCGGGGAGGAGAAGCTCTGCACATCATCCACCAGGGAAGCCCCCCAGGGATCAGATTCTCCTGTGTAAAAATTGTTCTTTTCCCACCGTTTAGACATAGAAATGCTCAGACACCACTTTTTTTTTTCCCCCTACTATTTTTACCTGCCTCTCTTTTCCTGAACTAAACCCACATACATGAAAATATTACAAAAACCAGCTTCTTGTGGGCTGAGAAGATACAGGGAAGTCCCCAGGACTTTACATGCTAATTTGTTTCAGTATCACCTGTCTCCTCTGCCCATCACCTAACACTATTTTTATTGCTCATAATTTTTCAAATGCAGTAAAGTAGCTTGGGCAGTTCCATTTGCCTGCAAATGCTTTTGAAGATTGACAGGAACAGCACTTAAATTGTCACATTCCAGCAGAAGCATACCTTTCACTTCAGATACTGGGATAAAAGTGATATATTGTGGTGGTGTTCCAGGTTTCATGTCACCTACAGCATCTGTGTATTATGTGGCAGCAGCCATTAGAAATGAATGATGCCAAAACCAGCCAGAGCCTGTGCTCTTAATTGTTGGGGCCATTTGCTCTGCTGCTGACAGACAGTGACAGCCTGCGTGCGCTGACTTCACTCCTTTCGTGTGTTTCTCTGCTTTTGCTGCAGAGTTTGGGAAGGAGGCAAAGTGAGAATATCCCTTTTGCACCATCTCTGGTGGGTTTTTAACCCAAAAGTTCTGGAAGTTTAGCTCGTGCTCAGACAAGTGGGATGTCTTTGAGCTGAGTGGAATGATGCCCACAGGAATTCGTGCCAGCTTCAGAGGCCATCATGATGACGATGAAGGGTGTGGAGCATCTCTCTTACAAGGAGAGGCTGAGAGACCTGGGGATCTTTAGCCTGGAAAAGAGGCAACTAAGAGGGGATCTTATCAATGCATAAAAATAACTAAAGGGTGGAGATCAAGAGGATGAGACTAGACTCTTTTCAGTGGTGCCAAATGATAGGGCAAGGGGCAAGAGGTACAAAGCAGAGCACAGGAAGTTTCACTTAAACACAAGGAAAAACTTCTTTACTTTGAAGGTGAGAGAGCCCTGGACCAGGCTGCCCAGAAAAAAATGTGGAGTTTCTTTCTCTTTCAAAACTCACCTGGACATGTTCATGGGCAATCTGCTCTGGGTGACCCTGCTTTAGCAGTGGGGTTGGACTAGATGATCTCTGGAGGTCCCTTCCAACCCACACCATTTTGGGATTCAGAAACTGGTCTAGGGGACACTGTTCAGAAACAGTAGAGTCCAAAAACTTCTCCACCTCATCCTGGTATAGCTGTGTCTCGGCCAAGAGGACTGCTCACAGGACAACCCCTTCCAAGCACATTAACTCAAGGGAGGAGTAAACGTGGAGGCAAACATGGTTGTTTATTGCCTGAATACGAGTCCTTTGCATGTAGAAGTAGCTCATCACGTAGAATTATAGAATTGTCAGGGTTGGAAGGGACCTCAAGGATTATCAAGTTTCAACCCCCCTGTCATGGACAGGGACACTTCGCCCTAGATCAGGTTGCTCAGAACCCCATTCAGCCTGGCCTTAAAAACCTCCAGGGATGGGGCTTCTACCACCTCCCTGGGCAACCTGTTCCAGTGTCTCACCACCCTCACGGTGAAGAACTTCTTCCTAACATCCAGTCTGAATGGATTGGAATTCTATTTTTGCTCCATAAAAAATAGAAATAGGTAGATTGGGTGTTAATGAACATCACACATGATATTGTGTTGTTCATTAATACTATTCTATGACATTTTTAATGGGCTTAAGTTGGTGTAACTATTCAACATGGGTTTAGAGGAGCCAGTGGGATTAGGACAAGTGTGAGATCTGTACTGGATGCTTTCTGAAAGTGTCATTAAGGACAATGTATTTCATGAGGCTTTTTCTGCTTGCAAATATATGAGTGTCCACAGGCACATGGTGAAGCTCTTTGGTAATGAGTCATCACCTGTTTGCTAATTGCTGCATCTGGCATCTGGTTTTCTAACAAACACCTTCACTTCTGGGTAATCCTAACGAGAGCCATCCTGACAGCTCTGACTAATTGTCCCCATTTATAAAAATGCATCTTAATACCTAATCCTCACCACCCCTGCCAGCCAGGCAGCTCCATTGTAAAAAAGATTAAACTATTGTCCTGTGCAAATACCCTAAATGTTAGGCTGGAGTCTTAAAATGACAGGATGCATAGGACATTATATCTATGGAGCTTAGTGGCCAACATCTTTAAAACTCCATGACATACACCCCACTGTCTCACCCCTTATTTCTGCAGGTGAACTGGTGTCCCTTCCCCCAACCCAGACTCAGCTGGTTTGTAACTCAGAAACGAAAGTGGAGCATCTATTTGTTTTGCTTTCAGAGTATTTTTATACATTCTGCTTGAGTCACAGGCTAAAATTATAGTTGATTTTGGCCTATTTGCAGCACAAGGATTTTAATAGCAGGCGGTCAACAAAAACTTCAAGAACCAACCCCAGACATGGGCAATTTAAACTCTTTGCTACTGTGGCTTGTACTAAAACCCAACTTTTTCCCATGGATGCAGTATCAGACAGAGACATGATCTAACCGAGGTGTGTTTTGAGTCAGATTGCTGCTCTCTCAGCAGAGCAGGCTGCTTGGCTTACGTATGTCAGAGCCTTTCATGAAAAGCCATTTGTACCACGTTAGCTTTCCAAGCACCTTTGGGTTTTGTCAGACCTGCTTTGAAAGCTGTGATTACACCCCCACATACGTTTTAAATTAAGCCATTTCGGCCAACGGGAGTCTAATGTAGAACAGATTTAAGTAGCTTGAGTTACAGTCAGAGATCCCCACGAGATTGAGCCTGGCCAGCTGAAGGCTTGCTAAAGGATGACTCATTTAATCTCTGTCAGCGTGGTAGATGGTGCATGTTAAACCACACAGGCGGACGTGGCTAACAGTAAACCTTTGTCCAGGCCAGCTCTTGATGTGGGCATTACTGTGAGCCAGCCCTGCCAAAGCTCTCAGGATGGGTGCAGATGCCTCTTGCTGCCCAAGAGCAACGGCAGCAGCAGCAGCAGCAGCCCGAGCTGTGGGGGTGGTAAATGGGGACGGAGCGTTTGTTCCTCTCACTTGCTGGAACTGCTGAGCTATTGCATGCGAGATCTGGAAAGTCAGCAGGGTCTAGAGAAAGTGATTAAACAAAGATACGGGGGCCTAAGGAAATGCCCTGCTTAGCTGAGATTTATGAGCCATGGTCAGACATGTCACTTGAAACTGCCAAACATGGGGGGTGGGCCTTGGCCCTTCCTGGACGTGGTAGAGAGCTGCAGGCGGTACTTTCCCAGCCGTTTGGTGTCCAGGTTACAATACAGCCAGCTGAGTGATGCCTGGAGCTTCAGGTGTCCAGGCTCTTCCTTGGCGTTTCTTGCCTTGCCTACTTTCCTTTAGTAAAGAAGAATTTGGCAGTCTTGCTTGTTTTACATATCCCATTTATGACAAGAATAAGATTTTCTTTCACACAGACTTGGCTTTCTCTGCCGATTTTTTATTGAGCAGGGGAGGTGAGGTGGAGAACTGTGATGCTGCATGGTGGTGCTCTGAACTAGTTGTTTTGTGATGGCACTGCACTGCATTCAGGACACTGATAGAGCTGCAGTGTGGGCTGAAGTACAGATCTCTGGGTTTGCTCCATAGCTGCTGATGTCGTTGGGGACTCTCCTGCTGACATTAGAGAGCCTTTGTCTAGAGCAGAAAGAGACACTGAAGGGTTATATTTTAATAAGGCAGCACTGATCTGCTTTGAAGTAAGAGAATGACTGGAGTTACCAGCTCATGTTTTCATGATTTCTATTCCTACCACTTCTGCAAGTGAAGGGTGCTCACTATCCTCCAGAAAAGCTTCTGAGGCTTTTTCTTTCAGAGCTAAAAAGATGCAGTGTCCAAGCTGGGAAGAAAACAAAGCAGATGCCCACTAAATACACAGCTCTGAAGAGACAGGAGTGACCCATGGGATGAGGATCTGTCCTATATCTCCACGTTGTACAGCTGTGCAAAGGTTGAGAAGGTGGTGCCAGGTGCCCTGTGGCAGTTGCCACAGCTGCCTTGTCATGCCAGAAGGTGATTGGGAAAACCACCATTCACAAAGCATGGAGGTCCTTGGGGACCTCCTCCTGTTTTCATCTCAAGGAGGGGATCTTTTCCCAATGCATCTTATCTTTAAAAATGTTTATTAGGGAAAAAAAAAAAAAAGAAACAAAAGAAAAAGAAAGAAAGGGGGTAAAAAAGATAGTTACATGGGTTAGAAATGGCAGTCAGGGAGGGGAATGATTTCAGAGGAGAAAAATGCTCATGAACCTTTTTGCTCCTCCCAGGCAAAGAAGCTGCCAGCCTTGATGTGGCATGTCATTCGTCAAGCTGTCACCCCAGGGCCAAAGTTGGTTCACCCAGGAGGGAGTGTGGGGCACACCTGTAACCTTTGCCTCCCAGAGCTGTCTGCAGTTGTCCCCAAGGCTTGCTTTCGACTGCAAACGCAAGGAGAGGCTGTGGGGGAGGTGGGGAGGGGCTGTGGATCTCAATGGGTGCTCATATCTGCAGAGGTGGGAGCCAGGAGTGTGCCAAGAGTGCCCTGCTGCCTCAGCTCCTCTGCTGCAGGGTGTGTTGTAGCCGAGGGACGCTCCTGTTACAGCCAGCACCAGCACAGCCCATCTCTGCTCCAGGAGTGCTGTCATTAGCTGAACCCAAACCCACAGAAGATTAATTTAGGGGGGGGCATCTCTAGTGCTTGCTCACGCTGAGAATAGCTTCAGAAGGTTGCTAGTTGTCTTTCTGGGATGCAGAGCATCTTCCAGACCTCACTGCAAGCAGACAGCTCCTGTCTAAAGCCTGGGGCTGTCAGGTTTTATTTTGAAATAACTCTTCCTCTCCCATTTAACTAAAGACCTGGGTGTGCATATTCAGATTTTCTTTTGAATTCTAGTTTCCAGATGTTGCAGCAGCTTAGTCTGTGTGGCTTATCCTACAGCAGAGCACAAACGAGGAGTCCCATGCCCGTCCCCTGTCTCTGCACAGGCAGGACAGCTGCAATCCAGCCTGTCAGATAAGTGATGGGTTGTGCAGGCTCTGTGTTTGCTGAGGATGTGAGCTGCAATATGCTAGCAGAGACAAGAGCTAGGCAGGAGATGAAAAACACACCTGGTAGGGAAAAATGACTGGATGCCAGCTTGATCTGAAGTAGCTTGCAAGTATCTGTATAGAGGGAGTGGTCTTTAAACCAGGGGAAAGGCCTCTCACACCAGTAAGTCCCACTCTTGGTTATTGTATAATTTATATAATACTTCAAAGTACTGTGAGCAAATACTAGGGGAGACTCCACTCCCCAGAAAGTCTGCAATGTGACCTTACAAGCATTAAATCCCTGACTAGCCCTTTTGCTGTACCTATGAACCCCCTCTTGCTCCAAAACTTCTCCTGAGGTTCCTTCCCCTTCCTTTCATAAATTGCTTTGGTCTCATTATAAGTTTCTAGATTAGAGCAGATGTTGTTCTTCCTGATATTTAAGAAGATGTCATGTATCACGGAATCAATTTCATTTCTCAGCCACTGAATATTTACAGATATTTTATTGTCGTGTTGTTGTGGGTTGTGTTTTTTTTTTTTTTATATTCCTCCTTCTTACTGTTTTAATTTTATTCTCTTAACCCTCCAACTCAAAGGGAAGTGGAAGCAGGGTGATACCACTCATTGCCTCAAAACAAAAGCTACAGTATTTCTGATATCAGGGCTGTGATGTTTGCTGAGGATCAAAGGAACCTTTTCAAACATCATTGTTTGTTACCGTTAAGAGGCAGCAGCCACATCTCCAATAACCTTTTCATCCCAGGGAGTAGCCACTGGTGATCCAGCACTGTGGGCTGGATTCCAGTTACTTTCTGGTCGCTTTGGGCACTTCTTGTAGCTGAGCTTTGGTCCCAGCAAGTCCCCAGGGGCTGATTTGACCTTTAGTATGAATCTGGATCAGCGCTGGGACTTTTCTAAAGGATGCCTGCCAGAGGTCCTGGAGTCACAATGTGCTTTCGTCAGAGCTCTTCTAGCTCCCAGCACACTGCTGGCAGTGTGGGAGAAGGGATGTCATTATGGATATGCATTTTAAGACAAGCTGGATGGAAACTGGGTGTAAAAAATGACAATCTGCTTGGGGTGTGCACTGTTTTTTTTGTGATTGCTGTGTATTTAGAGATGCTTCTACTCATATAAACAGCACCACCTGAATTACTGGTGTAGGACAGCAAATTAGCTTTGCACATGCCCCACATGGCAATGTTTCTGCCTCCACAGAAATGGTTAAAGTAGAAGAGCTGCTCTCTTTGCTTAGATAAACAGGGTCCCTGTGTGAATAGCTTGCAGCCCCTGGTTGTAATCCCTTTCTGATCTCTGGTTATAAAAATGATAGATGGAATGTAAACTCCATAAAGATTAGTAATCACTGAGAGAGTAGAAAAAATATTGAGAAGAGTTGTAAGGTTTTTCTGCATTCCTGAGGAATTCTGCAGGGATTCCTTTCCTTTGGTGGAGTTTCTGCTATTCCCCAGCTCACCTCCTTTCCAGCTTGCTGTCTGGAGACAGTGGAGATGTTTGTGGAGGATTTTCAACTATTTATAAAGGAATCTGCCATGGATTGACTGCAACCTTGTGTAAATGACAGGAATTGTTTGCCTTAATTTCTGCAGTTGTGAAGGATGTATGTACTTGTCAAAGACTTCAAGGATTTACTGCTGGCTGGGATGGTGCTGTGGTGTTCTCAGGGAAGGAGTTCTGAGCATGAGCATCACTGTTAGGTGGCAGAATAGCAACCCCCTGTCACTCTATACATGTAACATATTCAGGTGGGGTCCTTCTAATCTTTTGCATGCAGGGCAGAACTGCTGAGCACAGCTATTGATCATGAGTGCATGGTGTAGCACATCTGGTCTTCAGAAGTTCCTGGTTTACCTCAACATGGAACCAAGATACTACAAAGTCCTATCAAGAAAGGCTGAGAGAACTGGGGGTGTTCAGCCTTGGGAAGAGAAGGTTTAGGTGAGACCTTATTACCGTGGACCAGTACACAAAGGGTGGCTACCAGAAGGATGGAGACTCCCTCTTTACCAGGAGTCACATGGAAAAGACAGGGGGTAATGGGTTCCAATTAGACTCCAAAAGAAGATTTTTCATCATGAGAACAGTCAGACATTGGAATCGTCTCCCAGGGGAAGCAGTGGATTCCCCTACATTGGACAGTTTTAAGACTCAGCTTGTCAGGGTGCTGGGCCAGTTCCTTTCAACTACACAATTGCCTAGAAAGCTTGGATCAGATGATCCTTGGGGTCCCTTCCAACCTGGCCTTCTGTGATTCATTTCCCACTGTACAAAGCTGGATTGCAAGTCCTACCTCTTTCTTAATTAAAAAAAAAAAAAAAAAATCACGGTCCTTTAGTACACCTTGTGCAATACTCTGGGCTTAAAAAGTGAAGATGGATCTTTCAAAAAACTGAATAGTTGGGAAGTGGGCTATGACAGCTGCAGCCTTTGAAGAATCCAAAGCATTGCACATATGGGGGATTTGCTGTATTTGAAGTATGTTTCTGCAGACTACTGATGGTAACATGGTTTGGAGAAAAGGGAAATGCATTCCAAGTAAGCTTTAACCACACCTCTGAGTCAGAATATTGTTGGTCTTGTGATCCATCTGCAATAATGTATTGGAAGGTTGGTGATGGATTGGAGGAGGTTGGTGATTGAGTGCTAATGCACAGCAGACAGTAAAACAGAAGAGCTAAACCCTGGGTGTAAACCAGAGCTCCGTGGGGGTCCTGGGCGAGTTGCCAGCAGCAGTTCCTCAAGCTTGTCATTTCACAGAGCTCTGCTTTGGATGCAGCTCAACAAGAGACATGTTCCCATCCTTCTGGGATGAGATGGGGTGAGGAGGTGATAGTTC
The DNA here is from genome assembly GCF_027791375.1 of Indicator indicator. Classification (NCBI taxonomy): domain Eukaryota; kingdom Metazoa; phylum Chordata; class Aves; order Piciformes; family Indicatoridae; genus Indicator; species Indicator indicator. The sequence continues at coordinate 12,176,780 of NC_072033.1, read as the reverse complement.
CAAGTCCAGCTGCTGTAGGGGGTTCAGTGGGGCAAGGAAGATCTGCTAGGGATGAATTCACCGAGCAATTGTAGCATGGTTAAACCAGCAGTGCAGAAGCTATGCCTGGGCTGCAAGCTGAGGGGTTTGGGGGAAATGAGGAGGTGGTTTCACCTACACTTCTGCAGGGTTTTCCCATGCACCTCCCCACCTTCTGCAGGGCCTTTGGCCTGTGTTCAGAGCAGCTGTGTCAGGTTGAACAGTATGCTCCAGGGACAAAGTTGGGCTTTCATTTAGTGAGAAGGTGTTTGTGGTATGTTGCCAAGATGGTGTTTTATTGCAGATTACCAATGCAAGCTGCATAGGAGACCACCCAGATCTCTCACTGAGAGCATGGCTGTGCTTTGAAACTCCTATCAGGAGATCCCATTGCCATCTTCTCCCTGTGGTGGATGCAAGTTGCCTGTCCTCTGCTGTGTCTGTGATGTACTCTTATGTAAGTATTTAATTTTTTTTGAGCTATCCTAGGAGACACTTCAGTGTCTCTGTTGTGTCTGCAGTGCCATTGTATCTGTCTTACAGCTGAGAAACTGGGGTGCAGGCAACCAATTCTTCCAAAACCATGTAGGAAAACTCCTGAGAATCAAGCACTCAGGCCGGTACCCAGAAAGGCAATTAAAATATTTTTGTTTTTTTTTTTTTTCCTCTTTTGCTGATGATTGCAGCAGCTGATTTATCTTTCCTGAGTAACTCTGCTATCCCTTCTGCAAATCTGGATTTGGCTGGAGACTACTTCAGCAAAACATCTGGGATTTTGCCCTAACAAGATCTGTAGGGCTAGCTGAAACAGCACAAGCTTACACAGGCTCCAAAAGCTCTGCTGTAAGTGCATTGACCTGTCCACCTCTCCTACAAAATAGATGGATCTGGCCTAGAGATGCTCCACTTAACTATACATCATTGCTCTTAATATTAGGAATAATTAACTTAAATCAGCAAGGCCTGTATGTCCCTTTCAACAACTTCTAGTGCTTACCTGTGTTAACAACCTTGTACAGAAAGAGCTGCACTTCCAGCTGTCTGCCCTGTGCAGTGTCACAGGGAGGGCTACTTCTTAAATGGCTTAAGATAGTTAAAAAGAAAATGGAACAAATATTGTTTACACCCTTTTGGGGGTCAGTTCCCTCCTCCTTGGGTTCACAGCCTTGTTCCACAAATGGTTCTGTTGGCACAAACAGAAAGGGAAAGAGGGCAAAAAGAGATTAGGTCAACAGTGCTGCCAAAGACAACATGTTGTCCAACCATGGCTTCACTCCCTCCTGTGTGGGTAGCAGATCTCCAATGTTCTCTCCAGCCCTAAACACGATCAACAAATCGCAAAAGAGAATCTGACGCTTCCTCTCCCAGAGCCACGAGTGCCTGTAATAATAAGGATTTGATAAACACCCCAAAGCACATAATTTGTTTTTTCAGTAAGCTGCAGGCCAGGGAACAGCCAGAGAGACATTAAACAGCAAAAGCAGAATAGATTGTCATTAACTTTAAAACCCTGTGAAGCTTGCACTGCTGCGTGTGGCAGGCTTGCTCTGGAGCAGAGTTGGGTTTAGCATCAAGTCAAAACTTGTCCACAGAAAGTGTATGTGCCTTTATTAGCATGCAAATCACGTACCCTCTTTATTACACTGTCTCTGCATCCCTCCCTCTAGAGCAGTTTAATAGAAGCAGGCAAGAACTAATTAAATTCCTTTATTCATACCTCATGCTCGAAGTGCAGAGCTGAAGGCAAGAATGCCAACGGGCACACGCCCATACCCTCTCTGTTTCCAGAAAGAGTGTGGCATGCCTGACCTTCACCTCATTAGGGAAGGAATAAATCCCCTAGCATGAAGATGAGGATGTCAGACACTATATTCATAAATCACATAAGGAGTTTCCAAATGACTTTCATCTTGGGAGTCCTTAAAAGTTCAGAGCTCTGGATCAACCCAGAGTGGATACCCTTCAGCAGTAATTCCACATCTGAAGCTCTTTAATAATGTGGCTCCTTTAAATAAAATTCTAGAAGCCCAAACTAGTTGAAATGGGTGTATACAATCAAGTTAATTACTTTAATTACTATAAAATTACCAGAGAGTGTATTTGTAATTTTAATCTCCTAATCCACAAAGTACCTTTTTCCCTTTAGTGTTCCTAAAGAAAGTAAAATTGCTTTTGGTTTCCTTGCCAGTTTTTCAAGGATCTTTGAAAACTGAGGAGAAACCTCCCACAAATAGCCCAGCTGTGGTTATGAGGTTTCTTTTTTTTTTCCTCTTCATTTAAAGTATTATCCTTGATATTAGTGCAAAGTATTTAAAAGCAGTAACAGGATCTATCCCAGCATCCATCTGTTCAGAGTCTAAGAAGGTTTTTTTGGTTACCTGGATGACTGCACAAAGGTCATGCACAACACAAACCTTCCTTCAAACGCTGAGGAAATTGGAGGTTATTGCAAGAGGGGAAGAGCTCATGCTGAAAACCAAAGAACGTCAAAGAGCGAACCCAGGACTCCTCCCTGTTATGTTTACAGCTACACAATTTGAAGTGTTATGGCTGGAAAACCACACTCAAAATGTTGCACTGAACGGTCCCAGAGTGCTTCCCTGGTTTTATAAACAAGGCTTTCTGACTTCCAGGGATGCAGCCATTCCACACACCAGCTTGTGCTCTGGGGTGACCCAAAATTCTCCAGCCCAGCATGCAGTTTGTAGAGAGGCTGCTTAGTCTCCTGCCACAGCCTCCTGAGCTCATAGCCTAAGAGGCTCTCAGGCTGCCCTCTGTGGTGACTTTTCCATTCACCAGTCCTTGGAGCTTAGTTCAGAGACAGTTGTGATTCTGAATTATGTAAATCCTGACCAATCTGTCAGTTTTTGTGCTTACTGATCAATTTCCTGGAAGGCAAACTGGGGAGGCTGTGGAGGATGTATGCTATTTCCACTGAAGTTTATCTGACCTACAAAACCAAGCAAGGCTGAGCTGTTAAAACCATTATTTACAAGCTTAAAGGTGCACCTACATTTTATGGTTGAGCATCCCATAGCTTTTATTTTCATTGCACCCCATGAGTGCCACTTCTTTAGGTTCTGAGTTCAGTAACAGAGGCAAAGAGAAAGTTAAGTGGTGTCCAAAGTCATGCAGGAAACTAATAGAGAAAGGATTTGAGCCTCTAGGTTCTTGACTATGGCACCATCTTTCTGTCTGATGTTCAAAAGAAGCTCACAGCTCTTCTGTTTTGGAGCAAGCACCTATTTTCCTATTTGCTATCTCTTCCTACTACAGGGAATTATTTTTAAGCACAAAATAACTAGCTCATCCTATTAAGCTACTGTAGGAATAACCTGCATGGGGAAAAAAAAAAAAACAGATGTTTTCCCAAATAGGAAGCAATTTAGATTTCAGATTAATGGCTGTGACAATGGAAATATGAAAAGTCTTTTCCTGATATGGATCCCAAATCATGGTTAGCTCTTATCTGTGGTGGACACAGGTGTCAGAACCCACTTGTGCTACACACCCTACCCATCATGAACCCCTGAGCCACTGCTGCGTGGAACAGAGCAGTAGCCTGCTACTAGCATCACCTCTCATTTAACTGAAGAGAAAATGTCACAGTGCATATTGTCACCCTAACCTTCTCTGATGCTGCAATTGCCTTCTCTCACATCTAAAGCAGGAGTCTTGGGGGCTTGGTGTGTTGGGCTGAAATAGGGAGGTCTGAATTCTAAAATTAACTTGTCAAAGGAAATGTTTTTGTGCGTTTCCAAAAGGTTTTAAACAGATAAGAACTCTTGAGCTTGCAATTCTTCTGTGCTCCTGATCTCACTCAGGGAAATGAATTGTACTCTTGGAAATAAAAGCAAGAGTGAGAAGTAAGAAGGATCAGGGAACTGAGTCGTTCTCTCTGGGACCTATAAATCCTCAGTCCTGGCAGTGAAAAGAGCTTTGCAAAAGGAAAATGAAGAGTTGGGTGGACAGCTGGGATGGAGGGAGCCAGCATAAGGCATGAGCCCAAGTTTGGAGTAATGATAGTACTCTGCTGCTGTCAGCTGCAGCTCACAAAGGAACCGCTGAAATGTTGTCTGTTGTCACTGTTCTGGGGGTGGGATGGTGCCAGCCTTCCTGTGGATAGCAGGGCTGGAGTCTAGGCCTTTCTTTGAAGGCTCCTGCTCAAGCAGGAGAGAAATCTCTCCTCCGTGCAAGCCTTGAGGTGTACATGTTGAAGGGCACGTACCTGAGCAGTTTGGACTCCACCCAGCAGAAGTGGAATTTTGTGCATGTGGTGCCAGGGAGCTTCTGGGAAGGGAAGTGCTAAGGGGAGAAGGCTGGTTCGGGTCAGGTGGGAATCTCTGTCAGTGCCTTTCCCCGTGTGCAATGGTTCTGCTGGTTTTCTCTCATTCTAACAGTTTTAAGCTGCTGAAAATTGTGAACTGGATTTTGTGGCAGAGGGGCTGGTGAGGCCAGGGCATGGAGTGTTTCCTGCTTTGCATTGCATGAAGGCCCTCCACATTCCCCACCTGTTACGCTCCCTGATAAGGTTAACAGGATAAAGAAAATGTTACCAAATGCATTTTAACAGATGACTGCAATTTGCACTCAGCTGTTAGGCTGCTGGTTTTTTTCTGTCTTAGGAAATGCAGAATGGGAAATCCTAGCTTGAATTAGTGAGAGAAGGGCAAGATGAAAGTGAGGAGCTAATGCTTGCAGAGCGAAGCTCCACAAATTTCTCTTGCACTCAGTCAAACTAGAAAATAATCAGATTAAGCCATAACTGTATAAATGGGGCTTGAGTGTGTTTGCTCTGCTGACTTGGTCATGCATTCAGGACACTCAGAGTGGTGTACAGCCCAGGAGGTATTAGTCACGCTGGGAAAACTTCAGTGAATATAAGAGGGCTTCATCTGGGCAGTTACCAAGGCAACACTTGCTAATATTTCATTACAATGCTTTCTCCCTCTGCAGGTCCCATGGATTAGGACTGGGAATCTCAGAAAGAAGAGTTTATTGTCAATATTGTGCTTGGATTGAGTGTATCCCAGAGAAAAAAAAGAAAAAAAAAAAGGCAAAGCATTCCCCATAGGCAGAGCCCACAATGCCCAGCAGGAGCTAAATTCTGTCTGTCATCCAGCACTGCCTTGTGCCCAGAAGAAAGTCTTGGGTATTTACTAAATTCCCTCTTCCCAGCTCTGAAATAAGTAGAAAATGCATGTATGAATTCATCCTGATCTGTGTGGCGATGATGCTGAGAGGCCCTGCAGCAGTGCTGGGCCAGGTTTCCTTCAGAGTGGCTGCAGCACAGCTTGCACCAGTACAAGCTGGTGCTCTCAGAGGTGTGCTTCAGGTGGGCCAGCTTTCACCCTGAACTGCTGTGGCTGTGATCATGGCTTGCTGTAATTGTGTCCCCAGTGCCAGCATTGAGGGATACAGCAAACAGAGGCTATTTGACCTTCCCCAGTTGTGTGAGCTGAGGCATTGAACACCAATGGATGGACTCCATGGTCTTAAAGGTCTTTTCCAACCAAAATGATTTGATGCTTCTATGATTTTATGAATGTCTGTTACTTTTTTTTCCTTTATGTTGCAGCTTCTGCCCTAATAATGGATGGAGACTCCTGAGCACAGTTTGTGGTATCACCTTTAAGTCTCCTAATGTGTTTAAATCAAATAGTGCAAACAGGAGAGTGTTTAATGTCAATGGTGCTTACCCAGGATACCAGTTCCTTCTCTTTGTCCATGCTGATCTTTGTAACTCCAGAGAAGTTATCCTCTCCCTCACCTTTTGTTGTCTTTGTTCTGTCTAAAGTAAGAAGAAAACACAAAACCTGTGTGGTGAGGCTGGCTTTTGCCTTGACAGCCTGATGCATAAGGTTCCAGCAATGGCCTTAATCAGTAACTCTGCAGTAGCGCAGAAGGCAGGGTGGTGGATGGCTGGGCTTTGCTTCCTGTCTTGCAGCTGAAGCCCTGTGGCTGCCTAGTGACCCCAGCACAGCCTGTCTGTGTGGCAGAAACCTTCTGGCAGATCCCCCACATACTCTTTATACCAGTGCTGCTGGTATTGACCATTCAACTTCCTGGACATGGGGAATGAGGTTATTTCCCACGTTCAAAAAATGCTTTGAAAGGGTTGAGGGAAGAAACCCTTCATTTTTAACACTTAAAAAAAAAAAAAAACAAACCAAACAAACTTGTATCTAACCTCTTTACCAGTTGACACTCTTTGTAAGACCCACAGTTCTCATTTCATCTGGGAAAACACATGCTGCACAATTAGAACAGCTTCTGCAGAGCAGCAAAAACTGGAGCTTTAAGGCTGGGACGTGTCTCTGCTGCCTGATTCAGTTTTGTGCATTTTAAAATACAAAGGTAAATTTCAAATTGGAGGGAGATTCCAAATTTAGATGTTTGTTCTGCTAAATCAAACAAATCCATTGGGTTGCTGAGGTCTGTACACCCTGTTGGTGATTCGTTTGGGGAGCCACAGCCATTGTGTGTTGGACTGGGCATCCCCTTCAGCTGGCAAAACACACATGAAAGTCAAAGGACATCTGCTGGTGTGGGATATTTGCTGAGATGATCCATCCCCTGGTGCCAGCATGGCACTTGCAATGTTGTTGGGGTCTGTTGCTTGCTTCTAATTAACTATATATTAGTTATTATCTATATATTATTTCTCATTAAAGAATCATAGAATGGTTTAGGTGGGAAAACACCTTTAAAAGTTATCTAGTCCAACTCCCAAAAGAAACAGGACTGACTAGGAAAATGCCAATGCTACTATCCTGTGTGGCAGAGAAGATAGCCTCACCATGAAGTCCATGTAGTAGAAATTGAGAGTGTAGGGAGTTTAAGGCATGACTGATGTCTCATCAGCCCTGGGGAATTGGCTCTATATGATATAATGGTCTAATTAGTCCCAACAGGAGCTATTTACATTTGTGCTGGGTATTTGAGTGAGACTCCTGACTCTAGTTAAATGTAGATTTAACTGGAAAGATTTCGCATGCTGGCCCAGAACAGCAGATTTGAATCCATCTGATTATAGGAAAGGAGAAGCCTGACCTTAAAGTCCCTAAGTGTAAGTGACAAAAGGTACTGACAAAAGCTCAGTTTAGAGGTTGGAGTTGTTTTCATAGCAGGAGCTCTGTGCTTGCCTGGGGGCAGGTGTATCTGTATCAGCCTGTGTTCCCTGAAGACAGCCTCTTACCCTCAAAACACAGCACACCAGCTCCCTTTTGTGCTGGTTTAGCAGCGCTAATGAAACCAGAGCATTTCCCTGAGCTAAGCAAACCCAAAGCTCTCCAGCTGAATAGATGGGTGGTCACAGGGGCAGGGCAGGCAGAGGCAGACTGTGCCGTGGTCACCTGGTGTCCTGCCTTTCTGATCTGGATGGGATTTTCCTTTCACCATGTGAGCTACTAACTTTTTTCCAGGAGCTATTGTTTTCGGGGTTATTTCTGACACTAGCATCAGCTCTCAAGAATGGCAAGAAGGAAAGAAATGCCTTGAACAGTGGCTGGTTTAACCTAATTCACCCTTACTGGCATGAATCTTTCCTCCTCTCCTTCAAAGAAAGGTGTGTGTTTGCATAAGAAGTGCTAACTGCCTTTTCTGAAATCCCTGAAGTGCTTTACCCCTAATACTTTCCACCTAGAACTTGAAAAATTGGACGGGATGTGATGCTTCTAGAAGGCACCAAGGCTCTGTCATGACCCCGTGCCTGAAGAATATTTATGCACATAGCCAAAGGGTGCAGAAACAAAGCCGGGGTGAGGTAAGATGTGGGAGAATGAACTTCCCGGAATTCAGAGACATTATAATGACATAGCAGGAAAAAATCCTCTTCTCTGAGTCAGGCTTGAGTCAGCCTCCCATTTGCAGTGCTGGATATGTCCCACGTTTCAGACAAGAAGTGAAAGTATGCTCTGTCCCTGTGTCTCTTGCTTGCCCCCACTGCCCTTTCACACCCGAGCGGCTGCGTTAGCTCCCATCGCTGCACTGGGTCTCATCCTGAGCCCCTTTGCTCAGCCCCCTGCTTCTACCATGGCCTCAACTTGACGCAACAGTCTTGGTTCTCCTGCAGTGTTATCCAGCTACCGTGTCTCACCCTAGAAGGAGCTGCACTTTTCTGGTGGGTGAGCTGATCTCTGTTGACATGTCAGCTTGTTAAATCTGCAGGGCCCTCCCGGCTGAAGGGAGCTGAGTGGCATAGGTTGAAAGCATGGTTTAGTTTTATTAACATAAAAGCAGCTGTGCTCCTCTTGGGAGCTGTGCAAAGAAAAACACGTAGCTAATGATGACCAAGCCTGAAGCATGCTTAAGAGACAGCACATATGTAGGTTTTCAGTGTGCCCCAGAATAATACAGAGTTTAGGCTTTAAAAGAAAGTATTTGGGTCCTTGCCAGGTAGACAGACAGCATGAATGAAACACCTGTTCTGGCTTTGGGAGGGTTTTGGAACCACTTGATTACAGGGAAGGTACATGCTGACCTTAAAGTGAATTGAATTCTCTGGTGTAGAGTAACATGTCCTGCTACATTATGAAACTTCTTGATCTCCTAGTGAAAATGTCCACAGCAGACAAAACACAGATGCATGTCTTCTCTTGTTTTAAACTAAAAAGTGTTTCCAGGGCATGGCAAATTGACCAGTTGTGTAGCAAAACAGTCTTACAAATCAGAATAAATGTTAAAGGAGGAACGCTCTAAAGGAAACAAAGATAAGACACATTAAAGTAATTACACAGAGAGAGGGGGAAATAACAGTTAATTCCAGATGTGTCTTAATCCAGTTTTTGCTCATGGTCATTCGACACTTGTTGGTTTTAGGGGTTTGTATTTGCACAGAAGCTAAGTCAGTCATGAAAGTATATAAAGGATTTTGTCTTTCCTAGAGATGCTTCCTCTGCATCACTTTATCAGTCTGCTCTGGTTTGTCCAGTTTTAACTATTTCTGTTAACATTACAAAACCAGCATCAGGAATATTTTAATAAGAGCAGAGCTGTGCTGGGTATAACACTGTAGTAGATAGCAGATGAGACAGTGTGATGAGTCTCATCATCCCTTCTGCTCTTGGGCTTTAGGTGTTGGTCAGAATCAGTCTGAGAAAGCAAGGCAGATCCTGGTCAAATTCCTCATGCCTTCAGCAAAACTCTCCAGTCATTTCCCACTGTAGATCCAAACTGTGCCCCAGCTTCCCCTGTGCAAAAGGGTTTAAAAAGCTGTAATTGAGCTGTCAGTTTGAAGAACAAACATGGGAAATGTCCTTTGGGTCTCTGTTGCTGTTTGCAGAACTGTCTGTATGTGCTGGGGCAGGGGGCTGTGTGAACAGGAAGGGAACTCCTTTTTTGCCTCTGGGAGCTCAGCAAACTCAGTGCAAGCGTCACTTGAAACCTGCTTATGTCTTCTTTTAATTTTGTTTTATTCTTTTCAGGTACAGCCTGTGAAGATTGTAAAATAAGGAAGCTGGAGATGTGCTTGAAGGATACCGATGGCTCTTTAGGCTTGTGTTGGTTCAATTCCAGCTTGTGCAATTAGTTCTTAGCTTCAAGTAGCTGTTCCTGACACACTTGTGTCAAGGCATGCCATGCTTATGAAAATGGTGATCTTGGTATAATGTTCCTAGGTCACCACAGAGCAAAGCTCAGGAAACATGTTCCTTCACACTGCTTGAAGCAGGCTACCAGAAAAGTAATTAAATCTTCTGTAAGATAACATGTTTCTGACCCTATGCAATCCAGGGTACAAGAACCATATGCTGACTTATTTCTCTTGGCTCAGGCACTGCTTTTACTGACGGCTCTGGCTGGGGTGGTACCTTGCTAGGAAATACTGCACGTGAAGGCAGCCGTTCTATTTTCCATTGGCCATATGGTGGTTTTCCCATAGTGAGAAGCAGTTCTTTCATTTCTCTATGTAACAGACAGTACAAAACCAGAGAATTTATTCACAGTGAGCAGAATGTGTCTGCACTGCCACTGAATCCCTTGACAGGACTTGTTTTTCTCTGTGGGACACTTCCCTGCTCTTCTGCAAGAGGTGGAAAAGTTCTGTGTAAATGGGAAAACTCTGGCCTGTAATTTGCTGAATCTTTGTTCAGATTTAGGAACCAGGTTCCTTCATCAAGGTAAGCTCTTGGCAGCCCAAACATCTGTTTTCAGATCTCTTTTAAACTCTTCCTGTCCCTTCACACTCCCCAAATCCTGCTGTCATTCTACAGCTTGCTTGAAGCCAGAGCTTGTCATTTCTGATGACAGCTTCTGGCAAGCTCCTCATAGTCCTGCAGATTTTAGAGAGGCAAAAGTGAAAACTTCAGCAGACCTCAGATACCTGTAACAGTTGTATATGGATAGCAGCATGACTTAAATCATGTTGCTACATGTAGTTTCAGAGAAGACTGAAGTAAGATTGCTACAGGCTGCATTTTTTTTCAGTTCTTTCTGCACTCACTGGTAGTGGACTGGTTTTAAATGGACTGGTTTTCTGCTTCAACACCTCTTATTTGAGACAGTGTCACCATGACCAGTAGGTTTGTAAAATAGAGCCAAGAAGCACCATTGCTAAGCTGGAGTAACTAGTACAATTCAAGGAGGAATCAGAGCAGATACAACATGAGTGGTAAGTGTCCAGGGTTGTTCAAGTTAAAATCTTTAAAAAGCTTCTTAAATAGAAGAAAGGCTTCAGTATTCAAGCTAAATTCTAGATGTTAGATTAGGGGACATCTTTTCTGGGAGCAGAGTATTGCTTGCCCACCCACAGGGGTTGCACCTGAAATACTTGCTGCTGGTGACTCTCTGATGAGGCGTCAGGCTTGTGTCTGGTCTGGATTAGCAAATGTGTCTTGGTTTCCTGAGTATCTCAACTTTTTGGTTAACTTCTAAATCAGATGTTTAGCTATGTTATTGTCCTGGGTTAACACAGCCTGCTCTCACAAGCCCACCCCCTTCTCTCCCCACACAGATGGGAGGGAAAGTAACTCAAAAAAACCCCTCCGGGTTGAGATAAAGAGTTGAGATAAAGAGTTGAGATAAAGAGTTTTACTGGAAATGATACAATACACAATTTCCTTAGCCTGTTTGCAGAAAAGCACAGCAAAATGCAGAAGCAACAGCAGATGTCAGTGACCTCTCCCCACTCCCAACCTGCAGGCCACCCAGTGGAAAAGCCCAACACCCCAAACCCAGAAACTGGAAGCAGCAACTGGGATTGGAAGCCTCTCCTGCTACAATTTGAACTTCAAGCCCCGGGATACTTTGCTTCAGCCAGCGCTTTGATTTTGATGCTGGCATGACAGCAGCATGGTATTGAATATCAGCATCAGATTCAACTCAACCCATCACAGTTATAAACCCTCTGTCCCTTTCTTTCTGTACTGGTCAAAACCCCTCAGAATCCTTTTTTTTAAACCACTTCAATTGCTTCTTGGAATACCTCAGATCTCCTCAGTACATGTTGACTCTTCAGACTGTCTTTGTGAAGTAGCTCTGCCGTTTGCTAGAAGCCAGGTCAGACTGGAGAAGGATCATTTTTTCCCTGCATGGCTCTCCTGAGTCTGTGCCACAACCCCCACATGCTAACTGCGATTTCACTTCTCTTAATTGCATTTTGGAGGGGCGATTAATTACGTGCCACCACGTTACCACTAGAGGGATTAGGGATATTAGACTGGCCCAGGGGTTTTATCTCATAACTCTCTTGTGGTGGTGGTAGAAAGTTATTTTCCTAATCCGTGCCCTGCTTTCCTTGTTAACTCCTTTTACATATTCCCAGGTGCCATGGGGTGTACGTAGCTGATTTAAACATGACACTTGATGAAGTTTAAGGGAGTTTTAATTCCTGTCCTGTGGAGTGCTGCTCTCCCATACATAAAAATGTTAGTTAACGATTACTGCAGAGCACAGGTATTTCCAAAGGTGGCTGCTCCACTTTCCCCACAGCAAACACCGATTTTCAAGCACAGTTTAAAGGGCTGATTCTCTTTACAAGGTTTTGTTTTCAAAGGTTCTATTTAGCTTTTGAAGGATACGCTCATCTGCTGATCTTGTGTTAAGTGGGGAAACCAGGGGAAAGATCTCCCAAGAGACAAACAAACAGGAAGGGGTTAATAGAAGTCTGAGAGCCCTTTAGGAAGTCTTTCTTACTGAATGGGCTTGGCGGCTGTGCTCCAGTGCTTCCTCGCCATGTGGAACCAGGCACCTCTCACCACCCTGCGTTCACAAGTCCTGATGTCATGCTAATGTGATCACTGCAGTGCACAGTGCCAGGAGAGGAACAGCTGGCAATGGATGGCTCCCTGGTTCCTGATGGCATGTGGATCTGCAGTCCTCCACATCCTGAGGTTGTGAATGACTAGCTTTCCCAAGCAGCACCTGGCGGGGGGGCTGCGAGTGTCTGACTGCCTGTGGACAGAGCACTATGGTGGCCAGGGCTCCACTCTCACCCTACAGTACTCTTACAGTATATATGATAGCCACATCCCATGCTTTACCTACAGCGAAAGGGATCTTTCAGAGGCCCCTGGAAGCTCTGAAAGGAGTGTGGGTGTGTAGCCTGCCAGGTACATGCCATATGCCACTGCAATCCTGGAAATACTTATTTGAACTACACCCACCACAATGGCTTTTTTAAAAGAGCTTTTCATATTTAAGACAATGACTGTTCCAGGAGGGCTGGGTCCTGCCAGGCTGTCCACAGAAGAGAAACAAAGAGGATGATGTGAGGACTGGAGCAAATGCCCAGTAGCAGCCTGTGAAGAGCTTGTTTTGCTTCCTGCAGTGCTCTAATACCGTCACAATCCAACTGTATGGAGTCCAGAGCTGATCTCTACTGGTCTATTCTGTGTCTTCGTAGTTTGAAGAAACAGCATTGGCTGGTTCAGGCACAACATTTTGTGTCTATCTTTCAATTCTTGGATTAAAAAAAAAAAAAAAAAAAGTCTGCCTGTGCTAGAAAACCAAAGTAGTGTTTTGATGAGTTCATTTATGTATTGTTACATAGAACTTCTTGTAACGTCTTCAGTTTCTTTGAGGGTGGTTGAACACTGGCACAGGTTGCCCAGAGTGCCCAGAATGTAGAGTTTCCATCTCTGCAGGCATTCAAAACCCATCTGGAAGCATTTCTGGGTGATTTACTCTAGGTGACCCTGCTTTAGTAGGGGGGTTGGAATAGATGATCTTCCGAGGTCCCTTCCAACTCCTACCATGCTGTGATTCTGTGATTCTTATCCACAAAGTGTTTTCCTCCAGGTAGTATATAAAGACCTGACAGTGTGTGTCTCTGCCAGGAAGGGACTTTCTGTGTGCACAGAGCGTTGGGGGCAAGGTTGGATTATCTCTGAGCTGTTTATTTCCCCCTTAGGTGAGAAGGGAAAGGTTTTCCCCCGAAACCAGCCTTTTCTGGGGAAAAATGGAGGCAAATTTTCCCTGTCCAAATTCACGGAGACCTACCAGCATATCCCGAGGGAAGCAAACTGGATTTTGTGGAAGCCTTTTAATGTTTTGTTAATTAGTAATAGAGTTTTTCCTGCAGATAACGCGATCTGTCGGTTAATGGAGTTTAACGTACCAAAGCCCCGGGAGCGCGGCGACAGCCCCGCAGATACAATGGGTACTTTGTTCCCTGCGGATCCGATCCCCCTTTTCTTTGGGAGGGGGAATCCCTTCACCCCGTTTGGCCTCTCTTCCCCTAAAGTTGCGCCTGCCCGCAGGGCCGGGGCTGGGGTGCGTGTGAGTCCCTGCGCTGGGAGCCGAGAGGTTGGGATGCGCAGAGGACCCCGGCGCTGATCGAAAGGGTTAAAAGGGCGGCGGGGCCACGCATGGGGTGGGTGGCCCCTCCCCGCCGCCGGGGCTGAAGTAGCGCTGCGGCGGCAGCGCGCAGAGCTCAGGCGGGACTGGGGGGAGGCCGGTGCCGCTGCCCGCCCCCGCCGCTCGGGCAGCCGCGGTGAAGATGGCGAGGGCGGCGGAGCGGGGCGGTGCGTGGCCGGGGTTGCTGCTGTGGCTGGTGCCGGTGTTGTCCACCGCCGCCCGCCCTCCCGCCTCGTTCCCCAGCGATGTAAACGGCCACAGCCTCCACCCGCCCTACTTTAACCTGGCTGAGGGCACCCGCATCTCCGCCACCGCCACCTGCGGCGAGGAGGCGGCGGGAGGCGGCAGCCGCCGCGCCGTGGAGGATCTCTACTGCAAGCTGGTCGGGGGGCCGGTGGCGGGGGGGGACCCCAACCAGACTATCCAGGTACGGCTGGCGTGAGGCGCGGGGGGGTACCCGGGCAGCTTGCGGAGCCTCGCTGGGGTGGCAAAGCCATCTCCCGGTTGGAGGGTGCGAAAAGATCTAAGTCGGTCTCCCCGTTTTGTGCGCCTCCAGTCGTCGCTCTCTTGTCCCATCCCTGTTTTTTCCGCCGTCGGGGCGAGAGGCGGTGTAGCTGTGTCTGAGAAGGTCAGAGGCTGCAGCAAGGAGTGGGACAGCTTGGAGATGGGGGAGCAAGCGGCAGGGCCCCCGCTGCTGCTGACGTTTTCCCACGCATCCCCACTCGCCTGGCCACCACAGCTGGACCATGTGCAGAGCTGGTCCACGAGATAGCTGGTGGGTAAGCGGTGGGGTGCTCTGGGAGGGGGCAGAGGGCAGGCAGGGGTGGGCCCCTGGGCATCCTCTCTGGCCCAGGCCTGTATGCAGGAGCTGGGACCTCATCTGAAGCCCCCCCGGAGCATTGGGACCATGAGACACACGTGCTCTTTCTCTCCCAGCCTTGCTCGAAGTGGCACATGTGAAACGCAGCATGCTGGGTTTCCCCGGCATTATTTAAAAAATTGTTAGTTCTTATGTTGACAAAATCCTGGGTAAACTTGCTCCTAAATGGTCTTTATGGGTCTTCAGACCACCATTCCCCCTGTGCTCAGCAAGTATTAGGATGAGCAGAGAAGAAAGTGAAGAGGATGAGTTTTACAAGTGAACGTCAGGTGACTCATCTCGGGGATCCCATTTTAAGCGGACCAGAGGGAGCCTGCAGACAGGAATGTAGATGGTAAAAACTGCTGTGCAGTGGCTCAGCTATGGCTCTCTTGAAAAGAGCAAAGAACAGTTGTAAATAGGCTTGTAAAACATGAGTTGTAGTTGCAAGATCTCCAGACCTGCTACCCCCCTGCTCACAACAGCCCAAGCTGGGCAGAGCAGCTCTGATGTGAAAGGCTTTCAGCCCAAGGTCTGCCAGCTGATGCTTACTGGCTTGCTTTGCTTGTGAGGTTCACAGTGCCAGTTCACCTGTTGCAATGGAGCTGTAGGGATGTCTGTGCTATATCTAACAGTCAGTTTCTGTGATTGAGCCTCTCTTGGTCTTCTGCTTGAGCTGGCTTGCTTATAAAATGATCTTTAAAGCATTTTTCTCATTCTGGCCACATTCTCCTGAGTTAGTGCTGCACTAGGAATTTTCTGGCTATTGTGTGGTTAGGACATGGAATTTTGTTTTGTACATAGTAGAAATTGTTGAGGATGTTACTGAATGGCAAGAAACTGACATATTCTCCTCTTAAGTTTTGCCACTATCTAAAATGATCTATTTCACTTTGCACCATGAAATAATGTAACTTGGAGAAGCTTTGCTTTAAGGACTAGCAGTAGGAGGTTATGGAGACCTCGATGTAATCATTGTGCCTGTGATGAGGTGAAGGTAGGAAGGAAAGGTAAAGAAGTAACTGCTACCATGTGCACTTGCACAATGATCTGCTGAGCAGAACTGGGAGGGTAGACTGCTTAGAAAAGCTGCCAAATATGGGTCTGCATTTATCTGTTGCTCTACATCTGTCCACCTGTGCTCTTGCCATGCTGCTGGCTTAGTGTGACGACAGCACTGGAGGTGCTGGTGACTAAAATAAACCCATTAGGCTCTGGGGTCACTTGTAACTCATCCTTCCAGCACAGACCTTTCTAGGCATGCAGGGTGTGCACATCCCCTCCCTCTGTGTGTGTCCCTTACTGTTGAGCAGGGCTCCACAGCCGTGGTTTTCCCCACCTCCCATCCCCTCTGCAGCCCTGGCACAGGGTCACTTTGATCTGAGCACCACTTCCCAAGCCAGTGGGCTTCGGCCAGTCTGAAAGCTTTAGAAAACATTCCTTTTGTAGTGGCTCCTTTCCATGACCACAGGCAGCACCTAAAAGGGAGGGGAAGAAACAGGAGGTGTCAGAGCAGAGGTCAGAGTTCCCAATTCATCCCCTTTAGGGGTTTCGGCACCACCTGGTGACTAAAGCAATGAGGGAGGTGGGAGGGAAGTGTTCAATTTGAGCAGACTGAAACAACAATAATGCATGTTCTCAGTGCCTGGTGTCCCACCACACTGAGTTCCTTCCCTTCTCTGTTCACCTGCTCAGTGCAGTTGTGGTGCAAAGGGGGTTTGGTCAGGAATGCTGGAAGAATGTCTCTTGGGGTCTTCCAAGAGGTTTCCACATGCTGTGGTGGTGGTGAAGGGATGTTTCCTTCACTAAAGACCCAGTATAAACATAAAACAATCACCTAGTCAATGAATTCAGTCAGTTGGGTTTTCCACTAGTTTTCATTCAGCATTATCGAAGACTTTCAAGAAAGGGAGTTCATTTGCCTAAAAATATTACAGTCTTAAAATGCTGATAATTACTATGCTTTCTGAAATTATGTTGCTTTAAAGACACTTGCAGTGATTTTGGCACAGATTGTGGGAAGGCTCTAAACCTTTTCAAGGAGTTTGCTTCGCTTTATTCAGGCCTCTTTGGCAGAAGACAGCATTTCTGACTGTGGGGGGCTTTCCAGTCTGCAAGAACGTGATACACAGCAATGCTGAGGTGTGCTGGAAAGGACTTGCCATGGAGGCTTGGCTACCTTGTGCCACTTCCTAATCAGCATGGGAAATCTTACTTTAATCCTACTGAAGATGAGGCAAAAGAGATGTATTTTTCTGACCAAGCTTCTGAAGGTTTTTGTAGTTCTCTGTCTTCCAAGACAGAGACAGTTCTGTAAAGGCACAGCCATGTGCTCGTGTGCCCCATCCCAACCAGCTGCCTGGGGGCTGTTCCAGGAACCTGCCAAAGCTGGCAGGGATTATCCAGTGCTGTTGGAGTGAGGCAGGGTTGTAGATGATTATTTCAGGAGATTAGTTGTATAACAATAAGGGAAGCTACTAGCATTAATTGAAGCAATTACAGACCTTAGAATTTAAAAACATGCAACCGATTTCAAATTGGTGCTTCCTGTGTTTTGCACATTGCTGAGCTGCTCTTGCCAGAGCAGAGTTGGAGGTCTTGTCTTTAAGCTCTTCCAGGTGTTAACAGATGGGGTCTGAAGCTGTTTCATACCTGCATGTCTCTGAATCGAGTGGTGTTCTCCTTGGATATCCTGCAGTAGTCAGTGACCATCAGACCTGGTGATCATCCTGTCTTGTCTCTCATGTGGTGCTGCATGGCAGGGAGCTAGCTCAGTGCAGGGTTCTCTGTGGGCTGGGTGATAGTTGATCACTAGAGAGATAGTTCTACCTCTCTATATGAGTTTCTTCTGTGATTGCCTATGTGACAACATTGGATTTCAGTGGTTTAACTGCAGGTGAAGACATGTAGGTTTTTAGAACAAGTTGCCATTGCCTGGTCAGATAGCACCTGCTTAACTCTGTGTGAGCAGTTAATCTACAGCCCCAGTGGACTTTCCTTGTCCGAATTTTTTTTTTTTTCCACCCCCATTTCCTGCCGTTCTTACCTCCTCTGTAGTGGCCCAGGCTGGGTCACACTCCCTGTGGTTTTCCAATAAATTAGGTGAGGAGAGCTGAGGCTGGGTCATAGCAGGGCCAGATAAACCAGGACAAAGCCATCTGCTTTCCCTGAGGCAAGTGGTGCCAGCGGGAAGCCAGGATAGGCTTTATGCTCAGGGGAAACTTCAAAGTTCCCTCTGACTTGAGCAGGAACAGGATCAGGTCTTGCAGGTCTCTGGAAACTGTCCTCCATTCAAACCTCCTCCTTATCTCTCTCCCATTGCAGTATGCTCTGATAGTGGCAGTTTTACGTTCTCTAAGCTGTCTTCCCTCTTCTTGCATTGCTAAAGTTCTTTCTTTGGTGTACCTTAGTGATGTCCATGCCTCTCCTGCTCTGGCAACCCGCTGTGTCTGCTAAGCCTGCAGCACACAATTGCTTTTTAATTAAAATCCTCTGCTGATGTCAGAACTTTCCTCTTCCCTGTAGAGACCTGATGCACTGTGCAGGACCTGAGCTGGTCTGAAATACAAATAGCTGGAAAGGTTTCTCCCAAGGTTTAGGTCTGGCCCTATTGAAACTACTAATGAGCAAGTGGTGCATCAGCAGGGCTAATCCCAGTTTTTACCAGCAAATTTGCTTCAGCTGTTGATGTGTTACCAGCCCGATGGCAGCTAACTAATGGTGTGGCTAACAGCAGTGGAGAGGAGGAATAGCAGCAGCAGTACAAATGCAGAGCTGCTGATCCTAATTTTCAGTCTTACTGAACTTGAATTAACTGTTGCCTGTGGGTGTGAACTTTGGGTTCAAAATGGCTGTTCACATCTGTGGCAAGAATTTGAAGTATGAGAACTTTTCTTTTTTTTTTTTTTTGTTATTTATTCCCATTTTGTAATCTTGCCTCACTTCTTCCCCCCCCCCTCAGCCCCAACCTCAGTGTTGTGTATTGTGCGGCAGAAATTTCCACACAACCTGTTGCACCGGTTCCTGTTAAGGGTTTGAGCCGAAGAGTTGGGTCAGTTTTATCTGGTCTGCTCTCCTTCCTGGCTCAGTGCATGTTGAAACGAGCCTTGTCCTGACCTCTCTGTACAGTGAGAGCTCCCTGCGTGGCTGCTGGTGTTACCTGGATGGTTTCAGCTGCCCTTTTCTTTGGCCTTGTGCTTGCCTGTCTTCTGTGTTCATATCTCTAGAGGAGTTAATGAAAAGGTGTTCTTGCTCAGAACAATTTGTGTTGGATAATTGCCTGCAAATAACATAGCACATGGCTGTGGGGAAGAATGCTGTGAAATCTTTCTTTTGCTCTGAGATTCCTCCAGAGTTTGGGGCATCTGGAAAATCACAGCTCTGCAGTGGCTCTGTCTTGCCTCAGCCCTTGTAGGGATGCAGATGTGGAGTAAGCAGGAAGGAGGTTGCCTGAGTTGATCCTGTACCTGGTATAATATTAAAGCTGGCTGCAGCTGGTCCAGGCGAGAGCAGCTTGCTTGCCTGAGGGTAACTGTGCCTTTAAAAGGAGAATTGCCTGTAACAGAGTTCCTTTCTAGACTGTTTGTAGCAGCAATTCAAGTGACAGAACAGTGGCTCCACAAAACAACTTGCCAATTTTCAGGGCTATTTGCAGGTTTCCTTAAGAGTGGGTCGGATTCATTTGTGCATTAAATGGGAAAGAAAGAATTGCCCCTAACAGCTCAGGTCTTTGTCTGATCCTGCTCAGGAGGTGCTGTTAAAGTTGCAGAGCTGTTTTCTCTGGCAGCGTGTCCATGGAGCTGACAAAGCCACCCTCACCACAAAAGCAAGACAGAAAAGAGATTGCAGCTAGATCCCTGGCCAGCTGACAGCAGAGGCTGTCCTTTTCTGGCCTTGCATTGCAGCATCACCAGCAAAGGGAGCTTGGCTGCTAGACTATAAAGCTTGAAAGTGTAGCTGAAAGGGCTGTACTTGTGAAATGAATAGGCTGACAAGAAACAGACTGTAGGGAGTTGGGCAGAAGAACTGCCAGTCTGAGTCCATAGGAATGACTGAATGGTTCAGGTCAGGCTCTCTGGGTGTCAGCAGGGATGTGAGTGGCAGCCTCAGCAGAGAGCTGCTGGCTGTGGAGCTTGAGCTACTGCTCTCCATTGCAATGTGGCTTCTCCCTCTGCATCTGGCAAACAGTTCTTTGTGTTGGGTCCCTTTGCCAATGCTCAGCACAGAAAGGATGCCCAAATTCTATGCTGGGTGGTTGTTGTGGGGTTTTGATTTTTACCTTCCCTACTCCCCTGCTGCCCCACTTTGTTCTTTTTCTATTCAAGCTCTAAATCAGTGCAGAGTTTCTGTATTGATTGGCATTAACAGACGAATACCCTGAATTTTCTGACTTGCTGTGATAACTGCCTGCTTTGTGCCACATTTCTTTGACTCTGGTTAAATGTTATTTTTGTTCTTTCCAACAGGGCCAGTACTGTGACATCTGCTCCTCTGCAAACAGCAACAAGGCCCACCCCATAACGAATGCCATCGATGGGACAGAGCGCTGGTGGCAGAGCCCCCCACTCTCCCGGGGGCTGGAGTTCAACCAGGTCAATGTCACGTTGGATCTTGGACAGGTAATTCAAGTCCTTTCTTGATTATGTTATAGACCATGATGGCAAGGACCTGCCTGTCTGCTTCTAAAACCCTTCAGTGGTCCTTGCTGGAAAGGTGGGACAAACCCCACTCATTTAGTGGCAGGGCAGGAGGCTCTGGTGAAAATGTGTAATGGGTGGGTGGAGCATTCACTGCAGTCCCTGCTATTTGCTGGTTTAGGTTCTTGCTGAAAGTTGAGTCATTTATGGAAACCTACCACACTATGTAGATGTCATTCTCCTAAATAGAGTACCTGGGTCCTGAAGAGGGAAGGTGGTTGGCAAGGCTTCACCTCACAACACTAAAATACAGCCCTGAAGAATTTAGAGCTGCAAATAAACTCTTTAGAAACAGTAAGTCCATGCTGAAGATCTTCCTGTAAAAGACAAAGGGTGGCAATGGATGTTTGGTCTCTAATGCTGGCAAGTCAAAAGGAATTACCGTTGTAATAGCATGGCTGCCCAGCCCCCAGGCACCTCTGCTGCTTCTATTCATCCACTAAGCTATCCCTCTGGAAATAGAGTAGGCTTTCAGGCTTTCAACTTAAAGAAAAGGAGCAAAAAAGACGTCCTGGCTGTAGCTGTAGAGGCAGGAAGGTATCACAAGATGGAGACCTGATGGGCTGTGGGTCTGCTTTCTGGTATGGGGACAGCTCTCTGGCTGGTGGATGAGGGAGCTCCTTAGCCTTTGAGACACCCCTTTCTCTGCAGTCCCTGCAGCCTCATCTCTGGGAGCAGCCCCTGCTGCTCACTGGCAGCCATTAGCTCTGGTAATTCAGGATTTGGGGCATTTGCTCTGTAGTCTAGGATGGTACAGCACTTAAGTAATGAAGTGCCCTCATGAGCAGGTAGGGGATGGACTTTCACCACCTCTGCTGTGCTTCCCCAAACTCTGCTACCAGCCTTGTAGCACCAAAGGCCAAGCTTGGGTCCCCCTTGACTGGAAGGTCTGTGAGATGAAACAGTTGTGCACTTGTGGACAGCTCACCTCTTGCATGGGAAACCTGGCTGCTGTGATTGCTGAGTGCTCTGACCTTTTGTTAGAGTATACACTGATTGCAGTGATTTCAAGTCTTGGTGGGCATCAAAGCTTTGCACTGACCTTGCAGATGGCTTTTTCACCCTCTTGTGGAGTAAAGGCTTGTTTGTCACTGCTGTTTATGGTATCTGACTCCAAATTTACAGCCATGGATGTGTTGATGATGATACCCTTCTGTTAGATACCTCAAGCCCATACTTTAGTCCCCAGGCTTGTCTTTGATCAAATCCCTGCCCTGCTATAGCATTTGCTTAGAGCCTCTCAAACACCCTCCATGATTTTTTTTCTCTCCCATGAGTGCCTGTTCCTTAAAGCTGAGCTATACACAGCACCAACAAAATGCCTCCTAACGCCTGGGGCACATCATGTATCACATAATAGCTGTGTGGGCAAAGCCTCCCAGGGCAGCACAGGGTGTGCTGATCCCCTTAGCCAACGTAGGTGGCATCTGCTGTGTCCCTTAGAAATGTCCCAGCTGGCAGGGGCGTGCTGGGTGGGTGGATTGCTTGCACTCCTTCCTCTGACCAAGGGCCAGCTTGCAATGTGGCTTTTGATTGCTCACAGCTTCTCTGGAAAGGGATTTTCAAAGGCCACCTTTCCTGGAGAGTTGCTTTTCCTCTTAGTCATTCTCTGTGGCAACTTTCTGGCATTAGGCCAGAGCTAACCCAGCTGCCCTGTGTGCTTGCAAGCTGCTGTGTTTGGCTCATCTGTGAATCTCCACCTTTTTAAGCTACAAAGCTGGGAGCCAGAGCCCAGAATAATTTTGGGGGGCTGCAGTACTGCTGAAGCTGAAGTGGTCTAAGTTTACCTTCTCTCTCCTATCCTCTTCTCCCAGTCCTCTGTCTTTACTTTTGGTACCCTGTGGGGTGGGATTGCACAATCACTTCAGAAGTTGGTAGCAGAACTTGCAGTTGCCTCACCTGAAGGGGAGTTTCTCTGGGCTAAATTTTCTTCCCTGCCACCTTTGCAAACTAAGAGGTTGCCCAGCTGATCTCAACTGGAGCAGAAATCTGAGGCTTCAGCTCATTTTTAGTGGCTTCCTCTTTCTACATGCCCTTATTGTATATAATTGCTGTAATAACCTCTTTATGTTCCTGGTGAGAGCCAGTTCTTTGCTTTTCCCTCCTTTGTTCTGGCAGGTTAGGCAACAGAAACAAGATGAAATGTTACAAAATCGCTAATTTCCTCCTTTTGAAGTTGAGGCTGGTTGAAAGGATGGAATCTTGGGATCCAGCAGGGTCTGCAGAGTGAGCACTGGATCAGTCTGGTGTACCTGGCAGCCAGGCTTTGCAAATTCTTTAGATACCTGTGGAGCAGTGCAGGCAACACCCTCAAAGGCATGGTTGAGAACAGGGCTTTGTTAAGCTGGCAAACAAGCCCTCTCCTTGCTCTGTGTAACCTTCTAGGAAGGTATTGGACCAATTAAGATTTAGTTTAAGGGACTGCTAGCCACTGAAAGCTGTTGTCCCCTTGGGGGGTGGTGAGTGCCTGTAGTGCCAGTGCTGATGGCATGGTGCTTTGTTGGGGGCTGGTTATGGTGACAGCCCCCTCCCTTTGCTGTGGTGCTTCCCTGCTGTCTTCATCCCTCTCAAGCTGTAAGTGCTTAATTACCAGCTACAATCAGGTTTCTCCAGCATTTGGCAAGGCTGTGGCAACCGGGAGAGGGACACTTAATTAAGCTACCTGTTGGTCTTTGCTTTTGCTGGTTGGGTGCTTGTTCTTCTCACAGGGATGATAAAATCCTATGGGAAGGAGAGAGGGAGGAATATTCACAGCCAGAAATCAGTTAAAGGGTGGCTCAGGCTGACCACCCAGATGTTGTGAGAACCTTAACCATCCACATCTTGTCAGTGGCGTAATCTTAACAGCATCAGCACTGCAGATCAGAGCTCTCATCTCAGTGTGGGGAGAGATTATGGCTGATGATCTGCTGGGGGTCAGATCTGAACTGCTTCTGCTGGTGCCTTGTCTGTCCCTGCCTCCTTGGGCAGGAGTAGTTTTTCATTTAGAAATTGATGGGAGGAAAAGCTGGAAGAGAAGGAAAAGTCACTTGAGAGTTTCCCTGTCAGACCTGAGTCTCAGCACCAAAAATACGGCAAACAAGGAGGAAAACTAAGTGGATCTCAGGAGCTGGTGGGAGGTATGAAGAGGGAATTATTTATTTTCTTGCTTTTATTGACCTTGTGCTTCAAGCTTTAGTACACTTAGGATGAATGGTTGGGCCTGAGTGACTTTGCAAAATACAACGTCCTGGCACCATGATGAAGCACAGGTCAGGTTTTACAGAATGGAAAAATTGAAGAGTGCTAAGTGCTGGGAGGATGTTACTGTGTTGTGGCACAGGCTAGGCTTGTCCCCAACATTGGCCACCTTGCCTGGCTTGGAGGGCAAAGGCATGTGTTGTGATGGAGGCTCCTGAGCCTGTTCCACTGCTGCTTAGCTCCAAACTCTTTTCTGCTCAGAGCTTCCAAACCAGCTGGAAGTGGGGGAAATGTCTCTGCTGCAGAGGGGCTGTGCAGGCAGCTGAGGGACAGGAGACCATGACTCACTACCCCCATGGGAACTGTCCCCTCTGATCCTGCTGTGATTAAGTGCCACAGTGGGTGGAGGGGAGGAAAGGGTGTGATGGAAGAGTCTTGTGGGGGGTTTTAAGAAGGTCGTTTAAGTCAGAGCTGACAAAAATCAAGAGCTTTAAAGAAACATGAATGGTTGGCTTCTTGCCAGGGCCTGACATCTTCCTTGTGTGAAGGTGAACCCAGGCCAACCCTTCCCAGAGATGTTTATGGATAGTTGGTGCTTTATGATAAACTTGGTGGAGAGGAATGCTTGCAGTCATGCAAGAGCTGGAGCTTCGTGCCAGTGCTTGCTTGAGGTTAATTACTGCAGTGAGGTGGTGGCTGGATAGCATCCCCCATATCTCCCTATCTCCAGAGTCTGCTGGCCCTGGTGACACTAGAGAAAAGCAGAATTTCAGCCTGAAGCTTTGCAGGGACTTTCAGCTTACTCCCCAAAGGTATTTAATTCAGCGGTGCTGCACGGAGGGCATACAGCTTCCCCTACACACCAGTCCATGGCAAGGAACACCTACATCCATTCACCTCTGCCACTGGGGAGAGAAAAGAAACCTCCTTAGGAGAGCTCCAGGCTGCTACTGCTTAAAATGCACCTCCCTTTAGGGTTAAAAAGAAGGGGGGGTGAAATTGGATTGATTTATTGCAAAGATAGGAAAGAAAAAGGTCTGTGAGCTGGGCTTCTGGGCCAGTGTGAAGGTGTTCTGCAGTCACTGTGTCTAGGCAAGGGAGTAGATCAGTAGCTTCCCAGGTGCCTCAAGAAGTACCTCTTGAATTTTCCAGTGATCACTATGGGACCTGCCAAAGTTACCAATTTCTCTGGCCTCTGTTGAACTGATTAACTTGTTTGCCAGGCTCTTCTGGCTGCAGAGTGAAAGGGGTTCACTGGCACAATACACACTAGACACTTGGCCAACAGGCTGCTGTTCCTTAAGCAGAATTCCCCTCAAAAGGAGGTGGGTGCTTCTCCTGGGGTGGATTTCCAGGGCAGAAACCAAGTTTCCTTTTTGCACTGCAAACGTGGCCCCTTGGGACTGGCTTTGCACAGTGGTTAGGTGTGGAGGACACTTGCAGGCTCTGTGAATGAGGCTGAATGCCTGACTGACACGAACGAGTCAATCCTCTTGGTGCAAATCAATTTCCTGTTAATGGATATTAAATTCCTACTCGTCCTTGGTAGATCTGGGGGGAATTCTGTAGGTTAAAATGTCACCTGGCCTAATGCTAAAAGAACACCACTGAACCACAGCATAGTAGCTGGTGTGTCACAGTGCTCTGAGTTTTTCTTTCATCTCAATTTCCAGCCTCCCATTTATTTTCATTGCAATAGTAATGGAAGCTGCTGGTGGAGATCTTGATCTGGACAGGCTGGATTGATGGGCTGAGGTCAGCTGCATGAGGTTTAACAAGGTTCCATGCCAAGCCCTGCACCGGGGTCACAACAACCCCATGCAGCACTACAGGCTTGGGGCAGAGTGGCTGGAAACTGCCCAGTGGAAAAGGACTTGGGTGTTGATTTGACAGCTGCCTGAACGTGAGCCAGTGTGTGCCCAGGTGGCCAAAAAGGCTAACAGCATCCTGGCCTGTATCAGGAATAGCATGGCCAGCAGGAGCAGGGAAGTGATCATGCCCCTGTGTTCAGCACAGGTGAAGCCACATCAACAATACTGGGTTCAGTTTTGACACCTGGGGACATGTTTTAGTGGCCATGGTCAGTGGTTGAACTCCATGATCTTAGGGGTCTTTTCCAATTGAAATGATTCTATGATCTTCAAGAGCCATTTTGAAGGGCGACTGGAAGGAAAGCCTTGCAAGCTGATGGGCTAAGGCTTATCTCCACGTCTCCAGCATGAATCTGATGTTTATTCCCTGGCTTAATTAGTTGAATAACCCTTCTTGAGGAGTAAACTCATTGAATCCCAGGAGAAAGCTCATGGTTGTTCTTGAGCTGTTGTCCTAGCTGCTTTCCCTGGACTTAGTGTGGGATAAAGCTGATGGCCATCCAGGAAGAATTTTTAGCTGAAAAAACAGGTTAATTTCACTCTCTTTTCACCTTTTTTCCTTTTGGACCTTTGTTTCAGTTCTTGTGATAGGTCTTGCTGCTGCTGGGTGATGGAGCTACTGCCTGCACTTCCCTCTGAGACATCCTTGGTCATTCTTCCTATACA
The DNA here is from genome assembly GCF_027791375.1 of Indicator indicator. Lineage (NCBI taxonomy): Eukaryota > Metazoa > Chordata > Aves > Piciformes > Indicatoridae > Indicator > Indicator indicator. The sequence goes on along the minus strand of NC_072033.1, from coordinate 12,150,696 downwards.
CAGGGGAAAACTCGAAACCATTCTCTTCCTTTCCTTTCTCTTGGTGGGGATGTCTTCCCCAGCACACATCACTGGGGAATGCACAGCTTCCATTCTGGGGGGAGCCACAGGCTGCTGGTGTGTGTTTTTCCTGGAGCATTGCAAGAATGGGTGAAAATCAGGTGTATTTTTTTTTTCTACATGTAGCTTTTAGTTTTCTTAATTTCCCTTGCTGTAAGGACTACTTGGTCTTCACTGTGCTTGAGCACCACTATGGGAAAGGGGTAGGAGGGCTTAGTGACATTTATTGTGAGCTTTTTGCACCTTCAGTAAAAGGCCGGGGCGTAAAATCTCTAACAAAGGCATTCTTTCTCCAAATTGTTCTCTGGCTCTTGGAGCAAAAGCAGCATTAAAAATAAAGCTTGTTAAGCAGGCTGAGTAGAAATCTTGCTTTCAACAGCTGAGCCTGCAGGCTCTTCTCCTGTGTAGGATCCTCTGCAATTGCCACAAAGTCCTTCAGAAGTAGCTCAAGACCTCTGTTTGTCCATTTATAGGCTTCAGAACCCTAGTTTGCCCATGGATATGGCTGGTTGGCCCCCTTGACTGTGGAGCCTGTTCAGTGCTGCTCTATTTAACGTGACTGTGAGTTGGAAGCAGGGTGCATATTTGTAATGCCTCTCTGGGAGAAGCAGAAAAGGTGTGACTGTGAGAGCACAGTGCTGGGAGCTGGCACTGAGCCCATGTGTATGGATCTTCTCTCCCAGTATATTTTCTCCTTTATTGTTTGAAATAACTTCACTTGTGAAGGCTGTTCTGTTTCCTTCAGAGTCGCAGTTCCCCCAGCCCCAGCAGCTTGTGTGTGTGTGCTGATAAAGGGGAGGTTTTTGCCTTCATTTAGCCCCTCTCAATCTTTTGAGTGCTTTCTGCCAGCTCCCACTGGATTCCTGGCTCCAGCAGCTGCAGGGAGCCGCTCAGGTGAGCGGGAAGGGAGTGCCTGACTGTTAATCAAGCGGGAATTTGTCTCCTCTGGCAGCAAGAGCAGACCATCCTCTCCTTTTCAAACAGCCTTGCCAAGTTGGGTGCCAAGTTCCCCTCTCTGGGATAGAGAACAGCCTGAGATTCTTTTACCCCCTCATTGTTAGTAGTGATTGTGGTTGCTGTAAGGAAAAACGATGTGCAGAGCATCACTTTAGGTAAATCATGGATGACATGTGAATTTTAATTGTGCTACATTTATGTCATGAAGCAGTACTGTTTAAAATCTGTTTTCCAGGGCTGGAATGAGTAGGTGGTACTTCACTTATAACATCTGATTCCCAAAAGACCTGCCATGCCTCATGTCTGCTAGGCTGTGAGCACCGAGAATGCTCGCAGAGCAGCAGGACACTCAGGGCAGATCACTCAGCACTGTGGCACCTTTTGTGGCCTCTGAGGAGGATCTTTCTGCTCGTCCTTTGCATCTTGTACAAATGACCCTTGTGCTTCCACAGCTTAATCTTCCCAGAGGCTACACTTGCTTTGCCTAGACCTGAACCAGCTTGGGAGAATTCAGGTGTTAAAATAAGCCTCAACTTCCCCCTGCAGAAAAGCTCCAGGTAACAACTGATGAAAGGATAATTACTCTTTCTAAAATGTGTGCAAGATTTCCACTCTAATTTCTCCCTGGATATTGTTGACTATATTTAATTTTGGCATGATGAGAAAGGAGGAGGCTGATGGTGAGGTCTCCTGCTGTGGAACTCTCCCTTCCCTTCAGGCTGTCTGTTCCTACTCAACTCCCTGGGATTCTTCAAAGATTAGGAGAAAGCCTGGGGGCAGGCATGAGCTGGGGAGAGGTCAGATGAGCTGCTGGCTGACTATGGGAGGCTTTAGTTTGCAATGAATAGCCAGGAGGCAGCAAGCCTTGTCATTTCTTCTTGCTGTTCTCCTGCGTGGCTGGAGTGGTAAACAAGAGCATGCCTTGGTTCAGGTGTGAATGTGAGCAGATACACGTGCTCCAGGGGTCAGCTTTGTCCAGCTTGTTTGTGGTTGTACCAGGCAAGTTAACACTGACCAGAGCTGTCTAGGTCAGGCTCTGTTTGCTGGAGAGTTGTGTTTTCTGCTTCTGACAGATGTCACTGGGAGCATCTGGTGAAGGTCAGTGGAACTGCAGTTCACAGCTCTGACATGGGATGTGGTGGCATGTAAGTAGGGGGGTTAGTATCTTTTGCACTTTGACTTGTCCTGTCTCCAAAATGGGATTACTGCACCCATCTCCACCTGGAGCCTGCACAGCACCAGGCTAACAAGCACAGTCACGTGCAGGAAGGAATGATTTCTTGAGCCAAGCCAAGGGAGGTGAGCCTGGAGGTGCTGCCAGCCCTGCTCTGTGTGACCCAGGCATGGGCTGGGAGACATGCTCATCCTGTGACATTGCACAGTCTGTTCAGTTCTTGATGCTTATCCTGATTACGATGGGAAGCTCCTCTAGTGGGCTATTCCTGCTTCCTGAGGCAGGTTTCCAGGGGTTGTCCTTGCCCTCCACAGCTTCAGCATAGCAAAGTCCTGGCTCAGATCCACAGGGCTTGTAGGGAGGTTGCTAAATACACTTCTGATCATCTGCCTAGTCAGCTTCTTTGCTCTTTCAAGCCTGTTCTAGCCCCCTGCACCTTTCTTTTGATGCTTTACCAAGCCTGGCTCAGCCCTACTTTCATCTCTGCCTTATTCTTTTATTGTAGCCATAAATGTGGGCCTGCAGGCTGTGCCCAGCCTTGATCCTCAGCTGTTTCCTGTTTTCTGGATTCAGTGCTCTTCAAATTCCAGACCTCCCCTCCTGCATGTGATGCCAAGCAGTGCAATAAATAGTACATAGTTTCCCAATTGATAGAAAATAGAAAGGGGTCCAGGAGAAAGACACATGAAGAGGCACATGTCTGGTGCAGTGGGATGAGGAGTCTTTAAATGACTGCTGAGCAGACTCAAGATCAGCAGCAGCTCATCAGGGAAGCGTGGTCTGTTCACAGCTGCTAACTGAGCTTTTGCTTCTGGAGATATGCTGGTTAGAGAGGAAGGATTGGAACAGGGATTTGACATACTGGGAGATCCAGGAAGGAGGGCAACGCCTTGGGAGTAGCATGTGGATGACTCTGCATGAGGTGGGAGCAGTGCAGTAGTTCAGGACTGCTTTGGTCACCAGAGACTTTGACAGGGATGGGAAGAATGATGTTACTTTGTGCTCCACAGAAGGACTTGCCAAGCATGAGTATTGGAAAGGCCTTTGTTGACACGTCACTGATAATGGAAGGTGGGTCTGGATGGTGCCAGCTCCTGTTTGTGCAGCACAGGAAGCAACAGTGCCCATTTCCTCTAAACACTCCAGCTCGGCCCCATGAGCACTGCTTTGGAAAGGCAGAACAGGGAGAGAGAGGTGGGGCTGTTGGTGTGATTTAGGGACTCAGCACCACTTCTCACCTCTTCTGAGGTGGTCCATTAATGTCACTGAATGTCACCTACTTGATGGCAACAAGGCTGTGTCACAGACTGCCAGCATGGTGCAGCCAGGTGGCTTTGCAGCTCTGCTCAGAAGTGACAGCCTCTGGCAGAGAGGTTGAGCAGAGGATGGGGGCCAGCAATGAGACTTGCTGGGGCTTGTTGGTCAGAGCTACTGGAGGACAGTGTTAGGATGGTAGCTTGTCTTGTCCTTCCCTCTGTCAAACAGCAAAATGTTCAGGGGAGATGTGAGCCTCCTGGATGTGGCAAGAAGCATCATACCTGTTGTTCCCAGCCACATCTACCTGAGAAGCTGTGACTCTGCCAGCAGGGTTAAATTAGCTGAGCTGCTCTTGCAGGGATACATTTGTCTGTTGCATGTTTGCATGGTTATCTGGAAGTTAGAACAGTTCCTGTTAGAATGAGTTGCCTTTATCCTAGGAGATTTGCATATCACTGATGGCTTTCACCATTGTACCTCTGTGTGCTGAAAACCACAGCTTTGATGGAGTAGATTTACTGCCAAAGCCTGTGTGTAACTCAGCTCTTAGTTGGGGTGCTCTGGGAATCATTTTGCATCTTCTGCTTGGCATCCTGAATCTCTTTAGTGATCGCTTGCATAACCTGTGGGGTGACAAGCAAAGAGCCAGACTCTGAGAGTTGCCACAGCTTTTTTCATGTGTGTAGTTGCTCCTTCCCATTCCTTTCTTTCCCTGCTTTGATACAGAGCTTTCCCTCACACGCACTCAGCTGAGCTCTATTTCTGGGTTCCTGCAAGTTCCTGTCACTGTGATTGGAGCGTGCCCTGTGACCAAAACCCAGCTGGCATGCTGCTGTAGGCATCTCTTGGATCTAGTTAAATGTGTGTGGTGCCAAGCCCCGATGGGAAGGGGAAGAGAATGGCTTTCTGGTATTTGCACAGAGTTGCAAACTGTAAACACAGACTCATGACTGCAAACAGAAATCTGTATTGCTGGCTTCATCATGACTTCACTGTTGTTGTCCTGGCTGTTTGCTAAAGCTGTTCCTTAATCCTTTCCAGGCTTTTACAAAGTCTGCATCCACGCAGACTTAGTGGGCACAAAGATTTTGGCTGGACTCCAGGATGGGTTTTGCTTTCTTCTTTCTTTACCAGTCATTGCTTTCTGCCTTGAGTAGGTTTGCTTCAAGCCTCTGCAAATGGGACTTTAACTACAAGGGGGGTCTTGGAGGGGGCCATGAGTACAAAAACCTGTGGACTTGTGAGCCTTGTGCAAACAGCAGCAAGAACTGCTGCACAAATGCTATAGCTGTGGATCTCTGCTGGTGTTAGCAGCAGCATTGGGAATGTTAATCCTGCTGTGGCCCCGGTATGTGCTGCTGTTGGGTCAGCTAACCCAGCTCTGAATGGCAGTGTCATGGTGGGGAAACTTGCTGACAAATGCTAACATGGTGTGTGGATGGAACACAGAGGTGGTTTTCTTGGTATTTGGGTTTTTTTGTTTTGCTTTGTTTTTTAGAAGAATAAACCTGCTTTGTTAAAATATGCTAACAACTGGAGCTTCAAACCTGGTGTTGTCAAGGCTTGCAGGACCTGTGCCAAAGAACTGCAGAAAAGTGATCATAGAATCCTAGAATGCCAGGTTGGAAGGGACCTCAAGGATCATCTGGTGTAACCTTTCTAGGTAATAATGTAGTTTAAATTAGATGGCCCAGTACCCTGATGTTGCTGAAGTATCTGGAAGCTTGGTTCATGTGGGTTTGGTGAAGGGAGTTAACACATGGTGCAAGGGAGGATCTTTTTCCTCTTGGAGCTGGGTCTTCTCTGTATGTGTGGAACCTGGAGCTGCTGCCTGGTGTTGGTTCAGTAAGGGACATTCTGAAACCACTTAGCCTTGGGAATGAACAATGGGGAAGTAAGAAATACCTGGAAGTGGGAGCAGGAAGGAAATGGTAGTTGCCAGCTCCTAGAACTGGGTTCAGAAACAGTCAGAAATAAGATGTCAGAGCTGGAAAATCCATCCCCTCTTCCACATCCAACAGAAGAAGGGTTCAAGTGTACTGCTCTTGGGTGCCAGAGGACTTGGGACTCCTTTAAGGTTTATGTGAGTCACTCATCTTTGGCATTTGGCCATTTCAAACGAAAAGCCTTTCAGTGGCTGTGGTGGTGAGCTGAGACCTCTCGCTTTGTGCCAATTTTTAGCTAATTCATCCTCTTCCGTTTCCTTCCCCTCCTCACCCTTCCCCTGCGCGCAGGTTTGTGACAGGATATCCACTCCAGTCAAGGGAATGGGGGAAATAGTTGCTTGTAGTGTGGCCAGTTGCCAAGGTTGCTTTGTTCTCCTTGTCACTGAAAGGACAGCCCAAGGAAACCCTGGGAGCTGAAGCTGGCATGTGCCTTGGAGTGGACTTCCTGCAGCTCTGGAAGTGAAATGCATGACATGGGAATTTTGGGGATTTAAGTCCCATAAACGCAAGGAAAAAGAAAACCTTGGGTGGGCTACAGATAGGATTTCAGACCCAGCCTTTCTGTGATGGGAAATGGCTGTGTCACAGACATACAAGTTGTGCCTTGTCAAGGTTAAAACTGATTTTTGGTTTGATTCTTTTGGGTGAATTAAAAGCTGAGCTTGCCACAACCCTTTTTATTTTGTAGGAGAATCCAATCGTGGTTAAGGTGATGGCTGCCCCTGCACTAGTCAGCATGTTGGGGTTGGAGGCTCTTCTTCATAACACCCAAGCCCTTCCATGACTGATTGCAGAACTTTTTGTGATAAATTTTGAGCTGTAACGATGGTGACAAGTAGTGAATTGTAGTGTCTGGGGTTTAACTCTGTGGTATGACCAAAACAATAACATCCAGGGCTTTGGGGTGATGGGTTGTGAGCTCTATAGAGGGGGTGAGGTGGCTTGGTGAAGCAGATGGATTGGGGCTGATGGTGTAACACCTTGCTGTCCCCAGTGTGCCCTGCAAGACAGATTTGATTTCTGTTTTTCATAGTAGACCATCTCCAGAGGACCCTTCCACTCCTTACCACTCTGTGATTTATTGGTGTACATGCTGTGTAGTGGTGGGATCATTACATCCCTGCTCTGGGCCTCCCAGAAAGCTCTGGGAACTTCAGACCTCTAATTCACTGTTGCCTCCAGGAAGAGCAGGAGCTGTTTCAAGTCTCATCCAGTGTCTAAAGCACAAAATCCTATTTGTATCCTATGGAAGGGGACTTGAGTGCTGCTTTTTTTCAGCCCTTGATTTAGCCAAGCGTTTTCTGAATGAACTTAGCAAATCAGCAAGGCTTTATCAGTATTGAAAAGGGTCTTGCTGTAGCTCTTTCATGTTTGGGTTGTGGTTTTTTTTCTTTTTTGTACTGCAGAGCCTGCAATGTCTGGTCATGGAGCAGGTCCCAGATTTGCACAGATCTTAGCACACTTCAGAGAGCCCATTCCAAGTTTGTGGTCCTGCTGATGTAGCTGCACTTGTAAAACTCTGGTTATAAACCACCCTGCAAGCTGTCTAAAGCAGAGACAAGTGTTCTTTTGTCTGACTTCCCCATTTCAACTTATAAACTGGCCCAGAAACTCCTAAGAGTAAATTGTCCTGTGTGGTGAATCTGGATGGGTATTACTTACTCTAACTTATAGAATGTACAGTTGGGAACATTTGTTTGCTCTGGATAGTAGGAATGTCCCCTTGAAAGCATGCTGTGGTGTGGTAAGTATGAACAGAGGGTTTTCCCATCCCCCTCTCCAGGTTTCTGAAGGCCAAAGTCTTGAAACAGCTTAAAAAGGCTGCTAAAGCTGTGCTGATAAGATATGCAGCAAATGTGCTTGAGAGCTTAATGTTGGAACAGAAATGTCTAAGCTGTTTGCTTTGTCCTTAGCAGTGTGAAAAATTAATGTGTCTTATGAGGGAGCCTGGGGAATGAATGGTGCCCTCAGAGTAAGGGCTACACCAAAATGTTATTCCTGGCTGGCAGCTGAAAAGCTTGCTTCAGATTTACTGGGTAGGAGATTAGAGCTGCTTTGGGCTCTGCAGAGTTCCAATGGTTGTAGTTTTGTGGTTTCATAGGCTCCCTCCAGCTTTCTGAGCTTGGTGCAGAGATAAGATTAGCTGTTGATGCAACAGGTTCTGTGTTGTTTGGAGATGTGTTAATTCCTTATTTTCCCAGATAATTCCTTATTTTCTTCCCCCACCACTGTTATTAGCCCTCTTCAGCCAATGAGCCAAGCTATCACCACCAATTTTGGAGGCAGCTCTGTGCAGCTATTAGAACAGTGTCCTGGGAGCTTTTGGTGAGGCTGGGTTCATAACACCACTGGCCCAAGTCAGAGGATGCTGCTGTCATACACCCTCTGTTTTACACCAGTGCTCCCATTCCCCTAATCCAGCATCCAATCTTTACCCCTGCCTTTGTGATCCAAAGCGCAGCTTAAATTCACACCACGAGCACAAGGACTGGAGACTGTCCCCTGAGGTGACCAGAGTGCACAAAAATCATGAGTCAGTTGTTACCTGTAATGGGCACATCTGGGTCTCCTGCACAGACACTTGCAGATGGAAATCCAACCTTTTCCAGCACATGTTGCTCACCCAAACGAGGGTGAGGGTAGGTCCTGTAGCCTGCCCAGCAGAGAAGCAGACCTGCTTCCAGGGAGGGTGGATGGGTGCTGCATGCAGGACCCATGTGGCTTTGCTTTGTTCTTTGCTACTTTTTGCTTGAAATGCATGAGTGGGTACCCCAGGCTGTGGGGCAGAGAGAAGGACACTCTTTAGAGCTGTGGGGACCTTCCCTGCACACACATCTGCAGAGAGCCACTTCCATGGCAGGTCACTTGGACATATTTCACCAGACTCTGGTGCCATGAGAATAACAATGCAGCTATTGCTTAAAACCCTGGGGTTTTATTTTAACCTCCCAGGTAAATGACATCCCTGTGCAGTGCCCCCACCCTGGACACATGCCACTGCACAAGCCTGCCCTTCTTTCAGCAGTGGTCTTTTAGTGGTGTGTGCTTACACACCCAGACCTTTTATCTTCACTAAATCACAGCTTTCTTAAGCCCTTGTGTTTTCTGTAGCACTCCCCTTATCTTTATTCCTTCCCAGGGCTGGGCAGTGGGAGCAGGGAAGCAGGAGGGACTGAGCAGGCTGTAAATGGATGTTTGCCCTGCAGTGATGCTGGCTGGTTACAGCAGCAGGGGAGACTGAGAGCAAGGGGAGCACCTGTAGGATAGTTGGGCTGTTCCAGATTGCTGGACAGTTGGGGTTTCTACAAGGCAGCTCTCTTTGTTAAAGTCTGAGAGTGGTTTTGCAGCAATTTTTGTTGCAATTTCTTCTGTGGATATCAGCTCAATGAAAGGGATGAAAACTGCCATGAAGGTCACTGTCAAGTGCCTTTATGGTCTTGTCTTGACTGTCTGTCCCCTTGTTTCTACCTTGTCATTTACATCCATCAGAATAAGGATACTGTGAAGTTCTGGGAAGTGCTTTCTGCTGATTGCAGGCAGACTGTGGGACCAGTGAGCATATGCACTTCTGTTACCTTGTGTGCTCTGGGTACTGGGGCAGGGCTCTGCTCTCTGTCCAACCAAGCCAGGGCTGGACAACCACATGCACTCTGCTGTGCTTTTTGGTTGCATGGAACCTTGTCTACAAAGGCAGTGGAGCTGGTGTCCTGCCCAGCTCATGAAATCACTGTTTCTGATGGTTGTGGTTGCTTCCATGCTTACTTCTGCTTTCATACAGCAAGCATTCAGCAGTGATGCTTCACAGCATGGCATCATCTCCTGGTAGCTAGCCCCCAGACTCTGGCTCAACTTTGTATGTGTGTGCAGGTGAGTCCACAGGTGTTTCCCTGTGAGTGCATATGCTGTTGCCCTCTTGTGGCTGAGCCTGCAGAAGACTCTGCCTTTTATGGCTGCTCCATGCAAGGACATCTTGCTTGCTCTTTGGCCCTTTGAGTTGGAAAGCACCCAGTCTGAGCTCTGCTTCCCAACGGTTTTGGTTACTGTCTGGGGGTTTAAAGTGTGTGCTGAAGGGCAGCAGTTCCACAACCCACACCACCTCTGCCCCATTCTGTAGCCAGAGCTGCAGGTTTGGAGCATGGCACTAAGAGATGCATCTTCAGATGCTGTTGTAGGGGGAAACCAGTGCAGTGTGGGCATATCTGGATGAGGAGGGATACCTGCTGTGGTGCAGGCAGCTGTGTGGTTGTGCATATCCTTTGAATAATGTGCAAATAGTTGCCCAGCACTCTGCTTTGCTCAGTTTATTAAGGCCTGGCCTTTCTTTTGCTAAGGCTTTCAACAAGCCAATTTACAGTCTTGGAAGGGACCACCCAGAGCCTGGTTTCATGGCCAGCAGAGGGGGAAGGGAGGGACCTCTTCAAAGAGAAGAGGTGAAATTATTACTGTGCCCTGTATATTGATTTCAAGAACTGTGAGGCTCTGAGTTGGATGCCAGCCTACTTTGCTGTGATCTTAGCAGAATGTGACCCCTGTCCCTCAGCAGCAGAGGTATGGGAGGGATCACGTTTCCCTGGGCAGATCTGATTTCTGGAGGCTGTCAGGACGATGTACCCTGTGCCTGGGAACACTGCTGGGAGGCATTGCAGGGGAGGCTTTGGCTGCTCCTGGTAGACACATCATCTAGTATAAACACCCACCACAGCAGCTTTGGAGATGAGTGCCAAACTGTGTGGATTGCTTGTAGCTACCCTGCTTGCATGAATGGCTTTGCCTCCCCTCCTTTGAAGATGATGACTCCCTTTGAAAGCAGGAGATCAAGAAGCTGCTCTCAGACAAGTTGAAATACACTATTTACAAATGTTTGTCCTGGAAAATATTTGTAAACCTCCCCATGGGAGCAGTGGCCTCCCTTGGACTGTGAAATACAGCTAACAGCTTGTGAGCCAAACTAACTCAGGTTAGCATCTTCCCATCAGCCACTTAGTATCAGTCCTATGGTGTTTATATCACTGGCTACATGGTGCTGTAGCTAATGCTGACTTGGCACTCAAGAGGTCCCTGCCTCCAGAAGAACTGTGGGTGTTCAGCAAAGGTTAGAAATTAAATGGCTACTCTCTGCAACTGTTCTAAAGGCGTTTTGGGATATTCATACCAGGTCATTAAAAGCTTCTTGTTATTCTCATAGTAGCATGGCACGCTACAGCAACACTGCTGCTTCCAGAATAATAGCCTGTGTCCTTTGTATCTAATCGGTGGCTGAGAGGAGCAGTGCAGGGTTGTGTGCTGCCTTTTTTTGCACTGTCTCAGTTCCAGTGGCAGAGCAAGTCCTGGAGCCTGATGGAGATGAGCTACCTGTGGTGCTGGTGGTTCCATGCTGCTCCAGTGAGGACACGCTGGGTGTTCAAAGCTCCTTGAATTTGTAGTCCTGTGCTTATGCTGTATCCATAACTAGTGCTTAATTTGTGCTCCTTTTTATCTTTGCATTATAGGGTAGTAAATCCCCACAGTGATGCTGTTTTCCGGGCAGGAAGTGGGGATGAGGACCCTCCAGGTAGCCCAGGGAGGTTGTGGATATCCTCTCCCCAGGCAGGTTGAAAAGTGCCTTGAGCAACCTGCTTTTAGTGGGAGGTGTCCCTGCCCCTGACAGGGGGATTTGAACTAGATAATCTTTAAGGTGTCTTCCAACCCAAACCATTCTATTGTTCTGCAGTGGTGGGACTGATCAGGAAGTACCTACACCACCAGGAAGGAGGGAACATGAGATGGCTGCCCTGCAGACTAGGCCTCTGTCTTTGATACCTGGAGTTGGGAAGCCTTTGGGGTTCATTTTCTCCACATCCCAGCATCCGCATCTCATGCCAGCAGTGAGACCTGGTGCGGTTCAGTGTTCCTGCTCTGCGTGCCTCGATGTCCCTGGAGCTGGGACAGGATGCAAGTGTATTGGTGGCATCAATGCCCTGGGTCAGGTTGCTGAAAGAGAGAGGAGCTGACAGGTGCATGGACGGCAGCAGAGCTGGGTGCTGCAGCACAGCTCCCCTCGAATAGCAACCACCCGGATCTGAATCTGGGTCAGAAGCATGACCTGAAACACTGCTGGGCTTGAGACATTCTGGGTTGCTCTTCCTTCAGTCCTTGGCTGCTGGGGACTGTGCCAGCCTCATCAGCCAGAAATCTGCTGTTAAAGCTGATCCAGGTGGATTAGTGCTGCTTCTGGCTTGGTGCTGTCTGAGCGGAAGTGCTTACAGGAGTAACCTTCTTTGCAGTTGGCCTCCTCTCTGTGTGCTCATAGCTTTCTGAGCAGGATAGCTGCAGGTGTGTTGAAAGTCTCAATCCTCAGCTAAGCAAAGCTGGTACATTTGAGCTGGGTTTGTCTGTCAGCAGCAAGCCCTGCATTTTGCAGCAAAGTGTACCTCCAAGGCAGCCCTGGGGCAGGTTGGAGAAAAGCAGAGCTCTGTGGCAAGCAGAGCAAAGCAGCTGCAGATGTCTGAGCTGCTAGGGCTCGAGAGCAGGGTGACCGCACGTGTCCGCAGCGTGCTTCGTCTTAATGCGCTGTTTATTTGATGTCCTGTTTGTTCTGGCACAGCCTGATGGCCTGCTGAGATGGAGAGCTGAATGCTGGAAAACAGCATGAGCTGAGTCTTTCTCAGTAAGAAGTGTCTTGTGTTTGCCAGAAGCAGCTTTTCTCCCAGAGGCTGGTACAAGGCGGCCAGGGATCCAGTAAGGGAGGGAGGAATCTCTTTGGCTGTCTCCAGGGCATGGGAGGTGACACACTTCATTTTGGAAGTGCCTTTGGTGTCTGAGATACATGGACCAAACCCAGACAAAGGCTTTAGGTTTCAGTTGCCCCTCAGCTATGAGACAGTGTTGGATGGGGTGCACAGGAAGGCTTTGGCTCAGGATGATGCCTTCCCTTCCCCTGCAGGTCCTTTGAGGCTGTCTGGCGCTTTCATCGGTCTGTGCTCCACAGCCAGCATGCAGGATACGGCCATGGTGGGGATGGTCAGCAGCTTGCCCCAGAGGGACTGCCCTCTGTCCCACCACATAGCAAGCCATTAATTTCCTGTTATTAGTTACAATAACACAGTGTGTGTTTAAAAACAACCCCACATGAGTCCTCCCTCCGAAAGAATTCGAACCTGTCATGAAATTTAGAGGAGAAACGTTTTCCCAGGCAGCCCATCCAAGGCAGCATTTTTGTTCTCATCAGCTGCTCACACTTCTCAGAAAAGCAGTTGGTGCATCCAACAGCAGGGCTTTCTTGGGGGTGTGGGGGCAAGAAGTGCTGTCCTGGGGAGCACCTATCCATCAGGACCTCCTGGCAGAGGTACCAGGAGTGGAGGAAGGCTTGGACAGCCTGGCACCAACTTGAAGTTGTTTCAGACATGAAGAACATGGTTCTGTGTTAGCAAATAATGTGTGGTCCTGCTTTCTCCTACTGCAGCTCAGCATCTCTGCTCCATGATGTATAATTGGCAGCTGGCTCTGATTTGGGGCATACTTGGGGTGTAAAGAGAGGTGGTGTAACAGGAAGAATTGAGATTCTTTGTTAGTGTAAGCATCTGGATGGGACAGAGCAGGATTTTCCAGGTGTCCATGCTGGCTGGCATTCCCTCTGCTGTGTTCATGCTGAGTTGGGCTGGAGCAGCTGGTCTCAGGGACATCCTGAATCTTGTGGGTACACCTGATGGGATGTAGGGAGGCTCATTGGCCATCCCAAAGGTGGAGGAACATGTTAGCATCACCCAGAGTGTATCAACTGAAGAGCTGTGGGGTAGAGATTAAAGAATTCCCTGATATTTCAGTGGCTGATGGAAACCATACTGAAAATCTCTGCCTGGGGGAGTTGCTGCATTTCATTAAATAAAAGCAGCTTCTCTTCATCCTACTGGAGTTAAGCTGCCAGGGACAGACAGCAAACACGTTGTTGATATCACACTCATGATATGATCTTATCAGCTCCTGCTTGTGAGTTGTGACCAAGTTTAATTGACTCTTTCCCCAGGTTGCTTAGGGAGAGAGTTCCTCTTCCCCAGCAAACGAGTTTTGCAGATGCTTACTTTAAAGGGTGGAGGGGGGAGGAAAGTTAGGGATTTTCTTTGGCTACCTTTCCAGCTTCCAGCTGTTAAGTACTGGAAATGTGTTCTTCATTATGTCCAAAAGAGAAATGTCTCTTTCTTCCGATTGGGGTGGCAATAAATATTTCAGAGCATAATAAGCTGCAGACAAGTGAGTGTATCGTTTGTCTGTGCAGCAGGCTGGGCTGGCTGCACCAGGGAGCCAACCATGGCCTGGGGAGTTGCTGTGCTCTTGCCTTAATGTATCAGCTGTCCCCAGGCTCTGCACAGTCACTTATTTTGGGTATATGTTCAACAACCAAGTGTCTGGTTCTGCCTTCAGGCAGCTTTGCTTTAATTAAAAGTCAAAGTAAGGCAGCAATCCTTAGCAGGCACTTTGCGTTATCTCTCCAGCACTACCACTTTCAGCAAACACAGTGCTGCCTCCACAGCACATCTCCAGCCCATGACTCCTTTCTCCTTGTCTGACCCCAGAGCAGATGAGTTCTGGAGTGAGCCCAATGAGCTAGCAATGGGGCTATTTTGGATTAGGAGGAGGAGAGGTGAATACCAGCTTCATGGGTTATTCCCTCCTCTGCCAGTGCTGGCTTTGCTCATAGGAAGGATGCTCCAGCCTGCATGCTTCCAGTGAGCTTGGCCAGACCAGCGTGGCCAGGGCACTTCCACAAATAGGAGGGCTTCAGCACATCACAACACCACCTTGCACTTATTCCAGCTAATCTTAGGTATTTTTTAAATTGCCAAAGTACATGGAGTTAGAGGAAATAAATTCAGGCATTTGCAGGAGTTGCTGTGTGTAGTCACTGCATCCAGCTGGGGCTTTCACATAGGTGGTGATGCTCCTGGGGACTGCAATAGAAGTGTCTAGAGGGGGATCTTCTTGGAAAGACAAGATGGAGAGAGAGGGCTGTCATTGACGGTTAGCAGCAACCCAGGGTCTAAATTGGGTGGTGTAATCAGGGTGCATCCTTGAATAAGCCCTTGGAGCAGAACAGCAGTGGCTGATGGTTTACATGTTAATTGGGGGGGAGGGGGAAGGCTGATTGAAATTCAAAAGAATATGAGGCAGTGTAAGCCTGAACTGGGAGATGACAGAGAATAGGGCTGGAACATGGAATGAAAGCATTTCTCAGGGAAGGAAAAAGTCTCCTAGCAAGTGGGAAAGTGTTTGAGACACAGAACTGAGGTGTCTCATGTTCTGCAGCTGGGATGGATGGCTCTCATGCAGCTTGTGTGGGTTAGGTGATGTAGAGGTCGCAGACACTCACAAGGGAATGGGTGTGAATGCTGCCTGTGTGCTGGGCAACTTCTTGAATGTCTGTTACAGCTGCTCCCCTCTAAGGGTTAAACTGAAGCTTAAATCACCCATCACATTCTCTCCTATCTATGTACCTTTAAAAATGTCTCCATCCTTTTTGCTGCTTTTGTGTTTTCCATGGTAGGGAAAGGCAGGATGTGAATGGACATTCTAGACCTTCATTCCCCACGTAGGAAGTGCTTTAAAATCTGTTTTGCCCACAAAGACTGAAGCATATTTTTTCCCTTTAAAATAATGTTTAATAAGAATATTTTTTTAAGGAGAATTAAAATACCAACAGAAGCAGGAGGGTATAAGCCAAACATTAAGAAAAAGCCCTTGAGGATGAAATGAGTTTGTGAGCAACGTGGTCTTGAACTCTGTGGGAATTGTGCTAGATCTGTGAAGTCTTCCCGGATATCCCTACATAATTTGGAGACCTAAAAATAACATAAAACTCAAATAGCCTGGACGACCTCGAAGCTGCTTTGTAAGAGATTTGCAGTGTAGCTGAGTAGGTGAACACCCTGCAGCACATCTTGGTTTTGGAAATCCCTGATGAGGCAGTTGGGGGATTGCTAATTGGTTACTGGGCTTCGTTAGCATCAGGCTTTGATGGATAGGGCTCCTGAGTTTGCTTCTGCAATGAGCAAATAGCGATGGGGGACAGTGGCCCCTTTTGGAAACGTGAAGCGAGTCTAAAGGCTCCAATTAAGTCTGTCCCAGGGAGGCTGTTTCAGAGGAGCTGTGCTGGCAGGGAGCCCACTGCAGTGATTGATTCCGGGGCTCTGCCGCCGTGCGAGCCCCACCGCTGACCCGCGGGGCCGAGCAGCTCAGCAGAGGAGATGCAAGCGTATGCAAAAAGGTACTTACAGCGGGGGTCTGCTTTGGAACAAAGCAGCCAATTTCCTTTCGCCACAGACAAGCCTTATCTTGGGAGATTACGTCTGTCTCGGATGGAGCCTCTGGTGTCATAACCGTGCTCTTCCTGGGCAGATAGAGGCTTGCGCAAAACTGCCGCAGCACAGGCTGGGCTCTGCTTGTGGCTGTGACCGGTGAGCCCTGCTCTGCACCTCCCACGGAGTTTGGGGCTTTTGGGGTTGCGTTTTGGTTTTTAACCTGGCAGAGGAAAAGAGCTGCTGGGCTTCTTGTCGTTCACGTCGAGCGGGGCAGCTCAGGTGCTTTTGGAGACTTCCGGAGTGTTTCTGTGATTCTCATCGGTGCCTAATTGCTGCTGTGGGTCTGTGCCCCCTCGCCCCTCCAGACGTGTGCATCCTGCTGTGCTACCAAGGGAGAGGGCTGCCTGGGATCCATCCTCCTGGTCTGACAGGAGTGGAGATTTCTCCCAGTAGTCATGAACATGTGCTGTCCACAGAAAAGGTCTTCTCTGGGACACTGCATCCTCAGCCAGACAGAGAAGTGGATTTTTTAGTTCAGTTCCTTGGAAACATTTTTTTCAGTGCACTCACAAATACCACTGCAGGAGTCAACTGCTACATGGTTGTTGTCCTAAAAGGATTCCACCATGGACTGCAGATGGCCTGCTTAATTGCTCCATCCTACTGAAGAGCAGACTGTGTTTTATGGTCTGTAGCTGAGTTTGCCTTTTCTCCTCCTCCTGTGAACCCAGTGGCTGCTGCCTAGCTTGAGACTGGTGATGGGCTGGAGATAGATCTGTCTGGCTTGACCAGTGCTTTGCCAAGCTGCACTCAAGGCACTTGGGGAATTTTATTACAGGATGAGATAGTCTCATCATCAGTGAGGGGAGATTGCTTCTCCTCTGCATGCAGAACCCCACCCTGCTTCTGTATGTGTGCTGGGTAGCCAGGTTGACAGAGTTTGGGCTGCTGTGTATATATATATATATATATACACTTTTTTTCCTTTTAGCTCATTGATATTGTTCTATCATGTTAAATGTTCTTTTTGAAGCTGGAAGCAGGAAGAGACTGGAGATAAGGTAACAATAAAAGGCTGTAGTGAACCCTGCAAACAGAGATAATGCACTTCAGAGAATACAACTGAACTGGCAGACTAGAAAGTTCAAGGAAATCTAAACTTCTTGCCAGTCAGGAGTCTTGGTTTTCTCACCAACTGCTCTGCAAGGCTACCTTGGCTTGTGGTGTACCTGAAACAGCTTCTGGTTTAACCTGGGCTACCTGCTAGATACAAGTGTGTGTTCAGAGCTCTATGACATCATATAGGTTACTTCATTTAATTGTTGTTTGGTTGTTTTTTTTAAGTCATAGTCCATTTGGTTTTTTTTTCCTGTTATACCTAGCCTAAATCACAAGATCCCTCAGATACCCTCCTCAGCTTTTTCTCCCCTTCATTCTTGTTCCACAAATCTATCTTGTGATGTCTGACAGCTCTACAGAGAAGAGAAATTCACACTGTGTTTAGCCTTGATTTTTCACCCTCCCATCCCAACTTGTTGGGAAATTGGTATTCTGTCATTAGGGATTTGTTAACCCAAGGAGAGGTTTCCTGCCTGTCTGCATTACAGGCTTCTTTCTCTGCCTGGACTGGGAGGTGTTGAAGGCAGGGTGATGACAAGGAGATACAATGACCTATGGGAGCTGGTTTCAGAGTCACACTGGCTCCAAGGGGTTTAAGACACTTTCAAATCAAAATCCTTTCTTAAAGGATGGCTGTGGAAATATCCAAGCACTACATCTCATAGAAGCTTGAGAGAGAGCTTGGGCTATCTATTGTCTGCTCAGTTGGGACCCAAACTGGGAGCCATCAGACTCTGCTTTCTGACAGGACCAGTTTCTCTGCTTGGTTTGAAATGCTGCCTTGGAGGGTTCCATGTTTGTAGGCACTTCATCTTAGTTGTGGTGTTATTGAATCACAGAAGGCATTTGCTGAACTTGGACATCAGCAGTATGATGTAGGTGCCCCATACTATGACACACAGTGATTTACTTCAGCACCCCCAAGCTCACCAGCAGTGGCCCACGTTGTTTCCACCCAAAGCTCCTGTGAAAACTGATGGCTGTGCTGTGCTGCTGCTGCTTTTTGATTGTGAAGCAGAAGAAATGAAGTGGTATGAAAGGTCAGAGCTTATTTCTTAGTGAGGGGCTGTTTGGAGGAAGTGGAGGAATTTTGGCCCTGTCTGTGCTGAAATTCCTGCATGGTTGTGTGGGAGCCCTTGGCTCAGGGGAGGCAGCTCCGCTCACAAATCCATTAAGGTTTCGTCTTGACTTTATTTATAAGGACACAAACACTTTGCATCTTGCAGGCTGTATTGTGCCAAAATGCTGGTGGTTTGCAAGAGCAGGAATTGGAGGATTCCTGTGCAGGAGAGCCTCTCTACTCTTCCCAGCTTCCTCCCAGGAAGCCTCATGGAGAAGGAGCAGCAGCATGGGCAGAGCCAGGAGGACCCAAGTACACCAGAGCTCTGCATTGAGCTGGTGGAGCTGCTCTTTCTCACAGCTGTGCCCATACATCAGGGTCTGGAATGTGCCATGTTTTGATGACTTGCTTTCGTTGTGGTTGCTGCCAGAGTCACGGATTCCTTCTATATGTTTTAAAAGCAAACAATCCATGACTGTGGAGGCTTCATCCTCTATGTCTCAGCACATGCAGCTGGGTGAACTGTTAACCAAATTAACCCAGAGCTGTTAAATTGCACTGGGAGGAAACAAGAATGGTGGGGAGCAACACTGAGTTCTGACTGGCAGACTCCTGGTGGAATGCTCTTCTGGTGACGTTGGCCTTGGCTGGCAGAGGGATGAATGTGGTCTCTTAATGGGATTCTTTCTTTCCTTGTGCTCAAGGTTGTAGTTTCTAGCCTGTTAGACTGTTGATAAACAGGGCGTACCGGGCAGGGACATCGTTACTCAAAGCATTACAGCTCCTGATTTCAAGCCCAATCTCTCTCTGTCTCAGGAGTGGGTGCCCACAGAGGTTTTAGAGACTGTATCTACTGCTGATGGGGCAGTTTGGCAGTAGGTAGGGGCTGGGCTGGGCTCTCCTTCCAGCCATGATAGTGCTTGCTGGTCAGTTGCTGGGGTGAAAGTGGGATAGATTTTTCTCTAGAGTTGGACCTTCTCCCCTCTGCTCAGCAGTAAGTAACAGATAGGTGGTGCTTGTATTCATGTGGGGAGTGGTGGTGTCAATAAACTGATATCCTCTTCTTCATACATGTGTATTGTCCATTGTTCAAGTCTTCCTTCATAAAGTAACCAGTTGATGTTCTTGAAATCTCAGTGTAAGATTGTTCCTTGAACCAGGGCGGTGTTGGGTGAGATACTCTTGAGGGAGGTCATCCGTGTGAACAGGAGCATTGGAACCAGATGTGTGCAGAGCAGAATAGACTTTAAAGGTTTATCTGCAGAGCAGTGGCATGCTGGAGCTCCCTGTGAGGTGCTGAGCCTTTCATCCTGGGCACTGGCCATGCCTTTCCAGGGCAGAGGTGTGCTTGATGTCTAAAACTTGCCATGGTGGGACGTGACAAGGACTTTTGTTTTTCCATTAGCCTCTTAAAATCTTTCAGGCATTAAAACCTGAGTCAAATCTCTCCCATTTGTTACCAAAATTATTACTCTCCCTGTGTGTGAACTGACAGCTCCCTGAAGAGCCTGCTGCTGCTTGCTGTCTCATAGCTATTGTCAGATGATGTCCCTCAAGTCATGCTTTTTCTTAGCAATTTCAGATTTAGGATGCAAGCACACCAGTTAATATTAGCAAACAGGAGCTGCCCAGTTTTTCTGTTTATAAAAAAGCACACTTTTTTTTTTTTCCTCTCTGTTTTGGCATGACTAGAGGTTTTGCTGGTATAATTTTCATTTTGCTAAAACAAGCAGCAAATTTAAGGTCAGGGGAAGAGAATCAAGGCACTGGAGCAAAGGTCTTTGAAAAATCAGCCCCAAGAACAATGTGATATTTTTTTTCCTGCTCAAAACCATCATCATGTTGGTCCCTGGATTTATGTAGCTGTCTGGATTTGAGTGACTTCCAGTTAAATTCCCCTACAATGCCACCTCTTTCTGGGACATCTGTGCATTGCTCAACCTGCCTACCTGAAGCTGCTTGCAGGCAGCTGACTTCTTTGCTTCTGTACCTCAGACAGTGTGCCACAAGCACATGTTAGTTCAGTGGGGGCCACTGATGGCTGCCCCTTAGTGCAGCTTCTGCCTCCATGAGCCCAGAGATGGATGGTCATTTACTGGTTTTCTTCTTTGAGCCACTGTTTTCCTCACTCCTCCTTGCAAGTAATACCATATTTTGCTGGGAGGAAGACCTTGGTATGAACTGTTGCTAATCCTGCCAGTGACTAAATATGATGCAGATATTTTCCCAGAATGCCTGACTCCCCAAAAACATTCCCTGAGGCTTCCTAGAAGCGTTTAACAAAGACAATTGACACCTCAGGGTAAACAGTCTGAGGACCTGAAATCCTGTATGTGGTATCTTTACAGCCACCACTGTGCTGGGTTTCCACTGGTGTTTGCTAGAGGATTACAGCAGCTGGTTGCAGTCCTCATGCCTGGGGCACTTGCTCCTCTCCACGTTCTGTGGCTTCAGCCTGCTCGCATTCTATGGGCCAGTGTCTGTCCCACTTTATGGGATTCCCAAAGCTGTCTGCATTTTGGTGGCAAGAGAGTCCCCTTAGCCCTTCTCTGAGGGTGTACTAGTTCAAGTTTGGGCTAAAACCCAAATATTTAAGCCTTGTCTCTAAGGGATTGCTTTACACTTCTCCCAACAACCTAGAAAGTGCAAAGGTTGTCTCAGCCAAGTGCAGGGTATCTCCTAATGTGCAGTGAAAGTCTAGT
This sequence comes from Indicator indicator, assembly GCF_027791375.1. Taxonomy (NCBI): domain Eukaryota; kingdom Metazoa; phylum Chordata; class Aves; order Piciformes; family Indicatoridae; genus Indicator; species Indicator indicator. The sequence goes on along the minus strand of NC_072033.1, from coordinate 12,130,150 downwards.
GTGAGTGAAGTCCTTATCTGTAAGTGACTGAAGCCTCATCCTGAGGAATTCCAGCCATTCCCTCTGTCCTGACTGCTTTTTGCTCCACTCAGATAGCTATGGTTACCTATGTTCAAACTGGGTGCATCTGGCTCTGGTAAGTGATGCTCAGGTGGCTGTTGGGCAGACACAGAAAGGGCTGATGCAGGATCAGAAGGGACCCCCCGTGCTGGGATTGAAGCCCCAGCTCGTGTTTGAGCATGTACAGGTCAGTGTGCCAGCATCCCCTGACCACTGCACATGTAGCTGTGTACCACTTGCTGTTTGCAGCTCCAGGCAGACACAGATTTAATGGGATGTTCCCCAAACCCCAGCTCCTCCCCAGACTCTTCTGTGCCTCTGTCCTCAGTGTCAGCTGGCTGAATGTGCTTGGTGTCAGGCTCTTGCTGCTACCCTGTTGGTGGTCGTGTCTAACACTTGGCTTGCTAAATCTTCAGCACATGCAGGCTTCTCGAGCTACAAATGATGGCACCACTCTTGTCCTACCTTGTGCCAAATGCCACAGTTTTGGTCCCCCCAAGGATTTTTTGGCAGGTAGACTGTATGGCATTGGCTGGAGAGGGACAGCTCACACAGGAGGATGCTATGAAGATAAAGCAGTGCTGTGTGTGGAATTGGTGAATGAGCCAAATCCTTCTCAGAAGTGGTTTTTAAAGCAAAAAAAAAAAAAACCTTCGTGGAAAATGCTCAATCAGCTGTTCACCTAAGCCAAGCCACTTAGAAAGGGAACAGGCACTGCTTAGAAAATAACATCATGAAACGTTGCGTTGCTCTTGCTGTTTGTCATGACACTGAGCAGGCTGCATGCTGGTAGTTCCAAATCTGTGGTTTCCAGGAAAGCATTTCCATTTGTCTCTCTTGAGAGAAAAATCTGAGAACAGGTTGGTGCAAAACTCAGTCTCTTTTCTGTTTCCCCAGGCTCAGTGCTTGTCTCTCTCCTCTGCTCTGCAGAGATGTTTGAGTTGTTACAGCTTTGCAGCTCTGTTGGGCTTGGGTCTAAGCAGGGCTGTGAGTCTCTGGTGCATGTCCTGGGCCAGGTAGAGGCTGCTTGTCACCTCCTGGAACAGCTGTGGGCTCAGGACAGTCAGGGCACTGCTGTCCCTATTCCTCTGCCTTATCCCAGATTTTTTTGAGGGAAGATGACTGCTGACCTACCTACTGGGGCAGGCACCTCTGGTTTCTCTCTGAGAGGAGTGGGGCACCTGGGAGGGTTTCTGAACACCAGACTCTGCAGATGGGAAAGAGAATGGGTGGTTGTTTCTAAAACATGGCTATCAAAATCTTGGGATACAGGCACAGGGAACTTTCTCATTTGGAGCCTTGTAGCCCTGCATCAATATTTTGGACGAATGTTTTATGGAGGGAGGACTTGATGCACAGACATAATATTAGGAAAAACTTCTTCCCCAAAAGGGTTATCAAGCCCTGGAAGGAGGGCAGTGGTGGAGTCCCCATCCCTAGAGGAATTTCAGAGCTGTGTAGATGTGGTGCTGAGGGACATGATTTAGCAGTGGGCTTGGCTGTGCTGAATGAACAAAAGTTGGACTCGATCTTAAAGGTCTCTTCCAACCAAAATGATTCTGTGCTAGTGAGACAGGAGGTGCTGTGAGCCAAAGAGGGAAATGTGGGCAGTGTGTTTTGGTACATTCCCATCCTTCTGACTTCTGTGCTTTTATTCTGTAGTGTGGGGTTGGTTTGGTCTCAGGGACTTGAGTATTGTGTAAAAATGACTGGATAGAGAGGCATGCCTGCTTGGAAGGGAAGCACCTTTTAATTTCTTTTTTTCCTTGTTGCCTGGAAGGGCTGAATTAGTTCTTGTGTGGTTGGAAATAAAAGGCAGGCACCTGCTTACCAGCAGCTATATGTGAGAGGGTTTAATAGAGGATTCTGATGTATGGGCTGGGAAGAAATAAATGGGCTGTAGGACAGCAGAGGCTCAGCAGGGGACAGTTGGGCTGTTAATGAGTAAATCCACTGATTCAATGAGGATAAATGATTACAGGCAAAAGGGGCAGATCAATGACCTAGAGAAACTCAAAGCGAGTCAGAAGCTCTCTGCCCTTCCAAGGCTCTTTCACCTTTCATGTACTTGTGGGGATAAAAGGTCCACGAGGAAGTTTTATAAGCTTTAGCCTCTGCCACTGCTGGGAGGAGCAGATGTGGTGCCAGCACTGATGGGCAGTGCCAAACCTGAGGAGCATTTGCTGTGTCCATGGCAGCTGGGCAGCCTCTTGCCTGAATGCTGGACTGTGCTCCCAGGGAGCTGCATTTCCCAGGGGCTGTGGACCAATGACTACATCCAGGCTCTGGCATCTACCACACGTTCCAGGTGGGCTCATCTTGTAGCTGTAGTGTTGGACCAAGGTGGTGCCTGTGGTGGGGATGAGGTTGGAAGGAAGCAAAAGCATTGATTGCTTCTGAAAGCTGAGAGAAAAATGAAGGGGGGGGGGGGCACAAACCAAACTAACAAACAAACAAAAGCCACCAAAAACCCACCACCAACAAAAAAACCCAAGCCACTTTCTGTAGTGGTTCAGAAATAGTTCATCAGGATGAAGGGCTTTGGATACAAGTCTTATGAGGAACAGCTGAGGGAAGCAGGGTGGTGGTTCTTCAGAAGAGGGGGTTGAGGGGAGACCTCACTGCCCTCTACAGCTGCCTCAAAGGAGGTTAGAGCAAGCTGGGGATCAGTTTCTTCTCACATGCATCAAGTGACAGGATGAGATGAAACAGGCTCGAGTTGTGCCAAGGGAAGTTCAGGTTGGATATTAGGAAAAATTTCTTCACGGGAGGGGCTAGTAGGCATTGCAGCAGGCTGCCCAGGGAGGTGGTGGAGTCACCAACCCTGGAGGTGTTTAAAAGCCATATTGATGCAGTGCTGAGGTTCAGTGGTAGTGGTTTAGCACTAGTGCTGAGATTGAGCTCCAGGCAAATAGTTGGATTTGATAATCTCAAAGGTCTCTTCCAAGCTTGATGGTTCTATGATAGGTACCTGCTGTGCATGTGTCCTTTGGGCTGGCCACGTATCCAAGAGGCCTCATGTGCCCCCAGAGAGTGGGATTTATTGCCTGTGCTCCATGCTGGTGAGCCGCACCTGCTCGCCTGCTCCAGCTGATCCTTCCAGGAAATCCCAAGCAGGAATACAGCAGTGCTGGTAATGCTATCCACACACGCTCCATGGGGAGAAGCAGCAGCAGTTAGGAAGAGATGAGCTGCTTTGTTTTCATGTGGTGCTATTTTAATAAGTCAGCACCAATGGTAATAAATCTGTCCTGCAGAGAATTAGTGGTTCACTATATAAACTTCTCCTGCACACACTGGGGCCAGGAGCAGAGCTGTGCATAGCTCCCAGCCAACATAGCCTGCTCCTACCTTGTTGTCAGAGGACCAAAAAAGGGCCTCTCATGCTGGTTGTCAAAATCAAGTTGCCAACATGACAACAATGTGAAGATTTGTTTTCCTTTTTAAAGGTTACAGTATGGCTTTGTGGCACCTTGGAGGAATATCAGTGAGGCTTCATCAAAAACCCCTCATCAAGGAAACCTGGGATGTGGATGCATCCAGCTTGCAGGCTTGTTTCCATATGTGCCTCCTGGAAACACCTTCTCCTTTTCAGACATGCCTCCATGTGAGCTGGAAAACTAAAACTGGTGTCTGGAGGCAGAGAACAGAGGAGGAATGTGCAAGTTTGTCATCACAGGCTGCTTGCTCAGGAGGATAGATGGACAGAGAATGTGCTGCTCCAAAAGCAGCTGAGTTTCTCTTGCTTCTCTGGATTTACTCTTCAAATCCTTCCACTGTCACACTAGGCAGCAATCAATTATGAAATGATATTTTCCTGGAGTTTTGCTGCTGGATAAAGATGCCCACCATCCAAACACACAAAGGGATGGAGCGGGTGGGAGGTGGAGGAAATACTCTCATCTTCAGCATCCTCCCCTGGCTCTGGGACTTGCTCTGTCTTTCCAGACAGTGAGGCAGCTGTAAGTGATTGTTACTAAGGGAACATTCAAAACTACTATCAGCAACACTAGCTAGAGGTAGGGATGTTACTGTTTTCAAAGAAAGTTGGTTGCTAATTAAATTACCTCTGTCAGAATTTCCTGGCTGAAAACTCATTTCATGAAATCCCAGGCCCTGGGCAAAGGTTGAGTTGTACCTGGCATGTTTTCAGAGGTGCTGAGAGCAATGGATCAACTATTCATCAGAGCTGGTGCTTCACCTCCTTCTTCCATGAAGAAGGGGGAGGGAGGGAAGTGCCAAAGAGGCTGGGAGCATAGAGGTTTTGATTCATCTGACTGATAATGGGAGCTAAATAAAGGCTTTGGAAAAAAACCCGAGCATTTCTCTTGCAGTGTTGGTTGGGCAGAACTGTACTGGAACTAAACATGGAATGAAAAGTCTGGCTTTTCTGCCAACTCTATTTTTAGAGCTACTGCTCCATCTTTGTATCTCTCTGAATTTTCTCAGCATATGCACTTGAGGCAGGCAATCTGCCTTTATTTTTTCCGGCAGGCTCTGATATTCTGCTAGATAAGAGTGTTGGATGGAAGGGCAGGGGACTTGCCAGAATTGACAAAAATCCCTCTGAACAGCAGGATTGCAGGTCCTGTTCCAGGACTGGGTTCAGTGTGGTCACAGACTCCTGAATATTTGCTGTGCTCTGTGTAGGAGTGCCCCTAACCCTTCTGTGCTGGAGAGGAGCGTGTGTGCAGCGTTGGCTGCCTGCTCTGTGTCCCAAACCCACGGTCACGACTGGAATGAAATTCAGCAGCAGCCGAACTGCGTGCTGCAGTGCTGACAGCAGGCTTGGGTATGGAGCAGAGGAATCGTGTCTGGCTTTGAGAGCAGGACAGCAATGTCCAAACTGAGCTTCAGCTGAGATACTGCAGCTGATCCAGCAGTACCCAGTAAGAGGCGGAAGGTTCTTGCTCTTTCCTGTGAAAAGCAGCAATAAAAGATAGAAAGTCAACATGCTAGCCCTGTCTTGGGTATTTTGATCCTGGCAGTGAGGGTGGAACCAGTCTTTCAGGGAGTTCTCAGCAAGCATGGCCACAATTCTCCCCAGTGCCCAATGTGTGTACATGCACAAACCCACATCTCCCATGACTTCAATGTACTAAAACCAGCTCCATCATCATCTTTCAGCTAGAAAGGGTTCATATGGGTCATGAGCCTGTGTGCTGCCTGACCCTGCCACTCCCCAGTCCCAGGGCTTGCAACCAGCAGCACCAGTTCTTTTTTTGTCTGTTTTCATTTTGCAAAGCCCTGAGCCCTGGGTTTGGGTTTGCAGTGAGTTTCAGTGTTTGTGCAAAAACTGATTGTCACCAGTCACCAGTCTGACTGGATCATAACCCATCCTCTCCAGAGGCAGGGCGCTTCTGAGAGCTGGGAGAGTGCAAGCAGTTGGGACTCAAGGACATTTAATGAGGAACATTTATTTCCAGTATGAAACTGGACAGTGAGGAGTTTCAGAGGAGGACAGTCCACATCCACATGCATGCACCCCCAAATCTATGGGAGTCACTGACTATAGACTTGTAGCTGCCCATGCAAAAAGACCAGGAGACAGGGAAGTGCCTCACATTTTATTTTGTTTGTTGTTGCTCTTCATTCCAAGCAGAGGCTCTCCCAGTGCCTGAGACCAGAACATGTGCAGGTACACTGGAGCCAGAGTGAATTTTGTCCAGCTAAAGGCAGGTTCCAGCAGGATCATGAATTTCTTCCATGTAGGAGGATTTACAGTGGAAGGAAGGTGTAACTTCACTGGCTGGTGCTCAGCTCTGTTCCCATTCAAAGAGACAGATGTTAAACTGTGAGAACTAGTCCTGCTGAGAAAGCAGCTGCCTGAGCTGAAGCCTCTTGTGCTTTACTAACAAGTAACAGCCCTGCTGAGAGGACCAGTGAACAGAAAATGCTGCTCCTCCAAAAAAAAAACAATCCTCAGTCTCATATGCCTTGACAACACATATGTTGCAGGGGGAGAATTACAGCAGTGTTTAAGTCTGGGTTGCCTGTTTTTAGCAGCTTGAAAGGATGTTTGTCTCCCCTGTGAAAGGGTTTGCAAGTCTTTTGGCAAGGAACTCTCTTGGGTGACCACTATGATTTCCTCAATCTGGATGGCAGCAGTCCTTACCAGTGCAAATCCTGAGTGAGACAAAGCCTACCCTCCTGCCTATTCCCAACTGGAGAATGGCCTCTGGCCTGCTGTGCTTCAGGATCACAGAGATTTCCCCGCTCAGTCTTGTACACTGCTGCCCAAGCATCCCTCGCAAGCCTCCTTAGCCTATACCCAGGTGTAAGTTCAGGTGTTTGCAGCCTATGGTGGGAACCAAAGCAATCCTTGGTAAGGAGGAACTGCCCTGGAGCCAGAGAAACATGCAGCAGAAGCCTGAAGAAGTTTTTATCTGTGGGTCCTGCTGAGGAAGACACTGAGCTGTCATCAGTCTGCAGGGCTGCACCCATCCTTACTCCATACCCACACCACAGTGCTCAGACCCCTTCGTCTGAAGGACCGTAACAAGACTCATGCTTTGTGGTTGACTTGGTAGATTTAAATGCCTCTTCCATGTCTCTTTTTCCCTTTGGACTGTCAGGGTTATTTTGGAGGCATGTTATTATTAATACTTGTTCTCTGGCTCAGCAATGTGTGTGGTCAGGGCACAGTGAGGTGCAGGCTGCTGTTCTGGCTCTCCTGCGGCTGGGTACAGTTGAGATGGGCATGGAGCTGTTCTTTTCCTGCCCTTGTCCAAGTGCTTCTCTGGATGTCTGTTAATCTTGGGGGGACATGTGCTCATACAGCTCCAGCTTTGTATGAGGAGGGACTCCTCAGCTATAAATCTCTGCTTTTCAAGCATTAAACTCCCTTTTGGGTTGTTTTTGACGTTAGGAATTTTCTCTGATAAGAGAACTTTATTTGCCTTTAAATATCACTTTGTGACAGGATGATGGAGTGGGGATTCTTGGAGCGAGCCTGTGCCAGCCGGGGAAGGGAAATTCTGCTGGGGCTTTTGTTTCTCTCTAGCACTGACATTTCAGCTCTTTAAAGAGTACATTTAGTTTACTCTTGGCAGGGGTGTGTGTGCACATGTCAGTGTCCAGACAAATGGGAGCAGCCCCGTGTTGGAGCTGTGCTGAAGCCAAGTGGGTCTCCTATTCTCCCCTCCCTGTGGCACCTGGGGAAAAGAAGCTCTGATGGAGCTTTTCTTCAATTAACTTTTCTTCAACATGCTTGAAGCAGGCCTGCTGTGTTGAGAGCCTTACAAAAATAAGAGAGAAGGGTTTTGTGATATTGAATGCAAGGTGCAGTCAGATATTCCTGGGGTGTCATTTTCTACCCCTAGAACAGCTCAACAGCCAAGTCCCCCAGAAGAGTTTCATAGGTGGATTACAGTACTGCCTGACCAGGCTATGTCAAGGCTATGTGTAAAGTGTTGCCCAGCATACCCTTCTGGGTACAGCCCATAGCCACAGAGTCTGTGTTTTGTTTGCATTGTGACTGGTGGGAGCTGAGCTCCGTAAGCTGGCTCTGAGCCCTAATCTGGCTCTCTCCAGCAGCCGTGTCGTATCACCATCCTTTTAGATATGGAGGATTTTGCTCCACAGGCTGCTTTGGAGCAGCAGGATCTGCAAAGTGCCAGCTCATTTATTTGGCTTGGATCCCACTAAGCTCTCCTTGGTTTCCCTGATGCCTCAAGTAGCCAACTAACTCTGTGTTCCTTTCTTTCAGCTCTTCCACGTTGCGTATGTCCTGATCAAATTTGCCAATTCCCCTCGTCCTGACCTCTGGGTGCTGGAGCGATCGACTGACTTCGGCCTCACCTATGAGCCCTGGCAGTATTTTGCCTGTAAGTACCTCAGTGTTACAAGAGAGCTGCAACTTACTGCCAGGTAGTGAGGCCACAGCAAAGACAACTCTTTGTGCAAGTGTAAGGCTGGGTTTGGAGTTGTGTCTTTGCCATTGCTGCAATGGAGTACGTGTCTTCTGTTTCTTCTGCAAGAGTTGAATCTTAGACCAGAGCATCTGAGTGAAGTTATGGTACTCCTCAGGCCAGGAGAACATTTTTCCTCTCTTAGTCTAACTGTATTTTTTAAAGTATTTTCACTGCCTACCCAAATCTCTGTGGATGCCAAAGTTGGCACCAGTGTCAGTAGTTGGACATTGCTGATCTATGTCTGGAACATGAGATTTCTCATAATCTCCTCCCTGCTGTCCTCTCTTTGTCTGTCTGCCTGCCCTGTACTGGATCCAGACTGACATATTTCAGCTCCTCCAGAAGCAAACCAATGGCTTGCTTCCAAGTGGCTGCTGTAACAGAAAAGTCTGGATGCAGTAAACAGTCCTCTTGCTCTTATCAAAGCTCTTATCTCACTCTTATCCACAGATGGGATACAGCCTGTGCAGGGCAGGGAACCACTGTCCTGCCACTGTGCAAGGTGGGATCAGAGACAGCTGGAAAGGGTGGCTGTGGAGAGCCAGTCTGTGTTTGACTTCCCCATTCTCTGATTAAAACCTGATCCTTTTACAAACAGCTGGTTCTGCAAAGCTCTTCTCTCAAATGCTCTAAGAGGTAGTTGGATGCTGAGAAACTTGTTAACCACCAGCCCCTCCCAGAAGCAGCAGCAGTAATTGGGAGAAGATGTCAATTAAGATCTACAGCCAGAGCTTAAAACCTGACAAGGAAGGACCTTGGAGTGCTCAGGGGCTTTGCCCTGGGCTGCCCCTAAAGGCTCATATTTCTGACCTACCTGTCAGCCTGTGCTTTACACCAGCTGGGCTTTTCTTCTGCAGGAAAGTGCTGCAGGCATTTTACCCACTGTGTGTTGCCTTAGCATGGTAGCCCCTCTCCTCTCTGCTGGGGGCTGCTGGGGAATTTCTGCTGTCAAATTGGCTGATTTGCTTTTTTCTGTCTTCTGTGAGAATTTCCCTTCCATCTCTGAAGCCTCTCCTGGGGCTTGTTATGGTCATGTTGTTTGCATGATCTGGGGCTGAGCAGGGGGCTCTTGCCCCTCTCGCTCGTTCGTAATTTAAGTGGCAACACTTCAATGTCTGGAGTGCTCTTCCCACCCACAACATTAAGGCTCTGTTACCAACCCCCTCAAGAAGTGACATGCAGTGACGCAGCCCAGTGGAAAGTTCCCATGGAAATAAAGAGGTGGCTGCTCCAAAACCTGCCAGATTCACTAGCACAAGAAGTCCCTTGCGGAGCTTTATTTTTGGCATGGAGAATTCCATAGGTGGTCTGATAAAACCACGGGTCAGTTCAGAAACAAGGTTAAAAGCAGCCAGCAGAAATATTCTCCAGGGATGCCAGTGAGCCTTGCCATGGATGACCCTGTCCCCACCAGCTCAGCACTGCCCTTTGAGCCCCACTCATCATGGAGGGTGTGCAGTTCCTCAGGCTGCCCCCTGCCACCCTGCCATGCTGCTGAAGTGGTTTTGGCCTTAGTTCTGCAGGAAGGGGGAAGGAATCTGGAAAGCATATGTTGATGCAGCTGGTGGCTTTTTTGGGAAGAGGGTTGGAGGGGCTGTGGCAATGAGAATCCTGTATGCATCATGGCAGGGTGGCACTGTGCTGTCCTCAGCCACCAAGAGCCCCGAGGAGGTATTTATGGTGGTGTTTATCCATGAGAAGGGTTCCCCCACATAGCATTTCCAAAGGGGATGTGAAAGATGCCCAGTCCCAGCTGTCCACCCAGGCCCACAGAGCTCATTGTGTTAGCATTTAGCTCATTTTGCCTCACTTTGCTGGGCAGTGCCACCCCAGAGGGGAAGGCAGCCACAGCACAGAGCAAGGCTCTGTCCTTTTCTCCTCTTAGGGTCAGCTTTTCCAGTCTGCTGTTTCCTCTAAGCATTGCTGTGGTTAAAGGCTGATGGGTTACTCTGTTTTAGCTCAGAGTTCCTGGCTTTTGGCTCACACAGTTGTGTAGATTTGCAATAAGTGGAGGAGTTTTTTGGTTTTCCTGAGTGGCTGCTCTTGCTGAGCATCCTGTCTCCATGCCCAGCCGTGGCAGTGCTCTGGAAATCAATCATCTTGAGCCAGTGGTGACAGGCTCCTCGCCTGGGGCTTCAGAATAAATTGCCTTTAAAAAAGCACCTGGTGAAACAAAGCTTGGCAGCCAGAGACCTGATGTTAAATGTTTCCACACCATCTTCCTGTGGATGCATCTGAGCTCCTGCTGTTGCCAAAACAGTGTTTCGTGGAGCGAGGCCACGTTGCTGGAGATGAGGTGCGGGTGGGTGCGAGCCAGAGGTGAAGGCAAGGGAGGCAGAGGCTCTCTGTGATTCCCCCTTCCTGTTCCTCTTGCCAGCTTAGCCTCCCAGTGCAGCACATTGCAACAGATTTTGGAGGATTAATCCCATAAATTAGGTTAACGTTTCCCCATCAGCTCCCTGTGTGAGCTGAGCAGTGCTGGCAGGAGCAGCAGGTTGCGTTGGCTGCTGTTTTTGTTTCTTTCTTCTCCCCGTGGAAACACCTTCAGGAGCAACATGTACTTTGGCACACACTGCTTGAGAGCTCCTGGCACAGGTGAAATGGGAGAGGGAAGGAGCAGCAGCCTTTGTCCCAAGCTCTTCCCTGGGGAGCAACCCCAGAAAGTGACCTGAGAGGGGCACTGTGTGAGTTTTTGCATGGGTAAATGTGGGTGCTCATCACCCTGCACAGTGAGGTCCTGAACTGCCCCAGCGCATTCACTGTGGTTCTGTTGGCTCTGCTAGCACCAGAGTATCAGACATCCTGGGGACCAGAATGCTGCACTTGCTGGAGCAGCCATGCAAGGAAGCCAGGACATTCCTACCACTGCAAGGAGAGTCTTGGCATGCAGTGTCCCCAAAGTAGGTTGCAGGACCAGCAGTGTGACTGCCTGGTGGTGCCTGTCCCCTGGCTTTAGCCAGCCTTGCATTGCCACTTAGTGGCAGGAACCTTTGATTGCTGTCCCCAAGAGGTGGTTCTGGGTGGCTTTGGCATTTCTCTTTTGTAGCACCGGTTTAAGAGTGACTGCAGAGTTCAGAGTAAGGTGGGAGAAGGAGACATCCTGCTCTGCCTCTCCCAAACACTGCAGGTCCTTTCCCCTCATCCACCCTGCCTGGTGTTAGATGTCACAGTGGTGGCTCTGGGTGGTGGTTGCTCCCATTGTGTGGTTCTGTGCTGGCTTGTTCTTCAGAACTTAACCAAGTAATTAAGGGGCCATGTGAAGGTGATAGTGCAAGCTCCTACATCAGGAGCAGAGCTCTAGCAGCAAACAGCCCTTCCAGTCAATCCAGTGCCAGCAAGGCAACCAGTTCAGACCAGGCTTAGAGCTCAGGGTGGTTAAACTGCGAGCTTAATGGTAGAATCAAGGAATAAGTTCCCTACAGGTGATTGCAGTAGGTGCAATGGATATTCTCACTTTCCTGGTTTGCTGCAATCAGGTGATGTGGGGAGGTTTCTGCCCATGCCTGTTACTCTCACAGTGACTCCCTCCCTTAGTGGAGTTTATGTGTCAGCAGTGACAGAGTTAATGACACAAAGCAGCCTGTACACCGTGAATACTTAACAAAGAGCATGCACCCTTCTCTCCTCTTGGCCAGTGTGGGAAAATCCATACAGGGCTCTGAACTGTTCCGTTTCTCTTACTGCTCTCACCTCTGGCTGGTGAAAAGCTTCCAAGAGGGACTGCATTGAGAAGTTTGGGCTGCACACTGTGGACCGTATCACCAAGGACGACCACGCCATCTGCACTACTGAGTACTCCCGGATCGTGCCTTTGGAAAATGGGGAGGTGAGCAGCTGCACCTTCCCATCCCCTGCAGGTTGCAGGTCTTCTCCATGCTCTCATTAATTGCTTCCCTCTTGACTTTTGGATGCCACTTAAACTTAACCAAATGAGCTGGCAGTCATCTTGAGGGGAGGTAAAGATTGGGTTCAGCTGAGGGAAGGAGTTTAGTTTCCTCCCATCAAACAGGATTGCTCAGGTTTGTTTTCCCTGCTTGCATTCACAGATTGTTGTCTCTCTGGTAAACGGGCGCCCAGGAGCCATGAACTTCTCCTACTCTCCTCTGCTGCGGAATTTCACCAAAGCCACCAACATCAGACTGCGCTTCCTGCAGACAAACACTCTGCTTGGGCACCTGATGGGCAAAGCTCTCAGAGACCCTACGGTGACCAGGAGGGTAAGGCAGGCCTCCATACCTCTTGTTAACGAGGTGGAAGTGTTTGAGGGCTGTATGCCACCTCTGGGGAGAAGACATCCCTACATGTTACCTGTGGGGATTCTCTCTCTCTGTGCTTGTGCTTCCCAAGCTGAAGACAGCTGCAGCAAATGCCACTGCTGCTGTGGCTGGAGGCTGCTTGGGGAGAACTTTGCTTAGCACCAACAACAGGAGACAGCTCTTGGTGTCACACGTGGCTTTCTGGCTGTAATGGGAGATTCAGCTTGTAGCTAATGATCTCTGTTGTGTGGGGGTAGGTCTTGCCATAGGCAGATATTGCAGCCTACAAGGTCAGCTTGCCACCGTAAAGGAAATACCCTTACTGTGGGTGAGCATTTTACTGGATAAAGTCCTGCTGAATCCTGAGTAGGGCGGTTCTGAAGCTTAGTCATAATGATCCTAACACCCAACTTCTTGTGTGCTCTCCAGTATTACTACAGCATCAAAGATATCAGCATTGGAGGACGCTGTGTCTGCCATGGCCATGCTGACGTCTGTGATGCCAAAGACCCTAATGACCCTTACAGGTACATGTCAAAGTCCTAGATGTGTGTAAAAGTGTTTGAATTGTTGGGCTAAAAATGAAAGATACCAGTGTGAGTTCTGTCCTGTCCTGAGCTTGTAATTGTGTGCTGTTGGTTGTGTCTCTGCCCTGAGAACAAATCAGAAACTGGTCTGGCCAAAGCAGCAAAAATTAAATGTTTTTCTAGGCTGTTTTTCAGCCAGATCAGCTCCCTGGTCTCATTTCCACAACTTTGCCATCCCCATGGGAGCAGAGTGCTAGAATGGGAAGGTGAGTGCTCAAAGCCAATACCATTGTTGAGCAGGGAGATTTCTTAGCAGAGCCCAGGGCTAGTTTCTGAAATTGTTCAGGGATGTCTTTTACTTCCCACATGGCTTCTTAAGAACTGAGGTGATGCTCTGGTAAATGTGTTCTCCCAAGAAACCAGAGACTCTGCTGCCCATTTCTACTTATGAGAACCACAGACTGGTTCTGTACATAGTGAAACAACTGCTCTTTGCAGAATAACAGGAGCCTGCAGAGCAGTTATGTTTTGGCTCATGGGACTCTTCCCATCCGCCTTGGCAACGTCAGATGCCAAAGAGCTGCTTCAAACCATGGAAGTGTTGCTTCTTAGCCATCTGTTTGCAGCCTGTATGTTGCCTTTATGAAAGGGATGGGGTAGATTCAGCTGGACAAGGGAAGCTTATATTTCTTTCTCATCAGGATCATGTAGAGCTTTTGGACCTCCTAAAATAAAATTCCAGTGAGTCCCAGCCAAGGTTAAAGCTGCTAAGTGTTAAAACAAAGATGTATTGGTAAGCAAGTCTGCCTTGCTGTGCCAAACTCCCTGACAAAGGGAAGTTCATAAATATTTGAACGTTCAGTTCCTTCTTTTAGACGTTGGTGTTGCTGGATGCACAGTGCACCTGCGTATGGGGGCAAAAGAGCTTCATGGGGCAAAGTGATTCTCTATCATAGAAATGTCATGGCGTTTCTTGGATGTATCAGTGGCTCAGGGGTCTCCAGCAAGGGAGGAAGGAAGAGAGATGTTTTGGGAATCCTTGTTCGATGCCACTTTTGCTGACAACTGTTCCTGCCCTGCCAGAATTCCCCTCCTTCACTCTCATTTGGCATCTTCACTCTTGGCCCCCAAAATGCGCTCTAATATCACAGCACATGTTGGTAAGCAGCTGTTGTGTTTCACCAGAACAGATCACACTTGCCTGGAGGAGAAAACATTTTCTGCATGGGTGTTTTAAACAGTCAGCACATAACATCTGTAAAGCCCTTTGGGATATGTCAGGACAAAGATGCTGAGTGAATAGAAGAACTTCCCATGGCACTGCTGTACCCTGTTAGCAAGCCCAGGAGCACAGAGAAGTCAGCAGAAAAGTGATACTTTCAGCTGAAAAAATGAGTAACTGGTGAACACTGCCATGTTCCAAGGCTCCAGCAGCAGCTGTGTCCAGCCTTCCTGCTGGAATGGGCACTGCTGGGCAGTCATCCCACCCCTCCTCCCCTGACGGTGCACGGAGCCAGCACCGTGATACCTGACATAATGCTGCATGAGAAGAAGCATGAGGCAGCTGGAGCTCAGACACACTGTCCCTTCCTGTCATGGGCCCCAGCTGCCAGAAACATGTCAATCTTTAGAAAGTCTGGGTAGGAGGTGTGGTGTGTCCCTCTGCACATGTCCTGCCTCTTCAGACACTGATGTGTGACAGCAACAGGGCAAGGAAATGCAAATAGAGGGAGATAAGGAATGGGAGTTGGCCTGGCCTTGTTAGAAACCTCAGTTATGTCTCAGCCTGTCTGGGAGGTCTCTGCTTCTTGTTTTAACTTCTCCTTTCTGCACATGCCTGTGTTTCTTGTGCCTGTTGCCCAGAAAGGCAGGATGAGCACTTTGAGAGAGGTGAGGTGAGCTAGAAATCTTGGCAAAGCCTTCAGGACGTGATGGAGCATGTTCGTGAGCTGACTTCCTGGCCATAAATGATAATGTTTATCCAGCTTTGGAAAGCATCTCTGAAGTGCCAAGTTACAGAGGCTGCACCTCTGTGCACAGTTCACCAACTGTGTGAAGCTGGCAGCACCTCTGAGTATGTTATGTGTGAGGGCTACACAGCATGTAGGCAGATAGAGCCTCCTCAAGGGTCCTCAGCACTTTTCATAACTGTCTGTCTTTGCCCCAAGATCAAATGGGCTGAGTTAAAGCTAAAGAAGGAAAATTCTCCTAGATAGAGATGAACACCAGCAGGATCAGGCAAACCCTGCTTGTGAGCAGTGAGAGATGCATCAGCAAAGACCTGGCATGTTGCAGACAGAGCCTGGGCAGGAATCGTGTGTTGACATGTGGCTGCTGTTGATGCAAGCTCAGGAGAACCATGCAAGTGCTCTTCATGTTTGATGAGTGCAGCTGTTTCCATGGGACCACTGCCCCATCAGGGATGCCACAAACAAAAGAGGAGATGACTGAAGAGTCCATCTGCTGCTTCTGTGCCTGGTACTGGAGATAACCATCAAGATAACAGCAGCCTAGCTGGTCAGAAGCAGATCTGCAGGAAGAGATCAAGGATGCTTTCCCACTGGTAGACCCCAAATGCTAACTTGCTCTTTCCCATTTGGAAAGGGAAAGCACCGTGTGTTCTGGTAGGTTCGTGCTATCTGTGGGTCCTTTTGCAAGTGATTTTCCCCCAGTCAAAAACAGTTAGAGGAAGAGGCTTTTTTCTCCTTGATTGTGCTACTCAGATGTCCCAGCCAAATCCAAATGCTGTAGTGCTTGTGTGCTCCTCAGCTCTGACACAACTGCTTGCTGGAGACTGTTTATAGTCTGTGTTATTGAGCATCAGTTCCAGTGGGAAGGCTGAGGTTTTATTTTTTTACAGCAGGATGACCAGGAAATATGTGCTATGGGAACACAGCCGCTCTCTCTTCTTCCTTGTATATATTCAGTCAATGAAACATGTAAATATTGTAGCTGATGCACATTTGTCCATAATTCATTAGCAACACAGACTCAGCATAAGGTGCAGTAAAGCTGCTGTGATAGATGAGCTCTCTGAGAGGTCGTTGCTAATCCTGGACAGCAGAGACTAAATAAATAACTCCTTCTCCATCTGAAATGTGCATCTTGACTCACTGAGTGCCATCTTGTTGCATTCTGGGAACTGAAACAGTGCTTTTCAAACATCTCAAACGTTAAAGAGCTGGGGTGTATGGCTGGAGCCATGTCCTCCAGCCAGGGACATTAAGACTGCTCAGCAGGTTTATAAGTTCCTGACTTGGTGAGCATCTTTCTCCACATGTATGGATGTGGTTGTTTATTTGATGTCCAGCTGCTGCCATGGGAGGAAAAAAAACCATACAATTTTGTTTCCTTGGAAGTGCTGAGTGGTAGTCAGCCAGGTGAGTGGTTTCAGTCGCTGTGGCTGGTTTCAGCATAGAGGCATGGCCAAGGTTGGCCCTTTTGTTGAGTCTTCCCCTTGGGACTGCAAGACATAGGGAGAAAAAGTTCTTGGCGAATGTTTCAGGGCTCATTTCTGCCACTTAGGCTCCAGACAGCTTCTCAGGACCTCAACTTGGTGGCTTGACTCTATCAGACAGAGCCCAGCCTATGAATGTGGGTAGGAATGGGACATCATGAGTGCTCAAAGAGCTGCCTAAAGCCAAGTGTTCCAGGAGATGACCAACAGCAGGAGCAGGGTGGGGGCCTTCTGCCTCTTAACCCCTCTGGCTGAAGCAGAGGTCTTGTGGAACTTGCTTACACTCCCTTGAACATTCAGATCACCCCAAATTTCATTAAAATGAGTTCCCTTGTCCCATGCTGCTGCCTCTGGCTACTCACTGTACATACACTTGCAGGTCTTACATCTTAGAAACACATATAGGTGGGAACCATGGCCCTCAGCTCATTGCAGCCATGAAATACTGTGTCTGCACTCCTGCACTGCGCCCAGAATGACTGCTCCATTTGTTTCTAATCCTTTAAAATAATTACATTTATTTTTAAACATTGCTTTTGAATGGGAAAGCATTGGAGGAGGGAGAGATGGGAGTGGCAGACCAGCCCGGAGGGGAAATGAGTAATTGCTGAGATAAAAGCTGGAACAGGCTGTATTATCCGTAAGTCAAATACAACAGAAAGCATTTGTGTTGGATGGGAATCGCCTTCTGCTAAGTGGAAGTTTTGGGGGTGATGTCAGTGACGTTAATGAATCACCGTTGCGGTCGGGATCCTTTAGTCCGCTGTGGAGGTTGCCTGCCTGGCGCCTCCGGAGCCGCCTGTTTGCCCTGCACAGCCCTGCCTGAGAAGTGCAGGACCTGCCTTCCTGGGCAGTGTGGGGCTAGCACCTGCTCAAAGAGCCAGGGCTCTTCAGCTTGGAGAAGAGGAGACTAAGGGGTGACTTGTTCATGTTTGTAAGTACGTAAAGGGTGAGCACCAAAAGGGTGGAGCCAGGCTCTGCTCGGCGATGCCCAGTGACAGCACAAGGGGCAATGGTGGAAGCTGAGGCATAGGAAGTTCCATGGAAACAGGAGGAACAATTATTTCACTGTGAGGGTGACAGAACACTGGAACAGGCTGCCCAGGGGGGCTGTAGAGTCTCCCTTTCTGGAGATGTTCAAGACCCACCTGGATGAGTTCCTGTGTGATCTGGTATAGGTGATCCTGCTCTGGCAGCGGGGTTGGACTAGATGATCTCTGAAGGTCCTTTCCAGCCCACAACATTCTGTGATTCAATTCAAATTTCGTGGCTTTCCTCTCTGTCAGCACAGGTATGCCTGGCGGAGGACCTGTGTGGCCCCATCCCTCTCCAGGTCTGGAGGAATCATAGAATCATAGGTGTTGGAAGGGACCTCTGGTGATCATTGAGTCCAACCCCCCTTCCAAAGCAGGATCACCTAGGGCAGGTCATACAAGAACGCATCCAGATGGGTCTTGAAAGTCTCTAGGGAAGGAGCCTCCACAAACTCTCTGGTCAGCTTGTTCCAGTGCTCTGTCATCTTTACAGTAAAGAAGTTCTTCCTCATGTTGTGTTCCAGTTTGTATCTGTTGTCCCTCATTCTATCACAGGACACCCACCCTTTAGATATTTGTAAACATCAACGAGTTCTCCTCTCAGTCTTCTCTTTTCCAGACTAAACAGCCTTTCCTCATCAGACAGATGTTCCAGTCCCTTAATCATCCTCATAGTCTCTGTTGGACACTCTCTAGTGTAGCCTTGTCCCTCTTGAAGCAGGGAGCACGGAACTGGATACAATACTGCAGATGTGGTCTGACTAGGGAAGAGTACAGGGGGAGGAGAACCTTCCTTGGCCATAACGGCACATCTGTCCCACAGTTAACTTATTGTCCACCCGGACTCCATGGTCCTTCTCCATGGAGATGCTAATCATTTATTCTTTTCATGCTGCCCTTTCACAGTGTTGGGGACATCTTCATGTCTTTCCTCTCAGGTAATTTGCTTCTATTCAGGTTTCTACCACTGCCACCTCTAACTATCTCACGTTGTATTGTCTGTAGGGCTGGATAGGCAGTGGCACACTGATTTTTCCCTAATCTTTGCCTCCCTATAAAGAAAAGAGGAGTGATGGTGGAGCAGAAGGAAAGAAGAGAGTGGCTCTGAAGAGCAAAGTTTGGTGCTTGATTAAAAAAAAAACAAAAACAAAAACAATCAATCAATCAATCTTAGCAGTCTGTCCAGGATATTTTGATTAACAAATCTCCCTTGTTTGTGTATCTGCCCTGTGCTAGTTATGCACAGCAGGGTTATGTGATGGTTGCCCATCCCACACAGCCCTGTCATCACCACAGGCTTGGCTGTACCCTGTCCCTTGCAGGCTGCAGTGTGACTGCCAGCACAACACCTGTGGTGGGTCCTGCGATCGCTGCTGCCCTGGCTTCAACCAGTTCCCCTGGAAGCCTGCCACTGCTGACAGCGCCAACGAGTGCCAGCGTAAGTTGGAGTTGGCTTCTTCTTTCCAGCAGCTTTGCAAAGCAGAGAGTGACCACATGTCACCAGCCCCTTAACATGGCAGTGCAGAGAAGTCCTTCACTGAAATATGGTGGGCTTGTGGTGTGTGGCACTGGGGGAAGAGAAGATCACCGGCACTGCAGAGAGGACAGTTTGCACTGTGATTAACTGAGTTCAGTCAAGGCTCACACAGGGAGGCCCACCAGGTCTGCATGGGACTTTGCTTATGTTCCAGCTCCTCCTCCATGTCCAAGGGTTCGTGCAGGCAAGTCTCATTGCTCAATGCTGTCTTGGAGATGAATTATGCTTGGCTGTGTTTACACACAGGACGTCTCTACTTGTTAGAGAAACCTTTGGTAGATGCCGACTGGAGTTCCTGCAGCAGTGGGAATGCAGAGCACAGCTCACACCATCTCTTACAAATGCAGTACAGCAAAGGACAGTTGGGTCCAAGCCCTGTGTGTTTTTAAAGAGCACCCTCACTAGGAGTTGAACTTTACAGCTCACCTCTGTCCTGGGTGGGATAAAAAAGACAAGAATGTTGCCCTCTAAACCAGACTACCTGAGGCCCCAAAGTTGGGTAATTTCTCCTTCTCGTCCATACATGCCTGCACATATTTTACCTCTGATTTTTTGCTTGCTGCAGTTGCAGACTAGACTGTGAGAGGGTTGATGCTTCTATGCTTTTGAGCTGGAAGACTTCTGGGAGCTTGGGTGATCGTGTAATCCCTTAGATGCATTCAAAAACCTTTCCTCTTTAAAAAATAACCCATCCAGACTGAAACCCGTTTGGGAGAGTTCCTATCTGGAGATCCAGCTGGGGGCTGAAGGACCTCCATAGACTAGTGCTTACCTAAGATCTCTTTGTATTTGCAGCTTGCAATTGCAATGGCCATGCCCATGACTGCTACTATGACCCAGAGGTGGATCACCACAAAGCCAGCAAAAGCCACGAGGACAAGTTTGAAGGGGGAGGTGTTTGCATTGACTGTCAGGTAGGCCTGAAGAGCTCCTGTGGAAAAGTCTCTTGTGGATTTTTGTGTTTGTTTCATCAGCCTAGAGTTCAGCTTTGCTGGCATCTCCACCAACCCCCTCATGCATCCTCTGTTATCTCAGTTAGGTCTCTCCGTTGAAGTTTAGTCTCTTTGTCATATATTAATGGAGTGTGCACCAGCAATGAAAACAGCACTTGGGTTCCCAGCTGTTCCCTGGGTAGTACCATTGCCTTTCTGATGCTTTAGGGTTAGGTCTGCTGAGGCACTGTGCATTGGGAGAGACAGGGTGGTGCTGAGTATATGGGGAAATCCCTGCCTAGCTTGCAGTGCTCAGGTGCTGCCATCTATCTAGCTCTCTCTCTGACCACCAAAATGCCTATCCCCTCAGTCTCTGAAGATCCCAGTGAAGCAGAGAAAAGAGCTCTTCCACTTTCAAGGTGACTGTGAGCTGGTTAATTCATGCAGTGGCATCATACTTCTGGCTGTGCTTTCTTTCTGAGAGGAAACAGATTTCTGACATCCTCCTAGCCCAAAGTGGTCAGGACATAGCAAGTGAAATGGGCTCAAGGTGGGTTATAAACCTGAAACCTGTACTGTGTTTATGAGAGGGTACAGTTTGCAGGAAGTGATTTCTTTTCATGTTGGTGTATGTGGAATTTTGAGCAGATTTAGGTCTTCTCTGTGTTGACACTCCTGAGTTGCTTCCTTCAGGCCCTGAAGCTGATAGTCAAGCCAGCAGGTGAACGTGAATCCTGAAGGCAGAGGAACTGATGGCTCTCTACCCCTGTCTTTCAGCATCACACCACCGGCATTAACTGCGAGAGGTGCATCCCAGGGTACTACCGCTCCCCTGACCACCCCATCGACTCTCCCTACATTTGCTATCGTGAGTGTGATCTCCTCTGAGAGTTGCAGATGCCCTCCTGGACTTGGTGATGCTTTGGAGAATGGGTTGAGACATTTTTCTGGTATAGGGAGTCCAGCACCATGAGAGACGTGGCCACATGGGTGGTTCCTACTGCAGCTGGTATTGCCTATGGCAATGTATGTGTGTGTGCAGACAGCGTGTGTGTCTGCAGCATCTGTGAAATCAGAAGGAGTGGCATGTTCCCAGGCTGGAATGAACTAAAAACATATTGTCCCTGCTGCTGTGCCTGCAGGGAAATCCAGTCTTAGCTGTCATCTCAGAGTTCTTTATGCTGGCAACTGCAGACCGTTGGTCTCCATGCCCTAAAACAGGGCTTTGGAGGCAGCAGTGGGTTGTGTCTGTTTTTCTGGGGAGCCCAGCTCACTCTGGGAGCTGTGAGGTACCAGCTGTTCTGCACTGCATCCTCACAGCAGTGTGCACTGCCACCTCTATGGGGCAACTGGGGTCTGCTGGAGAAGCCAGTTAAGGCTGTGCTTCTTTTCTTGAACCCCCACAGCGGGACAAGCACCCTGGCAGCATTTCCTCTAAGCTGGATCCCTTCTGAGGAGGTGAAATCTCACTTACTTTTGGAGAGTGCTTGCAGCAGACAGCAGGGGCTTTTACAGAGGCTCTGTATCATAGTGATGCTTCTGTGGTGCTCCTGGCTAGTGAGGGTTGCAGTCAGTGACAACCACTGCTGGCTTGGCTCTCTCTGCAGGCTGTAACTGTGAGTCTGACTTCACCGATGGCACCTGCGAGGACCTCACCGGCCGCTGTTACTGCAAGCCTAATTACACCGGGGAGCACTGCGACGCCTGTGCCGAGGGGTACCTCAACTTCCCCCACTGCTACCGTAAGTGGGGGCGGTGGGACTGGGGAGCGGTCAGGCCTGGGACCCCACAGACTCAGCAGGTGCAAAAAGGGCCAGCAGCTCCAGTTGGCACTGCTCTCTAGCTGCCTTTTCCTCATGCCATATGGCACTTCTGTCCCAGGAGGAGTTTGTGAAGCTGGGGACAAGTCCACTTGGCTTGAGTGGAAGCTGAACCCAGACCTCCAGAGTCAATGGGAGCTTCCCTGTTGGGAAGTAATGGCTGTAATGGATCTATGTTTAGTGGGATTGTCTGCACTTGGTTCTGTGTTTCTTGTTTTCCTGTCAACCCTTTGATACCCCAGCAGGATTTTTTTGACCTGTGCAATGTCTCTTTCAGCTGTTCCAGCTTTCACTCACAACAATACTGGAGAGCAAGTGCTTCCTGCAGGACAGATAATAAGTAAGCAGGGCAATTTCCCTTCATGCATTGGCAGTGACTGTGCTGTCATTTCTGCTCTGCCTCAAGATCAGGTCTTTTGCTTGGCATACAAATGTCCCTTCTGGCCTCCCTGTAAAGAACCCCCCACTGTGATCACAGAGGGGCTGTGACTGAGCTGGAATCCAACCTGGGTTCTCCCAGATCTCTGCCTTTGGGTTCAGATACAAACCTGTCCTTCAGCCACAGCTGCATGCCCAGTGTTTTCCATCTGGTGGGTGGCATAGAGAGTCCATGCTCATGGCCCCTCTGTGTGGAGCTGTAGGCAGCAGCACTGTGGGTGATTATGAAGCATGCACAGGCAGCTGCTTGCTCTGTGTCGCTTCCTCTGTTGCTTGGAAAGCTCATCTGTGCCTTCATCCCTGCTCCCTCCTCTCTCACGCTCACTCCTCTTGATTCATCTCCTCCCTTGTGCTTTTTTTTGTTTCTTTTCCCACTGAGTTCTCCCCTGTCTCATGCTCCCCAGCACACTCCAGATAACCTTTTCCTTCCTTCTGATATTTTAAACTTCCAGACAGGTTTTTTCTTTCCTGGGATGGAATTTCACACTTCCCTTCTCATTTCCCTCTGATTCTTGGATGATTTTTACCCTTCCCTCTCCCATCCTAGGACCCCACTGCTGTCAGTGAAGGCAGGGCTGGCTGAGGGCCTCAGTGCTGCTGGCCCAGAGCATCTCCCTGCCCTGGCAGCAGGAAGGTCTTGGATGCAGTTGAGCATGGAGTGACCAGTGAGAAAGCCCCACCCTGAAGGCTGTGGTTATTGTCACACAGCTCTGGGGCAGTGCAGCACCAAATCAGCCCTGTCTGGGCTTGTGCAAAGAGCATTTGTCTGCCCTGTGCCCATGCACAGGGTAATGAGGGGTCTCCCAGCCACCCCGTGACCCCATGAGCCAGGCACGCTGGTCACTTGAGCCTGGAACAGGGTTTGGTTAAAACATTTGCATCCGATAGGAAGGGTTATTAGGAGGCAAATGCTTGAGCTGTTGCCTCTCAGGACAGCTCCTTCCCTGTCCTTGTGGGACCCCCGCTCAGCAGCAGAGGTGGACTGACAGCTGTGTGTGGTGTTGCTTATTGTGTGTCCCCACTGCAGACTGCGACTGCTACGCCGGTGGGACAGAAGGCAACGCCTGCCGCAAAGACCCCCGGGTGGGGATGTGTGTGTGCAAGCCCAACTACCAGGGAACACAGTGTGACCAGTGTGCCCCAGGCCACTACGGACCCAGCTGCCAGCGTGAGTGACACAGGGTCAGCGGCCCCACACTGCCCTGTTCTCCCCCGTGCTGGGGAGGAGCGTGCCTCTCCCCACCCTGGAATTCCCCAGCCCCACTTCCAAGTGGCAAATTCCCATGACTTTTGCTGATACTTTCCACCCAGCCTTGACCCTTCAGCATCCTCCCAGCTTGTGGGGGGCTCTTGAGAAATTCCCTATGAATGTGAGCTATGGGCCAGGCATGCTTGCTGTCAGCTGGGGCATGTTTTCTCTAGAGACTATATTTTGCCCCAGAGGAACAGGAGCTCTGGTTCCTTTCCTGGGAAGAGGAAAGATGAAGAAGCTATTTATTTACTAGTGCCCTTGTTGCTTTCTAGCCTGCCAGTGCTCCGGCCCTGGTCAGTATGATGGCACCTGTGACAGTGAGACAGGGCAGTGTCTGTGTCGGACAGGATTTGAAGGGCACTTGTGCAACCAGTGTGCTCCTGGCTACTTCAACTACCCTCTGTGCCAGCGTACGTATCTGCCCTCCCCTGGGCCTCGGGGGGTACACACAGAGCAAGAGTATTCTGGCAGGGTTTTCAAGGAAGATTGGGATGTGATTGTTTTAGATATTAGGAAAAATTTCTGTACTGAAAGAGTGGTCAGGCATTGGAACAGGCTGCCCAGGGGGTTGGTGGAGTCACTACCCCTGGAGGTGTTCAAGAAACTTTGGGACATGGTTTAATGGCCATGGTGGTGTTGGGTGATGGTTGGACTCAATGATCCTAGAGGTCTTTTCCAACCAGAACTATTCCGTGATTCTGTGTATGCAGTGGGCAGTGAAGGACTGTTTGAATGCTCAGAGCAGCAGCTAAATGTCCATCTGAAATCAGGATAAAAGCCATATGACCACGAGCTTTGTGCCATGCTGCCAGCACAGAGCTCAAGGTTTCTCTTTGTGCAGTGTGTGGCTGCAGTGCGGTTGGGACCTTGCCGGGAGGCTGCGACTCCACTGGGAGATGTTTCTGCAGACCTGAGTTTGCCGGACCACGGTGCGAGCAGTGCAGTCCTGGGCACCACTCCTACCCCCACTGCTATGGTAAGGCTACAGTTCTTGCTGGTCTGTCATCTCCTGAAAAAACATGTCTCTTTTTGCAAGACTTTGGTGTTTCTCAAAATCAAAGCTCATGTAGTTTGTGCTGTGAATTTGGCCAGCTTGTTCTGCCAACGGCTGGAAGACAAAGCAGTTTTTATCAGTCACACTTCCTTATCACAACCCTGCTGTGACCTGATGTCTCAGCTTACGCCTTTTTTTGCCTTTCTTTTTAGTGCATTGACCCACTAAACTGCTTGGGGAATGTTGAATGGGCTGTAAAAAGTGACATTTTCCTGGTGGGGCCAGGACTCTAGCTGGCAATACTGCCTGTCCTTCCAAAGGATTAAGAAATTAATTTAGTTCTGATAGAAATGGCTAATTCCTGTGGGGCTGGATGACAATTCAGACCAGCAGTGGTTGGCCACAGATCACAGGTTTCATCAGACTAGTGAGAGTTCTGCTCTTACAGCTTGCTCCTGCGATTCCCGGGGTGCTGTGGACAACAACTGCAGCCCAGCTGGCCAGTGCCGATGCCACGTGAATTTCGCAGGCCACACCTGCAGCCAGTGTGCCCTGGGCTTCTATGGGTACCCCAGCTGCACACGTGAGTAACCACTGTTGGGGCTCAGGGGAGGGAAGGGAATAGCTGCTGCTACTGGCTTTGTGATGGTTTTGCTTTCCATAACTCATCTCCCAGGGTTGTATATGAATGTAGTTGGCTCCTGCAGCAGGAATCACGTTTCCATGGGCAGCTCACCTGGCTGCCTCATCTGACAGGCTCTGCAGTGAATAAGCAGCCTGAAGAAATCCTTTCCCCAGGCCACAGGGTTTGTCTCCTGCAGTTCATTCACTGTCACTAGCAGCAGGAGCTTGTGTCCGCCTGCTTGGTTAGGAAATAAAACCCAGGCTGAAAGTTTGGCTTCTGATCCAGAGACCTATTAAGAAACAGACCTACAGAGCATGACTTGTGGTGCAGCTGTGGCTCAGACCCCTCTCCGACAGCATTGATGCAGTTGCACATAAAACACGTGCTGTATTGCATCTGCCTGTGTGCCTGTGGCCAGAGGGAGCAGGGCTCTGAGTGGGGTAAGGAAAGGCTCAAACCACATGTTCAGGTTATACCCTGGTGCCATGATTGCTCACAGGTAACTCACATGATACACATGCAGGGTCTTCAGGGCTTACTCCACCTTGGTTCATGCCAATGCGCAGGAGAAGTAACTGTTCTGAAACCGGTAGGTTGCACAATAGGGTGAACAATGAGGATCAGTGTTTGGGGTTTCCTGTCAGCCCCAAATTCAAGGTTTCTACTGACATAATGAAAGCTTTGCCACCACTTTCCTGGGCACTGCATCGCTCCTGGAGCAGAGCTGCCAATGCCAGGGCCTGTGGCAGGTGCCTGTGACCCCAGATACTTTGAACAGTCCTCCACAGCTTTGGGCATTGTGTCCCCATCTCCCTCTGCCAGCAGTCCAACTGGAAGCCAGATGTACTCTTATGTCTTCCAGCAGGAATTTGCTGCTCATTAAAAAATCATCTGTGATACAGTTTCCCTGAAGCAACAAAAGACCATCATCACCCTCTTGCACCATATGAAATGTAGATGCCTGAGCCATGGCCAGCTGGCAGATCGCTGCTGGCAAATGCTGATGCCGGCAGAATGCCTTTGAAGAGGCT
This sequence comes from Indicator indicator, assembly GCF_027791375.1. Taxonomy (NCBI): domain Eukaryota; kingdom Metazoa; phylum Chordata; class Aves; order Piciformes; family Indicatoridae; genus Indicator; species Indicator indicator. Next base: position 12,104,274 of record NC_072033.1, on the reverse strand, counting down.
GAGGCAGGGATGAAATGGTCTCACAGGAGCTCAGCAGACACTTCTTTTCTTTTCTTTTTTTTTTTTTTTTTGTCTCATGAAACAGAGTCCAAATCGCAGAACTGTAGAGGAGTCACAGCAGGGAAAGAAGAACAGAACCTGATTTGATTGTATTTTTTTAATCCATTGTTGTATGAGTGATGTTTTGCTGAGATTGTCAGCCTAAAACATTCACTCTGGCAGGGATTTGAGGAGCACTGGCTGGGCAAGGAGGGCATGGGCAGCTCCCTGGCAGCTTGCTGACCTTTTATGTGATAGGGCAGCAGGATCTCTACATGCAGGTCAGGCAGGAAGCTGCAGAGCCATTGCTCTGTCCTTGCCCTCAACTGCTGGCAGTGCCGTGGCTCTATTGTTGGTCTGCTGTCCATGCACAATGTCCACAAGACAAGAATGGCCAAACACTGCTCTTGGGTGTTTGGGTGCAAATGGGCTTTTGAAGGGTCTGGTATGTCACTGTTTGCTAACCTTGTGAGGTCACATGTTCCCCTTTTCCTTAACTGAAACTTCTCCCTCTTTCCTGAAATACATGTAAATCATAGAATCATGGAATTGTGTTGGTTGGAAGAGACCTTTAAGATCATCAAGTCCAACCATTAACCCAGCACTGCCAGGTCACCACTAAAACCGTGTCCCTCAGTGCTACATCTACATGGCTTTTAAATCCCTCCACAGACAGGGACTGGGCAGCATGTTCCAGGGCTTGACAACTTTAGAGAAGATATTTTACCTCATGTGCAACATAAACCTCCCCTGGCACAACTTGAGGCTGTTTCCTCTTGTCTCATTGCTTGTTCTTTGGGAGAACAAACCACCTTGCTTCAATCCCCTTTCAGGTAGTTGTAGACAGCAAGAAGGTCTCCCCTGAGTATCCTCTCTTTGCAGGCTAAACAACCCCAGTTCCCTCAACTGCTCCTCACAAGACTTGTGCTCTAGACCCTTCACCAGCCCTTTGGACATGGGCCAGCACCAAAATGTCCTTCTTGTAATCAGAGGCTGTGGTGTGCATGTGAACTGGTGTGATAAACATTGCAGCTGCTATTGTTTTCCTTAAAAGATGGGGTGTTTTTAACCAAAAGCAAAGAATGAGTGTGGATGTTATTTATAACCCATGTTTCTAGCTGCTTTGATGGTGGTGAAGGTCAGGCAGACAAAAGAGGTTGCTGGTGGGAAGCCTTAAATGCAGGAGTCACAGAATCTCAGAATGGTGGGGGTTGAAAGGGACCTCTGGAGACCATCTTGACCAAACCCCTTGCCAGAGCAGGTTCACCCAGAGCAGGTTGCACAGGATGGCATTCAGGCAGGTTTTGAATGACTTCAGAGATGGAGACTCCACCACCTCTCTGGGCAGCCTGTTCCAGTACTCCACCACCCTCAGAGTCCCTGTGCCCTGCAGCTCAAGTAGTTGCTCTCCCCTCTTTTGCAGCTTGCCAGTGCTCACGAGAGGGCTCTCTGCACAGCACCTGTGACCAGGAGACAGGGCAGTGCAGCTGCCGCCCCGGGGTGACAGGGCTGCGCTGTGACACCTGCGTGCCAGGGGCCTATGGATTCCCACACTGTGAAGGTAACCTCCTTCTCCTGGATGGGGGGAATCCTCATGTCTTGGGATGTAGTGATGGAATGCTGGTAAATGGGCTCATCATCTCCCAAGAGCTTAGTAATGGAAGAAATAACCCCTTGTAGGAGGACAGGAGCCAAGGTGTGAGCTATCCTTTGCCTCTCTTTTCTAGTGGGCTCCTGTAACCCAGCAGGGCTGGTGACTGCAGACCCCTTTCTAGCCCAGGTGAGTATCAAATGAACCCAGCAATCTCTGCCAATCATCATGTGTGATCCCCTTTTTCTTCACTTTGGACAGAGTCCTTCCTTAAGCCCAGTCTGAAAGCAGCCATTACCCACACTGAAGTAGCAGACACCACGTTTGCTGCAAATTCTCACCTGCTTTTTTCTCCCCTCCTTTCCCCAGGGCTCCTGTGCATGCCGGGCACACGTTGAAGGCCCAGCTTGTGACAGATGCAAGCCCTTATATTGGAACCTGACTCCAGAGAACCCCTACGGCTGCCTGAGTAAGGAAATGACATTTACACAGCCCCAGAAAGTCTGCTCTGTGATGTAATGGTGCAAGACTCAAACCCAAGCCAGTGGGCACATTCATTGCTGGGTAGAAGTGATGTCCTTCCTTCCATCTTCACCCTGAAGTGACATGTCAAAGCTGGAGAGGTTTGGGTAGCCCCAGCATGGAGAGGGGAAAAGCTGGAGCCAAGCTTTTGGCTTGGGATGTAACACAGGGATCATGCAATGAGTTGTGCCATTCTTAGCCCTCCACACGGGCTTTGGACACTTAATTTTTCATGGCCAAATGTGTAGAAAAGGCAAGCATGTTTGGCAGGTGTGTCCTCAACAGTACCTGTCCAAAATGAAAGTGAGCCCTTGTGCAGTGCCACTCTCCAGTTGACCAGTTCCCAGCTTCTCTTAGCCCAGCTGGTGTCTTCTGGTGTGGCTGGTAGTGTCTCCCATGAGGCTTCTTCTCAGGAGCTGATTAACCTTCTGGCTTTCTTATTCATCTCGCTTTCTCCAGGCTGCAAATGTGATACCAAGGCCACCATCAGCGGAATTGCAGAGTGCCAGCAGGTAGGTTTGCTCCTCTCTACTTCCAGGCGCCTCCAAGTGTCTGCTGTGTTGGGAGTGTTTCAGATCTGTCTCTCCCCACAGCTGCTGAAGAGGCACTGAGCTCTCAAGGTTGCACCACAGTCTGGGCTTGCATGAGAGCATAGGTTTAAGGCCTGTCATAAATTAGGCACCTAAATATTTCTGGGTCTGGCCCAAGACGCCTGGATTTTTGTTTGCCTGCATTGTTGGACAGTCAACTTATCTGGCCCACCCACACGCAGGAAGCCGTGTAGAGCATGAAACTCAAAATGCTTCTCCAGTATCTCCGATTAGGACCCAAATAACTGAAAAACAGCTTGGCCATGATGAGCAATGGTAGGGAATGATCTTCCATGCCTGCTTCTCTCCTAGGGGGATGGGCAGTGTTACTGCAAGCCAAACGTCTGTGGCCAGGTCTGCTCGATGTGCAAGGATGGCTACTTCAATATGGAGAATGCAAACTACTTTGGCTGCCAAGGTGAGCCCTCTTCATGGCGTGTTAGGTGAAAGAGGGTTCCACAAGAGCTGACCCTGGAGTATGTGGCTCTGCAGGTACCAAATGGCTGTTGGCCTTGGAGGGAAGGGACAGGAGATGTCCCACCTCTTGTGGAACCATCATACCAAATCAGGGGCTGGGTCTTGCTGTGGATCTGAAGCCCTGAGTTCATTGTGTTGCCAACGTTGGACACAGGTTGGTCAAGCTGGGGGATGAAAGACCAGGAAATGGTCTGGGAAACTGGCCAGGGTGCCAGAAACCGGTGTGGTTTAACCACTGGCCAGGTCCTTGCATGTCCTCTTCCTCCTGTTGGGAGCAGGTAGGGCATGGACACATAGGGTTGGCTGCTCTCCATCATGCCCATGGAAAGAGGTAAAGGAGAAGATCTGGCCGCTCTCAGCTGGCCCATGCGTTCCTGGCAGGCATGGAAAGAAGGGAGCAAGGCTGCTGCTGGCAGCAGGGCTGCGGCGCCTGGCCGTGAGGGTTTGCAGACCTTGTTTCTCCGTCATCCGTCTGGAAATAGCTGGGCGCTGAGGTGGAGAGGAGCTGATCCAGTTGGGGCCAGGGCCAATATGAAAACAGATACAATGGAATAAAAATAGCAGTCGGGGCGCGCCTTTGATTAGTGACCAGGAGCTCGTTAACGCGGCGGGAATGTAAACAGGAGCTTCCTGCCCGCAGGCTGCCGCTGTGACGTCGGCGGGGCCCTGGGGCCGTCCTGCGAGGAGCGGAGTGGAGCCTGTCGCTGCCGGCAGAACACACGTGGCCCCACCTGCACCCAGTAAGCTGCCAGTGCCAGATGCACCTTGGGGTGCTCTGCCTCCTGTTCGATCCCTTGGGAAGGGGTGGGGATTGAATGGTTTGGTCTCTGTCTTCTTCCTAATGCTCCAGCCTTGCTAACAGGTTGCCCAGAGAGGTGGTAGAAGCCCCATCCCATTCCAGGTCAGGTTGGTTGAGGCTCTGAGCAACCTGCTCTAGTTGAAGATGTCCCTGCTTACTGCAGGGGAATTGAACTAAATGACCTTTAAAGGTCGCTGCCATCCTAAACTCTTCTGTGATTCTGTTGGACTAGATGACTTTTAAAGGTCCCTTCCTACCTGAACTGTTTGATGATTCTGTGATTCCTTGGCCACCACAAGGATGGGGACCTTATTGTCTGGGCTGCTGCCACATCAGCCACATGCCTGGTGGAAGTGTCCTCTTACCTCTCCCTCCAGATACCCAGCGGGTAACAGTGTTTCCTCTCTTCCCTAGGCCCCTGCGGGACCATTACTTCCCTGACCTTCACCACCTGAAATTCGAGCTGGAAGAAGGCACCACGCCAGCCGGGCGGGCTGTGCGCTTCGGCTACAACCCCCTGGAGTTTGAGGGCTTCAGCTGGAGAGGATATGCGCAGATGTCCTCCATCCAGGTACGCCTGGTGCCTCCGTCCCAGCCCAGCTCCCCATGGGGAGCATGAGGCCGGTGGAGGACTGACGTGCCTTTGGCACACATCTTTGGCCCCAAGTGCATCTCAAAGCCCCCAAGTCACATGAAGGCAAACATAAACAGCACAGGGTGTATATATAGCCTGTTTGCACAGATACTTCCTGTAGTGCTGGGGACAGCATAGGCTGATGAGGGGAAAGATCGTAATTGAGAATCTCCTGACATCCTGATCCGGTTAGACAAAGATTTGTGATTACTTACAGGGGTGTCTATAAACACTGTCTCTGGGTTTCCTTGTGGCTCTTTCCATCTGACTCTGCTCTTTCCTGCAACTCTCTGCGTAACCTTCCCTCCCTTTTCCTCAGCTGCCATGTTCAGCTTGGACCTTCTCTGCTCTTGCTGTTAGATGGTTTGCTGTAACCGTGGTTGACACTAAGCTGCAGTTGTCTAAGCCCTAGAAGTGAAGCTGTTTCATGTGTTGAGCCTTTTTTCTCCTTGGTAGATGCTTCCTCTGCATGGCCCCAGCAGAAGTGTTGTGTGTGTGTTTGGGGATGGGGTGAGGGCAGCGATTCTCTGACAGTCTTGTCCCCTGTAAGATGTTCCTTATCCTGGTGTGTGTATTTTCAATTTTCTTCACTTTTTTCATGCTTAGGTGAAGTAACAGAGGGGCCTAATGTTTCAGTCTTTTCCCATGGCCTTTTTACATAGTAGCTAAGCAAAGAACTTGTGTGGGCTGTCTTGAGAGGACCCCAGCCTTAAAACTATAGGGTGGAGGTCATGCTCAAGCTTATGGCTTTTGGTTTCATCCAGTGTTGGCTTTGAAATAGGAATAGTCCTTGTTAGACAAGCTTAGCACATGGCTTACTGCTGGCAGGTCTCACCCGTGGTTTGCTCTTTGCAAGATCCTTCTAGTTTGTATTCCAGTGGGAAGATGGTGTGTCACTGGAGCTTTGAGGGACACAGAGCCCTCTTTAGGAGTCTCTCTAGTCTCTCTAGACTCCAGCTTTGCCCTGTAGGCAGGAGGGTGATTAAGCAGATGTTTAGATCTCTTTGAAATGGACTTAAACATCTGCTTAACTGGAGTCTTCCTGACCATCTTCCAGGCAGGTAGAGCACTGAGGCAGCCATCAGTGGCACTCTTCCTTAGTACCACTAGTCCTTAGTATTGCAGGTTAGCGAGGATGAGGCACCAGCTCAGTTTGCAGGCTCCTCTGTAGGCATCTGGGCAGAGCCCCAGAAACACAAGAGCAGGTCTTTTGGTACCTGTTGGCTGGTAACAGCACAAAGCCCAAAGGCAACATGCCAGTAACAAAAGTGAGAGCTTCCTAATAGCTTTGCATGGCATGTACCCCAGGGATAGCCCAACCACCCTGATATGCCAGGGCATCTCCCAGATGTGGGCAGAGCCTTTCCACTCCCTTCCCTCAGGCAGGTTGCTCCCTCAGTGGCTGTCCCCAGAAGGGACGGTGTCACAGGGTGCCCGTGCCATGGCTGTGCTTGTCTCCTCCTTGCTCTGCGGCATGTTGCTTTGGGAGCAGTGAGCCGAGCGGCTGCGCTTGGGCTGCTAGCTGTGGGCGGTGGAGGTAATTGAAGGTGTGCTCTGCTTCTCTCCCCTTTCTCTCTCCCACCAGCCCAAGGTAGTGGTGACTCTCAATGTGACCTCCCCCGACCTCTTCCGCCTCGTCTTCCGCTACGTCAGCCGGGGGCCTGCCAGTGTGGAAGGGAGGGTCTCGGTCGTTGAGGAAGGAAAGTTTAATGTTTGTGGCAACTGTAAGTGCATTTTTCACTTCTGGACTAACTCAGAGCATCCCACACTGCAGCACTGCTCCTCTGGGCCTTCTCACACCCCAGGTGTGCCCATCCCAGTGTGCCCATCCAAGTGTGTCCATCTCAGGTGGCTGACCAGCGCCATGCCAGGGGCTGGCAAGGGAGGGGGAAGGTAGGCAGGCAGGCAGGCAGGCAGGAGGGTAAGGCTGTCCCGCAGAGCGGGCGAGGGGCCAGGAGCTGGCCCCAGTGACGTGTGCCCCGTGTGCTCTTTTGCTTTTTGCAGAATAAAATCAGAGTCACTGTAGACGTGAAGGAGGCAGAGCTCTATCTGTTCCATGTCATCCTGAGGTATATTAATTCAGGAGGGGCCACTGTGTATGGCAAAATTACAGCTTATCAGCCACGAAGGAGAGGTAAGGATCCCAGCCTGCTCTGCTCCCCTGCACCATCGCCACCTCCTCCCCATCCCAGGCAACCTTCTGCATCATCCTTTCCAGAAGACAATTCCATATGGCTATTATCTGTTAGTCCTGCCCTTCCAATTGAAAGGCTGGTTTGAGTTTGCAGCGCCCCTGTACTTAACAAAGCAGCAGCAAGTTTGCCTGTCCTGGGGCTGCACACTGAGGACTGTTACCAGCCAGGCTGGTGTGAGACAAGGCTGCTGTATGATCCAATACAGCCTTTCCAACATGGAACAAGATCACCCCGGTGCTCCAGGCAGAAATGAGCTGTTTCTGTAAAAACCAGAGCAGGCCATGTGCTGGGAATTGGATCCAGACTTTGGCAGCTGAACATGGTTTGATTTTGGCAGTCTTAGCCTTGCCTTGTGCTGCTCCTAAAACAGGCTGCTGCCTTCACTTGGAGTGTGGGGTTTGGAAGTGGTGTGGACTTGCAGGTGTTAACAGACACTGCGCTCTGGTGTGATTTCTTCTCATCAAGTCATGAGCTGCTGGAGAAGAAGAAGAGCCACTGAAAGATGACTGAGCAAGCCTGGAGACCTGAACAGTAAATATTCTGGGGATTAGTATGAGCAAGACTGCATTCAGACAGGCCTGCAAGTGCTCCAGGGCATGGTTGGCTGATTGATTTTACCCCCTCTGATGCTACAGCCACATTGTCCTGTTGAAGTTCTTCCTCCAGCACAAGGCCATTGACACCAGCTACCGAATCACTGTGCAATGTTCCCTTCTCTGTCTCAAATTGACATAGAAGGTGTTTTGTCTTTGATGTGATCTACAGGGTTTGAAATCCCAAGATACTGTTTTTCTAATTTTCTTTTTCTGAGGTGAAAAAATACCTGGTTGTTTCTATAGCCTGTCATATTATGGAAAAACAGGTCAGAAGTATTTAATCTGTCCAGTCCAGCAGCAGAGCTTATTTGCCTTACAGTGTGCTTCCCTCCTGGCACAGAAACAACATTTGATATTTCTAGTGCTGCAGACAAGCTGCCAGACTGATGCACCAGCAGTGGGATCTGGGAGAGCAGCTTCTTTGGCAGGCCAGATCTGCTCCAGAAATTTTGAGTCACCTTCTGCCTGGGTGGAATGGGCTTCACATGGTACAGAAGCAGCAGCCTGGAAAGAAGATAAGTTGGAAGATGTGGCTTGCAAAAAGGGAAGCCTTTTCCAAGTATATGATTTGCCAACCAGTTTCTCCCACCCCACCTCCAGAAGCCATCTGAGTTGTGCATTGTCTCAAAAGGATGCGAAACTTCAGCTTGTCAAGAAAACTACTCTGCTGCCTGCTGAGGGAAATCTCTTCATTCCTTGCATCCTCACCTCTGCTTCTCATCTGAGAAGGCAAGGGCTTGGCCTCAGCTGTTGCCAGGCATGTCGCAGAGCTTGCACACGTGGGAAGGGACTGACCCATCCCAGCAGTAGCAAAGCCCTTTGCTTTAGCTTCTGGCCCTTTGCATTGTGTCTCAATGTCCACACCAAGATGTGTCAGTGTGCCACATTCCCCACTTCCTTCTGCATCTCATCTGCTCGCCGTGCAGCTGTACTCAGTGAATCCCTGTCACCTGTGCTCTTCACAATGCTCCTGAGACTGCTGGACAGGCAGACAGTCTGCTCCTAGGTGCTGTGTCATTACTGCAGCCAAAGCTAACGAATTCAAAAGGTTATGGGACTGTCAGCTGAGCCAAGGAACTGTTCAACAGCAGCCTTAAACCCATCCTGACCTGTCAGTTAAAATTAATGTCCAAGTCTTGGGTGCAGAGTCTGTGGCTGGCAGGAAAGACAGGAGCACAGCTTGGGGGTCTGAGAGTTTGCCAGAAGGCGGGTGTCTCACCTGTAGAGCTGGGGTCAATATCCCTGAGGAAGAATGAATTTTGGCAATTCTTTTTGTCTGTCTCAGAATAATTCTTCATTGATTAATTCCTTCCTTCTCTAGCTGGAAAAACGCTCCTTGGCATGGAATACTCTGTGCTTTGCAGCCTGGGGATGCAGAGCACACTGAGAGCTGTGGACCAGCATTAAGGATTGCAGTGATTTATGGTGTTTTTTTCTCCCATTAAGTTACTAAGCAGACTTAGAGTGGACGTCTCTGCTACAAGACAGTGTGGAATTGTGGTGCACCTGCCACAGCAACACCACGAAAGCAGGAGCCTGGGACTCTCGCTGTGCCACATAGCTTCTTGTTTGCAGCCCTAGGTTTTCTATCTCAGTCCCTTCACAGCCTCTCATCCCTCCCACTCCAGGTACAGAGCAGACCAAGCAGATTGTCTTTGCTCCCAGCACGGAGCCAGCCTTTGTCACCGTCCCTCAGAACAGCTTTGGGGAGCCCTTCGTACTCAACCCCAACACCTGGTCTCTGGTTGTTGAAGCAGAGGGTGTGCTGCTGGTAAGGACCAGCCCTTGTGCTCCATCCATCACAGGGAACTTCAGCAGCTCCCTGGGGACAAGTATCCCAAATGTAACCAACTCTCCCATCTCTCCTCCTAGGACTATCTGGTTTTGCTACCCAGCTCATACTATGAAGCTCCAATACTGCAGCTAAAGGTCACAGAGCCATGTACCTACCAACCAGCCCCAGAACAAGCCACCCAGAAGTAAGGATCTCCATGTCTTTGCACTGTGTGAGACCTACTTAAGCCCTCATTGCCTAGCAATGGATAAATCACTTTGCAAGGGGAGAAGCTTTTTGTTGTTAGTGCCATTGTGGGCCCTGTAATGCAGAGTCTCTTGCTCTGTATTACGCAGAGATGCTCCGTGGGCAGTGAAGCCTTCTTGTTGGACTAAAGCCTTTTGCAGGTCTTGCTGGGATCAGACTGCATTGGGTGCTCTTGACAATGATCATGTAACAACCATGCTTTGCCATTTCTTTCTTGCTGTTTGTAGCTGCCTCTTGTACAAGTACCTGTCTGTAGATGGCTTCCCTGCTGCATCAGGGGTGGACGCCGTGTGCAGGCTGGACAACCGGTTACCCAGAATGTGTCCCACGGAGCAGCTCACCCCCTCCCACCCCTGGATGGCGACTTGCAGTGGCAGTGATGTGAGTGGAACTTGGATTTCACCCCCTCACATGGGGACTGTGGTACTACTCATCCCTCTGCTGGGGTCTGGAGCTTTACATACGCCAAGCAGGTTCCCAGAGGGCTTTGCACCCATGTGCACCTACCCCACTGCTGCCCCATCAGTCTTGCAGCTCTGTACTTGTGTGCCCTGTTGTTGAAGGCATCCAGAGCAGTGTCTCACATGCTAAGGGCTTGCAGGGACATGATAAGACTCATCCTGTTGTCCCCTCAGCTCTGGAGGAGGCTGGCTTATAGCACAGGCATCCTGCACACACTCACCTTGGGGACTGGGACAGGAAACCCTTACTCGGTCATCTCTTTGTTCTCTAGGTGGAAGTCCAACTGTCCCTGCCTGTTGCCCAGCCTGGAAAATACATGCTAGTGGTGGAGTATGCCAACACCAATGCTTTGCAGACAGTGGGCATTGCTGTGAGCTCACCACACTTAGCCCTGCAGCAGGCCACATTCGTCTTCTACCCATGTGTCTACAGGTAGGGTCATCTCTGAGATGGAGAAGGAGTTTGGTCGTCTTCTAACATGGCACAGACAGGCCTCACCATCTGAGTTCTTTCTTCTTTATCACATTAACAAAGAAGTGCCTCGGTGTTGTACATGGAAGCTATGTGTGTCCAAACTTGTTCTAGCTGGACAGGACTTTCAGTAGGAAATGTGTACCTGTGCCAACGTGCCCTCTAACGCCTCTGCCAGGAGATCATCTTTGCTTCCATTTACAGCAGGGCATATTGGTAAGGGCCTTGATTTAGGGAATGGCTTAGGGGCAGATTGGCAGATTGATTGAAGCTGTTGGTGCAGGTCAAACCCTGTCCTTGCTGTAGACACATCTAGACTTCAGACTGCAACCTTCACAATAGGAAACAAATGTCTGAGGTGTCCTTGGGAAGCTTCACTCTTATGACTTGCCAGAAAAGGAATCAAAAGATTTTCAGGGACTTTGTATAAATACCTTCAGGACATTTAGCTGGCAGGACAAGAAATGGGTCATGACCCAGCTCAAGGCTGGCTTCAAGATCTGTGTTTCTCCTACAGCTTCCTTTGTCGAGGGATTGCTGTGGATTCCCAGAGCCGCATGGCGACTTTTGAGCTCAACTCAGAGGCCACCATTCGCTTCACCTCTGATCTGGCTGACTTCCTCCTGGTAAGACTCCCTGCAAAGGCAGCTCTGTTGGTGGGTTGCAAGGAGAGGCAGGAGTGGTGCCTAGCCTGTAAAAGGGTTTTCTAGACCCTGGAGTGGATACTAGATCTTAGTCTGCCGTGAGTGGTCCAAGGAGGAGAACATGGCCAGTGGTGTGTTTTGAAGCTGATTGTGGGACTGGGATTTGGGAGGAGATTGAGTGAAGAAGCTGCTCTTTACAGAGGGAGCCCTTCCCTAGCATGGCACTTAATCTTGAAGGCTTTCACAGTTACTTAGCCAACACAGAAGAATCACAAAAATATATGGAGCTCCTAAATGACTTTGAGCTAGTGCCAAGGAGGAAAATGGCAGTGAACAGAGGTGTAACCTACCATGCATTAGCTGAAGCATCTGATAAGGAGGTGTCACCCTGATGGCTGGTGCGCACAATAAAAGGACTGGCAGGCTCCCAGTGGCAGATGCTGTGATGTAACCAGGTGTCTCTTTCCCATCTGGCAGCACAAAGTGTACCTCATACCTGCTGCACAGTTCACCATGGAGTTCATCGAGCCAAAGGTGCATTGCATCAGTGTCCATGGGACATTCTCATCCAATGGGTAAGAAGTCTCAGGTCCCTTGGGGTTTTAGCATGAATGTGGCTGTTTCCAAAAGCAATTGCTTTCCCCACTTCCCTCAGCTGTGAAGCCTTTTCAGTTGTTGAGACAGTAGAAAGAAATCCCTGGCTGAGGTAGAGCACCTTGGCCATGTCCACTGAGCAGGCAGCAGTGGGACCAGTAAGGACTGGAAGTAGGGCTGCTGGTCCTTTATCTGAACACCCTGCCGTCTCCTATGGCAAACACTCAAGTGTCATCCTGAACAGGCTTTCCTATGCTTGCTGACATATAGCAAGAGGCACTTGCTGTATCTAAATTTTTGACACTATTTTGAATAAATATTTGCCCAGTAATCAGCCTGTGCAAGGCTTCTGTTCTTCCTGCTGAGCCATGTCCCAGTGCCCCAGCGGTCCTGGTAGGAAGCTCTCCCTCAGCAGGCATATTTCAACTTCATAACCTGCCAGATGTTACAGGGCACGTTTCTCCTGTCAGGACCTCGTGGCCTCTCTTGTTCCTCGTCAGAGATCTTTACATCCTGTTTTCTCCTTGTTCTGCAGCAGCTCCTGTGTTCCCTCAAGATTCCTGAAGCTTTCTCAGTCCATTGTTTTGGAGGGGGGGCAGGCCCTACCCATCACCCCTGACGTCCCCCTGGCTCAGGCTGTTCATGTGGCTCCTTCTGGGATCCCATTGGAGCCTGCACCTCGACCTCCCACAGCAATGGACCCCACTGCAGAGCTCATCCTCCTGCAACCACCACAGGTAGTGGCACAGGTGTCTGTTGGGCTGGTTTGCTTGTGCTGTGACACTGGACTCCTGGGGCAGGGGCTTTTCTTCCTGTGTTGACTAACATTAGCAATTAGTGTTTTCAGAATTGAATCGGGACTTTAAACTTGTTCCTGAACCTGTAGTTTCCCATGGACTCCCCTGTCTTAGCTCCATCCAACCCTGCTTGGTTCTCTGGGATCTCAGGAAAAGCTTTGTAGGTGACACCATCTGGGGAGGGAGCATGGGGATATAGGGCCTTGATTCACCGAAAGCCTCAAGAGCTGACAGTTGTGCAACAAGAGCAGAAATTTGTGCAGCAATGAGAAACTATCCTGGCTGTGAGTGCAGAGATCTGACATGGGGGTTTGTGCCTTTGTTCTCTTGTGTTGGGTCAGGCTGCTGTGGTGTTTAACAGCCGGGTGCAGACCCTGGGACGCTATGCTTTCATCCTACACTACTACCAGCCCCAGCACCCCACCTTCCCCGTGGAGGTGTTAATCAACGGTGGGCGCATCTGGCAAGGTGAGGAGAACGGAAATCTGGGGAAGCTGCTGCTAGGCAGAAGCCCTGTGAAGTTTTCTGTGCTAGAGGATAAGTGTGGGTCCTTCGAGGATCATAAAGATGGAAGTGAGACTGCCTCGTCTCTTCCAAACTGGGAGGCTGTGATGGGGACTGCAGGGGAAGTGTGGGACCAACACATTTGTTGTCTTTTCAGGTCAGACCAATGCTAAGTTCTGCCCACATGGCTATGGGTGCCGGAGCCTGGTGGTTTCTGAGGACCAGATCGTCCTGGATGTTACAGATAATGATCTGACTGTGGTTGTTCGAGTGCCAGAGGGCAAGCAGCTGTGGCTGGTGAGCCTCTCTCTGGGAAGCTCCCAGGTCATGCTGGACCAGGCTCCAGCAGGGCTGGAGTTTGTCTTTGGATTTTTCTCACTGTGTGACCACGGGAATGTTTCCTGGCAGCACTCAGTTTCTGAACGACCCTAGAAAGCTGCAGTCTCCAACCTTCGTGGTGAAGAATTGAGGACAGACTTTTCAAAGACAGCATCTGTGTCTGATAGATACCCCGCACTATGTAGTTTTGATACCAGAACAAGGCAGAAATTGAAGCTCTTGCTTTGCACACATAACTTGTGATATTCCAGAATAAGCCTTGCTCCTACCCCAGCAATATTTTGCACCTGCATAGCATTATTTGTCCAGGCAGGTCTTGTCATGGAAGCAGTTAGCCCTTGTTATCCTCAGGCAACAGGACTAGATTAACCAAAATTTGGATAAATGGCTAAAAGACAGAACTGGAAGCTGTGTACCTTCAAGTCTAGAAGTTTAAGATGACAGTGACTGTCTGCTGCTCTGCTGAGGCACAGGTAGTGGTGCCCTTTTGGGGGATTCTGCCTATTCTTACTCCAGTGAATTCGGAGTAAATACTCATATGAAGAATGCCCACATGGAGCATTAGATTTAGATGGGCCCTGATGGACAGACCCCCGTGGAGAGGTGGCCCCATGTCTTTCCAGTACTTGAGCAGTACTGGGATAGGACTATGTTCTGTAAGGGATGAGTTGTTGAGGACCTGAGGGTGCATTTGGACTTTTGAGTGAGCTCATTTTGGACTGTGCATGTCTGGCTCAGCTAAGGACCACGGCTCACCCATCTTGTCCTTACTTTGCAGGATTACATCCTTGTGGTGCCTGAGGACAGCTATAGCTCTCAGTACCTGCAGGAGGAGGCCCTGGATAAGTCCTATGATTTCATCAGCAGCTGTGGCATCAACAGCTTCTACATCAAGTGAGGCCCTTAGCTTTGGGTGGCTGCTCTGCTGTCGGCAGGGTGCACATTCCTCAGAGAGCAAAACCCCATTCCCCTCGTGTGGTAGGGGAGGGATCTGGTTAAGGCTTTCCTTATCTAGTGTCCAAACTTGTGGATATTTGGGGAATCTCAGTGTCTTGGGGCTCTCCCTCCCACTAAGTCAGTACTCTTTGCTGCAGGAGATCCTGCTGGGTTTTGGGGTGGTGGGGAAGCAGTGGGGGTGTGCAGCACAGTGACTCCTCCTGCCTTCTCCTGCAGCCCCAGCACATCGTCGAGGTTCTGCCGCGACTCTGCCATCTCACTCTCCCTCTTCTACAACAACGGGGCACAGCCCTGCCGGTGCCACGAGGCAGGGGCACGGGGCAGCCAGTGTGAGCCCTTCGGTGGGCAGTGCCCCTGCAAGTCCAACGTCATCGGGCGGGAGTGCTCCCGCTGTGCCACCGGCTACTGGGGCTTCCCCAACTGTAGGCGTGAGTTGTGCTGTCTCCTGCTCTGCTTTCCCAGCACTTGCTGGTTTGCCTCTCACAGGGCTGCAGCTCACTGGGGACGTGGCTGCATGTCCCAGCCCTGTAATGGCTCCACTTACATGAACACATGCAAGTTGAGCTCTGCATCTGTTCTCTCGTGCTTGCCTTGGCCTGCCTGGTTCTCACTCTCCCAAACACAGCCCCTTTCTGCCTCTTGCAGCCTGTGACTGTGGGACACGTCTGTGTGACGAGGTGACAGGGCAGTGCATCTGCCCTCCACACACCCTGAAGCCAGAGTGTGTCATCTGTGAGCCCCAGACCTTCGGCTGCCACCCCCTCATCGGCTGCGAGGACTGCAACTGCTCCCGGCCTGGCGTGCAGGAGCTGACTGAGCCAGGCTGTGACGTGGACAGTGGGCAGTGCAGGTGAGCCCTGTCCTGGCACCATCCTGCTCCCTGCTGGAGTGATGGGACATGTGGGCAGGCTGCAGGGGGAAAGGATGCAGGGTGGGGAAATCCTCATCAGCATTGTGTCAGTGCCAGCGTGGGTGAAGCTCTGACAGCCCAGCTGCTCCTCACACAGCAGCACAAGGCAGAAGGTTCCTAATGCTGGGGCTCTGGTGTCTCCCATCCAGGTGCAAGCCCAATATCATTGGGCGACAGTGTGACCTCTGTGCCCCTGGCTACTATCACTACCCCAACTGCCGGCGGTGTGACTGCCACCAGGCTGGCACTGAGGCGAGCGTGTGTGACCCTGTCACAGGGCAGTGTCACTGCAAGGTCAGTCCTGCAATGTCTTCATGTGGTGCCTTTCTCCTTGGCTTCACTCTCCTTCTCTGGCTGTGAGTGTGGGGGGCTGGTGTGCTGGGGAGGGAGCAGGGCTGGAGAGGGACAGTGCCTGTGTAAGGGCCTAAAGGGAAGACTTCTTTGGTGTGAGGGTGCTGGAGCCCTGGAGCAGGCTGCCCAGAGGGTCTCCTTCTCTGGAGAGATTCCAGACTCACCTAGACATTGTGATCCTGGGCAACCTGCTCTGGATGACCCTGCTTTAGCAGCAGGCTTAGATTAGATAATCTCCAGAGGTCTCTTCCAATCCCACCATGCTGGGATTCTGTGTGATTCTGTGCCTGAGCTGCAGCCAGCCTCCCCTACATGGTGGTGGGTCCAGAACGACCTGAAAGATTCCTACTTCCCATCTTTCCCAGCCGTGAAAGCTTACTCTTTGTGCTGTCACTGGGAAGATGAGAGCAGTCTGGGTCCAGCCCCATATCAGAGCCTGTTACAGGTACAGCTGTCAGCCTTGTTGACTCCTGCGTGACAGCAAAGTAACTCAAACTGCTGCTGAGATGCCTGCTGCAGCCCCATTGCAGGGCCCAAAAGTGCTTTCTGCAGGTGAATTTAATGTTTGAAGGGTGCTGTGCAGACAAACCTGTTCAGGGACTGCTTAATCATCTTCCTGCATCACATTATTGTGCTTTGATCACTCACACGCTCCACTTAAAGCCTTCTGAGAAGCTGCTGACCCTGTTGAGTTTTGCTGACCCTACTGAGCTTTGCTTGTCTTCCAGGAAAATGTGGAGGGCCCGAGGTGTGACCAGTGCCGCCTGGGGACATTTTCTCTGGATGCCAGCAACCCCAAGGGCTGCACCAAGTGTTTCTGCTTTGGTGCGACCGACCGCTGCCGCAGTTCTGAGAAGCACCGAGCTGAGGTGAGAGGGGCCAAGGAGCACCAGACCCTGCAGTTCAGTTGTGTTCCTGTCCACCTGTCCTCCATTACTCCTACCCCACTGGAAGACATGCTGTAAGGAATGTGATCTTCCTGTGCCCATCTCCTAGTTTCAGCTCCTTTTCCTGGTCTCTTGGGTCTTGTAGGGTGGAAAATCAAGAGTGTGGGGGCACCCTGACAGATGGGGTGCTCAGCTTTTTTTTTTCAATGTAATGTTGTGAGCCTCCTGTCATCCTTTCTGTTGCTCTGGGACTTGCTCTTCTGGAGCACCAGCAACGAAATACATTCTGTAGCTCCAGCAGCAGATCTGTGGTTCCTCTTCCCTCACAGTTCAGTTACATGAGTGGGTGGCTCCTGTTGAGCAGTGACCGCCAGGAAGTGCCAACAACCCTGAACCTGCGGGAGCAGCTCATCCACGCTGATCTCAAGAACCTCCCAGATGCCTACCAGGAGCTCTACTGGGTTGCACCTAGCTCCTACCTTGGGGACCAGGTAAGAGCACCATGGCAGCTGGATCAGGATGCGCATGATTGCCCATCCTTTACCACCCCTCCTCAGCATGTGTGCCAGCAGCATGCCCACCGACATGCAGGCATTGCTCATGCATGCTGCAGTTGATCATGGACAGTTCTGACTCATCTCAGTGCTGAGGACCTGCAGCAACATGTGCAGTTTGTCTCTCCCTTAGGTTTCCTCCTATGGTGGACACCTGCGCTATGAGCTGCACTCCAACCCACGGAGGGGCGATGTCTTCATTCCCATGGAGTCTCGCCCAGATGTGATCCTGAAGGTGCATCCCAAGAAATTCCCTGTCATCCCCTGCTAATGCAGCATCAGGATGAGGTGGAGACTGACACCTTGCTTGCTTTTCCCAGGGAAATCAAATGAGCATCATGTTTCTGGAAGGCACTTACCCATCCCCAGGGGAGGTTCATGAAGGCCAGCTGCAGCTGGTGGAGGTGAGTTTCTACACACAAGTGTGTACCAGGGACAACACTGGCTTGTAGACAGAAAGGACTGTTGCTTTGAGCTCAGTCTTTAAGGTGCTGCCTGTTGCAGCAGAACTGGCTGTGAAGATGCAGGGGCTCTTCTGCCTGTGTAAAGGGGAGACATCCCAATAGCAGGGAAGTGATGGCTGGACTGGATGTTCAGGTGCCTGTGCTTGCTGCCAGTAACACATCAGTCTTCTCTCACTAGGGTAACTTCAGGCACACAGAGACACACAACCCTGTGTCTCGAGAGGAGCTCATGATGGTGCTGGCAAACCTGGAACAGCTGCAGATCCGGGCACTCTTCTCCCAGCTCTCTTCATCCGTGTCCCTGCGCCGCGTGGTCATGGAGACAGCAACAAACACAGCTACAGGCATCCGTGCCAGCAACGTGGAGCTGTGCTTCTGCCCAGCTAACTACCAGGGGGACTCCTGCCAGGTAGGGCTGAAAGGGGATGTTCTGCTTCAGGAAAAGGGGAGTCAAACAGCTGCCATTTAGGGACTTGGCCACCTCCCGTGCTTGGTGCAGGTGGTAGCTGTGGGGTTTAGATGTTTATGCAAAGCAGTGGTGTCAGAGTACAAGCTTCTAGGCTGGCCCTTGAGAGCTTCAGATGAAAGCTCAGGTTGTGCTGGAAGAAGGAAAATCATCTCCCTGAATCCCCACACCAGCCTGTCCCTAGCTCCCCCTCCCTCTACAACACAGTGCACCTGGGAGATGTGCACTGGCTGCATCTGCTCTCTTGGAAGAGGCACAATGGGGATATCACTGAGGTGTTGCAGACCTAAATTAAATGCATGTGGTACTTTGGAAGAATAGGTCTGGCCAGTTACCTCCTATTGACCAGGAGCAGGAAGAAACTGCACTGAAAAATCTTTGTTGTTGCTTTTAATCTCCTCCATCAGTACAACCCTGTGGGAATTCTGTCATGCAACCTAAATAAGGCTCTTTGCTTTGCCCAAATGTTGGGATGGTTTTCAGATCTCTCTTATTCTCTCTCCTCAGGAATGTGCTCCAGGTTACTACAGGGACACGAAGGGGCTCTTCCTGGGAAAATGCATTCCATGTCATTGCAATGGCCACTCAGACCAGTGCCTGCCAGGCTCTGGGATATGCCTTGTAAGTGAACAATGAAGCAGCAGGATAATTTGAAGCTGTAGGATCTTCAGCATGTGATCCAGAAGCTCCTTACCCACTAATTGAGGCAGGACCATGCCTGAACTGGAGCATTAGCTGCATGTGCCATTCCAGGGGTGGTCCCACTCAGGTCAGCTTAGAATGCAAGACAGTTCTGGGAAAGAGGAAGAACTGAAGCATCCATGTATCTGGTGGGGAATTTCTTGTGCAGCACAACTTTGCTGTCAGTGCTGAGTCCACAGCCTGCCTCTTCCTTGCAGAACTGCCAGCACAACACAGAAGGAGACCACTGTGAGCGATGCAAGGATGGCTACGTGGGCAACCCCTCTGCTGAAGAACCCCTGCAGTGTGTTGGGTGTCCCTGCCCTCTTTCAGTTGCCTCCAACAAGTAAGCACCCTTGGATGGGATTGCATGTTTGGCCACCACTGCAAACCATTCTGTGCCACGCTGGGACACTGGCTTGGCCCTGGCAGATGTCCCAGTTCCAGCGTTATCCATCAGCCCAAACCACGGCCATGGCCTTTTACCCAAGGCCCCAACAGCCCACACCAAGAGATGAGCTCCTGTGGCACCATGTCAGGAGTATCTGCACCTTCTTGTTCACCCCTTCTCGTTTCAGTTTTGCCATTGGCTGTGTCCACAAGGGCTCCAACATGCAGTGCCTCTGCAAGCCTGGCTACGCTGGACCCCACTGTGAGCGGTAAGGCTGGTGGCACCCATGCTTCATGGGCCTCACACACACTACTCCCATGCAGCCATTGCTGTGGCAGAAGAGAAGCTGTCCTGGTAAAGACTGCAGAGGAAATGGTTGGTTTTGCTCCCAGTGTGCTTAGCTCCGGCAGGTCCCTCAGTCCTTTTCAGCCTGTGGATGGCCCATTGCTGTCTCTGCTGCTGACAAATTGTGTCACTGAGGGTGGATTCCTTAGCTGTGCTCTGCCTTAACTTGCCATTGGTGCTGAAGGCACCTTTCTGAGGTGCCATGAGGCAAAAACACAAAGCATTTTGAGATCCCTGAGGGCTGCAGCAGTTACAAGCGCTGGATGCTCTCACTGTTACAATTGCACAACCCAAGCACAGTGCAGACGTGAGCCCCTGATGCACTGACTGTTTTGACTTGCTGGCTTTCTCCAGGTGTGCCCCGGGATACTATGGCAACCCCATGGTGATTGGCAGCTCCTGCCAGCCCTGTGACTGCAGTGGGAACACGGATCCCAACATGCTGTTCAGCAGCTGTGACTCCCTGACAGGCGCCTGTACAGGCTGCATGCATCACACGGCCGGCACCCGCTGCGAGCTCTGCGCCCCTGGCTACTACGGGGACGCGGTGACAGCCAAGAACTGCACACGTGAGTGGGGCAGGCAGCAAGGCCTGGCCATAAGGAGGATAGACAGACTGACAGGGGACAGATTTAGTGCCTTAGCCAGGCTGTGCGTTTCCCCAGTGAGTCACACATATTGCAGGCATCGAAGGTGGTAACAAGGAAAGAAACAACTCCAGAAATACGCCCTCCAGCATCACAGCTCCATAGCCTCCAACTCACCCCCAAATGTGAGCTACCAAACCACACCTGGGCAGGAACGGTCTCATCCCCAGCAGCTCCTGCAGTAGCAGTGCTGGTGCTCCCCGTGGAGCAAGGGTTTGCATAGCCCACTCCCAGCACCATTCATCTCCCAGTGAGGAACAGCAGCCAAAGAGCTGCTCACAAAAGAGAGTCCGCCCTGGGTGGGTGTCATGAGAATAAGGAGCAAGTCCAAGAGGGGAGAGACTCTGTCTTTGCTCTGATTGTGATAGATAGGAGGAAATAGGATTCCCTGGTGAGAATAAGGTTTGTGAGTCTCTTAAGTCTCTAACTGGGTGCATTTTTCCCTGGCAGAGTGCAACTGTTCGCCTTGTGGGACTGACTCGTGCCATCCGCGCACTGGCCAGTGCTTCTGCAAGGCTGGAGTGACAGGGCAGCACTGCGACCGCTGTGAGGTGAGGGCCACCAGCATCCTTGATAGAAGGAACAAGGGTCAGCCTTGGTGTGTTGTCCCCAGACCTTTGAGCAGAGCAGTGCTGGCATTCAGGTGGTTAAGGCTGTATTTGCATGATCTGCCCGTACATGGTAAAATCATAGAATGGTTTAGATTGGAAGGGACCTTAAAGATTATCTAGTTCCAACCTTCCTGCCATGAGTGGGAACACCTCCACGCACCAGG
Organism: Indicator indicator; assembly: GCF_027791375.1. Classification (NCBI taxonomy): domain Eukaryota; kingdom Metazoa; phylum Chordata; class Aves; order Piciformes; family Indicatoridae; genus Indicator; species Indicator indicator. Next base: position 12,083,551 of record NC_072033.1, on the reverse strand, counting down.
TTGCTCAAAGCCTCATCCAGCCTGGCCTTTTGTGAATACTTCCAAGAAGAGGGCATCCACAACATCTCTGAGCAACCTATGCTAGTGTTTCACTATCCTTACAGTGAAAAATTCTCCCTAATATCTAGCCTAAATCTTCCCTCTTTCAGTTTAAAACCAATATCCTTTGTCCTATCACTACACTCCCTCATAAGGGTCCCTCCCCATCTTTCCTGTAGACCCCCTTTAAGTACTGGAAGCTTGCTCTAAGATCTCCCAAGAACCTTTTCTTCTCCAGACTGAACAACCCCAACTCTCTCAGCCTGTCCTCATAGGAGAGGTGTTGCAGCCCCATGTTGATAGGAGTTTTGTTCCTTGCCATGTTGATAGGAATTCTGTGGTGGTCAAAACGCTGGGGTCCCACATCACCTCAAACTGCCCCAGGAGCGAGACACACATGTCCCCTCACTGAACAGGGCACCTTCTGTCCTGCTTTTCTCTAGGAAGGATACTATGGCTTCGAGGGATGCGCTGGCTGCCGGAGGTGTGACTGTGACATCGGTGCTGTGGGGAGCAGCTGCCACATACAGACAGGGCAGTGCAGCTGCCTGCCCGGCGTCAGCGGCTCGCGCTGCCAGCAGTGTGCCCCGGGCTACTGGGGCTTCAGCCAGAGCGGCTGTAGGAGTGAGTCCTGCTTCCCAGGGGATGGGTCCTGCACGGGGAGCAGTGGGACAGGGCATGGGTGGCACATCTGCTTGCTGAATTATTAAAGGCTGGGAACCGCTGGTCCTGTGCTGTTGCTGGGTTGCACAGGGAAACTCCCTGCAGTGGAATGTAAATAAGAAGAGATCGTAGGATCAGAGAATGGTTTGGGTTGGAAGGGACCTTAAAGATCATCTAGTTCTAACCCCTCCCCACTATAGGCAGGGACATCTTCCACTAGACCAGGTTGCCCAGGGCCTTGTCCAACCTGGCCTTGAATTCCTCCAGGGAGGGGGCATGCACAACCTCCCTGGACAACCTGTTCCAGTGTCTCACCACCCTCACTGTAAGAATTTCTTTATAGTCTCCAGCCTAAATCTACCCTCCTCAAGCTGCAATCCATTCCCTCTCATCCTATCACTACAAGCCCTTGTAAAATGTCCCTCCCCAGCTTTCTCATAGGCACCCTTCAGTTACTGAAATGCAGTTGCACAGCTGGAATAAAGCCTCTCCTTGCCCTCTTGCCCTGTCCCTGGGGTGGCAGCAGCACAAAACAAGGCATTTTCCCTGTTATTAAACTCGGCAGAGTGTGAGTGCAGAGGGGGCTCCTGTGACCCCCGCACTGGGGAGTGCACCTGCTCCAACGGGCTGACAGGGAAGCAGTGCGACGTCTGCATGCACCAGAACGAGATCCCGGTGGCCAGCGGCCCAGACAGCGTCAGGTGTGAAGGTCTGTGTCCTGCAGGCTGGGGAAGGAGCTGAGGGAAGTCACAGCACAGGGCCCTGTGCTGACCGCTCTGTTCCCCTGGCAGTGTGTGACAGCTGTGTCCTGCTCCTGCTGGAGGACCTGCAGGGTGTCGAGATGTCCTTCCCCTCCATCCGCAGCCAGCTGGTCAGCCTCAACGCCAGCTCCATCGCTTGGGCTCGGCTCCACAGTCTCAACAGCACCATGGCGACTATCGCTGTAGGTGGAAGGTTTGGCATCGCTTCCTGCCTGCATTTCCTGGCCTGTTGGCCTGATTTCAGCTCTTTTCTTCCAGAACCAACTGCGTGAGTCCAAGAGAGCCATGGACAAGGTCAGGCAAAGGGCTGATGAGCTGGAGGATGAGAACGTGGACCTCACACAGGACCTGAATGCGCTGCAGCACAAAGTAGAGTATTTCTCCATCTTCCTTCAGCAGACTACAAGTCCCTCCTGTTATCTAAAATAAGGGCTTTGAAGGCTGTGAGGAGCCTAGTTCGGGCAGGATGGATCTCCTGCCCAGCCAGCACCAGGATTGGGGATTGGAGCCCCTTACTTAGACACTCGAGCTAGACTACCTACATTCCTCACTTGAAGGGCTCTTAAACATCTCGTGATCTTGATGGTTGTTTCTTGATTTATTACTTGCTCATGAGGCAGCTCCACCTTCAACCAGTAAAATAAATTCAATGAAATGTCATTTCTAGAAGCAGCATAGAAGGAACGTACTCACACATCCACGTCTGTGCTCGATGTGTCCATGCTGTGGCAGTGTGATGGTTTTAAACCCACCACAGGCAGGGAGAGCCTGGGTCCCATCAACAAAAGAGTCAACCCTTTTTGTTGTAATAATCCTTGGAGGCCTCAAACAGCAACACCTTTTGCAAGACACAGTCTAAGAAACATCAGCTGTGTCTTCAGAGAACTTACAAACTGAGCAAGATTTGATTTGATTTGATTGAAAATCTGCCTGCTTCTAATCAGTGAGGGAGGGAAAAGTCTCTCTTTGCTGTATGTACCAGGGCAGCTGCATGGACATACAGCCATGGTGTGTACATGCACCTACACGTGGCTATGCTCTTGGCAGCCAAACTGCAGCTCTCCATCTCAGCTTGTGTCCAGGTCAGAACCCGGGTGGGCCTGGCTCCAGGCTCTAGGGTTTTTTTTTTCCTTCATTGGGAGCATGGGACAATGGTGTCCTCTCTGGTCTTAAGACTGTTGCAGGATCCAGAGCCAGCTGCATGGGAGCTGCATTTATTACTTGTCCTTCTCTGAAGGTGCTAAATAAATCGTCACTAAATGCATTGTAGGTGAGCAGCAGCAGGCTGTTGGAGGAGACATGGTCCAAGGACCTCAAAAGCAGCATGTTCCCAAACCTTATTTGCCTTTTGGGAAGACGTTTTCTGCTGACAGGTCACATAAACCATAATCTCATGCTTCAGCTAAGCCAGTGCTGTTTGTTGTAGATGACAATGACTCAAAGAGAAGCAGCCCGGATTGAGCAGCACACAAGAGAGACACACCAGAGTGGGGAGCAGCTCCTGCTGAATCTCCAGAGCATTCAGAGAGGCATTGCAGGTGGGTGCAGAAGGGTCTGTGCTTTAGGATTTTTTCCTGCTGGAATGTCAGACTCTTGCTTTCAAAAAGCACCAGTTTGTGGAGAAGACAAGGGGACATACAAATGAAATTGAGATCCCTGCAGAGCTCTGGCTGCTGGGGTAGAGCAGGCTTGTGGGTCCCAGCTGTTTGACTAAGCATGGCCTTTGGAAAAAAAACACATTAAACTTACACAAAGGTTATTAAAATGCATAAATCCAGGACACTCTGGACTAGTGCTTCAGGAAAGATTTAGTAAATCAGAAAATGACTGGATCTAGGATGTAGCATCTGATACCATAACAGCCAAGGGGACAAACGGGGCAATACCTCTGGGTGATCTCAAGCAGGTCGGGTCCTGAGTACTGCTTGGAGGCTGTTGTTGAGGGTGATGCAAGACTGGAAGAACCCTAGGGGCATTGTGAAGGACCTGAGTTGGTCAGTGCTAACAAGATCTGGATTTCTCTGCAGACTTGGTGCGGCAGATGGCCAGGCTGGGGGCAGCCAATGCCAGCACCACCTCCGCTGAGGAGTTTCGTCAGAAGATGGCTGAGGTGGAAAGAATGCTGAGGGAGATGAAGGAGCGGAATCTGGGCAGCCAGGAGGAGCTGGCAAGGCATGAGCGTGAGGAGGCTCAGAAATGTGAGTCTGGCTCAGTGGTGTGGGACAGGGCTGCATGGATTCTGCTGGGTCTAGCCATTCCTCAAAGCCTGTCTTGAAGCCCATGTGAACACTACACATCATGGTCATTGCTGAGGAGTGCAGAGAACAGGACCCTCAACAAGTTTTACAGTAGTTTTAGGGTCCCCTCTGTCACCTCATTTTTAGTGAATTTCAGAGCAAATTTTACTAGCTGGGTAGTTCTGTGTGATGAAAAATGACAAGCCTTAGAACCAGGAGGTACCGTGACTGGTACCATGATGCACCACATGTGGATGTGAGTGAATCACCCCTTTTTTTTTTTTGTGTTCTTTGTCCCAGAAAAGGGATCCAGAGTAACAACCAACAACCCACCTCCCTCAGCAGCTCTGCCATCCTGAGGGCAACCCTTGCAGGAACCAAGGGCTTGGATTGTGCTCCTAGGGCATAGCCTGAATGCATAACCAGGCATAATGGCAGTGTGGAGAGCAAGTGCTTCTGCTGAACAGCCAGTGGCAGAACATAGTTCAACAGCTGAAGGCTGCAATTATACCCTGGCCCTGAGTAGAAATAAGTAATTTTTCACAATGGCAGTAATCAGGCACTGGAACAGGTCTCAGGTGGGGTTTCTCCATCATCTGGAGCCTTTCAAGCATGCCTGGTCATCCTCTCTCACCAGTACTGGGAGTTAATGCTAATTTTGGATGAGATTCTATGATGTCCAAGCAGAAAGAGGGGGGCAAAATGATCTCGTCTGGCTTGGGTACCTGCCAAGAGAGACCAGAACCAGGCTTGTCCACAGCCAAGCACAGGAAGAGCCCTCTCACAACAGTTCTCATCTTCCCCATCCTCAGTGCTGCACCGGGTGAAGAGCGAGCTGCATGCCCGCTGGCAGTCCAACCAGGACCTGGTGGGCAGCATCCGGGACCGGCTGGCACAGCACAGCTCCCAGCTGATGGATCTCCGTGACGCCCTCAACGAGGCTGTGAACAAAACCAGGCAGACAGAGGACTTGAACAGCCTGAACCTCAACAACCTGGAGGAGAGTCAGGTAGAGCTTCACCAGATGGTCCTGTTCTGGCATGCAGAGATGCAGGGGGGGTTTATCCCAGCCCTGCTGGTGCCTAACCCTGCATCTGTGTGTTTAGCAAAAGAGCCGTGAACTCCAAAAGCAGCACACGCTGGTGCAGGAGACCCTGAAGATGGCCAGAGACTCCCTGGCCCAGATCTCTGACTTCCTGCAGAAGATGGAGAGTGCAAAGGAGGTGAGTGATGGAGGTGCTTTGCCGTGGGCAGAGCGTGAGGGGGTGGCAGCCTTCAGCAGTGCCGTGTGTCCTTCTAGGCATACGAGAAGCTGGCGGCTCTGCTGGATGGGGCAAAGCTGCCCCTCACTGAACGGGTCAAGAAGTTCTCCCCAGCCAGCAGCAAGATCCCCATTGTGGAGCAGGCAGAGGAGCATGCCCGGCTCCTGGATGAGCTCGCAAGGAACCTGTCCAGGTGAGGCAAGAGTCCTGACTCTCAGTTATCAAGCTATCTTCTAGCAGAGGTGCAACCCCATGGCATGGCAGGGAAGCAGTGGGCAGCCATCTCCAGAGATTTATCCTGGAGAACATGTTTTGATGAGGAACCCAAAGGGGTTTGTCTGTAGGGGCATGGGCAAGAGCTCAGCTTGAGCAGTCTCCATGGACTTAATGGCTTCATCTTCCAATGCAGCATTATCCAGGACACAAACCAGGATGGTTTTATCCAGCGGGCGATCGATGCCTCCAACGCCTATGCCAGCATCATTGAAGCTGTGAAGAAAGCAGAGCGAGCAGCCCACGATGCTGATGAGGCAGCCAGCAAGGCTCTGATGGTGTGTGCTGGGGGGAGGTGCAAAAGCCAAACTCTCTCAACAGATCTCCAGCTTTTCACACCCACATGTAGGGCTCTGCTGCCCCTTTTCTCTGAGGCTTGAGCACTTTGGTCTGTGCCAGAGGGCAGATGTCCTGCTACAGCTTGGGCCAGGCTCTCTAGGAGTCTGGGTCTGCCCGTTGTCCCCATCTCACCCTAGCAGCTCACACCATGCATTTGTGTGTGCAGTCCGGGCTGGACACTGGGATTCCTCTTCAGACTCCCAGGCAGTGCATGGTTGTTTTACAGAGTGTCATATCAGAAAATCTTGGGGCCATCTCTAAAGAGCTGAAGAGGAACAGCAGCAACCTGGAGGAGGCTGTGAGGAGAGAGCAGAGAAAACTCAGCGGAGGTAAGCAAGGCTCCTTGCAGGGTGTGATGTCCTCTGGTCTGGACTGAGGTCATCCAACACCCAACATATGCCTTTCTTTAATTGAAGTTATTAAAGGCACTCTGCAGACAGCAAAGGACAAGCTGGCTGACCTCCGTGTGAAGAAGGAGCAGCTTCTGAGCCAGCTCCAGTCTGTGCAGGACATGCTGAGCAGAGACCAAGGTTTGTCCTGGAACATCTAGACTGGTTTTCTCTGCTCCCTTCCTCATGCCCTATGACACCCAAGTCACAGGATGCTTCGCTCTGGTTCCTGGCAATCCTAGAGACTTTTTTTTCCTTTCTTTCTAGAGGACACAAAAGAGATGATCCAGAATGCCAAAGAAGCAGCTGCTGAGGCCAACGAAACAGCTGCAAAAGTGGAAGATACCCTGAGCAGCATGAAGAAGAATCTGGATGAGTGGAAAGACCAATATGGAGGCCTTCGAAATGAAGACCTGAACCAGGCAGTCCAGGATGCCAGGAAATCTGGTGAGTGCTGAGCCTGCTGGGCTGTCTCAAAACTGCTAGATCTTTGCATCCCTTCTTCTTCACTAACCATCAAACCTCTTTTCTCCTTTCCAACCCTAGTGTCCAGTCTGGAAAGCACCATCCCATTGCTGCTGGAGAAACTGAGCAGCCTGGAGAACAGGAGGAACAAGAATGCCACCGTGTCAGAGAACATCGTGCGGATCCGGCAGCTCATCACGCAGGCGAGGAACGCTGCCAGCAAGGTGGGCTCCTGGCAGGGGGCACAGAGGGTGCCAGGGGCTTGGGGTCAATGAGGGCTTACCTGAGGGGAGCATGCAAAGGGGAGGGGTATCCAGAAAAGCACTGGGGCTGCCAAAGAGGGCCACTTTCTCATGGGAAGGCTCCAGAATGCTTTGATTTGGTAGAGCTGGCAGTGACAAGAGGCAGCAGCAGTGGGTTTGGATTTCTCTCATTCCAGGTGAAAGTCCCCATGAAGTTCAACGGCAGCTCAGGTGTGCAGGTCCGGATGCCCAGTGACCTGCAGGATTTGGCAGCCTATACGTCCCTCAAGTTCTACATCCAAAACCCTGAGCCCAGGAGCCGGCAGCGCCGACAGGACGGGACAGAGGAGGGGCGCTTCGTCTTGTACCTGGGCAGCCGGGAGGTGAGCCAGGGCCATGCATCAATGGTAGCATCAGTGGGGGATCATGGCAGGACCAATGAAGGACATCAGCCCCTCACCCTTCACCCACCCCCTGGGTGCCTTAGTGGCGAACAGGCCCTGGGTACAGCCATCAGCCTGGCTGGAGGTGTACAGGGAGAGCTGTGCCAATGGGGCTGCCTGGCCTGGGCAGCCCTAGGAGCATCAGGGAGAGAATTGCTTGCTACTCCTGCCTGTCCCAAATGCTAGCATGTGGTCCTGTCTCTCCCTGCTTTCAGGCCACTGGAGACTACCTGGGCATTGTGCTCAAGGACCACAGGGTGCACTGGATCTACAAGCTGGGTGATGAGGAGCCAGCCTCCCTAACTGTTGATGAGGATATTGGAGAGCAGTTTGCCACTGTCAGTATCAACAGGTAGGAGATGGAGAGGAGATGCAATCCAAGGAAGTTCAGCAGGGGACTGTCCCTGCAGTGGATGCAAGTAGTGCTGTGCCCAAGCCCAGTCAGGCCCTGGGCTCACAGAGGTGCTGTGATCCAGTCATCCCTATGTGACCAACGCTGAGATACCTCAAAAAAAACCTAGGAGGGAGATGGTATCTTACCAGGTCATGGTGGGTCTGAGGTTGCCTACAGGAGAGGGAAGATGAAGCTCATCATGGAGGAGCCATTCAGCCCTGTGGCAGTGCTGGCCACATGAGTGCTGAGTCCTCTCAATGCACTGCTGCTGTGGGGCTCCCCAGCGGGAGATGCACCCATTTTCGGTAGGCCTGTGTGGGGAGGCCCTTTGCTCGGGGGGGGCAGGGTTTGCTTCTCCTTGGAGGGTCTCCCCTCGTCTTGACCACCCCTCCCTGCTGCAGGATCCTGCAGTATGGGCATATGTCGGTGATCGTGGAGAGGCAGACGGTGCACGAGACCAAGGGAGAGAGCGTGGCCAAGGGGGAGCAGGGGCTGCTCAACCTTGACCCACACAACGTGGTCTTCTACGTGGGTGGCTACCCTTCCAGCTTCACGGTGAGACAGGCACCAGGGAGGGAGGCTCAGCTTTCTAAGAGGTATCAGCGATACCTTTGGAGCTTCTTGAAGGGCAAACCTCTGGATTTCATGGGAAAACCAGGATCAAACTCGGCCTAATTGTTTGGTTTCATTCCCAGCCTCCTCCCACGTTGCGCTACCCCAACTACCGTGGGTGCCTGGAGCTGGACACGCTGAATGAGGAGGTGGTGAGCCTCTACAACTTCCAACACACCTTCCAGCTGGACACCACTGCTGACAAGCCCTGTGCAAGGTAGGGCACCCTGCCCAGCCTGGGGGCAGCTCTGCTCCGTGGCATACATTTTGACCCTTGGCAAACCCAGGTCATGGCAGCTGGCTTTAGAGTGATGCCTTGGGTCTCTTCTTGTGTGGCTCAGGTCCAAGTCCACAGGAGACCCCTGGCTGACTGATGGCTCCTACTTTGATGGCACTGGTTACGCAGAGATCAAGTTTGAGAGCCAATTTGGCTCCACAAAGCGTTTCGAGCAGGAGATCCGGGTGGTCTCCTACAATGGCATCATCTTCTTCCTGGAGAATCAGGTAAGTGCTTGCTTCCCTGGGGGACCCTTCGCCCCTCAGTGGGCCAGAACGATCTCAACCCCACTTGCAGGCATTCCCAGTTTAGGGCACTGAGGAGAAGAGGGGCTTGGGAGATGGCAGTTCTACTTGGAGCAGCTTTTCTCTTGGGTTATCAAAGACTGGAACAGGCTGCCCAGGGAAGTGGTTGAATCGTCATGCCTGGATGTGTCTAAAAGCCATCCACGTATGGTGCTCAAGGATATGCTGTAGGTCCTGGTAGATTTAGATAATAAATCACAGAATGTTAGGGGTTGGAAGGGACTGTAAAGGTCTTTTCCAATCACAGTGATTCTGCAGTGTTGTTTAGAGCCACAAGAGGGCTGGACCCAGACCTCACAGCAGAGCAATTGCTTGTCTGGTGCTGGAGGATCTCTCTGAACTCCAAGAGCACCCACACACAGACCCCATCAGCCAAGCCAGGGTTCACTGGGGCAGGTGGTACTGCAAGGAGCATTTCCTGCTGCAGTGTTCTCCCTGTAGCACCCCCCAGCACTGGGCTGCTGCTCACAGATAAATCCCCGATGATTGTGTTGGAGCACCCACTGCAGGACCTGCTCCCACCACTACAGATCAGACTTGGCACCACAGCTGAGTGCTGGACACCAGGACATGGGTCTGAGTGTCCATCCTGCTTCCCTCAGGGTCAGTTCCTGTGTCTGGCCATCCGGGATGGGAAGCTGGTGCTTTACTATGACTTCAGTGCTGGCCTGGAGATGGCGAAACCCAGCAGCAACTCCTCCCTCACCATCAGCAGCACCACAAACAAAGCGGTAAGGGGCAGCAGCCACCTCCTCAGCTTGTCTGGGGGCTGCTCATCCAGAGGATGCAGAACACCCAGACCCTTGGTTTGGGGAGGGTGAGCTGCAAGAAGTTCTTTGACTAGAGCCGTGAGCTGGACACTTTGTGCTGCCCTCTGTGATGGACCTGATTGCCCCGGGCTGGCCGATGGATCATTTTTCTCTTCTCGTCCCCAGATCCAGATTTTCCTCCTCAAAATGAATAACAAAAAGCGTATCCTGGTGCGGCTGGAGCGTCTCACCATCTTCATGGTGGAGCAGGAGAACTCCCTGGAGAATGCTGTCTCCTACTACCTGGGTGGTGTGCCCCCAGCTGTGCTGCCCCCCAGGTAGGTAGAGCTTGCAATGGGGTGGGACAGTCTCCAGAGTCCATGGGGGTGGCCCTGGCCCTTTCCCAGCCACATCCAGGGATCTTGGGACCCTGCTGGAGATGTGAGGGGAGATTTTTCTCTTACTACCCATCACTGTAGGCTCCATCTCTGGTGAGGGATGAGGGTGCTGATAGGTGTCACTGAATCCTTTGTCATGCTGGGTGCCTTGGAGCAGCCTTGTGCCTGAGGCACTTGAGATACCCGTAGCTATCATCGTGGCCTTCTCAGGCACTCTGAAGGGCTGCAAGGCCAGATCCTGCTCAGGGCTGGATCCTGCGTGGGGCTGCTCTGGTAACACCACCTGCTTCCCCTGCAGCTTGAAAGCACTCTTCCCCACGGGTGGGCCCATCCGGGGCTGCATGAAGGGCTTGAAGGCTCTCGGCAAATACGTCGACCTGAAGCGCATGAGTACCGTTGGCGTGAGCTATGGGTGCACCTCAGACCTCCTGGTAAGGCCAAAGCCCTGGTAGCCCTGCCAGCATGCTGGGAAAAGGGTCTGTCAGGGCAAGGGAACCCAGGACAGGCCCAGTCTCCCCTTGGTGGCACAGAAACAAGCATAGAATATCCCTAGGTCCTCAGAGCAGGGAGTTCGTGGTGAGGTGCTCTACATGACTGGCAATAGCACCAGCCAGACCTAGAGAACACCTGAGCACCTCGATCATCCTCCCAGCACCCCTCCCATGGCCAGGCTCTCACCTCTCCTCCATGGTGTCCCTCACAGATTGCTCGATCAGTCAGTGTCCATGGCCACGGCTACCTGACCCTGGCCCTGAAGGATGTGTCAGGGCTGCAGGATTTCTACAGCGGCTTCAGCTTCCAGACGAGCCAGCACGAGGGTCTGCTCTACCACCACACCACCCAGGTGGGCACCCGCACTCTCCCCAGCTATGCCGGCTGCTGCTGCTCTGGGGATAGTGCTGGGACCTCCTGGGAAAGCGGGAGGATTTTGATGGGACCAGAGGGTGAATCTGTGGCGAGATCTGCACCCTAAATTCTTGGAGGGTGGTGGGGAAATGGGCTCTTCCTCGAGGTTCAGCTCCTGAGGATTCATGGGGTGATGCTTTCTGCAGGAGGGGATGTGCCAGGTGTCCCTCCAGAGAGGCCAACTGGCCTTGAAGCTGCTGGCAACCGAAGTCACCACTCAAAATGTCTATGCAGATGGCAGGACACACTATGTGGCCTTCTACAGTGACACCCGTGGGTATGTGTCCCAGTAGCACGTGAGGATGGGGTGCCACCAGATGCCATTGGGCACAGGGACCTGCTCAGCCCACACTGCTCGTCCCCACAGGCTGCGGCTGTACGTGGATGACGAGCTGCAGGACTCAGTGGCAGGTGCTGGGCCTGGCCAGCGGCAGCAGCAGCAAGATGGGCAGCAGCTCTTCCAGCTCGGGGGCTCCCCGGATCCAGCTGCCCCCAGCAATCTCACCGGCTGCATTGCGAACGTCTTCGTCAAACGGTGGGCATCTCTTTGCTACTGGCCAGAGAGCAGGGCTGCTCAGCCTCTTCCCATTTCCCAGCTGCCCCTGTGACAGAAACCTCTTCTCCCTGCTTGTAGAGTGTCAGAGCCACAGATGGTGGTAGACCTGCAGCAGAATGTGGAGAACATCAACGTCACCATGAGCTGTCCCTGGGGTGAGCAGCCACAGCAGCTCAGAGTCACTCCTAAGAAAGAAAGGAGGAAATCCAAGGTACCAGCTGCTGCCAAAACTCCCCACATCCTCCTCATCCTCCTCAGATGCCCCCACTGTCCCCTTACTGAGCACCTCTGCCCTGTGACACCCCCAGAGGCTCTTCCCTCACTCCATTCCTTGGTGCATCTTGTGTAGGTGCCCAGCAGGCCTGTCTCAAAGGACCGCCGCCATGATCGGGATGGACTCTGCCAGCTGCACCCACAGCCCCGCGCAGCCGTGGGTGCCTTCCGCTTTGGGGGTGCCCCCAGCAGCCGGTGGGAATTTGAGGAGATCCCAGCCTCCTTTGGGCAGAGGTGAGGCTCCCCCATGCCCAGCCCCAGGGACCATCGCTTGGAGAGCAGCTGTCTGTTGTGGGAGAGCAGGGTGCTCCCATCACTGCCTGTCTGCAGGTCCCATTTCTCCCTGGAGGTGAAGCTGAACTCTTCCAGTGGGCTGCTGTTCTACGTGGCGGGCGAGCAGGGCACCTTCATGGCTCTCTTTGTTTCCAACGGGCACTTTGTCTTCCTGGTGGGCACCGGCAGGCGCCGGCTGCGCATCCGCAGCAAAGACAAGTACCGGGACCGGCGCTGGCACACGGTGAGTGCAAGGGCAGGGCTTGGCAGGACCTCCCCGAGCCACCTCCTGGCACCAGGTGCCTCTTCAGGGGTTAGCTCTGTGCAGCCCTGCTCTGGGCATCTCTTCTTAAGTGTACATGGAACATCTATGGTCCCATGGGAGTAAAGGAGACAGCAAAATCACAGCCAGGGCTGGCTGCACTCAGCTGAGGTCTCCCTTCCCAGGCCACAGCTCTGGGACTGCTCCCAGCCCAGAAAGCCCCCAGTCTTGGCACTGTCATTTGGTCTTTGCAGGTCTTCTTCAGCAGAGACCGGAGCCAAGTCCAGCTGGTCATCAACGGGCTGCGAGCCCAAGATGCTGCTGTGCCCACGACAGAGCTCTTTGTGGCCCAGACTCCCTTGTATGTGGGGGGCATCCCGGCTGGCAAAGCCAAGGCTCACATACCGGTAAGGGCGTGGTGGTCCCATGGCATCACCCTGTCTTTACCAGTTCCCCATCCCAAGCCATCACCCTGTGCCTGCCAGGTTTTGGCCCCTCTGTGCTCACCTCCGTGGCCTCTCTGCAGGTTGCTTCAGTCTCCAGCTTTGACGGCTGCCTGAGGAACCTGCAGCTGGATAGGAGGCCCTTGGGTCCCCCCTCACGCACCTTTGGAGTGACACCATGCTATGAGGGTGCACTGGAGAGCGGGGTCTTCTTCTCTGCGGATGGCGGGTCCATCATCCTAGGTACCTCACAGCAGCCTGGGCTGGCTCCCACAGCCCTGGAACTGGGAGGGCCCTTGTCCCTCTCCTCACCAGTGGAGTTTCTCTTCCAGCTGATGCACTGGTGACTGAGCAGGACTTGGAAGTGACGCTGGAAGTCCGTCCCCGCAGTGCCTCTGGCCTCATCTTCCACCTCAGCACAAGGAGAAGCCACCATATGCTGCTGTACATGGACGAGACAAAGGTAGTGGGAGGGTGGCTTCCCCACAGGTTTTCAGAGACAACTGCCATCTCCTGCCTATCCCACTCAACTCACTGGGCTCCAATTGCCCTCTCTCACACTCCAGGTCACAGTGAGAGTGAACATTGGGGGTGAGGAGTTCTCCTCATCAGTGACAAGTCCAGCTCTCTGTGATGGGCAGTGGCACACCATTGCAGGTAGGTGGCCGCCAGGATGCTGCTCCACTCCTGCTGCTCAGCCCACAGCTCCTGGAGGGAGCCTGGGCCTCTTCCTCAGGTATTTAAGCCCTGGGTCCCACCTGTATGCACTTAATGGCAGCTGCAATCTCCCAAATTGAGTAATTTCCTAATCAAGAGTCCTCCCTGATCTTATTAGTGCTGTCCCACCCCCCTGGGAGAGGGCTCTTCACCAGAGCAAGACACAGTGCTTTATGGATGGCTGCTGTTGCCAAAGGACAGGTCTTTGAGGAGGCTGTCCAGCCTGGGATGTTTCCCAAGAGCTGGGCAAGGTCCTCTGACCCTCCCAGTAGTTTTGCTGTGCTGCATCACTGGTCTGGGCCAGAGGTTGGAGGTGACCTTGCTCTCCAGCAAGCAGCACTAACTGTTGTTTTCTTCTGAAGTTACCAAATGGAAAAACGTCATCCAGGTTGATGTGGACACAGAAGGCAACTACACAGTGGGACCCAGCCAGCCTCCTGCACCCAGCACAAGGGCAACCTTCCACGTTGGGGGGCTGCCAGGTGAGTTGGGAAAGACAGGCTGCAGAACATACCCCAAAGCCAAGAGAGATCCTGTTCCACACACAAGCTAGAGGTGCTTAACCCCCTGCCCTCTCACCAGCCAGACTAAGGTTTGGTTTCATTTGTTCCTTCTGCAGAGACAGACAGCACCAGCACCCTGTCACCGTTACCTCCCCTGCCTCATTACGTGGGCTGCATAAGGAACCTGGTGATCAACCGGAGCCATGTGGACTTGCTACGAGCCAGGACTGTCAGGGGCTCCGTTGGTCTTAAGGGTTGCCCTGTGTTGTAAGTGCCTGCACCTCCGAGTACAGCCCAGCTGACAGCGCTTCTCCCTGGGCCCCAGACCTCACCACTCCATAGCACTCACTGTGGTCAGCCACACTTCATCTCCAGTGACTTCAGGCACAAGTCTGGGGCCAAAACCAGAGAGGGGCCCTGAATCCAAGGGGACGGAAAGCAGGGTAGGAGGGTGGGGAGAAGGGGGGCACTTTGGGGACATCTTTCACAAAAAGCAAACAGCTGGAGCAGGATGTGGAGACAGGACTGGGTCCTTCCATGGCGGTGACGTGTCTGCAGGCTGTGGTCAAGTGTGGCAGGACTCATGCTGCCACGTGGCTCACGGCAAGAGCTCCTGTCCTGCAGAGCGTGGGCTGGAGCACAGCAGCTGTGCAGCATGTCCTAAATCCTGCTCCCTTCACCCCACACTTACAACGCACATAGATTTACTTCACAGAACACTTGAGGCTATTAATAACGGTCACAGACTGTCTCCTGCTAAAAGCTGGAGGCAGTTTCTGTTTTATAACAAATGCAATTAGGACAAACTGGATTAATTCAGTCACTTTTGTGTTTTTATAAGCAAGGACACATTTAAGCTCCCCCAAGGGCAGTCTCAATTCACCTACCACTGCTAAATAGAGCCCTGCGAGGGGAAACTTGGACAAAATTCTGTTTGCAGAATTAGCATCATTGGAACAGATTAATTTATAAGCATCTTTAAAAAAAAAAAGGAACAAATTAGGCTGGGAGAGCTGCTGAGGGAAGCAGCCAGACCCAAATACCCCTCTCTGACTCTGCAGTTGCATTCAGCACTGGTAGATACACTGACAAAAGGTTCCATTGCCTGAAGCAAGAACCTTTGAAAGGGAAGAAATAAGGAAAGGTTACCTCTGAGTCTGGCTGGGGGTGAAATGCCACTTGGCCCTCATCCACCATGCCAGCAGCTGCCTTCTCCTGCCCAGCCTCACTCACAGCTTTTCTAGTGCAGTTCTCACTTGAAACCACCTTTTTTCTCCCCAAACACCTAGCTCACTCGTGCACTTACACGTCATATATATATTTGTGTGTGTGTGTATATATATATCTCTAGCCACCTGGGGACAAAGTCTTGCTTCTGAAATGGACTTATAACTTATATCAGTATATTGTGGTTTTTTTTTATGAGGGGTAAATATTGTAAAATGGGTTTTTAAGTTGTCCATCTTTTAAAAAAAAAAATGTAATTATGACCTGGTTTTAAGTTTTAGTATTAAAGATGGTCTTTGTAAATCACTGGTACATACTTTGGAGTTGAATAAAGTTTTATGTTACTCTCTTTTCACTTTGGTGGTGAAGAACAAGTGTGAGGCTAATGTAGAACTGTAAGAGGACGACCAGTCAGAATAATTTTGTTTGGAAAAGGCTTTTAAGATCCTCAAGTCCAACCATCAACCCAACTCTTATACTCACTAACAAGGAGGGTCTGGTTGAAGCAGTGAAGGTTGAGTGTAGCCTTCAAGCAATTGCCAGGGGAAATCCCATAGGACAGGGAATGAGAAGGTAAAGGGGCCCAAGGCACTTGGTTAACATTCAAGGACCACTTCTTCCAAGCTCAAGATCAGAGCATCCCAACAAGGGGGGAAACTCCACTGAAACAAAGAGCAAGTTTCCATAGAGTTGAGCAAGAACAGCATGGCAGATAAAGAAAATTCCTTTATTTGTAGATTTATATAAGCACAATATGAAGTTAGTAATCCTACTGCAGTTGCTTAAGTTAGTATCTAGGAATATCTGTAAGGAAGAGCAAATAACTTAATCTAAACTCATATCTTCCTCTTCGTCTTTCTTGTCCTTAGCGTCTCCTTCCTTTTGGTCTGACTTGACACTGTTCTGCATTGCTTTGGCAAATGCTTCTACATCTAGAAGTTAAACACAGTAGTTATTTCACTTTGCACTTTCTGGGATGCAATTTATAGCCAACATGTGGTTAAACTTCACTACTTGGAAAATAAACAGTTGCTTTAGTAAGAATCTACTAGCAGGGAAGAAAATTTTAGCACTGGATACATAACAGACGTTTGGATCTGACACAGCCAGTGTTCCATGCACCTTTCACTGCACAGGCAGCCCAAGACCAGAATTGCTGCAGCCATGGAATGGATGCTAAAATCTCATCAGGGAAAGCTGACACACACCCCCTCCCCCAAGAGCTACAGGCCCCACCTGTATTCACAGGTTTCAGGGGAATCATTGAGACTCCCACAAGAGATGTGACAAAGTGACTGTGAGCCTTACACCGCTATCAGAAAAAAATAATGCAAGGCTGCTCAGCACAGCTCTGCAGAACTTCTCTAAAGGCAGGTCTGACATCACAGTGTCTGCTGGAGAACTACTGAGCCACTCTCCTTTGCATTGTGAAAACAACAATGCAAGGGCTGGCTCCCAGCAGCTACTCAGCATCTAATGACTACATTCCACATTCAGTGGCTGTGTGCAGTGGCAAACAGCAAACCCCAAACCCCCTCATCACCCGACAGCACCAACACTTACCTCCTTTATTTGCTGCATCTACTGCCTCTGCGGGTAAGCCAAACTGACTCATTAATGGGCCAAGCTGTCCTGAAGCTAAGGCAGCACTGAACATGCTCAATGCCTGTGAATCAGAGTCAAAAGTGTCAAAAACCCAAATGTTTGCATCGTGTTACTCCAGCACCAGGCAGCTACTGTGCAACACCCAGGGGAGGAGAGCAGCCCTGTCACAACTTGGAGACTGGCTGATCTGGAGCAGCCACTCCATCAACTCCCCCACTGTGGGCAGGCTCCAAAATGCTGCTGCACCCACAGGCCCTGTGGAGTCTGCAAGCTGGAACGTCTGCTTGTCACCAGCTGGATGTCAGTAAGCACAAACTAAGCAGCACATCAAACCACAGTAATATGACTGCCACTTGGTTCACAAGAATCACAAGGTGGGGGATGGAAGGGACCTCTGAAGATCATCTAGTCCAATCCCCTGCTACAGCAGGATCACCCAGAGTAAATCACCCAAGAACACATCCAGCCAGGCTTTGAAAGCCTCCAGATACAAAGGCTCCACAACTTCTCTGGACAGCCTGTTCCAGTGCTCTATCACTCTCAAAGTGATGGACAACTGGAATCCTTACTTAGATGCAGACACTCTATCAAACCACCAATTAAAACAGCCCTCAGTTCCCAGTCTTGTCTCCACAGAAGAGCTGCTCTAGTTAAACCAGCTGCCTTAGCCACTGGAATTTTCCAAATTAATAGATTTCAATCACTCAGTGTAACCAGTTCAATCTGCCCTGTAACACATCAGCTTTAGTCACACACAGGCAGCACTGGAATTAAGTATCAGTGTTTCAAGAGGCACAAGACAGAGCTGTAACCATGAGCATCTCTTCCCTTCAGTCACTTGAAATGACCTTTAAGGAGACTGCTGACAAGTCACTCTTGACAAGGAATCATGAATTTGCTACTAGTCCTGTCACTTGCCAGAGACAAATAAAATAAAGAGAAGGGTAAAGCTCAATTCCAAAAAGAAAAAAGTAAAAATCATTCTGATGCTGCCCTTGGGTGTGCAGGCAGAAGAACTTGTGCTCCATTAAACCCTGTCCCTCCTCCTCTTTGCTTCTACTGAGCAACTTCCTACGCTGAACATCAAGAGGAACCTGAAAAAGCAGGGCAAAGGAGCCACGGGGGAGGAGAACAGCAGCTCCTGTGACATCAAGGCACCCACCTGCTGAAACTGAGGTGATGTCAGGGTATTCTGAATCTCCTCTGCAGTCTGTGGCAGAGACTCTCCCGAGGGGAGGTAAGGCATCAACCGTTCCTGAACTTCAGCATTGGCCAGGATGGGAGCCATTATCTCGGGAGTCAGAACAGTTGCCAGGTCAACTAGGATGGAAATAAAGGGTTGGCTGTTAGACTGTGCACGAAACCCCACCTTTATATCATGGAAACCAGGAGTACTGAGACCTAGCATGCTGCTAGCATCCTTCCTCCCTCAGATTTGGAGAAGACTTACAGCAGCAGGAACGGCATGTTGGGAAAAAAAATTAAAAACAAATCAGGAACCTTTCAAACTAATTCGGAACAGGACAGTAAAACAGCTCCAAAGGACTTATGGATCCAAGAGCTGCCTGGTCAGAACACTGTTACCTTGCTGTCCTCCTGCTCCAGCTGGCACATTCATAGTAGCCAAGATGTTCTGAAGGTCACTCAGTTGAATGGGCTGGGTTGGGCTCGTGGCTGAGCTGGTTCCATTACCCGAACTTGGTACGGGGCTGGGACTGGTCACGGAGGCAGCCGCAGGAACGGACGGGGCAGGTGTGACACGTGTAGAAGAAGTTGTGGAAGATGGTGTCACAGCAGCTGACTGGCTGCGAGAGCTGGAAGAGATACTTAGTGCAGGAATCCCCTGAAAAAAGAGCTTTGCCTCTGGTATTTTAAAAAGCTTCTTTTCCTAGCTCTACAACATGAAGAGCTCCTACCTCATTTCAGAGGTAATAAGCAGATTCAATTCCCATCATATCTCCTGCTCAGGAGGCCACAGTTCCTCCCACAGCAGTGAAAACTTGACATTACAAGGCCAATACAAACCCAGACCAGACAGGGACCCTACCTTGATGATGAGCTGCTGGTTGGGGGTCCCCCACTTCCAAGGAGACTGGCCAGCCCAGGACCTGTCAGCGCACCCAGCCCACCTTCCGTAAACATAAAAGAAGAACAGGTTTAGGAATTTATTTCTTCAGGTTTTTTGCACCTCTCTGCTCTGGAGAGGTCACTCTTGTACCTGAAAGGTTTTGTCTGCTACAATAGAGGAGGGGGTGAAAGAGCCCAGACCAACCCCCACACTCTTTCCTTAACAGATCTCATTCTGATCTTACTTCCCCATCAGAAAACTGCCCCAGAGAGAGCTGCACGTTTCAGAAATGACTCCGTTTCTAGGTAAATACAAGGATGAGATTACTTTAGTTTGTGCCACACATACAGAATCATTGTAGCACAGCCCTTTCCTCCTATCTACTCATTCCCAAAAATCCAATTTTTCTCTAAATTCTAAGCCAAGGCCCTCAGCAGAAGATAGAGGAAGAGCCTTTGAGTCACTGCTGCTGTCCCCCCCATACAGCTGGGGTTTGCAGCTTCAGACCTAACAGAGGTGCAGCAGCAGACTCAGCAGAGATCTTAAACACCTCATACACAAAGTGAGGACAGCCCCCCACACAAACTGCTCCCAGCAGAGCAGCAATCAGGAGACAGCAGGAAACCAACACTCAGCCCTTGAGCCAACTGCCATGTGCAAAACAAACGAGTATCAGCCTCCTTCACCCACACATGCCAGCTACCAAGGACTTATCACAGCTTCTCAGTCCACTGGAGCTGTCAGTGACTGATTGTCCTTCTACAATTCCTCTGAGCCACATCAGCCAAACACTCCATTGTCCATACACTTGCTTTCTTGTGCTTTCTTGTACCACACAGAACTGGACACACCTCCCTACACCAGACCTGCATGAGGACAGAACAATGACACTCCACTAGCAAACATGATTAACAGACTGGAGGTCAGAGTGAGTGCCAGCCACTAGCTCCTTTGTACAGAACCCACTCTAAGGAACCATGTGCCTAGGACTTTTTTTTCACCAACCCAGAGCTTCCACAGCCTCAGGAACAGTAGAGTGCAGCTGCCCAGGCTGTACCACACACTCCTCAGTCTGTCCTTGCTAGGAAAGTTTACCCAGAAGCAAGAAAGCTGCTTCGTGGCAGGAGCTCTGCAATAAAAGCAGAGTCCTAAGAAAGATGCAAGCCTGATGCAAAAGGACAAGATGCTACTGGGGGAAAAGATCCAGACAGATTCACCACAACCACCATTTGCCAAGGCAAGCAGATGGCTTTCCTTGCATTACTGCAGTGAGCTTCATGTCAAGCTGTCTGATGGAAAGGCAAAGAAGAGCTGCCAAGAAAGTGTTGAGAAGAGGAAGACAGTCTCAGGAATCACATGAAGTTTCAAGAAGGAAGATCTTTTCCAAACACAATCTAAAAAGTCAGAATATTCCAGCACTAACAGAGATTTGCATCTCAGGCTAAGAAGATGTGCTAGAGCTATAAATATGGACTTTAGAGCTCAAGCACAGAACCTTAGTCACTGACTTTGCCTACTTCCAGTTGAGAGTCTGTCTCTCAGGAAATGCTTTTGGGCTTGAAGTGTGGATAGGGCTAATACCAGACCACAGCAGGGACTCCAACACACCTCTCATCCCCTCCAGAAAAAAAACAAAGCAGTGATTCAAGCTCTCCCAGAGAGTCCCAGGAGAGAAAATCCTAAGATGAGTCTCACTCCTCTGACCAGAGTACTGTGGGATGAGCATGCTCCAGCCTTCCTCTGAACTCTGCACACAAATATTCACTGAATCAGAGAGACAAGATGAGCAACTCCTCAGCCTGGTAACTGGGACATTCACTAGGGATGAGCCCCAGGTTCTCAGTTGCTGTTCCAGTGAATATTTAGGAAGAGGAGAAAGGGTAGAAAAACAGGAGGAAAAGAAAAAAAGCAGAAGATTGAGCAGAGCAAGGAGCAGAACTGATATTCCTTGCAGATCAAGCCCTAAACAAGTGCTGTGCAGAATCTGGAGCCCTTCACTTCCTGCATTCTTTTTTTTGCCCCTCAGCCTATCTTTGAGGCAGGGCTTTGCTTTCTGCCATGAAAGCAGAGCTATTCAAATCAACAGCACTACTGGGAAATATTGTCAGGTAAGATTTAACCTGGCAGGAGAAAACACCATTTTGGCATAAAGATATTAAAGCATTTTACCAAGTCCTCCTAAGCCCGTTGGTCCGATCAGCTGCATGAGCTGGTTATGGCTCATGTTTCCAAGAAGGCTTTGCAAGCCACCCTCACCTAAAAACAAAAACATTCTGAAACACAACATATTCACAGAGGTTTGTTTTTTTTTTTTTCACAGCACTCCGGCTCAAGCAGCAGGAGATTAATTGGCATCACATTCTGTATGGAAAAAACAGTTTCAAGTGTTTACTGATTCATGATGTTCATAAAAGATAAATGTAACTTGGCTTCAGAAAGAAGTAAGACTCCAGAGAATCTGCTGGAAACAAAGAGAGATTTCTCCTGGCAGTCTTAACTTTCAGCCTGCACCTATTAAAACAGCACAGTTTATTTTGCTAAAAGCACATTTATACTTCTAGTATTATATTGTCCCCAACTCACCCTCCAGAGCCATCAGGAATTTCTTCCTAAGGAACTACAAGTTACTTATTCTAAAAATAAACCTAGAAAAAACAAGGCTGTCACATGAAGGAGCAGAGAATGAACTGTACCTCCCAATGCTGAGAGCTCGTGGCCTCCACTTGCATTTCCCCCCAAGGCACCAGGCATTGGTGGGTTGTTGAGATACTCATTGACTTTACGGCAATGTTCCTCATCCTTGTCTGTCTTTGGCTCCTGCAAGAAAGTTGCTCTTGGTAGGAGTCAAACTGGAAGCACTTTGTTCTAAAACCTTTATTGCTGTGTTCCCACCAACCTGCATCCAGAAGAAGAGTCGTTTTGATCCTGCCTTGAACTTCAATACATACACACGTCCCGTAGTGCACTGAGGTACCCTCTTGAATTCACAGTCATCAGGAAAAATAATCAAATCCTGCAAAATGTGGCAGTGGGAACATGTTTGAGAAAATACATGAATATTACTTAGCCTCCCAAAGACCTCTGCCCTCCTCCCCAAGCCTTCCCTCCTCTACTCTGAGGAGCAAGAGGGGATTTGGAAGTGCCATTCTGCAAAGCCACAGTGGCACACTCATCCTAATTTGCCTTAGAGAACCTTTTTCAGCACAAATAGAACAAGACAGACCACAACTTAATGCCTCAGCACTGAAACACAAACCCATACTCACATCCTCAACATTGCCCGAAGTCCTGTCCTTCCAGCAGAAGTGAATGAGGGAATCATCAGTCTGCTGGATGTACACAAGACCTTTTCTCTTGTCTGGAGTTACAGTGCTACCTTTCAGGGACATCTTCCCTGCTCGAAATTCCACCAGGTATTTGCTTGAAGAGCCACGGGAGCCTGGCACCAGGCTTGGAAATAATGCACCTGAAGACATCCTGGAAACAGAGAGAGCTGCAGATGCGATGAGGAACCATATTCTCTTTTCTCAGTGCCTTTATCAAACAAGCTCTGCCAAAAGGAATCTTTCTTATTGCCTGCAGAATTTCAAGATGATCCAGAAGAACTAAAGTGGAACCCAGGACACTCCACAGACCTCCACTGATAAAACGTAGCCTATCTGCTAAAGTACTTGAAAATCACCACCGCCCCGGATGCTTCACATGATCGGGGACGTTTTAACTGCAAGAAGTCCTGCTAGAATACTGATCTTCAAGCTCCTGCTTCAGCATTCCAGGCAGAGAACCTCTAGCTGCCTGTGACAGAGCCACTGTCTACGGGTCATCTCAGCTGCAGCTGCTTAGTGTCTCCCAAGGGATGCATTTATCGACCTCGCAGGTCGAGGAGTTAATGCCGGAGACCGGTCGGCCTGCATGACTTAGCAGCTGTTTTTAAGCTCGCAGTACCGCTTAACCCACCCTCCCAGCACTGACGATCGGAGGGCACCGCTGCAGCAGAGCGCGGCCCGAGCCCCTCACGCAAAGCCGGGAGCGGTGCTGCCGGCACACAGGGCCTTGGGTGCAGGCCAGCCGCACAACCAAGCACAGCCCAGGCTGTCTGCCCGGCCACAGCCGCCTCCAACGCTTCTCGCCATTCAAGAGGCCGTGATCTCCAGCCAGACCCCCGAGGCCGCCGGGCCGCTGCCCCCCAGACCCTCGCCGGCGGCAGATCCCGGTCCCCAGCGCTAGGCGCAGCCAACCCGCAGGCCGGGCCTCAGCGAAATCGCCGAGGCAATCGATTGACAGGGTCGAACGGGACCGCTCGGGGCCTGAGGCGGAACTTGGCCGGGCCGAATGAGGCCCGCTCCACCGCCCCCCGTGCCGGTACCTGCTGCCACCGCCGCCCGCAGGCCCTGCGCCGCCCGGCTCTTCCTGCCCCGCGCACCGGAAGCCCGCCCACAAAGAGGCGGGTCAGGCACCCCCGCAGCCGCTCACGGGTGGACGACGCAGCTGTCAATCAGGGCCTGTGGGGCGCAGCGCCCTGCTGTGTCACCACGGCGTAAGATGGCGGCGTCCCCGCCCCGCCCGCCAAGCAGAGGCCGCAGCCCGGCTCTTCTCCAAAACCACCTTTATTCTCATTTACAACTTTACAGTGTAACAGTTGCGTCCACAGACCTGTACAGAGGAGGGTCGTCAACAGAGGCGGAGCGACAGTTATTAAATATTACAAAAATAAACCCATTTCAGTGAAGCGACTCTCTCTGGTGCAGGGCAAGATGGAGCTTCGCCGAGCAGGATGGAGGGGGCAGGTGTGAAATCCCACCCAGGCGTCAGGCAGGCAGGTTACCGTTACAGAATTTCAGTATTGCTTTGAGGTGCAGATAACCCAAATCTCGAGTGCAGGAGCTGCAGCGTGTCACCAGCTGCCAGGGTGCTCGGCCCGGGGCCCAGCCCTCAAGCACCTTCCTTCCCAAAGGAGGGTGCAGAGCTGCTACCTCCCTGCTTTGCTGGGGAAGAGTCTTGGTATTGGGATTTAAAACATTTTTCAGCACAAAAAACACTGAGATTTTTTTTTTCCAATATTAAACAGGAATCAAGTTCTGTTTTTTCTGGGTCATTTAGGGCACACATTTTCCATCCTCATTAATGAGGGTACTAATAATTACATAAATGCCGGATGTCTGAACAAGCTGCTCAGAATTTACATGACATTGCCTCAAAGACACAAATGCAGACACTATACAGCAACTATAATTCTTTTACTTTCACTCTGTTTTTTATTAAAAGTCCCCTCACTCCTCTGCTCCAGCTGCCACCTGACCATCATGCCAGTGTAAGCCCCCACCTCCAGAGCACTCCCAGCACCTGCAGCCATTTCTCTTCCCTGTCACCTCACAGGTTCCCAGTCCGACCTCCACACCACATCCCTCACCACTACTGCTCCTGGTGTGGGGGCTGCTATCACCCCAGGCTTCTTAGACCAAATGTACCAGAGAGCAACAGGAATCAAGTCCACCCACATCTGGGTAAAAACCTTTGATGGCAGAACAGGAGGTGATCAAAGCTCTGATATAAATCATCTTCATCTAATAAGCATCATCATGAAAATAGACTCAGTCATCTCCAGCCCTCCTCAGCCCTCCTCTTGCCCTACCTGACAGCTGCCCTGATACTCAAGTCTCACAAAAAACTCTGTCACCATCTAGAGGCCCACAGGGTATTTAAGTATTTATTATAATTTTTTCTAGATGGTTTTTCTACATAGCTCTATTAACATATACTAACACAGTTATATACAGTGTTTAATCAAGTTATAAAAGTGACATTCTTTCAAAAGGTGCAAAGTTATTAATGTTTTGACACAAACTACCGAGGCAAGATCTGCATGGAAAATAAAAACTTCTTTGCATTCAGAGCATCAGGAGTCCCACGGCGAGCCAAGCAGAGACATGGCAGCAGTGAGGGGTAAGGGTTTTGTGAGTGTTGTCAATGAAGAACAATAAATTAGATGGATGAATTTGGAACTAATCTGAACCTTTACTAAAAATTTTACACTGAAGGAAGAGGAGAAGCAGGTAAGGACAACTAATGAAGTGTTCTTGCTTTAGGAATCTTCCCAGTTTCTTTTTAAATTCCATGAATGTTCTATACTGAAGTTTGGATTAAAGATGTCACATTGTTTTTATGCCTTCATACAATGACAAGGTTTAGGTCTTTGAATGTAAATCATAACTTAGAGAGAGGGATGCTAACCTCTGCACTTCTAAGAAGCAGAGTATCTCTTTAGCAACAACTCTACAGGCTTTCCGTTCAGGGAGTTTGTATCATTTTAAAACACTGCTCCAGCACTGAAGAGACAATTTAGTCTAGGAGAGTTTAAAATTCCCACGAGATGTTACACTGGTTTAACACATGAATCCTGTCAATCCTCACCTAACAAAGGGGGCTCTACTCTGCTTGCAAGTGAGTTTGAAAAGGGGATTAAAGTGCCTGGCATGGTCATTAAAGTCCAGTTCTTTATAAAAACCATCTTTATGCTATCCCACATGGATCAGCATTGTCTTTTTAAAAGCCAAGTGTCCAGGCACTTACTAGGAATAAACACAACCCTACTGCCTGTGCCGTGGTACCACATCTGGCTTGTGAGGACTCAAGACTTGCAATCAACACAAAGTACCATTTCTAACAACAGAGTGGAGTTGCCACAGGCACGTTTAGATTAGGCCCTTACTTACTGCCTTGAAGTTTTACAGCTTCTCTTAGCCTTCCAATGATGACAACTGAATTTCCCCAAAATTTAAAGTTCATCCAATCATTAGGTGCATGATTTGATATAAAAATATTTCTCAATGAGTATGTTAATTTTCTTTTGCTTTTTAACCCTGTGGCTGGGAGAGAAGCACTTTTAAAAAATAAAAATCTGTTCCCTGGATGAAACCAGAGATCGTTTGGGATATCAATTAGTTCTTCCATGAACTCCTCAAGGTGCTGGTGCTTATTTCCAGCAATTCCTGAATTACTCTAAACTTCACAGCAGTGCAGCTGCTCTCCATTTTTGCCTGGTGATGCAATTAAAAACTTTTATAAAAGAAGAATCAACAGTAGGATTAAGTTTAAACTACTGAGCCTGGTTTTTCAAGTCTCTCTCCCCCTTTACCCCTCTGAAGTGTTCCACTTGAAAACAAATGAACACATCAGTTCACTAACTGGTTATTTCCAGGATTACATGGCTCTGATGGTTTGATAAGGAACAAAAAAATCCTAAAATTCCCACTTTTTAGCATCACGTGCTCACAGAAAACTTCTAATAGGTATAACTCTGCCAAAGCTTTAAATTGATTCTGCTTTTTCACAACATACAAAACAGACATGACCTAATAATGAAAAACATGCAAACCAAAACTTCCCCAAAATATGAACCTGTGTGGATACACACACCAAAGTGCTTCCAAATCAAAAGTTAGTCTAGAAGCATACACAGTGCCAAAGCTGCCAAAGGTAGCGCAGAAGATTTAAGCCTCTGAGTGGTAGCAAGCAATATATTTTACATTGTAACCACCTCTAGATTCCTGCAAACGCTTCTGAACCTTCTCCTGTTTTAAGAACAGCATTTGACTTCAGAAAAAAAGCACTTTTTAAAGCACTCTTCCCTTGTCCTATCATATGCCTTATGTAATTTTATCACAGGTACATAGTTTAATGCTCACAGTGTCCAAAAGTTGTGAAGACTCTGTAACAGAC
Organism: Indicator indicator; assembly: GCF_027791375.1. NCBI lineage: Eukaryota > Metazoa > Chordata > Aves > Piciformes > Indicatoridae > Indicator > Indicator indicator. The sequence continues at coordinate 12,057,151 of NC_072033.1, read as the reverse complement.
AACTACAGTTTGAGAAGCTCAGGTTGGGCTTTGTTCCCCTGAGTCTCCCAGTTATTCAATCATATTCAGAGAGGGGGGACAGGAGCAGCAGCCCCTAGGTAGTGCTACATACCATACGGAAGTTCACATGCATCTCTTCATGGGCAGTATCAGCAATACTAGACTGGATCCTGTTGGTACCATACTAGTTTTTCATCCCTGCTCCAAGTTCCAAAGACTTCAGCTTCTTCACTATTGTACTAAGCAACAAGGATATTATCTCTATTTTACTTAAGTTACGTAGTTTTCAAGGATGTTATGTGCTCTACCAGATACAGCGAATCTTCCTGACAAAGAAACTAGGGAAAAAAAACCTGAAAAAACAAAGGCCCCTTTGAAAAATTAGTGAAAATATGATGATTTCAGGTGCATTTGATGGAAAGAATGCAACAGCATTTAAGTATTTGGCAATCCAACGTTAGTGATAATTAAATCCTTGATTGTTGACCAATAGCATTTTTTTTGTTAAAATTTACTTAGAAAAAGCTGTTTTTTGCTATCAACAAAACCAGAGTAACTGGCTTGGAATGAAATCTAGTAACTAGATGTCCAGGTGAGATGAGAATTGGTAGAATAAATTCAGTATATGTCAGGACAGTCTGAGAAATCTCTATCAAAATAGCCACCTGAGTACAGCCAATCTGAAGTCCCAGTGTAGGGGTTAGTGCCTTGATGAAACCATCTGAAAAGGAAAAAAAAGGAAAAAAAAATAAGATAAAAGGAGGAAAAATAAGAAAAAAGAAAAATAAGAGAAAATAAAAAAGAATGAAACAAGAAAAAGCAAAATAGAGTAGTTATTAATATGGGGGGGAACCAACTTCTTTCACAAAACATTGTAAAAGCACAGTATATTTTTGTTAGAAAATAGGATCTTCAGGAAATATTCTGAGCATGAAAAACAAAGCATTGCACTTCCCCCATAATTATCACCACCTTCTCAAGCATCTTTTTGCTTTCTTAATTCTTTTTTTTACATAAAATCAAGGAGCATGTAAAGGATTTTAAAAGTGCTGTCCTGTTCCAAATAAAAATAGCCCTGCTACTTTAGATTATATATATTCGTTTTTACTTCAAAAGAATGCCAAGTCAGTTACACAATCCTCTCTGTAACCTGTCCAAACAGGGGACAGTTTTGTTCTGTGAAGCTGAACTCTGCACAGAACATTAACAGATGCTGTCTTTTTAGCCACGTTGACTGAAAACAATTTGATGATCCATGGAAATTGTTTTCAAAAGTTTTAACTGGAATTAGTCTGCAGCTGCTCCTCCAGGCTTTAGGAAGAGAATGCTTTCTCTTCTGGATTTCCTGAAGTCATGGGAGCATCCCAAAGTTCTTGCCTTTCAAGGAAGCACCTGCAGTAACTAGCTGTGAGCTCACTTGACAGCAGAGCACTGACATCTGTGAAAAGGAACTAGTGGGAGCAGGAGCCAAATCACAGATTACTCCATGGTGCAATCTGTGACCGGTAAGTCACTTCAATATACAACCACAAAAGCCATTTCTGATATCCAAGCCAAGGTGTCCTCAGTATGAAAATAAAGGGCCCTAAAGGGCAACAATGTCCTACTGAACTGCCAAAAGCTGGACAGAAACTGGTTAAAGGAGAGTTGAGATTTAACATGTTATTCGTATTAACACAATTATCATCTCTGTAGATTTTAAAAAACAAATCCCCAAATATCCAGCATTACCACCAGAGTCAATTCTGAGCGCTTTCAGCGTTTATTATAAGATAATTTCTGCAGGACAAAAAGTTATCAGCAATTTTGGCTTCCAGCTAAATTATTTAAGTGTTGACCCAGCCAGAGCTTTAAGAGACACTAGAGATTGTGCTGTCATGCAGGAAATCAAACAGGCTGTCTTGAAGTAAAACCTTTCAGGCAATAGACCAAACCAAGCATTAAACAAATACCCAACTTCCTTCCTCCTTACCGTGTGTGCCACTCCACTTCGTCTCTTGCACGCTCCTTGCGAGCCGCTCTCTGTTTCTCTTCTAGTCTCTCCTTTTCTTTGCTAGCCACATCTAGCAAGCAATTCAAGAGAAACTGGTTACTTGGCAAAATAGAAACACCAAAAACACAGACAGATCTGCAGAGACATGAAATACAGTTCATTTAAGCAGAAGAAAACACTTGCTGTAGACAATCTCACTGAAGAGTGAAAATCTCAGGTTTAGTTTTTTTGTTGCCCATCATTTCAGAAGAGATGGTCCTAACAAACACCGAGTCAGAAAAGAAATGTTGCTGTTTTATCTGACAGAAACACTGCACCAGGACAGTAGGGAAGAACTTTGATTAGGCATAACACAGAGAGTGATTTCTTTTCACTAGCTAGCCATGTGTTTTTTCTGACAAATGCCAGAGCAACACAGCATGTCTGTTCCCCACATTCTTTCCAGACAAACTCCAGAGCAAGAGTGTGTCTGCCAGCTCCCCCAGATAACAAACATGCAAATATACCATAACAGGGCAAGGGGAGTCTTGGGATCCACCTTGGACACATCTGCTTTCCCAGACTTTTCTGGGAGAAAACAGACATTGCACAGTGTTCAAAAGCATGTTCATTAACACAGGATGAAAAAGAATGCTGCTCTGGGAATGAGAAACCAAAGACAATGTGTCAGTATCAACCAACCTCCTTCAGCCATCCCTCTCAAAACTCAATCATGGGGAAAAGTATTTCCACCAGCAAACACATACCCATGTTTCCATTCTCCATATTTCTGATATCTGGACGTAGCCGACAGTCAGTGGGAGCTAATATTGCTTCCATGCCCTTTTCTAGCTCGTTCAGACTCACAGCAAAGCTGGTGAAATTGTACATCTTAAAAGCAAGTTAAAGATAACATATGAGTTATTTTGGGTTCCCTACACTGAATGGATACAACAGAACTTCCAAAAGAAATTACTGAGTCAAACCTTCTCCCACTGACTACTCTGAAAGCAAGGCTAGGTTCATACAAAACTAGTTATTTTTGCTGGAGAGGAGAGGTAAAGAAGGGCAGAAGGGAATGAAAATTACAGCTTTCACTTTATTAAGCAGTCTTTGCTTCAGAGGATCAAGACAGATTTTTCCCCCACATCTGATGTTTAGCATCATTATTTTTATGAAAACAAAACCACCCAAAACCAGCCAACCAAACAAAACCACCCACACCTACAAGACCAAAACAACCTCTTGTTGAAACTATTGAAGTCGATATCCAGCTGCCTAGTGACTGTATTTTTTGGAAGCCTGTCTCTAACAGCAGGCTCAGCAGAAGGGAAGGTGTATCCATAATTTATAAGTGTAAAGGTCTTACAGACAGTTTAACCTAAGATATCAGACTCATACTGAAACAGCTGATGTCAGAGCATTCAACCTTTCTACCAACACAGCAGTGATGCTTTCAGCATAGAAACAAAGGAGGCAGCTTGCTGTAGTCTAATTTTACTGCTGCAGCAAGAACTGCCAGCACCTGTCAACAGGCATCCTAAGGACAGACACTTCAGCAGGGTTTCCCTCAAGCATTACTCCTGTTCCTGAAGATGTCACCACCAATAGCAACACACAGACTGATTGAAACAGTTACCTGTGATGAGTTTGGTGGCCTACAATTTATTCTCCAAAGCAATTTACTGCCTGGTATGAACTGCACTGTGTCTTGAACCTCTGGCATATCATCAGCTTCTTCATTTTCAGATTTAATAACATCTTCACTCTGAAACAGAGATAGCATTTGGAAGGGGAACAAAGGGGAACTGGACAGTTTCATCTAGAGTTCTACACTGACTGTTGACAAATCTGATCAAATTAGAGACTCTACACACTCTCCTGTACTCCTACCTCATCCTCATGTTTCTTTTACCTCACTTTGTACACTGTTCCTCTAGTTGTCACCTGAATGTCTTGCTCCTGATATCTCTGAATAGTTTCCCCCCCACCTATGTACAGCTTGAATGTCCGTTTAAAAAAACGTAGTAGTAAATTAACATCTTTCAAGAATTCTTGTCTCTAGCTTCCCTTCTATCCCACCCTGTAGTTTAATTTCACCTAACATGACTCCTATCTCTTCAAGTTGAAATGAGCCAAGATTTCAATTTAAACCAGTTCCCATACTGGCCTAAGAAAGATTAACAGAGCATGCCTGCTTTGGGGCACTGCTTCATCACCTGCAAAAGATTTGGATGCAAGATTAAAAGACAGATACAGCCTTGTTTCAGTCTGATTTCCTGAACCTAGATTCTAGTAACTATTATCACTGCCAATTTTCTCACTACAGAGCCTCTGTACTCAAGTTTCTAAACACAGCCTTTCCTTCCAAGCTCTTTTGTTACCAGATGCACTGCTCTAACACACATAAAATTAAACTCAGTATTCTTCAACAGGCTGCTCTCAGAATCTGGCTGTTGCAGGACACGAGACATCTACATGGTGGAATTTCAGATGATTTCACCACGAGAAACCATTTAAAACCACAACAACCAGAAGGGAAGTTTGAGGCAATGACACCCTAGGGTGATAGTAACACAGTTTTCCTCACTCCCCTCATTACTATCCCTTTTCTATTTCCTTTCTGTCCCCTGTGACATGACTCACTGATTGTACTCAAACATACCCTGTTAAGTTGAACAGGGCCTGTTTTATACACTAGAAAACAGCTCCATGTGGTTAAGAGTCACTTGATTTGAGTGTTCTTTTTTTTTTTTAAGGACTCTTTTAGGCTACTTTCCATGTCAACATCTGGTTTACTGTTAGACAGTTCCCCGTCTAAATATAGATTCAACAGGAAGGAAGGAAAGAAAGAGTTGATTTTCCTAAGATGAACAGAACCTTATTATTTAAAAAAAAAGAAGCCAAACTACAAGGCTGTAGCATGACAGAATCCAGAGCCAAAAGCAAGGCCTGCTGCTGGCTCTAGATCTTTCTGATGTGAATACTTCTTTAAAAAAAAGTTTGAGCCTCTTAAAGTTAAGAATGATTAATGTAACTTTTAATTTTCATTGAGCAAACCATGTCTGCAAGACTCTTTTGATATCAAGAGACTCAACAACCATCTGCTGCACCACACAACATTTTGCATTCTGCATACAACACTGAAACTTTGGCAGCAGCTTACACAACACTGCTCACAAGTGATGAAAAAACCCTGCATGCTTCCAGACCCTTTTGTTGTCACTATTTCTCACTTTTCAGTCTCTTTCCTCCCTAAAGAATCATTCACCTTACCTGCTTTGATTTCTTTTGCTCACCACCTCTCCTTTCATTCTTTTTGTAAGTCTCATATGTGGTGGGATCAGTGCACCACAAACATTCTGTCCATTTGCCATAGATCACACACAGCTTCTTCCTGCTGCAGAAAAAGCAAAAGAGACTTAGCTGTTGCTTCTATGCAATGCTTTCTAAGCCACATCATGCAGATTCTGATCTATATTAAACACCCAGCTTCCTACTTGGCTGTATTTTATGTTTCTTTGCAGATTTCTTAAAAGTCAGATAACCAATAATGCAAAGAAAAGGATTCAGCTTTTCTGGCATTCAGTCCTGCAGAACAAATCCTCATGACTCAGTCACATGTTTTGGCCACTGTTGAAATGAGTGTGGGTCCAATAAAGCCAACAGTTTATTCACAAGAAAGAGGCTCAGAGTCACAAAACAGGTTTAGGTTTGATTTTAAAAAGCTCTAATAATTATACTCTCGTTATCTTAAACTGAAGCTGCAAAATTGCAGCAGTGGAATCAGTTGTGGTTATTCTGCATTCTCCCTGGATACCTTTATTTCCAAAGACTAGAGAGAGGTTTTTTTCTAATAATGCTTAAAATGGTTATCCCAGAACCAGGAATACTAACACAGAGAACAGTGGGTTCTGTTGCTAGCAGTCTGTATTGCTAGCAACTTTGCAGTCACATCAGTTTTGGTCATTATGCCAGCTCTAAAGCAATGCCACAGTGCTAAGAAACAGAGAGGCAAAGAGGCTTTTATCACTTACTTTTTGTCCTGAATGTGGCCCTCTACTCTGTGAAGCTCTTTTCCAAACAGTCCACATGGTTTAAAATTAAGAACACATTTATCTCCAGTACTGTAGAGGAAAGAAATACATGCTTAAAGCAGCAAAGCCCTAAATAAATTTAAATTCAGTTTACTTTTTAACCTTATTTAGCTTTTTCAATATAGCTACAGTTAGCTAAGGGGTAGTTATTTATATCATTATTTTTCTTTAATTATGGTTTACTGCCTTAAAAAAGGAACACAAGTTTCAAAATTCCACAAAAAGATCTAAAAAAAACCCTCAACATGCACAGGAAGATAGCAGCTTGTGAAAGCCAACTCAAAACACAACCACTCTTCTGAAATAAGTGTTACAAAGGACCTACACAGCAAAATCTAGGCAAGTGCTTTCAAGTCTTACCTCAGAATTTTTGATATGCAATTTAGAACTAAACATTCTACAAACACAGAGCAACATTATTTTTCAGCATCTTCCTTGTGAGATACATACACACATGTAAATAATCTCTGCCAGTGAGGTATCAAGCCAAGGGTCTATGTCAAGCACAAAGCATACAGAGACCATCCTGAGTCTTTTTGTGCCAATAGAGAAGACAGGATTGTAGATCTGATGCTGTGAGAAGTATCAAAACAGCAGCTCTGCTGGATTAAAGCTCCCGTTTACTGACAGGAAAACATTTGCAGAAGTAATAGTGTTCAGAAAATTCTCTCCCTCAGCATTATAGCAGGCAATTTATTTCAGGGTAGACAAAAAGCTTTTATGTAACTTATAGCAGGTGCAACTGACATGCACCTAAGTTCACATTATCCTATTCTGCAGTCATTTTTCTGTGCTGTACCCTTAATTTAAGGCATTCTCTATTATCAAAACTAAAAAGCATGTCAAATCACAGTCGATGGAGGTCCACTGCAGACCTCCAACAATTATTCCATTTAATGGTTATGGAGTAAAATTTAATTTCTGTTCTCTGTCAATAGGACTGAATTTGAATGGGTAACTCATAAATGTCAAATTTTTGTATCCCACAAGCCCTCTGCCTTTTCATTAATATTGTTATACCACCAAGCCCAGGCTAATGAATAGTTCACATTTGTCAGGGAGAAAAAAATAAAAAGGCAAAGAGACTAAGACCCCAAGACTTGGGACCCACAAAACAAAGCTTCCTATGCATCTGGCAAAAAATCTGCTTTGTAACAAGAGTGACCACCCAGCAGTGCCTAAAGCCAACCCTCAGTATCATGATTACCATTACCTGTGATTTACAATTTCTACTGTTCCATATTGCTCTAACCACAGTTTACCAATAATTACATTATGTACACAACAGGTTGGATTTGTCCATGTGTAAGCTTCATTATGTCTGTAAAGAGAGAGAGATAAATAAATCATTTTCTGGAACCTGAGCTGGAATGTAAGCCTGGTTTCAATTCTGTTCATGGCAGGGGAAAATATTTAGCACTCCTATGAACAGCTAGCAGTTAACTTCAAACAGAAGAGAAACAGACTCTTCTTTATGAGCCAACAATGTGTTGTAGTGCAAGTTAATAAAGTGAAATACCCTTTATTTTGAAACAGTAAGTTTTGCAGTTGCTGTGCTTTTGATTACAAAGTCCATTCCAACACAAACAGCAATGCAGGAATTCATCTCCTCCATTTGCACTTTTCAAGCTGTATGTTACAAAACAACACTCACAGGAGAACAGGATTGGCAAGCTAACACCTAAGAATCTTCTATTCAACTACTGCAGCAGCACTGCAAACATCTTCCTAAAGCTCTTGTAAACATCTTCCTAAAGCTCTTTCTTGTACACCTCTGTCTCGATCTAGAGAGTATCTTTTTGTGACTAAAGTCTCACTGAACATAAATATTTGAGTTTTCTAGCAGAGGCATTAGTCACCACCAGCTCTGACAAAGGTCCAATAAGAAGACACTGCAGGAGGGGCTGGCCAGACTAACCTACTTCAGCAGTTTTTCCTTTTTACCAAGGTGTAGAGTGGTAAAGGCTTTGGAACCTGAAGAGAGCGATATGAGTCAGCAAACTGTGTCAGTGGCCTCCACAAACATGCCACACGTTTCCTTCAGGGCTGCTCCAGTGACACTGAAGGAAATTTTGGAGAGTTGGGGTGTTGTTTGGGGGTTGGGGTTTTTTTTGTTGGTTAACACCTGTGGGACAGTAGCACTCTATTCAAGCTTCATAAATATAACATTTTAAAACCCAATTTATTAGTCAATTCCATCCTTTCCCCAAGGAAGGCTGTCCCAGAACTGAAGAATTTTCCACTTAAGTTTCTCTTTTTGGATTTAATGTTTAGTGAAGAGCTTTACAAAGATGAATTAACAGATTCTAATCCTTAAAAGGCATCATTCTAAAAATGGCCAGAATGTTAAAGAACAGGAATCCTACTATCATTAGCTCATCAGAGTCAAAGCCATCTGTTCGCACTTATCTTTCTAATGCTGGCAAAAGAAATGCTGAAGTTACCTGGCTGGCAATCAATCCATCTTAGGAAAGCTTGCAAACTTGATTGTAGTAAAAAAAATTAATACAGAAACAGTGTCTCCTCTTTCTAACAAATGCCTTCTACTTCTACTAAGTATGGAGAGAATACTCCTATGTAATGTTTCCAAACTGTCTGTCACTTTCCAGTACAGAGAAAAAACAGATCACTGAAATCTATTTTCTCCAGGAAATTGTCTTCAAGCATACTTTAGAACAATAACTACTTCTCAAGTGGGGAAAAAATACCAGGACCTCCCAAATTCATTTCATCAGCCTAAGCACACAGTTTTATTCATGAACTACTTGACACCAGAAGCATAACACAAAACAAGACACTCACGGCAGTGCTGATAAATTCAAGCACTTGTGTGTGCTGGAGATGTGTTTTCTAACACATCTTGAAACCACAGCCATGGGTGACACAAACCCAGTACTTAACATTGACTTGACATTTTGCTTCCTAAACAGTTATTTGTCCACTCAGGTCCTGAGCAGTTCTCAAGACTACTCAATCCAGCAGAATGGTATCAATCACAGCACCAAGAGGCTCAAGATTTGAGTTCAACTTCTCCTGCTAACTTGAAGCAATTACTTCAAATAAATCCTTTGTTTACATTCCAGTATAAATTTGTACAATGTAATTTGATTAGGCAGAGCAAGAGTTTTAAGAGTCTTCTAAAGGCTCTCTCACAAACCACAAGCTTTATTCTTGTCATACCTGCATTCTACACTGACATTCATAGTTCCTTCTACATTGAGAAGACATTTCGTCTGTTTCCATCACCATTTACATATAAGACCAGCTCATACTTTTATAACCTTTGGAAGATTAAATGCCAGCAGTTTGATAAATAAACTATACTTTCAAAGGAAACTACAGGAAAAGTCAGTGCTTGCTATGACAGGAAAGCTGACACTATTGAAACAAAATGTCTAGAAATTTCATCAGCTGACATTTCAAGCAACCTCAGAGTTAGGTCTGAAGAAAACTTTTTTAAAAGCACCTTTAAGGGTTCAGGTGCAGAAGACATTTTCTGCAACTATTACTTAGTGCATCCTTATGTCCTGCTTGGGAAAGATGAAAAGTCGTTGTGCCACCAGGGCACAAACCAATTGATAGGAAGTTGTGCAATTTATGGGAGATATGCAATTAGAGACAAGCCTGGAGTAATCTGGAAGAGGGACTAATCCTAATTTTAACAGGAAGGTGATCATACACAGGAAGTGTTAAACAGCTGGCAAAGCAATCCTGACAAGTTTCTCACCTTCCCTCATAACATCAGCTATTCTGAAGATGCATTTCTTATGCATAGGCACACAAACAATCAAACCCTGGTAGCTTGAATACCCTGGTAATAGAATTTTATCTCTCCATTTTACATTCCTTCACAGAACTTCCAGCAGCATTGAAGTTTTAAGAAATGTTTCTTTTCATAGTGAAAAACATGGGTCATTTTGCTACAGCTAGGCAAGTATGGCATAACTTAAAAGAAAGGAGTCCTGAAATTAAGCAGTGAGAATTACCTTCTAAATAAACTCTTACAACCTCTTCAGCAAGAGCTTTTTAGAAATCACATCTGAAGAACCAATAGAAGGGTTATCACCTATCTTCTTATTCAAGTAAATGCTAAGGAGATCAATATTAAAAAGGAGAGAGAGAATAAAAAAAAAAAAAAAAAAAAGAAAGGTATTTGCTTCTCATACTCACTTCAGAAGCTCCAAGGTAATTGTCCCCCGAGGCTCTGCTTCTATACTCTTTCCCCAGAACTTTAGTTTGGGATAGATTGAGCCATGAAAAATAAAGTCCTTATTGAGGCCTTCCGAATAAAATGCACTAATGGGTGGGTGGTGGCTGACTTGCTCAGATATAAACCTGAATCCTAAATCCTCCCTAGCAATAACAAGAAAGAGCATTAAACAGTAATCTTTTTTCAATGTTACAATACAAAAGGGTTACTTGATACTTAAAAAAAAAAATTTAAAAATGAAGGCTTCATATTTAACTATAAATGAGACTTTTCTAGTCCTATTATCTACAGTTAATGAAATTAAGTAATTTATACTCTGAACACTTCCTCACCATCCCTGGAAGTGCTGTAAAAACGTGCAGACATGGCACTTCAGGACATAGTTTAACAGCCATGGTTTAATGGCCTCATGGCCATGTGTTAGGTCAGCAGTTGGACTCGATAATGATGGATCTTGGGCTTTTCCAGTCGACAAAATTCTATTATTTTTTTATAACAGAAACCAACCCACATTCATACACTTAAATTACTTTCTACCCAGAAAGGCATTTATAGAAGTTTCACTGCAATCACTCCTGAAAATATTGAAACTCTTTAGGCAGCAGTAGAAGGTCTGAATGAAGATTCTTTTCTCCACTGCACCCATTTATTTCAGCAAGCTGAAGACCTTCAGACCGATTCCTCTGTCCAACATGCTCAGCAAAACACTACTGAAATTAATTAACAGTCCCTGGTTAGGGAATATCTTTGGTGGAAAAACATGGACCAGTTTTTCTCTGAGCAATTAAAAAAATACTCTGCCTAAACTTAGAAATACAATTATCAGCTTTTGTAACAACTTCACAAAGATACTGAGGTTGTTTGGGGAAAAAGAATTTGAGCTACACCCAGGAATACGTTTTAGTAGATATTTATTTCCCTGAATAAACAAACTAGCAGGAGTGTTTTTGCTACCTCAAGAACACAAATAACCCCAGCTCCCAATTTCAAGTAATTATCACCTGGTTAATTCATAGGTTTCTCCTAACAGCGGGTTAAACGGTTTGCCAGTTCTCTCCCACTGAGAAGCTACAGCAGAAACTGCAAAAGCAGCTACAGCCTATAAGCAAATTAAGGACACATTGTTATGAGAACAGAACATTAAAACTCTAAGTTTAATACATTAGTGTTTGATGCACATCACAGTATTTTATTTATTTTTTTTAAGTGCTCTATATTGCTTGAGGCCAAAATATTTGTAAGCCACAGGATAAGCGACAAAGAAGTAAGGAAATACAAACAGTCAATAAGAATCTCATTCCCAAAAGGAATTCTTTTGTGTAGTAAATTCTGCCAGGTTATATTGTGTACCATGCTTCTCTATCTCCAAGAGGACAGCCTGCATTTTTAAATCTGCTTTTCCCCTGTCTTTGACTGATCCCCACACTCCGGTCACTGAGAACAGAGTTTTGCTTTTCCTAGTGCCAGGCAAGCATCATTCCTAACACAGATCAGATTTCTTGATCATACCAAATGACAGTTCAAAGTTCCTGCAGGCTGGTAAGTAAGGGTATGCACTGCACAAACACAGAACACAAGATAGACAATCTAGTTTCACTTGAGAGCTCTGAGTAATACCAGTGTAACCTAACGTACACCAGCTTGGTTTCACCATATTCAACTCCTTGTTGAGGGACCAGCCATGCACTATATTCTGCTCACAACAACCACCAGATTTGGAGAAGAAAAAGAATGGCAAAGTTTGTCTCTTTCATAACAGCTTTTCATCCAGTAACTTAAAAATAATGGAGCCATTCAACAAATCAGCTTAGGGCGACTTAAAACCAAGATTTCACCTTCACAACACCTAAACCTGTAAGAAGAGTCACAGTTAAAGCAGTCCTAAAAAGGGGTGAGGTCCTTGAGCATCATCAGTTGTGGCACTCTCCTGCACTAGATTTTTGGCTCAAACTCTGTGCAGAGCATGAAGTGTGAAAGTATCACAAGTACCTGATACGGCAACTATGGAACACGGAGCTTGTCTAGACACATAAATATGGGCATTCTTAGGATAACTCCAGAAAGAAATAACTCAAGTGAGAAATTATCTTAAAATGAAAGACTCAAGAGAAAAAACCCAAACTTGTTCTGAACTAAGCAGAAGGTGGTAGTTGTTTCTTACCTGCATTCTTTCCAAGGGGTCTGTCTGACTACAAGCCTTATTAATGAGGTATATATGTTCCATATATTCTGTTATCCGTTGAAGGAAACTCAATGGCTCATTGAAGACAATAGGCATTGTAATCTTAGACAGCTCCTGGGTAACAAAAAGTTAAGACACAACACAAAGTTAACAACTGACAAGAAGAGTCCTTTCTAACGTAAGTTATGGGCTTGTTTATTCATAGCATTCTTCACAAGACATTTGGCAAACTTATAGCAGATCTCTAGGTGCTACAGCTGAAAGGGGCCAGAAGCACCACAGAACTCTACTAGCAATCTCAAAGAATAAACAACTTCAGAAGTTGACCCAGCTAACCTAGTAAATTCAAGATGAACATTACCTTCTATTCTGTGGTCTGCATAAACTGTGGTCTGCATAAACCAGAGAGGTGACAGTTTCCAAAGAAGCAGCAATAAAGTGCTAGCCAGCTCATTATTGATATTTAAGTACCACGCATTCCTTTGAAATCTTCACATAGCTATTTGCATAAAATCTAACTATTTTACTGCTGTAACCACAAATTATTTTTTGAAAGGAACAGTTACATAAAGAACAAGGATTTTAATTGCTCTAACAAATTTTAGTAGCTTTATTTAAGCAGCCTGTTATTTGCATCAGAATGTTTCTCATTTCGCATGTGGATACAAGACAGACATGAAGTTCACGCAGAGATTTCCAACTTCCCAGCTCTTTTAGTATACCCAGGTAAATTCAGCTGTTTAATTAACAAACTGCACTCAGGACTGAACAGTAAAGCATCATGTGAATGCTTAAAACTTAGTGGAAAGGAAGTTTAATATGTTTAAGTTTCCTTACAGGGAAAAAAAATGCAAAATGCACCAAGCATTATTCTGTGTCTTAAAGTTTAAGCAATAAAATTAACCAGTTGAAGTTAGCAGATCTAACATCACCATGTTTTATCAAGTTAACTTACCAGTCCAATGCATTTTTTTAATATGCTCCACACACTAAAATCACTTCTGGAAAACATTGGGGCAGGTAATGATGTCCTGTAATTGTGGAAAAAACAAACAAAAAACAACTGTCATTATCAGCTTCTTAAACAACAAGACATTTGCACTTGTGGGTATTAAAGTCATTTATAAAGGAAGCAAAATATTAACTTAGAGCTGACAGAAGAAGCAGACAAAGTGTCTTTTCAGTTTCAGAGTTAACCTCTTCCAGTGACAGCTGTGATGAGCCAGCACACACTCATTCCTCACTGACTGTGCAGCTCCGTGTCCTTACCTGTGTCTCTTAATTCCATTCTCTTGTATCTCTGTCTCTCCATTGTGCTTTCCACTCCTGTTGCTTTGGTGTGGCTCTAAATCAAGCATTTCTGCAACTTTATGGTTTGCTTCTGAAAAGTCTCCCGAAGAATTGTCAGAATCAAAGCCTATATAAAAACCACAAGGCAACACTTTTCTTAGGAGCTTTATTATACCAGAGTGCCACTCACAATTTGTAATTCTCACAGCACATGTGCACTTATACTGTTATTTTATTTTTGAGAATATCAGAGTGAAAGCTCTTTATTAAGTGACCTCATTTCCAAGAGCGTTTAGAACCAATCAACTATTCTCAACTGATTTTTCACACTGCTGAATACAACAGTGATTTAGAATCTTACAAGCTCTTCAGCAGCTCCTAATCAGATTAACTGCATTGTCTTTTCTTCAGAGCCCCAGCATGATTACAACAATTTTGTTCTGTTACATAGGGTTTTCCTGAAAGATCTTTAAAAAGATTAATCAACTTCCACTGCTAACAGGTAAGGAGCAATTTACAACCTAGCAGCAAACCTCGAGAGCTGTTGCTAGAGCAACAGAAATGTAGGACATCCAACTTCTTTTTGCCATCCATGGGTGAAAACCATATAGCACTGCCCTAGTGGTTACAGCATGAACCTGTGGACACCAAGATGAATCATTCCTTGAGCTCTACAAGGGACCCAAAGCACAACTTGCAGCAGGTAGCTCCACTTCCTATGACCCAATTTCACCTACTTGGGTAGACAGCTAGTGGAAACATGGAAAACACCAGCACCACCAATAACAACATGCTTTGAACAGCTTTAACCATAACAAAAAAAAAAAAAGGTTAAACCTTTTTTTTACATCAAGAATGTACGGGAACACAACCTTCTGTAATCAAGCAGCCCTAAGTACATGTTGGACTAAACCAACCACCCCAGATTTTTGTCTAATGATTTTATTGTCTTAAGCCATGCTACTTCCACACACACTCTGAATCACAACAGTTTATCCTGGTATATGCCTTTAAATAAGAAAACTGTAAAAAACCTTTTATGTTGATACACACACACTTGGTCACTATCAGCAGCAACAGACCTCTGGTCACTGCTGCTGCACGGATTGATTGCGGAAACCACACAATTGTTAGCCACAAATAGGAATCAGCTGCAGCATCAATACAGAGCATCCTGAAAAGATGCATTAATACTATCCCCCTTCACAACTGTCACAGCTCGCCTGATCATTCAGTGGCATAAAGGAACATTTTTTTGGTGAAAACAATTCAAAGAGCATCAAGTCCTTTCTGAGTGCCACATTCAACATCAAGAAGCACAAGACTTTAGTTTCCAGCTTCCAGTTCAAGAGTCAGAATCCAAAAGCAACACAAAAACTTGCATCTTTGCTGCCATACAACTCTTGCCACAGTTTTAAAGAACACACTAATATCATTTTTGTATTCCTTCCACTCCACCTAACACAACCTGGGCAACCACTTGTTTATATGCTGACAGTCACCGTCACTCAGCTCCAGCCGATCTCAAAGTCCAGCTGTGGGTACAGAAAGATTCTGAAATATTAAAAAGGATGTTAACACTTCAAGGGAGTTTTTAAAAAGGCAGTTTTGACAAAGATTGTTTCAGGTTTCAATGGAGTAAAATGTTGAGATCCTCTTTTGTTAACTTTTTAAAATCAGAGAATGACTATCCCAGAGGAATACTCAACTCTTCTCTTTGTTAATATCTCCACCAGGATGTTTTTACTTCATTAAAGCAATTCCTGCATGCCACAAATTCAGAAACAAAAAACTGCAGTGTTTTTCAGGGGGCAGGACCATGACAATGACATTCAAAACTGCACAAGGAAGTACCAGCAATGTGATCTTATTTGGTAAACAGCAGGTGCAATGGGTGATGTCATGCATTAAACTGTCTTCTATATTTTGATGTCACAAGCATGTAATTATACAGCAATAACCACACCTTAGCAGTCTTAGCACTTAATTGGAAAGTATGATAGCCATAGATATATATATATTTAGGTCATTAAAATGAAGACTACCCTGAAACACTTGTCTTGAAAAAACCCAAACAAACAACACCTAGTCAACCCAAACCAAAACATTTGTAATTTTGAAATGACATTTCCAACCACATATTGGTTTGTTATGGAACCCGTTCCAGTACAAGGAGATGGAAAAGGCAAGTTCTGTAGGGCTTAACAAAATAACTTTCATTAGTTTGACAGATGAAGTTGGAAAAAAACAGATGAGCTTTCTGGTACATCTGCCCAGAAAGCTGACCAAATGCACACAATTTAAGGAACAGCCTCACATTTTAATGAAGACTTCAACAAGATAAACACACCCAAGTGTAAAATTAAAGCTTCAGAACAGGAATAGTCAACTGGCTTATAAAGGAATAGCTATGAAAAATGTTACTAGGATTACATTGCACCTGAAACCTTGCAAATCCTATCAGATGTTCTTGTTTTTATCCACACTAGTCTTTGTTTCTCCGTGATTCAGAACTGGTTTGCCCTGTTCCCGTACAGCATAATGGGAATTCAGTTTCAGGTATAGATATTATTTATGGACACCACTACGTCATTGGTAAGTAAATAAATGGTAATTCAAACAAGAGGCTTGCATACAAACAAAAATTAAACACCTGCTCCAGAAAAAAATTATATTGGTAGTGTAAAGTCTGGTTTGTTAGATTGTACCTCCACCTAATTACTTTGAAAAAAAACCAAAACAAAACACCAAATAAAACCCCAAACCCGAAACAACAACCAACCAAGAAAAAACCCAACCCACTAGGGTACACAGCCAGATAATCATAGACTTTCAACTATACTTTCAACATAGAGCATCAGCTAGTTCATCTGCTACAAGCTCAGGGAGGAAGTTTTAAAAGCTGTTTCTCAATGAAGTTCTAAGTACTCTAGTTCTGTGAACTATCCAGAGAATGTTCTTCACAGAGGAAGTACTGATCTGGAATTAAAAATAGTTTACTAAAATGATTTCTGGTAGTTTTCCTAAGTTACACAAAGAGCCCTTCTCTACCTGCCACTAAAGCTTTGAACTTGAAAATCTGGATAGGGTTTACTTACAGGACAGTTGTAATAGGGAAAAGTCACTGTGAGTGAGGATGAAAGTGGGGATTTAAAAGGGAGATAGGAGACCACACAGAAATAAAATGTCAAAAAATTAGCTTAAGCAGAGCGCCAACTTCTGTGTGTTAAAGGCAAAACAAAAGCTTTTCAAAAGTCTTACATTTTCAAAGTCAAATTCTTGAGTGCCATAAATCTATTTCAAGAGCTTAAAGAAAAGTGACTTGCCAGTAACTCTAGTTTTCTTAGCCTTCTTCTTCCACATCCTGCAAATGAAACACGTCCCCTCAGACTATGCTATACATCCACCTACAAGGGAGCAGAGGCACTGCTCTGTGAGTCATGTACCCAGACACCAGACCGCCCCTTCCTACAGTCAGCAACTTCCTTAAATACTAATTAAGCCTTGTCACTTGAGACAGAAAAGGGATCCAAAAGAGCATAATACTGAGAACCTTCAAGTTTAGAAAGGGCATAAGGAATAGGATAGATACGCAGGAAGTGTAGATAGCAACTGAAGCAAGAGGTAGTTTTTCCTTTGCCAGCAATTCCAATTCTTCCCTTTTCAAACCATGCTGGAGCTGCACAGTGCTGCTCCAACAGCAGCCAGGCTGGCCTTTCACACAGCCAGCAATGCTTAAATGTTACAAGCAGAATCTACTGCTTCGGTTTGATCCGGGCATTATGAAAATATATAAATTTGGCAGCAGACACCTCGCTTCCTCCTGCCCAAGAGAAAGAAATAGCTTACCATGAACAAGAGCCAAGTGACAGGAAACAGGAGGGCAACAGCCTGACACATACACCAGGCTGGATGGACTCACCTCATGGGCACAGAGCAGATTCCCATCAAACTGCAGCTTAATGTTTAAAAAAGCAAAACTAAACTACTCGTGGTTGTCAAAATCAAATTATCCTGGTAACTAACCAAGCATTTTCCTGTTCTATGGAAAGCCTTTCACAAAACACTTTGGCAAAGAGATACCTGGCAGAAGTAATGAAGGATACAGTTCTGACAGAGCAGAACTTGATGGCAGAGTCTTCAGCAAGTCTGTGGTAAGATTAATAAACCCAAGGTGACAGGCTTGAGGCAAGGGATCAAAGCTATCTTGCCTCCTTTCAAAGAATCTGAAATTCCTCAAAGGACTGACCACCTCCCCTGATCCAGTTTCAGAAAGACCACTTCCTCTATCTGAGAAAAAGCAGATGCTGTGCTGTCAAGAATTAACTGAGACCACAGGCAACATTCCTAAGAGATTCCCAAGGGGGGTACTCAATCATGAATTAAGAGTATCAAGTGTCCAACTAATCAGCAATCCTAATAACCTCTGAATGTGAAGAAATTTCTCTCCATAGAAACTCTTTACCAGTCACAAGCTTGATTCATCACCTGTACTACACCTTCCATCCTGCAGCCTTACACATGAAATCATCATCCAGTCAGGGTCAAACCATCTGCTTGGAGGATGATTCCAAATTCCATCACAGTAGCATGCCTTTTGGATAGGATGGGGACCGTGTCAGAAGCAGAAAATTCACTGCAACAAAAAGCAGAGGTCTCCTTAGGATAGATTCATGTTCTAGAAGTGGACATCATCAACTAATAACTACAGAAAAGTTATGGCTTCCTCAAGGAATCAGCTGATAGTATTTTAAAGGAGGCAACATACTACCTGGGCTGCTGCTGAGACTGTACAAAATTGTAAAGCACAAGCTCCCCTAAGCCTGGTTTGCTGCTCAGAGGACACAAAACAGTACCCAAGTACTAAAATTAGTGAAGTTGTGGGAACACACTGCAGCTCCTTCTGGGGAAGCAAGTGCCCAGGACTTTTCATCTCAACTTGGAGTTAAGACATCTGGAGAATGTGTTTGTTTCTGGTAGCCATGTCCCAGTCCTGGACTTAGAGCAGAACAAGCATGTGTCTAAAGGTGGCTTCTGCCCATCTACTCATCTGATCTAAAGGAACAAGTATCCTCAGAAAGAACAGAGTGAGGGGTGTGCCAAGGACATTTTTATTTTTATTCAAAATTTAGAACACCAGATCATGAGGTTTTCATTGTGGAATCTGAAAGCTCACCTCCTTGGCTCAGAGAGGACCTTGATCCTGAATTTGATCTCCTGGGAGTACTGTATCTGCACCTAACCTCTGTAAGTCATCGTAAAACTAAGAAGGCATGCTCAGGATTCATTAGAACCTAAAAATTTCAGCAAAGCACCACCCGAAAGATACAGAACCCATGGTGCTAACAGGAGCAAAGACTTGCTGCAACCATCAGCAGCTGAGGAACATGAATGCAGAGAGACCTATTTACAGTTGTTCTTAGCATCATATTTGTGTAAGAGACAGGTCTAGACTTTACTAGGTTTGTGCAACTAATGCATCAAACTGTCAGCATCTTCTAAAGCAGCTAGCTGGAGAAAGAGACTGAGCACCTGTCATTAAAAACAGTTCCAAGGGAGAAACAAGCTGAAATACACTACTCCAAACTTAACACTCCTCTTAAACCAAGTACCTATGGGGCACATATAAAGGAAAAAAGCTCAACCTCATTTAATTCCTGGAGTGGCAGCTGCAGACCAAACACCCTCCGTTAGAAGAGTCCTGTGCTGAGAGCCTGTGAAGACCCCAAATCTTCTTTTGCTTAGAAACCTCTCTCCTGCCATCATAATCCTCCCTGTGGAAGCATAACATTAGGACAGGACAAAGAGTGCTCACAGAACTGATGCACAACATCCCACTTCTGAGCAAAGCCAGACTAGACTGCAAGGTGTAAGAGTATCTCACACACAATAGCTCAGAAGTCATTACCACCCTGAGTGCTTGCAGGGAGAATAAACCTTTTGAGACTCAGGAGAGGGAAAAAAAGAAGTAGAAAGCAGACAAAACCAGAGTGTTCAAACAGTGAGGGCTGTGTATTTCTGCAGCAAGAGACAAAGCTGTACAGTGCAGACCTCAGAGGCACATTTCTGTTCACCTTTTTCAATGGAAAAAAAAATCTAGTTCATTTATGACCACGGTGTCTTGAGCTCTTGGAATTAAAGGTTACTTATGACAAACAGGAACAATCCATTGTGGTTTCAAGATTTGTATGGTACAACAGTTTGATTTTACAGATGAATTTGGAGTACTACCCCCTACTGCTCCTAGCTAGCATGAATGCAATCCACATTTCCTTCTTTTCTCCATGACATAATTGCAGCAAGTTCTATACAGCCTGCTGTCAGTCACATTGCTTCATCCTGCCCCCCTCAGTTTGCTCCTCATCTGAATTTCCAACCAACCATGTGTACCTTATCCAATTGTATCTACCATGCTACTTCCATTCCTTCTGCTTTCATGCTCCTCTTTTTTTTTTTCCTTCCCATGATTCTACATTAAGCACTCTACACTCACCACTGCCAGCACTTCTCATTTCACCTCTATTATAGGATTTCTGAGGAAACATTTAAGTGGAAGACTTTAAAACTGCTTGAGATCTTTGAAAGGATTTTTTTTTATTAAAATACTTAAAGTATTTTACTTCACCCTAAACCCATGTAAGGCTCCTCTAAATAACCATTCATCCTTATTAGTTCAAAGAAAAGTACTCTTTGACAGACTGCTCAAGTGTGAAGTGATCCATGCTTGTTTTTACAGAAAAAAAAACACACCATTGGATTGCAAAGACTTTTGGCTCTCTACCGTGAAAGCATACTTTTACAGTCATTTGATTCTGCCCAGGAAAAACATTTGCTACTTCAATTCTTCAAGATAAGTTTTTCCATTAAAATAAGTAAGTTAACATAATAACAGTAAAAATGACCCACAGAAGACATTCCACCTTTCGAAGAGTCTTAAAAGCTTCTATTACTTCTCAAGCTGCTATTCAATTACCTTTTTTTTTACAGAAAATGAAGCCAGATTTGGCCACTGAAGGACTCTTATAGTGCTAAAATGATAGAAAACATTAAGCTGTAGCAAAACCTCATTTCCAAGTCTGAACCTGATGAGTAATTCTTCCTTTCTTCTTTTCAGAAGACAGCACTACCAGTTTTACCAACAGTGGCTTACTTTTTATTGACAGCAATATATTACTAGTCCTTCACCACACACATAGTGCAGGTTACAGCTTCTTGGGTTTTTTTGTTGTTGTGTTGGTTTTTTTTTTTCCCTTGGCACTGTGCCCATCACTCACCCGTAACGGCATCATAAAACTCTTCTTCACTATTCATCCTTCAGTGTGGAATCTGTACAGCCAGGCCAGCTTCCTCTAATGCATTGTTGAACTTGATTTGGAGATTAAATATCTGTGAGCTGCTGAAGTCTTTTGCAAATACCCAACTGCTTTAAATGATCTGTTTGAGAAGAGAGGGAAACAGAATTAGCAACTTCCACATTTCCTATATGCACACTTGGCAAATACTAATTTCCCTATTTCTTCCCATGGTAGGAGATGGATTTTTGCATTTCTGAGTAAACAGCTTTCTTTGATACCAAAGTCATATGCAGACGAATACCACCTACCACAAGAACAGCTGGTGCTGCTGCATGTCACACACCTCTCTATAGAAATCCATCTTATACATTACTGTAAAACATATCCTGTTTATTGCAAGTTAAATTTCAGGCAAGTACAGTTGGAAGGAGGAGAGAACCGAGGGAAGAAAAAGACAGCTGGCAAAAAAAATACTCTCCTTTCCAGCAAAAGGATAAGGCTTACCACATCCTTAACCAAGAAAGCTGGGAACAAGAAAGTGAACCTTGCATCTCAAAATCTCTCTGTACATAAAAATGTAAGGCCTCACTGTACATCCTGCAATCAGCATCTAGTGACCTTTAGTGAAGGTTTGTCAGGCTTCTGCTATGAACTCAAAGAGAAAACTGAACATTTTTCCCCCCTGGAGGGAGAGTGTAAAGAAACAACAACCTTTTTCTCAATAGAACCAAGCATACTGCAAATAACTTACAGATTTATGAAGCATTCCAGCTCTGCTTTATGGATAGACTAAATTAGATTTTTTCCAGATGGTTGGCAATACTGTAACAAACATTTTTTACTTCACCCAATTTTACTCTAAGGAGAGTAATGAGAAAACGTAGCTTCCACTCTTTCATATGTTCAGCAGGTAGCAGTGAGGAGCCAAGTACACAGTGACAAACTGCATGGCAGTGCTATCAATATCTCCTCCAAAACAACCTCAATCTGTCAGTCTCAATTTTTTGTGACCCTTGAAGATCCCACTGCTTTTGTGACAGTACTTTTTCCAGAGTAATTATAACTTGCACAATTCCATTCCAATTAAGAGAAACAAAGCCAGGAGCACATTCTGCTCCTGCTAGAAGAGCTTGCCATGTTTGAAGCCAATCTCTTCCTCCTCTCTGCAACAAATGAAACTACACAATTCCTGTGTTTCAAGTCTTTTTAACTCCTTGCCCAGAGCGAAAGGTATTTGAATGCCTCACACACAGTCAGTCCCTACAATTCTCCATTCAGGAGGAGGAGCTAAAACAGCCTCTTTGGAACTCATCTGAGTTAATGAATGTAGAGCTCGCCTTGGAAGTGTTCTGTCTGTGCAGGGCAAGTATTTCAGTTTGTCACTTTTCCTTTAGCATCTCCCCATTTACTTGCCACTATAGGATTTTATATCAATCTCTGCATTCTGGTGAGTCTAACCTTCCACATAACCTTCAGCAATTTCATATTTACAAGTCCTCACCTCCAAAAAGCTAAAACTTCATTCAGCTGTTTCTCTTGAGCGTTGCTACACTGCTGTGGCAATTGCTCTCAGCTGGACATCGTTTCCTTCCCTTTTTCCTCTGCTGTTCTCCGGTCATAGACCTTTAACCTCCTTCAACTTGCTCCTCAGCAACAAGTTTCTGACTTACTTTTGTCCAACTGCTACATTCTCCTAAGCAATAATGCAACAGCTCCAAACATTAACAGGTTGGATACACGTTTCTCTGCAGGCTTCAGTGCAAAGCCATCAGCAAGTGCTTTGCTTGCACAAGGAAAAGGAGCAGAAGTTTCTCTTCAAAAGATACAGGTGGTTTGGGACACCAACAACCACGCTGTCTCAGAATCAAAGAAAGGGAGACAACCTCTTAACTAACAACTGGCTCAAGAGCAGCAGCTAGTTCGGATTTCTGGGTGAACTAACCACAGAATCACAGAATGGTAGGGGTTGGAAGGGACCTCTGGAGATCATCAAGCCCAACCCCCTTGGCCAAGGGAGGTTCACCTAGAAAAGGTCACACAGGAACATGTCCAGGCAAGTTTTGAATGTCTCCAAAGATGGAAACTTCAACACCTCTCTGGGCAACCACAAGAACTGATAACATTGTTCTAAACCTGCACTGTAAGTACAAGTCAGCATACCTAGCCCTGTGTTATCTCACCTAGAAGGAGCCAATCCTTCCTCATACCAAAGCTGCTGTCAGAGCATCTTCAAACTTTCCAGTGTATCTGGAAGTATCTCTTCCGAGGTCTCAAACTATGTCATATCTTTGTGGAAAATCTGTCCTTGAGGATGCAACTATGTAAACCTTTAAAGAAGGGAATCCAAAGTAAACTATTGGTACAGAAAACAGGAACTCACATCTCAGCACAACTGTTCACCCCAGAAGCTATTATCACCACACTGGAATGACTCCACGAGTTTGCCAAAAAGAAGTTACATTAGAGGACCTCTTTAACTCTCTGAGCTCCTATATCCTTGAAGATGGCAAGACATTTATAGTTTCTGTTCCCAAGCATTGCATCTCTCTAGCAAAAACAGCAACCAGTATTTCCAGAAAGAACCTTTTCCCTACACAAGATGCATCCCTCTTGTGATCAGCACTGCAATTCCCTCATTTTCTCCATGTTTTCTTGCATCTTCCCTTTTTTAAGTTTATTTGGTCTCTATTTTATTCTTTAAGATTCTGCAGCAGAACTATCCCATTGTTGCACACAGCTCATGTGGTGGGATTCTGCTCTGAAACAGCCTTGGATCTGCAACACATGAAAAAGAAAGAAAACCTCAGGGTCCAAACACAGCCACATTCTTCCACACCAGCTGGAAAGTTCCAGCGATGATGTTTCATAACAGCTATCCAGTGTGCTACAGTCATGTATAGAAGACACTAAGAAACAAAACTGACAATTTTAAAAGCAGTACTTTATTTCACCATTAAGAGCCTTAAACAAATTCACACAACCGAATGCCTGTTTGTCCTCTCCCCCTCTCCTACACAGTAACTGCATTACCGAAGGACCTGTGAAGTAGAACTACATCACACTGCAGGCAGCTTCAGTACAAAGGCAATGAAGGTCTCCTATAAAACATCGAGTACTAATTAAGTAATTACAACTAAAGACTGAACTGAAAGCAAGTTACTCTGTGTTCTGCTGATACACACTTTACACCACACCTTAAGCTCATTGCTACCTGAAAATCAGATCCCTATAAGTTATATACAAGCTTTGTAACTATTACTTGAACAAAATATTCACTGAAGTCACTTTAAGTAAGTGGTAAATTTTTCTATGATGCTAGGAGCATTTCTGAAAGGCCGAAGTGCTGTATTTAGCATCAGAGTTATACTAACAGTGCTACTACCACTTTTCACACTCAATTATTTTATTTAGCAGAGAACAGTGTGAATTTGCAGCTACAGAACACAGAATGGTAACAGCGTTTAGCTTTCATGAGCCAAACAGTAAGGATTAAGTCCTTTTGTCCTCCTAAAAGCCACAGCAAAAAGTTGATTTCAACTGGGCTGAAACACCAGAAGACAAAAACATCCTGTTTGCTTCATATTCAGTATTTGTAATATCTCTATTTCCTC
Organism: Indicator indicator; assembly: GCF_027791375.1. Taxonomy (NCBI): domain Eukaryota; kingdom Metazoa; phylum Chordata; class Aves; order Piciformes; family Indicatoridae; genus Indicator; species Indicator indicator. Next base: position 12,032,494 of record NC_072033.1, on the reverse strand, counting down.
CTCCATGTCCATGAAGAGCCCAAAAGAATTCACTTACCCACCAGCAACTGCAGTTAACCCTGTCATTCAAGGAAGGATGCAATACTCCTTTGTCAGGTTCTTCAGGAGCTTGAGACCACCTGCTATCCTGGAAAATCTTTCCTAAAGCATAACCACCATATCATGGTCACATATTTTAGTCCTACAGTATGGAAGAAATAAAGTACATTTAGATTTTTTTTTCTTCCATACAGAGTAATCCTTAGGAATCCACCAAATAGTTTCTGTACTGGCCTTCACTCATTTTTGGTGTGGAAAACACAGCTTCAGCAGCCAGGGTTTGCTGGTGTACAGGTTAAAGTTCTCTTGATGGGCTTCACTTTCAGAGGCAGTGCTAATGGGCTGGGCCTGGGTACTCCAAGCCACAGACACTTAGAAAGGTGCTTTTGCCTGGGGTGGCAGCCCCCCTGCACTGCCACATCAGTGACCAAAGACTGTTTATAGATCATTTTATAAATAATAGGGGGAAACTGAAAACAGAAACATCCTAAGAGAACTGGAAATTCATCATTTAATAATGACAACATACCTCAGGTTTTGAGTAATTGGAATTATTATGGGATTTGTGTGCATAAATAAAAACTGCCACATTTCTTTTGATTTTTTGTAATAAATTCATTTTGCTACAGGAGAGATGCTATTTTTGAAGCTTAGACTGAAAGAAAACAGACAAAAGAATTCAGAAAAGGGATAAAACCTATCACAACAGTCCAACTTCATAACTGGTTGGTAAATCTGTACTGCAAGCTGTATTATCTTATATTTTGCTGCAAGAAATTCTCTATACTAGGTTGTCTAGAATACTCACAATACCATTTTATTTTACTGATGCAAGTCTTGACTGGAAAAACTAGAATCAGCCCAAATAACTTGTTCATGTTGTTATTTGCCTGCCAATGCCTACAATATACAAACTCAGACTAGCAAGAGTTAACTTAAGCATAGCATGTGAAATCAAAAACTTGTAAGAGTTTCTGGCACCATCTAATCAAAGGACTGGCTTTTTGGTCCCTCTGAAACAAGCTTTGCACCATGGTGATGTTGTAAAGCCATTAAACAAGATGCTCAAACTGCTGGAGTGGGTCCAGAGGAAGTCACGAGGATGACCAGAGGGCTGAAGCACCTCCCCTATGGGGACAGGCTGCAAGATTTGGGACTGTGCAGACTAGAGAAGAAAAGGCTCCAGGAAGACCTTAGAGTGGCCTTCCAGTATCTGAAGGGGACTACAAGAAAGCTGGGGAGGGACTTCTTACAAGGGCTTGTAGTGATAGGACAAGAGGGAATGGATTGAAGCTTGCAGAAAAACAAAGAAATATCTGCACTATGTCCATAGCACACCCTGACATAGATCCTACAGAGAGGAGGGAATGACTAGAAGTGACATCCTGCTTTCCAAAAGCGCATCTGTCACAGACAGAGAGAACAGAAAGGGCTGTTCCTAACCACACACAGCACACCAATGGTCACAATGCGTACTGAGACAGATCCCCAGAGGCTCACTCTCAGGAGAAAACTGCTTCTCTGGGTGACACTGGCAGCCCTGACACAGCCAATCTAACTGTTCATGCCACCCACACCTCAGTGACAGCGACAGCCCCGTGAGAGAGGAAGAGCAAAGTCGCACTGTACCTGTGCATCAGCTGGTTATGAACAACGTCAAAGCGTTCTGTCAAGCCCTGTGCTGAACCTGCAACTTGATAGTGACATCTACCAGGTGAGCTTGCCTCCTCTAACAGGCTTTGCTTTCCAAAGCTTAATTCCGTGCAGATCAGAGGGTTCAGTACAACAGAGCTTGGAAGGGACCTTTCAAGGTCATCTAGTCCAACCCTCCCTGCAGTCAGCAGGGACATCTCCAACTACAAGCAGGTTGCTCAGAGCCCCAGACAACCTGACCTGGAATGGTTCCAGGGGTGGGGCATCTACCACATGTCTGGCCAACTTGGATTGTTTCACCATCCACAGGGTAAAAAAAAAAAAATTCTCTTCCTTCTCTCCAGTCTAGATCTCCCTCTTTTAATTTAAACCCATCACCCCTTGTCCTGTTACAAGAGGTCCTGCTAAAACATCAGTCTGTTCCCATCTTTCTCATAGACCCCTTCAAATACTCAAAGGCCACAAGAAGGTCTCCCTGGAACCTTCTCTTCTCCAGGCTGAACAACTCTAACTCTCTTATCCTTTCTTAACAGCAGGGGTTCTCCAGGCCTTCAGATCATTAAGATCCAGCCCAAACTTTGCACAGTTCCCAACAATTTTAAACCATTTCCTCCCAGCTGATTTTTACACCAGAGAAACAAAAGTGCAAGACTTCACAAATCACTTTATAAGCTATCTAAATTTACTTGACACATCCTGTGACAGGTGTGAGCATCTATATGAGAAGAGACACATGTAATCCTTGCAAAGAGAGGCTCAGCCTCCACTGCTTCTTTCTGAACCCAAAGGCATGGAGACCTGCTGTCTGCTGGGCTGCTCCCTGGCACCTGCACTCTCCACATCTACACACCAGCTGAGGCTGTAGATGACCTGTAATGGCTGTCCATGATATCATTTGATTTGCTTACAGCTCTATCAATAACCAAAGGTGACATTTCCCATGCCATTTATCTGGACAGGTTAGTAACCCCTCAAATCTGTCACAACATCTGCTTGCTCTTCAAGTTCTCTTCCTCCACACAAAAAAACCTAAAAGAACAGCTTGTGTCTGTCATAAGATCCTGGATCTTCAGAACTTACACACCAGTTAAAGAACCCCAAACATTAGTACCTGTTCAAAACAACCTGCAAGAGTTTGAACATGTAATTGCAACGACTTAGTCAATTCAACAGAACTAGTCACTCCACACTAACTTGTGTGTCAATTCCTGACAAATACCCAGCTGGTTAACCAAAAGCTGCTCCTCCTTAAAGAAACATTTACATTTCTACAGAAAGGAAAGCCTTTACAGCTAAAGGAAAGCATTTACAGCTGGCCTGGCTCATTCGACTGGAATGCAGTTCAGCAAGATCAGTTCTGAAGCCTTGCTGACACTGCTGCAGTGTCTTAGTTCAGATCTGAAGTCAAAATTTTGTATCATGCAGCAATTCTGGAAAGCCACCACTTGACTGACACCATTCTTCTACCTCTACAAATCCTCATGTTTTCACTCCTAAAGCACATGTTCTAGCTCCATGAGACTGACTCTATCAAACGCTTGGCCATGTTCATAACACAAACACTGGATCTGCTTGTGAGATCAAGGAAACAGTCAGCAGTCACCCCTTGAGTACTGCGTTTAGTTTTGGGACACTCAGTATAAAAAAGCCATTGAGGTGCTGGAGTGGCTCCAGAGCTGGGCAGTGAAGCTGGTTAAGGGTCTGGAGAGCATGTTTTGAGGAGCAGGTGAGGGAACTGGGGTTGTTCAGTCTGGAGAAAAGGAAGGATGAGGGGAGATCTTCTCACTGTCTACAACTTCCTGAAAAGAGGTTATGGCAAAGTGGATGTTGGTCTCTTCTCCCATGTAACAAGGGATAGACAAGAGGAAATGGCCTGAAGTTGCACCAGGGGAGGTTTAAGTTGGACATTAGAAGAAAATTCTTCACTGAAAGGGTTCTCAAACCCTGGAACAGGCTCCCCAGGGAGGTGGTTGAATCCCCATCCCTGGAGGTGTTTAAAAGATGCAAAGATGAGGTGCTGAGGGACATGGTTTATCACCTGACTTGATAGAGTTAGAGAATGCTTGGACTCGATGATATTAAGTTTTTTTCCAATTGAAACGCTTCTATGATTCTATGCAAATAAACACAGTGTGAGCAGGTAGAGCATTAGGAATTCCACACACACTGGAATTACAGTGCCACCAAAGAATGACTGAACTAGCACATTCATCAGCTTTTTCACATACCTAACAAGGGTTTGTTGGGATGTGTACTTCCACAGCACATTTTAAAACAAATTAAGTTTGTTAACTTGAAAGGAGAATAATTGCAAGCAAGGAAAAAAAAATTAAAAAGGAAAGAAAGTCAGTAGAGGCTTTCCTCAAAAAGAATAAAAAAAGAAAGAAAACTTTCTGTCAAATCTCACATGATAAAAATACTGCACAAATATTGCAGGGGGAGGAAAAGAAGGAGAAAATGCCACAAACTCTGAAGAGACTCTCCATTTTCAGGGCTTTGCTTTACTTTAATAAGTCAGAAGGGCTCGATTTAACATAAATAGCATCAACAAAAAAATCATTCCATGCCCTGTTTAATCCACTTAACCGCACATATTAATAAAGAGCAACATTTCATTTTCATTAGGTTGATACCCGGGGTTCAGGATGCACCTTCTTTCCAGAAAGACTCCAAAAGAGCCAGCAGAGATCAAATATACACACCCTTCATATTAACACTAAAAATAATAAATAGAAAAAAAAGAGCACAAGAAAACCCAACCGTCTGCAGCATGACTGGTGGAATAAAAGCCCCACAAAGCCAGCCCAAACCTTCTCTGTGGAGCTGCCAGCCAAAATAAAACATAGCTGTAGTACTTCAAGGGATAGAAATAAATAGCTTCAACTAGAGGATAAATATTCATGTATTTTTGCTTCATACACGTCTCCTGAAAGCATCAAACTGCAGTGTTTCATCTCTGAATGAAAGCTTCAGCAAGGATGAATCTTAATTGACTCACGAAATTAGGTTACCGACACCACTGGATCTAAAACATCCATAAAAATTATCCAAGGAGTGGAGTTAATTTCCTTTCTAGCAGCCTGTATGGTGCTTTCTCCCTTTCTCACTCTTGCCCACGGTTGAACAGGCTGGGGGTGCACAAGGTGCTTGGAGGCAACACAGCTGGGACAGCTGACCCCAGCAACATTTCCTGCCCCATATCATCACTGTTGGCAATAACACTGGAGGGGAGTTTAAGCAGGGGCTGCCATTGCTTGAAGACTGGCTGATAGTTAGCTCATGATGAGCAATGGCTTTTTTGTCTTGCTTGGGTTTCTTTCTATCTGGCTTTTTCCCCTGCCTTGACTTATTAAAGTGTCTCTGCTTCTGTCCCCAAGTTTGGTCACTTTTGCCTTTCCAATTCTCTCCCACATCTGAGAGAGAAGGGAGCTGTATGGGGATCAGCTGCCTGCTAGGCTCAGCCACAACAGAGCCAAGGCAGCAAAGCATCCTAAGCTGGCAGTTTAGCTGAACTTACTTTTAAAGCACTTAAAACAACAGTGGTAGCAAATTGAACACCTGAACATTTAGCTTTGAACATGAGCCAATCAGATTTAAGGCAGAGAGAATCCCATTCTGTTCTCTCAGGAATATAGATTTTTTGGTGACAGTTCACAAGAATTTGAGCCAGCTGAAATGCTACAAATCTGGTTTGCAACTCAGTTCAGGCTATAAAATTTGGGCATCAAACCAACCACAATAATTGTCCCACACACTAAGTATTGCCCCAGCACAACACTATCAGATGAAATTGGATAGAAAATATCTACAGAACCAATAGTTATCCCCAGTTTCATATCAGCCAAAAATTCTATTCTACAGCCAAGGATTCTGGCTCACAGAACTACCAAACCTAGCAAACAACCAAAATGACCAAGGAAATTTGATTCCAGCAGATTATTATTTTCTCATACATGAAACTTCACTGAAATGCTCACAGAATTCTGTAAATGTTCTTTTTTAACTCTACATCAATATCTGAGACATTTTTCCACCTGAGAGCATCTGGTACAGCATTCCTTGGACTTTGTAGCCTTCCCTTGGAAACTCTTTTGTTTCCCCCAACTGTAAAAGATCACAAAATTCTGTTTCGCTGCCTTCTCTACCCGGGATGTATAATGTCAGGTTTCATCATGACTGATAAACCAGCTTGTTTCCAGCCATGCTGTTAGGGAAAAAAAAAAAATCAGTAATTCAATACTGTATTGTAAAATTTATTATTTCTTAGAAGTTTCCTGAGGATTTGTTTTATCTTATTTGTAAGACACAAGGTGGGAAATAATCAATAACTCCAAGCAACAGCAGAGATGTATTTAATCATTTATGAACGCTTCTCTTTGAACCAAAGCTTACTTTGAAGGCAAAATTAAGTATGTTTGAATATTCCTCATCATAATGTAACCACACCTACAAACTGATCACTGAAGTTTATGAATGTGAAGACAACTACAGCATATACCATGAAGAAAACCCCTAGAACAGTACAAATAACAACAGGTGTAAGTTTATAGATCTTCCTACTCAAAGGCAGTTTTTAAGCTGTGCCTGTGTACCCATTCTCTCCAGGCAGGTGTAATTATACATTTATTCTGTACAAGCTATCTTACAAATTATTTTCCTGGAGACTCTAAATTCTGACAGCAATCATATTGTAAATAAAGCAAGACAACAGCCAACTGTGTGCAAAGCCCTACAGCATAAACCCCCACATTTTTCTGCCTACCAACAATGCCTCTCACATACAAACTCTGCAGCAGGAGCTCATGCACACAGCTAGCAGACTATTTGTTGAACAGTTTTAAGCAGCTACTGCTCTAGTTGAATTTCTTTCAAAGCTACATTTATAGTAGAACCCTAATAGATACCAGTATGAGGATGTTCCTACATTTGTGTTGTCAAGAGATTAAAACAAAGATAAACTTTGACTTCTCAAAAAGTACCTCTGTTTCAATAAAGAATCCACCTAACTACCTGCTTGGTAACATGAAGAAAACAGTTGCACAGTACTCAGAACTACCTCTAAGACAAAGTAACACCATGTAAATGAAGTTATTTGCATCTCCAAAGATAGGCAGCATTTTTGTTTCATTATTAGACAGTCATTTGATAGTTTGGTTGACACTGTGCAAAACCCAGCAAGAACACACATGGGGGAGAAGCTCTGCTCTTCTAATGAAGTTTTCACTCTGTCCAGTGAACAAAAAACACTGCTAAATGGACCATTACAAACAGGCTTGTGAGCTCAGTTCTTCATAGCCTCAAAACACACAAGTTTTATAATTGAGTGTTATTAAAAGGATTCTTGTTCTCATTTGATCACAGACACATTGTAGAAAATAGTCTGCACTGAACTCTGCCACCTCACTGGCCAGATCTGGTTAGGTCTGAAGTGACTGGCTTGAACGACAGGCATCTCAGAATTTAAACACATCTTCAAGCCTTCCATGTCTTCATTACTCTTGAATTATCACTGGAATCAAAACCCAATGAGACACATTAACAGATATTTTTGGGAGCCTTAAACCAAGTTGACTCAGAAGAGTAAAACAATGCTAGTAAAAATGTAATGAAATTATCCATTCATAAAAACACAGCGCTTGGCAAAGCTCCTAAGCATGCAAACTTCTTTGTAACACCTCAGAGGTTCACAGCATCCCAACAGCCACAACTCTTCTCTCATCTAAAGCCCTAAACAGCTCAGCAAAGGAACTGAACTCAGATAAGAATGCCACAGATTAAGGCTTCCACTCAACCTAGTGCTAAGCACAGACGTTATGTGTCCAAGCAGAGCAATACACAGTTGAAATTTTGGCCTATAAAACCATGAGGGCCAAGGTTAAAAGGTCCAGATGTTATTGCAGCAGCTGCAGGCACAATTCACCTTTTGTGCACGCTCTTGCCAGATTTATGAATAATCACAGGAGGCTGACCATCCTCCTGCATTTTCTGAACAGAGGCTGCTATAATTTACTAAATATCTGTCTTATTAAATTATGTGCATAATAAAATATACTGAAATAATCTAAAGGATCTGTCTAGACCAGGAAATTAATTACCAACTGTTAACGGTATTTAAAAAAAAAAAAAAAAAACAAGTTTAAGTAAGCTTAGTCTATTCTTGTAACTTATTGATCCTGAAAATGAAGACATTATCTTTGTGCACTGAATCAACAATAAACTTTTGAAGAGCACAACTGAAAGCAATGGTAAGCCACATTTGACACATTCTAATTGCTTACTGCTCTCATGCATCTTGCTATTACAAGCCTTCAAGAAGACAAAGTAAATAATGACATCATCATACATTCTTCTGCATGGTAATTATTCAGATTTCGAGGACTGAGATACTGTATTCTTTAGTTCCCAGTTCTATAGTGGTCTATTCCATAAAATAGTACAAAACATAGGAGAATTGATACAGCACATAACCTCTATCTTTTTGCAACAGGAAACATATAAAAGTCCCATATCTTCCAAAGCTGCAGATACATGGTAACCAACATGCTCACTGCTCTCACTTCCCAAATCATTCAGCAAGGTGAAGATACCCCTGTGATCAGTCACATATTCAAACTCAGCAAAAATATTCCAAATCTTGAGCTCTCCATATTTAAAGCATATTCCTTTGCTCACCTTTCTTGGAAAAAAAAAAAAAAGAGAAACAAAAATTTTCTGTTATTTCAGAGAGAAGAGACACTAAGCACTTTTAAAATACCATATTAGTGTCAAATGCAGACAATTCTATCTTTGTGACTCAGAAGACAAAACTGATGCTGAGTGAAAGACAAGAAAAAACACCACCTTGCAAAGGGGAGTTCGAGTAATCAAGTATCATGATGCAACACTGCCTTGTTCAAGGACAAGTTACTTCAAACACCAAAGCTAATGAATTACCTGCTTAAAAATTCAGTGTACTTGCATGAGAGTCTTGCTTTCAAGCAGCAGCAAAACTCATCTGACTGGCACTACAAACATTGATTTAAAAATATAACCTTATCAAAGCACAACAGCCCGACATTTTCCAGCCAACACTAACAGAAAGTTGAGCTGTCCACCTTTGTTCTAGGTCAGCATGTGTGAAGTTCACACAGTACAATTCACAACAAGAAAGACAGAGAGAAACACCAGTTTCAATCGTAAGACCTGTCAGCTTAAGCAAGCACATATCATAGAAAGCAGGAACTGTTTGAAAACTGATTTAAAGAAACCATGCAGGAGTGAAAATCACTCTCCTATCACCAATTACCAAATCAATTTGTGTGGGTGTTAGCAATAAAGAAACAACAGCAAAGCACTGCTTTTCAGTACTGCATCACCCAAAACCTTTAACCTATCTTGTCTTCGAGCATCAAGTTTGTTGTCTAATCAGTATTTTCTATCTTGAACCTCTCTCTTGTGTTTCTAAGCTTATGTTGATCTGGATGGAGAGCTGGCTTTGGAGGAAAATTGCATATTTATTCCTGGAGATCAGGTGTCTCAATGTTTCCTTTCAAGCACCACTCCCTGGAGTTACAAGTTCATCATGAGGTGCTGTGGGTTCAGGAAAGCAACATTAAAAATCATTCTTGATCTTATCCTAGATCCTGACTTTCTGTCATGTGGTCAAACATCTGTATGACTTGACAACTATTCCAAGAAAAGCCATGTTTACAGCAACTGAAAGCCCAGGGGAAATTCACTGCTTGGAATTTCTTGCTTCTATGCTAGTTTAGCCAGTTCTCCTACTTCCATCCCACAGCACAGTGCTTTATGTTTGGAAGTTACCCAAGTCACTGCTTCCAGAAATTGCCCTGAGTCTTTAGAAGTCCCAGAGCATACTGGTAAAAAGTTTGTTAAGGTGACATGTGTGGCTGCCCCCAGTGGAACATGGAGTTACTGAACTTTGGTAGGTTAAGTTGGAATGAAACAAATTTCTCTTGCATGCATAAGCTTTAAAAAAGGAAACACTATGAGAGGAGTGTGACAGAAACACTAATCCACATTGCAGATCTGCCTCTCCTCTATACTTTTCCTTTTAAAACCTTAAACAAAGGTTGTGTATTTTAATTGAGAAAATTCACAATAAACTGAAGCAGTATCTGCTTCCATTCAACATGCTCTGGCAGATACTTCTTAGGAGAAACACAAGGTTAAGGCAGACATAAAACCCAAGACAATTTCAAACCCACAGCTGAAATTCTAGCGTAGAAGTGTTGCAGAGCAACAAACTGCTTCCTAAAGGAGCCCTGAATCCAAACACACAGATAGCACAAACAGTTAATATCCAAATTAAATAAATGGCAACAGAACTTATACCTTTGTTACCATGCAGAAGTTCTGGTGATATGTTACTTAAAAAAAAGACTTTTTTCCTGCTATTTTTCCCATCTTGCTTGTCTCCCTTTCAGGAGCTCTGTAAGAGAAACATTGAGTAGGTAACTGAAGAACAAAAAGAAAAAGAAAATTATGCCAAACCCCCAAATAAATCCAAACGGCTCATTCTGCTTCAGCTGTGGCCTGAAAGGCGCCTTGGGGCTCCATGCTGAAGCCAAGCTCAATGCATTCATCTTGGGAACTGGGTGTTGTAGACTCCTTTGCTAAACTATCCAGCTCCAAAAGCTGTCAGGAAACAAAATAAAACTAGGAACATCCCTGCGCTAGGACTGACAAGAGCTCCACCGATCTGCAACCCGCGCTCTGCACAGCGATGTCCTTCAGCCCCCCGCTACCTCCCTGCCTGCGGAGCAGAGTCCCACGGTTGAGAATGTGGTTCTGCCTCCCCGCCCGTAGCTCAGGACCACCGAGGTCCGCTGGTACGTGGCAGGTAAACACCATTTCAAACCAGCACGCCACTGACTCAGCCGCACAGGCCCACGGCTTGCTGCACCCTGAGAAAACAAGCGAGCGGGTCAAGGATCCCGCGTCCGCCGGGGAAGGGAGCGCAGCACAGGGGTAACCGCGCTCCCCCCGCCCGGTGACCGCCAGCGCTCGGCCGAGACGCCCGTATCCCCTCCCTCGACCAGGCTGACAGGGCGCCCCGCGGCGCTGAGAAAATCCGACAGCGGCCCGCCAGGGAGGGGACCCTCGCACCGGGCTGGGCCGCGCCAGGCCCGGGCGGGGCTGGGGGAGGCGCTGCCGCCCGCCCCTCAGTGGGGGCACCCCGGCGGCAGGTGGGGGGGAGCCGAGCCAAGCCCCAAGAAGAGAACGGTCCAGCGCGGAAGGGAACAGAGGGAGGGCAGAACTGGGTGGCGCACCCCAGGGCCGGCCCGACCCGGCCGGGCAGCATTACCTGACACCACGCTCCCACGACGGCCCCACGGCAACACCCCCCCCACCCGGCGCGGCTGACACCGAGGCGGAAGTGCGGCCCTCGCAGTGACGGAGTGACGCGTCGGTCCACCAATCGTAGAACAAAACCTTGCCTCGATGTCGTCGAAGGGACGAATCAGCTTCCCCAGCTACTCTCCCGGAGGCGGGGCGAATGTTAATGAGATGCCGAGCCTCAGCGGCCCGGGCCGCACCACCGCTGGGGAGGTGGCTGGCCAATGGCGATGCGGTGGGGCGGGGCTATGCAGATGAGCGCGGCCCCGCTGTGGCTTGCTGTGGGGCGGTCTCACCTGGCGCAGCCGGGAGGGGTGGTTCGGGGTCCGGCCGAAGCTGCGCGAACGGGTACGGTCCTGCTGCACCGGCGTGGCTTTGTAGGATGCGTGTACCGTCAGCCGGCTGCGGAGCATGAGCTCGGCTCACCATCAGCTCCGTAAAACAGTGTCCTCCTGACTGAGGCGTGGGAGGCTTTCAACTTGTTGATTTGCACTTTCGGGGGGTGCAAATCAACTGGTGGGTTCTCACAGAGTTTCTTACACCTCTCCTGGGCGATCTGAAGGCTTGTGTATGTCATAGTTTACTTTTCATGGAGAAGACGTTAACCAATTTTGTAATTTTCCTAACATTCTAGGTCTCTGAGGCATGGCACATGTTACCCACAGGCTGACACTTAGGTTTTCAGGGCATTGTTTCATCGCAGTGTACTCCAGCATGTCCCATGCCCAGATTTTCAGAGCATTCCTTCATCCCAGTGTACTCCAACCTGTTCCATGCCCAGATTTTCAGGGTATTCTTTCATCCCAGTGAGCTCCAATATGGTCCATGCCCTGCCAGCCAGCTTGTGTCATCTGAGCAGCCTAAATCCCTGCACATCTGCCTGTCCAGCTGCTCTCAGCAGGTTAATGGACACCTAGAAATCCCAAAGAAATGGTCAACAAAGCAACGGGCTGGTGGTTCACAGATTAGAGTTGTTCCCTACCAGAAGAGATGCTTGCAGGTGCCTTTGTTTCTCATGTTCTTAACTTGCACTTGTTCATGCACAATGGGTAACTGGAGGCAAGTTCATAACAATTCCCTTCAGAGTAATTGCTAGCATGCTAGAGCAATTGGGACTGTTTGTAGAGGCTGATGCAAGGATCAAAACTGTGAGTCATGAGTTTAAACTGATTCATTTCTCTGGGATAACACCTGTTCTGCTCTTATTTTTTACCTTAGTCTCATATTGGAGTCTGCAGGATGTTCTCCTTTACATACACTTGGACTTCATCTGTAATCAGAGTTGAAACTCTTTTCCACCAAAATGTCTCCTCTCTTCTTCTGTACCTGAAAAATAAGAATCAAATGAAATCTCATTGGACTCATCAACCAGGACTTTAGAAGGGGAAAAACACCACCACCACCAAAACCCAAACAAATACATTAAAAAGTTATATCCCAAAACAAACAGACATGCATGGACTGAGGTGCTTCAGGAGATCAACCACAGGGATAACAAGCATCCATCCTGAAGAGCTAGAAACATGTCAGTCTGGTTGAATTGTCTCATATCACTAAGACATTGCTGAAGGAGACCTTTTTGTCCTCCTAAGCAGGAAATCATACAGATGTCAAGAGGATCTGGCACCAGAGTGAGCAAAAAACACTTGGGAATGACAAGCTGGAGCAAGCTGGAGCCTGAGGAATGAATGGTAGGGAGTGAAGGAAGGAGATGATTCACAGAAATACTTATCTTCAAAGTGGGCTTCTACCACTGACACCCTTCTCAGTGCAAACCAAATACAGGAATTAGCACATTAATTTTGTAGCACAGATAGCAGAGACCAGCCTCCGAGCTCAGTCTCTGGAGCCAAACCATCCCTCGGCAGTTCGGCAGAGCAGCAGCGATCAGTGGACAGGGTCTTTTGTTTTCCAAAGCCGGGCTACACGTGGTGAGAACAGCAACCCCCTCACCTGAGGTGGGACCTCACCTGGAGTACTGTGTCCAGTTTTGGAGCCCTTAACACATGAAGGACATGGACCTGATGGAGCAGGTGCAGAGGACAGCCATGAAGATGATCAGGGGGCTGCGGCAAAGGCTGAGGGAGCTGGGGTTGTTAGCCTGGAGAAGAGAAGGAGCTGGGGAGACCTAATAGCAGCCTTCCACTACCTGAAGGGAGTCTACAAAAAGGCTGCAGAGGGACTCTTTACAAAGGCTTGTAGTGATAGGATGAGGGACAATGGTTTGAAATTACAGAAGAGGAGATTCAGATTCGATGCTAGGAAGAAGTTCTGCACCACTGGGGTGGCAGAACACTCAAACAGATTGCCCAATGAGGGAGTTGAGACCGCATCCCTGGAGATATTCAAAGTCAGGCTCAACAAGGCTCTGAGAAACCTGATGTAGTGGAGAATGTCCCTACTCACTGCAGGGGGATTGGACTAGATGACCTTTGGAGGTCCTTTGCAACCTAAACCATTCTATGATTCTATAACTTGTTCATCAGAGGTGGATACAAATGGCTTCAAGGCTGATGGGGGAAATTGTTGCTACACCAGACCTCTGCCACCAGAACACCTCAGCTGTAGGGGTAACAGGGAGAGGAGACCGGCAAGGCAGTAGTGGACCTATCTGGTGAGGTGGCTGCATCTCCAGGAGGTAGCCAGTATTTGGGCACCACGCAAGGGCTCCTGCTGCAGAGCAGAGGCAAGCCACAGACATAATCACCTGTAGGCACCTTGCAAGGAAGGGTGGTAGAAGAAGGTAGGAATGGCAACAGAGACCCACACCATGCTGGAATTCATTCCTCCACCTGCCCTTGTGTAACATGCCCTCAGAGATGCAGCAGTGAAAATAGGAATCACGCTTTTGCTGCACACCTCCCTCCTGCCCTCCTCGAGCACATCACCTGGCACACTGGCTGTTGATTGTGGAGTATTACTCACCCCTAAATGAGCTGACAGCTCCTGGCCCCCAGCCATATGCTGACAATACACAAGACACAAGTTAACAGTGATAATGCTCCTTGCTCTTGGCATGAATATGAGATTTTAAATGAATTCTCCACTGAGAATTTCTCACACACATTGGGACTGAGGAGTGGTTTGGGGTGGGCACAGCTGGCTCTGAGGATCACACCCACATGGAATCACTATGGCTTCAAGATCATCAAGGATGTCTGTCAGTCACTCTGGACCCAGTCCTGCTCTATCTACATATTGTTTCACCCCTGCATTCACCCCAGGTGAAGTCACAAGGCAGCTGTTGTTGGACTCATCTTTAGAGGAAACAAATCTTTGGGAGAATAGGGTAATGTGTATCAAATCTGGTTGGAAGATTTTTCTGGTTTTCCCAGGAAGGTAATTCTGGTTTGATTTTTTTTTTTTTTTTTTTGACCAGTAAGCCCTGAGTCAGCAGCCCATTGCTGGATTGCTCAATGTCACAGGCTCAACAGTAAGCACAGAAATGTTCCTACTGCAGCATTTAGAGCAAAGGCTCGCAAACAGAAAGAAAGCATCAGTTTCAATTATTTAAACAGGTCATTGTCATAAGTAAGTGGCTGATCTGGGAGAGTTCTCTGGGAGGATAATGAGAAGAGAAATTCACTGATGAGAGGACCAAAGAATAATGAATGTATGTGGCTTTTGCATGTGCCTTCTGAGCCTGAAACATAAATCTTTTGCCCAGGTATTTGGTGGGAAATTGAACAAAAAGCCCATGCTTAGCAAAACCTAGGGTAATTTTTTAATTACAAAATCAGGGGCTTCTCTCTAGCAATCTTAAATCACAAACCCCCAAAACTGAACAGAGAGAAGAATCTAGCTCTATACTTGTCTCCCTCCTGTGCTGGGAAAAGTTTTGCAGCATTATAAGTAACCAAAATGGGGGTTTACAGTGGAAAGTATTGAGCAACTGTCTCAGGCATAGGTGTAACCATCAGCTCCACCTATAATAAACCCAACTGTTCTTCTCCTATGGAGCAATGCAGCCTGCTTGGAAAACTGATCCACACAAGCCTTGGTACTGCAGCAGATTTACAAAAGGTAAATTGCGACAGAATAAGGGCACAATAGAACAACAAAACACGCTGATCCAGAAGTAATGCAAAGAAATGTGGCACATCACAACGAAAATGCTGATTGTCTGCAGTTGTATGTAGGCAGAGATAAATACCTCTTGTCTTCCCCTCCAGATAAGCTGGACGCCAAGGACAGCCACTTCAGTCCCAACACGTGTGGGCAAGTGCTTGCCTCTTCCAGGGGAAGCTCTGCTCAGCAATGTCTCTCTCCGTGCCAGGGAGCTTCAAAACCAAACTCATTCGTTTGGTTAGCACTCAAGCATCTTCTGCCTGACGTTGCACAGGTCTCTTCTTTGTGCCCTGCTTATCTGACACAAGGCTGAGGAACAGGCTGGCTGACACAGGCACACTGTGTCTCAGCATCTCCCAAGTGCTGTCAGAGGGAGTTTCAAAGGCAGTGTTGTCCTTGTGTATGGAATGTGTTTGGAATGTGTTGTCCTTATGTCCTGCTCCAGTTTACAAACAGCTTCACCTCAGAGGAGCACAAGGCTTGTCCACCATTGAAAGCTGTTTTGGATTAAGGCAGATTGTGAATTAAAAACACAGGCGCAATCCCAAAGTATCTCTGGGCCAATAAACCCCAAAGTATCAAAACCATTGATTAAACATGTCATCACTAATTGCAAAATCAGTTGAGAAGGGATATAAGAGTGCTCAAGAAGAAGGTCAAGTATCCTGGTATCACTGGGGACAGGTTTGGGTTTTCCTCAGCCACAAGGAGATGTAAAAATGGAAGCAGGACGTAGGGAAGAAGTAATCCTCCTGAGAGGATAACTAAGACTGCAGCCAGGACCACAGTCCATGCCTGGTTACTGCTCAGTGTTTGGTACTGGCTGTTGGAGCAGAAGCTCACCAGCCCAGGACAGGTACCAGCCTGGACAACCACGCTGTGCCCACGTGGAGATGGTGCTTTTCACATCCTGTTCTCTGCAGCTTTCTTGTTAAATATTAATTCTGACCATTATAAGGTGGCACATCCGTGGCACATCCGTGGCGCGCTACGCCAGAGGCTGTGCAAACATGGAATGGAAAGACACTTTTGGCCCTGAAGAGCTTGCAGTGGCAGAGTCTCCTTCTTCCCAAGTGACAGCAGGCTGCATTCAGATACCACTTTCAAAGTGGGAAACACCCAAATCTTCCACAGTCTGAAGAATAAAGATTTCCTGCTATAGGCTGCCTCATCTCAAAAGACAGATAATTTGAATTATCTTGATAATAATCATAGTGTATTTTGAGCTGCTGGCACTAAAAAGGAGAAGGTATTGTGAAAGACCTGGTGTCACATAAATCTAATATATAAAAAAAAGACATTAAAAAAAGCAGACATTGGTAACAGATAAGGCTTTAGTGAAAAAGATGGTAATGCTGGAACCACATGAATTTTAACCAGAATCTCAAAGAAAAGCAATTCAAGAGGGAAAAAAAAAATCCATAAATAATGAGGAACATGGCAAAAGCTGAATAAGTAGAAATAGCCATTCTGTTAAAAGGCTGAATAAGCATGTTCTTTGTGAGGGCATGGAAAGGAAAAGACACAACAGCCTGTGTCCTCCGCTCCAGTGATAATTGCCCTGGGAGCTGCAGCCATTCAGCTAAGGGCAGCTCAGGGGCTGAGCCACTTCTCTTCACTATTAAATAAAGTTTTGAAAATCTCTGTGGTCAGAGTCATGAAAGTTTACAAGCTGAGTGCTGAGTGGACAAGGGGCTTTCCACAGTAAGGCAGAAAGCTCCTTAAAACACATGTTTTCTCCAAAAGTCTAGATGTTACCCTCTGCTGCATCCTGAATTCTTCTAATTCCAGATATGACTTCTGGCACTGGAAATTCCCACTGCTGGAGTCAAGTAGGGATGAGCAGGAGGTTGTACTCAGGATAAAAATAGTCAGACAAAACTAGGTCGCTTCCTTATCCCATCTGATCTTTCCTGGGATGAAAGTCCATAGTTTTCTTGCATCTCCATAGCAGGGATGGATCAGCTCTGACTCACAGCTTCAACCCACACACACTTCTCCAGGGTTTGAGAGGCACCATTGGGGGATACCAGAGCGCCCATGGAGCCTGACTTTCAGACACCCACTGGGTACTTCCAAGCTTTGTGTCTGTTTCAGGAGCATATCTGAAGACACTGTTTTCCCAGTGCCCATGTGTCATCATGCTGCCTCCAACAGAACTGCCTACAATCAATAATGCTTTATATCCTAAGACATTCATTTGTCAAACATGGCCACAGGAGTGTCTTATTTAGAATTAATTCCAGTGTCTGGGTTTAGCTCCATGTAGAGCAGCATGGCAAGTTAACCTTGTACTCTTTGGACCAAATTTCTGTCTATGGATGGCAGTAGTTCCCTCAGAGATTAATTCAGCAACTTGCATGATGCTTTCTTCCTGAAAATTCAGATCAATAGAAGTTAATTATCCTTATTGATGCAAGATTAGAAGAGATGTGTGAATAAAATCCAGCCCATCTGAGTACTTCCTTGGTAACTTATCTCTGTCTCCTCCATCTCACCTGTCACAAGCAGCTGAGCAGGATGGGTGGGCACAATGCAGGGCAAAGGGATGCTCCTCACAGCCCACAGCATAAGAGCTATTTTTCTTTGCATACTCCCCATGCCAAGTCAGAAAGTCAAACAGATTCCTACTGTCCAGGTAACATGGCAGTGTTTGCTGATGTCAAGGAAATTAATTTCATGATGTTATTTACCTAACTAGATACAATTAATTCAGTAGCATGGTGTTGCCCCGGGACAACACCTGGGGCAACACCATGCACCCTCTGCATTTTCACAGAATCCCAGCATGGTGGGGGTTGGAAGGGACCTCTAGGGATCATTTAGTCCAACCCTTCTACTGAAGCAGGTTGCCCAGGATAACAATATCTAGGTGGGTTTGGAATCTCTCCAAAGAAGAAGCCTCCACAACCTCTCTGGGAAGGCTGCTCCAGGGCTCCAGCTTCCTTATTTTTCTGGCCTTGTGGATGAACAGGCAGCAGAGGAATGTTTCTTGTGCCAGCACATCTTCCAAGTGTTCTGGACCACACATTTACACTGTGCACCACAACATGGGAAAGAGCTACTGGGTCTGGCAGAGGACATCTGTCCTCACATTCAAGGTACTCCCTTCTCATGCTGTAGCATAGAGCCCAGGCACCTACTGACCCCAAGAATGGGCTCAGGCCAATTCAGCCCTGAAATTTTGTGAAAAATCCCTTGATTTTAACCCTACCACTGGTGGTTGCCAGGAAGGCATGCAAAAAGAAGAAAGAACAACCAACCAACCAAAAAAAAGAATCCCAAAGCACTGTGTATAGCAGACTGTAAGCTTTTTGTACTGACACACTATAGACTGTTCCAAATCAATTCAGACTGTAATTTTCTTTAGCTTTTTAATATTAGTACCTATTACCCAGCAATATGCACATATTACTTGCTGGGACAGTCTCCTCTACTGCATGCAACAAAATCCTGTTCACTGGTCCCTAGGCAACCACTTAGAACAAACTAATTAGTAGCTACAAATTCACACATATCCATCAAAATAAGATCCATCTTAATGTAAGGTTGCTTCAGTAACTTCTATGCTTGAAAACTTGTATTTAAGCTTCCCTGAAAAAAATGATACTAATTTAAAGATTGGTTTTAAAAAGAAGTTTGAGAAGAGTCTCATCATGAAATTCTATTTAAAAAAAAAAAAAGGTAGGATATTCCAGCATGAACACCAGAAGAATAAAAAAAAAAAAAAATCAGATCCTGACCCAGATCCTGTCCCAGACAGAGCTGGGAAGGTTGGCTCTGGATCTGAGGTCTGCTATACAAGCAGTCCCCAACAGGCAGACAAACTAATGTGCCTCCCTCATCAGATTCTGTGTCAGCCACAGCTGACTCTATTTACTTTTTGCCCAGAGGAGGAACTGGGAGCAGAAGGGGAAAAAAAAAACACCTTCATTGATATTCACAATGATGTCTTACATGGCCAGCATTGTTTTTGTCCAAGAGAGCTCTTTCAGAAAATGGGAAAAAACGAGTGATTAGGTGGAAGAATGGCCATCAGGAGTGAAGAAAGGACCCTGTTGTGAAGGAAGGGGCTGTATTTCTCTGTCTGTTAAAGTGCCATGAATCATTTTGATTGCTCTGTGTATATCTGGTAACAGAAAAGGGAGGTGGACTCAGTTTGGGTACTGGCAGGGGGAGAGGTAAAGAGAAAACAGGTTTCTACCTTAGGTAAGCTAAGTGCCAAGTGAGACATCTCTAATGATGAAGGCAGGCTGGTTCAAATTGCAGCTGGCAAGAAACAGTTCTCTCACCCTGATGGTGAGAAGAGGTAGAATTCCTCCTTGTCCTCATTTCCACACAAAAGAAATGATGTCTTGAACGTAAAGCACACTCTGCTCCAGCCCAAGGTGCTGTGCTGGGTGTAGGAGCTCACCATGAATGAAAACACAGCCACTGAGCTTTGTAAAGAGAGAAACCATCCCCGGGTGTCTGCCTAGCTGGGCTGGTGTTGGCATTTCCCAAGCCCTGAGCACAAACACCCTCACCCCATCCATCCGGCCCCACGGCTGGGCAGGCAGGAAGGAGCAATGCCAGCTGGCTGCCTGCTAAGGCTTTCCAGCAGTGAGAAACCACTCTGCCTGCATTGCTGCCCAGGGCCCCTGTCGCATTTTGATTGATTCCTCATCACCAGGGCTGAGAACTTGGCTGGGAGGGGAGGAGGAGAAGCTGCTCTACCTGAGCTCAGCAGCTCTGGATCTGAAGCACACTTGTATTTTTCAAGCCCTGTCATTGGGAAGAAGATTTCCTCCTCACTTACACATAGGGAGTGTTTTTCCTTGGCTGGTGGAACTCAATTTTGTTTCCAAATGTGGCATTTATCCTGGTGTGAATAATGTCCAAGATAACACAGCTCACAGGAAACTTCTAATTGACCAAGATGTGATTGATTCATTAGGAGGTTTGCACTCTGAATTAAAACAGCATTACCAAAAACATCACTGAAACCCCAGGCTGTCTGGCAAGCAAGTGCTCCAGTGACCCTGATACACAGGTAAGAGATGGTCAGAACTTCTTGCTCCAGATGCTGCCACTTGTGTTTTGGCTGCGGGTTTGCACAGACCAGAAAGAGCCCTTCTCTGAGATCATGGAAGCAAAGGGAATGAAGACTAAGGCAGGAAGGAGTAAAATGAGGAAGGAACATTCATCAATGAGGCTCAAATTCCCTCTAATTAATCATAGAATATAGAGTGGTTTAGGTTGGAAGGGACCTTTAAAGGTCATCTAGTCCAACTCCATTACAGTGAATAGGGACATCTGAAACTAGATAAGGATTGCTCAGAGCCCTGTCCAACCTGACATTGAATGATTCCAGGGATGGAGCATCTACTACCTTTCTGGGCAACCTGGGCCAGTGATTCACCACCTTCAGTGCAAGAAATTTCTTCCTTATATCTAGTCTAAATATCCCTTCTTTTAGTTTAAAACCATCATCCCTTGTCCTGTCACAAGAGGCCCTGATAAAAGATTATCCCCATCTTTCTTACCAAGCCCCATTAAATACTGAAAGGCCACAATAAGATCTTCTCAGAGCCTTCTCCAGGCTGAGCAGTCCTAACGCTCAGTTGCCAGAAACACAGAACACCCATTCCAGAAGCACAGAGCAGAGATCTGGAAGGATCTCAGGGAGCAAGGATGACCCTCAAAGGGAAACCAACTTCTGCCTCCAAATTAAAGGCTGGAGTGGTGCTTGTTGTGACTTACCATCATCTTTGCCTTGGCAAAACCCTTTGATCATCCATGGCCTGCTGTGAGGCAGATTGCTGTCCCAGCTCATTCTTCTTCCTATCTATTCAGAACAAGCCCCATGACCCCATGGATATCCCACTGTTTCTCCAGGCAGCACACATCTGCATGAGCACAGACAAAACCAATGCAGAGGCAACTGGAAAGCCAAGCAAGTGATGGGGACAGCCAGGGAAGAAATTTCACTCCACCAAATGTGAGCACAGGAGCAGCCACCCATCCCTAACTTGGGTTGTGCCACCAGACACAGAGGTCTAGTGCTGAGATTTAGCACTAGATTTGGCAGAGCTAGGTAATGGCTGGACTTGATGATCTGAAAGGTCTTTTCCAATCAAAATGTTCCTGTGATTCTATAGGGGGTCCACCTGATGATGCCCAGCAAGCTCAATGCTCTATCCAGTTGCAGAGGGGAAAAGATACACTGCTGGGAGAGGAGCATTGTGAAACTGGGATTTCCAGATCAGCAGACACTGAGGTGACCAAATGTAGTGGTTGAAAACCAGACACAGCCATCACTGGCAGGGCTCAGATCAGTGCTGGGTGTTTTTCTAGCCCAGAGCTGCCCTGTGCCAAGTGTCAGAGAGGAGACACAAGTGGCCTTACAGCTGTGGTGAACTTTATCAGGTTTTCAGCAGGAAAAAGAGGGTGATCTGCTCACAAGAGCAGCCTTGTGAGACTGCACATGTCCCCACCTTTCCAGACAGTCAGAAGTGGAAGAGATTTTTCCTCTCTTTTGTGTGTGCAGTCGCTATTTAATGTAAATGCACTTACCAGAAATTGAATAACTCCCACGCCAGTAATTTTATACCCACCCAACATTTGAATTATGAATGCAATAATCTGCAGCACCACACGTTACCAGGCAAGGCTAGAATTCCCGAAGCGGGAAAAAGCTATTTTTAGACCTTGCAAGGCTGAATTTTTTACTAGATGTAGGAATTTGCTTCTTTCTGCTGCCTCGGGGGTTAATTTGCATTAAAAGTTTCAGGGTTCTGTTTTTCAGACTCTTGGGTGGGGCCTGGTCAAACCCTGTCAAAACAAAACAGCTACTTTCTGCCACCCACCCACCGCCGGGGAAAGGGTGCTGGAAGGAACCTCTCTATGTGGCTCTGCAGCTCAGCAGGGTGATTGATTGATTGGTTGATTGATTGATTCATGGGGTTACTCTGGGACCACAGAGGAACTGGTGTTTTGAGGACATCCTCCAGCTGAGATGTAACCTGGCTCAGGAGTTGTGTGTGCCCTTCCTCAAACAGGAGCCGTGCTAGCCCTGGCTGAATCATTCCATTTTCAGTCTCTGTAGCTGGCAGCAGTTGTGTAATGTTGCTGCCTAGAGATTTCACAGAGGATGCTCTTGACTCATATTTGCAAATGCCATTTAAATTTGTTGCTTATTTTCTTCTCTGGTTCGTTCTGTTTGGGTTTCATTCGTTTGTTTGTTTTCACATTGCAGGGACTTAGTGTTTTGCTTGTTGCTCTTCTTCGATGTGTGGTACCCAGGAGAGACCAAACCACAGTGCAAATCTCTTGTTATCCAGTTGTAGGTGGCAATAGCAGAAAATAAATGAGACAGAGAAAAAGATCAGATGTACTACAATAACCAGAAGCTGCTTTCTGCTGGGACCCATGAGAGGTCTGTGTCATCTAGAGCACAGAGGAAACACTGGGTCAAGATGAGCAGCTCAGGAGTGGATCAGGTTTTGAATCACATGAAGGCATTTACCAGCAAGGCTGATAATAACCACTTGGTGAGATGTGATGCTCCTTCCAAATCAGGACTGTAGAGTAACACCTTCCATGCCAAGCTCTGTCTAGGATTACAGCAGGGTGAGAAAACCCACACCTAGCACTCTCTTCTCCAGACAAATCACCCCATCACCATTTCTTAATCAAACACTGCCCAAATGGGAATGTTAGTACCAGCTCATCTGCCCAAACCCAGCTGTGTGGCTGCTCAATAGCAAAAGCCACCATTATTCTGTCTCTAAATATCGTATGGACCTGTAGGAGCCCAGGTTCCCCAATAGCCCACAAAGGGACCTGCATTTCCTCCCCTGTGCAAAGAAATGCACTGCTTTCCCTGATGCCATCAGGTTTTGGTTGTGCTTGGGTTAAAAAGAAAAAAATAAAAGAAAATGAAGAAGAAAAAGATTGTGGCAAATGGAGATGCAATTCTTTTCAAATGCTGTCTCTTTTGAGAAGTAGCAGCACAAACATTATGTGAAGATCAAAGAGGAAAGAGACTGCACTCAGGGACAACTCCAAAATAATATGGGGCAGTTGCTGAGCAACTCTCCAATGCAAAGTATTTGCTATCTTCTGGTACCTTCCCCAGCTGCAGAAGAGGAATGGTATCTAGAGAGAGTCCTTGTGATTGCCTGAGCACAGTTAGATCTGAGGTATTTGCAAACAGTTCCTATCAATCAACCTCAGGCCATTGATCTTACATCTAAAGCACTTACTGAAAAATAAACTATGCTTTTTTGATCTCATCAACTATTAAGGATTCTTTTCTGAGGCTGGGTAAATAAAATTCTTCTATCAGAACTTGCGTAATAATTATTCTGGACACACAATGGACCAAATCCTGAGTGTGATATGAAGCAATGACTCAGAAACCAGAGGCTGATTTCTTTTTCTCTGGCCCTCTTATATTCCCTGTTAGAATAGCTAGTCTTTAACCAAGCTGCTGACATGATTTGATGCACAATGCCAAATGAATTCCCTAATCAGGGTATTGTCTGTTCTCTCCCAAGCACATGTGTCATGCAGATCTGCTGGCTTCAGTGTGGCACCCTAGGATTTTACCTTTCTCCTCCTGCAGTTGGTTCATCCCTGTTCTGCTTTTCTGAAGCTGTTCCTTCTCTGTCTAGTTGCAAAAATGCTTTTTGTCCTCCAAGAAGGGGCAACAAGTCTCCATCCATGGGGATCTTCCAGCTTCAGGATTGCACTGATGCTATCAAGCAGCCTATGGCCACAGAGGCAGACACCATGACAACTCCATTGCAGGGTTGGAACCTAAGTCAGGTGATCATCATCCTTTGCTCCTACTGGGGTCTCTGGGGAGGAGATGTTCAGATCCCTGATAGCCATGGAAATATGTCACTTCCTCTCCTTTTGTCACAGAAGTGAATAAACTTGAGGCTTCAAAAAGTGAGGAATTAGCGAGGCTGCCTTGGGGCTGACACAGGTGAGCTGGTCTGGGAAGCAGGTCTCTGTGCTCAGCTCTTCACCAACATCCATGTGGCTGTGGAGGCTGTGGCCCAGTTCTTGCAACTGCTTGGCACACATGGAGCAACACAGAGGAAAAGTCCAGAGCTCTCCTGATTTCCACCCCAGCCTGAAGAAACAGAGGCATTCTACTTTTCTATCATCCTCTTCAGCCAGGCAGGATGGAGATTAGGCTCAGCATCACACCATACACCCCAGGAAGAGTCCCCATGAGCATCCCTGGAGCAGGGTCAGCCACAGGATCGGGAGCTGGCTGAGACCCCACGCAATATTTCTTCCCAGGGGATAGACTAGAAGCAAAACAGATGCTTGACCCACACTGACACTGGCAGGGCAGGGCTTGCCCTGCTATTTCCTAGTGCTTTTTTTAAAACTACCCCTTTGAAGGCATCACAGCCAGCTCAGCTCTGCCTCTTGGATGCTGGCACGCAGCCACCCTTTAATTAAGTCTGCTACTATGTCTAGTGCTGGTGGCAGCACTTCAGGGCAGCACCCAGGCTGTGGGAATCAGTGCAGTAGATAGGGTGCTGAGGAACTGTGTGATGGCTTAGGCATTTGGGCTCATATGCCAGAGTAAGAGTGTCAATATTGTCACCCTCACTGAGTAGATCAGCTGGTGAGCACTGATCCAGCCAGGGCATGATAAAACTCCTTTGCCTGCAAAGAAGAGGGTGGCTGGAGCAGAGAGCATTGGTTTGAAACCCAGCACTTCAGGGGCAACCCACACATCAGGGGCTACCACTGGTCCATGCCCAGCTGAAGTGGGGCTGAGCTGAGCTTCCAACCTGGGTGAAATGAGCAGGGACTGAGGAAAGCACAGGTTTGGTATCTCTCACTGCACTGGAAACCAGACTACAGGTCAAGTCTGGGTAGTTTTGCCTCCACTTGTGGGTGCTCTGCATGCAGCAGCTCAGATTCACACTGTATCACAAACATATTGGTAATATTTGAGCCTGGCCAGCTGCATTTCACTGTTACGGAGTCTCTCCGCAAAATGCAATTTTATTCTGGTGCATTCCTCAACCTCACTTCTACTCTCACAGCCTCCTGGGAGGAGAGGTCTGTTCCTCTCCTGTCCACCCAGTTGCTGTGGTTGTGCAACCCCAGGACTGTATTTTTTTATGCCAGTGTACAATGACTTAGCACAGGACACAGTGCTGAGGCATAGCAAAGTGTGTGCCACCTCAAACCCAGCTTTGCAGCAACCACCACACTGCAAATCCTGGTCCCCACTGTCAGACATGTCCTGCAGAAGCTGTCAAAGCTGACTTGGACACTTTGGAAAATCACCCTCACACTGCTAAATGTTCTGGGATCCTGGCTGGGATGTGGGACTCTGCCTCCACCAAGTGATCAGCAGAAAGAAGAGAAGAGAAGAGGCTGCTCAAGGCAGCACTTGTGTAACTGCAAACTGGTGTGCATCAGCCTGCAATTTGTATTCTGCCTCTTGATCTTCATCAGCTGTACCCTGCTGCCCTGGAGGAGCTAATGGCTCCCTTGTCCCCACAAGGCAGGCTGATTTGATCTGCTCTGCTCACAGATAATGCCACAGAGAGAGCTGTATTGCAATTAAATATTTTCCTCACTCTGCTGAAGAGAAGCAGGAAGAGCTAACAGGATGTGTAAGGGAGATAATTACAGGCAAGAAATTACAGGCACAGCCCTCCCTCCTTGTCCTCACACTGCTCTTTCCACTACTCCACACTTGCCATGAGCCTGATACAGCAACTGGAGCTGTGAAGATGATGAGCAGAGCAACAGAAAAGCTCTTTGAAGCACATCCCTTGAAGCTCCATCAATCCTGATCATCTCTCCAAGGCATACTTCTGCAGGGCTGCATGGCAAGGGTAGGGAGGGGAGGTGGACTTCAGCTGGTCTGAGCCTGTCTTCACAGGAGAGGTGCTCCAGCCCTCTGAACATCTTTGTGGCCCTCCCTTCTGGACCCACTCCAGCAGGTCCATGACCTTCCTGTGTTGAGGACTCCGATGCTGGACACAGTACTCCAGGTGAGGAAGAGCAGAGCGAAAAAGCAGAATCACCTCTCTTGACCTGCTGGCCACACTTCTTTTGATGCAGGCCAGGATGTGATTTGCCTTCTGGACTCAAGTGCCCATTGCTGAATCACATTCAGCTTCTCATCCACCAGCACCCCCAAGTCCTTTTCTGCAGGGCTGCTCTCAACCTCATCATGCCCCAGCCTGTACTGATAATGAAGCTTGCCCTGACCTAGCTCCAGGGAGCACCCCTCTGCCCACAGGGAATTGCTGCTTTTTCTCTCCCTCACTGTCTGATTGGCAAATAAGAAAATCACCTCTGTGACCACAGAGATACTCCCTGGGAACCGTGGGAGCTGTAACCAGAGAAAACCTCACCAGCCTCACCCCAGGTGCAGGTCTTAATCTCATTCCTGTTTTTACTGCTCACTATTCCATTTTCCAAGCAAATTATTGAGGAATCCTTCACCCACCCAGTACCAACCCAACCTTCATCAGTTAATGCCACCCACAAAACTGCACAACAGAGTTTTGTGTCTGGTTGACATTCATTTTCAAGCTTCCCTGGGTCTTGTAGGCAGTGTGAAAGAAAGGAAAGAAGAACAAAAGAGACAGGTGGGGAATTCTTCCTCGCTTCACTGCCCTGCCAACAGGCGATGTTTTACAGCCGCCAAGCAGCACACAGGTGTGGGAAGTGGCAGGGTAAGAGGAGTGGGCACTGCTTGTGGGATAAACAGGCAAGCTTTAGCAGGCGAAAAGAAGACCTGGCTCCTGATATCCCCCAAGTTCTTGCTCCTGTGCGCTCTTGCGCTACAGAACACAGGAAAACCACTGACTGACTGTCTTCTCCTGGAGGTGCAGGATCCAATCAGTGACCTTGTGCATTACCAGCCAACAACCAGGGGGAAGACAGAAAACATCCTTCAGAGGGAAGATGCAGCTCCTGCGCATCTTGTTTTTCCACAGCTCTTGTGTGATTCAGTGCCTCAATTCACAGCAGACACAACTAACGCTCTTCCTTGTTCTCAGCTTCTCCCACCTCCCATACAGCTGCACCCTGGTTAAGCAGAGGTGAGGCTGCCAGAACACACTAACTGCAGAGGGGAGGACTCTCAGTTTCCCTTTCTTTCCCATTATTTGTTCCAAGATGTTCTGAACTCTGCTAAGATTACAGTGACTGTTACGTTAAGTGGAAGCTCTGCAGCATTTGGCTTATTGGAGGGGTTTCAAAAGAAGGATCATAAACACAGCCAGGAAGATGAGACTCCTGTTACTTACAGAAGCATCAAATCCCTCTTTACAGAGGAGCAGCTCAGAAACCTCAGCAAACACTGGGCTGGGTGGTCAGGTGGATTTTGTTGCTACAACACTGTTTGCTGGAAGCCAGCCCAATAAACAAACCTGCTGCAGTTCAGCTCCTCTCCAGACCCTGGAGGGTTCTGGTTCCTTTGCCCTGTACTGTTGCTCTCTGAACAAATCTGACTCCAAACTGGCTTGTCTGGAGGCCAAAGCACCTCCAGAAAAGTAGATTTGGGCTTGGAAGGGGAGGGCAGCAGACAACAGCACAGGCAAAATCATCCTGAGCATTGTTGCAGCTTTTCCTGCAGTGAGCTGATGCTTCCTAAATGCTTTGTTTTCCTCCTGTCACTGTGTCCCTTTTAATCCCTCTTTCCCATGCTTTTGTAGTCAGATGCCTGACAAACTCTCTATTAGTCTCTGCTGCCTTCTAACAAATATCAAAAGGAAGCCTGAAGAGATGAGGAATCAGAGATCAGGACCTAGAGCAATAGCTAACAGAAGAGAATACATTAGACACGCCGAGGCTCAACAAGAGATACGTTTTCTGTCTCCTTTGTTAGATGTAAGGGCAGGCTCAGTGCTGTCACAGGCAGCCAGAGACGGGGTTGAGACCGAGCTTGTTATAAGAAAATCCAGAAGTCGGGGAAAATCCTTGTCCAGATGAAGGTCTTTCTAAATTATTCTGATCTGGACACTGCAGGTGGCTGGGGCTTTGGAAAGAAACGGGGAGGTGTGGGGGGGAGCAGTATCCCTCTGCCAGCAAACTTGTAGCTGGGGGGTGGAGCAGAATCTGGCCTCTTCAAACACAGGAAAAAAGGGTCATGGTGGATCTCAGGGAGTGGGACAAGGAACTTGGCAGAGCTGCTGAGGGCTGGAAGGACAGGAATACTTGGTCCCCTCTCCCCAGGGTACCTTCCCTCAGAGAAAAAGCACTTGATATCTTACTGTGAAGCTGTTAGACCTTGCAACCTTTCCCAGAGTGCCCTTGAAAGTGCTTTGGAGGCTCAGCCGCTTGAAATTCCTGCTAAGAGAGGCAATAGCAGCACCTCCAGTAATTTCTGCCTGACCTTCCCCCCTGAGATCCCTCAGGAGAAGGGTCAGCTCAGGATGCCTGTCTGATGAAGGTGCTGGTCACAGCCCATAATTGTACAGCAATTTTTTGGACAGACAGCTTTAGTCCATCCAAGCCAGCTCTGCCTTTTTCTTCACTTGTACCTCCCCAGCATCTCCTCCTTGCCCTCTTGTGCAGCAGAGCAGAGCTCTCCTGTCCTCACTTCTCTAGAACAACCCACACACCTCAGATGAGATCTCCAGTCAGCATAGAGGTCACTGTTGAGAAGCCAAGTACCCATCCCATGACTCTAGGAGTGCAGGGTCAGGTCATTCTCAGGGGCTGCATGTGAACAGGAGACTCTTCTGTTTCTCATGGCTGGCTCAGGTAAAGCATGCCCTACTCTGAAGAAGTGCAGTCCAGCCTGGAACAGCAGAGATTGCCTTGCCTGCATGGCAGAGGGACTTCTCCTGAAGCAGGTGTCTTGGTGAATGGGAGTTCTGTCCACAGGACCTGGAGAAATGCTGCTGCTGCATCATTCCATGGGAGCCACTGCAGAGGGAGAGAATAACAACAGTCTTCAGTCTCTCTTGGCTAGACACTGTCCAGCAGCCTGGAGATATCAGGCTTCATTATCAGGGGCTTTGCAGAAGTCACACAGTCAAATAAACAAGTTAAAGATAGCTAGACTGCTGATTTTCCTCATCTCAGCAACAAAGATCTTGCTTGCCTTCTGCTCTTCAGAGAAATACCTTTCCCCCTCTGCTGGGCTGCTTTTACAACCTCCTATGTTTGGGAAAGATGTACCAGACAGTGAATCCAGAGTTCTTTAAGTCAGAATTTTCTGACTTACAGAAAAATCCCTCAAATACTGTGCCAGAAGGACCCTCCAGCTTGTGAGATAATGAGCACTTGATGGGAATATTTGGGAACAGGTTCTCTGTCAGCTACATTGGCATGGTCCTGAAGCAACTCTTGCTGCAGTCAAGTTGTGCAGAGACAACAGCAAAGTACTCTTTGCTTCTGCTTGGAGGTGACCTGGCAGAATGAGGGCTACATTGTCCTCTCTGATGCACACCATAAATTAATGCAGCTGCATCTTTGTAAGGGAGAGAGAATGGGGCCCACGTTGAGCAGCAGTAATGAATTACACTGAATTAAATTTTGATACATATTAGAGATATGTTAGTTACTATATAAAGTAATATTCTTAATTAGCCCAGGAAGTCTGTTGAATATTACATGAGGTTACCAATGGGTTCCTTGCCTCCAGGCCCCCGTGGGCCAGCGGGAAGCAAGGGAGCTGACA
The DNA here is from genome assembly GCF_027791375.1 of Indicator indicator. Classification (NCBI taxonomy): domain Eukaryota; kingdom Metazoa; phylum Chordata; class Aves; order Piciformes; family Indicatoridae; genus Indicator; species Indicator indicator. The sequence goes on along the minus strand of NC_072033.1, from coordinate 12,002,727 downwards.
TTTGTAGGTCTTCTCCCATGAGAACCTCGTGGTAGCTCTGAAGCAAACCATGGACTCCATAAGTGGGCTTGAACTCTACCTCTCTAATTGCTTGGTGTCACAAAGTTGTATGAAGTTTGATGAACATTCAGGACCACACAGGGCTGCAGCCTGAGCCAAAGCCCAGAGAAACCCAGCTCATTTCTCTACAGCTGCTCTGGTTTTCCATCTGCCTGGGAGCAGCTCTGGCTTCAATTAGAAATTATTGAGTCCTTCTCAAATGTCCTTACATCACTCCTAACCCATACCACTTAGTGCCATCAAGAGTATTAGGAATGAAGCCCAGTCCTGCTTCTTAAACCATCCCCTGATGGAGTACCAAATTTAACAGACAGATCTTCAGCAGAGCTTTAACATTTACTCCGCCGTGTGACAGAATGCTTCCAGCCTGGGTGGTAGCTGCCGTGCATGGATATGATGTTGTGTTACTCACACCCTAATGGCTGTCTCTCTCTGAAAACATCCAGTGGTCTCAACAGCTGCCACCAACTTGGTCCAAGCTGACAGATGCAGGATGACTTTTGTTTTCATTCCCCTTGTGCTCTGAAATTTTCATTTCAAAAAAGCAATATTGAATTGGCCTTGACAAGAACCAGGTGTTCATTCTGATCAGACAGTGACTTCATTACTAATGGTGTTACTCAGCCTGCTCTGCTGGGTTTCCTCCCCCGGAGCAGCTAAACTCAGCATTTTCATGCTCACAAATTGTGGTGGATTTGCAGAAGACCAGAAATGTGATTTTTCTTTGATGACAATGTGATTTGTAACTGCAAGGAGTTAGTACCCAAGAAGCCAAAACCAGTCACAGCAGTTTGGGATAAGTCCAGCTACAAACAGTTTTGCTGCACAAAAGGACATTTTGGATACTTTAGGAGCATGGATTTGAGTGGTACAGCTACATCTGGGAACAGAGAGGGAAGGAAGGAGAGAAAAGTTTGAAGAAAGGAAATACTGAAAAGGTGCTGGGCTTATTCTGAACAGAGATGGACACATACCATGTCCAGGCTGAGGGCAGTTTCCTTCCAGCATTTGTGGTCCTTCTCAGGCCCAGGGAGGTGGTGGAGTCACCATCCCTGGAGGTGTTCAAGAGGGGATTGGACGTGGCACTTGGTGCCATGGTTTAGATAGTCGTGAGGTGTAGGGTGACAGGTTGGACTCGATGATCCTTGAGGTCTCTTCCAACCTTCTTGATTCTTGATTCTTGATTCTTGAAACTGCTGGTGGTACTGTGCAATACAGCTCTCAGCACATCCTGCTTTGAGAATAGAGATGTTCCTGCTCTTCCTAACTTTCTGAAAGCTGATTCACAGGGCATTAGCATTTCTGAAGACTATTCCTGTCATTATCATCTTTTTCCAACATAGCCTTACTTAATTAAGTCCTTTGTAGTATGGTAGGAAAAGACCTGGTCTCACCAGCAGAAGCCGTTTTGACATCTGGTTGAGCAGCAAGGTGAAGAACACCTAGCAACTGATTTTGTGATGTCCCATCCAGGTTTGGATTGCTATGCTGCTTTACTGTCCTAATAGCTCTCCAAGTTTGACAGACAAGTTGCTGTTTGGTTTGGTCTTAAAAGAGAAAGATATATCAAAGAGTAGCATTTCACTGAAAAGGCATCTGTAGAATGTGAAATGCTCCTTTGGTGTTTTCTGTGTCCTATCCTCTTATGCTACATTTAAAAAATTTATATCAGGGGTTGGCTTCCCTGTTTGTGTGGTAGCTTGGTGGTCTGGCAAAGCAGGAGCTCCTCCAGAGATTTCATCCTCAGCCACTCTGGGATCTCTTTTCTCTGTCACACTGCCCTTACCCTCACCCATGCGTGCTGCCAGCTTGCAAGGAGATCTCAAAAAAGGGAATTTTCCAAACTGAATAAACATCTCCCATGATGAAAGGCAGAAGAAAGGGAAATAAAACAAAGGGATGGGTTTCATAGTGACAGATACTTGTGTGAATGCCAGAGCACTTTCAACGCTCATCATAAAGACATGAACACAAAGAGGTTTTTTAATCATCTCTCTCTTTAAAGTTTGTTTCACAGAGAAAGTAATTTCCTGGGACATAAATAAGCAAAGGAAAAACTACAATTCATGCACAGCAGTAAGAGCATCTCTCCTGGAGATTTGGAGCTCACATTGCCTCCAGCCTTGCACAGCCTCGTTGTGTTCCGGATAAGCAAACTCCTGGTGTGGAAACTCTGCCTCCATGGAAAAACAAAGACAAACAGATCAAAGAGAAGGTGTCAAGAAAGCTCTCGTTTCCCTATTTAATGTTACTGATGCTAATGTGTCCCCTCATGTCCACAACTCTGGATTTGGGACACAGCTGCCCTCACTGTGTGATTGCAGTGATGTGTATCAAAACCTGTACCAAAGTGCAAATTCTCCATTGTCAGGTGGGAGGAGGCTGATCAACGTCCAGGGACTTTTACTTCTGTCCGTACTGGTTATGAATAACCCCTCTTCATTAGCACTTCATTTACTACCTTTATTTGATTTATTCCAGGAGAAACAGGAGTTTCTATCTCTCCTCCTCATGAAGAAACAGGTGAGAGCAATGGATGGGCACACACATGTGTGCCAGCACAGCTGAGCTCATCCATGGATGGGATGCTTTGCCCACTCATCTGTGCCCCACAACAGAGGCACTGCTGATATCAAAGCAACATAGGATTCTTGAGCTGCAGTCAAGCACATCAGTGCAAGCACACAATTATAGATGTGCCTGGAGTAGAGGGACTGGAGTAGGTTTTTAGACCTTTTCAGCCATCTGCTGCCTCCTGGAGTCAGGGCTATTTGCACACAGAATCTGAGTGCCAGTTGGTTTGGAATAGGATGTCTATGGAATAGGATGTCTATGAAATTGGTGTCAGGACATACCTCCTAGAGTGGGGAGCAATCCAGCTCCTTGCTGGTAGATTTTTTGGTTCATTAGAAAGGTAATATCTAGATATCTAGGTGGCAAAGTGTGGTCAGACTCATAGGTTGGGCTGAAGAGGAACTTCTTTACAGTGAGGGTGCTGGAGCCCTGGAGCAGGCTGCCCAGAATGGTTATGTAGCCACCTTCTCTGGAAACTTGTCAAAACCCACCTGGATGCATTCCTGTGTGGGCTACTCCAGGTGATTCTGCTTTTGGCAGGGGGGTTGGACTCAATGATCTCTGGAAGTCCCTTCCAACCTCTAATATTCTGTGATTCTGTGATAAGGAGGGTCTAACAGATGCTAAGAACTTGAACAAGCTTCTAACAAATTCTTAGCGTCTCTACATCACTACTCAGAAGCTGAAAACAGGTTTTGGAGCATGGTTCTCCACATCCAGTGTTTTGGCATATGTATCTCGAGATTTTCATGAATTGCAAATAAATGCCTGAGGTAACCAGTGACAGTGGTCCAAGACAAAAGAACTGCATGGGTAATAGGCTCTGATTTGACATGGACTATAGCACATACCTTGTAGCTCAAAGAATCCCTTGAGTGAAAACATCTTGGACTGGGTGTTTAATAAATCTGTAGTGTTTTTACAGTCTGGGAATGATGGGCATTTTGTTAAAACTAAGGATGCTAAATTTTAGAAAGGAGAAAATTAAACCTGGCCTGTTGAAGAAGGTGCCCCACTAGGAAGAGCAGAGCCCAGCACTGTGTCTTTGGTGGCCAGTATAATCAAACTTATTGGGACACAAGTTCTTGGAGAAGGCAGAACTTGTCCATATCTCCTCTGTCCAGCTTGTAAATCTATGTGTAATTCTGCAAGTCACAGGAGAAAACATAACTGAGATGCTGAACAGAGGAAATATATCTGTGCAAAAGAAACTCCAAACTGGTCTCCACAGGATCTCCAAACTAGAATGATAAACAGCAGTCACAGAAGCAGTGGCACTGAGCCACATGCACACAAAGCATGTGCAAAACACTCCAGGAGTCAGACTGATGTTGTGGTTATCCACAGTCACCAGTACCAAGCAGAAAGGCAATGGTGATCAGCAAGGCTTAGCAAAACCAGCAGCAGTTGATGGCCCTCAGGCTCTGCAATGTGGCAACACAGATTTTTCAGTGCCCAAAATCGAGGACAGGGCTAACTGCTAACTTGTATCCAAAGCTCAAGTTCCCTAAGTACCAGGAGGCTGCAGAAGCTTTTTGTCTCACTCTGAAGGCTTCACATCACAGAGATGCTGCAGAGAACAGCCATCTTACCAAGAGGGTTCTTCATTTCTTACACATTGTCTGCTTGAATGTGAAACAACCTTCAAGTGCAGACTTCTCTTCCACTACAAGGCTGCCTTAAAAATAATCCATGTATTATCCTTGCCTCTTTTGGATGACATAGAAGTTCTGCAGAACCTGAATTCAAACTAAATGCATCTCAAAAATAACGTAGGGAAGGAAGCAGAGAAGGGAGGACAGCTCCCAGCAATTTGCTCACGAATTTCCCAGGAAAAGAACTGCTTTGCAGCAGCAGGGCTGGCTAGAGGTCTTCACCCTTCCTGGGATCTTCTAGGGCTTGTGTAGCTGAGCCATAAGTGTGCATTCAGGAAACACTGAATTACCTCAGCATCCAGACTGGGAGCTGTGGCTCTCCCATTGTCCCACTGCAGCCAGTTGGGATGTCCTGGCAGCAGGTCAGAAGTGCTTAAGAGCAGGTTCACAAGGGAGATCTGGTTTGGGATCTCTGCATCCACTGTCTCTGGTTCCTTCTGTCACAACCTCAAAATAAACAGAACCCAGAATCAGGAAAGCTTATAGCTGAGCTATAGCTCTGGTGACCCAAAAAGATCCCATTTTGGTCCCTCCATCTACACAAGGATTAGCAGTATTCAGGTTCTGAGGCTCTGGAGGCATCCTAGCCCAGAGGAGGACCCCATGGCCTGACTGTAAGGTGACCAATACACCCTGTATGAACATATATAAGCACACATGGGGTATCTACATGTGACATATGTACTGCTTAAGCCAGGTCAAAGTGTAAGCTATCATACCATCTGCTTGCACGTATGTCACCCCTTCCGGGCTGAGTGATTTCCTTTGTGTTATTACCATGATAGAATATTTCCTGAAACTTATTAGAAATAAATTTACTCTTCTGCTGAAGCAAGAGAGAAACGTCACAGCCAAGAAAACTATATTCTGCTAAGCTCTGTCATCTCTTGTCTGTCTAACACTCCTGGCAAATTACTCTGGATAAACAACAAGTGAGATTTGCCCATCTCACATTTTGCAAATCACTTCATCAATTACCTGAGGCACGAAGTAGGCTTTCCACTTTCTATCTGGATGCTGAAAATTCTGACTAATGAATGACAGCTAACAAACAGCAAACAGCTCCTAGGGGTAGTGCTGCAGCGTGCACACAATAATTTGGAATTTAAAAACATCTGTGTGAATACTGATAACTGGATAGCTAAAGATTGCAAATAACACCAGATGGCAGTCACAGAATGAAAGTGGTCTGCAGGTTCATTAAACATCATGAAGTAAAAAAAGCCCTTTGTCCATCACATCTGAGATGAGATGCACAAAATTCAGGTCCTCTCTGTTGTGGCCATGCTGCAGCTGCACAGCCTGGCTGCTCACCACCTTGCTGGCAATTCACTCGGGTGTGTTGTTAAAGCTGATCTTCCTCAAAGCAGCAAGGAAACCATGCATGAAGTTCCTCAGAGCCTCCCAAGGGCACACTGCACCATCCAGCCATTGTCTCAGCAACCAGGAGTTCCTCAAGCCCTTATCCCACTGACCAGCATTTGCTTGCACATGCAGCACCCTCTGCTCTCCCACAAGCCCACAGTGACATCCTCCGTCAGGACATGGCAGCAGCAGGGACTTAGTCCTCTGCTTCGTAGAGTGGCTTGGGGACACTTGGCCACCTGAGGAAGTAGTCACACCATATCCAGCAGCTACAGGTCTGCCTGCCTGCACTGCCCCTGCACAGCTCCTGAAAGAAGAAAGCCTGGATCTGAATGTGGAGTCGGAAAGTTGTTTCTTGCTGGGCAAGTTAACGGACAGGATGAGGCTGATTTTTGCTGGAGGCCACTCTTAGGTGGGTGCCACCACAGGTCACTCTTGCAGGAGTTCTTGGCAGGCTGCCTGCCTGGACTACACTGAGAGATGCTCTCGCTTCCCAGCTCTGCTGGTTGCAAATGACTTACCATGATTTGAAAGAGCCCTTTCAGCCTCCTAGTGGTGGTGTGCTTGAAGAGAAATTCTGTGAGGCTGTAACAGTTCCTGATGTGAAAATAGCTTTTGGAGTCATCAGAAGGTGGCAAACCCCCTGGGCATTATCTTCATGCATGTTTCTGGGTTTGCACAATTTTCTTGTTTTGCTTTTTTGATCTCTGTTCTTCAAAGACATACACAACTTATCAGACTTCCCCAGAAAGAAAGGTGCTTGGCCAGGGTCTCTAGTCAGTATCCTTCTCCAGTTTCCAATGCTGCTGTCCAGCACATCCTCATGGAATTCTCCAAAGGGGGGATTGTAGTGAGCCCATCCTGCCTGTGACATGACACTGGTGAAGAAGTTTCCAGTCCTGCAGTCTGGAGCAGGTGCTGGGTGCAGGGGTTTTACTGGAGTGGTAACTTCATCCTGGAGCATCATCAACTGCAGAAAGCATTCAAACAAAAGCTATTTCCTTTAGCTGTGAAAAACTAAACAGGTGGAAGGAAGAGGGAGCATGAATCACCTCTCAGGAGCTGTGACTGTGGGCAGGGACTCTGGTTTTAAGATCAAGTGACTTGGTCAAGAATCTGGTGCTCCCAGGAAGCTTTACCTCTTCCTCCTGTTGCCAGTAAGGAGCGTGGGCGAAAGTATTACCCTCCTCACTCCAACTGCCTGGAGAGCACTGCTGATTTAAAGACAAGTTAAGCCTTGACCTCTGCTCCTCTCCATCGAGGCAGAGACCCCAAGTCAAGAACCAGAAGCACTCTCCTCTGACTTCTGGGGGATTCTTTGGGGAGATGCAGAAACGTTCCTGTGGGGAATGCAAGGATACTCTGGGAAAATTCAAGGATGCTCCTGGGTTGAGGGGGAAGGAGAAGTGTAAGGAAGTTCTAGAGGGGTGCAGGGATGCTCCTGATTTGAGAGGGCAGTGAGGGATGTAGGGATGTTCAGGAAAGATTCAGGGTTGCTCTGGAAGGATGCAGGGATGCTCTAGGGCGGATTCGGGGATGCTCTGGGGGATTTGGTTTTGCTCTGGAGGGATGCAGAGGTGCTCCGGGGGGCGCGGGGATGCTGAGGGCTGGAGTGCCAGCGGGGCGGGGAGGGGGCCGGGCCAGGGAGGGGCGATAGCTCCGCAGCTGCGGTTGCGGCGCGGAGCGGCGGGGCCATGGAGAGCGGCGGGGGGCTGAACGGCTCCGCCGCTACCACCACCACCGGGCGCTTCGCCGCCGGCGGCACAGCTGCTCTGGCCGCGCTGATGGCCCTGCTGATCGCCGTCACCGTCGCCGGTAACGCGCTGGTGATGCTTGCCTTCGTAGCGGACTCCAGCCTGCGCACCCAGAACAACTTCTTCCTCCTCAACCTGGCCATCTCGGATTTCCTAGTAGGTAAAGTGCCGTCCCCCAGGGCTCCGCGCCCGCCCCGCCGCTGCCCGCTCCAGCAACAACTTCTCGGGCTGCCGTCTGCCTTGTTGCCCTGTGGTCCCCACACTGGTACTCTCGGGGTCCGCTCCAGGGATGTTCCGCTCTTGCTCCTCACGCCCTCCCGCACCCCCAGGGTCCGGCGGTGCCCTGCTCCCGTCCCCCGACGCCCTCCCGCACACCCGGGGTTCCCTCCCAACACCCCGCGGCTGCTCCCTCCATGCGGGGAGCGGGGAAAGGATCCCGCTCGGCGCCCGAGGCTCCCCGCCTGGGCAGCCAGCATGCGACCTCCCTCTTGTCGATGGAAACAGACTCCTCTGTTTGCAGGTGCCTTCTGCATTCCCTTGTATGTGCCATATGTGCTGACGGGGAGATGGATCTTCGGGAGAAGCCTCTGCAAACTCTGGCTGGTAGTTGATTACCTGCTCTGCACCTCTTCAGTCTTCAACATTGTATTGATTAGCTATGACAGATTCCTCTCAGTGACAAGAGCGGTGAGTGCTGTCATGACAGCCGAGAGGGGAACAACAACAACACTCCTCCTGCTTATTCTCCAAATTCTCTGCAATAATTAAAAGCTCTTTAAATCCTCCAGAAATTATGAATCTTTCCGGCTGGTGACAGAAAGCAGTAATTATCCATAAAAACATGAGTTAGCTGTGGCTTCAGATTAGTTTTTCTGGCATAACTAAATGATTGAAGGTTCAGACCCCACTGTGCAGGTGTTCCCTTCCCAGATGACAGGACAGTAGTGCACGAGATAGTCCATGAGATAAGCAGACCTGTACCTAACTTGCAGAGGCTTTATTATCTCCAGAACAAAGAAGCTGATTGCATTTGGACTCCCAACTTCTCCCTGGCTACTGAGGCAGCAGACCGCAGTGCCAGCTTCAGCCAGGCATAGCTCTGAGGTCTCATAGGGTGAAAATGCTCAGCCTCTTGCAGGAGGCAATTCCCAGGCAGATCCATTGTTGTCTGCTTGTTCCCCAGCCCCAAATACAACATGGATTAGCCACAAGGCTCATAGAGAACCAAAGGTAGATGCCCACCTAGCCCAGGAGATGTGTGCCTCTTGCTGGCAGTTACAGAAGGTAGTTGGGGACAACTCAGGCAAGCACTGGGCTACAATCAAATCAGTACATTTCACCTAAGTAGAAGCCATGTCTGGTTTTGGAGCTGAAAGATGAGGCTTCTAAGTCTTCCCTGCAGGAGTGTGATCTATCTAGTGATTGATTGCTCCTGTTGCCTATAGCACATGAATTTGTCAGGCTGCCGGGATATTGCCTAGCAACTTTACCAGGAACACTAACAGTTCGTTTCTGCAAAACCTCCACCAGCTGGGGTGTGTGACCGTACTTAAAGAGACGATTTACCCATTGCAGGTCGCCTACAGAGCCCAGCAAGGCAACACCAGGCGAGCAGTGCTGAAGATGGTGATGGTGTGGGTCCTGGCGTTCCTACTCTACGGGCCTGCCATTATCAGCTGGGAGTACATATCAGGCCAGAGCATCATACCTGCTGGGGAATGCTATGTTGAATTTTTCTACAACTGGTATTTCCTCATGACAGCCTCCACACTGGAGTTTTTCACCCCTTTCATCAGCGTGATGTTTTTCAACCTGAGCATTTACCTGAACATACAGAAGCGCACCAAAATGCGCCTGGATATCTTGCACGAAGTGCACAACCAGTCCTTCACTGAAGAGATGGAAACAAGTCCAGAAGCAAAGCTCTCTTTGAAATGCTGTAAGTGGGAGCAGAAGGAGCCAGCTGAAACCCTCGACCCCTCCAAGAGCAAAGCTCAAGCAGCAGTCTCCACGGCCAGTCTGGATGCCAAAGACCTGCTGTCAACAAACTCTGAGAGCTCTGGGAAATCCAAATGTTGCAACAAAAAGAGCTGTAAGAATTCAGCATCCACTCTGTCCTTAGAGAAGAGGGTGAAGATAGCATCCCAGAGCATGACTCAACGCTTCAGGCTCTCTAGAGACAAGAAAGTGGCTAAATCCCTGGCAGTCATTGTAGGTATTTTTGGGATTTGTTGGGCACCATACACTCTCCTGATGATCATCCGTGCTGGCTGCCACGGCCACTGCATCTCTGACTTGTGGTATGAGACCTCCTTTTGGCTGCTGTGGATCAACTCAGCTGTCAATCCTGTCCTGTATCCTCTCTGCCACAACAGCTTCAGAAGAGCTTTTATTAAACTCCTCTGTCCCAAGAAGCTAAAGGTTGAACCCCATGATCCCCTGCAGAAGTGCCAGAAGTGAAGAGTGTGGATGACAAGAGCTTTGTTTTAACATGAGGAAAACTACTGGATATAAGGAAAAGTTTTGGAAAAGTACTGTACCTTGCTTCCTTGGAAGAAGCTGGGAGCACTGATCTGGAACATGTGGGGAAGGCAGCAATGAGACCACTATTTATTCTAATCCATCAACTACAAAATCCCACAGAAGAGAAGGGTAAAGGGGTTTGACATGAACCACAGGCAATGAAATCTGAGTCCTCCACTTGCAGGTGCCACAGAAGAGCTCTGCTGCCACCTAGTCAGCCAGAGCAGCACCAGCATTTTGCTGAAATAAAAACCCAAACATTAAAGCTAACAAAAACAAATATCTCATTTAAAACTACTGGACTAAACTACGATTTACCTGCTTGCAGGCCTGATTTTTCCTGTAAATGGGAGCATTTTTCCCTTTCCCCTTAAGATGTCACATATATGTGATGACATGGAAAGAAAAGAACAAACCTCAGAAGGAAAACACCTCACTTGTTATTGCTACAGTAGCTGCAGTAATAATCTAGATCCCTGTTGCACATGGTGCAATAGATGTCTCTTCCATTCACCAAGAAGGGACAAATCTCTGCCCTAAGGAGTTTACAGCCAGACTGGGAGGCGCTGAGCATCCCAAAGTCCTGTTGGCATGCGCTGCTTCAAACCTCATCTGATTCCCTTTGTGCCCGGCCCCACACCAACCAGTGCTCGTACAGCACGCAGGAGCACTTCCCTCCGGCACGGAGCTGTGCAGCTGGAGCAAGCCCAGGCCCTGGCTCTGGCTGACCTGAAGAGGCTTCTGCGCCTACATGAAAGGTCCCAGCAGTGTATCACCTTCTCCATGGGCTTCCTCATGATGACCCAAAGACATTTTAAAATCCCTTCTGCATTAAAAATTCTCTTTTGGCAATGTGTTAGAGAATGACAAGCACTGAAAGAAGTGATTCCTGTGTTTCTTTTTTCCCCCCCCTTAAGCTGATAGAATCAGAATCACAGAATTGTTTTGCTTGGAAAAGACCTTTAAGATCATAAAATCCAACCAGTATTTAACTCAACCATGTCTGGGGCTTAACTATGTCCCAATGCATCACATCTCTGCCTCTTTTAAGCATTTCCCTGGATGGAGAGACAACCACCCTAGACTGAGACCTCTTAATTTCAGCAAGTTGCAGAACTGTTGTATGCTTCCTTTTAAAACACATCTTTGAATGGAGACCTACCTTGAGCTGATCCAGGCAACAGAAGCATCAAAATGTTTTAATTTTTTTTCTTAAACCAGTCAATTAATTCCACAGATAGAGCACCAGATTCAGAGCTCTAGACTCAGTATTAACATACAATCTTGGTCGTTTTCTCTCTGCTTCCCATCTTGTGCTCTTCACCATTGAAGATTCATCCTGTAACCCAACCCCTTTGGGAACAGAGGTAGTAGGACCATAAAAGAAAAGATTTCAACCACCCATCACTGCTGGCACTGTGATATAGTAATAGAAATACGTAATTGGTTGCCATGGCAAATGCTCATATTTAACACTATTGTACAAAGAAGCTCAAGATTGTAAGTCTGAAAACTACATTTAAAATAGAAACTCGAATGCTGTAAAGTAGCACCCAAAAGCTTATGATGTTGTGATTGCCAATTACATTTCATTATTTTAAGCAAACTGTTCTTTGGCTGCTGCTAGCAGTAAAAGAAAATGCTCTCCAACTTTATTTCAGTGATATTTGTTGTGTAAATCAGTGTTGTCATCTGAAGCCAGGTTTTAAATGATGTCTTGGTTTGTGTCTGTGATCTATCAGGCTTGTGATATGTTCAGTCAGACCATTATATATGGCTTAAAATATATCCTTTCAAGTAAATGTGGTAAGAACTGACGTATGTACTGTTGAGCCTGATTGTACCTTTCTTCTGTCTGTTACCTTTGGAAAACCTCAATAAAGTATTTTTATAGGAAGCTTGCCAAATGTTTTATGATAAACAGGGTGTTGCTGGAAATTATACAATCCATCTGAAAGCCAAACATCTGTGGATGTTCCTGAGGAGACAACTAAAGCCTGTACACTTCACCAATGTACAGGATACTTCTTTCCCCCCTTTCTATAAATTTCCCCTTCTTAGAGCGTGAATTTACTGAATAAAATTTAAAAACAATCAATCAAACAAAAACTAAACCAAAACAACCCCCCAAACCCAACATGTTAACACTCCTAGCTCCAGAGCCTGTTTTTCCTGCACATGAGCTGAACAAGTAGCCATTTAAAAAGGGGTTTCCAACTGTTTAAATTCACTCCATGACTTTTTTTCCAGATAGTCTGAGCCTCTGATCTCAAATTCTTAGCTTATAAGTATTTACATATTGAAAGCAAGCAGCTTGTTTTCCCTAACATCCACTGGCAGTAACTTTGTTCAGGAGTTAAATTTCAAGGTGATTTTGCAAGCTGGGAATTCCTTCCTTTCACCTGTTCACACAGTTAAACTGCTAAAGCTGTAAGTGAAATACCCAGTTTTAAGAGACTCATAACATTCAGAATACTTACAGGGAGTTGGAGACTGGCTTTGCTTTCAGTGGTCCATAACAACCATTGATCATAAAATCATTTAGGAGGAAAAGGACCTTTAAGATCATCAAGCCCAGCCATTAATGCACCACTACAAAGTCCCTCAGCACCACATCTACGTCTTTTAAATCCCTCCAGGGATGGGGACTGCACCACTTCCCTGAGCAGCCTGTTCCAGGGTTTGGCATGCCTTTTGGTGAAGAAACTTTTCCTAATGTCCAGCCTAAGCCTCCCCTGATGTAACTTGAGGCCATTTCCTCTTGTGTGTCAGCTGCAGCTTGGGTGATGGTGTACCTGCACTGAAGAGCAGATGCCATCTGTACAAACACCACACTTTCCTATAGTCCCAGTAATGACAGTAACATATTTCTGTGTAATTTAAAGTCCTAATGGTTCTTTTCTGAGCTTCCAGAACGTGCTTTTGGCCTTAAAATCCTCTCCTGAAGAGGGAAGAAATGGACACATTGCACTACCAGCCTTTTGCACAGTATTTTTATGGTCTCTGACCTCCATATGTACAGAATTACCTACACTTGGCTGAAAATAATTTTATTCATTGTTGGATTTTGCAGGGAAGACACTTATATTCCTTCCTGGAAAAAAAGAGCTCTTGCCTTGCCAAATAAAACAGAAAAACTACCACTCTGGATGTGAGGTCACACCTGAGCCTGGGTTTCATACTGAAAATTTTATGCGCTGAAGTTTCAGAGTAGCCAATGACTAATTCAAATACGCTTAAAAGAGTATTTAAGTTCTGCTGGGTTTTGGTGTTCAGAATATAAAAATCTTTATGCATTTGGAAGAAGCAGGGGCTAGGGAGCTTCTGGATATAAAACACGAACTGATGAAAGGCATTACCATTAGACAAGACAGGCAGACTTACATGTATTTTTTGTTACCATATTGCTACAAGAAAAGCCTCATTCCTATTGTCTAGAAATAAAGCAAGCAGGCAGGACCTGTTTCAAAACTTGTGAGAGAAGAGTTGCTGGAATTCTGAATATGCAATCAGATATCTGTGGAAGCAGACAGGCTTCCACAGCAAAAAGAAACCCAGCTACTTCCAGTTTCTGCACAGTGTTGGTAAACAAGGTTCATGCAGCTGTATATTGTACCCAGAAACTTGGTAAAGAAACAGAGCAAGTGTCTTCCCACAAGACCTGTGAGGGGGCCATGCCAGTTCCCTTCCTAGTACAAGCCTACACTCCATTAACTCAAGGATGTGAAGGCCACTGTAACGAGGACTGTGGTCCTTCCACAGAGCAGCTTCTGCATATTAATAAGCTGTCAAAGAACATTTTTCAGCACAGCTTCTTTCTTTTGGGCTCTGTAATGCTTCCTCCCTAATCATCTGTAATGAAAGATCTCTTTAAACAGAGAAGGAAACTTTGCTCCCACAGCCTCTCTTCAGTGCCCTTCCTCAATTACGATTCCTTATTTGTTCTCTCCAACCTGTAGTTATACTAATTGCTCCATTGTTCCAGAGACATCACTGAAGCTTCATTAGCTCGAGTAGGAGGCTAGAGAAGAGAGAATCAAGAAGGAGCTTTTGTTGAAAAACACCTGTCTGGGATAATTAATGAGACTGGCTGCGAGAGTCAGGCTTTGGAATCAGGAAGATGTGATTCTATTTTGACCTGAAAGAACGCTCGTGGTTTTCCTCCCATGTTTGTAAGTGAACACTCATTCACACAGGAGAACTAGGATGGACAGACAGAAGATTTGTATCCTTGCATGAAAGAAGTTTAACAATTTCTGTCAGGGAGGATTAATTTTTCATAACCCCAGTTCCCATGCAGTGGCACCAGCACAACTTTGCAGTATAAAGCTGGTCTTGAGAGAGAGACCTTCTCCACTCCACATAACTCCTTCTGCAAATAGATGGGAGACAACAAGCAGTGTCTTTACTTCTGATGTGGAAATTGCAGACAAGAATAAAACCACTTTGCTAGCTGTCCAGGATGAGTGCCACAAAAGGGAAAAGCTCTCTTGAGTTCCAACACCACAAAGCCATCCTTTCAGGCAAGACTTCAGAGATGTGCTTGTGGGCAGCAGGAAACACACAGCATTTCTGTATTCCCTTAAGCTTGACTGAAATCTCCTTTCCTCCTTCCTTATCACTGCACAACATGCTCTTCTGCTAGTATTGTATTTGCAGGGATAAAGAATTCTAGGGTTTAGAAGAGCAGTTGGGAATTCTGCAGGGCAAAAGGTGTTATCTCTAACCTTTATCATCATTCTATTGAGGTACAAAACTACCATTAGCATTCACTTAAACCCATCACTACCTGGGAGAGAAAGCCTCGTGTACACATACCTCAAAGGCAAGAAAATCCACCTCTGTTCCTAAATCTCTTCTTTTAATGATGATTCAGTAAATCAACACTGGTTTTACTGCTATAGTCCCAGATGCATAAGCGTTACTTATTACTAGGTATTTACAAACCCCATGGTTTTACTCCATAATTTTTGAGCTGCTTGCACAGTCTGGGGACAAAAGAGAACTAGAATTTAATCCCATTTCCAGACACTACAGGTAGAGCTAGGCATGCACATTTGTGGAGGAAGTATGAAGCTATCAATCTTCCATTTGCAAACTTCTATAACCTGAAACATTTTCAAATGACTCAGCTGCACCAAGCAGGACTCTTTGTTATGCTGTAAGGGCTTTTCTTTTACATCAAATACCTATTAATAATTCCTTGGACCCCCTGTCACAACATACACTGATTATATAGTAGAGATGGCAAAGAAAGAGTATGAAGGTAGGTAGGTGTGGTGGGGGTGTGTGCAAACATCACAAATATCCCTCCTGGGCATGTAAATGCACATTTCACAGCAAACGGTTTTTATAGGCAGACAGCCCACAACTCAGGCAACTCTTCTTACAAGCACAAAAACACATCTGTGATGTGGCACTGGCTTTTGAATGTTTTTTTCACACAATATCCCAGGATTCAGCAGCACAACTAACACTGAAGAAAAGCTGATCGTACAGTAGTTAATAATCTCATTCAAGATCTCTCTGTGCATTCACAAACAACAAGCTCACTGCTAGAAGGGCAATGACAGTTCTGGCAAAGTTTTTAGCTGTTAAGTAACAGCTGACACACAGCTTTAGTCATTAGAAGCTGTTTATTGAACAACAAACAATAATGGGAGCCGCATATATAATTCCTTGAACAGGAGGTTGCATGTACACCCTGCAGTGTTCATGAACTGATGATGGATCGACAAAGCAAAGCAATTACCCTCCATTAGGAAAATAATTTATACTCTAAGAAGCACAAATGTAATAGACAGTTACAGCTAAAGCACTGTTTAATATCTCTGTTACAGCTTGTATTCAAAACATAGAGGGGTAAAATAGTACAAAACTTGCATGAAGTCTATGTTAAGCACTGAGAGCTAGGAATTAAGCTGTTGCTCGATTCAAGAGCTTTCATGAAAGCAAGAAGCCAGATCTTTTGTTGTTGCTGCTGCTAATAATTCTAGTGGAACCGAAGGCCACAAAATACTTTACAGAACTCTGTAGACAGAAGAATGCTGACATATGGCTAATTCTGAAGTAAGGGGAAGACTGAAGTCCATCATGCATGGGTGACTGTCACTGCAAGTATACAGCTATAAGTTCAATTAGAACCTCAGCAGAGCACCAAAATGCCCAAAAAGTCTCTTCTGAATTTCTCACTGGGAAGAATTTGTGCAGACTGAAGCATGGAGAACAGTTCATCTATTTCAGAAAGATAGAGCTGAAATTCCTGAGAAACTCGTCTCAATAGCTATGTTTTCACCTCAGCAATTAATTCACTGAGTCCCACCACTATGCACCACTTCAGCAGAGTGCCCTTCAATCACTGTTTGGATAGAACAATTTCTAATCAATATCAATCCCTCACAAGCAGGCACAACAAGTTATCCAATCAGCAGGTAATACAGCAGAAGAATCGCCTCCTCCACAAAGCAAAGCGAAACAAACCACAGATTTTAGCCTAAATGCCACTTGTACAGTGACCTCTGAAAAGTTATTTGTGTGCTGACAGGATCTACCAAAGTGCCTCAGAAAAAGATGCACTAACTGTTAACGCCAGGAATAAGCATAAAAGATTTTCTGAGAAAATCTGAAAAAGTTCCTTCTTTATTCAGTTACATTTGTGACCATTTGTAATTATTTCCTCCATCAATATATAAGCACTCAGGCTTTCCTAGCCTGCCAATGGGACTACAGCTATTTTTCAGCTTGAATATTCACTAAAAGCAACTTTTCAGCTGGGCACTCACTCGTCCAGAGACCTGGTTAATTAAATGCATTATTTGGTTTGTTCCAGACTAAATACATTAGGACATTAATTTCTGCAGCACTAACTTAATTTAGTCTTAATACACAACTCTAGGGCCGTTCTGTGCTGATCAGTTTCATAAGCTACTTTAATAAGCATAAAAAAAATAAACCCACTATCTTTAGCACACATAATTAGTGATAGTTTACCTTAATTAGCAGCACCAGTTAATAAACTGTACATGTTTCACATGGCAATTTGTTACACATCTACAAATCAAGTTTTATTTACTGTGGGGAAAAAAACAACCAACTCCTAAGTGCCTTCAGAAAATTAGGAGAGGAGTGAGTTGGCTCCTGGATGCTGAGCCAGGCTGCAGCACCACAAAGGGGGTAAGATGGCTACTGGGGGATTCTGGGGAGGGTGGATGCAACACACTGAACTGGGCATCTCTTCAGCAAGTTAGCTGTGTGTTTCTGTGCTTGTCTGCACACATCTGGTGAAGCACTTTGAAGCCACAAGTGCAAATAAGACAGACGTGATTGTCTGGAAGTTGTGATTGTACAAAGCACCAGGAAAAAAAAAAAGGCAGTGTTACAGGACTAGCACTACACTGTTATTTTTACAAATTCCAGGTCCTCTGCCTTGCCACAGCATTTCTGTATGACTGTGCAAGTCACTGGGTCTAAGTCCAGACAGATATTGAAATTCTGAAATTCATCAGGCTGTGGGCTTTTCACAGCCTGGCTAGATTTGTACCTCAGCCTCTTGTGATTCAGCTTCTACCAGTGAAAGCCAAATCAATCACTCTCAAACAGAAGGTATTGCAATTTATAAAAAATAAAAAGCATGCAAAACACATTAAATTTTCATCCCTCAAAGCCATTTTCCTAATGGTCATAAGTTAATTACTGAAGCTAGAAAAATCTGGTTGATGGAGAAACAGAGATAAATTAGCTTAGCAAAACAAAATACATTTTTTACAGCTAGAGTTACAGGGATCACAAGGACCTTGCACAGGTAGCACAGGACTTGACCCATTGCATAGATGGGCAAGCTTCAAATCCACAACTTCTGGCACTGAAGTTACTGTTACCAGTTTGTGTTCTTCTAGACAGAACTGAGTGTCCCAACCATACCTGTTATGAACTGTGATGCTACATGTCTGGTGTGAGGGTGGATGAGTGAAAAGAATAAATGTGACCTAAAACAGAGCAGTAAAAAGAAAGTTGATTTAATACAATGACCTTTTACCAGGTTGTTTTCTAAGTGTGATTAATGTGCATCCTGTCTGGACAAAGCAACCTATCTGCCCAGACTCATCTTACTGATTTGTAACAGAGGAAAAAAAAAAAAAAAAACAGGAAATCAATAGGCACAAACCAGTAGGATTTCATGAATAAGATAATCAAAATAGATACTTCATCCACAATATCCCAGATGTCCTGTGGATAACCAGTGTTTTAGCAATTACATTGCCTCATGCAAATATTTTTCTTCATAAGCATTTTCTAATTTTAGTGGAAGACTAATTTATCTAGATTTAGCCAGTCAATACCTAACTTCTATCAATGGCTGAGTAGTGTCTGTACAAAGGATGTAGTGGGTGGGGATTCACATGTCTTTGGAAGACAGCAATGTCCCAATCTCAATGCTAATTAAGCACTGAGGAACCAAATGTCAAGGTTCAAATGAGAAATCTTTAAAACTATGACCAAGCTTTTCCATAAGCCAAAGCTTACCCCAAACCAGAGATGTTTTCTAAAACACTGACTCTTATTTACACATTGACTATTGATTTCTCCAGTTAAAGACAAAAAGGCACCACTGAGGATCTGAACAACAAAAGATAATTTGGTCTAAAGTTAGTTTTTAGTCCTGCTTTTCAGTCAGTGCTAATAAGTCTGATCTAAGTGCATTTCTAAATTGTG
This sequence comes from Indicator indicator, assembly GCF_027791375.1. Taxonomy (NCBI): domain Eukaryota; kingdom Metazoa; phylum Chordata; class Aves; order Piciformes; family Indicatoridae; genus Indicator; species Indicator indicator. The sequence continues at coordinate 11,984,084 of NC_072033.1, read as the reverse complement.
CATTTTAAAAGGTAGTTTAGTCTGTATAAAACATTTTCAGCAGAGGTGAATAAGCACAAGGCTCTTCAGGTTTTGTGCATTATTTTACCCAATAACCATGACATAAACTGACAGCATTTGAGAATCCTGCAATGCTACACTTAGGTTAAAAAAACCTCAAACAGCCTGGGCTGGGGTCACACCTGCATTATGCTGGGGTGACTGCAATTAAAATTAATGGAATGTTAGGAGAACAAAATGGATTCTAACAAAGTAACCAGCTATACCCATTACCTTGTGCTGAAATTGAGCATGCAAGACATGAGTTAGTTATTAAATCATAATTATGTGGTTTAGTAGTATGGCTAGGCTTTTGTTCTCACTCATGCTTCAGGAAATACATATCTAATGCACCGATACTTCCACCTTGGTGATGTAACAGTACAACAATAAGCAAAATAGAGAAGCCTGAACAAGAAATGCACACTTCAAGGAACCAAAATTGTGTTTCAGATAAACAAGGGCAGAGGAAAAAAAAAAAAAAAACAAACCAAAACCCAAACCATAAGCTTCTGGCTAAGAAATCAGCAGCTGTTAAGGCCTCTTTGGACAATTCTGCTTCAATCAGGAAAGAGGAGATGATAAATTACTCTCAGTGGGAAAACGAAGGACAAACACAATCTCAATATTAAAAAAAGGCTGATAAAAATCTCTCTGCCTTTGTCCTGCCAGCTGTGTCTTATGTCTCAGAAAAATGGGCACATACCACATAATAAATTTCAGAACTGCACAGAGAAAAATCCAAAGTGCAGCCTGAAGGAAGCTTTGTTCTCTTATCAAGAGTTGCAGAATCATCCCTTATCGTTATTGGCACGCATATAAAACCTCCTCTCCAAATACTAATAATTTCAGTCATTTTAGACCTCTGGTGCAGCCACAATTAATCCCTATTTAACAAGACAGGGAAACTTGTTAATGGGAAACAGCACTGGAAATCACAGTATGGGAGACAGTGTAAAACAAACCTGTTCTTTAAAGGCCAGGCACACACCAATATTGGCAAGAGTTTAGCAACTGCAAGATGGAGTTTTAATTTATAGCAAGCTCAATTTCACAAAGGTGATGAACTTCATTATTAATGGAAGTGGTCTAAAGCCAAGACATAACTTTCACAGAAATGACAGGGCTGTAGACCCGCTGGGAATGCTGAGCTCCAAACTTGCTTCTTCTCCCTACATTGTAAAATGCATCAACTTTTCCCAAAAGCCTCTCTCCTAACTTGTATGCAAGGCAATGATCTACAGACTATGGCCTATGGTGTCCCCAAAAACAAGAGCTTCCAAACCAACGTTTTTGCATGACACTGATGTTGGTAGAAAGATTAAACCAAAACATCTATTAATTGTCTTTTAATTTCCACTGCAGAGATAACAGTGAACAACAAAGCAGCAAGACTGTCTGCTCCCTGTTGATGTTGCACCTGCCATTCAATGAATATCTCATTCAGCTGCACAGCTGTAACACACCAAGCCTCTAGCCCAGGGTTAAACATGACAGGTGTTGGCCAGTGAGCCCAGTTAGCAATAGGCTGTGGAAGACAAGACAGCAATGAAGTTGGACTGGTGGTGTGCTTGCAGTAACTCGTACAAATGTGTGCAAATGATGGAAAGGTCCTTTTCAACTGGCAGCAGCATCTCTGGTTCACAGCCATTCCTCTAATTCTGTAATTTGAGTCAGTATTTTAAACCAGCAGGTTATGTGGTTTTAAGCATGTTCTAGTCAGAGCACCTACCACTAATTTACTTACAAATAAAAATCATTATGAAGAGGCTTAATAAAATACATAAAACAGTGAAAGAAACTTCCCCTGCAATGGAAAAAGAAATAAAGTGAGATCTGATACTTCTGGCAGCCTTTCACTGCATTCAAGCAACTTGTGACCTACCACCACTTTAGTATTGCAACTCTAAGTACAGTTATGAGCAGGATGAAGGCAGGCATTACATAGCATCTGGTATCACATTCTGCACCTCCTGCCCTGTGCTGAGGACCTGAGCAGTGCCATCTGCATGGCCTCCCCAGCACTGGAAGCAGGGTGGTGGTGGCACAACCACCAAGCACAAGCTCAGCAAGGGTTAAATTTTTATTGCTGTCAGTTCAATCAGCTGCAAACACCTCTTGATTTACACCAAAAAATATTATGTAATTAAAAAAAAAAAAGGTGTTACAAAACCCCAAGTACCACACCTAAACACCGATTCAATGTTCAGTTTATGCATTGCAATGAGTCCTCAGCAACCTTATTTAAAGTGTGGTCCCTTCTAAGGGCTGTTTTTTACATCACCTTTTTCTGTTCATTTGGTACCACCTGCACTTTCCAAGTTACAAAGGGGGAGGACTGTAAATAAATACACTCCCCCACTCCCTACCCCCCGCCCAGTTACCACTAAAATACTGTGGTACAGTGTACTAAAAAAAAATGTACTTGAAAGATGAATGCTAGAACTGTGAGGTGCTAAAGCAAATTACAGCTCAGGCTTTTCTAGGAAATATGATGCCAACTGGACTTCAACTCACATTGAAAGAAGGCTTGTTGTCAGAATAAGAAATTAAATCCCCCACCTCTTTCCTCTTGTTAACTGGAAAACCAAGGACAACATCAAAGATTGCAGCAGAGGAAAACAAAAGCTAGTTAAGGAAAGTCACACAAAAGAAAGCCACCAAGTCCCCCTCAAAACCTCAACCAAAACAAGCCCACCCACGCCAACCCTGGCCAAAAAAGAAGTGGGAAGATGCCCTGCAGCACAACATTCTTCTCTGAAACAATTCATCATTCGCTTTCTTAACCTGATTACTTCTCCTTCTCTGTTCCTAGACATAAAACAAGTTTCCTTTTCAAATATTTCATTTTCAGCAGAACTGGAGGTTCTGTACCTCGTAATTCAAATGGGATGTAAGAGGTCTTCTTGCTAGTGCTGCATGAGCACAACAAAGAAATGGGACACAAGCTGCTGTGTTTGTACACTGCTAAGCAGCAGCCAGCCTCTCCTTCTGCTCAGCTTTAACGCAGGGACCTCTAACATGAGGTTTCTTCATTTGGTGTGGATGTAAATTGACTACAGCAAGCTCAAGCTCAACAGTTCCAACAGTAAAGCTGGAGCTAGCTGGCACTCTTCATCGACAAATGAAGGAATATCTGCTCCTGTGAAGCCTCCCTGAACCCTTCAAACACATGGTCAGGTACTGTCATCTTGGAACAGGTAGCTGAAATGTTAAGAACAAAGAAACTAATTATACAACCAACAGGACATTTTGTTAAGCCATCCAGCAACCTGCTGTGCTTTTTGCACATCAGTACACAAAACACTCTCACAGCTCAAAAACCTCAAAAAGAGGTTGCTGAGCACTAGGAAGGAAAGGTGAGAGCTCCTGTGAGTACAGAGGTTTTTAGAACAGCCTCTTTCTCAAAGTCTGCAGATACCGAAACAGAGAAAATCCAAGGTATTTGTAGATATCAAGCATTCTGCAAAGAAGCTGCACCAGCTTTTGTGTTCAAGCAATATTCTCCTGGCTTTATTAAAGTGCCTGAAAAACATCTAGTAGCAATAACAGGAAAAATGACAGTGAAGCTTAAAAAGCCCAAACAGAAGGACAGAACTGAGTATTAACTCCCATCTAATTCAGGTGCGTAAAGCCCAGGGATGAAGCAAGGATGAAATTAAACATGAGAGGGACTTTGGGATTTAATTTGTTTTCATTTTTTCCTGATCATATTTATAACTGTAACACTGCTTATAACACACAGATTACTTTCCTCACCTGATCACAAATCAAAATACTCATAATGTGAATATAGGAAGGATAATTGCCTGGTTTGTCCATATTTTTATATAATAATTCAGGCATTTTAGTCATCCTTGTACTTTTCCAGAATAAAAACCTGCTGCTCTTAAAAAAAAGGAGTCTGTATTTTCTCTTTTTATGCAGGGAAGGTTAGTTCATCATCACAGAGCTGATCCCAACACTGCTACAGCAGGAGGCTGTGAGAGGAGCTTTAATTTAGATATTGAACAAGATCACCCCTTTCCAGCTGTAAGCAGTCAGGGAAAAAGTCCATTGTTCATAGAATCATCTTTTGAGAATGCTCCATTCAACATTACAGTATTAGAGATGAAATCACACAAAATGTGCAAAGTGGTAGCAGCAGAGAGAATTACCACCTTTCCTGTAATCTACAGAAAGGATTAGAGGCTACAGCCGAATTTCTTTTAAACCCATCAAGTAATTCCCAGTACTGCTGGCAGAGTAGAAAACAGCCAATTTAAAACATAATGAAATCCTTATTTGAAAGCTAACAAAGCTCAACCAAAGACAACTGGTAAGTGCATGTTTTACAGTGCCCCAAACTGTCCTTAAGTGTTACATTTCCTGAGAAAACAAACCCAAGTTTACAAACATCTCACCTTCCTATTTTATGGCAGTGCTAACGAGTTTACTTTGTGATTGATCTGCTTCTCCTGCAGATCCTGAACTTCAGTTATTTCCACCAGAGAGCATTCTCTTCATTCCATAATTAACTATCTAATGCCAAACAAGACCTAGGTTTCCAGTTCAACACCCATCATGATTACAGTTTTCAAATTTTGTTGTAAAACACCTGAGACTCCAAAGGTGAACAAGAAAACAAATCTTTCCAATGCAGCAGTTCAGGACAAATCCACACACTGTGCCCCTTTGCATTTCAAAAAAACCCCAAACCATAAACCCCCCAAAATCACACAGATACAATCTAATCAAATTAGGATTTATTTTTCCTCCAGTACAGATCAGAGTGGTTGTGGTTTCTACCACTTGACTGGGTTCTGCCCTCGTGATTGTTCCGTCTTCACATAAGCATCATACAGTTCTCTCAAGTGCAAGAACAGTTCCTCCAGGTTGTCTCCCCTCAACGCAGACAAGGCAATTACCCGGTCTTCTACTCGCTCTTTAAGGAGTGGCAGATTGATCCTGGACTCTGCAAGGTCAATCTTATTCCCAATGATAACACAAGGCCTCTCAGACAATCCTTTCTTATATTGCTCCAGTTCGTATTTTAAGTCCTGCAGCTGAGTCCATGGGTGAGACACTGAGAGATCCACCACATATAAGAGAAAGTGGCAGCGTTCAATATGCCTAAGGAAGGCCATCCCAAGGCCCCTGTTTTGATGAGCACCTTTTATTAGGCCAGGAATGTCAGCAACTGCAGTGAGAGAAATGCCACAGTGAATCCAACATGTCCAACAAAAATCAAAACCACTCTTTCACTGGTCAGTGCCAAGTACTTTTAGAATTACATCTCAACACGCCACTATTAAAGCACATCTCCTGTGCAGTTCAGTTGCTCTTAGCTTTTAAATCCCCTGGATTTAGATTATTCCAGTCAGATACAGATTGCTAGCCTGGTATTAAGGGCACAGATGAGTGAATCTGAAATGGGCTTTCATTATTGTTTTGCTTGAAGTTCAATAGAATCACAGAATAGTTTGGGTTAGCATGGACCTTAAAGATCATCTAGTTCCCGTTCCTCTACCATAGGCAGGGACATCTAAGCTTCTCAAGGCCCCACCCAACACTTTGAAAACTTCAGGCTTGGAGCCTCCACATCTTCTCTGGGCAACCTGTTCCAGTGACTCGCCACCCTCATGGGGAAGAATTTCATCCTAATGTCTAATCCAAACCCAGATTCTTCCACTTTGAAGCCATTACCCTTTGTCATGTCACTCCATGCCTTTGTCAAAAGTCCCTCTCCAACTCCCTGCTGTAGACCCTTTCAATTATTGGAAGGCTGCTCTAAGGTCTCCTCAAAACCATCTCTTCTCCAGGTTGAACCACCACAACTCTCTCAGTCTGTTTTCATAGGAGAGGTGCTGCAGCCCTCTGATCATCTTTGTGGCTTCCTCTGAATGTACTCTTAACAGCCCCAAGTCCTTGTGTTGGGGGCTCCAGAACTGGACACAGTAGTTGATGTGAGGTGTCACCAGAGCTGAATAGAAGGACAGTCACCTCCCTTGATCCTCTGCCCGTTCTGTTTTTCATGCAGCAAACTGGCAAGAATTCTACAGAACTGCTAAATATCCTTCTGCAGCATTTCAAAGAACATCCCAGGTGACAAACTGCTATTCAGGTACACACAGCATACCTGCCACTTGTTCATAGTCTTGATAGTGGACAATGCCGACGTGGGGATTCAGGGTTGTGAAAGGGTAGGCAGCCACAGCTGGCCTTGCACGGGAGATGGCTCTCAGAAGCGATGATTTGCCAGCATTGGGAAAGCCCACCTGGAATAGAATCATTAAAGCCACAGTTCTGGGTTAATTCTGATTTAAAAAAACAAACAAACAAAAAAAAACCCAAAACCACAAACCAATGGAAGCTTTAGCAGACATGTCAAAAATTCTTCTAGCTTCAATATAACATTAATTTTGCAAACTTAGTTCTGAAAAGCATCCTGCTCTCCCTTTGTTCTCTCTCCTGAACATTTAATTGCTCAAAGAAAGGTCCCCTTTGTTTTGTACCACCTTCAGTATTTACCTTGTTCAGAGCCAAAAGGGTATATACTGTAAGATCTCTTTTACCCTGAAATAACATCATAACACTTTGTCCTGCACATCCTTATTTGCCTTTTCTGACTCCAATGTATTATGTTCCAAAAGAATTCAGAAGTGGCTTTGGCTCTGACTTAGTAACATAGTTTGGCCTGTAAGTAACCAGAATGACAGTTTGGGATTTTCATAGTCTTGACATCAAAGAATTAAGCTGAAACTTGGCCTTTGACAGAGAAGAATTTAAACAAACATATCCCAGAAATGAAGTTACTCTGAGATACACCAAACAGTTGACATACAATAGCTACACAGATAGTCAACAATCACCAGATGAAAGCAGATCAAATCCTAAATTCTATTTGCTGATGTCAGACACTTCAATTTCTTGTCAGAGGAAGTAAAAGAGAATATATTCATCTCAGACTTCCAAATCAGTGCCAAGAGTGTGAGAAATGGACCAGAATGACCAGTTGGTTAGAGTTAAGCGTATTGATCCACCAATTCTGTTCTTACTTTCTAAATAAACGCACAAAATTCTGCTACAGCAGAGAATCATTCTGCAGTTGAACTAGGGCAAGAACTCTTTGCAGCAAAATGTAGTTGTAACAACATCACCAGCTGGTGTTAAAACATTTCCATACCTTATGGAAATGAACACAGCTTAAACCCTAAATTGACTATCACATCTCTTTTCGCTTCAGAGGATGTTAAACCTGGAACTAACAAAGTCAAAGGTTTACTATTTGTAAAGAGAGAAATATAGGGATGAAATACAAGGTGATTTGAACTTCAGCATTTTTTTTTAAATACCAAGGAAACAAAAACTAATTTAGAAGAACTCTCCATTCTGTACTCTTCATCTGCAGACAAAGCCTATCCATCAGTGAGTCTGTTAAACACTGATCAATCTTGCACATGGCTTTCCTATATACAGCATTGATTTTAGCTAAGGCAGGATGATGTCAAGTAGCAAGAGAGTGACAGCTCTGCAAATCACTCTGGACACCTTTCTACCAAGTAACAGCAAGAAAGCATCTAGTTGCATCTCTAAGCAAGTAAGCCAAAAGGCTAACAAAAACGTTATCAAACATTATCTCTTCAGTCAGTCAAGTGTCATCCCACAATGGCAAGGATGTTGAAGAACCACAATGAGACTCACCAATCCTGCATGAGCTGTTGTCTTCAATTCCAGGTGGAGAACCCTGTCTTGACCTGGTTCTCCTGGAGTAAATAATGTTGGAGCTCGGTTTTCATTGGAAAGAAAGAAGTGATTCCCTTTCCCTCCAGCTCCTCCATAAGCTGCAACATACTCTTCACCATCCTGTGTGAGGTCAGCCACAACTTTCCCATCCTCTTTAACCAATGTGCCTACAGGGACCTTAAAGTGAAGAGAGGTGCAAGCATTACACTGGTGCTCAAAGCCTGCAGCAGAGCTGCCTTCAGCTGTTCCTTTAGCAGCCTTTGTTGAAAATCATTTCTCCATATTTTCATGCTGGGGAATCCAAAAGACAAATGTACTTCATAAGACTCACTTTATGGACCCAAATGGCACTGCCAGACATTTATACTTCATTAAAATGTTAACAGTAATATAACCCTTCTCCTTTCCTTTTATGCAAAGGAGCCTAAGCACAGTAGTGACCTAAGAAATGTATTGTAAGCGTGCACCAAAACAGACACGCTAAGGCAAAAAAAAGTCTAAAAGGAAAAAAAAAAAGTCTGCTCCTGTTCAAAAGTTCTGTGTTGTGTTTGCTCTAGGCATACAACCCCTAGAAGGAAAGAAACTACAACTGTATTTATTTTGGCCAGATGTCCAAAGTCTGATTTTTACAAGCACTTTAAAAGCAGCTTGATCTGCCTGTGTGCCAACCAGCCCTGTCTCAGCAGAGACAGCACAAGGTTTCCTGAAAAAACATACATGAGGTTCTCTCACAGTAAGGTCATCCAGCCTGAAAATCAGCAAGGTTAACACAAAGCTAACAAACCAGCATGCAACTGTAATCTGCTTACTTTAACATACACGCATGCACCATTGGCTCCGTAACAGTTTTTGCTTCCTCCTCTCTCTCCGTGAACACCCTGATAGAAGGGGAGGACTGAAGAAAGTGATTTCGTTTGGCGGTCAGCTGTGAAGCAGAACATGTGTATTTTAAACAGATGAAGAGTTAGAGAAGAGCAGCTTCTCAACTGTTCTTCCCTTGAGTACTGCATGAATTTACCATCTCAACAATAACACACCAAGGAAGACTAATACTAATATAACCTATGAAATAATTTAACTGCCTTTACTTATCTGCTTAGGTTTATTAACCACACTTTATTAACTGCCACTCTAAAATCAACTACTACAAAATATTATAGAAATTTCATTTGCTACATTGGCAGATTTTGCTGCAGGAAGCAGGAGCACCTTTATGCATCTTAAGAGTAAAATTTGATCAGAACCCAGCCTTATCATAACATAGGCAGGCCACTACAACGGATCTGTAACATATCTTGACTTTCAAATTGCTTTCTAGGGCTTGTGTCACCTACGTCCCTGTTACCACAGCTCAAAACAAAAATTAAAAAGCAAAGACATCTTACACAGAAATAATCACTTCAACATTTTTGAGTTATATTTACCATTTCCTACCATATATGCTAGTTTTGCTGAGGGGGCAGGATGGAGCGTTAAGTGACAACATGAAACAAACCAGATTTAGTGAGTTTTACCTTTCAAAATGACATGACCACCATCTCCTCCATTTCCACCATCGGGACCTCCAAATATCTTTCTGGGCTCACTATGAAAAGAATGTCCCCCTCCTCCTCCTTGTCCTCCAACCACACGCACCCTCCGGTGATCCACGAAATAGCGTGTCTGTAACAAGCATGGGGTTTGTACCCTTTAAGTATAGTTTAGCAGTCATCTCCCAAGAGGTTGATTGTTCTGCAAAACTCAGTAATAGGTAGACCTGCTGTTTTTAAGTCATGCTGAGTTCATTCAATAGCAAAACAAAATAATCTCATGCTGATTTACACTTTCTATACCCAGTGATGAAATGAAGGCAAATTTCAATCTTCTGCTAATTAAGTATTAAAGGCAAAGGATAGAAAGTATGTGCAAACATCATAAGCAGAAGAAATCTTAATATATGCCACAATTTGTTGCTCAGGGGCTCAAAAAAAATACAGCATAAAAAGAATTCCAGATCTTGGCTCTATTTCTGACATTAACATAGTATTTGACTTCTGGCAAATGAATTATACTCATTGTGTTTCAGCTTTTCTGCCAGAAGAATAGGTTTGATGATATTTAGCCATCTCTAGGAAGCTGCCTGAAATCCCCACAGGGAAATAGTAGAGAATTAGATTCACAGAGGCAGGTGAAATTGTTTACATAGTAGGATGAAAAGAGAAAGCATGACCTTGAATGTGACAACAATCTAATCATGTCATTTACTAACAGACTTCGTAGTAAAAATGAACAATAAGGGTCATTTTAATTAGACAGTGAGGGAGAAAAAGGTCTTACTGGTATTATGATATTAGTATACAAAAGCAACCCAGAAAAAAAGATTCTAACTCTTGATACTTAGAGTTAGTGCTACAACCAGTGACTTCTTAAAAAGCCTCTTTTAGAAAAGCATCTGGCACCACCACACGGTGAGAAAGGAAAGCATTGCTTTAAACTGGCAGTGATTTATTGCTCATCAGAAAACAAGATTTTGCAAAGAAATACAATCAGAAGGATGCAAAGAAAAAATTCTAGACGCCTACAATTTCTCTAAAAAAAAAAAATGCTATTTAGCACCTAACTACTATGTAAGACTATACAAACAGCGAGAAAAGCCAGTAGTTTAATTTTAAAACTATGTAAGACTTTTTGCTTTCTCGACCCATGCATGCTTTCAACCCAAGTGTTGCGGCTAAAGGCTGTTACCGCTACACAACCCCTCTGAACACTGGCAATGTCACACAGCAGACTTATTTCCTCGCTATTCAGCAAGCTTATCAGATTTTAGAAAAGTATTTCCCCACATCAAAAACATGCGTTTACTGTGAGAACAGCACGGAACAGGGAAGCTCTGCTTTCTGACGCCTGCCGGGTGGCGCCCGCCCAGCAATGTACCGACAGACACCGACAGCTGATTTACACCAGGACTTACCAGTTTCCTTTCCGAAATAATTCTTTTTTGCCTCAGCCGCCTGTTTTTCGAGCACTTCACACAGGTGGTGGAGAAAGCCGGCTGCCGGCCCTGCGCCTGAGCCACGGGGTTGAGGAGGAGGCGGAGGTGAGCCGGCCTCCACTGGCACCGGCTACCCAGCACGGCGCTGGCAGCCGCTGGGACAGCGCGGCCGCCCAGCACAGCCCAGCACCGAGGCAGCATGGCCGCCCAGCCTGGCCTAGTACCTCGGCAGCACCGTGGTGGCAGCCACCAGAACACCTGAACTCAGCACCGCGCAGCACTGCCGCAGCAGCACTACCCCGGCAGCAGCCGGGACGACTCGGCCGTGGCGCAGCCGCATCCCGTCCTTCCGCTGCGAGCCCGCCTCGCCGCGTCGGCGCAGCTGCGCCCTGTGGAGGAAGCGCGGGAAGCTGCGTTCCTCGGCCTCCGGACGTTCCTCTCCTGTCTGTCTGCAGCCCCCCCCCGGCTCCCCCTGCACCCCGGAGGCTGTGCCGCCGTGCGTCACAGCCGCTGCTCCAGGGACAGACCGGACACTGGGCTAAGTGCAAGAGACCGTGGTTCCTCATGTGCCCCAGGCTCGAACCTCCCGTCCGCAACTCGCTCCCGTGAGGGTTAAGCTAGTCCCTGAAAGCGCGGTGCTGCGCATCCCGGGGCTGAGCGGTGAGCAGGGAGGCGGGAAGCCGGTTTATGATCTTTTACCTTCAGGAGAGCGCTCAGCCTCCTGGCCTCTTGCCTCGTAACGGCGGTAGAAGTCGCTGTCTCCGCAGGGAGCCTGGAGTGAGCGGCTGCGGCAGCTGAAATAACGTCCGTGGGGCTGGGGGGGGCTGACCGAGGGCCGGGGAGTCACAGAATGGTATGGGTTGAAAAGGACCTTGCAAGGTCATGTAGTCCACCCGCTCTGGCACTAAGCAGGGACATCTGCAACTAGAGCAGGTTGCTCAGAGCCCCAGACAACCTGTCCTGGAATGGGGCATCTAGTACCTCTCTGGGTAACAGAGGTCAGCGTCTCACCATCCGCATAATAAAAACTATCTACCTTATAACTTCGCTCTTTAAAATCATCACCCTTTGTTCTGTCACGTCAGGCGCTGCTAAAAAGAATGTCCCCGTCTTTCTTACACGTTCCCCTGAAAGGCATCTTGGCCCCCTGAGGGAGTCCGAGTCCATGAGTCCTCCTGCACCATCAGGCACTGTGCCACATGTTCCCTGCTCCACATCTGTCTTTGAGATGAGCTGTTAACTACCTACATCCACTCTGCGCACACAGAGCACTTGATCTTTGCATATCAAATAATTTGCAAGCTGGGACAAGCTTTCATCATACACTATGAAGTGTAACAGAGAAGTAGGGGAGAAGGTGCAGCTTTAAAGAGCCTCCCTTCATCTGTTGCTTCCAAAGGTCTGTGTTGTAAGAAAGGTACCACCAACTGCATTTTCAGGTAATTTTTAACCTAAACAATTTTCAAGCAATTCTGTATTACAAAACAGAAAATGATACAATTAATGGAAGAAGTCAAAATGCTGGGATCACTTTGTTTCCACATTAATACATAAAAATGGACAACACATTAAATAAACATTTTGTTATTAACAATTAGAAATATTAACACCAAAAATCATGTATAAATTAGGAAATAAATGTACAAACTATTTCCAAAGTGCTCTTTCAAATACATTATATACACAACATTCAGGAAGTTCTTAATGTAAGACATTTCAGATTGATGTAATGTTGCTGTTTTAAGTGTTGCTCATATTCTCTCAAAAGTATTTCAGCACTTTAAAAAAACAAATAAAAGGCATATTTCCAAGCTGGCAAAGAGCAATATTGCATTCTTCTGGCTACCTGTAATATTAATATATCATAAAGGAAACAATCTTACTCCTTTTCTCTTCCTTGCTATTTGAGAGAACTTATTTGCATGAAAATACCAGCAGGAAAGATGAGATAAATGAGAACTGACTTTAAAAAAAAGTCTTCATATCAGTAATCAAAATTATTAATGTAGCAAGGGCAGTGCTTGGACAACATTTAATAGCAAATTCTTCAGTTGTCCAGGAAAGACTTTACAGGGAAAATAAATGTAATGAACCGAGAAATCTTGTATTTTCCTTGTGGTCTTGTTTTTTCAAAGTATAAAGTAGTAGAACTGGAAATCTCATAAAGACACCAGTTCAAACAAAGAAAAGGAGACAATCCTACAGAGGATTTATTTACTCTCTAGTGTAAATTTGCAGTTAATCTCATATTAAAAAATGCTCATGGAGTATAGTCATCCTAGCCTTTTGCCTCTGAGAAGGTTGGGCATGGTATTTTGTTCAACATTTAGATAAGCACTTTAGAAGTGCTTTTTTTTCAACACTTTATAGGAACATATAAAACTGACTAGAAGTGACTTACGTTGTTCATACTGGCTTTTACATACCACTAGGCTTTATTTCTAAATTTTTCCTCTGTAGTTATTCTCTCACTGGCTGACCCCAGTAATAGTTCCCCTCTATATGCATATTGTTTCACAATTAAAGCTGAATGTAGTTGTTTATCTGCAATAAGAAATTGATTTTTTTTTCTTTGACTTCTGAACTATTTTCTATCAAGCAACAAGAGAAAAATAAAAGTGATGGTGAGCTGTAAGAACAATAGACCAAAAAATCTGACAATATCTATGTTTATAATACTTGCTGGAAAATCTGAGCAAGGGCATTGGAAGAATCAGAAATAAAGAAGGATGCCAGCCACCTGCCTGTGAAATTTGGCATGAAAATATATATGCCTGTTATAAAATTTGTAGTTGTGTACTTAAGACTGGAGTTTTGCCAGGTGTTTTTCTCAGCTAAGTACAATATGAAGCAATATTTGATGTCTAGCAGGCTGACACTGCAGATCTCAGAACTCCTTTCTATTTTTCTTTCCACAACAGAAATACCTTAGTTTCCATGTCTATATAAAAGGTGCCTCTAGTGATTAACCTTGAATATAAGTTTTGATCTTCTTTCTGTGCTTTTTACAACAGAAACACGGATTTATGCAGGTTATTGAATTGTAAGACTTGGGTAGTTAGCCCTGGTAGGTATGGCCAAAGCTGCAGATAATTTTAGCATGTAGCATAGAACTGTCTTCGCATATGAAATGCATCCATCCCCTTATTCTTAAGAAATAAAGTTAAGAGCTGTGAATTTCAGAGACTGGCAGGTAATCTTCGATGCATTCAGTTAAAAAAGGTCAATAACCTACCCAAGGACATGTCCCTGGACTTGATATATGATGGAATGGCTTTGTGTTGAGCCAGACTGGAGAACAACCTGGCTGCTTTCTAGAACGGGGCACAACTGCGATCAATGATGCTAAAGCTATTTAGAAACATCAAGAATGGGTCAAGGAAGAGGGGTAAATGAAAAACTTCTGCGTTGTATCAACATACAGTACTATACACAGCACCAAATATCAAACCATTAAAGCATTGTCTTGTTACCAGTAGTGCACTGCTTCATATCCAGCATGAAATGAACACTGTTCACATACAGACGCTGCTTTGTGCTAAGGGGTAACCAACATATTACAATTAATCAAAACTGCCTGTACATCCAGTTCAAAAGATGGAGATACTATTGAAGGGTATCTGACACAGGGTAGTATTCTTTTATTGCTGGTAATTTCCATATTGTCCCTATAAGAAAAGAGAAAGAAAAATGTTGGCAAATAACGTGTCAGACATTTACAAACAGTAAGTTAGATAATTTCTTTTGGTCTATGGATTTTGAAAGACCCATGAAGGATCAACAATATGCCTGCACCAAATTATCAGCTGGCTTTCTATGTGGAACTAACAGCTAAATCTGCTTCTTCACAGCAGAGATTTAGAGTTTACCTGCTCGTAGCCATAAGGCCTCTGTTGCTGAGCGGATGGGCCCGTCTGAGAAGCTCTGTAACTTCCATATTGCTGCCCCTGACCCTGTTGGTAGCTGGAATACTGTGAAGAGGCTCCTTGTGCAGGACCTGAGAAGGCAGTGAAATGTATTACTATGGCTTGATTTGCTAGCAGTGGGTTCTTATGGTTAACATAGTGTGATGGGAACAAAGTTCTATGAGTGCAAACTGTGAGTAAATTAGTAAATTTTGCTTAGACCTCCCCTCTCACTTTAGACTGGGAAAAGTTCACACTAATAATGACATAGTCACAGTGCTGTCAACTTCAGTTTAGGTTTTCAGCTTTGCTCAGAAAATCTGATATGTTTTCAAGTGATTTGCTTCTCTGAAATCTGGATTGGCCCAGCCCAATATTACCTAGATGCAAGCTACCTGCCTTTATTTTAGTAACAACTGCATGTTTAACTTCTTGTTTTAACCTGCCTGTGCCCTGTAAGCACTGCTGACCAGGCACAACCTGAGAAATCTCTTTGATCATGTAAATCAGACCTACAGCTGCATGGGGATATTGATTTCCTTTCATTTGTATTGTGTGTATAGCAGCCAGTGTGCACTTTCCTTTTAGCATTATTGGTGGATTTGTATGAAGGAGAACCTTTATAAAGAGGAAGCCAAGTTTTAAGGTCATAAACTGAATTTTTGGTTTAATTTCACAAAATGTATCTGGTCTGAGTGGTCCAATCTACTAGTGCTGCAAAGTCAGATGCTAATTATTTTATTGACTTTTTAGGCATGTGGCTTCTATTTCATGTGATCTTACATTGCTAAAGCAGGTTTTCTGTTTATGTCAACGTCAATTCATAGACTCACAGATTCATAGAATGGTTTAGGTTGGAAGGGGCCTTGATTTATCCAGTTTGGTTAAAATTGACAATTCAAGGTCAAGTACTATCACATCTGGAGATGAACCAGAAGTCCCTTGCACTGAAGCTAGGATTTAGATCAATCCCATTTCTCTGGCACATGTTTCTGTAATAAATAACCTCAATGGTTTCTTTCTCCCAAAGGCTAAGGAAACATGCAAGCTGCCTCCATTTGGTCAAAAAACTCTGAGACAGTCATCAGACTCAGAGTCTCGTGATGGCAGTGGGGAGATCTGCCACTGGTGACCTGAAGGGTTTGAAAGCTCTGTGCCAGTGTTATCTACATGTTTACAGCACTTCCACTTCTCTATTTTCACCTCAGTCCCTCACCAAATAATAACCCCTGCTGTGATGCTGCAAGAAATCTGCATGGGGGAGTAGTAATTCTCTAGACTGTTGATGTTAGTTTCTCCTGTCACTGTTAGATGTGTGGAAGGTTCAGGCAGTGATCTGCTGCAGATGCTTAGCAGGAAGTCAACAGGAGGCAAAAGTATCTTTTCAAACTTAGCAACTCTCTTTCAAAACAGAGAGGGATTCAGCATGCTAACATACAGTATGGAATGCAGTACTACAGTAAGAGATGTTACTGCCCAGAATCCCTCTTTATGTCACTCTCTTTGGCTAGTTTTGGTATGTGGATGTCCAAGGTTAATCAAGGAAATGTCTTAAAGGATATTTTAGTTTAGGATTGGAGGTGTCAGGATGAAATACTGCAGACACTTGACTGGTCAGTGACAGTTTTCTTACCATATCCTTGCTGTTGTCCTGGGTAACTTTGTTGATTTGGGTATTGCTGCTGGGAATATGTTTGCTGTTGTGCAGCTCCCTGTTGGTATCCTGCCTGCTGCTGGCTGTACTGGGAATTTCCTAAAGAGGGAAAAATTGAGGAGTTTGGTTAAAGCTGAGGCATGTATTTCACTGTGGATCATAAGGAAAAGAAAGGTGTGAGGAGCCTTGGTCTGAAACTTACAGACAAGTACTCTTTTCAGACATAGGTAATTACATTTTGCCAATGAGGATGTTTATTTCTTCAGTGAATTTTAATTCTTTTGAACAGGAGAGAGTTGTTCATTTATACACATCAGTAAACAATCAAATGCAGCAGTTTCCCAAAGGATTTTTTCTTTTACCCCAGGAGTGTTTCAGAAAAAAAAACAGTCACAAAGATAAGGATGTCAGGGTAAACAGCTGGCTTCCCAAAAAGCTCTCCCACTGCACTTCCTTCTAGATAATTATGTTTATTCATATGTCCCAGAAAGACTTAGCTAGTTGTCACTGGTATTTATTTAAACATCTTTGACGAAAATTCCATTTGCACTATCTTGAAACAACAAAATGAATTATACAGAGGTCATTGCTTTTCCTAAATGCCACCTTGCTGTATCATAATTAAGTTCATATTTTTGCAGTTAATTTAGAGTTCAGGTATTAATTAATATTATCACTGAATTTACTGATGTGCTACCATCTAGAGTTTTTTAATAGCAGAATTGTTAACTCATAGTATTGTTTTTTCAAAGATCAGCTTAATTTAACCCTTTGTTTTTTGCAATTTGTGAATCAGTTAAGATTGCTGCTGTATGAACCAGCAGACTTTCTTACTTCAGAGAATTTTCCACTTTTGGCTCTTTTTTTCCAGCTCTGAACCCTATTTCTAAGTATAGAACACTAGTTTACCTCTGTCAGCATAACCTTTTATGTTAACACATCCACTTTTATTTGCATTATATAAAATATTTGTTAAACAGTCTTGCAGAAGTGGTGGATCCTGATATCCTAGAAGTCTTTTCTCTTACTGCAACAAAAAAATCACTATCCATAGCTGTAATTCCAGCAGGCTCAGGTAT
Source organism: Indicator indicator (assembly GCF_027791375.1). NCBI lineage: Eukaryota > Metazoa > Chordata > Aves > Piciformes > Indicatoridae > Indicator > Indicator indicator. The sequence continues at coordinate 11,966,711 of NC_072033.1, read as the reverse complement.
AACCGGGGATATTTTTCTTAATGGATAATGGAACTACACAGAAGTTGTTAGTGATCCCCAGTGCTGCACAGCACAACTACCTCACAATACAGTTACTGACACGAGTCTGTGACAGCCTCACTATAAACCATGCTATATTCTAGCTAAATTCTATTTCTTGGCCATTCCTTAAGTAACGGCTAAGTAGCAGTTCGTGATGCAGAAATTGCAAGTCATATTTCTACATTTGAGCTCTGGTTTACAAAGATTGCCAATGTATTTTCCTACCTCCTTCATAATAGTGTTGTGTAGAGTCATCAAATGACCTGTCATAGCTCTGCTCAGTATAGGATGACTGCTGATAGGCATAATCACCATGTCCTGCAAAGAGTGGTCAGATACAGTGTTAATATAACTAGAAATATATTGCTGAAGAATATATTATGAAGCTGCTTGTGCACAAAGATGAGGCTAAGAGGAAACACAGACCCCTCAGGTAGGAGGCCAAATACATAGCAAGGAAAGACACCTGGGGATAAATCTCATGTGTTCATTAATCCATACTTGGCTTTGTGCTCTTTGAAGCAGCGTGGATGGCAGGATGCGCTGATGCGTGTGTTTGTGCACCAGCCTCCCATGCCTTGGGATTAGAATTTTCTAGCATTTAAAATGGAAATGAATTGTAATGGGTTTGCCATGCCCTTGGATGTGGCAGTCACACTGGTCTCCACTTTATCAGCGTCACAGTGACTGCAGCTCAGAGGAATTACCATCTGGGTAGTATTGCTGATTCATGGGTTCTGAGGAGCCTTGCCCATGGCTGTACTGTTCACTGTAATATTCTTCCTGACCCATGTACTGCTGGGAGGAACCTGCAAGGCAAAGACAAGAAAGAGCAAACTGAGCCCAGACACCCCTAAGGGATAGCTTTTTCTTATCTATTTTTTCTTTAAGAAAACAGTGTTTACACCCGAATAAGCAGACAAGTTATCTAAGTTGAGAGCAGTTTCAAAGATGCTCTGCTCATGAGAAAAAGGAAATACAGTTGTATTCTCAGAAATGGTGCAGTCACATGTGTCAGTAACATGTCCTAAACTCACTCTGTGGCAATTCCAACCATAATGGCTACATTTCATCTACTAATCGGAGTTCTTAGAAATCTCAGCAATGCATTCCATGCTCAAGAACCCAGACAGAATTATATCTATTCTAATTAATGTATGAATTTGTTTCCTAGCAAAATTCAGTTTATGTTACAATCAGCCTAGCAGCTTCATTACCTGTTAGAACTTTTCCCAGAGAGGTCTTAGAGCACAGTGGTTATCCTCTGGCATTTTCCTCCCCTTGGTCTAATTTTTCATACTAATTGCTGGCAAACTACATCTTCTTTGCAGAAATGTTCTGTGTGTTCCTTGTTAACTGTGCCACGTGTGGTCGGTACGATACCATTTGAAACAACTGAAAAGATTCCCAGTGGCTTGAGTGAGCTGTGTATCAAATCATCTTTTCATTAGAGATAGATGATCCCTTCTAGAAAGAATTAATTTCATAAATCCCTTAAATAGATAAATCTTAAGAAGAGATTAACGTTTGCCTGATGGTCAAGATCCTTCCACGATTTGAGGTTTCCTCTGTTCCTGGATGGAATTTGCTGTTCATAAACGTGACTTGGAAATCTTGTTGATTTACTTACCCCACAGGAGGGACTGCATGTGATCAATCTCCTAATAACTATCTCAATAATCTAATACTAGATCTTACCTTGCTGTGAAGCTCTGTAAGGGCCCATTGGTCGCTGCCCCATCATGCTGTTGCCTTGGTTGCTCTGACTCATCATGGCAATGGAGGACTGCCCCTGGTAGTGCTGGCTGCCACCTTGCGCCGAGTTGTAATGTGACGTTGCTGCTTGCTGGTGCATCATGGAGACTACAATGTAGATGGAAAACACTGTTTTCTGACAGGATGCGACAGTTTTCTCCCTAGTCTCTTTGGAAACAAGTTAAAACCTTCAACTAATGTGCACCCTCCTAATTCTGTGGATTTTCCACAGGGGGAGATGTTTTCCTAATACATGCGTGTACCTCTTCTGCACTGTGATGCAGAAAGGATGTTACTGCACGGTGAGTTCTCACCCTTTGCTTCAGTAAGACTTTAAAAATGCATCTAGCCTTGATTATTGTTAGGTTATTTAAAATAATATAATAATTGTTACAGTAGGATCTAAGAAAGAAATAAGAACCGATGCTTGTTCCTCTCTATCTCCTGACTAATTCATTGCTACATTTCTTTTATAATCAACTCTTTCTTGTAATTCCATCTTATTAAATACCTGATGGTTATACAATGTAAATAAACTGACATTCTAAGATTTGATCTCTAAATTTCGTATTGTTGTAAAGAATTCTTAAGGATTGGACCTCCCTTCAATACTCAGTAGCAAACATATTTACAAATCAAGGGATTGATTCTGAGTTGTGTGTTTGTGTCTCTATGCCCTGCAAGCAGTGTGAAGTATCAATAAAATAACAAGAGTGTGGCAGTAATGTACAAACAGTAAATGTGTAACACTCCTTGGCAGGCCCTTTCAGCAAGGATAAAGGTGCTGCTCAGATCCCTCCCACAGTTGTGGGAATCTGCTGCCAGAGGGTATCAGATAGTACTGCTGCACTTTTAGCTCACCCTCCTTTCCCCAACTCCTTCTAACCACAGCAAGGTGGTGTGAGGTAAAGCAAGTCTGAAACTGTTCTGACACTGGGGCCTGACACCTTGAAATTCAGAGATGTCTTAAAGCTGTCTTTTCCTCTTGTATGTTTGTGGCTGTCTACTGAAAATATTTACAGAACATATTCATGTGTGGTAAACCTCTGAGGTCACTGAAAAGTCAAATTGGCCCAGAAGGAGGAAGAGGGAGTTTACCTGGATTAGACTGCATGTTGATGTTTGTTCGAGAGACATAATTGCCTATTGACCCCTGGCCTTGCATTGGCACGTTCTGAGATGCAGGCACTGTATGGCTATAACCAGGCCCAGTTCCATGACTGCTGACAGTCATACTCAGAGAGGTTGTGGGCATAGTGTTCTGGCCTGACTGCTGCATAGACACATGATTAGGACCTAGAAAAATTAAAGAGAGCAAGAAGAAAATCTGTGCTATTATTGGCAATGTACAGTGACCATTAAAGCCCTCGCAGCCTTTCTGAAATACCTGATGATAAGGCAAAACAAAACAAAAATTTCCTCATTAATCTATTATCTACAGACAAAATAAAACTGCCTACAGCTTCCTCTATGGCAGCCAGATCCAGGCTGTACAGAGCTACAGACAAGAAGAACAAAACTAGCAGCAATGCCCTTAGAGGCAGCAGAACAAATTTCAGCAATTTCAGATACTCCAGAAAACACATGGACTCTGGAAACATCCCAGCAGTTTCAGATACTCCAGAAAACACATGGACTCTGGAAACAACCCAAGCCTTCTGAAATTTGTCCTTTCCCTGCTCAGTGCTGCTGTGCACTCCCCTTCCCCTTCACACCGAAGAGAACAATGGGAAAGCACAGTAGTTGCTGAGAAACACTTTGCACATTTCTGCATCCATTCAGTTCTCACAAGTGTGAATTGTCTGTGCATATTTATCCCTAATTTCTAAAAACCACTGTCCAATAATATTTGACTGGTGTAAACCAATTTCTCAGTCTCAAAGTCTCTCTACACATCCGGACTGTTGTGTCACACAGCATGACTGTGCTAACTTGTTTCTAGCTGGCACAGAGACAGCAGTGGTAGAGGCTGGCAGCCAAGGGGAGTGTCCCCAGGCCCAGGGGTGTAAAGGTGCCATTCTCCCAGGGGGTACTACCAGCAGAACACGTGCCAACACTGCTGCTAACTCAGCTACTCGGACAAGGCAAGCTGCTACGCCCCCAGTCACACCTTCCTTCTGAACTGTAGCTGTGTCCTCAGTCTGGCTTCCAGTGCACTGATATTCCCAATCTACAATACCTGGCACTACCCAGGTGACAAACTCTCAGTGAGAGGGCAGAGAGTGAACTACCTTGAGATCCCCACAACTCAGCCTGGGCTTTTACTACTGAGTTAGGGCAAAAAAGAGGTAAACTTGCAGTAGGAGGCAAACTGGCCTGGCTGCTTCTGTTTTGCAGATGACTCAAGTCTTCAGGACTGCCACTCTGGTTCTTCTAATCAACGCTAAACTACTAAAGGGAACTGGAGGGTGGGGGGCAACTAAGAGGAACCAGAAACAATATCACTGAAAATGGAGATTCCTAGTAACACAAAACACTTATTAGAATACTAACACTATGTAATAGTTCTTTCAAAATGAAGGCCCAGATAAATTGAGTAAATTCACTTCACAGGCTGTAACAGTTTAAAGTCCCTCACCCATCAGTTTCAAAGGTACTATCAACTTGACCACAAATGGGTTTTTAAAAAGTCAGCAGTAATTTCACGGCTTGCATCTGCTCTTGAGTCCTGCTGCCAAGGCCTGTGATTTTACAATCAGATATTTCTATTTATAGAAACTGTTTTCCCTCTATGTCACACTGGGAAAGCCCCACAGAAAAAATAAGTGATGAAAGAACTATGTACGACAAAATAAACAGATTATTCATACCATAAAATGCACAGAGTAAAAACATATTTAAAAATAAAAAATGGTGCTTTTAATTAGTTTAGTTTAGTTGCAGGTCCAAAACCAAATAGACAAAGCATATTATCTTATTGATATGAGATGCCTGTGCAAACTCTTTGGCTATGAGAATCTCTGCAAGCTTCTGTAGAGGACAAAGACTGACACAGCACCAAATTATTTTTACAGAGGCATGTATCCTGCAAGGTTTTTGTAATCTGAAGACTGGGTTCTGTGGTTAGTCATGCAAGCAATTCCATTTTACCCTGTCTAGCCCCACCACTTTCAAGATAAAAATACCACAATATCTATTGTTTCATGCTAAAAACTTGGATGCAGCTTTATTCAGTGATTTTCATTATGCATTTTAAACAAACTGTGTTTAATTTCCCCTGTAGAAATACTAATAGACTGGAGAGTGGCAGAAGCCAACATCATTACTGACTGTAGCCATTTTGTGATGATTTCAGCATGTGCCTGAAATCCCCATATGCCTGAAAGGTGAGTTAGGAGAGGTCTTTTACAGCTCTCTAAGTATATTCTGCATTAATGATTTAGTTGCTAAGCAACAGCAAAGCAGCACAAAGGGGACTGAAGCTCACCATTGCTAATCTGACTCTGCATGAGGGAGGAAGGAGGCAGGCCCGTCCCAATCGCATCGCTGAGATTGCTCTGTGAATGGAGAGATTGGTTGGATGCACTCTGAGTCATTCCTCCTGGGCCCAAGTTTATGTTTTGCGTTGGTGGCTGCAAATAACAAGGAGGAGAAGCAAATTTTTGGTTAGGTTTTTTAATTAGAAAAACAATCACCCCCAGATTAGCTTGACTATGACTAAAAACTGCCTCAGCTAAGTATGTGCTTCTTTTGCTTTTAGGGCTTGTTTGCATAAACCTTCTTCTTCATTTGACTACTCTGTGAACGACATCCAGCTTGATATGGAGAAGCCAGCAGGGAGCACAGTGGAGATCTTAAAATTGTGCTTTTAACAGAGTCTGGCTTCTGTGCCCATTCTTCCGTACTTACATGAATTTCATTTTGTGCTGGTCAGAGCATAACTGCTGAGGGGAGATACATTAGCAGAGGCAACACAGGAGCATGTTGACAAATTGACCTTTGTCAAGCATAAAGCTATGCTGTATTTTGTGTGGTACCTCCAAAATCAATCCATTTAGCAAGAGTAACACAGTGTTTAAAGACAACCCAATACTCAAATGCTGAGTTGGATTTTTTATAGCAGCATTTTTTTTTCCTGAGTAAAGAATACAGTAAGAATAGGTAAAGAATAATGGATCTGGAACAGAAGGAGGCTGTTCAGATCTGTGCCACTGCTCCATTTATAGTATACAGAATTTGAGCTATGGGGACAGAGGTTAACACAAATGTCCCAAAGAATGCATTTTAAACACAGTAAAGTAACTTTTGATTTGGTTAGTGGCCTGGTTGACCACTCCAAAACTTTTAGCTGGAAAAAGCCTGGTTTATTGCCAGTGATCAGTAACAGAATCAAAGAACATTTCCCTCTGGCATAGTCAATATATCTGATGGTAGCACTGGTACTTACAGCAGGAAGCAAGGACTGCATATTCTGGTTAGAATCTGCTATTGTTGCCAAGTAAACCAGGTTTCTGTGCAAGATTTGTTGGTATCTACAGAACAAGGAGCAAAGCTTATTTGGAAAGGGTTAACAGTACAGAACATTCCAAACCCTTATCTTTTTTTTCTTTTTTCCAAATGATTATTAAATTACATTAGCCTACTTTTCATCCGTCCTAATAAATAGCTACAGTAACGACCTCTATCTGCACTGTCATACTGTTCACCAAGGATCAGCAGGTTCAACACCTCTTTTACAAATGGGTCAACTTGGGGGAAGGGAAAGGTAAAACACACTCTGTTGTGAAAGCACTTTGAGTGAACTGTGAAGCTGGGACCTCAGCCTTTGAGAACTGACACCCGACAGCTGCTCTAACGATTAGCCACTTTCTCTTCCTCTCTTTAACAAGGATCCTAGTAGCAATGAAATTTCAGAACTCCAAACACTGAACCTGTGTGTCCTGCCAGCAAGATGAGAAGAACAAAATCTTTTTCAAGAGTGCTCTAACTGGAGTGTTTACTCAAGTAAGCACTGCCAGAACCATTTACACTTCTTCACAGTTCTTGAACTGGAAAAGCTCATCATAAAGAAGAGGAGAGCTTCCAAAAGCAATCCAACAGCTGTGCCACTCAAAAAGGTAAAAAGGCAAACATTTGGAAACAGGGAAGGTTCCAAGAATGCGAGAGAAAATTATTTTTGTGGCATGAGTTGTCTCCTGATAAGGGGAAAACTGCTGGGAAGTGGGCAAAGGTATCCTTTTTTGACAGGTTTTTGGAAAGTGCAGCTTTCTGGGTTTGACCCCAAAGGTGACCTTTCATGGGGTGAACTGGCTACTCTTCCTGACTGAGATTTAACCCCTGGAGTTTATAAAAACATTTTGCTTTCAAGATTAGGAATAGTAAACTGTGACACAAACTGTCACGTCTACATCCATATTGGTTTAGCCCTAGATAACCACAGGGCTGATCCTTAACATTTAATTACTTTCTGATGAAAATCTGTTATTAACTTTGTGCCTGATTCTGCTTGCCTTTAGTGAACATGCATACAGCAAGCGATCCAATAACCAGAATTGTTTCCAGTTATTTTAATAAATGATCTGTTAGAAATACTGTGAATACTAAATACTCAAATACTTCAGTAAAATGTTCCAGGAACAAGCCACATGCAAGTGATTCTGAAAAAAAATAGTCCAAGTATTTTCTCAGTGATCAATAAGCAGAACTGCTCCTGAGAAAAAGCACACCAAAAATTTCTAACACAACCCAAAACTCACAATACTCACTGAGTACATTCTGCAGTTTTCCCCTTGCTCTGATAATCCATAATACATTGTATTAGGTGGTGATTTTCATCTAGCATCTGCATAAAAGAAATATGATCAAAACACGTTACTAGGAGGATCCAAATAAAGTCCCATGCTGGTGTGATGCTCCACATTCAACCTTCTTGGCAGTGGAAGGTGTTTGTGCAGTTTTGTTGCCTTGGGATATTACAAAGTACCTACATGTGACTTAGTTGAGCCACAAGACTGTGCTTTTCAGATCATTTATTTGTGAACAGCTATCTTTGGAGGAGGCAGTTCAAACAGCCACAGTTAATGAACTTACCTTTTATGCTCCTTAAATAGCAGGTAGATCTTTATGCTGAAAAAGGAAAACACTTTCACTCTGAAATACCTCTGCCTCTTTCTAAAACATCACCCAACCCCTTCCAGAACTCTGGATTTGACTAACATACCTACTTCCAAATTACAAACACACTTTCAAACAATTTGAACCTATTATTTTCCTGCACAGGAGTGGGGTGTGCAGACTGCTGAACCTGATGGTGCAGAAAATTGGCACTGCTGGATCTACTGAAACCACATTTAAGAGAATTACATCCCCATATGTCCTTTTGGATAGTTCAGTTCTACCTAATACATGGAGAACTTAAAATGAAAGCACACAGTAATTGTCATCAGTTAGTTGATGTGTGTCAGTGGCTGCCACCTTGGCTCCACTCGGTAAATTTTAGCGACAGACTTGTCCCAAGATCAGAGCTGCTGGACAAAATGACCACTGACCTTTATTTAATGAACTTGTAATACATTTAAAATATCCCTTGATTTAGTTGAAAAATTCCTATACAATAGTTTGTCTCTTTCCCCAGCTTTCCTGTGAATGAAGCAAGTTTCTGCAGGTGAATGGGTGCAAAAGTAACAGCAGCATTTACAAACTCTGGCAAAAGTGCCCTACGTAAAGCAGTTTGTAAGCACCACTGCTGTCGAGTACAAGACTGGGCCTTTGAACCACTGCGTCATCAGGATGGAAGAACTCTTGAGAGGAGTCATGTTTTCGTATGAATTAAATGTGGATTGATCTGTGTAGGTATGTGCTCTGGTCAGAACAAATTCTTGACCTGTTGAGATGCAAGGGGTGATGAAGAAAATGAGCAGAAGGGTCTTTGTGACGTGATTGCAGTCTAGCTGGTCAGTGCCTTGGAGAACTCAGCTCATCATTCTGGCTCGTCATTTGCACGCTGGTCTTCCCTTTGCTGGACACCCTTGTCCATCACAGGCTCTGACTGCTGGTACTGGCAGTGATTCCCTGCAGCAGCTCCAGCCAGCAAGGTCTGAGCAGCAGAGGTGCTGCTGTGGCCTGCGCAGCATGTCGGACGCTGCTCTCCAGCGCTGACAGGGGATGTCAGGATGGTGTCAGTCAAGAATCCATGTTCTCCTGCATGTGTGCCTGTGCTCACATGGCAACCCGAGCACAGCATATCATTTTAGGGGAAAATACTCCTGCTGATTCACAGTGCAGCTCTTTGTTTCCTGCTCTGTACTCACTGTCGGACAGAATTTTCACCTGTGTCAGTGGAAATTCTGCACAGAGAATTAGCAAAGAACACAACCCTTTTCTTTTTCACTTTCCACAGCAAATACCACTGGCAACATTTTCATATTCAGTTATGATTTGTACTCAGCAGCAAGAGTCCAAGCAACATTACAGATCTCTTTGTCAGAAAAGGGCTATCTTTCTACAGTTAGCTGAAGAACATTTTGCCTCCTGAAAAAGGAATTGGGAAGAGCTCATTTCCCAGCTTAATCGAAAAAAAAAAAAAAAGACCAGGTTCTGATCTCCATTACAGAGAAAAAAATTAAGTTTGCTGCCTTGTAGATGCTATTTGATGAAGTATTTTAAAGCACCATCATTGCTACTGTATTGTCAAAGCTCCAACTTCCTCCATGTGATATCTGTTTTAGGAATAGTTGATACTGGAATAATAACAGCTTTGCAAGGCTATCAAAATTGAATTAATAAACAAAAATAAGCTGCTTATATAGTACAAAAGCAAATCAAAATAGTATTTTTTCTAGTGAAATTTGTATGTGTACTAAAGAGCTAATTTTTATGAAGTTTTTTTAATTCCTAGCCCAGCACCTGCTCCTTCTCTCACTGCCCCATTTCTTGGCTGCAAAGCCCACCCAGTTCCTGTGCCTGCAAGTCTCCCCCTCAGCATCACAACTTGTCAAAACAAAAATCACTGCCAACAGCCCAACAGTGATGAACAGTCCTGAAGTAACATGCCAGCAAATGTACCCAAGATGGCAAATGTTTTTACACATTATTTGTAATGAAATAATATTGTGAAGCTTCCATAAAGTTTATGAATATGCAAAAAAGGAAAGGGCTTGAAAATCAAACTGAAGATATTTTGGCTGCCCTTTGTCTGTGGCTAGTCACAGATTTAAGTACAAACTGCCTGAATTGTGAAATTCTGTCCTAACCCAAACCAACCTGGAGGTAGGAGAAAAACTTACCCACTGAGCCTGACATATTTTAGTACTTAAACCAGTTCACAATACCACATGTGCTGCAAGAGCTACACAAAATGGACTTAGTTTCCAGCCTCCTACGATTCCAGTCACCTGTTCAGTCTCTCGTGGCAGTTTGTTCTGCCTTAACCTCTGTTCTGTTACAGCCTTACACTGAGGTTTCCGCCCCCCCCCCCCACCCCGAGAGTCATAAATTAGCACCAGGTAATGGCTTGGCTGCAAACCCCACTGATGAGCAGTTAATTGCTGTATGAGCAATGACACTTCTTCACTGGTCACTCCAAGAGGACCACGCAGAACATACACACCTGGCTGCCACCACGCCGCACGACCCCACATCAACAAAACACCTAGGCGGTGGGGAACGCGCCAAGAACACGGTAGGAGTACAAATGACAAATAGCGGTCAAAGTAAAACCATGCATGTTCTTTATTGACATTTCCAGCCTCTTCCTCACTGACCGTCACCTGCTGCAGAAGGAAAGGGTATCGGGCATGTGTGCACAGTCCCTGCTGCCAACCCTGCGGAATGGGAGACAATAACTTCCCAACTAAGAGCCTTCTGCTCTGGCCTCCACGAGAGACCGACGCAGAGGTCTCCTCTCCAGAGAAAACCTTCCAAAACCTTTGTTTGTCACTAAACGTCAATAAACACATCACAAATAATGGCAATAGTGTATGAAAAATACCGGTGGTCGGTGCTCCCTCTATCTTCTGAGAGATTAAAATTCTGCATCCAAGTACAAAAGAAAACCCTTGCAAATCCAGGATTTTATTGTAATTAATTCTGGAGATTGGCTTTTTTGAGAGGGGGCAGAAGCTGACATACCATCAGAAATGAATCATGTATTTGCATATTTTATTCCATTTTCCCGATGTATTATTGGCAGCTTTCCTCCCCTTTGCGAGCAGCAGACCCCGTTGCCATCCCAATTTTATTCCCCAAGTCCTCTCGCTCTGTCTTTGCAGTGATCTGAACACCTTTGCTTTGTTCCACCTCCTCCACCTCCACCTCCTCCTCCTTCCCCCACCTCTCTCTCCAGCTGTCCATCTCTGCAGACCTCGTAAATTCACTAGTTTTCCTGCTCGCCCTAGAAATCAGCCTCCTTCCTCCGCTGCGGGAGCATGGACGGAATAAACGTCTAGAATTGTCTGTAGAAAAGCATGCTCTTTTACCTTCTGGATAGTTTGCTGGGTGACCTCCCCTTTGCCTCTTGGGCGAGCAGAAGCAAAGGCAACCGACATGCTGGGGCTTTTTTTATGTGTCTATAATATATCGGTTCCCGGCTCTAATAATATTGTTATTATCTGGCTGCTATTGCCGTGCACGGATTCTCCGCAGTGCACGGCGAGGGGAGCCCGGCGCAGATGGTACGATCTGCGCCCCGCAATCAGCCGCCGCCACCGCACCCCCGGCCCGCCACGCACCGCCCTGGCCCCACCGCCCGCGCTGCCGCCTCGGAGCGGGGAGGCGGCGGCGGCGATTTGGGGAAGGGGCGGGAGACGACCGCCACAGCCCCTCCGCCGCCTCCTCCCCGACTGCCACACATGGTGCGTCCCTGCCGCCGGGCTTCCTGTCGCAGGCGAGCGGCGGCTCCCTGCCTCCGCCGCCAGCCGCTAGCTGCGTCAACTGCGTAGGGCGGCCGCCCTCTACGCTAAGTGCGCCAGGGCGAGGCTGCCTACGCCGGCTGCGTAGCGTGGGCTTCGTACGCCAAGAGCGCAGATGGAGCCCCAACTCCTTCCCCTGTCTCCGCGCGGGGCTGTGGGAGTGCAGCGTACGGAGTTGGCGTAGGGGGCGTCGTCGGCGTGAGGCGGGATGGCGCGCAGCTGCGGAAGCGGCGGGCGGGGGATGAGTGTGCTCTTTTGAGGGAGGCGGCTGGTTCCGGCCCCGCGGGGACGCACGGGCGGCAGCCATGAGCTACGACCGGGCTATCACCGTCTTCTCCCCAGACGGACACCTCTTCCAGGTGGAGTACGCTCAGGAGGCGGTGAAGAAGGGCTCCACCGCGGTGAGTGAACGAGCGCGGGGCGGCGGACTGCCTGGCGGAGGGGAGGCCCGCAGTGGGGCCTGCCTCTCGCCGCTCTCTCCGGCCTGCGGGCCCATGGCACGAGTGGGAGCGGGCTCGAGGGGAAGGGTGGTCTGTCACGGTGTGACCTTCTTCTAGAGATCTGTCTTGAGGCTGCAGCAGCGTTCGGGTTCGGTGCTGGGTTTGGAGCTGCCTCAGCAATCCCCGTTTTCTTCAGAGTGGATGCCGTGCTGTCTATAAAGCTCTGGCTCTGTTTCAGGCCATTACCGCGCGGTTATGGGAATGTTGGGAGTTTTTAGGCATCGAGTCATTGAATAGGAGTCTCGGTATAGGTAAGTGTCCCTCCCATGGTCTTGACAGCCATTGCACTCACTGGCTGCTCTCAGCCCACAAGCCCTGGAAGGTAGAGTTAGCAGAGCTGCTTCGGAGAGGAACAAAGCGCAGCGATCCCACAGGAGAATAGCAATCCTCAATTTCATTATTCTGCATGTGGTGAAAACGGTGGGATTCTGCACTTGTGCATGATGCAGGTTCCCAGCGGACTGGGGAATGTGGCAGTAAAGGTGTGTAGAAGCAACTTTCTAGCTCCTGACTTGCAGTTGTCCCAAGCTTTTGCTCAATTAAGTGTGGAATTTTTATTTATTTAATTTTTTTAAATGTGGGTGAAAATTATTAATACCCAAGTAATAAAGTGCCTCGGAAAAAATTTACTGCACTCAGGATGGAAATAAATGTAACAAGATGTAGTGCCATCATACTATGAGAATCAGTGGGAATGACTGTGAAAAGTCAACTTTTTTTTCTCCCTGATGTTGGAAAACACATTTAAAGTATGAATTAGGACATGAAAGCAGCAAGCTACTGACAGGCTGCTCACAGGTTTTACTTGGTCCGAACTTGAAAGTTCAGTGTTGATTTCTGCCTTGAGCAATACCAATGCACAAGTTGTAGTGGTAGTTTTGCTATTGATCCTGCTTCTGTGGCTGCAGTATTGAAGAGAGTTGGGGAGAATGCAGTTGGTAAGAGGAGTGAGAATGCATCTCTTAGAAACCACAGGGATTTAAATTGGTATAAGCTGGTTATGAAACTGCATCTAACACAATTTTTGTTGTCTTTTCTGGAGGTTGTGGCAATACAAAATAAAATACTGACTTCCAAGTTGAATTACTGTTCAGAGTGTGGGGAGTTTGTGTTTATTTTTTTCTACTTGTTTCAGCAAAGTTTGCAACTATTGGGTTTTTTTGAGCTTAGCTTAACTTTTTCTTTCTTTTCCTTTTAATGAATCCAAGGTTGGAGTAAGAGGGAAGGACATTGTTGTTCTTGGGGTGGAAAAGAAGTCTGTGGCAAAACTTCAGGATGAAAGAACTGTACGGAAGATCTGTGCTCTCGATGACAACGTCTGCATGGCGTTTGCAGGTAAATCAACCCTTCGGGGGGGGTGGCAGTTAGTGGAGCACCTTTGGCTATGTTTATGGATTCTGAGAACATAAAATACTTGGCATAACTGGTTGAGGATTATGGTGAATGAATATATTTCCATGGCTGCTTATTCTTTCTTAGATTGAGTATCCTAAGTGGATAAATAAGAGAGAGAGACAGCAGTCTAGTGAAAGGAAATAGGTGTTAAAGTTACTGAGGTCCTCTAGGTTTGATGTGAAGATGAAGACAGAACTGATGTGTCATTAGCACATACATTCTTTTAAATATAGATCTAAATTTATATGCATATATTCACTTAATATTTTTTATGTATATAAAATTAAATATTTAAAATCTTCTGTATAAAATACCTATTATTCATACATATCACAGGATCTATAGGAGATATTTGTCAGTTATATGGACCCTTTTCCACATTCAAAAAAAGCTAAATTTTTGCATAAAACAGAGAAAAATCTCTGTTCTAGTTTGGAGCCTCCTGAATGGACAGTTCCAAATACCTCGATTTCCATTGTTCAAAGCTGAAATTTGAGGCATGAAAGTTTAAAAAAAAAAAAGAAAGAAAATAGATTTCAGAAGGTTTGTCCTCTCTTCAAGTAGTTTAGAATCATGGTGTCAGTAGTGCCTGAAGGGGAGATCTGATTTATATCCAGCAAAAACAATGAGGTTGAGATTTGGTGTGCAGGACTGATGAGCTCAGAGGTTTCTCTCTGGCTCTCTTAGCAAAGGGTTGTGATGCCTGCAGGTGGGTTCACAGGCTTGAAGAGAAGTTCTCTAATGGAAACAAGGTTGTAAAAGAAAATTACATTAACTAAGTAGTACAATAAGAAATATTTTAATTTTTTTTAAGGTTCATAATTGCTTTTTTGTTACCTAACATCACACAGCTGTAGCCTCATCAGCTAGACAAGATTTGATGTGCAGATAGAGCTGCTTTATAGTTAGGGGGATTGCATGAGAAACAAACCTAATATATGTGAACTCTGAGATTGCTTTGCTATTTTGCTGTTAGGTGGAGTGCTGCCAGTCTGTCAGAAATACTCTGGTTACCCTTTGGTATCACAAACAGGGAAGCTGTAAACTAAGTCCTCTATGTGTTTTGATACATTAGCTTCTTTCTGTTGCCTTAAAATGCTTTTTTTTGTTCAGCAAACCTGAGAAGGTGTGATCTCTCATTCACTGTTGACACTGACTCTGTGAGTTTCAGGGCAGGGCTGGTGGTGTTATTGTGTGTATGGTAAGGAGCATGAACCTGAGAGCACACTCTTGTTTCAGGGCTGACAGCTGATGCCAGGATAGTTATAAATAGAGCTCGTGTGGAGTGTCAGAGCCATAGGCTTACTGTGGAGGATCCTGTCACTGTGGAGTACATCACACGCTACATTGCTAGTCTGAAACAGGTATGTTGGACCACACAGAGGTGCTTAAAAACATGTCCTGACCAACAGCCCTTCCAGATGAGTATGTGAAGTGTCTGTCTTGGCCTTGTTCTGCTCAGATGGTAAAAGTCAGCACAACAGTGCACATCATGGGTGTTTATTGCAAATGAGAATGCAGTAACAGAAAAGGATTGATTACTGTTGGAGTTCTTTCTCCCCAAGATGAAGAAATTAATTAGTACTTGTAAGGACGGCATTAACTGTGTTTGTGATACCATCAGGAACATTCTGCTCATCTACAGATCTAGTCACTCCCAGAACCATGGTGCTGTGTTACTCTCAAAATGTCTTGAGGGCTCCTTTTCCCTCTTACTAAGCCACTGCAGGGAGGAGTAAGAGGAGAGCAAATCAGTGCAGTACTTAATACGCTTTTCTTTGGATACTCATAACTTTAAAATAAATTATAGGGTCAAAGTACACCAAGTTGAGTTCTGTGATAAAACTGTTCCTTTGCCAGTGCATTCAAGTCATGTTCAGCAACTAGTGGGAATTAGAACAAGTCTCATTTGCTTATGCCCAGACAGGTGTTAGTGTGGTGGTGGTGACAAGAGTGTGATTCCTGTAGCTCTCAAGAGCCTGCCAGAGCAGAATGCTGCTCCCCAGAGTTTTCACTTTGTTCCTTTACAGTAACCTCAGGTTTGTGTCTGTCATTCTGACATGTTCAGTGTTGCTCTAAAATGGTTACAAACCATAAATCACACAGCTTATTGCTGCTGGGGTGATGCTGCAGGTGTGG
Source organism: Indicator indicator (assembly GCF_027791375.1). NCBI lineage: Eukaryota > Metazoa > Chordata > Aves > Piciformes > Indicatoridae > Indicator > Indicator indicator. The sequence continues at coordinate 11,951,032 of NC_072033.1, read as the reverse complement.
GGCCTTGTTGTTCTGTGCACTTTTGGAGTGCATGGTGGCAGGGACTTTGACCCACTGTAACACTGTTGCCAGTTCTTGCCACAGAGGAGGCCCTGCTTTCCCATGGAATTGGTGCAAATCATGGGTGAAAACTGTATCCAGGTGTTGTCATCATCTAACTCCCTAAATGTGCTCATCAAAGGACAGTGGTACACCCAGCCTGGCAGATGTGGCTCTGTACTTTCAGCATCACCCATCAGTGGAGGGAGATGTCCTGACAGCTAAAATCACACAGCAAACTTGAGTGGGTGTTAGGAACAGGGTTGAACAACCACCACCTCTTACTGCCTTGTTTAGGATCTCCTGTGATACTTCAACTACCTTAAAGAGGTTGTAGTGAGGTAGGTGGTGGTCTCTTCTCCCTAGTGACAAGTGACAGGATGAGAGGAAGTGGCCTCAAGTTGCACCAGGGGAGGTTCAGGTTGACTATTTCACTGAAAGGGTTCACAAATCCTGGAACAGGCTCACCAGGGAAGTGGTTGAATCCCCATCCCTGGAGGTGTTTAAAAGCTGCATAGATGTGGTGCTGAGGGACATGGTTAAGCAACAGGCTTGGTAGCATTAGAGAATGATAAGGCTCTGAGCAACCTGATCTAGTGGAGGATGTCCCTGCTGACTGCAGGGCAGCCAGACTAGATGACCTTCAGAGGTCCCTTCCAACCCAAACCATTCTGTGATTCTATGATAATGGTTGAACTCAGTCTTGCAAGTCTTTACCAGCCAGATATTTGATTCTGTAAGATGCCAAAACTTAACACACTGGTGGGAAGAGAGCCTGCTAAAACTTTCTGGTACCTTTTCTGTTTAACATCTGCAGTCTCTGCTCTAGAAACGTGTTCAGAACCACTTCTGAAGTCTCTCTTCTTTCTGTCAGAGGTACACACAAAGCAATGGCCGCAGACCCTTTGGTATCTCTGCTCTTATTGTGGGATTTGACTTTGATGGAACCCCACGGCTGTACCAGACTGATCCCTCTGGCACATACCATGCTTGGAAGGTGAGTTGATTTTCTCTCTCATGGAGAAGTAATGAAATATTTGTGGGTTACTCTCTCCTTTGAAGAGAAATGGGTGTAGAAAGGAGAACTTGCTGGCCAGATGGTGCTGGCTGTCAGCTGGAGAAATCATTACTGATGGCATTTAGTGAGAGTGGCAGCCTGCAGGTCAGCTTTCCTTGGGAAGTTATGTCCTGTGCCCCAAAAACCATCTGTGCCTGAAGACTGTCTTTTTGTGTGACATTTGGGCAGTGACACACTCAGTGTCCTGACCAGAAAATGGGTTCAGATTATGTAATTGCAGGACTCTTATTTCCTGCTCATTCTGTAAATGAAGTCTTTCCTAAATGTCATCATCCTTTTCCTCTTGATGTTCCCAGGCTAATGCCATTGGCAGAGGAGCCAAATCTGTGCGTGAATTCCTGGAGAAAAACTATACTGATGAAGCCATTGAAACAGATGATCTGACCATTAAACTGGTCATCAAAGCTCTGCTGGAGGTGAGTGTTTCTGTTCCCTGCTGAGACCTCACTGTCTAGGTGAATTTCTCAAATGTGAGCGCATGAAAATCTTGGTGCACATCACAGGAAAGAGCTATGAAAATCTGAAAACTGCTTCTTGCAGGCGTAGGTGTGGGGTTAGTTTGAGGTTCAGAGTATTTCAGGTAACAATTTCTATGCTTTACCCAGAACTTCCTAGCAGCAATCTGGGAAGGGAAACATACTTCAGTTCTGGGCATTAAACAGACTGAAGATGTAGTATAAACCAATATATAATCAATTTTGTATTGAAGCTTAAGATCTGGAAGATACCAACTGTCAGGTGGTGGAATGAGGTGTTCCTCAGCCACCAGGCACATGGCTGCCAGCAGGAAGACCTTTATTTTTTTGAGTGTTACACTGCTAGTGGAGTGGAGAGCTTAAGGCTCATGAGGGAAGTACTCCTCATACATACCCTTCTCCTTCTAAGACAACCCAGAAGGGGTTTGTTAATGGACACATTCCTAATATCCAAATCTGACTCTCCTTCAGGTGGTGCAGTCTGGTGGGAAGAACATTGAGCTGGCAGTAATGAGGCGAGAACAGCCACTGAAGGTACTGCCTTTTGTTTTGCCTTTTTCCCTTTGTAGCTCTGTTTCTGTCCTTGATCTCCCCTAGCTTCCAGCCCTTTTATTTCCCCTTCTGCGCCAGCAATGGCTTCTGTGTACTGTTAGTGGCCAAGGAACCTTGTGTCCACTCAAGGTTCCTGCAGGCTGGAAGAACAGCAATTTCTTGCCCTGGCAGAACTGGGATTGCTTCAATAAAAGCCTCCAAGTTGCACTAGTGTCTTGAGGATCACCTGTTGTTTGTTTTAGATCCTCAACCCTGAAGAAATCGAGAAGTATGTTGCCGAAATTGAAAAAGAAAAGGAAGAAAATGAAAAGAAGAAACAGAAGAAAACATCATGATGAAGTTTGACTGCTTAGCTGCTTCTTTTTAATTCAAGTGATGGGTTACTCTGTATAGACACCATGTAGGCATTCCACTTACTCATACTGTGCCCCTCTGGAGACCTACAATAAAACCTACTGATTTTTTTTTTTAAAGCTGTTATTTTAAAACAATCTCTGTTCCTTGGATTTTGATCCTCTAGGATAAGTTGGTTGGCTTCAGAGCAGCAGTAGCAATCCATTAAAGGACAAAGACTGTCTGCATTTTTTTCTGGGACACTTCACTTGAATGATTCTTTTTCACAGTCTCCCTTTGCATCTCTTGTTTTTAAGTGGCAGAAGGGTTGTGCTGTAGCCTCAACAGCACTAATAAGGAAGAGAAAGCATCCTGCCTTAACTTCTGTCTTCACACTTAAAGGGCCATGGGTTGGGTGTCAGCCCTGCAGGATGGTATAGAGGTAGTGGGGTCTGGTTTTGGAGGTCATCATGGTAACAGAGTGCTGCAGGCATGGCATGGCAGCAGGGGTGCATGACTTGGTGCTCACATAGACCATGCATGATTCATCTGGTTCAGAATAACATGTTGCTGTTGTTGCCCATGAGATTTATGTACCAGTTACTTACTGGTCTAAGTAACTTGTGCTAAAAATAACTCAACAAATGTCACATACAACATCATGAAAGCATCCAGCTCTGCTCCTTTTGTGTTTCCCCTCAGCTGCTTTTGCACTATGCTTTATGACAGGAGCCTGGTTGCTGCTCCCAGTCCCAGCAGTTGAGAGCCAGTTCTCTCTTCCCTTAAGCAGAGGGAGGTGACTGACAATGGTGTAAGGGATGTAGGGACCTGGCTTTGCAGCTGGGTACCAGAGTGGTGAGAGGTAGGCTGTGCTCTGTGTCATCTACTCAGTGCATACATTAACAGAGAATCTGTTAATGTAGAGAAATCTGAGGGTGTCAGGTAAAAAGTGTTCACTCAGACACTTTAGAGCCAAGCCCTGGAGCTGTGCATAGGAACAAGGACTGAAAGCATCACAGAACGCTGGAAGAGGCAACTCAGCTACAGGAATCCCTGCCCCAGGATATCTGGGGCAGTGCTGCTCAGGCATCCTTGGCCTACTCCAGACAGAAGGCAGAGACCTGCAGTAACCCTCACACTTCCTGGCCTCACTCCACAATGACAAGTCAAAGGCTGCAAAGCAAAAGTGTTGGCAGAGCACAGGAGCCATGGTCCTGCCAGGAAAGTATTGGACATCAGCTAGAGAAAGCAAACTGCTGGAAGCCTCTGTTGGTTTATTTTTCAGTCCCTGAGTTGAATTTCAGTTAAAAGCTATTTGGTTTCCTGCACAAGTCAACTCCATCATTCCCTCATGTTGGGAATTTCCACCTGCAAGTTGATGGGGCTGCAGCAAATCCCCAGGAACAGCAGTCTGCCAACCCAGCCCCCCCAAGAGGAATGCACATATATTCCCCTTGGGGAAGGGCTTGAGGTGAATGAGCCAGGGGCTGAGCCACAGCCACTCAGGGTAGCCATTCTGCACTGGAATGAGCCAGGTACAGCAAACTAGGAAAGGCTGGGACACTTCTGTAGTACAGTAACTTCAGCAGTGCCAGTAACAATGACTTCATCTCATGCTAGATCCCTAGGCTTTGCTCTAGAAACAAGGGGAATTATTGCCTTAAAGTAAATGAAAAGGCTTTATCACACCTTATGAGTTCTCATTTTGTCAGAGCCACCCTGGACAAGTCAGTTGATTCTGGCAGAGCAGTTCCATTGCTGCACTCACTGTCACACTGGCTGTTTTGCCAGCAGGGCAATTAGAGGCTTGCAGCAGCCTCTCCAGCAGCCCTTTCAGCACACGCCCTGCTCTGCTGGTAGGAGCCCAGAGACCAAAGGCTGTTGTGGCTACTGGCCCAGCATGCTGCCACCCAAAGCAAACTCAAGCTAAGCCCCAGCGGCCCAGGGACTTGGCAGTCACACCATGAGGTGAATGCTCAGGGCAGTTTGGGCAACAGCAACACTTGGCTGATTCCTCTGCAAGAGTAGAACACAGAAACAGGGTAGCAGTGACAAAGAGGGGTGTCAGTGTCTGGATTAGGGGTTTTAAGCCCTTTTCAAACACTCTGTAATACCCTGCAGCGTGCTTTTCTCTTAGATCTGAATCCTGCTGCCTGGACACAGGCACCTGACAAGCTGTAGGAACTGATACTGAGCTATAGTCAGAACAGAGCAAAAGAGAAACATTAAACATTTACATGTTTATTATAATTACAATTTACATTACTCCAAAGAGCAGCCCCACTGCTATGTTCTAATTCTTAGCAATAAGGTCCTACAAAAATAAATCCAAGCTTTTACAGTAACCTAGGTCAACGCATAACTAAAAACTTCTAGCTATGTAAGGGGTTCAGTCGTCAAGGTGCTTTTTCAACAAAATTCCCTACCAACCAAAAAGGGGACACATGCCTAGAGCAATTTAACCCATTTAGTCATGCAAACAAATGTAACCCCTCCCTCCCAGCCCCTCTCCCCACATACAGGTTGTTAAAAACAAAAAGAAAACCAACTAAACTATTTACAGTATGGGGGGCACAGAGGAAACAAATTTAACATGCCCATCTGTTAAGCTTCATTATACAGACTCCCATCCCTAACTTAATGAAAACATTCCATAGTGTTCCACCACACTCTACTAGTGTACGGAACTGTTTGTGTGGTACTACCCATGAGCGAGGTACCGACTGAGGCCAGGTCAGAGCTACAGATCCCCTTCCCAGACAGTCAGCTACTGCCAAAAGCTCTGTTGTGAGCAGAGACATGTGTTTCTCCTGTCCCACCACAGATGCAGCATTATCCCCCAATACTGCCCTCACCCAGCAGGGCACTCCCAGCTTCTGAGGAGCCCCCAGCACTTTCCAGCTGCAGAGAAATTCATAGTTGTGTGTGAACCTGCAGTACCTCCCTGTTAGTACCAGCAGACAAACAGCTGTACAATCACTTACACTACTACATGATCAACAATCCAGTATTCCCAAGTGACAATATACACAATTCCTTCAGCACCAGGAATCCATTCTTTCAGATACCAAGTGCTACTTCACACCTGCTGCCAAGAACAGTGAGACTAGCAGCACCAAAGAATCCATTTGGTTCCTCAGAACAAAAATTATAGCTGGTTTGTTTCAAGTGAGCTTTGGTTCCATGTTCAAATAGCATGATTTATCTTCTTCAGGGTTCAGAAAAGGAGTCTGACTTTAAGCTTAGACTGTAGCAGCCTTTGAGAGACCCAGAAAGAAGAACCATGTAAGTTAATCTGCACTTAGAAAAAATAAAACAAAACCAAACACAAAAAAAGACACCCTGAAGAAGGTACCCCTGAACACATTCCCTCTTCCAAAGAATATTCCAGCTGACAGTTGCTGGTCCAAAATAAGTCCAGAATATAAGCAGTAGTACATGAAGTTCTGTCGCTTGAGCTGAGACAGTAAACAATATGAACCATTTTCCCACATTAGTGCAGCAGTTGGTGGTTTTCTTTCTATATACAGTTTCATCCTCTCAGGAGATATGTGAGAACCTATTCAGAAGAGGAGGCAGAATTAGATTTGGCATCACAGGAATCTTTCCCCAAGAAAAGCAGCAAAGTTCACACCCATGTAGCAACTGAAGTGCACAACTAGAGCCTCAGCTAACACAAGCTCAAACAGAAGGCTGGCCCAAGAAATCAACAGAACAATCAACACAATCAATAACACATCAGAATAGCTCATACTGCCTTCTGCCACTTAGGACTGATCAGATCCAATAAGGAACAATTCTTGTTACATCCATGAGACTGAAGAGAAAGAGGTTGCACAGACCAGGCAAAGGGTAAGAGACCAACCTGACTCAGAATTTATTCCGACTAAAAATAACACTTGCCTCTGAAGTTACACTCTGCCAGTACCAGCTCTGTGAGTGGTCTGGTTTCGCCGTGCTGCTCCATTACCCCTTCCACCTCGAAATCCACCACGAAAGCTGCGGCCACGGAGGAACCGTCCGGACACGCCAAATGTCTCTGTATTGAGCTTCCTTTCTTCAGCCCACGTGGTGCGCCTGGAACTGAGCACACTGCATTCAGATTTCATCTAAACATCAGATGGCCACCAACCCAGCTAGCCAGGAAGCCTCAGGCTTCCCCATTTTCTGCAACTAAACTGCAACCAATGCCAGCTGTGGCACTCACACTCACTAACTGAACTCCCCTGCTAAGCACAAATCTGAAAGTGACACCTATTGGTTTTCTTAAGCTACTTTCACATTGGAAAACTGAAGATGGGCCTAGAAAAAGGCTTGACCACAATGTTACTGACACTTCTACTCTGTTTTCTCAAAAACCATAAGCTCTTGACTCCAGTGAAGCCTCTCCAGAAATCCAGGAAGCCCTGTCCCAGATGAGGTTCTGCAGTGCTGCTGAGGTAGCTCTACAGCTCCAGCATGCTGCTTCCTTAGCAGAGCTGCACAATCCTGAACACCTTCCAGCAAGCACTCAATAAGAAACGAAGCAGAGCCATTACCAAGGGGATTTCACACACTGACGCTAAAAGGAAGTCTGAATTCACCAGGCAGTAATATCAAGTGTCTGCAGCAAAAGATGAAGCTTTAATATTCCCAAAATTTAACTTGATGCATTCTCAGGGACAAACCTGACCTCCTCCCTACCCCAGCTGCAAGCTTAGCTTGCTCTTGTCTGCAAGTGGCACCATCTTCAGCACAGTACAACGCTGATGGCTCCTCCCACAAATGAGATAAGAAATTTGTTTGAAATCAATGGGCTCAAAGTCAGTACCAGGAAACAGAACTGGAAATTCCTGTAGTGTAGTTTAGGCAAGTATATCAGTATCAGCTGAAATCCTTAGGCTTTGTTTGATCCCACTGCCTTTAGTTAGGTTAAGATCAGTTGTGTGCCACCAACCCCATGGTGACACTCCCTCCTAAAGACCCTTCTGCTGACTTGTGTTCTAAGATTTTTAAAGAATCAAACTATGTGACATACCTCTAGAATTCTACACCTAAAATTGCATTTTTAAAAAGCAAGCTTTTAGAGCACACTCACCTAGATTTCAGTTCCGAAGAAATGTTGTCAAAGAAGGACTTTGATTTATCATAATAGCAGTTGGGTCCCAGAAGGTCCTCCTCCGCATTACCATCCTTGTTTTGAGTTGCCACTCCAGGGTCCCCTTTTTCTTCCCCTGTTTCTGCTTTGTCATCTGAAGATAATAAAATGTATTACATTCCCTTGATGCATTCTGAAGAGCCATCTGTTCTCCTGCTGCCTCAAACAAGATTTGAGATGCTGCCACATGTAATCATGCAGTTTCTCAGAAAGAGTTTCTGTGCAGTGTTTACTACTAGCTCAGCAATTCATATTTAATGAAGTCACAAACCTTTAAAGTTTAGCTTCTTCTTGAATTCTTTATCAAGTTCTTCTCTGTTGAATTGTGCATTTGCACTTTCAAAGTCAAAGTCACCTTCAAATTTTATTGTATTTTCCTTCACAGTTGTTGGTCTGTTTTGTCCTCTAGAACGGTTTCTGGTTCTCCTGTTTCCTGAAAGCAGGAGAGTTTAAACGCTTGGTATCGCACAAGGAGGTTAAAATGACTTGCTCAAGACCAGAGGAAACCAGGGTTAGAACTCAGGAGTTTCTGGCTTCCAGTCCTGTGGTTAGGCCACACCTCTTTGAGAGAAACTTCTGAACTTGGCTGTAGAAGACACATTACAGCAACACTTTAACTTTCTGAAAAGCATTCCTAGATGTCAGTCTTACCACTAAGACAGACCAACTTCCCTTCCAGTGTGAACATAGGAAATCAGAACAAGTATTACACCAACTGAAGCTGAGGGAAGTGAGGAAAACTATCTTGCCTGTCTGGTCTTCATCTGCAAGCATAATACCATAATTAGTCTACAACCCCATCACAATGGGTGAAGTGGAAGACGTCACTGGTTTCAGAAAACCCACCCAAGATTCATCCACACACAAAGGGAGATTGTACTTTGTATAGTTTCTAGTTCTCAACTGAGACACCAACAACTCCTTTTTGGAAGGGCTATAACCCATTCTACAGTGCTGCCCTCTGGTAAATTGAATTGAAGACCTGAGAGTCTGCAGTTTTGTCACCTGACTTTTATTTAACTTGGGCAGTGATATTTGATTTTAGTTTTGCTGCCTTCTGATCTGTGCTTAAAATGCAGTCTTAAGATAGGAACTCTGATCTATGGAAGCAAGGACTCTGTAGCTCCTCTGTTACGGGAGCTCTGGAGAGCCTTAAAAAGGCTGCCCTTCCCAGTAAAAACATTTCACATTTCAGAGAAACCTAGTTGCGGCTGCCAAGTCACAGCACCCATTTTTACAGTGTACCTTAAAGTTTCTAGAAAGACAGTCCCTGTAATAGTCTGGACTTCTGTAACTCCAGAACCTATTCTGTCAGGGAAGCATCTTTGGATGCCCAAATCCTTATTAAGCTTTATTTGGTTCCCAATCTTCTGCCTTATAATCCTTCACAGAAGTTAGCAATATTTGTCTTTATGAACTTACGTGACTGTTTAGTGTCAGGTTAACCTACCTGATCTTCTCCTTTGAGGTCTTCTGTTTTCATCATTCACCTGTCCTTGGGTTTGCACAGGTGCTGGCTGGACTGTATCTACTGAACAAGAAGGATAAACTTTACAGGGGCACAAGAACAGAACCAAACCACTTCAGTCTTGCTCTGCCCCTTTGGAGGACGCTTCAAAACAACACTTCAGGCTGCAGCGGTGCACACCTACCATTTGTCTTACCGCTGCCCGGCGGAACCTGCCGACCATTGCGCTGGACCCCGGGGGTCACTTTCACTGGGGGTGGCTTTTGGGAATTCACGTTGTCAACGGGGCCAGTCTGAACTGCCTGCTCTACCATGGGGCTTTTGCGGACTGGGTGAACAGAAGGAAAGCCAGCACCTGGAAAAAATCCCAGTGACTAAGTGCCTTTTGAAAAATCTGTCAGCACTACTCAAACCCTACCCACCTCTATGGAGAAACCATTTTGTCAGGAATTACTCAAAGCTATGAATGTTTATCATTACATGTGATGTTTAAGTGGCATATACACACTAGGTAAGGCACTACTGCCGTACCAGTCGTGGCTCTCTAATCCAGAGCCTTAAAATCAGGACATCTACCCATTTATTTCTTAAAAGTTAGACATACATGAGATAAGCAAGTCAGGTCAGTCTCTAACAGTTTATACCAAAATCTATTGTTTAGGTGTATCCTTGGTTATGTAGGATTTTACTTTATACAACACTTTAAATCTGAGGCAAAAATTCAGTTTTCAAACTGGCCAAGAAAGCTTCCCCACTTTGTCAAGAAAAAACGAAACCAAAAACCAAAACCAAAGAAAAACCACAAACGTTTTGCAGCAAAAGCTTAACCATCTCAACTCTATCCCATTTGGTAAGCCGCTTTTAGAAGTCCTTCAGTTTCATTGCTAAATTGTTAGCTGTCAGACAAAGAAAACCTGAAACCAGACCAGGATCTCAAAGTTACCCTTTTAAATTCCTTCTTGGTCAAGGCCAAAGTGTTACCAAGACTTCTGTTGCTCTTCCATCCAGGCTTATTTATTCACACTACAAAACACGTAAATACTTTTCATGGTTTGGTATACCTTACACCAATTATATTAAAAAGTGACAGTCTTCAGTACTCAGAAGAAACACTGCATTCTAGATTTAATTAGAGCTTTGGGGCTACTACAGGTTTATGTAGTTATGCATAAGAACTGCTTGGAAGCAAACTTTTAACGGAATATACTTAAGAGCAAGAAGAGTGAAAAGCTGAAGAGTACACACAAACCAAGCCACTGACACTTCTGGGTCACCCAAGTCCACATGAGATATACCCAGTAGGTAACATCATGCAGGCTCTCAGTTAGTGTACACCTGGAAAACTTGCAAGGAAGACAGACACATCCTAAGGATTATTCAGTAGGACAAAGCTGCTGTGCAAGTTTAACTCAAGTTTTGAAGCTTAGCCAGAATATTGAGAAAGTATGTACAGATAGATGGCCAAACCCAGGGTAACTACAAACAGTTTCATGCCAAAACAAGCACACATGCTTAAGTTAAAAACAGATTAAACTAATTACCATGTGTAAACGCAGGCTGCACCTGGTCTCTCTGCTCTGAGGACAGTCAGTCTAGTATCTCTAGTCAACCTTCTTTGAAAGTATTTTACACAAAGAAGCAAGCACCCAGAACTACGTTATCTCAACCTACCGCAACTCAGAAATTGCTGTTAGTCATGCTTTACTAATTGGGAGTCTTGACAAGGTATCATGCCCCATCATGCATGAAATGTATCCCGATGTTTCCTCAATAGCAGCAGTACTCCTGAATTTTCTGTTAACCTCAGTCTCTCACATTGGGGCCACCCACAATTTAAGCAGTGTGCTTATCTTTCCAGGAAAGGCTAATTAACTCAGTCCCTGAGGTGACATGTTCCTGGATAGGATGCACCACATGAACATCCCTACACCTTAGCCCTCTCCTGATACTTACACAAGAGGATCCACTGTCCTGTACATTTTTTTTCCTGATACTTCTAGGGCAGGTGAAATACTTCATGTAATGAAAGCCAAAAAGAGCTGAGAACAAACTAGTTCTGCTAGCATTACCCACGTAAGTACTATCATTCTAGGAGGGGTTAACAAGAACAGAGTGTTTGCAAGTGCCATGCAGTTCTTCCAAATATTTGGAGTCCTCAAACTGCTGTTACCCTTGGAAGAGAGCTGATGGGGCTCTGAAGACATGTCAGGCTCTGAAACAGGTTGTGGAGACGGAGAAGAACTAGGGCTGGAAGCAGCTGCTGATGCTGGAGGGCTTACCAATTTCTCTGAAGAGATAGAGGGAAGAAGAGAAAGCAAAGATACGTGGATAAGATACAAGGTAGTGAAACATCTGAAGGACTTGGAAAGAGATCCAAGAATCTCTAGAACAGCATTAGAGCAGCTTATTTACAGACCTCTCTGGTAGTACAAGTTCTTTTCACATGTGATGTGTGTAAGGTTAGAAATAGACTGGCTTCAACTGTTAGGTGTTCACATTACTTCCAGAAAGAAAGTTTCAGCTGTTTGGATTGTTTCTCTTTCGTGTGCATGCGTGTGGCAAGTGAAACACAGGCCTCTTTGCAGTAAGATCATTGCACAAAGTTGTTAACTACTTATGCACTGCTTATTGCAGACCAAGACTTGGCAAGGAATGTGGTATTAGTTACGTGGTTAATTGGTTTCACAGTAGCTGCATACAAGGATTGTATCTTTATTTTAGCAAGTAAAGTTTGTACTTACCTAAACCTAAGGAAGCTGCATACTGCTGGCTAAGCAAAGAGCTGGCAGCAAGCTGGCTGTAAGGTGGCATACCTCTGAATGGGCTGTAAGGCACATGTGGCTGAAAGGATGATGTAGAGGCAGAGCCCAGTGAAGACTGTAACAAGACAAAGTACATTTCCATTTACAGTGTTCAGAAGTCAGCTTGCTTTGGCAGTGATTCTTTACTTCACATACAGCATTACTAAAGCTTAATTAAACACTGAGGAGGGTTAGTTTACCTCTTTACGATTTTCCTGCATTCTCAGCTAGGTAAACTAGCTCTGGCTTTTGTTGAGTGAAGTCTTTAACATTGCTGCTATTTTAAACATTACAGTGAAATTCAGGATGCTTCAAACAATCGGAAGATTCCTGGAGACACTTACTGGTCTTCATTTTTATAAGTGTATGCCAAAATCCAGTCTTTCATCAGCAATGTTTTATCACAGCTTTCTATCAACATTTCAGTCTAACTTACTTGAACTATGGCAGGATCTTGTGGCAGAGTATGTTGAGCTTTTGGAGGTTCACAGACAGTGATGTCTTTGATGTCACTTCCTCGGAAAATAATGTATTCATAGATTTCTTCTCTTGGAGCAGCAGGTCTGTCTGTGGGCCGGTCCTCAGTACCGAAGGATCGCACTTCATGGAAAAGATGATCGTTAGCTCAGAATTACCACTGCAGCGCCGTGCGAGTTCAGACTTAAGCAATTAAAAGTCCTTTTGCAATACTTGCCAACTCTAACAACAATAACAAAATGCTACCTCCAGAACCCTGAATCTCCTTATCACACACATCAGTTCCATCAAATGCCAAATTTTTCAGCAGCCTGTACAAACAGTTTTGTTTACATCAAGCTGTGAAGGTAAAGACTGCAGACCAGCTGGAGTGAAGAATCCTGGTCCAAAGATGAGGACTTCCCTACAGCACTGTGTTGCCACATTCCCCTTCCCTCCCAGCACCTGTCCCATGCAGGCACTCAGCTCGAGACAACTGCTGCTGCAGCAGCCCACAGAAGAGGCCCCCAGAGGAGCAGGGAGAAAAAAAAAATCTTAGAACACTTTAAAGCTCAAACTTTCACCTTTGGTTTCATATATTCATTACACAGAGGTAAAGTTTTATCAGTTACAAGAACTTCCTATTAAAACTCTCACTACTCCATGCCACTGATTATATCATTAATACCCACAGCTTGGTGATAAGTCTAAAACCTCAGTGCCTAGTGAGGCTTCATTGAGTACAAGCTGTCAGAACACTTGAGCAGGTACTAACCAGTTACACAGGAGAGTGGAAAGACGTCTGCAGTTGACTGTGTGGCAGCTACCAGGTAGAAGTGTAAGTGAATTTGAGCCACTAAGAGGTCAGACTGGGACTTACTGGACAGTTAGTGCAGGAAAACAGGCAGCATGGTTACAACAGATACTGACACCTGAAAACTGAAATGGGCTAGTGAATGAGCATGGTCTGTACAGAGATGGCTCCAAGTCACAGAAGCTTATCCAGTGCACTAGTCTAGTTAATTTCTGTCTTTGAGAGGCTCTGCCAGCTGAGATAAGCACCAGCACGTACTGGTTTGATGCACGTTTTCTGCCAGTTGAAGAATCCTGTATTGGAGTTGCATCATTTTCTTCTAACAGGTTACCCACCACTGAAGTACTTCCCTGCCAGGACATGCCATGATTCCTGCAATACCTTTACAAATGACATCCTTAACAGACCTTTCACAAGCACTGCCATGTCACAGTCTATGGTGATGTGCCAGCCAGTTGCCATTGCCACTGTACAGGTGGAAAGATAAGCATGGACAGCTTTGTCACATGGATGACAGGGGACACCACAGTTTGGCCAGAAAAAGGGCAGCAAAAGTGGATCCACTCAACCCCAGTGTTGAGTATTCCTGGTGTACTATACTGTTAACTTTCTAGGACCACTGATGATTGTAGGCAGGGCTACTCATCAAGACCCCTGTTCCCAGAGACAGGTGGCTTCCTCACCAAGCAGCAGTTAGTGCTGCAAGCAGTCTTCACCTCTGTCCAACACATACATAGTCTCTCAGGGAGCAGCAAGCAGCAAGGGTCAAACTTTGTTTCTCATGCTGATGTTGTTTAACACCTCAACACCTCTAACTGGAAGAGAATCTTAACCGGAAAAGGAGAAGCTGTCAGTCACTTCCTTTGAAAGGCTGTCTTCCATTAGTTCCTAGAGTCTATAACCTCTCCAACTTATTTTAGACCTCCAGCTGCTGTTTGATCACATTACAGCTGTAACCTAGTCAACTACAAACAGATTATAAACTGCAAACAGTCCTTGTGGCCTTTTAGATGTGAACTGTACCACTGATATCCATGCTCAAGATTAGATTATTGCAGCACACAGCTCATGGCAAGACCTACTAAGTTTATCCAGGGCATACTGCAGAATCTCATGGCTTGCCTGGAAAGAACCACATTGCCTTTGAGCAACCTCTGTCTGTCTGTCAGCTTCCACATGGAGAAACACATGACTTGCAAAGCCTGAAGCTCAGATGGCTGGTCCCAAGGTCTCCAACTAAAAGATTAGAAAACTATATCCTTGTTGGTATATAAAGCAGCAGTGAGCATTTCAGACTGCTTGAGCATGCCTGCCCCTGCATTTAAGTGTTTTAACAATTTCCAGTCCATCACAAAGCACAGCTTTAAGTTCCTGAGGAGGTCCAAAGGGTTGTGTCCCATGAAGAGTTACAGGGGTTATTGTTTTCAGATGAACAGGAAATCAGTCCCACACCACACTGTGCTCATGTGTAAGGAGGGCTCAGTTGAGCTGTACCTCTGAAGGGTCAGGAAGCATAACTTTAGTGACTGGCTGTCTAGACAGCAGAGCTTATATAGCTACTTCTTGCTCAAACACAGTAGTTTTCTCAGACTTCTACAGAAGAGGGAGTAAGTTTCTGACATTCACTGCCAGCAGGACAAACTCCCTTTGTTTGCAATTTAAGTTTAGCACCTAACAAGCCAAAACTTTCTTGCAGTGCTTAATCAAGCACACGGAATGTCCTTGCTCAGTGTTTTAAGATATTGTGCATCTGTTGAGATTAAACAGGAATCAAATACAAACAAATTTAAGTTAGCCTTGCTCTGAGCAAGAGGCTGAACCAGATTCCTTCCTGAGGTCTCCTTCAATATAAATTTCTCTTTATATCACTTGGATGATACAAGTCAAGGCTAGCACTTACCTACTGAGGCTACCTGAGTCCTAAACGAGGCATCAAGGACCTAATAATAATGTACTACCTATCTGGACAACTTCAACTGCATGCCAGTAATTCATGGCTCTTCTCACCCTTCAAATCAAGTCTTTCAAACCACTGTCCTGCCCACCCAAGCACACTCTTGATACCACTGCCACCAACTCGAACATGGTTGCTATGTTCATCATTCTGACACTACTTTTGATAAAAAGTCTCGAAATTTGAAGACCGCCCTGAGCTAAAATCAAAAGCAGGGTTTTCAAAGTTTACAGACTAGCACTTTAATAAAGAAAAAGGTATTCTCTATCTATTGAAACAACTACTTCTTAGGCATTCCAGGTCATCAAAATTGAACACTAAGAGGCCATCAATAGAAGAACTGCCAGAAATCTTATACAGACCATGTGCTTTCTCACACTATAAAGCACTTCAATCATATATGGCTTTGAAACACACCACTTCAGCTCTGAAATAGCAAGTGTCATGTGGAAGTCAGAACCTTGTGAGAAGCCATTTCTACTTGCTTCTGGGTAAAGGTGAAGAAACCTTCCTGCATGCGCAGTAAATGAGCTTCATCCTTCTTCCAACCTCTCAATTATTTTGAGTGAAACACTAACAAACAGCCCCATTTGTGTATTTAAATAAGCAGCTAAAAAGCGACAATTCACATTTTTAACTCCAGAACACACACACAAATAGATGTCAAATACTCATGTCCAGCACCACATAAACATTATTATACCGAATAAACACTTTGGCACAAGATACCTTGAGGTTAATTGAAAATCAAGTAAGTTCATGTGCCAACAGATAGTCTTTCAAAACAAAAGATATCTTATTTGGGGACAATCCTGATGGGTTGATGAAGGCAAGGAAGAAAGTATGAACTTCTCAGAACTAGGAAGGGCAAAAGTGAGGGAAAGAAAAAGCTGATGTACATTAGCTAGAGTAGCCAAGCTGGACATTAAAAGCAATACAGAAGTAAGACCTTGTTTGAGATACCAAACAAGACAGGACAGGTTTTTCTGAGAGCAAATATGGGAGTTCCCAGTACAGGTGACAAATGACACCACTTAAATAGAAGAAAAATATCACTGTTTCTACAGTGAAACAAGACACAAAGCCTTGATGAGCAGCCTGCAAAGACAGAAAGAGCCAGACATACGTGCAGACAGCTCACAGTGTCCTGCACATGAGTTCTCACTCTCTTCACCTGAGCAGAGTCCAGTTATTGATCACCAAAGGAACAAAGGCACATCAATAGCAACTCTTTTTTCCCAGCACGGGCCTGGGGCCCTGCTCAAGTCAAGCACGAAGGTACTGCTGGACATCAATGCACAAACAAGAGAGGAAGCAAACCATAAACAGCGATGCAGACCATCACCTTTCCGGCTCTAGCATGAGCCAGCACTGCTGGCGGCTCTTCTTTCTCTTCAAGACACTAGGAAACTCGCCGTGAAAACCAACGGCTGTTCAGCATTGCGGGCCCTGCCCACCCCGCCGACTCGAAGCGGAGGCAGAGCAAACCCCCTCCACGGTTCGTCTCTGCATCACGGAGCGGCCTCACAAATGCTGACTCACGGAAACCAGCAGCGCCGAAGATGCTGTGCTCCAAACCCCGTCGCCCCCCGCCCCAAGAGCGGATGGGCCACGGGCCCCCGCCGCAGGCCGCCATGGCGGGCGGGCTCCGGCTGCCTCATCACCCAGCCCGGCTCATTGTTCAGGGGACAGAAACGGCAGGCGAGGCGGGCGGGCCCCCCGCGTCCCCACAGCGAGCACCGGGCCGCGGCGCCAGAGCCAGCCTAGGCCCATCCGCACACACCCCCCCCACCATACACCGCCCATGAGGGCCTCAGAGCGCCGCCTCACCCTTGGCTAGCGCCACGGTGGAGTTCTCGGTGTCGATGGTGTAAAGGATGCCCTCATAGCGGATCTGTGCTTTGGAGATCAGGCTGATCTTGCTGCCGATGTAGGGGGTCCCTGAACTCATGGCGGCGGCGCTCTGGGCCGGGACGAGGGGAGAAAGGCCGCGCGGGTCCCCGCACAGCCGCGCGGAGCCGCCGCGGCCGCCCACGCACACTGCGGAGCCGGGAGTCCTACCGCGCCCGCCTTATATAGGGCGGAGGGAGACGCGCTGAGGGGGGAGACGCAGGGTTGGGGAGTACTGCGACCCTGACGCGCATGCGCCGCCACCGCCTGCTATTGACCAGACGGGAGACGGGGTCAGACTCGGGGGGGGAAGCCTGGGGCCTGCGTCACGTGACCAGCCCAGGCGAGGGTGCCACGTGCGCTGGCGGGCGGGGCGGGGCGAGACGGGGGCGGGGCGAGAGCTCGTGCTCTTCCCGCGCTGCTGCTGCGGCGGCTGAGAGGAGGGCGCGGGCAGTGGGGGGTGGGCTTCAGTACCGATACGGGGGAGCCTTGTGTCGCTGTTCACTCGCTCGTGTGACAGAGGTTTTGTCACGTAACGCAAGGGGAGGGAAGAATTGCCTCCTTCCCCGTCCCCTCTCCGCTAGCAAGCCAGGCTCTGAGAGGAGCGTTTCTCGCCCTAGAGCCTTCTTGCCTCATCCTGGTCCCCATTAGGCACGCCTAGGGGTTCTGCAATAAAAATGCTGCTTCAAGCCTTCTCCACCAGGCTCCCCTGGGATTCTGCAGCAAAGAGACAGCTCCAAGACTTCCCACGGATGCCCGCTGCCCCAAGCTGCAGCAGCATTCAGAGGAGAAGAAGAATTGCTGCCTCCTTCCCCAGACCCTTTTTCCCTCTCCAGATGAGGAGGTTGGAAGAGTCCTTGGTGCGTGGCGGGGTCCTGCCCCATGAGTCGCACACCGTGTCTTTGTTCATCGGATGAGACGGGATGTACCCCCTGTAACGAAGGCGGCAATTCACATTGTGACAGAGGAACCACAATGCTAGGACGCAGCTGGAAAATTAATCTTTCAGTGCTGTTTCTCCTGGGACTTCTGCGGCTCCCCAGCCATCTGCGGGTCAATGAGAGACAACTGGTAGCATCTGGCAGACATAGTCGCAGAAGGTGAAGTCACTAACTAACGTGAGGGTGGATGGGGATCAGGCAGGGCAGTTACATTTGGGGCAGCAGGTCAGAGTGCACAAATCTCACTAATTTGTGTGACTCAAATGAATAAGATTCAAACCCAGCAGCTGGAGACAATACAGCGGGAGCCATTGTCTAAGAGTAAAAAGGTCTGCTGGAGCTGCATGGGCCCATGCCTTGGTTACATGTTTCCATCAGTGATACAACAGTGACACAGTAGTATGCCTCCCACAGGTTTATCCTGGTGTCATGAGGACCTGCTTCCTTGAGCACCACGGCTTAGAGAGCTGTTCTCCAAATGTCCCAAGCTGTCTGCCCTGTGACCTTACGTGTTTTATGGCACTACTCTTCATGCTATTTATGCAGCCTGGAGAGCAGATCTCCCTGTTTGAACAGGGAACACACCCTTCATTTCTCTCTCTCTCTCACATGGACACACTTGAGCAGTCTTTCTCTAGTTAAATTTTCACTGTTCTAGCATGGAGAGAGTACTAAAAAAAGTTGAAGTAAATAATTTCCTATATATTAATTGGGCAAGCAGTCTATGTGAAGAGAAAGTCAGCCCTTAATGTCAATCTTTTAGCTCAGTCTTAAGTATAACCTATAGAGAGAAGATTCATATTTTTATTGCAGTAAACAGTGCCCTTTAGTAGGCAAACAGCTGGTTAGAAACTCCCCTGATGAAAAAAATAATCTGGCTCCCCTGGATGAGGAGTGTCTAGTTCAAGAAAATGGAAAAGTTCAAATGGAGGAAAAAAAAAGGGGCAAATAATAACAGTAGTAATAGTAATAATTACTCACTTTGGAGCAGCCACAAATAATTATTTTGAGTGGGAAACATTATGTCAGTATGGGCAATGCACCCAAAGAGAAGTACTCCCTCTTTTGGTTCATATTCTCCAACTCCACAATATATTGAGTTTAATCTTCCTTATTTCCACTTCTAAAAGACTGGTGTTTGGGTTGTTTTTTCCTGTATGCACACTGAAATGTCACTGGTTTATAAGCACCTCTAGTTCCAGTATTTTATTCTGTATACAACAAAAGAGATTAAGATTGCCTTATCCTTTTACTTACAATCACATGCACCAATACAGCAATGTAGATCCTGCAGGAAGACTAATTAAAGCAGTGTGGATAAAAGAAGAATGCACCAGTGGCATCAACTATACACTGGAAAGGAGAGGTGTACAAACATACAGAATTTTAGTTATAATCATCACAGCCATAGATCAACCAGCCTATGGGAGATATTCTTACTGTAATGCATTTCCTCAGTGTCTTTTGTTTGACAATAGTCAGAGATGACAAGTGATCAGGAAGAAGAAATGCAACATGATATTTTTAAATGCCTTGTCAGTGTTTTTAATTCTGCCAAAAAACAGAGGTTTTATAGAATCATAGAATCAGTCAGGGTTGGAAGGGACCACAAGGATCATCTAGTTCCAACCCCCCTGCCATGGGCAGAGACACCTCACACTAGATCAGGCTGGCCAGAGGCTCATCCAGCCTGGCCTTAAACACCTCCAGGGATGGGGCCTCAACCACCTCTGTGGGCAACCCAGTCCAGGCTCTCACCACTCTCATGGTGAAGAACTTCTTCCTCACATCCAGCCTGAATTTCCCCACTTCCAGCTTTATTCCATTCCCCCTAGTCCTATCACGACCCGATATCTTAAAAAGTCCCTCCCCCATTATGTGTAGAAAGGGGGATGAGAAAGCATCTTTCAGTGTGTAAATCCATTACAAGTGTGTGATCTTGGGCAGCCCTCATATGAAGAGGGAATATCTGGCTTCATATGAAGATCATGGTACTGGGAAGAATCCTAGCAGAGCTGCACCTCTTGGAAGCAGCTGACACAGCTTTCACAGCATTTTGGACCACTGCTAACTGTGGTCTTTGGAGACTGGAGGTAAGGTACAGAGTATGTAACTACAGAGCTAGCTCATTTATAGGAAAGTGTATGCTGCCAGAACTAAGATGACTCCCACAGCAGTTGGAAGGCAATTAGTGGCATCTGGGATGGTCACCACTGACCATTTCATGACATTTCACAGCACTTAAAAGAGAATCCTGTGACTTACAGCAAGGATGAAAAGTTGAGCTGTATGATGGTGAGAGAGCACTTACATGGTGGCTGATGACTGCGTCCATGGCAGTGTGAATCAAACTGACATCTGGCAGAGTTAATAACAGAAGGCAACTGTTAGACATCTCCAACTAACTGCCTGAAGAAGTGAGCTGGGCACTGGCTGCTGAAGCAGCACCTCTTGCTCCTGGGGACAGTGGGGTATGTTTGCAGGTGGTGGCAAAGAAAAGGGGAGAAAAGAGACTATCATGGAAAGTGGAGGAGGTGAAAGTGGAACAGAGATTTGAATTTTGGCTGACAAACAAACAAAAAATGATACAGAGGAAAGGAAAAATGTGTGAGCTATAGAAGATGACAAGTTAGAAACATACCAGGAGTTTCAAAGCAAAATGTGCTGGCTGCAGGAAGGGAGGCTAAGGTCAGCAAGTACAGAACGCAATTCTGTAGTGGTGCAGGAAACGGGTAGCAGAAAAGAGCCCAGGAATGGAGAGGGATGAGAAAAAGATGGAGAAACTGAAAAGATGCAGAGAAGATGAGAAGGATAAACCAGATCTAGATTTGTAGTCTAAAGACAGAAAACAGAAAAAGCAAAATAAAGCATATAAAGTCAACTGAAGGAAACCAGAATAAAGCAAAGAGAGAAGGAAGAAAAATGGATTAAGAAATTAAAAGAAAAAATAATAAGGGTAAGTTAAAAAAAAATTGAAAATGTGGTCACTTTGATTTAGATTATGTATGCTTCATACAATTTTTCTCCATTTCCCACTATGAAAAAGAGATACAATGATGTATGTAGGAAATAGGGCTAAATTATATTAGTTGATCTTGCATCTCAGGAAAAGGGGTATCTCTTCTGAAAAAAAAAATTCCATCAAAACAATAGCTGTTGGTTTCTTTTTCATTCCAGAAATGGATCCATGTCCTACTGTTCTGTCCTCTCTCCCCTTTCTCTCTTTTTCTCAGTTTTTAGTCTGTGCCTCAGACATTTCGACATCTTTAATTCCGCCCCCATATATCAAACTTAAAGTTAGTTTAACTACTGGATTTAAAGGAAATATCTTATAAAATGTCATAGTTTTAGGCTTGTGTGGGATTTGCTTTCTTAATTAGTACCTCAACTGTGTTCTTAGTAGAACAGGCATAAACCTGCATTGTTCCAGTGCATTTCCCAGCAGCCCAAGGGCGTTGCACAGTCAAGATAAAATATATTTTACCAAAAAGGTGGTGATGGCAAAGAGCTTAAACTTCTTATCCACTGTGAATTGCTGCTTATTTCAGTGCTTAAACTGTATGAAATAGAAATATAAGAAGAGGAAATGTTTGTGTGAGTTTGGCTGAAAACCTACACTATTTTGTACAGGTATGGTGTCAGTATCTGAAATTAAGCTTTATCTATAGAGATTTAAAAAGCAGCATTTTGAAATACATACTAGATTAAACAGGCTTTTAAGCTATACTTTATAACCAACTTTATTATGAATATACTCACATTAAAATAGTAGGTTTTTATATATGCATTCAATACCACTTCTCACACTGTAGTAGGCCTTTAACTCTTTTCCCTGTAAATCAATAATTTTATACAGGAAAAGACAGTTCTTTGCTATAATTCCTTTTTGTATTTGTGAAACTCCAATGTTAAAATTACAAAGAAACACTGGAGGATTTTTCTGTTTGTGTAGCACTTCTATGTGGAAGATTCAGATTCCCATGTGGGGATTCAAATTACCAGTCTGACTTCTAAACATTTCAGGTTTTTTAAGATAGGTTCTTAAGATATCCACTTAAATTTAGAGGATAAGCCAACAATACTATTCCAACCTGTCCAGTATGTTTGTACCTCATGACCTGCTTCTAAAAGTTGTATTTGATTGCCTGAACCTATAGAGGTTAGAGGTCTCTGGGATGCTTTTGAGGCAACAGAATAAGAAAGAACATATAGCTACTTGTTTTTATAAAACTGAAATATCTTGGGCATGTCTAACATATTTTATTAGAGTGAACTCAAACTGTCACTGCAGACTTTTTTCACACACACTACTACACTACAGTGTCTACTTTACAAGCTGTGCAAATGAGACTGAAAAATCATACTCAGTACTAGACATAAGACCAAGAACACACCCAAAATCCTGTCTGCTGCTGCCATTCATTTCATGTTTGAAGCATAGGGGGACTGAGCAGTTAGAGAAGTGCAAATACCTTTTCTGCTGAGGCTTTCTGCATCACAAATGGCAAAATGAAGTTATCCTGGATAACCAGGTGGTGGCTGTGGAAGCTGGAGATAATTTTAAGAGATCCTTTCTTGAAGACAGGTAAATGGATAAAGTATGTGATATAAAAAATCTTGACAAAGATGAAGTTTGCAGTTTGGTCACAGAAAATAAAGGATGAAGTCTTAAAAGCCAGACCTAGATTCTAAAAAAGGTGTTTAGACATCTCTCTTCCATTCAAATGAGTAAGAGGATTGAGACCTAAGTTTAGAAATAATTAGGGCATAAAGAGAGATAGTTGTCTATCTAGGACAGTGGGGAGCACCGAACAGAGCCTAAAATACAAAGTTCTGTTAGGAAAAATCTCTGACTTTTTTTTTCCCCCCCCTGCATAAGCAGCTTTTTCTGTTGGGTACTGTTGTGCTGAGGTGAACTCAAGCCTCTGTATATCCTTCTCACAGCTGCAGTGGTGTGAGGGGATGGGATGAAAGCGGAATTTCATAAAGATTTTTTCAGGCATGAAGTGAGCAAAAGGCTGAGTAAAGAGCATGTGGAAAGGTGAATAGGAATAATAAATGGAGAAAGGAGGCAAGAAATGGTCTTTGAGGAATTAAATGCTGCAAAGAAGGAATTAGACTGCAAATACAGATTTTGTGGGGTTTCAGGTTTATGCATCAACTGGGGTAGTAAAAATCTAAGCATTTAGCTTTGTGCCCAACTTTCCAAGAGGTTCATGAGCTGTAATGATAACCAGTGATATAAATCACTTCTAGGCTGAAAAGAGTCCAAGTTACAACTAGACTATCACAACTGACCTACTTGGTACACCTGACACTAGTCTCAGTAGAGACACTAAGAAACAGATGGGAGTACAGCCTGATACCTCTGTCTGTGAACAGTCTTTTCAGAACAAAATCATATTTTGGAGAGTATAGGTTGTATTCAGCATACAGTTCAGCCCCCTGGATGTTACAGACTAGGAAATTTCACCATGCCATGCACAGAAATCTATCTTTACTAATTGATTTTGGCTAAAATTCCAGAAGGCTCCGTAGCAGTGTTTCTTTAAGAGCTCTTCCTCTCTCCCTATTTCTCTCCACAAATTGCTGAACACACTCAAGCTATCAGCACTGAGCTCTATTTCGTTGGCACCTAGGCTTGAACGGGATTGAACCAAGCCCCTGCTGCCCAGTTCTTGCTAGTGCAAATCAAATCACAGGACAACATATATCACTGGGCTGAGAACACAGACGAAGGAGCTCCTTTGTGAGATGTTTTTGCAAAAATTTGCAAGATTTCTTTCTTTTGGGTGGACTCGGTTCTTGAGCCAAAGAAATTAATCACCCTCTCCTTTCGTGTTTTATAAACCAGCTAGTAAATTCTGCCTCTTTTTGCCCAGCCAGGTAATAGATCATTTTACCTAGGCTTGGCAGTGGACTGTTCTGCCCCTGCATGACATCTACTGCACTTTTCAAAGCTTGAATTGTTCATGGACTTTTAAAAGGCATGGTTCAGAAATGTCTTTGAAGATGTGAATTATTAGTCACTGTCTTACCTGATACAGCATTCTTCTTTTGTATTTGTTATTTTACTTTTTAAAAATACAACTAAACCATTTTTGGAGTTTAATGTGTATAGGTTTTAATTCATTTTAGGTTACAGATACGAAGATAAGGTAATAGGATTTTAGTGTAGTTTTAGAAAGTAACTAATTTTTGTAGGACAATAATCTGACATTTAATCTTCCTCACGTTTTAGAGGCTAAACTGGAAATGAGCCTTCACATAAGACAGCAGTGTCTTTCTGGCTGCTCAGGTCTAACTCATGCTTCTTATCATTGTTGTATCTGTGTTTCTTTATTACTTGATGTATGGCGAGGGTTTTATTAGCTAGTGCACTTTAAACCATGTTTGTGCTCTATAAAGTAACTCTAATATTAACATTTGAGATTTGACATTTGAATTTTCTCAATTCATATTAACATCCTTAATTTTTTTTCCAGAGACCTTCATGACTCTGCATTTTACTGAGCAGCATCCTTAACATTTACTGTACCAATGACATCATCTGTGACAAACTTCTAAAGGCTATCTGGGATGTACAGCTGTCAGTAAGACGCTTTGAAGATGAAAGGTTTGTGCAAGTATAAATCAGAGCATAAATTGGTCTAAGGAACGTTAATAATTGATGGAGAAAGAACCCCATGTAGAGTTGAGGATGAGGTTGCGAGTTGAAGCAAAACATACCTTCTTTTAGTCTGAACTGAAAGATATCTGATATTTGCATCTGCAAGAGAATGACCTGGAAGCCCAAAGTGACATAGCACTGAATAACTTTTCAAACAGCCAGCTGAGCTGTGTCAGGATAATGATGCACTATCTTCACAGGGCAAGAGTTGGTGATTCGCTTCCTGTGAGATGCAGGTGGCTCGTTACCCCACCTGGATATAAAAGTGGATAGTGTAGCTCATGTAGGAGAGAAGCTTTCTGAAAGCTTGCACTTAGAGTACCTAGAGAGTGACAGAAAAGCTTTAGGAAGGGGGCAGCTTGGTTTTGCACAGACTTATTTTTTTTTTTTCTCTTTCAGTCAGTGGAAATGCTGGTAAGAGTAGAGGGGTAGGAGCTTTTGTGGTCACACCAGCACCTGTACCAATGTGCAGCTTCACAGCTTTTTAAGTCACAAGGATGTTACGTTTGATAGGTTCTTGTTGGAAAAAAAGGTGTGGCAGGGATGGCTTCAGGCTGCCAAGTTGTTCAATTCTACTTAGGTGGCTTCATGTCAGAGAGTAGTAATGAATGAGCAAACTTACTGACCCACCAAACTATACACAGCAGCAAATCCAGCTCCTTCTTTGGCTCTGCTGAAAATAATTAAAAGGAACAAGTTTTAGTTTCATAAAAACAATTTGTCATTTTTACACAAGAACAGACAAGCTGTCTGTTGCTTCGTTAACTAATCCCCTTTCCTAAACAAGATGTTGTATTTGTTGTCTGCCATTTTGTCTGGTCGCTAATAAATGGTTACTTTAAACAGATGGATTTGCTGGATGGATAGGTAGAAAATTAAGTGATAGTATCAGCAATTCTTGTTGTACTTCTTCCTGTGCTAATGGAAGAGTGCTGCATGAAACCCCTACAGAGAAAAACTGACAATGAGGAACAAGTTACAATAAAAATGAGACCCTGTGAGTGTGTAATTCCCTTTGGGTTGAAAGTTTTCCCCATTTTCTCTTTTGAGAGGTAAAATATTTGTCTGACTTGCTTCAAAGCATGTACCAGTTTCTTCCGTCAACTGTAGGAACACATCCCATATTTAATTGAATTATTGGATTTGTTTGGAGTTTCAAAGGAGTTTAAAAAAATGAGCAAAAGCTCACTAAAGGAATAGGGGCAAGTCCTTGAACTCTGCCTCCAACAGAATGTATTTTAGGTAGTGCAAGAAAGTAACCTGTAGTATGAAATCACATCCCTAACTATTAAAGACTGCCAGAAAACTCAGAAACACCCCTTGTGTAATAGCCTTTCGTGCTGTGTTTTCATTAAGTCTGGGCAGCTCAATAAAGAAGCTGCAGCATGATTTATTTTAATCAGTTATTACAGAGAAGTCATTAAAAAACACAACTTGGCAAAGTCTTGCTTACATATTCTTTGCATTCCAAATCCACAAAATGTTTAGATAAAATCTCATTTCATTACCACCAAAACAAACCTCCTTTACTAGATTTCTTTCATTTTTTGCTTTAAATAATGTTTTCATACCTCTTCTGTCTACATTTGCTTCCCCGTTCAGTCTCTTCTGTGTCTGTTTTCTTTACAATGTTACTAAGATTGGTCAGGTTGCTCTGTGGAATCCTATCATGCCATAAAGATTACTAAGAGCATTTAGAAGACTATGAACTAGAGATGGAGAAGGGAAAACGATTTGGCTGTTTTTGTCATCTAAAGACAACATTCAGAAACACTTGCACTTGTTATCATTCTTTCAGTTCAGATCTGCAACAGTCTGGATTTTGACATACGTATAGTACATATGCTGAAAGTTTTACCAACTTTGTGGCCTGTTAGTTTCATTTGACATTTCTTGTTGTTGAGCTCAAATGTGTGTGTCCAGGCACACACATAATCCTCTTTTTAACTAAATCCTGTGTTTTAAAATAGTACCATCATGGGGCTATGGAATGATTTAGAGAGGGGCACAGGGACAAAGAATGTGCTCAGCTCTGTTCCTGTAATGTACAGTCTCTAGGCATGGTGATAAAACAAATGCTTATCAAATTCCATAGGACAAATGTTTTCATCTACAGCAACTGCTGCTCCATAACCAATGTGGCATTAACTATACCTGTTCTTATCACTGACCAAGAACAAAAAAACAAACAAACAAACAAAAAAAAGGAAGATTTATCTTCAGTTCTTTCACTTATTTTTATTTATGGGTTTTTGAAGGTGAGGGAGGGAAACATACTAAAAAAGAAAAGAGGATAACATCAGTTGCTGTAACTGGTCAATTGTTAAACAAGTGTCCAATAAAGCCTGTTTTTGATGGGGCAAATAGCCATGATCTAAGACTGCTGTGTCATGGTATTGACTGGAAAAAAAAACAAGCAGTCTTCAGTTCTTGAGGGAGGATCTAGTTTTCAGAGCACAAGCCACTCTGCTTTGGGTGCACAGAGTGGTGAGCACAACAGCATTGCAACACTAAGGGTCCCATCTCCTCTGGCTCTTGGCTTTATCTGATACACAGAAGAGTACTAGAGAGCGGAGAAAGCTGCACACAGCAGAATCATGGACAGGAGAACAGTACATTGACACTGAAAAGCAAATTTTCTGTGGCCTTTACGTCTTGATTTAAGCCATCCTAACTATACCCCTTAAGAGTGACCCAAGTGATCATCACCGTATGATCTGTATAAAGCTTGATAGAGCTGTGAGCTGAACAGAAGCTACCTTCTGGAGGATAAAAGTTTCTGTCTGGAGGCAATGAAACATTGTCCATTGTTTTTTAAAAATTGTTAGGAGGTGGAAAATTGCAACCTAGGAGTAGAGGAAGAGGACCATGTGATGTGCTCTGCTCAAAAAGTAAACTGTGGAGAGTGGTGGAGAATGTTAGTGAATGATGCTGGAAAGCTCAGGGAAGAACTAAAACAGTACTTATTCAAGAGGTTGAAAAAGAATCCAGAGCTGGAATATTGTAGTATCAGCGTGCCATTTAGGTTGTCTAAGGGTGCATTGTTGACAAAACATCCCTGGCAATGTAATACTTTGCTCACAAAGCATTCCAGAAAAATGGAAGCAAGAACTACCAAAGTCACCTATTTCAAACATATTCTCACAAATCTTGACTGTAAAATGTGCAAAGCGGTTTCCCAATAATGAGACCCATCACTAAGCACATTTTCTTGGCATATTCTGTTAGAGTATCACTTGGAAATAGTGATTCTATTTTCCAGAAGTTACTGTAATTTGCTTAAAGTGAAAAGCATTTCCATTTTGCCCAGTCAGTTTCAATAGTTGGTGAATTCAAAAGAAGTAGAATTATTGAAGCTCGTTGTAGTGACCAGAAGGAGCACTAATCTTTTAATACTTAATAATATTTTTTCCCCATTAATAATGTAGACATGGGAGAGGTTTTTCAGAATGGGTGAAACACAAATCTTTGTTGACATGCCTGCTTCATGTCTCCCCCTCAGACATAATTCTGAACACTCAGATGACTTGCTTCAAAAAATATCTGCTGGCTGCTGGAGTGTGCAGTTGGAAGCTTCCACCTTCCTGTAAAAGTGCCCCTTCCTCTGAGCAACGTTCCCTAGCTCTTCCCTTATCAATGAGACTGGATATTGATACTTCCTATCCTGGCAGGCAGTAACAAACATGACAGGTTAGATTAAGGGCAGTTGGGAAGGAAAATCAGTATTCCACATCTATTCTATACTGTAAATCCCTGAAGGCCTTTAAACAATAATCTTAATCCCACAGTATATTCTCTGCACATCTTTTAGGCACAAGATGTTGAACTGCATGGACTTTGCAGTCATAGTCAAAAAAGAAGAAAAAAAAAAAAGAGGACCTCTAAACTGTCACATAACATATTTATTCAATCCCATCTCACTTAAATAGGGGGTGGTTTTGCCATACCTCTTCCACAGCAGCACTGTGCTAGGTATTCTGTCCAGAATGCTGAACTGCAAAGGGCTGGTGCTTCTGTGGCTACCAGAAACAGTCTAGTACAGCTTGGGATATACTGTCCTTAAGTGGAAATAGGAATGTGGGTAGGGATGATTATTATAAAATAAAAAAGGACTGAACAGCTCCTTTGCAAATCTTCTGTTCACCTCATTATTTTAAAATGCAAGGATTAAGACCTTTTCCTGGAGCCTAGCATACTTAATTTTTAATATTAATCCCTGATTATTAGGAGCATTAGACTTCTTCAGGGATTTACCTAAGGGCAGTTGAAGTACAGGGGATGATTTTAAGAGCGAGACTTTAACAGTATTTGATATTCCAAGGAGAAGACAATAAGGACTGTAGACTGCAAAGCAGCACTGGTTTTATTCATCTTCACATGCACACCTGTAGTAAAACTGCATGTGCCCCTAAATTCGAAGTTAAACACTTAAAGCAGGAATATTTTTCCTATGGATTGTCAAACATTTGTATTCCAGATGCATGTGAAGTCTGCTGGCTTTGCTTAACGTTTGTTAGCACAGACTTATGCCCATTTGCAGAAGAGCCAGCACGTAGACTTCCAACTTTACTTACTGGGAGCTTCTGTACAGGATTGTATCATCTTCAACCAGGGCTCTACTCCATCTCCTCAGGACACTGTATTTCTCAGATTGTCCATTGAGCTCTTGAGCTCCCTCCCAATAATTGGAAACAGTGTACAAGTTAGACAGGTGGGATGGGATACTGACTACAGTGACAGTGAAGCTGTCTGAATAAAACCAAAATTTGTGTGGATTCTGTTATCTTGTTTGAATGAACCTGTAGAACCAAGGTATCACTGATTAAAACTCAGCATTTTAAAATCAAAACTCAGCAGCTCTCAGCAAAAAAAATTCACCAGTCAAAACCCTCACTATCAGTTTTTCATCTGTTTATTGATAGGACTTTAGTATTCTGACTATTCAGTTAAGACTCACAGGAGCTGCATACAGACAATGAAAAGCAACTTTCCTTCCCACAAACCTCTGAAACTCTGATATGTTCCTTATCACCATAATTCATACTGCTGTCATCTCTGTCAGGGGTTCCTGTAATGAATTCTAGGCTAAACACGTTTTTAGAAAACACATGGAAATAACTGCATTTCCACTTGTATCTTGAGACACAGCCTCTATGCCATCATCTACATAGAGTGGGGAAAAAGTGTTTTAAATAATATAGTAAAAAGAGCAGGTTCAAAGAACTAATAATCCTCCACTTTTCCTGTATAGCTTCTGCTAGCTTCTACACTTTGACACTAGATCATAGAATCATAGAATCAAGAAGGCTGGAAGAGACCTCAAAGATCATCGAGTCCAACCTGTCACCCTAAACCTCATGACTATCTAAACCATGGCACCAAGTGCCACGTCCAATCCCCTCTTGAACACCTCCAGGGATGGTGACTCCACCACCTCCCTGGGCAGCACATTCCAATGGCCAACCACTCTCTCTGGGAAGAACTTTCTCCTCACCTCCAGCCTAAACCTCCCCTGGCGCAGCTTGAGACTGTGTCCTCTTGTTCTGGTGCTGGTTGCCTGGGAGAAGAGACCAACCTCCTCCTGGCTACAACCTCCCTTCAGGTAGTTGTAGACAGCAATGAGGTCACCCCTGAGCCTCCTCTTCTCCAGGCTAAACAGTCCCAGCTCCCTCAGCCTCTCCTCATAGGGCTTGTGCTCAAGGCCTCTCCCCAGCCTCGTTGCCCTTCTCTGGACATGCTCCAGCAATTCAACATCTTTCCTGAACTGAGGGGCCCAGAACTGGACACAGTACTCAAGGTGTGGCCTAACCAGTGCTGTGTACAGGGGTACAATGACCTCCCTGCTCCTGCTGGCCACACTATTCCTGATGCAGGCCAGGATGCCATTGGCTCTCTTGGCCACCTGGGCACACTGCTGGCTCATGTTCAGGCAGCTGTCAACCAGTACCCCCAGGTCCCTTTCTGCCTGGCTGCTCTCCAGCCACTCTGACCCCAGCCTGTAGCTCTGCATGGGGTTGTTGTGGCCAAAGTGCAGCACCCAGCACTTGGATTTGTTGAATGCCATCCTGTTGGACTCTGCCTATCTGTCCAGCCTGTCAAGGTCCCTCTGCAGAGCCCTTCTACCTTCTAACAGATCAACACCTGCTCCCAGCTTGGTGTCATCTGCAAACGTACTGATGATGGACTCAATCCCCTCATCCAGATCATCAATAAAGATATTGAACAGGATGGGGCCCAGCACTGATCCCTGGGGGACACCACTAGTGACAGGCTGCCAGCTGGATGTGGCACCATTCACCACCACTCTCTGGGCTCATCCCTTCAGCCAGTTCCTAACCCAGCGCAGAGTGCTGCTGTCCAAGCCACAGGCTGACAGCTTGGCCAGGAGTTTGCTGTGGGGGACAGTGTCAAAGGCCTTGCTGAAGTCCAGGTAGACTACATCCACAGCCTTTCCTACGTCCACCAGGCTGTCACCTGATCATAGAAGGAGATCAGGTTGGTGAGGCAGGACCTGCCCTTCCTAAATCCATGTTGGCTGGGCCTGATTCCTTGGCCATCCTTCAGGTGCGCAGTGATTGCCCCCAAGACAATCTGCTCCATGATTTTCCCTGGCACTGAGGTCAGGCTGACAGGCCTATAGTTCCCAGGTTCTTCTGTCCGTCCCTTCTTGTGGATGGGCGTCACATTGGCCAGTTTCCAGTCTTCTGGGACCTCTCCAGTGAGCCAGGAGTGGTGGAAAATGATGGAGAGAGGCTTGGCCAGCTCATCTGCCAGCTCTTTCAGCACCCTAGGATGAATCCCATCAGGTCCCATGGACTTGTGAATATCCAAGTGACTCAACAAGTCTCGAACTAATTCCACATGGATTTCAGGAGTACAACACTGCTCCTTGACCCCATCAACCAGTTCAGGAGGCCAGTTGTCCTGAAGTCCTCCTGCCTTACTGTTGAAAATGGAGGCAAAGAAGGTATTTAGAATCTCAGCCTTCTCCTCACCCTTAATTACAATGTTACCCTCCACGTCCAATAAAGAGTGGAGGCTCCTCTTGCCCCTCTTTTTAGAATTAATATATTTATAAAAATGCTTTTTGTTGTCCTTCACGGAAGCGGCCAGCTTAATTTCTAACTGTGCTTTTGCCTCTCTAATTTTTCCTCTACATGATCTAGCAACATCCTTAAACATATCACTAGTTGCCTCCCCCCCTTTCCAAAGGTGATAAACCCTCTTTTTTTCCCTTAAATCCTTCAGGAGCTGCTTGCTCACCCAGGTCGGTTGTCTTCCCCGCCGGCTCGTCTTATGGCATGTGGGAACTGCCAGTTCCTGTGCCTTTAGGAGCTCCTGTTTGAAGTAGGTCCAACCATCCTGGACCCCTTTCTTCTTAAGGGCTGTTACCCAGGGAACTTTCCGAATAAGTTGCCTGAACAACCTGAAGTTTGCCCTCCGAAAGTCCAAAGTGTTTGCTGATAGGTGAAATACATGGCATTCACTGTGCATTGAGTCTGTACATTCTACACCAACAATTACCAGTAATCCATTATCAGAATTCTTACGCAAATTGTTTTTTATACCATTTAAACCAGGTGAGCAATAGAGCCATGATGCCAGACCTGATAATCCTATCTAGGAAGTCACTTCCAACATCAGACAAGATAAGATAAATTATTCAGCAAAGAATCCTACACACTTATAATGCACAAGTTGTAATGAACCTCAGTTACTCTTGTAATTTGAAGTTGTTTACCTAATATGGTAGCTACACCATATGGTACACTACTGAGAGCATCAGAACAAGGATATGACAAGTTCTAGGGTTTTATTTCCAGTTTAATATCCAACTACACTCAAACTATCCTAGAATGCAAACAGAAAGATACAGGCTGCCCTGCCCCTCCATAGTGACTACTGCTACCACTTGATAATTTCATCTCTCATGTCACCCTCTTCCTCCATCCTTGCTGAGGCACTGTGGCCCAGCAATGGGCTGTGCTCTGGGTTAGACACCCTGAAT
Source organism: Indicator indicator (assembly GCF_027791375.1). Lineage (NCBI taxonomy): Eukaryota > Metazoa > Chordata > Aves > Piciformes > Indicatoridae > Indicator > Indicator indicator. The sequence continues at coordinate 11,918,415 of NC_072033.1, read as the reverse complement.
GACAGACTTGCAGCCACTCTGCACCTTCAGGCTGTTTTAGCTCATGTCTAGCTTTCTACCCTTAATAAATCATGTAAGCAGCTGACATAGAGTAACTCTTCCACTGTTTAGGGAATGTGACCAGACTTCTATTCTAGATAGATCTTTGGTATGTTGTTTATAGAATTTCACCACAGCTAAAACTAGCAGCTCTACCGTGGCAGCAAACTGGTCGGGACTACTGTGCTTGAAGCAGCACTCCTGCCTTCAAAGACAGGCGACAGGACCTATGGTGTCTGTAAAACTGCAGCTACTTTGTAGCATTGTGATTTGGAAAAAAGTGATTAAATGGAATTTAAAAGTAATTTGTTTTACTCCACTTGAGTTTCAGGTGATGACTGAGAAATGCTGCAGAGTACAAAATACTGGAGAGCAATACTAAAAGATTAACATAAAACTTCTCAGAAGACTGAGGCATCCCTTCTAGTAATGCCACCTGGTGAAGTGATCCAAGCCTTAAGAAAAGCTCAGCATTATAATTTTTATTCAGCAAGTGCAGGTGAAAGATGTGAGAAACAAGAACAGTAACATCCGCTTACCACAGACTGAATTTCTATGAGTTTTTATTTAAAGACATTTATTCATTGTATTATTTGAGACCTGTATGTTAAGCACATACACATGCCAGTTTTTCTGTTTCACCTGCAAGCTTTTGGTGAACAGCTTGTCTCTTGTTGACACACATAGCTATCTGGGACAGGGTAAGGTGTGTGGCAGTACTTCAGCACTGTTCCCACTGCTCATGGAGCCAACTACCAAGCAGAGCAATTTAATTCATCTTACAGTACTACACCACAAATACGTAATGCAGGAAGCGTTGACACCCATGTTTGGGCAACTCTAAGTACAGAATACTTTGTCTCTGACCTATTTAAAGCAAACCCTCTCACAGGTAACTCATAGCTCTTATTCTTCAAAGTCTCCACCTTCTGAGCCCTTAGTCATGGCCAGTCCTCTCATCAGCCAGAACATTAGCAGGTGCTGAGTTAATGCCACTGCAACACAGCTCCAATCTTTAATTCCACCCATTCCCAATATGTAAAAGCAAAGCTTATTTCATAGTAATGAAATAAGAGGTGCTATTTTAAGCTTCATACCCCTTTAAAACTTACCACATGCTATGATTTCTCTTTCAGTTAATATTGTTCCATTAGTTCAGTTTTCAGGGGAAACAGTGCCTGGCAAAAGACTGCATTTATGAAAAGGCAGGTTGTATTTTTACTTTATTTACTTCCTTTATGATGGTTGCACAATAAGGTCAAAGTGCAGCTCCCTACAGTAAGGCCAGCACTGAGCAAGACGTGCCCACCTGCAGCCAGCGCCCGGTTGAACACAGCCGCACCCTTCCAGTCGCGGCCGAGGCTCCGGGCCCAAGCCCTGCGCGGTGGGGATGCGGGGGCAGCCCTCGAGCCGGCGCAGAATGCACCCCGCGTCGGTGCCGTTCCGCAGCTGCACGGCTCTCCCCCAGAAGGGTTAAGCGGTAGCGGGGGTGTAACGCACGCTGACACACAGGCGGGGATCGTCCCCGGCGCGGCAGGGCCCCCGCCTTGCTGTGCCGGGCTCGGAGCTGCGAGTGGACCGTTTAAAATTGTCATCTCCCTCTCTTTTTTCCCCTCCCCTCTCCTCTTCCTCTTTCCCGTCCTAGTGCTGAAATCGCAGCCGCCCTCCCTTCTCGGGGCTCCCCTCGGCCTCTCCGCGGCCCGTCGTGCTGAGTCAGGCTGCTCAGGCCGCTGAGGGAAGCCTGCAGCGAACGCGCCTGACACTGGACGGGCGCCTCCCGCCTCCGCGGCCCGGTCGGCGGGGCTACATCAACGGGCTGCAGACCCCGCGACGGGCAGCGGTCCGGAGCAGCCTGCCTCTGTCAGCGGCTGAGCGAGGCGCAGGGGCCGGCGCGCTCCTCCTGGCCCCGCTGCCCCCGCCCGAGGCTGGGCGTGGGGCCTGGCTACCCTCCGCCCTCCGTCCCCCCCCGCCCTGTCTCAGCCGGTGGATCAGTTACACGCAGCTGGCACAGGTGTGGGGCGCCCTTCAGACTCGCGCCGGCGGGGGAGACCCGGACGCTGGGAGCAGCAGGGAAACATGCAGCCATTTTGGGCCGAGGCAGACAAAGAACCGCGGCCGCCCCCGCTGCTCCGCCGGCCGCTCACTCGGCCTCGCCCGCTCCCACAGCCGCGGTTCGCCAACCCCGAGCCGCCCGCTCCCCTTCTCGCCCACCCCCAGCCGCCTCGCTACGCAGCCGCCCAGCCGTTGCCACCCGACTCCTCAACTAAGAGTTCGCAGCCATTTGCCCTGCCTTTTATAGGCGGTCGGCGGCCAATCAGCGGCGGGCGGAATCCCTCTCCGGCCGGTGATGTGAGGCTGGGCGCTTGCGCCTGCGCAATTAGGGGGAGTCGAGTGTGTGTGTGGGGTGGGGGGAGGGAGGGAGGAGTGAAAGGGGAGGGGGGGGAGGAGGGAGCAGCTCACAGGAACCCTCCAAAAAAAAGATGGCGGCGGGCTCGGATCTGCTGGATGAGGTTTTCCTGAACACGGAGGTGGATGAGAAGGTGGTGAGCGACCTGGTGGGCTCCCTGGAGTCCCAGCTGGCGGCCTCCGGCCACCACCACCAGCACCACAAGGCGCAGGAGCCCCTGAGGGCCGCTGGGGGGCTGCTGGGGAACCATGTTGTGAGCAGCAGCAGTAGCAGCAGCAGCCCTAGCCCTAGCCCTGGAGGAGTAGTAGTAGGAGGCAATGCTAATGCCCAAACAGAGAGCAGCAGCAGCAGCAAGATGGGACTGAGTGCCCCAGAGATCACAAAAGCAGGTAACATGGGCAGGGGTGGGGGGCTCTGAGGGGAGAGGGGCCCTCCCCTCCCCCCACTCCCCAGCTCCGGCTGCCTCCTTCCTTCACTGCTTTCCCCCCTTTCCCCTCTCTCCTCGTTCTGGCAGGAGCGGGAGTGCAAAGGGTGGTATTGATCATATGGGGGAGAGCCTCCCCTCATCATGCCCCCTCGGTGTGTATCCGCGCCTCTGCTCCCTCCCCTTTATTTTCCCTCCTCGCTTCTGCTTACTAGAGGGTGTTTTATCATGTGTGGGGGCAGCCTCCCCGCTAAACAAGCCGGCAGTGCCCGTCCGTGACTCTGCCGGTCCCCTCTTCTTTTCCTGCCCTTGTTGCCGGAGTGTAAGGGGGCTCTCTTAATCTTGGGGGCTGAGGGAGGCAGAGCCCACCCCCCTGGTAATGGCTGTGCCTCCCATGCCGTCTGTGACGGCTCCCCTTCCCCTCCCAGGGACGGAGGTTATGGGGGGGATTCCCTCTTAATAATGCCGCCTTAGCTGTCTGTGTAAATGCTCCTTCCCCTCCCCCTTCTCTGTTGCCGAAGTGCAAGGGGGTGTTATTAATCATGACACCTATTTCCTGTAGAGGAGGAAGCGAGGGGGGATTTCACAGGGAGGAAGTCCCTCAAAATGCTTCCCCCCCATATCTGCCTGCCTGGATATTCCTCCCCCACCCGTTCCCTTGTTTCAGGGGCTTGGAGGGGGCATTCAACACCTCCCGTTCCTCCTCTGCCCTCAAGGGGGTGTTGTCACAACACCAGGTCCCAGGAAGGGGGAGAATTCAGGCCACAACACCCCACATCGTACAGTGTCTTCCCACCCACCCACCGCCCCGTTACCTTCCTGGGAATATTCCCTGTCTTCTTGTTGTGAAGACTGCAGGGGGATAGTGTGAAGCCTGAGATTAAGGGATCACTACATGAGAATGGAGGGAAGCTGTTTTTCAGGGGAATTTAAAAAAAAAAATGTCTCCCCAGAATCTCTGCAATTCCTCCCCTCCCCCCCTTTTTTTTTTGCTTGCTTTCTTGTTGCTGAAGTGTAAGAAGATATTACAGACCTTTCATTATGATTAATGAAGCTCTTCCAGGAGAATCTCCTTAACCCTTATAAGATGCATCTCAATATCTGTCTGTCACTATTCTTTTCCCATTTCTGTCTCCTTAGGACCAAGACCTGGACTGTATGTGATTGTACTTGTGATAACACCAGGCCTCATCAAGGGGCATGAAGATTATTCAGGACAAGAAGCTACATCATCTTGTCCCTTCTCAAAACCAGCTTTGCTTATTTATGTATTTTCCACTATCTCTGGCTGTGGGAACTTCAGGTCCAGAAGAATAAATTCTATAATGAAGTGGAGAGGTCCTCTGGTTAACCTACTCCAGGCCTTCTTATCTTGCCAGGCCAACATTTTTCTTTCCTTCCACATTTTCATGTTTTGCTGTTGTTGAGCCTGTTGATCTAACTGACTTATTCTGTAGGAGGTGAAAGAATCAGAGGATAACATGTGCTGGACACAGTATATATGTCTTATTAATGTGTCTTCCATTGCTGTTTTTCCCTCCTTACAGTTGCAGTCCTGTTGCTAAATGTGATATCAGGCTCTAGAATGGAGAAGAGGTCTAAGATGATCTTCCTTCTCCCTTCCCTTGCTGCATATCAAATCTGTTTTCCCTGTTCTGTCTTATGTAGTGTTGAAAGCAGGGGTGTTACAATTAATATTGAGTCTGCCAGTCTTTGATGGGACACTGGAGGCTTCAAGATAATGTCTTCAAAGCCATCTTCAATGTGTACTCTGTCCTGTTTTCTTGGCTCCAGGCAGGCAGCCTGGGAGATAGAGAAGATGAGGGAGACATTCTGTCTTCACTGGACTATTCTTTCTGCTCATTCTCTCTGTTTAACCTTGTTGTTGTTTTGCAGGGGCAGGAGGAGTGCAAGGGGGTGTTATTAATCATAACACCAGGTCCCAGACATCAGCTCTGGATGGAGCCACCACAACGAGCACCAGCACCACCACTGCAGCAGCAGGAGGATCTGACGTCACTGCTGCTCCAGGGACCCTCAGTCAGGGCAAATCGGTGGTTATCAGCACCATGGCAACTGCCTTGTCCACCAGGAATGGCAAGATTGGGACCACAACAGTGCAAACTTTGAATGGGAGTAATGTGGTGATGAACTCTCACCATACAGGAAGTGCTGCTTTCTCTGGGACTCCTGTGACTGCTAACCCTGCTTCTGCACCTGCTGTGGCCCCTCTCGTTAACAATGGACCTGGATCTGTGGGGAAAGGAAGTACTGTTAATGCTGTTTTGCCATCAGCTTCTAGCACTGTCATCCAGACTTCTTTCCTTAATACTGCTGTGTCCTCTGCATCTTCCTCCTCACCCACAGTTATCTCCTCACAGCCACCACCAAGCATTGGAACTGGGGCGCCTACGGTAACGCTTGTGAGGCCACCAATTCACACAGCAGGACCCACAGTAGCTGCAGCTGGTGCAGCCACTCAAAATGGGAGCAATACTGTGATCAATTCAACCATCAGTGTGGGGAGTTTTCCTGCTGTTGCTACAGCCACTGTGGGATCTGGAGTTTCCCTCCAGACATCACTTGTGAACAGCCAGTCTGGTTCCACTGTGCCAGCAGCTCCCACCACACAGGTCATCAAATCTGAGTCTCCTAAAACTATAGTCCAGGCAGTATCCCAGCAGCAGACGCTGGCTACTGGTGGCCAGCCCAGTACTACAGGGGGTAACATGATTATTGGGCAAACTATGCAAGCTGGGCTCTCCAATGTTGCTCCCAATCCTGGTGGGATACCTCCTGCAGCTCCGGGCACCCCCACAGGAATGGCTAAAGGCACTGCCAATACAGTGGCACAAACTCTGCCACGGACTCCAACAGCAACTACAAGTGGAATCAGAGCAACTTTGACTCCTACAGTTTTAGCACCTCGTTTGCCTCAGCCACCTCAGAACCCAACTAACATTCAAAATTTTCAGTTACCGCCAGGTAAGAGGATTGAGGGATGTTATTTTGGAAGTGTGTTCCTTGCAGGGAGGAAGGGATCCATATATGATTTCTTGCTGTTTAATGGTGACTTGTGGAAAAGACCTTGTATTTAACAATGTGAATAGTCTGGTTTTGAGTAGTAGCGTAGTAACATTCCACTACTTAGTGTATCATTTTGGGTGACCAAAAAGTCTTTTTCAGTGGTAACAATTTGAAAATCATTCTGCCTGGTGTCATTGTTATGCTGGGAGTGCAGATGAAGCTGCAAACTGCCAAAGCCTGACAATGGAATATTGTCAAATGCAACACTGCTATTGCATTTTTACGTAAGGCGTTGTGACGTTGCAGGGGGGTTTGTCAGTAGTGTGCGTAACCTTCCCATACTGTTCGGTTCCCTCTCTGTCCCTGCATGCCCTCACTACCACAGAGCACTGGTGAATAGAGAAGCAGCAGATAGAGCACAAGGAAACTACCTTCTTTTGCTTTAAATACCTTCAAGGTCTGACTTAAGCGTTCACAGATATGAAGCTTATGATCAATGTTTTAGTCACTGGAGCTCTGATACAAAACACAGTCTTCCTATGTCCTTACCTCACCCTGTTGTGTCTGGGGTTGCAGCTTTTGTAGTAGGTAGTTCTCATGCTTAGTGCTGAGCAGCTCTGGACTACAAATCTAGTCCTGAGTTCAGTGGGTGAGTAAAAAGGATGAGAAGTGTTTCTTTTCTGAGAACTGTTCTGTCCCTGTGTAAATATCCTAGATTTGAAGGTTTAAGGTTATATATTTGCTGTTATTTTTAACCAGGCTTGTACTTGTATCCACTTTCATTTTTAACTGAAAATACTTGTGTGAACCTACACATAGTTTCTTATCTTTTTAATAGCATATAATAACAGCTGTATTCATACTGTTCACTGTTTTCAGGGCAGTGTACAGAGAGCAACTGAGTACATTTTGCTACTGAGTGAAATCAGTGATGGATGTGTATCATCTATTTCAGCTGGTCTTAGTAAGAATACATCTGTTGAAACTCCTAACCAGCCTTAAAGCACCTGTCACCTAAGGTAGACGAGGAACTGTACTGTGTCACTACACACCATCTCCTTGTGTTATGCACTATCTATGGGAGATGATGCCATGTGGTTTGATGGAGCCTATCAGGCATCCTGTGTATTGAAGTTCTAACTGGCATAAATACTCCTCAGTGGTTTGCTTTTTTGTATAGAATATTATTCCCTATATGAGTAATTTGAATGACAGGTGTTGCTAATCTAAAAAACAGCAGTAAACCTCAGACCTTGAATCCCAATGATTAATTTGGAGTTTCTTAATTGATAGGCTGGAAAAACCTTACATACTTATTTATTGCCATAGAGTATCCAAGGATTTTTCAGGCTTGCAGTGTATTGCCTTGTGTACCTACATGTTCACTAATACTGCATTATAGACCTGATTATGGGCAAAATACCACTGCTGAGTCCAATGGGACCTTTTTTCCAGGTAGCTGATGTTTTCAAACTGCCATAGCATGCTGAAATGTGTTACTCTTAGCAGCAGTGTTGCCAGTCCGTAAGCGTAATTGGGCCATAAATTGCTCCTTTGGAGGTCTCCATAGATCAAAGCAAAACAATATAGGTTCTAACCACTTGAGGTTTTTTATGAAGCACTTTTCTTGTCTGTCTTACACTTAAAAACATATTTATAACTTCAAAAGAGTAGCATGACTCTCTAAATTATCAAGTATACATGAGTGAATACATAGAAATTGAGTTCTTATATGATAAAGCAGACAATATTGCAAAGGTCTTTTTTTAGTGGAACAGATTATTTTCTTTAACTTTGGTTTATGTTTTCATACTGGGGAAAGTAGCCAACTTGACTGTTTTGCATAAAGCATTTCTTACAGAATACTGAAAAGGATTGAGTTCTTACAAACATCTCAGAGGTGCAAGGGCTGAGCACCTCTGAAAGTGCAGCCACATGCAACTGCTTTAATCCTTAGTAGAGTGCATCTGCATCCATAGTGAGAGAAGAATAGGTGACTGCTTTTGAAGTTGTATTTCAAATTACAGTGTCATAGGCTGGGCTTTTAAATCCACTTCGGTAGCATGAAGCTGCAACTGCAGTGCTTGTATGCTCTGCATCTACTGCAGGCAACAAACCTACAGTCACAAGTTTGTTTTTAAAAGTTCACGGTGTGTGCTGATAAGAGTTTGCAAGACTTAGTGCTCAAAATAGCTTGAGCTCATACACTGCACGTGTCACTTTTTACACCAAGATTTACAAACACTTGGAAAGAAAATTCTTGTGGAAGGCTTGACCAATAAGCAGCACACGTTCTGTAGTTATTTTCTTACCCTGAGCTACTGCTTCTAGCTGTCCAAAATAGTTGCAGTTTCACATGTGTGGACAGCAGAATATAAAATATCAGTGTTATTAACCTGGGACTTTGAAATTGGAAACCTTGAATGGTTTCAGATGCTCTCTTAAAAAGAGCATGTGGAAAATAAGCTCGATCAACGCTCTTTAAAATATATTACTTTTAGAATTATGCTTTGTATTGCATCAAGGCTGTTGTGCAGCAAACATAGGCTGACCAAATTAGAGATGTTTGAAGAGCTAATGAACTCTTGTTTTGACTTTACTGGATTCTGGTATATTGCTTCTCAAAGAATCTGCATTATTCAGAGTATCTACCTGTTAATAATTGTTTCCCCCAACTGACATCTTTAAGGACAAGGACTGTTGTGCTTAGTATTTTCTTCAGGAGCCCATGTTTGGAACTTTGTGGTCCAATTACACATAATGAAGGTACAAAACTCCCTTATGTATAGCTTCTGAGCAGATACAAAAACATCCAGGTGATTTTCTAGGGGGTAGGAACACAAGTTTCTTTTTATACAGGGCCATTGTAAAGGTGCAACATCTTTGAAACTGTGACTGAAAAGAAATTGTAGGAAGTTCTTTGTTTCTGAGTACTTCAAGAAATAAGGTGAATTGTGTTGTGTACAATAATGTGATAAGAGGTAGGAAAACTGGTGAATTTGTTAAAGCATTAAGTAAGTGTTTTGCTATTAAAGATGCTGATAAAAGTCTGCAGAAAAATGTAGCTGAGATTATCCCCTGAGATTAGTCTTTTGCCATGTAGGAGTTCATCAAGCATTTAGAGGTCATTGCTGACACACGGTAGAATCATCTTGTAAAATGACAAAACTTGGGTACTTTAAAAACACTTTTCCAAGTGCTGTCTTCTCCAGCAATGCTGTAATTTCAAAACCAATGCCTGTGCATTCTTTAGCAGTATTGTCAGCTGGAGGGTTCAAAGTTTTGGTTTCTCTTCTTGCAGATGTTTTATGTTGTTGCTTATGTACAAGCATCTCATACTAAGTGTTTCAGGTGCCTGTGTAAAGAAAGGAGCAGGTTGGAGAAAGTGTTGTAGGTACACAGTAAGGACAAGATAGAGCTGGTATGTCTGGACATACACATTTAGGTGAAACTTAAATCTAGAAACCGTCCCTCTTTCCTGTCTCTCCCACTTTTTTAACCTTCTGAGTGAATGTTAGTACTTTAGAAAATTTGCTAGCTTGATCCTAAAGAGTAACATTTTCTCCTCAATAAACAAGATTGTGACACTCAGTTGGGCTTGAAAACAGGAGATAAGAGAGGATAGGTTGTCTTTATGTAGTGATTTTTTTTTTTATGTCTGCATTCATGACCAGTATTCCTATTAGCAGGAATTCAGCTGTAGTAGAACTGCTATCAAAGATTTGCTGTACTTTGTTTTTAATAATGATAATAAATCTTCTTTATTACTTTTGTCTAACTCAGTTGAACCTGCCAGTGGCTGATGACAGGGGATGAGACTAGGCCTCAAGTTGTGCCAGGAGAGGTTTGGGTTTGATATTACAAAAAATTTCTTTCCCAAAAGGGTTGTCAAGCCCTGGAACTGGCTGCCTGGGGAAGTGGTGAAGTCCCCATCCCTGCAGGTATTTAAAACATGTAGATGTGCTGCTGAGGGACATGGTTTAGTCGTGGATTTGGCAGCTAACGGTTGGACTTAGTGATTGTGAAGATATTTTCCAACCTAAATGGTTATTTCATTCTGTTCTATGATTACTTATTCTTGAGGGTGTCTCACATGCCATTTCTGTGATGACTACATGATGGGCTCCTTCCTGACTTTAAACTAAGTGTTCCAGAACCCAGAATTGATGCAAATGACCTCTCAACTGCAGTTGAAACTTACTGTTGGTACTTTCTAGAAGGAAAGTCCTGGGAGGACACTGGTGCTGTACTCTGTAGACCTAGGAAGATATACAACATCTGTTCAGACGTTCAAGGCTATCTTTAGGGCTTTAGAGGCTGGAAACTTCATGTTGTCTTAAGCAGAAGCTTAACTCTTGTAGAAACAAACTTCTTGGTTTTTAGCTTGTATCCAAGAAGGATTCTAACTTAGACCTTTGATAGTAGCAGCTTTGGGATGGGAAACCTACCTGAATGCATAATTTAAAGCATGGGCTCAGGTCCTTTTGTAGTTGAAAAATAGTTTCTGTAGGAGTTAGTTTAGTTTCCTTCAGTAATGAGCTGGAGTGCTAGGCTGTCAGGCAGAAGAGAAGGGTGTCAGGCTGAGAAGAATCAGACAATCTTTTAACCATAAACCAATTTGAGTTACCTTTTTTTTCCATACTGCATGCAGCATTATTTGGGTTACTTTTTACTTGAAACATGTACCTGGGAAGCGCCTGAAGTAACCAGGAAATATGCCTAAATAATGAAATATACATACTTCCATGTTTTAAAGAAATATAGAAAGGAGCAGAAGAAATAGTATGAAGTAGTGAAATGTACTTGTTTCTATTTCTCATTGACTAGCAAGCGAGTTCAAACATATCCTGATTATAGTTTCCCTGTATGTTGTATGTGCTGCCAATATTACGTCTGTTAACTGTGTTGGCATGGCTGTATTTTGTTAAAAATAATGTCTGTAATGTACAATGTTAATAGGAGCTTCTTGTAGTACTTATAGTATGCTTTACTCTCAAAGCATTTTACAAAACTTAATCCTTGCAGCATGCCTGTGTGGTTGGTAAATAAAGTAGTATGAACTCAGTTTTAGAGCTGGGGGAAAGAGCAAGTTGAAGAAGTTCTGACTTGCCCAAGGCCATGAGGGAATCAATATTTTGCCAAGACTGGAGCTTGGAAGTCCCATACTTAGCACATAAAGTGGTATCTCTCTTTCTGAAAGATAACTGTGGATTCTTCTGAGGAGCCCTTCTGGGTGAGGGGTAGGTTTTTATGTTCAAATCAGCAAAAGGAACATTTTGCTTTGTTTGAAATCTGCCACATCAGTTCTACCATATGTCACCAGACTGGGAGCTGTGTTTGTTCTTATTGCAACCTCCATAAGTGAGGAATCTTGCATGATTAGCTTTGAACCCCAAAGAACTTGAGACTCACAGAGCTGTGTAACAGAATTTTAGTGTGGTGGTTTTTTTGCAGTTTTTGTTTGCTTGCTTATTTGACTTTTTTTTTGTTGTTGTTAAAATGATTGTCATGCGATGTTTTGCACATCTGATGAGTATCCCTTGAAGTGATGGGATCTAATGGGAATTTGGTTAAGCTATGAAAGCTGATAACTTTGCATATTTACTCAGTTCTGCTGTGGAAAACACTGGTTCCCAACAGCCTTTGGAAGTGCATGTATAGAGTTGTTTCATGCGCGTGTGTACGCTTCAAAGTGTGGCCTTTCTGGGGTTTTTGGGTATCACTGGGCTTAGGATCCAGGTTGTTGGTCAATGACCAGAGTGAGTGATTTATTTCTTTTGAGCCATTTTTCACTGTGCTACTCTGGGAGTTACTTGATGTTTCTGTATTCAGTGAGCTAAGCAAAATTTCCATCTCTGTGACTATATGTGGGTTACTTCTAAAATGCAATGTCTTGGTGTAAGGACCACAAATTTGGATGCTGCCCAGGACTTGAGTCACTTCATAACACAGGATGCTGCTGCAGTGTTAGCAGTCTGAGGTCAAAGTGCAACAGTTTTGGGCACTGATAAGACACAAATTAGTAGGTATCACAAACTCTCTTCAAATGAAGTGTTTCGGTGTATGAAAAGTCTTACTATTGTTTGTCTTTGCTCTTTGGGGAAATGATATGTAAATAGAATCCTAAAAAATGTATGAAGTCGTTCAGGAATGTGTTTGAAAAGACTGATACTAGCCTAGCCTGGGTTTTAGCAAGGGAATGATACCTGCTTGTGGAAAGGTTGCTTTCTGTTCTCATAAAAACTGTGTGATCAACTACTGAGAGTCAGCTTAGTAGGAACTGGATGTAGAAGTCACTTAAGGACATGTTACACTTTTTTTTTCTTACTATGTGCAGTTTTTGTCACAAATACCTGAAACTGCCATTTTTACTTGAAAAAGACTACTTTTGACAGGGTTGTTCTCTGTGTTGAAACTGTGATTGTTTGTAACTCCATTTATCTGACTGAATCTACTCCTGGAATGTGATGCCATTGCTTCATGTTAAAAAGAATGCTTTTGCCAGTTATAAGTCAATAAGTGTTACCAAGTTTAACTTTTTATGTTAGTCATACTGTCTCCTATGAAAGAAGGTTTGAGGAGGTAGTGGCATGAAAAAAATAACTGTTTTTCCCAACAGAAGGCAATGATAGAAAAGGAATTTTTAGTTGTACTTTGTAGAGAAGTTATTTCAGTTGTGTTACAAACTGTAAAGCTGTATGCAAAGCAAAGCCAAACTCCAGAAAGAGTCTGTGGCACTCACAAGTTACAAAGGACTTTTTCTGTGCACAGCCACAGGGATGTTCCTGTGTACAAATAGTTGTGTGATCTGTGAACGTTGCCGAAGTTTCCTTGGTGCACTTCTGGGACTGAAGCCTTAGTGCATCTCTGTCCCTTTGACAGGCTGCACACAGTTGTTTTACAGAGCCAGTGGCAGTGGGGATATTTAAGCTTTGGGTTTGTGTTGTTGTTAATTAACTTGAATTTGGTTTTATACTAATGAAGGTCTTGCCTGAATGCACATTGTTGTGCATTTATACTGACACAAGTTTCTTGAAAGATGTAAAACCTTTCTTGTCAGGATACAGTTTTTGCTCTATCAGCCCTCTTGCATACTGCTTCCTCATAAGAGAAGGAAAATAACTTATATAATAAGCATCTTATACAAAGATGCAGTTGTGTGCACACTGGAGAATGCACCATGAAATTATTGTGGCAAAATGATCCAATTTCCAGATCAAATGTCGAGAGAAGTGTAAAAATCTGTGCACAGACCAGGCTGTAACTAAAGAGGTGTGATCACTGTGTGATCACTGCTATTAGGATTTTATTTCCATTGAGACTGTGGACACAGGAATAGGGCAAATTGGGGTTTTTTAACCTTTTTAGGACAGTTTTACCTCAGCTTAATTTGGAATTTCTTACTCCAGTTTTATTCTGTGGTAATTTCTTTCCAGAAATGCTTGTTGTCTTTTGGAGGTTGAGGTGTCTCAAGGAACTAAGAACCAAGTTTTTACCATGAAGCCTCCTGTCTCAGAGTAATTTTCTTCTGGTGTCTTTAATGTAATACTTAATGTAATCTGAACTAATTGTTGCTGAGGCCTTATTTATAGCTTTAAGGGTTTGTATAATGTAGAATATTTCTTGGTGAGAACAAAACCTTAATTATCATCACTATATACTGATATAGATTATCAATAATCAAGAAAGGTGATAATTATAGGGAATGGATACCACTGTGTCCTGTTCATGCAAGTGGTATCTGTACAGGCAGAGTGCAGTACCTCAGTAGGTATTGTACAAATGTAGATCATCTTTGGCTCTGTAACCATTGTCAGGCTAGAAATAACATTCTAAAAGATGAATTTCTGTACTTGTATTACCAGTCATCAAAAAGTTACACTTTGAACATAAAGGACTGGTTCTCAGCAAAGTGCAGAAATAGGTTATAAATCTTTTTACCCAGGGACAGTTCTTTTTGTGTGTGTTTGTACAGGATTTAGTGCAGCGTTCAACTCAGTTGCCAAGCTCTTTTTGTGGGATTTGGAGAAAAATATAGTGATAAAAAACGAGCACCTTCTTGTCAGTGTAGGGCTCTGTTCATAAATTGGAATGATGCATGAGGAATGTGATGCATCTTTTAATTGTGATGCTTTTTTTCCTTAAAATGCATTACTAAAATCGTTTTTTTCCCCCATAATGTACAAAGGCAACTAATAAAATAAAATTCGTATCAGTATGTAATACTACTTTACACAGCTAGCATGACTGTTCTAAGATTTGTATTGAATCAAGTAAGTTTCTCTAGTAAAAATGATCTAATTTACCAGCATAACTTGATTAATACATGCTTCTCAGAGTAGCTAACTGTTAAAAACCATCACTGTACTTTTGTACCTGATAGAGCTGGGTAGACTCTTTACAGACAAACAGACAGATCAAAGTGAAAAATGTGTGTTCTAGGTATCAGAGTGTAAACATAAACTAAGTAATGACATGGTGCCATGCTCTACTCTTCCTGAAATTCTTTGAGCGGACAGCAAGGCTGTAGTCACCTGTCTCCATGCTTGCATTCAGTTTATTAATCAAATATTTCTGTAATATTTTAGATTTAGTGCCTCTCTCAGAATGTAATAACATCAGGTGCATCCAGCATGGGTGGTGGTGTGGCAGGTGGGACCAGTTGTACTCAGATGAGTCAGAAGTACCAGCTCCAAGGAGCAGCACTGAGGAATTGCAGCACCTCTGGCAACAGAGTCAGTGAAGGAGACCAGAAGAGTGTTTGCTGAGGAATCAGTATAGGTGGTGGTTGGAACGAAGTCTGGAGTAGGAAGGCTGAGAGTGGGTAAACTGTGGAGAAGTTTATGGGAATGTATGAGGAGCTGTTCGTTTTCAATAAACGTATGTACAGTCAGGTTTAAGGGTGGACTGGAAGTGTTCACACCATGAACTTCATCCTTTGGGTTTCGTTCTACTTTCTTTTTTTTTTTTTTTTTCAGTATATCACTTGGTTTTCTTTCCTTCCCTCTCCTCTGTGGGGGAGGGGGAGAGAAGGCACTAATTATTTGTTGTGTTAGTCATACCCAGTCATTAAGCTTAGTCATTACTCAGGACTGTGCATTTGATGGTTGGTAAAAATCAAAATAAGACTTGATTTTTGTTTAAAATCTTACTGAATTCAGGCTTCCAGGAGTGAAAATACTTTGATTTCTGTGTTCAGGCTGTCTGAAAGAGCAGGGCTATTTAGTAAGTGTTGCTGTCAGCCAGCTGACATGTAACATCATGTCCACGTTGATAGTTTGTGTTTGAACGCAGAGGCATAGTGTTTGGCTTATTCTCAAAGTAGAGTAACTTCTCTTTCAGCAGTGAGAGCCACAAACTTGCAGGCTGTGTCTGCAGAGGAAGACAGAAAGAGAGATTGTCCATTGGAATGGGCTGTCCAGGGAGGTGGTAGGGTTGACGTCCCTGAAGGTGTTTAAGAAAAGATTGGATGAGGGCACTTAGTGCCATGGTCTAGCTGATTAGTTAGGGTTAGATGATCAGTTGGACTTGATGATCTTGGAGGTCTCTTCCGACCTGCTTGATTCTGTGATTTGAAGGGAACATTTGCACTGAAGCTGTTCTGGGCAGCTATCAGCCAGTGGAATTGTCTAACATTGGGTCTCTACAGCTCTTGGTAAAAAGGAGGCATCATCAAAGGATTTTTGTCACTGCTAAAATTACAAAGAGTGTATACCTAGAGTAGGGCATTCACTGTGAGGACAAATTAAAGAGATATATTTACTCTGTGTTTTCAGGCACTCAGATAGTTTAGGATGTTGGTTCTTGAGGGAAGATAACATGGATTTAATGTGTTACTCTTCATTAAGTATTTTTGTGCAGGCTGTGGTCCATGCAATGTGGTACATTCCCATTTCATCAAGTGCTTGAACAGCACAATTACTGATATGCCTTGGTATAGACAAACTGGCTGCCAGAAATGAAGAGGAGCAGAGTATTTAAAACTCCTATTTAGAGTACCAGATCAAAAGAATTAGTGACATTTTATTTTGTGTCTTCCTTTCTCAAAACCAAATCCGATTTTGGTGTAACAGCATCTTTGATGTAAGTACACTAAAATTAATGGCAGAGCTAAATCTGAATCACTTTGAGATCAATAATTAAAGTAATTGGTTTAGCTCTTGATAGTGTTTTTCTTAGTTTTTTTTCTCATCAGGCTAAAGACAGATGTGTGATGATTAGTTTGCAGTTTGACAGAGTGCTCTGGTGTTTTGGCTTTGTATGCTTGACTAGTAAGGACTGTTAACATACTTTCAAGGAAGATAGCTTTCTAGAAAAGCTAAAATAGTTTCAGATCACACTGTTGTGGAAGTGTTCATCAGTTGTTGCTATATAAAATGACGTATTTCCCAGAACACTTGTTATACATCCTCTTCAACTGAGCAGGTAAGATTTTTTTTTTTTTTTTCTCTACATGGGATCACTTTTAAACACAGTGGCTTTTTGGCACTCCAACGTGATGTTATTCCCTTAATTACATTCTGAAAAGGCTTGTGAATCAATAGGTTACAAATGATTCACTTCTCTTTTTAGACAGAGTTCCGCAGTTTACGGTGCAAGAATTCAGTTTCAAAATTAAGCAAAAGCTTTTACTATGAAGTTGAGTTTCTTCTGACTCCTTAGTAAGAAGACCCAAAAGCAGTTTTTCTTAATGTGAACTTGTGTCCTTGGTTGTACAAAATACATTTTCTCTGCACTGCAGTGAGGATTCTTGATGATTTTTAGAATGTTTTTCGTCTCTGTTGGCAATAATTGTAACTCAGCTGTTCAACAATTAGTGTTTCATAGACCGTAACTGTTAGTTATGATCTGTGTGTGTGCAGATTGGGCATGTGGGGAGGGTGGTGATAGGCAAATGGAGTGCTGTAGTAAACTAATACTGTACTAAAATTTATAGGCATTGTATCTGGGTAAAATGTGATTTTGTTCCAGAGTGAGATGCGATGAGCTGAAAAGTGAAAGGAATGATGTGCTTTTGTAGGTCTGTACTAAGTTCTTGTCCAGAACTCTGTTCTATGCCAGTCTTCTCTGTAGTGTAAAGCTTAGAGCCTGTCAAGTGGTTTGTGTAAAAGATGCTCTGAAGCAACAGCTGACAGCCATGTTTTTCATGGCAAGCCATAGCTCACCTGAGGCACAGCAGGTGCTGAACAGGCAGCTTTAAGATGTTAGGTGAAGTGTGCAGTGAGTGCTCTCTGTGCAAGTGTGTGCAAAACCTCAGCACTCACTGCTTTAGAGTGCCCGTTACTGATACAGGAGGTGAGGGCATCTGGTGCAGTATCTCGGGTTGCTTCAGCGTGCTGGACAGCTCTGTCACTGCCTGGCTGGTTTAAGGCCTGTAGTCCTGCAACTTAGCAGGGGACATGTCTATGACTAACTCATGTTTGTATGGGCTGACCTCATCCGTGCCAGTGCAGCGCAAGCACTCCTGCAGCAGGTGAAATCAGGCATTTTCAGCTGGCTTGGTTTGCAGGAGCTGAAACCTTCACTCTGTAGACTTGTCTGTAAGCACTTTGGCTATCCTTGTGAAGCTAAAACAGCTTTATAGAAGTCACAAACCAACCATACTTGTTCAGAAACTCCAGAGCCTGGATTGCTGATAGTGTCAAAGGCTTTAGCAAGAAAGTTGAAGTAAAAGTTATTTTTTTTTTTTTTCGGGATTTGTTGTGCAGCACATATCACCTGAGGTTCTGAGCACTAAACTGAGCGCATCTAATGTGGTGGTGCACATGTTTTATGAGGTACAAAATAGTGTGTGTTCAGTAATATCTAATCCACAGCTGTATGGCCACTTAAAGTTCTGTGCCATTCATCTTGACTTGTAACCATTGTTTTTTGCGAGTTGGTGTACAGATTGTCCCTCATGAGCATATGATACACATCTGCTGGTTTACTACAGAAGCTTGTCTTTGACATACATAATTCTAAATCTGCTAGAAGTTGTCTTGGTGTTACAGAAAGTTCATAGAATAATAAAATGGTTTGGGTTGGAAGGGAGATTAAAGATTATCTAGTTCCAACCCCCTGCCACAGGCAGGGAGGCCTCCTGCTAGACAGACAGGTTGCTCAAGACCCCATCCAACTTGGGTTTCGAACACTTCTATGCTTGGAGCCTCCACAACTTCTAGTGCCTCAGCATCTTCGTGGGGAAGAATTTCTTCCTAATGTTTAAGTCTAGTTTATTCCTGTTGGAAGCCATTGCTCCTTGTCCTGACTTGACACTACCAGGTTATCATTTCCTTTGCTGCAGTAGCAGACCCTACCATCCAGCTCACTTCTGCTGATGGTTCTTCCTGGACTTGGTATAGACTGTTTTTTTTTTTTTTTTTTTTTTTCCTCCATCTGTCTTCAATATTCTTCCAGCTTTTTGTATTGGGAAGATCTTAGAAACCTTGTCCTTCTATAAAGGTTTCATTGTTTCAGGGTCTCACTATAGCCTGATCCCACCATCTACAGAACATTGACTCATCCCCTTCTGCTTTATATGGCTTTTGTGGTCCGTATGAGATCAACTTTCAGAACCTTATGCCCCTCGCTTCCCTTTTTGTTGCAACAGCGTATCTACTGACAGCACAGAAGAGAGACTATTGTAAAGCTTTCTTCTAATATGGCACAGCCCACTTGTGATTACTGTCAAGGTTTTTTGCAGTGTTAAATGTTTGCAGCATCTTGCTACAAATGAGTATGTGCTTGAGAGCTGAAGATACAAACTGCTTTGATATTGACATAACCTCTTAGTGAACTTCCCTAGTAGATCTAGTTGGGATTTGAAGATTTGTATTGGTGGACTTTTTGATCAATACCCCTCTTTTTCAGAAGTATTTGTAAGGGCTCTGGTTTCCTACACCAAACCTCTAGTTATTCTTTCAGGCTTGGACATTCTTTCTGAATATCATCATGTGTGTTTATTGAAGGTGATGCTTTGCTGCCTAACAGTTTTCCCTGACCCCAACTGTTTTTTCTCTGAAAATAACATTCAATTACTTTTTTTTTTTTTTTTACTTTAAGAGAATTTCCTCAGGACAGAGACCAGAAAAAGGTATTGCCCATACAATGGGAAAATTGTGCATCCATTCATTCTTCCGTGTCTCAGCTACTTAAAAAAAGAACTTATTAAAAGCCTGAGTTCCTTAGTAATGGTTCTGCACTGATCTGAATTAGACTATGAACTACATTGTAGGTAAAGAGCAAAATCTACAATCTTGAACCTTCTTTTATTCACTGTCTGCCTTAGAGAGATGTTGTCACTTGTGATCCTATGGGATACTTTCTAGGTTTTATATGTGCCAGATAAGCAAGAGCTGCATTATTTCATGCTGGTATGTCCAGTGCCAAGCATAGGCATCCCTTTTTAATGGTCCTCTTGTTGGGTGCTTGCTGACAGTAGCTGAAGTCTTTCAGTATGTCACCTAGTATAGGAATTGAGTCTCTGAGAAATAGAGCATTTATTCTGAGAGAGACTGACAACTAGATAGGTTGTTGTTTGAGTGGCTACCTGCTAGGTGTGATTGTCAGAGGTGCCAATTTGTTGGACTCTGTATTTCCTCAGAACACTAATCTGAAGGTGCCTGCTGTATCTGCAGAAAGTTTTCACTCTGGCATTGGCAAGGCCAGCTCCTATAAATGGTATTAATCCAGATTTACCCATGAAAACTGGTTAAAAAAAACAGGAAACCGTTTTGGTTTGGATGTTTTGGATGTAGAGATTCTCTAGCTAGAAAGCTGTATGCCTCAGGAGTTATGCAGATAGTCAGAGTGGCCTGCAAAGGCTACAGAGGTGGTGTGTTGTGTTGTTTTGTTTTGGGTTTTTTGTGTGTGCATTTTTGGTTTTAGGTTTTGTTTGTTTGTTTTCCCTTTTAGTCTTTGCTAAGCCAAGTTGTGTTTCAAAGAAAGAAGGAAGAGGAATGCATTAGAAAAAAGCCTGGTTTGTATTTTTTTTCCTAACGTGTCCTATAGCCAAAGCTCTTAGCTTTTTATTCCATTGCCTGATTTTGCATTTATTCCATTGCCTTATTAAGCAAAGCCCTCCAAAAAACAAACAAAACCCCCAAAGCACAACACTTTGCAAATGAAGGTGTTAATAGAAAGGAAAAAAAAAAAGCTGACGCAGTGTAGAATTGAGCACCTACATTGTATAATGACAAACTTTTCTATCCAAATGCTCTCAAAAACCGAAGACACCCAAGAATGTCTCCGCAACAAGGACACATGAGATGACTTTTACTAGTCAGGACACCATTTTTTTTTTCCCAATGAGAAACAATCCACGTCAATTATTTTATTCCTTCATTTAGAGCCCTGATGAATTGTTTAATTCAAACTAAAATATGAGCCTCTTTCAGTATTCTCTTAAGCCTCTAACTTCTAACAAAAATGGTAATTAATTTTAATTATTTTTTTAATGAGAGACTTGGAAAGAAAGCTCGAATGTTTGCATTTTTAATAGTGAATATGATTTTAGAGTACATGGAATCAGACTTTCTAGGAAAAGGAAGGCAGAGATATGTAAAATGGCCAAGTTCCGTTGTCACTCTTCTAATTGAGCATTTCCAGTGATCTTTATTAGCTATTTGGTCTCAAATAACAAGCCATGCATTTGTGGAATGAAAACCTGGATGGTAAACTTGAAATAGAAAGATAATTTTCATCCATAATTTAAATATGTTGCTGAATTTAATTAGAGAAGTGAGACACCTTGGTACAATTGTAGCTGTCTTCTGGTACCTGGGAATCATTTCCGATCTGGTTCATACAGCGTTTGCACCCTGATGCAATGGAGTTTGAGGTTGTTATACTTATCTGTGTTTAAAGATTTAAAATATAAGTTTTGTAACATGAGAGAAATGTTTTGTTTTGCTTTGGGGTTATTTTTGTTTGTTTTCCTACACACATGGTTGTTGTTTCCTCCTTTTTTAGCACTGTAACAAATGAATCAGCTGAGAGGTGTATCTATGGAGAGAGGGGTTAATATAGACTTACACTGACTTTGTTTAGAAGTGGGAAATAAATGGGACTTTCTTTTTAATTCTTAATCAAGTTAGTTCCAATGAGCCTTCTGAACTTCACTGTAAATCCACTTAATGCTAGCTTGGGTATAGTTTTGGGTTAGTGAGTTGCTTTTTTATCTAATTGGGTTGGAAAAGCATCTGTAGCTGGGTTGCATGGAGGGGAGCTGAGAGAGCAGTTGTGCTCTGTCTCCTGGTTGCATGGAGAGGTGTTGAGTGTTCAGTCAGAAGTGACTTATTTTCAAGCTGTGTTACTGGCGAATTTCTGCACAGAAGTGTCCATCATGAAGTTCATCACAGTCTGAATTTTTACATTATTTCTTAAATCACCCATATACTAATAAGATGTAATTTCAGGCAGGTAAAATGTCTCATATCATCATAGCATGATTAAAGTTCATGCAAGACTAGTCTGATGTTTGTAATTGTCTTTAATGCCTGTCTATAGTCCATTAAGTGTGCACAGCAATTTATCTGTCAGTGGTAGACCCTAACTTAAAGACATGTTAGAAACTGTACAAATTGAAAGTAATTACGTATCAAATGTGAGTGCATTCTGGAAGAACCAGTTAAATAGGGACAGATAGGAATGTAGCTCTGTATAACTTTTTGTACTATAACTCAATACTTGAGGGACAATTCAGACTTCCTGGAGTTAGAAATTTAACAGGATAGTGCTTACAGGCAGGGTTTGAATTACAAATTATTGTTTTGTCTGTCTGCTGCCAAAAATTAAACTTCCTTGATATGTTTGCTAAGGCTCACATTAATATGCTTTTCAGCTGTCTGTTTCAGCAGTTGTGCTATGTTAATGTGTAGGCATGTTCTAATTTTGCATGTAGCTCAGGGAGAATGTTTTATTGTTCAGGCGTTGTACTTGCTCTTCAGCGGTAGGCAACCCTCATCCCGTGGTTCTCTCATCTCTCTTCTCATTCACGTTTTGGGAGGCAAAACAAAGAGTTGACAGTGCCGGTGTCCCGAGGGGTAGTTGAGCTGTTGCAGGACACTAACTGCTTAGTGCAAAGCCATTCCTGAGCCTGATGTGTGTATTGAGATGGAGAGGGGAGCAGGTAGCATAGGGCTGTTTGTCGGTGCCTGAGGCTATAAAGGTTCTCATGTGCAAGTGAGCTTCTTTGGGTTGGCACTTTCAGATAACTGCAGTCGCTTTTGTGCTGAGAGACGTTTACAAAGCAAACAACTGAATGCCCTTCCCCAAACTACATTTGATATCTCTTACGTTGCTTCTGGAAGGAAAAAACTATGTAACTCTTTGAAGCGTTTTAATGGTATGTTAGCCCCAGAATATTCCTCTTCCCAAAAATGTCTCCGTGACTCTGCCTCATTAAAAGAGAGTTAATGTAGAGAATGTAAGGAAACAATCAGAAACAAATGAACTGATACAATCAGTTTTTCTTTTGAGCTTGTTTTTGTGGAAATCAGTATATGGATTTTTGCAGTTTAATTTTCAAACAGTCCAAGAAAACAGTTTAAGGTGTTGTCTAGAAACATTTCAGTACTTTGTCTGAATAGAGAAGCAAATACATGCTTGATTCTTTTGAAGGTGCTTTGAGGTGGCATAGAATAGATCTCCAGACATTGCTGGGGAATACGTAGGGTTTTCTAGTCACTGAAAAGCACTTCAGGCAAACTTTCTGATTTCAGTAGTGCCTCTTGATTTTCCTGGTAGAATTTCCTCCTGTAGTTTGGTGCTCAGAGTACCTAATTTTGAGTGGCCAGTTTGTTTCCTTAGGTGGCTTTTTCAGAGCTGATGAGGTCCTAAGGCTGTCATGGACTAACTGAAGCATGCTGAATGAATGAGCTCTTGGAAAGCAGTTCATGTTGTCCAGATCCTGTTTGTGTCTTCAAGACTGTCATCTGAAAATCTGCCTGTTAAAAATCTGGTTCCCTATAGTTACCCAGTGGGGTTGAGTCTATTGATCTGAGTGAGTGAGCAGGGAATGACTGCCTCATTTCACTCTCCATTTTATTTTTCTTTTGGGGTGTAGTGTGGCACAATGCAGTCTGTTGCAGATGCACATGAGAAAGATTATGATTTTTATAGCCACTTTCATTACTAAATTTGTTATGGGAAATTAATTTAGAACTTGACAATTGTGTTCCTGTTGATGGTGAAGCCTATGTTTGATGAGATTATTTTTCCCTCTTAAAGAAAAGCTAACAGGAATCTTGCCTAATGGCAAGATTTTCTGTTATTTGCAGTGCTTCCTAAAACAAATTTCTTACTAAAGATCAGGTAGCATTTTTGCATGATTGCTAATTGTAACCTCTAGTGACACTCATTGTGTGTTCTGATGCACACCACACTGAAGCTGTTTGATAGAGAAGGAGACGTTCTGTAAACTACTCTAAACAAAATGTGATAATGCAGCTGGGTGTTTCACTTTTATTCTAAACCACATTTGTTAGCTGTGTAGTCCTTCAACAGTACATTAATTCCATATGTATCCAACTTGGATAAAAACAAACTGAAAAAATGTGTTCTTTCATATTTGAAAAGGATGTTTGTTTCTTGACCAGTTTCTCTTTTGACAGGCATGGTCATTGTACGCAGTGAGAATGGGCAGTTGCTGATGATCCCTCAGCAAGCCTTGGCGCAGATGCAGGCACAGGCACATGCCCAGTCTCAGCCTCAAAATACAATGACTCCTCGTCCTGCTACACCTACCAGTGCTCCTCCAGTGCAGATATCAACAGTGCAGGTTAGTTCAGGAACTTGTAGTCTTAAAGTGGTAAGATTTTTTTTTGCCTGAGAAGAGTATAACAGAAGGTGAGGTATGATGTTAGTGATTTGAAGAAACCATTGATCAAACTGGCTTTTTCCACATGGTGTAAGGATTGTATCTTGTTCCTAATTCTGTTACAGTTTGCCTGCTACTCATCAATAATATTTTTACCTAGCTGAATGGCATTAAGTTTAAAGCTCTTTAATATAAAGAACACCATTCAAGACTATATATGGTTAACATGTAGAACTCATTTCCCCAAAGAATCATTATTCTTTATATAACCAAAAGAAAAAAATGGGTATGGGTCTATGTATACTGAGATCTTCTCTGCTGCATGAAGTTGACTTAGAATCCTTCTCACAGTTTTATAGTGGTCCAGATGTGTTCATTTGTATCTGTTATACAGACAACTATCCAGAGGTAAAAGTTCTAGATAGGGCAGATTATATTTAAATACAGGAATTAATACAAATGTTTTTTTCCTCTTCCCCAGGCCCCAGGAACACCCATTATTGCACGACAGGTGACACCAACTACTATTATCAAGCAAGTGTCTCAGGCTCAAACAACAGTGCAACCCACAACAACGCTACAGCGTCCTCCTGTTGTGCAAGTGAGTTTGTAAAATATAACATTATACATGAGATGCATCTGTTGTTAAAGTTAGCTGGAAACCTGGTTGAGACAGCCAGAAATATAGGGAATGGAATTGCCAAGTGCATGGAAGAAATGCTTTCTAGATGTCTTTTCTGCAACATTTGCAGATCTCAATTTACTGTGTATTTTGGGTATGTAATTCTGTTATTATATATGATACCTATTTGCATATATCTTCAAAGGTATGCTGTTAATATTTTGTATGAACACAGAACTGACTAAAATAAAATACTTTTATGCTTTCTGCCTCAAGAAAGTGACAGCAATTCCCTTTTGGATTTGAAGCTGTGATCGTATTCCTCTAGTCCTCTGAGTTCTGCAGCAAAATTCACTATTACAGACTAGACCTCACTGGCAGCCTTCTCTTCTATTGGCCTTCTCTCTCTTACATGAGTCTCTGCTTTGGTCTGTGTGCTTAGGGTTTGATAATTCAGGAATAAATAGCGGTGTCTTAGCATGTGGGCTCTTCTGGTAGCTTGCCCCGTATTAATGATAGGCTTCATTGTAGATTTTTTTTTTTTTGAGGGGTAGTGATGTGAGCTTAAAACAGTGCAAAAGAGTGAAATTCTCTACATGGCTTCCAGGCAACAGTGATACAATATGATTGCTGTCGCCTAATCTGTCTCATTGTGCTTTCTTCATCATTTCAGTAGACAGGATTAGAGAGTTTTAATTTAAAACATGCAGGTTTTGCTATGCATGCAGTTAACCTTTTTCTCCTCAGAGAGCCTTTGCCTGTGCCAGTGATCTTTCCAGATCTAAGAGTTAATTTACCTAACTGAGTCTTCATAATTTGCACTGCTGTTACACTGGACAGAAAAATCATTCCATCTGCATATTTTTTGCTGTAATGAGCATAGCAAAGACTTCATTTATCCTGATTTTGAAAAATGAAACAAATGAAATCCTTGTCTCCTTTTCTGTCTCCCAAAACACCAAGAGAAGTTAGCTTTGGTGGCACTGGAGCCTCTTTTCTTATGCATCTTTGTATGCTCTTTATAACTAGCAAGTTTAGAAATTATTTGTTAAAATCCTGAGAGGCAGCTTTAGCTTGGTAAAAAATTGCTGCCTGTCTGACTGTGGTGGTGGTAGTAATTGGACTGTGTTGAAAGTCCATGAGTGACCTGTGTGTGTGAAAAGGTCTTGTTTACAGTGTTGATACTGTAAAAGTGGTATTCTTACTTTGAATTACCCACTTGTCTACAGAAACGGGATAATGTTTTGTCCCATTGCTAATCAAAAAATAAATTGATAAAACCTGAGATTTGTGTCCATTGTGCCACCTTAAAAATTCCTCTGATTGGAAGGGGCGTTTAAGGGAAAGGCAGAAAAAAAGCTATTACATTCACATATAGCACTTGTTTTAATGAGATTTTGAAATCACAGTGGGTGAAGGTGTGTTTATGCTATTCTTTCTCTGTTTCATTCAGTAACCACAAATCGTGCAATTCTTAATCAACTTTTAGGATTCCCGTTTGGAAGGTGTAGTGTTTTGTGCCATCTGGTGGCTTTTTCTTTCCACTGCAACAGATGACAGATCAGTAACTTCTTTTTATAGTAGCTATGAAAGATGTTCTACTGTCCTGTGGGTCTGTTTCTTTTTGATGGTTCAGAAAAACAGATATGTTCCAAGTAAAATAATCTTCTGTTTGTATTCTTTGCAGCCTCAGATTGTTCTGGGTGGTACTGCACAAACAACCACGCTGGGGACAGCAACAGCTGTACAAACTGGAACTCCTCAGAGGACAGTGCAAGGAACAACAGCAACCTCCACTATTGCCACAGTAAGACATGGAATGCATATAGAATCTTCATGTTCGTTCACATACGTGTGTGCTTGTGTGTAGATACATGCATATAAACACAGATTGGACTGAAGGGTGGTAAAGATGCAGGAATTCTGTGAACTGTTGGTCTTGAAAAGACAAACTTTAGTAGAATCATATAATTTACAAAGCATGAACATAGGACACCTGAATTTGAACATTTGTCAAAGTATTCATTGTGATTTCAGTGACAGTTTAAAAGCATTCTTTTTAAAAAATACATTAGCTGTGTCTTAGAGAAGAGTAATTGTTCAGTACTGCAGAATAGAGTCTGTATGACATGAACTCATTCAAGAGGAATCTGTGCACTAGGAAGGAGGAGCTTTGCTATTTATTGCCCTGCTGAAATATATATTTTCCCATACATGATGTGCTGTCGTTTTCTATCTTCATCAAGAATTATTTATTAGATTTTGATAACAAAAATGTACAATACATATATTTACACAAAAGACAGTAATAATTTCAGTCTGTCTCAAGTGATGAGGGACATGAACCTATAAATATTCTGCAGTGATGAACTAGAGGGGGCCTTTCTTTCTCACTTTATATGGTTTGATCATGTATGAAAAATGTTTATCTTCTCCGACTGTTTCCCTTCTACCCCTCCTCTTTTCTGTAACAGGAAACTATGGAAAATGTGAAGAAATGCAAAAACTTTCTGTCCACGTTAATAAAACTGGCATCATCTGGAAAACAGTCTTCAGAAACTGCGGCTAATGTGAAAGAATTGGTACAGAACTTGCTGGTAAGAAAAATTCATTGAAGTTGTGAGAAACAGCAAGTTTAGACTCAAAACTGATAATTTGGGATTTTGGGGGATTGTTTTTTTTCCTTTTTTTTGAGAGGAGGAAGGCTATAAAATTGAGATAAATGGAAACTTCACTTTTTCTGAATTGAAATAAATGCATAAATTTTCCTTTAAGCTTGTACAAGAGACATTACTAGTTATATTCATGCCGGGAAACATGAATTAAATTGAAATATGAGCAATGAAAGTGGTGACTCCTTAAATTCTACTTTTTTCTAATTTTATTGCTAAAACAGTGAGTAAAGGGATGAAATACTCTACACTCTACAGCTAGTGCAATAGGTTGGTGTAGGAAATCACAATTTTTCACAAAACAGAAGTAAGCAGTATTGTCTGAAGTTCAAGTGAAAGCTTGGCACCCTCAGCACTTACAGAATGAGTACTAGTATTGCCTAGTTGTTACCAACTTTCAAGTTAAGGTAGAGCTGTGTATTCCGGATTTTATCACATGATAGCCAGAGGTTGTCACGAGACTGGAATTCAAAGTGTATCTTCTCATGAGTGTTGTGCATTTAGGTTTGTGAGGGACATCTGTCTTTTGAAGATATGATGGGCACGACGTTAGTTATTTGAAATTGAGGAACTGTAGTGCTCAACACCAGAGATGGGACTGCCCAGCTGTTATGGGCAACGGATAGCTGGCTGATTGCAGGTCATATAAAGTATTCCCATAGGTTCCTCCTGGCTTTTTCATCTTTAGATAGGACACTCCTGTAAGAGTGAGAATAACTGCAGATGCTTCTTAAAATTATCTGTAAGACAGGGAGAAGAAAAGGAAAGATGGAACTGTAGGTCTTACTAGTTGAAATTTGTCTTAAAATTAGTTAGTAACATAAACCTATTGGTAATGAAAATGGTGAGGAGTGATAAAAACACTGATTTTTTTTCAATAAATCTTGTAGTCTTAAATTTTGGGGGTGTTGAATATCTGTATAAGTTAATTTCTATGAGTTCGTTCATTTGGATTTTCTGTTTTGAAGGATGGAAAAATTGAAGCAGAAGACTTTACCAGCAGACTGTACAGAGAACTTAATTCTTCACCTCAACCTTACCTTGTGCCTTTCCTGAAGGTAACTTGACTGTATTTCTGTGCTTATGTATCAGCAGCAATGAACACAAGCACATCTTTTACCAGTAGAATTGAAATTCCAAAATGCTGTAAATGGAAGTTTTAAATGGTACCTGGCTGGATTTTTGCTCCCTTAAAAATTATTTCTGCTTGTTAATATGATTCGTTTGTACAGTCGGTATTGTAATTTCTACCATAGTGTCTCATTGTAGCTCTTTTGAGAAATCTGCAGTTTTCTTTCTATGACTTAAGCAATTTCTTTCCATAGCACCAGATCTATGAATTGATTTATTCTCCTCTTTTTAGTCTTGGAAGGAAAGCAAGGGATTAAACAATACAAAAGACTATCCCTCAGACTCTTTTGTCTGTGCTGCATACCTGTTTGCATAAACAGGAAGTTTGTCACCTCTCAGTAATAAATCTCATTTGTCATAAATTTTGTAGTACTTGAACAGATCTCAAAATAATGCTTTTCCTGAAACATTCACTATGTGAAAATCAGAGAAAGTACAGCAGTGCTGTATGGTAAGAGTTTAACTCTGCTTGACTATTGTATAATTGTAGGTGTGTGATGTTTCTGGTTTCTTAAATACTTGTTCAATGTGGAGCTGTTCATGAGGACAAAAAAATGTTACCATAAGAAAACAACTAATGTAAGAATCCAGTAAATCTTCATCTTCCAGTATCTCTTTGAAGCCATCATGTGTTGTAGTTTGGTATGTATGTAGGAATAGAAGCAAGGAAGGCAGCATGGGTTTGGGTTGTTTAATACATACCAGAGGTTGCAGGTAGGCTTACACAACAGGCCCATGACATCCAAGCTTCCACAACTAAAGGTACTGTTGCTCTGTCTAGCTTTAGATGGCAAGTAGCATATTTCTTCATGCACCCTGTCATGTTTGCTCGGGTGCACTCAGTTTGCTACAAAGGACCAAAGTGAAATGCATTGCTTTTTACAATGAATGTTTTCTTATGTGATCTAGGATTAAAACACCCAAGTAAATTCTTTCCTTTCCATTTTTCAGAGGAGTTTACCTGCCTTGAGACAGTTAACACCAGACTCTGCAGCTTTCATTCAACAAAGTCAACAGCAGCAGCCAACAACGCAAGCAACGATAGCAACAATTCCATCTGCAGCAGTGATTCTGAGCTCCGCAGTTCAGCGCACTGCAGGGAAGGCAGCTGCAGCTGTAACGAGTACTCTCCAACAACCTGTAATCAGCCTAACGCAGCCTACACAAGTTGGTGTTAGTAAACAAGGGCAGTCTACACCACTGGTATGTTAGCTGAAGTGCATCATCTGTTGTTGCACAGGGCGTTTTTGATAACATGGTGACTTTTCCTCTTAAATTGGTGGTTTAGCTCACTCGGAGATTTTTGACCTCTTTAGAGAAACTAGCAACTAAGAAAAAAAAGTATGATTTAAAATATGTTCTGGATTAAAGTACTATTATTTCCTATTGTAGCATGAAATATTGGCAGATTGTGTCAGTCAGAGAGCAGTGTTCTGGAGGATCTTTCATTTTCCATTTCATTAATCTCATAACAGATTACCCCAAAGGAGAAAAAAACATAAACCAAATAAGAACAGTAAGATGTGCAGCACCTTTCCTTTTTTGCCTCTTCTTACAGCTGAGCAGTGCCTGAGTGTAAGCTTTTTCTAGGACATGTATTGATTAATATACATTGTAACTTTACTAGTACTGTACTTCAGTGTTACCTGTAGAACGTTTGGCATTCATCTGAGCTGCTGTCTCCAGACAGTTCGTATAAAAAAGGAGAATCTCTTTGTCAATCTACAAGTATTTTTCACTTATCTTGAGAGAAAAACTAATGATTATATTGGTTTTACTGCCTTTATAACCTAGGAATGTTGGGATCATAGGGAAAGAATAAAAACTAAACATTGACTAATTAGTGCTGGATTTATAAGCAAATAGTTTGACCTTTAAATAAATGTGTAAAATAGTAGCATACCTAGTAAGAAAAAGACTTGCAGAGTTGTAGAAGTGGAGCTTGCAAAACAGGCAGAGTTGGCAGAGTTCTTCACAGTAGTTTGAAAGTAAGTTTCTGAAAATTGAGGCCAGAAGATGAGTTTGTGTGAATGACTGACTGTAGCATTGCAGTGTACAGTTCACCTTCAGAAGCAGTGTGGCTCCTGAGACTCAGTCTAGCCTAACAATCCGGTAGTACAAAGCTACATGGCTGTAGCTTATGCTGATTCTGGATGAAGACAGCATGTGTGGAACCAGCTGGTTTGTCTTTATCATATCTCCATTATTTTTACTTCTAGAGTTGGTTCAGGCAGATCCAGTTGGTTTTTGCCTCTAATACAGAAACCAGATGGAGAAGTTTTAATTGGATCTTTTTAATTATAGATGTTTGTTTGGTTTGTAAATAGAAATAGGTTACCAATTTCTTTTCTGTATCACAGAAAGTACAATATTAGTTTTCCTGTAAGGTTGTAGCCAGGAGGTGGTTGGGTCTCTTCTCCCAGGCAGCCAGCACCAGAACAAGAGGACACAGTCTCAAGCTGTGCCAGGGGAAGTTTAGGCTTGAGGTGAGGAGAAAGTTCTTCATGGAGAGAGTTGTTAGACATTGGAATGTGCTGCCCAGGGAAGTGGTGGAGTCACCATCCCTGGAGGTGTTCAAAAGGGGATTGGATGTGACACTTGGTTTAGTAGTCATGAGTTCTTGAGTGACAGGTTGGACTTTGATCCTTGAGGTCTTTTCCAACCTTATTGATTGTGTAATTCTGTGATTCTGTATAATTTATCTGAAGAAACTTCTGAATACCTTTAAAATGTGCTGATTAAAATAGACCGATGTGTTAAGACCCTGTCTTACAAGTTGATTATTAGGATTTGTTCTTCCTACTGGTTCTTAGCTTCAGGCATTTCTAAGACTGTTTACAGTTTTCTCTTATTATTTGCAGGTTATCCAACAGCCTCAAAAAGCAGGAGCATTGATAAGGCCTCCGCAGGTAACGCTGACACAGACGCCAATGGTGGCGTTACGGCAACCACATAGTCGTATTATGCTCACTACTCCTCAGATTCAACTGAATCAACTTCAGACAGGTAGGAGGTCAAGATGTTTGGTCTGTGCTATATTTGACAACAGTAACGAAGTCTGGTTTATGAATGACAGTTCTTAAGTGCTGTGTTAGCTGTGTGATGGTTGCTGTATTACTGCTAAAATCTTCAGTGCATGGTGCCATACTGGCTGGGGATATGTATATGTCAGGTCAGCATTTACAGTTTGGGTACTGGATGTGTGTGGAGGGGGTCCTGTTTTAGGTGGATGACATGCTCACAGAATATACTGAGGTCAAGTCTTTGCACCAGACCTCTTGTGTTACTGCCCACGACTGTCTTGTAAATCTGCACTCTGATATAGATTTGATGGAGTACAAATGCTGTCTGTCTTCTTGCAGTACCGGTGGTAAAACCAGCAGTATTACCTGGAAACAAAGCTATTGCCACTATTTCAACACAAGTAGCTGCAGCTCAGAAGAATAAACTGAAAGAACCTGGGGGAGGCTCTTTTAGGTGAGGAACCAGATGCTGATTTGTGCTTATGCTGCCCAGGCAGCCTGCTGAGCTCAGTGGGAACCTTTCTGTGCATTGTGGTGCTGCTGAATCAGGCTGGGTAAACTCACAAGAAATAGAAGTGGATTTTCTGTGGGCAGGTTTGCTGCTTTAATGAAGACTTTAACAACCAACTGTGGACATGCTTGTGCCAGAATGGCCCTTAGCTGGCATTAAGGATAAGCATCAAACCTCACAAACAATTTAATCCTGGACAAGCAAATAAAATTAATTTCTTCATTCCTCCCAGCTCTGCTCAGGTTATTTGGGTATATGACATGCCTTACACTGAGTGCAGTTTGTTTTGTTATTTGCGATGTGTCTAGTCTCTTGTTTCTGAAGGTGTTGAAAAATTACATAAGAAAGGATCTTGAGAAAACAGGAAGTACAAGACTGCAAAAATCCTGAGTGCTCTTTGGAATCAAATTGTGTTAGTGTTTTTTGTTGTTGTTAATTTTATTTATTTTTTTATATAAAGTGTTGAGGTTTACTGTGGAATTCCTTATATGCAGCTGTGGTATTGTAGCAGGTAAAGCTCTTTATGGTTATAATGAGTTTTTCTTTTCTTAAGGGATGATGATGACATTAATGATGTTGCATCAATGGCTGGAGTCAACCTGTCAGAGGAAAGCGCTCGGATATTGGCAACAAACTCTGAACTAGTGGGTACATTAACAAGGTCCTGTAAAGATGAAACCTTCCTTTTCCCAGCACCTTTGCAAAGAAGGATATTAGAAATAGGTATGTTGATTTTTCCTGAACTTAAATAATTTTCATTAGCCTTGGGTTGAATTGAAGGCATATTCCATGGAAATCATTTAAAGTTGCTGGAGTCATTACCTTTTGTATATTCCGATGCCCATGGGCAATCATTCAGCTCAGGAATGCAAAATAGCGTTAAGGGGTAGCCTTCAAAAATGATAAAAAGGTCAAAATTGTTGGACCTGCTTAAAATTCTGACTGTATTAGCTGGTGTAACAAAAATAATGGCATTTGGTTTTAGTAAAATAAATCCAGAAACACTTTTCTGATATTTGCTTGTTTAGAATTGATGGTGCAACAAAAAACACTCTTCGATTATTTGTTATACTGTATTACACAGCATTTATTAATAGATGGTAGGTTTTGTTAAGCTAATGTAAGTTTTCATTTGTAAGGCACTTCTTGTTTAATGCTTGTTTGAGAAACCTAAGAGCCTTATTTTGCAAACAGCATTTATACTTTCATGATTAAGATTAACCATATGTTTAGTTGCATTATAAAATTGTTT
Organism: Indicator indicator; assembly: GCF_027791375.1. Lineage (NCBI taxonomy): Eukaryota > Metazoa > Chordata > Aves > Piciformes > Indicatoridae > Indicator > Indicator indicator. Next base: position 11,885,507 of record NC_072033.1, on the reverse strand, counting down.
TTTACAACTGTCTTCTGTCCTGGTCATAGGTAAAAAACATGGAATAACAGAAATCCATCCTGATGTAGTTAGCTATGTATCACATGCTACACAACAAAGACTACAAAACCTCGTGGAAAAATTATCAGAAACTGCTCAACAAAAGAATATTTCTTACAAGGTAACTTTATGTAATTGCACAAATAAAGTGGCACGAATTCATCAGGGTATTGTGTTGGCTGTAATGCAGGAGTTCAGGTGCTTTTCATTCTGTGAAGTGAGGTTGTTTAGTCCTTGACTCATTCATCTTACATTAAGGTATTAATGCTTATGAATGACTAGAACTCCTCATCTTGCATATACAAAATGTTTCTGAAACAAATGCAGAGAAACTGTGCCCTCCCCTTTATTTATTATGTCAAATATTTAGAGTCTGAGTGATTGTACAATTGGATAGGCAGATAAAAGTGCTGCTTTGAATTCTCAAGAGACTTATCTGACAGATGTGTGTTCTTAATAGATGCAAATGCCTAAACAGCATTTAAAAAAAACCCACCATGCACAGCTCTCTGAAATACGTGTGTGAGGCTAAAGCTGTGATACTAGTTTAGGAGTCAAAATCTGATGATTCATGCAATAGTACAAAACACTTAAGAATTGTAGCTGGTTTGACTGGTGTAAGTACACTCTTGCTATTTGTTTGAAAAGGACAAAGTGAACATTCGTGTTTTAAATGTATATGTTCTTCTCAAGTACAGTACAAGCTAACAGCTTTGCTTTTAACAACTGTAATGAGAAACATATTTGCTGTGTTTGCAGGATGATGAAAGATATGAACAAGCAAGTGACGTTCGGGCACAGCTCAAGTTCTTTGAACAACTTGATCACATAGAAAAGCAGCGTAAAGATGAACAAGAAAGGGAAATTTTAATGCGTGCAGCAAAGGCAAGTGTTTGGATTTCACATGTGGTTCCTAAGTGTCAGTTTGACGTCAAAACTGCAGAGTTTCCTTTCATTCTAAAGCACTCACAATGCCGGGGAAGACCAATCTTCAAAGATGGAGCTTGGTGAATACATTCTTTAGCTAGAGCTGTGTTCTGCTTTTGAGGGTACAGTGTGCGAGACAGCTTCTTTGCCATTCTCATTTTATGTTCCCAAATTAGGTGTTAAAACTTAGTTTTTGCACTTTGCATGGTGAAGAACACGAATTTGATGTCTCGGTGGTACTCTTAAATGGAATAAAGAAGTTACAGGTACTTTGGAGGCTAGAAAGACTTCAGAAAGGTTTTTACAAGCTGGAGAGTACAGTAAACAGGAAGCAGTTGATGTGAACACAAATGTAAGCAGTAGATTTTGTGGCTTTAGTCAGTGACCCTAATATAGGATGACTATGACTAGGCAATAATGCTCTAGAAATTGTTCACAAAAGAGGTGAATTAGGCTTCTGTTGGGTTTGTAGTATGGTATGAGCTGATAATGTCAAAATTCAGGTTTTTTGCTGCAGTATTAACAAGCTGTGAACTAACACTTCCAGTTGAGTTGGGTCCTGTTAAACAGCTGAGTACTCTATCCAGCTTTTTTGCCGTACATCAAGTAGACTTCAGAAGGAAAGCAATTTAAAGATTTAGAAAATGTGCCCTATGAGGTGAAATTAGAAAGTAAATCCATTTGCTTCAAGAAAAGTCTGAGGTGAGGCTTAAATTTTCATGACACTGTTACATATTCTTGTTACTCCCTGTTTGCCGTGCCTTAAGTGCAGCAGGGAAGACATACGTTAATCATTAGGAAAAGCCTAACATTTTAAGACTGCTTGAGTATTGAATTAAAACAGTTTCTTTTTTTTGGGTGGTCTAAAGAATGTATGGGATTAACAACAGTCAGAATTTGTTTGACTAGAGTTAGTCTGGAGTATGGATAGGTGGGTGTCAGTCTCTTCAGCAAAGCAACAAGTGGTAGGAAGAGGAAATGTCATCAAGGTATGCCAGAGGTGGTTTAGGTTGGACATCAGGAGCAATTTCTTCTCCAGAAGGGTTGTGAAGGCCTGGAACAGGCTGCAAAGGAAAGTGGTGAAGTCACTGTCCCTGGAAGGATTTAAAAGATGTATAGATGTGGTGCTGAGGGACATGGTTTAGTGGTGACCTGGCAGTGCTGGGTTAACAGTTGGACTCTGTCATCTTAAAGTCCTTTCCAAGCAAAATCATTCTATGATTCTGAAAGTATGGTATATACAAGTAAGTGAACTGGACAACAGAGTAAATGTCTGTTGGTCAGTTAGCTGCAGCTTGTTCAAGGAGGAGTCTGACTTCTATGTACAGGTGGAGCAGCTAGGGGAAGAATTTTCCCAAAAAGTACAGGTCTGTTTCCATTTTGCATATACAGAGTGTGTGTAATTTAAATTCATGGATCTGTGTAATTTTTGTCTTGTAATAGTTTTTCTTAAGGCATAAGTGCTTAGCTATTGCTTTATTTGTAACAAAGCTGAAATAGGAGGTCCCTTTTCAAAACCAGATACCTGAAACTAAGAACTGGAAGACTGCTTTTAGTGTCTAAAAATTATTTTCCCCTGTTGCCCTTTCCAGCAGTGGTAGGTGTTCTCCACTTCCTGCTGAATTTTAAGAAAAAAAAATCATATTCTGTGTAAATCTTTAACTGCTTTTGTAACCAAATTATTTTCTTTCTTTTTCCCCAACCATTTCATGTCCATCCTTTGTCAATGCAGTCTCGATCTCGACAAGAAGATCCAGAACAGCTTAGGCTGAAACAGAAGGCCAAGGAGGTAGGTGTCTGTCTTAACATCAACTCTTCTTTTGGAAATTGAAAGAAAAGTAATTAACTCTACTTGTTCTGGTAAATGCAGATGCAGCAACAAGAGCTAGCACAGATGAGACAGAGGGATGCCAACTTGACTGCATTAGCTGCGATCGGTCCCAGAAAGAAAAGGAAACTAGATTCATCAGGATGTGGATCAGGGACAGAGGTACAGTGTAATTGTAATGTTTGATTTTGCTGCATCAGCCACATAGAAACCTTTCTGAGAGCTTTTTTCCTAGTTTGTGGAAGCTTTGAGTGGCAAAAGTGTATTTTGTGTTCAGACTTGCTTGCTCCAAGGTTGCGATCAATTTTTAGCATCTGTGTAGTGGCATGGGGAATAAAACTTGGATTATTATTCCCTAATTCATGGGACAGAAGGAATGTTGTAAAAGCCATCTGTGTTCTCTTTCATCTCTGCTTTTTTTGTCCTCTGGAAGAGATTGTTGTGGTTGTAGCCAGTCTGTTTAAATAATATGGGTGGGTGCAACGGTAGAATTGAATCACTGCTAAATTTGACAGCAGGCGCTTCAGGTTACAGGGATGTCCTTGTTAGAGCAGGACAAGGAACTTGCCTAATTTTTCTTCAGCTGTTGATTAGTCTTAGTTTTAGTGTCTGTAAAGCAGATCAGCTTGACCAGTCCCACCTGATCACGATGTTCTTGCATATACTTTGAATAGTCTATCAATCTACCTGAGTTTAAGTTAACATTAAACTAATTAGACACTGACTAATTAGATACTTAGCAGAGAGTTTTTTGAAAGGCCAGATGAAACAGCAGAATATCTGGTGTATTCCTGAACAAGTTAATAAATATGGAATGGTATAAAATTGCTTTCTGCATAGAAGACATTCAATGTAGTGTTTCTCTGTTATTTAAAAAGAACTTGGAACTTCTAATTTCCAGGGTCAAAGGCTTTCTTCATAATATGAGGATTTTTTGCTGCAGTTTTGTGTCTAATAGCAAGTGACAGGAGAGCAATAATTTAGTAATGCTGTTCATTACTTAGCATTCCAAATTTTTAGTGCTAGAGAATTTATGCTGTAGAAAAGCCTTTTGTTTCTAAAGAATTCACCTTTTATACCCAATTGCTAGCAGCAACAATTTACATATCCTTGATTTGTTAGAGAGCAATCTGAATACTGATAGATGTTATTTTTAATAATCAAGCCTCTCAAGCATCTTTTAAAGTAAATTTGAGTATCAACATTTACTAAAATGCTTGTGCCTGGTAGTAAGACTTATACAGTAATTTGTTAACTTATTAAAAAATATAAATGTAGTTTAAAGTTATAAAAATAGCAGAATGGGGCACTTTTACAGAGATAGATGTGCCTATAAATGAAGTCCTCTCTGAAGAATACACTGAAGCATCACATGCAGCATTGGTGTTGGCATTGCTTACTTAGGCTTGCTCATCAGTGTGCAACATTAATACTCTGTTAATGTCACTTAGGCTTTGAAATGCATTTTCCATCTACTGTGAACACTTGTTTGTATTTCATCTAAATATGACTAATTTAGTTATCCTAGATTAATCCCTTACTGGTTAACCAATTAACTACAGGTTCCCTGGAAATCTAATCTTTTTGTCTGTTTAATTAAGAACCAGCTGCTTTTGATCTGATAGACTCACAGCTGTGCTTTTTGCTGCTCTGTCACTTGACATTTTTAAATTGAGCTCCACTTGTCACCATTTGTGTGCAGTTTGTAGTTAAGGCATATTACAAGAAGTGTGGAAAATAAGGTTTGCCATTTCTTAGACACAGATTTGTAAATGCTGTTGATGTCTAAAGATGCTGAATCTTAATTACAGGTAAAATAATTTGAGTAGTAATTGTGCTGTTTCAAAATTCAACCAAACAGGTTTCTGTCACTTTTAGAGTTTTCTATCCATGTGATTTTATTGACTTAACCAAGAAGCTTCTTAATTTAGGAGTAGCATAGTTCTGTCTTAGACTCCTGAAATTTTACCCTTGCATTTAAAGTATTATGATGTAAATAGTAAAATCAGGCTTGAGCTCCTACTAAAGAACATTTGAAGCCCCCAAATTAAAACCCTTTCCAACCATTCTCTTGTCAGTCAGTAGTCATGTGTGTATATTTGAGAGAATTTAATTAGCATCCATTCTGCATCTTCTCATTTCCGTTGATGGAAATGAAGCACCTAAGTTGTGCAAGTGCCTTAAAATGTCTCTAACTACAGGATTTCAGTGATTTATCTGTTGAATCAGCAAATATCAACTATTCTGAGAAACAGAAGTCTGACTTAATTGTTAGCAAGAAGCCATGCACTGCATACAGTGTACTACCAACTCAGAGATGGTAACTCCCAGCTCAAGATACATTACTTTCTTAATCAAAGTTGTACACTGATTAGAAATACACTACTTCCACATGTAGAGAGAACTGTGTTGGTGAGAACCTCAGCAGCTAATTTACATGGCTTTTGCACTACTCTAAATTAGGGCTTCTCTCAAATCTGAGGTGTTCTTATTTAGAACTGTCTTAAAATTCTCCAAACTCTCAGGCAGATAAATCTTTATTGACAAGTGAAGTGTATTTGGACCTTCATGTGTCACTAACTATTGAAGTTTCATGAAGTAAAAAAACAAAAAGGAGATTATACTAATAAATGAAATTGGAGGGAAAAAGAAGCCATACAATTGTAGAATTGTCGATGTGGGAAGAGACTTTTTCCTATCATCATGTCCAGCTGCTCACCTAGAGCTTGCAGTAAAACACTACCACTAAACCATGTCCCTCAGCACTGTATCCATACATCTTTTAAATACTTCCAGGGATGGTAATTCCACCACCACCTCTGTGGGCAGCCTGTTCCAGGGCTTGATAACCCTTTCTGTGAAGAAAATTTCCCTTATATCCAACCCGAACGTCCCCTGATGGCTAAGCCACAGAAACATAATCTGTTTCAGATCACTTGGTACACCTTCACTATTCGCAAAGAGCAAGGTGTCAGCAACAGACACTGCCGAAAAGAGTCCTCACGTTCCAATCTGCGGTGGAATCCGGCCGGTCGGTCTCTGCCTGCCATCTACTGGTGACGGGGCCTTACTGCTGCCGTAGGCAAGGAGCGGCAGGGAGGCTGCTGCTTCATGGAGTCACACAATGTTAGGGTTTGCAAGGGACCTCCAAACGTCATCCGGTCCAATCCCCATTCCAGAGCAGGATTGTCTAGAGCAGGTCGCACAGGAAACGCATCCAGGCGGGTTTGGAATGTCTCCAATGAAGGAGACTCCCCAACCTCTCTGGCTAGTCTGCTCCAGGGCTCTGTCACCATTACAGTAAGAAGTTTTTCTGCATGTTGAGGTGGAACTTTCTGTGTTGCAGTTTGTATCCACTGCCCCTTGTCCTGTCACAGGACACCACTGAAAAGAGACTGGTCACTTTTTCTTGACACCTACCCTTCAGATATTTATAAACAGAGCTACAGGCTGGGGTCAGAGTGGCTGGAGAGCAGCCAGGTGGAAAGGGACCTGGGGGTACTGATTGACAGCAGCTGAACATGAGCCAGCAGTGTGCCCAGGTGGCCAAGAGAGCCAATGGCATCCTGGCCTGCATCAGGCACAGTGTGGCCAGCAGGAGCAGGGAGGTCATTGTACCCCTGTACACAGCACTGGTTAGGCCACACCTTGAGTACTGTGTCCAGTTCTGGGCCCCTCAGTTTAGGAAAGATGTTGAATTGCTGGAGCATGTCCAGAGAAGGGCAACGAGGCTGGTGAGAGGCCTTGAGCACAAGCCCTATGAGGAGAGGCTGAGGGAGCTGGGACTGTTTAGCCTGGAGAAGAGGAAGCTCAGGGGAGACCTCATTGCTGTCTACAACTACCTGAAGGGAGGTTGTAGCCAGGAGGGGTTTGGTCTCTTCTCCCAGGCAACCAGCAGCAGAACAAGAGGACACAGTCTCAAGCTGCGCCAGGGGAGGTTTAGGCTGGAGGTGAGGAGAAAGTTCTTCACAGACAGAGTGGTTGGCCATTGGAATGTGCTGCCCAGGGAGGTGGTGGAGTCACCATCCCTGGAGGTGTTCAAGAGGGGATTGGACGTGGCACTTGGTGCCATGGTTTAGATAGTCATGAGGTTTAGGGTGACAGGTTGGACTCGATGATCTTTGAGGTCTCTTCCAACCTTCTTGGTTCTATGATTCTTGATTCTAAGATCCCCTCTCAAGTCATCCTCTTTCCAGACTAAACAGCCCCAGATCTCTCAGTTCTTACCTCACATGCTTTCTTTGGAATACCTGGGCGGGGGTTTACTGACACATTCTGATTTCTCTCCTCTTCTCTATTCCAGGGATCTGGCTCGAGTGCAGCAGTCCCAGGCAGCTCCGGAGTTGGAACCACCAGTCAGTTTAAGCGACAAAGGATAACGCGGGTGAACCTCAGGGACCTCATATTTTGTTTAGAAAATGAGCGAGAGACAAGCCATTCACTATTGCTATACAAAGCATTCCTTAAGTAAAATGGAAAAGATCAAGGTATTTTTGACGGAGAGACACCTGAGGACAATTTTTTATATATTTGCAAATTCCGCCTTTTTTGTAACGAGCAAATGGGATATTGTTTAAAAAACAACCACCTCTTTACACGGAACAGTTTTATATTCCTGTTTATAAAATAAACTCTGCAGTCTGAGAGGAAACACATTTCTGTGACAGTGAGGATACTTACAAGGCCTGTGGATACTATAAAAGGACAATTAAATTTTAACTCATCTCTTGATTGAGTGGCCTTCTTGCCAAACAAGCCATATATAAAGACTGATGGAATCGTTTAGCAAATAACTAGCTACCCTTTGTCAGCCCTGTAGCAGTTTCAACATTAATTGTGCATTTTAGTTCAGTTTTATTCAACTAAATCAATTATATAGGCATATGTCTACAGCAGATGACCTCATTTCATTTAGCTTTTTTTTTTTTAAACAGTCAGTTTAGCAAAGCAAACTGATTTTTTTTTTTTAAAGAATATTTATCTTTTCCCCAAAATGTTCAAAATCTAGAGGGATATACAGTTAATTTTAAACATAACCTCAATTTTAATCACATTATTGCTTATTAGAGGCCCTGAAATCCCATAAAGGAGGGTTACTTCTGAATGTTTTAGCAGCATCTGTAAAAATGCATTTTATTTGCTATAGTTTGTAAAGCTGTAAAGTTAAAAAAGGAAAAAAAAAAAGGAAAAAAAGAGAAACCTTTTCAGCATAAATATATTTTACTTGCACTGTGTTTTTTAGCTAAAGTGAAAGCTTAGATTAAATAAAGTCAAAGTTGAGAGGAATCATCAAAAGACTGTTTCTCAGTGTGAATCAAGTGTTGAAAAATGGTTGGTGTATTTTGTCAGTAATTGTACATAATTTTTGGCACATAACATAAAAATGGCTATGTAAACTATAATTATTTTGCTAAAAGACTGTATGCAAGCTGTGGGCCTACTTTAAAGATGTCCAGAGCAAAGTCCTTTCTTTGTACCTATTTTTTTATTACAAATATACTAATTGGTTCTTTATATTTTCAGAGGTTATTGTATTAAATTGTCTATTGATAGTACTTTTATGACTGTAAATACTTTGGCTTTCTTTGTGTGAACTCTCATGGTAGAATTTAACTCTTTTGCGTGTAAACTGAATGCTGATCAGTATTTTTATCAACACCTGACAACTGTTACACCCCTTTTATTTTGTCTTTTAGGAAATCCTGTCTTTCCATTTTTTTTTTCCATGTAAATTTTGCACAGTTACTTGTTCATATGTAAATATTTTACTTTCAAAAATGAAGTTTTTAATTGCTATTGTTTTATATAGGATTGAAAGAAAATTAACTCCTTTATTAAAAACAAATTTATCTGTATTTGCTAATGTATTTTTTTCTCTCTGAATCTTTTCTCCTCTTGGATTTATTTTTCTTGGTACAGTAAAAGATTGGTCTACCTGAGGGGATGCTGTTTCCTAAAGATGCACTTTGGTGTTTTTACATTGTTTTGTTTTGTCAGTGTTTTGGAAGTATGTAACTTTGAGTCTTGACATTTCTTTGTCTTGGGGCTCTTGGACTAAGATCAATGGAGAGTGGGGTTTAGTTTGTTTGTTTTTAAGCAATGAAAGTTTCTGAAGAGGTCTAAAAAGTATTTTGGTTTTGTCTAGTGAAGGTTTAATAAAACACTGTCTCCTTGAGGGCAACCTACTCCTTCAGACACAATTAACTACTGTGGTTTTCAGAAGAAGGTGTGACCTAAACCAGAGAACTTGGAGCCCAGCTATGGAAGAATATAATTAAGGACAAACTTTTGATTATTAATGTGAAAAATCTGAGAAGGTGCATTTCTCGTGCTCTATTCTGAATGTTTAGCTTTTGGGTTGTGGTTTTTTTTTAATTCCCTCTCTCATGAGTAACTTAAATTCACAATTGCAAGGCCCTAATCCAGATATTTTTTTAATAGCAAAATTTGCATTAGTTGGTAATTATTTCTTGCATACAGACAAATCTATCCACAGGCTCCAGCTCCACACACATCCCTATTGAACTGGCATGCAGCTGGGACTGGCTTGGTCCATGTGAGGTGACCAGGTGTTTCTGAATATCTGGATTAGCTCCATGTACTCACCTGGCCACATGTGTGACACTTGAAGATTTTGATTGCTTGTAAACTCCAAGCTGTCTTTCAGATTGTGTAATGTTTTTAAGTGGAAAGAAACAACTTTGACTTCTGGGCAAAAAATTGTCATAACCTTCCTTTTACTGTAACAAGCATTGGTTAATACTGATCACCACTGGCCGTACAGTGACCAAGCACAGTGTCTGCAAAGCTGTGGCAGGTAAGTTGGGAAAAACCTGACCTCTAGGTGTTGCTTCGGGGTAAGGCATGTTTGAAAAATTCAAGTCATTAGATGGTGTGTAGTACTCTGCACTCCCTCTTCAGCAGAGGTGGTAGCTTAGAAATACACTGGAGAGGTCAAGACAGTTGGGAGGAGGGAAAGATCTTCTGTAGGACCATAGCTCTTGGTTTTGTTTAAACACCACATTTTAGAGCACAGTCAGCCCTTGGCTCCATCTAATTTTTCTCAGCTTTTGAAAGTTCCTGTTCTTAGTCTGACAAGCTGGTGGTGTCCATGGTGTCCATCTCCCTCCAGTAGTCTGAATTAATGTAATTTTTGGCTGTAATAGTGGCACTTTAGTCCTGGAGTGGTCACTGCCTCCTGTGGCTTTTGGCATATTTCTGAGAGATGTTTTCACTGCAGATCAGTTGTTGCTGGTTTGTTTTGTGGGCTGAGTCTTTTGTGTTTTGTTTTGCTTTTTAATGACAAAGTAACTATTTCTGAAGCTGCCCAGAAGCTGTACATTTCAGAGCAAAGTTACAGCTGAGGAGGGGTGGCATTAACAGAGCAATGCAGGTGTGCAAAAGCATTTCTCTTGCGCATTGAAAGGGAGAAACTGATTCCTTCTGGTCCCTGAGCTTGTGCAGCTCCACCAAAAAGGGAAGGTTAAGGTGCAAGGGCATTTTCTGCCCCTCTCCTCTGTCCCTTCAGAAGTTGTGCAGCTTCTTTGTAGGACCTCAGAACTGGAGGTGCATGCCTTGAAGATAGCCACAGGTGGATAACTCTCTCCATGCATGTCAGTGATGTTTTATTACATCCTTTGTTTAATCCCATTTTTAGTTCTGTCAGGGACAAGTTGCTTCTCTCTTGCTTGTAAGTTTACCAGCATTTGTGTGTGTGACCTAGAGGTGGGCTCTCTACCCTGTTTTACAGAAGTCTTGATGGCTATATTTTTTAACACCTTTTATTGGATAGTGCATAGCTCTAGTGTTCTAGCAAAAAAAACCCCAAAAAACCAAAAAACAACCCACAATCAGAAGAGATAGGATTTGGTAAGGTACCCTGAATTCAGCCTGATTTTCATTTCTCAGGTATATAATTAAATAGGTTTGTTTTCAGGGAGCCTGTTGAAATATGTACTGAGATACATGCTTGAGTGCTCTGATAAATGCCATCAAATTCATATTAATTAAGATCTTACTGGAGATTTTAATCTGATTCAAGAAGTTTCCCTGTGATTGAGATTGTCTGAATTACAAATGATGACAGGAGAAGTCTAATGCAATGATAATTGTAACCATTCTCTTAAGTTTGCAGTTATTTGTCTCAGAGAAGAGTCTGAACTTTTTGGGGGTAAATCAGGTAGGACACAGCTTGGTTGGGTATCCAATTGTAATGACAATTTCAGCAGTAATGAGCCCCTGGAGTGTGTCCCTGGGTCCAGGTAAGCTTGCAAACCATTATGCTTTCAGTTTAAGTTGGGAGGAGTCCCTTGTTTGAAGACTTCCAGTGTTTGTACCAAGAATTTTAACAGCAGGGCTTTAGGCAAGTGCAGGCCAACCTAAGGTGTTAAAGCGCAGAGAAGAAAAGACTTGGGTGTGGTGTTCCTCATCTTTAGACTTCTGGAAACGGGTAAGGCTTGCCTCTCAGTGTTTGGGGAGATGTTTTAGCAAGTGACATTCCCCTGTTTGTGGCAGCTGCCAGGCTGATGCACTGAGGAGGTATTTGTTCATTGAAGGGATAAGCAGGGAGGGCAGTCCAGCAGCAACACCTGCCCTGCCTATCGCTCGGCCAAGATGTGCTGCCTCTGGAGGCAAGTGTCCAAGTCCTCCCAGTTTGAACATCCTGCAGGCTGCCAGCTGGGACTGGGTTTCAAACTGTATTTTAATAGCACAGATCTCTCCTCCCCCTGCAAAACTGCCATGGCCGAAACATGCTCTCTCAACTCTCCCATTGTCATCCTGAGCATGATTTGCAAGCCAGGATTCCTTTGTATGCAGAAGGATGAGAGGCAAATTTGTGAAGTGTTCCAGGTTTTTTTTTTTTCAAGGCTCTGAGCAACCTATCTTAGTGGAGGATGTCCCTGCTCACTGCAGGGTTGTTGGTGTAGATGACCTTTGCAGATCCCTTCCAACCCAAATCTGTGGTTCTATTTTGGGTGTTATTATGTGTGAGAAAGGGAGTAAGTTTTGTAGTACCAGACATGGGAATTAGAATTGTTTTGGTTGGAAAAGACCTTTAAGATCAAATCCAATCATTCATTATCTAAGTTCTTTAAAGCTTGCTGCTAGAAATTCAGTCCCTGTGTTCCTGTGGCTCCTGAGAGAAACTTGCTCTGTGCTGCTGTTGATGTGGGAGCAGGAGCTCTGGAGGTGCTGAGATGAGGCTTCATAGCCACTACCTAATCTTTTGTTTTGCTGCTTCAGAAATAGCTCATGAGCTACTTTCCATGTGAAATGTTTTCCTTTTGTTTTCCTGCTCAGATTATTTACTGTTGTTTTCTGTAAGGAGGTGGGTTTCACTGGTGCCTGTTTGGTTTCCTCCTGGGAGTTTTCCAGTTCTGAAGTCAATAAACGACTTGTACCAACACAAGGAGCAGCATTTGCTCTGTGATATGCACCATGCTTCTCTGGAAGGATGGAATAAATGCATAACAAATCTCACTTTTACCACACTGTAAAAGCACTCTGTGCTCTCACTTGAGCACTTATGTACTTTTCAATAACAAAACTAAGTTGCCAAAAAAAAAAAAAAGTTGCTAGTGCTTTCTAGTTTACTGTGATGCATTTAGTGCTCTAATTTCAAGCAAACACGTTGGAGTGTTGCCCAATTATTGCAGATTGGGCTTTGAAGAACAGTATATCTAATTTCCCAGGAGACCAACTCGGTGATGTTTAGCTACAGCCTCTTTAAGAGAAAATGAAAATCCTAAAGTCATCTCAGGCGTGTCACTGTTTAGCAGCCAGACTCCTTTACTCCACTCTGAGAGGGACAAGAGAAAAATCTGGGTAAGGTGTGGGTAAAGCACTTCACCTGGAGGTGGAGTTGGTGTGGGACCGATCATTTCTGTTTGAGAAATGAGAGTTAGGTACCTAAAAAACACCACTAAATAAATGAGATGTTCTCACTCTCATCATACTGATGCCAAGCAGAGGTGTGTTATTTGATGGTGTGGGGTTTTTCCTTCATTTAGTAGCTTTTCTTCCTCCTTTTTGAGTGGAGTCAGGGTGTTTTGTGTATGTGTGCTTATTCTTAATGCAGATATGTCACAGTCTCCCTTCAGAGCACAGCCCTAAACCACTCATGCTCTCCTCCACTGCGCCCCAGTGGAGCTTTGTCCCTCCTGTCCCTGCAAGGGCAGTTGTGCTGTGACTCAAACTCTACAAAACTCCCCGAAACGCTTATAGCAAAATGCCTGAGACCTCCTGTGGGTAGGGGTGAGAGCAGGAGCTGGTGGCTTGGGGAGCAGGGACCAAGACCTTTTCCTCTCCCCAGCCTTGTACCCCCAACTGCAGTTGGGACAGTTGAGGTGTAAGGCAGCACAGGGGGAGGAGTGAGCTTGGAAGCTCCGTGCAGCTTCACCCCATGGAAATGCGCCTGAGGCTGCCTGTAAATTAAGAAAATAAATTAAAAATATCGAAACTTAAGTACCTACACAACACAAAGCAGGTCTGTGTGAGCATCCTCTTGTTTCCTTGGCAACAGAAGGAGACAGGGAGTGTGGGGAAGGGTTGGGTGTGATGAGTGAGTGGGGTTGGCCTGGGTGGGCATCTGTGGAGGAGGCAAGGAGAGGGCTCAGCCCCCAGTGCCAGCATCACATCTCTGGGAAGTGAAGTGCTCTCTCGGAGGTTTTCTACGCTTGAACAGATTCTTCTGTGAGTTCATGAAGTTGCTTTGTCAACACGGAGGAAGGTCAGGAGATGTGTGATTCTGGGCTCCTTATGACTTGAGCTGCACCAAGCCACCACCTGCAGCCAGACTGTGGCTGCTTCTGCTCCCAGCTTGCTTTATTTATTTACATATATATACATACACTTAATATATGTTTATATATAGTTTTCTCTATATTTGTATATAAATACACTCATGTGTACATAAAATTCTCTGCAGGGAGGTTCCATTCTCCCCAGAGTGGGGCTGGCTCTGAGACCCAGCAGCTTTCCTGTATCTTTGCTCCTGCATGAAGCTGATTTTGCAGAACTGGGGAGTGTAATGTGTTACCCAAAGCTGCTTAGAGGGGTAAGAGGGGATCATTTTGTAATTGTGCAGCAAGGAGCCTCTTGGGTATTTCATCCTGCACAGGAAAGGTGTTTAGTGGGATGCTCGCTTTCAGGACACAGATGCTAATAGTAACTTCAAGGAAAGCTACTCTTTCCCCCCACCTCTATCAAGTGAACATTGCTGTTGTACTTTGTGGCTGGATTTGGAAAAGGGGTGGGGGGAGCGAGTTGTGAGAGGCTGAGACAAAAGAATATCAAAGTGTTGACAAAGCAGTTCAACACTCAGCATGAGTTTGATAGCAGAAAACTTGGGTCAGTGTGGAGTCAGGTGGGAGGGAATAAAGAGGTCAGTACTGGGGATTTGGTGCCCTGTGGTTGAAGGAGAAGAAATTAATGATTAAAATAAGAGAAGAGAGGAGAGTGGTGGAGGCAGCTGCTTGTTGTTGCCCTGTGCCTTCACCCATCAGAGGATAAACACTGCATCCTATTCCTGTCCCAGCTGAATTTCTACTGAGGGGGCACACAGAAACTCTGGGCTGGGAAATCCTCTGTAATTGCTGTAATTTCATTAATAAGGCACTGGGAGAGGCTGGGAGCTGTGCACGGGCGACTGGCTCATCTCGGCGGGCAGCAGATGGTGCTCTGAGCCCAGCTACGCTGCAACCAAGTCCCCCATCCCTTCTCCAGACCTCCTCAATCAAACAGTCCTGTTGAAATCACAGGGTAGGGAGGGGGGAGGATGCTTTTCTGTTTAATGCAAAGGATAAATTATTAATTTCAGTGCTAAATAATAGAAAATAGGAAGGGAAGGAAGGGGGATGCAGCTCAGTTGATGTGGCAGGAAAAAAACCCCAAGCTTCCAATTAAAAAAAAAATAAGAAAAGAGGACAGCCCTGTGTGCTCCAGCAGACTTTGATCAGAACAGGTGCCCCAGACTATTTATTTCTCAATTTCAGTCTTTTTGGAGGGCAGTTGCAGTAGCAGATGTCTGGGAGTTACAAGTGCAAAGGCAGGTACAAGCTGGGGGAATTAGTTGAGATACAGAAGAAAGTGAACTGCCGATTAGAAACGTTTCCAAAACAGGACACATGTTCAAAGGGAACTTCTGGTGATGGCAAGATGTGAGAAAAGCAATGTCAAGAAGCACAGTACACATAGAATCAACATTTTAACCACTGCCTCTTAATTTCCTCCTCTTCTTTCAAGTGCTGTGATTCCTACAAGCTTACAAACCCGTAAGTCTTGGTATGAGACGTGTTTGAAGATGGTCGAGGCGAGCTGAGCCAGGAGCTGTGGCTGCTGGAGGTAGGAAATCCCAAATATCTCAGGAATGTGCTTTGGGAGGGCTGGCAGGGGGTGAGAGCATGGGCTGGGAACAAGGTCTGTCCTGGTTCTTGTCAGGATTAACTTCGGTGCTGTTTTGTGCCCCTACAGGACCCCTTCTGAGTGCAGAGGAGGGGGTGGGTGAGAGTTTCCCTGCTGCATGGATTTCAGCCAGGCTGCTCTGGCTCTTGACCCTAGATCCCAGTTAATCTGTGCTGAGCTGAGCAGCTGTGGGATTTTTTTCCCTTCATCCATTTTTAAGGGGATGCCAATAATGTGGAGAGGTGTGCTCAGGGCTAGACTCTGGGGACAGCAGGGGGGTGACCCTCCTTCCATTCCATCCATCCACACTACCAGCAGCAAGTGGAGAGTCAAGCCTGCCCTTTCTCCTGTCCCCCAGGTTACTGCAGACCTCCAAGTAGCTCCCAAACCCAGACTTTAATGTCACCCTACAGCTTGAGGGCTGGCTTGGCCCCAGCTGCCAGCAATGTGTTGTCCCAGCCTGGCTGCCTCATCGATTCCAGGTCAAGCCACCCCACGGGCAGTGCCCTGTCAGAGAATCACTGCCTTTTCTAGGTTGTTAAGTCCTTTGCTCTTTAATTCTTTGCCTCCTGAACACCCCCAAGGTGTGTTATAATCACCCCAAAATGCAGCCACTGATTGTTCAGTGTTCCCGGAGGGGAGGAAAAGCAGAGTCACATTAAATTGCAATAATCAAGAGTTTCTGTAGCAAATGAACTCGAACCTCCTTGACAGGAGGAAGCAGAGGTGTTGCCTTGTGCTCCACAAACAGCCCTGTTCAGTGGTAATCTTATTTGTAATCTAATCGATGTGTTTACTGAAGGAGAGAATATCATCAGGTATTACTACAAGACACTTAGGGGATGTGACACCGTTCACAACTCCAATGTAAACATGTTAGTTGACTGCATTTGCTAATAGGAAAAACACACAGTGTTTTATTTGGACTGGCAGAGAGGTTTATATGGGGAGCAGGGGAACCCAATTTGCTCAGGATGCCAGGGATGTGGCCCTTTTCTGGCCTCGTGGGCAGGCAGTCAGCTCCAGTGAAGTGGCTGATACCGATGCCTGCTCTAAGCTGAGTCCATGTCTCCTGTCCCATGAGGCTGCAGTGATTCATCTCATGAAGGTGATGTCAAAACAGTTTATATTTCCATAGGAATTCAACAAGTTATAAGACCCCAACCAGCTCTTTTCATTGGAGAAAGACAAGTGATGGTGCTTTGCTTTTAGCCTATCTTCTTCTTTTGCAATGTTTCTTCACACTGATGCTGGGGGAACCCCTTGGCTTGGGTCAGCACCAAAGACTGTGAACCTGGAGTGTGGCATTGTCTCTGTCAGGGTTACTCCATGCCAAGCAGAACCAGCTTGGCCTCATGTGAATGAGGCTGGAGAGACCAAAGGCAGTGGGGGAAGGAGGGCAGGCAGGAGCCATGGGCAGACTCTTCCCCATCACTGAGGGCAGCTGCTGCAGCAGGCACCCACATGGACGAGGGTCTAAAGCAGTCCTGTCTTTGAAGGATGAGACTGCTCCTGTTCTGCAAGAAGGAAATGCTTTTGGGCTCTAAGTCATTGGAGAGGGAAATGTTGGCAGCTCTGGCCCCAGCTGTGGGCAGGGCAGAGGAGAACAGGGCTTGTGCCCACAGATGAGAGTCTGTGGGCAGTCTGTTGGTTTCAGGTCCCTCTCTGTAGGTCTCTGTGGGAGCTGAGATCTCCTTTCCAGAGTTCTGCTGAGGAAGAACTGTCAAAATCCCAGGGCTGTGCCTTTTGCTGGAGGAGCAGCTTGCTGGCAGCCTCACGTGTAGCTGTCAAACATCTGCCTGGCTCGGCAGCAGCACTGCAGGAGTTGGGGTCTCTTGCTGGCCAGAGAGGGTTTGGGGACTCTGTCCCAGCCCAGTGCTATGGCCTGAGATGGCCACCTCGATACCACACACTGATCATCCCCTGGATGCTGTCAGTAAGGAGCTGTTGCTAAAATAAAGGGGGCTTGGGTGTTCTGAGCATTGCTGCTTCTAGGGCTCTTGGAAGGGGTTAGGGCATGACTGGGCCATCAGAGCTACACAGTGCCAGTGGTGGAGGCTGATGAGGGGCAAATGACAAAGGTGATCAGGGACCATGCCAGCCCTGGCAGCTTGGAGACATGTGACTGTAGGGACAAGCAGGAGGTGCATTTTCAGAGCTGTGTCCCCTGGGCAGCCCCAGCTGAGATATGACTCAGAAATGTGAACAGTCAGGTTGTTTTTTTTTTTTCTTTTTTTGGTGTGTGATCAGGAAAGTTTGGAGGCTTCAGTGAAAACCAGCAGGGCAACACACAACATCCATAACAGACAATTAGGCTCTAATGCACCCAGTGGAGGAGTTTCCCACTCACCCCAGGCAGTTAGAAGGTACTTTTTATCCTGAAACATGGGGGTTATATGTATAAACATGTATAATGTTTTTCTTATAAAATTTTTAACCTCTCTAATGCATCCCAAAGCTCTTTAAAAACTGAAAATGGAAACTCCAGAGGTTCAGCTGCAGTTGCAGGGGAAAGGGATGGCTGCTCTGTTCAACACAGCCCCTGTGGACTGACAGTGAGGTGGGACATGGTGTCCTGCCAGCATAGCATGATCTTCCAAGAGAGGTGGGCAGTCTGTTGGTTTCAGGTCCCTCTGATGGGTCCATTCTGATGGGTCTTGGCTGGACATGCCAAAATTCTGAAGCATCTTTTGGGGTCCAGGTCCCACAGTGTGGCACAAACACCCACCTCACCACTGCAAAGCACCACAAATCTGAGCTAAAGTGACAAGGAAGCTGGTAGGAAAATAAAAACAACACGAAAAAATAAATGCTGCCTGTTTAATTATTTAAATTAAGACTTATTTGAGAGCTGTGTTTGCAGCAAGCACTTCCCCCCTCCCCTTTATTTTTTAATGAGCTTCAGTGCATTGAAAAGGGGGGAAAGAATCCAATAATCTCCCCCTTGCAGTTTCTTGACATGTTTAATTAAATAGGTAGGAAAACCCCTCCATCCGCTGCTCCCGGAACAGGCAGCATCAGCAATCCCTCACCAGCACATTATCTTTTGACTGTAGGAAAAGGCCCTGGGGGATTTTCAGCAGGGCTGGGGGATGCCTGCTATGACCCAAGAAGGGTTTTGGGGTGCAGAGCAGAGAGCTCAAAGAGTTTCTTCCTGGGGAAACTGAGGGCTACTGTCAGTCTCACTCACGCAAAGGCTTTCCTGCATCCCTGCAGCTGATGCTGCAGAGGAACAGGCTCATCCCTTGCCTAGACTAAAGGAAAGAATCACCGAGGGGAACATATGTCATTTCTATCCTCCTTTTCTCATTTTAATTGAATTGTGTCATATTGCTTTACTTTGCTAAAAATGGTTAATTAGCAGCTCCGAGCAGCAGGCCAGCGGAAACAGGGAGGACTCGGCTCACTGATGTTAATGCGGTGCTGGAAGGGCTGAGCTGGGGAGAGGAATAAAATAAACCAGCTCTGGGAGTAATGAGATAGTTGAAGATGGGGGAGGAGGTCAGATGTGAGTTAGAGCCATGTCTGGCCAGTTGTTTATGTGAACAGAGAGATGGGCAGGTGGGTTTATGTGGTCTCTGAACACTGTGACACCCCCAAAGGACTAGGAAACAGCAGCTGATGGGATGTGCTAGAAAATTATGATTCTTTGCTTGTTTGTTCTTATCTTTGTTTTCCCCCCACAGTTGTGCTCTGGTCTAGTTTGGGAAGGACTGGCTCTCCCTCTCTGTAACTCACATGGTCTTGGGGAGCCACCAAGTTATTAGACAATTAAAAATCAAAGGAGCTCAATGCTTTAGTTTGATCAGAAACACAGAAGGGCAGTGCAGGGGAAAGGGGAATTGTTGGGATCTGCAACACGGATATTGTGCCTTGTGTCCAGGAAAGCCTGCATCCACTTATTGGCATGGCATGAAAGCTGCAGAGAAATGTTGCCTGCAGCTCAGCACCCTTGTCTCTGTGCTGCTTCTCTGCATCTGTCCTCTACAGCAGCCACCTGCTCATCCCGTTCTCCATCCACCCAGGTGTGTGGAGGGCAGGAGAGAGGGGATCGGTGTCTGTCCCTTGTCACCATGTGCCAAGTCACCAAATGATTGGAGCTGCTGGTGCTTGGTTCTTTCCCAGCGCAGCTGGACAGGTGTGACTGCAGCTTGTGTGTGCTGCTCACCATCCCTGCGTGCTGGCCAGACTGGGGCTCAGGCATGGATCTGTCAGCCTGGGAAAGGTGGGGGTGAGGCCCTGCTGATGTGAGGGCAGGATCCCAGGAGGCTGACAGCAACTGTGGTGGCATTCCAGCAACTGCAGAGAGGGATGGACTGGGCTGGCAATCTCATCCCAAAGCCCAGCACCTCTCGGGCATCAACACACCCTCCCTAAGCAACCATCAGAGCTGCAGGGGCTTGACTGTGCAGCTGGAGAAAAAAAAATCAAGAAGGTGGGAAGGACTGGGTGAGCTAGTCAAAACATCTGCAAAACAGCACTTGCCAAGGTCCTGGGGAGGATGTGCAGGTGGTGGGGGCGTAGGCACCCAGGCAGCAGGACCATGTATACCCTGGAGCATCACCTGCTTCTCAGGTGTGTATAGCTTGTGGTGAGTGAATGCAGGGACTGCTGCACCATGCTAGAGCAGTGCTCCTTAGGGCAGCTTGCTGGGATTTGCTTCACTCTGGGTTTTGTGGAAGTGGCCTATTTTTATTTGAATACCATAAAGAGAAATTTAAAATAGACCCCACTCATCACAGATGATAGGGCAGTTCTAAAATCCAGGAGGGAAACGCCAACACAAGAGCCCCAGGCGATTGGAAAAGCCAGTGGTGGGTGGCTGTGCTGGGGCTGGTCCTGGCACCCACCTGGCTGTGGAGCTGCTTCCTCCTGCCAGGGAACAGGGACAGTGAAGAGGGTGAAGGCATGTCTGGTACAGAGAGATGCAAGTCTGGGTGCTTTTGGCTGCACAGGATGGGTGTGTGTGATGTAGTGGTGCCCCTGCCTTTACGTGCTTAAAGTCACCAGGACCCATGGGGTGAGCTGCCTGGAGCAGAGTACAATCTCAAGTGGTGAGAGATTTCTACCAATGTATGCTGTGCAGATGCTCTGGAGCTGACATCTTGGCCATGGCATTCCCTGTCAGCTGCTGAGTCTCTGGAGAAGTTGGGCAGCTTGCTCCCCTGAGCACTCACTGCTAGCCACCAGGAGTGAGTTTTGGAGTTCTGAACCTCAGTTTAAGAGATATTGGAGGGGAAAAAGCAGGAGATGTGTGATATTGGAGGGGAAAAAGCAGGAGATGTGTGATGTTTCAGGGATGGCTCTCCAGAGGTCCTGCTGGGGACAGGCAGCGCATTCCCTGACGTTGGCTCAGACATTCTCTTTCCTCCCAATCTCTGCTTCCACTGGGCATCCCCATGCTGGTGCAATGGGCCATACAAACTCGAGTAAGCCATGAAGGACTGCTGGCATTCCTTGCAAGGCAGCAGCACTGAGCTTGTCTTCCTGCAGCCTGCAAGCAGGGAGCAGTGTCCCCACACTGATATCTCTGCAAACCTCCCACCAGTGTGCTGACACTTCCATAGCAGAAATATTGTCCTCAGTCACTCTGGGCACTGTCCCTCTGTCCCTGCCCATGTCCACCGCTTGCACAACCACCAACTTGGAGGAATTGATTCAGGTCTGGTGTATCATGACCTGAGAACCACCACTGTCTCCTGTGCAGTGAGAGAGCTTTGCTTTAATTCTGTTATTATCAGATAGACTGAGTCACACCAAGATAAATTCTGCAGCCCCTTCGGTCTGTGTGTGCCTTAAGAAGATGTATTTGGATGCTAATGTTGCTGGTTGCCACCATGCTAGGAGAAATGCTGTAGAAACAGAGAAAATATAATAAATTCTTCAGATTTGCAGCCTTAATAGCTTTACAGCACATCCTAATTATTATATATCCATCACATCAGGATGCTGCAGCACTAGTGGTATTTTTACTCAGCTCCATCTGGTGTATGCTAACATGCTTCTGACACCAAAACGAGCAGGAATTGGGGGGAAATGTGATATATGGTTCTGTAGAGAGGCTCTTTAGAAATTCTAAAGCAAGCATGTGTCATGTAAAGACAATACTGAAGTTGGGGCAAAGAAAGCACTTCTGGGTTGAAGGGAGGGATGTGAGTGATTGGAATTCCACATGCATGGAAGCTCTGGTCTGGGTCTTTTGCCTGTGATCTGCACATTGGACGTTGGTGCTGTAATTGCTCATCTCTCAGGACTCAGCCTTTAGGGGTACAGGAATGCAGGCTGATTTGGGGTTTTCTCCAGCTTTCCAAGAGTTATAGGAGTGGAAGGGACAGGAAAAGGGACACTGAAGACTCAGAAATGGGAATGGTGCAGCAAACCCCCCCTGTGACTATGGGAATGGGGAAAGGCATAAATATTGAACAGTGAGAGAGATCCTGCTTGCTGCTGGCTCCTTTGCTGGAAGTTTCTGACTTCCTCATCTGTGCAGAGGAGAAAATGACTTTGCTTAAATGGTAAAACCAAAATAACTTCCCTGCTTGCTTCTCCCCTCCTCACCAGTGTACCCTTCCCCTGGGCCAGCAGCTGGTGTGCAGATGCTGCAGCCATTGCTGAGCCATGGGGTGGAAATGGAGCCAAGCCAGGGTGGGATGCCTGTTAAGAGGCAGGAAGGGACTTTGTGGAGGGAAATCCCTTCCCGTGCTGTGTGGGGAGAAGGAGATGCTGCAGGTGCCTCTCTGCAAGCATCTCTTCCTGGGGAAGCTGTCTGCAGAGCCCTGAGGATACAGCGGGGCTGAAACCCTCTTTTCTCCTGCTCTTGCAGATTCACATTCATTCTCACAGATGTGGTCTAGAAAACACAGTTCCAGGAATGAACTCCTGCTGCTGCAGAGAATGATTTTATAGCCAGGCCAGCAATGGGTAAGTATTAAGTGTCTGGCTCCATCCAGCCCCAAGTGCCCTCCAAGCATGTTGGCACACCCCACCCTCCAGGCACTGTGAAAACAGTGGCTGCAGCTCTACCTCTGAGAAACTGTGTGAGGATCCCAGAGATTGCTCCTAACATACGGTGTGACATGTATGTGATACAGGCAGGTGAGATGAAACCTCCCCATCAGGGCATCTGTGAACAGAGGAGGGATGTTTCCAAAGAGATCTCACTCTGCCTCAGTAGTAGGACAGTGGTGTCTTCACAGATCCAAGTTTTGTGGTCGGGAAGGACAAACATATCTCAAGGTTCTGTATAAACCCAACCTGGTCCTGCACTGAACACAGAGGTGTTCCTGACCAACCTGTACTGCAGCAGACAAAGGGTTTGACTACATTTACTGCTGGAGTACTTTTAATCATCTGTTTTCCTCCAAACAAGGTGTTGCCCACTTGGTTCTTAGAGATCAATGCATTTTATTAATCACCTTCAGGCAGACACCATCTCCTGTTAATGTTTTCCCCACTTTACAGCCTAATTAAGGTCATCTGACCAGCAGAATGCTGCTGTGTTTGTTTTAAACCACCATACCTGATTATGTTATTTTAAACCTTGCATGGAGCAGCCTGTGTCAGACCAGCATGTCACTGCTGCAGGCTGCAGGCTCAGAGTTGTCTCTTGCCTGCTCCGGGCAGAAGCTAGTATATGAGGAGACACTGAACATCATCTCTAGTGCTGTTTTTCTTTGTTTTAAGGTTTGGGGGCTCAGAGGAAGCCCTGGAAGGTGTTTGGCATCGACCCAGCCTTTTAGCATGAGCCAGGAGCAGGGCATCTTGCCCTGGAGCCACCTGTGCATGGTGGAAAGCCCCATCTGAGCCCAGTGGTCTGGAAACACCCAAAGAGTGGTGCATCTCCCACAGCCTTCTTTAATGCCATCCCCATGCTCTCAGCACTGGTGTCATTGAGCTTGACTCAGTGTCACATCTGATTTTGTTTCAAATAACCTTAAAATCCTTTGAAGGGCACAGCTCCCCCTAAACAGATTGCAGGACCTCTGTCTACCTCTCTGCTACATTTAAATCAAACTTTTCTGAATACATTACAGTGCAAAGCCATATGTTCAGTGCCACTTCCCTCAGCGTGTCATGCATTTCAGTGGCTCTAGGCTTCCTGAGATACATGGACATTGCCAAGAGAGGGAGTGGGAGATGAGCTCTCCTCCCACTGCAGCAAGAGACACATTTGCAGCTGGCTGAGGAGGAGGTGGGGTGGAAGTGGGCAAAGGGCTAAAGGCCACCTATGAGTAAATGCCTTAAATTTTGCTGTGTGGAGCCCATCCAGTGAAGGCTGTGAAGGTGACCCTTTGGCTGGTGCTGGTGGTCCTCCCTCTCACAGGAAACCTCCCCAGCTTTATGTATCTCTCAACACTCGGAGCTTTATGGCTGCAATACAGAGACAAATTGGTGCCTTTTTCTGACCCTCTGCTCCTGCTATGTTTATTGGTTCTCCCAGGTCTGTTTTTGAGTCCTGCTGTGCCCATCCTAATACCCAATGCCCTCGATATAGTCCTCTCCCATGTGGTATTTTTCATGGTTTTCAGT
The DNA here is from genome assembly GCF_027791375.1 of Indicator indicator. Lineage (NCBI taxonomy): Eukaryota > Metazoa > Chordata > Aves > Piciformes > Indicatoridae > Indicator > Indicator indicator. Next base: position 11,861,782 of record NC_072033.1, on the reverse strand, counting down.
TTGTGTTTACATGGCTAAAGAAATTGGAATGTGTTGAGCAAAAGGTATTAATAAACTTTTGCTACCATTGGAGGACAACTGTGTTCTCTTCCCATCTGAGGAGAATGATCTTTTGGAGAATGGGATCTACTAAAGACCCAACAGATTTCATGGTTTAGTGGTGACCTGGCAGTGTTGGGTTAACAGTTGTGCTTGATGATCTTAAAGGTCTCTTCCAACCCAAATGATTCTATGGTTCTGTATTAGCAATCTCTCTATGGAGCTATCAGGTCCCCATCCCCATGGTGAGTACCAAATCTCCTCCTCTTGTGCCGATATGCCCATCCCAGAATGAGTCCTTCCCCAGTTCTATTTTGCAGCTTCCTTTCTGTCACCTTGGTTTTTTTTTGCTCCCTTTGGCTGTAGCAACTCCTGAGAGATGCTGCCAACCCCAGGGGTGACACAGCCACCATGGCTTGGTGTGCATGGAGATGCTGGACTCCAGTGCTCAGCCATGGGGCTGTGTGGCCCCATGCCCAGCAGCAGCTCCAGCACAGGCCTCGCTGAACGGGCACCATCGGCTACAATTACGGCTCTGAAATGCACTTTCCTGTGAGTGCCTTCCAGCCCCAGCTAATGTATGCTCCGAGATTGGCACCGTTTTCCCTAATATTCCTGCCAGCCAATTCTCTGCTCTGCTTGAATATTCATGGGAAGTGGATGTGAAGAGAGGCACCAGCCTAAATGAGGTGAGCTCGGTTAAAAATTCAAGCTCAGAATTCAGTGGCTACTCCTCGCAGCACTCACCCTACCCAAGCGTTAGCTCCTGCTTTCCATTAATTTGAGTCCCTGTTTTTGGACTTCTGAGCAATTTCTTTTCCCTGCCTTTCTCCCTCACTGAATCTACAATCTCTCCCCCCCTCCCCCCCCCCCTCCCCAAGATCAGTAGCTTTGTAGAAAACCAGCAACCCACCATGCTGAACTTTGCAGTCAAAAGATTTCTTTTCCCCCACCCTTACTGAAATTGCTCTGCCTTCCCCTCCCCATGCGTGGTTCCGAGCACATGGCAGCTCCGCGCTGGGAGTGAAATGATTCTTGTCTGGGCAAATTCTCATTTGAACCTGTCAGAGGGATGCGGTGTGTTGGTAATTAAATGCCTCTCACACCTTCTTTAACCTCACTTACACGAAGTCAAGGCGCTAGAAAAGCCTGTAAGAGGCAGGAAAGGTTCATTGGCACCTGGAAATGCCCATGTTTTTGGAGATCAGTGCTGTCTGCGTGGAACAAGACTATAAGCAACTGTGGAACGGTTTTTTTTCTGTAGTGCCTTTTCTGCATATTGGGTTTATGTCTGATGATGCTGTGACTAAGGTGCAAGATGATAGGGGAGCTGCCTCTAATGCATTAGCTCCTTTACACCTGCAGTGGCTCGAGCTGGCTTGGCTTTGCTTTCTTTTGCTCACTCTCTCCTAAATATAATCACACCCAGCCGGATGATGGAAAGGAAACATTCCCCTTACAAAGCCAGGCGTAGGAAGTTTAGACTGTATTGGAATTAGGGTAATTAGTGTTTGCATTAGGCTTTTTCCCAGCTGTGTGACTAACTCCAGTCACAGGAGTGGTGGGGGAGGCACGAGGAACTGCTACTCTCCTCCTCTTCCTCCCGGAGGTGCTACTGAGCTATCAGTACAGGATGACTGCTCAACCTTACTCTTGTCCTCTGGCTCCAGGGTAGTTTGAAGCACAGTGCGTTCATGCAGAGATGGGAATTGAGGAAGCCTGAATTTTGCCCAGCTACCACTCTGCCCACGGTGCTGTCAGGGTCAGCTGGGAGCAGGTACCTCAGAAATCATCCGTGAGCCACTCGTGAAGAGCTGTGAAATTTCTGATTAGCTTGGAGAAAGCGTAGATAAGTGTGTAGTTCTCAGCCCAAATTGAATCAAGCATTCAAGCATGCTCTTCCCTCACCACTTTGTTGCATCTACCACCCTCATCTCCCCTCTGCATCCTTTAATGGGGGACATTTTTCTTTTTAACTGTGACAGACATTATCCTTGTAGTGCAAACTTTGCTAGCGGATGGAAGGAAGGGGCTGTCATCTTTCTTTGATTTAAAGAAAGGCTTTCCTGCTGTGAGGGTCTAATGCATAGACAGTTTTTGGGTTTCACAACTAGTCTCATGCCAGGCTTGGTCACGGGTTCAATCTGCTGCAACTTGGGAAAGCAGGAAGCTTAGCTTGAGGTATGGCATCACATTGACTAGAGGAGGGGAGTCCTGGGCCTGGCTCATCAGGAAGCTCTGCTAAAGAGCTTGCATTAGAAACTCATCAACAGTGCTGAGTGGGGAAAATCAAGGGGATATTAATGGCCCATTTATTAAAAATCTTAAAGGCCGTTTAGGATCCCCTAGAGACCCTGAGTAGACTAGAGATTAGGAGACAAACTGGTGCTGTTGCATATGCAACACTGAATTTGTGAAGCCATCCTGGTCCAGGTAAAGAACATCCTATGCTGCCAGGTTTCCATGAGAGCCAGACCCTCAGGGGTCTTCTGTGCTGCTAATGGCTCCCAGCCCCAGTGTGGCACAAACTGCTACAAAAGTAAGTACAGGATGCATCAGGCCTTGGCTTGCCTCACTGGAGCAGTATTTTGGGTGTTTGGAGGTAGCATTTATAGAGGTAGGTACCCACTGAAAACAGGCTCATCTGAAGAAATACTGATCAATTATTTTTGTGTCTATGAAGCAGTTGTTCCTAATTGCTGTCTCCATTGTGTACCCTTTGGTTTTGAGCATGGCTGGTGGGAGGTTTGTGTTGGGTTGAAAGGATGCAAGATTCTAATGATCAGAGAAAGCACTAGTGAGCTGGAAGTTCAGAAAGCATTGCTCTTATTTCTGATTTCCAGTGTGGACTTCTGCGTTCTGTGGCCCCTGCAATTTAATAATGTGGGGGAACCCAGAGCCGGGAGGAGAGGGTACAGCACGGATGATGGCTCAGCTGCAAATCCCTGAGATGGAGGTAGAGGGCTCCCCAGATCATAATTGAGATTTCTGCCACAGAAAGCACTAACCTGCTGTCTCCATCCACGGGTCTCATTCTGCAGGGTAGACTTGAACATGCTGCTTTGGCTGAAGACACCTGTGGTGGGACAGCTGGGAAGGGCTGGGGGAAGGAAATGGTGGTCTTGTTCACATGCTGGAAGAAAGCAGCACTCCTGCAGATGCACACCCTGATTTTCTTGTGTAATTGTATGGGAATAGGGATGATTGTTTGTGATTAAGTAGATGGGTTTTGGTGGAGAGCTTTCATCGCGTCAGCAGAGATAGGAAAGTGATGGAAAAAGAAGAGTGTAAGGAAGGGAGTGGGGAGGTGAGAAGCACTGTCAAGATGCTCCTGTCAGACTGGGAGGAGGTGATGAACACAGGGGAGATGTTTTCTACTGCAGCTCAAATAGGCAGAGGGAAGATGGGAGCTTGGTATTCTGCTGAGGGAGAGTTTTCTCTTAAACCTACACTGTGATTTCCACTGGTGCCATGAGATCAGCCCCAAAACACTGGCAAGAAGGGCACTTTGACATCCTGCAAGTCCTGTCTCACCTTGCTCTGGCAGCAGTCCATGGAGATGGATGGGTTTGACTTGCAGATGTGATGAAAAGCAGAATATTAGGCAGTTTGTTGGTTTTGGTGTTGCTCTGGATGTTTTAGTAGGAGGTGGGAGCTGTGGCCTCAGTGAGGGATGAGCTGCCCAAATCTGTCTTTGTAGGGCAGTGATCCGTGCAGCTCTGGAAGTAGTGGCTGGCCACACTCAGGACATGGCGACAGAGCAGGCAGGTGATGGCAGGCTGCCTGGTGCCAGCCCAGCCTTCTGCTCTTATTGAACCCTCCCAAAATGAAATATCTATAGGCTCATGGTCACTGATAGCATTGCTGGATGTGCAAATCCCGTAGGAGCTGAAGGATAAATAAACCCTTTGCAAGATATCAGATCTCCCTCCTGACCTCCCTCTCCTTGCAGGGGAGAGCTGGGGAGTGCTGGGCATGAGGGTCCCACCCTCTACCTTCAGTGCAAAGCCTGGGGCCATCCCACCTCCCACTTGGGCTTCCCCAGGTTCGCTGCATCCTGGAGGATGCAGCAAATGTGTCTGGATCAGATTGTTTTTGTAAAGGCAATCTTGACACCCCCACGCTTTAATACAGCACTTCAATTCTTTGCTGGAGGGTTTGTAGTGGAGGCTTCTAAAAAAGGGGGTAATTTCTGGCATTATTTACAGTTAAAAAGATTGGGTTTGACACATTGATGGCTGAGACAGTAAATATGACTTATGGCAAATCAATCTGACTGCGCCACCCGTGCTGCCAGGGATTTGATTGGGCATTGACAGGCTGGTTTGCTGGGGGGCTGGGAGGTGCCACTGCCAGCAGCTTGTGGCTATCCAAGGTCAGGGCTGGAAAACCACAACTCCCACAGCGTGTCAAGGGCTCAGCCTAGCTGGCCCCACCAAACCTCTTCTGCTCTTCACAAACCGCTAGCAGGGGTGGGGTTGGATGAGAGCGGAGTGAAGCCTTTGTGCTGAGTTGGCATTTTCTCAGCTTTGCTGAACTTCTGGGTTTGTTTGCTGCTTCTTCCCCCCCTTCCTTAGAGCCCGTCTGGAAACAGAGACATTGAAAACAGAATTTATGCAACAAAATGAAGTGGTGCAGATGAGGGGGGAGAGCTGGAAAGGCAACCTTTTAGTTTTTTTGTTTTTTTTTTTTTAAATTTTATCACTGATGGCAAGTGGTAAGAATGTTTTATTTATGTATTCAGAGAGCCGCCAACCTTCTGTTTTCCTCTTGACTGATGCATGGGCTGCAATGACAGCTTACACCAACTGCTTGTGCACGAGGCTTATTTCCCCTCCACAGACACCTTCCCCAGACTGACAGCGAATTATCCTGCTGCTCCATTAATACAATGCAAATTGAACCTCTTTATTATTCTTTTTGGTTTTTTTTTCAATGCAAAGGGTTGGAGACTGTTCCCAGATGGCAAAACCAAGCCATCTTTACAAATTTTCAGTGAACTCTACCTTCCATCCACTCACCTTATTTTTCCCTAAATATAGTGGCAGTGGAGTGTAGATGTTAGGAGAGAAGTGAAGACTGGAGGAACCTTTCTTACTGCTTTCAATGTTGGAGTAGAGCTGGATTTTGCAGGACTGCTCACTCTGTACACCCCCTGTGCCCATCTCTCCTTTCCACTTGCAATCACAGAATCACAGAATTTCCTAGATTGGAAAACAACTTTGAGATAATTGACTCCAATCACTAAGTCCTTGACTAAATCATATCCCTAAGTGCTACCTCTACATGACTCTTAAATACCTCTAGGGATGGAGACTCTATCACCTCTCTGGGCAAGCCCTTCCAATGCTTGATAACCCTTTCAGTCAAGAAATTCTTCCTAATATCCAGCTTAAACTTCCCTTTGTACAACTGGAGGACATTTTCTCTTGTCCTATCACATGTAATTTGGTTCAATAGGCCAACCCCCATCTCCAACTTCCTCTCAGCTAGTTGTAGAGAGTGATAAGGTCTCCCCTGAGCCTCCTTTTCTCCAGACAGAACAATCTCAGTTTCCTCAGCTGCCTCTCACAAGACCTGTTTTCTAGACCCTTCAGCAGCTTTGTGGCCTTTCTTTGGATGTGCTCCAGCCTCTCGACGTCCTTGTAGTAAGAGACCAAATGAATGGTGAACAGTCAGCTGATGCTGGTCTGCTTGTGCCACACTCCCCACCATGGCATGACTTCAGTGCTGCTTCAACCTCAGCCCTGCTTCAACCTCAGCTTGGGAACTACTTTGGCAAAATCATCACTAAACGAGGTTTTGAGCAGCATGTGGGATGGAAGGCATCCAGGATTTGGTTTTCCAAGGTAACGAGCAAAGGAAAAAAAAGAAAAAAGGTAAGAGTGAGCTTTTGTTAAGTAATTAAAGAATCCAGGCTTGATGGAAAGCCCCAGGGCTGTGCTTCTGTACCTGATCAGGAGTCTTTATTTGCATGAGGCTGGTAAACAATTTGCAGTTCTTGGCAATAACCTGGATTTAGTTGTACAAAAATAGGAGTTGGAAATGCTGAGTCTAGAGAGTAATTTCTGGGCAGGGGGAGGAAGCAGGGAGGTTTCTGGTGGAGGTCAGTATGGAGATGTTCTCCCTTCTCCCTTCTCTAGCTCTGTCCATGGGATGCTTTTAGGTAAATAAATAATTTCAGTCAGAGCAGAGAGCCCAGGATGAACTAGCACCAACACTCCTTCCTTCAGACTAGGTCTAGTCTCTGCTTCTCAAGCAGCAGGGCTCAGAACATGGCATTAATATGCTCCATGTGTATCCTGGCTGTGTGCTGACAGCCTGCGAATTTGCATCTGAAATCTCTGCTCCTGGAGCCTCTACACCCACATCTTTAATTAAGTGATGCCCCATGTTCCCCCTCTGTAGGATAAGTGAATATATGCAGCTCTAATGCACAGGAGAGAAGTCGGTGATGATTTTGCTGTTTGTTTAAGCGAGGAGGAAGTTAACTTGGTGGGTTAGCCTTACCCCAAGCTATACTGCCTTGGAAAAATAAAACAAGCTCTGATTTCCCAGTTGGCACCACCTGCCACGGCAGTGCTTTCACTGGTGTGTTTGGGAGACGTGGCTACTTCTGGTCTCATTTTCTTTTGGTAGGGCCAGCAGCTGCCTGGCCAGTGTTAGCCCACATCCAATGGGCTACATGGCTTTGGGCTGTGGCATGTTCGAAGTAAGAGGAAAAGTAACAACTGAAGTTAAGCAAGAAATGCATCTAAAATACACACTGAATGCCCCAACTCTGAATGCTACAGTTTGCAGCAGAGGCTGGGGGATCACATCCACTGGTAGGTCCTCCAGCCCCACAGGCCTATGTCCCGATATCTCAGCCATGCCATCCCATGAGCTACCCACTGGTGTCTGGCTTGCCTGCCACAGGGGGCTTGCATTGGGTATGGGATGGCAGGCAGCAGGACATGCACTTCAATCCCCTTCAGTCCTGGAAATGGCTTAAGAAAGCTTCCTGGACACCTCTTAGGCGATGATGCTCCTATGAGAGTCTCATTTTTAAACACTGTTGACTCTGCCCAACCTTGAGTCAAGTGGTGTTTGATAGCATGGTAAAGGACACACTCCATGGTCTTTGCAAAGCCACAGGAGGGGTTTTTTTTTTGATTAGTCACAGTCACTGAGACTAAAAAAAAAAAAAAAAAAAGAAACCAAAAACCTAGAGAGAAGAGGCAGCCTTCTGTACCACACCACAGAAGAGATCATCTGAATTAACATGAGCTTCTTGGCTATTAAATGGAAATCTTAAATGGGAAGAAAATTCTGCAGTGCCTGCTAAATTGTGTGTCAGCAGAAAGGGAGGAAAAGCAGCGCGTGTCAGTCCTATTATCATCTCCAAATCCATCTTCCCTCTGCACGCCATGCCGAGGATAATCCCCCATACGATGCCTGCATCGCTGATATTTGCAGAGGCAGGATTCTTACTTCAGAAGACTTTTGCTCTGCACATCTTACACCCCCACCCCTGCCCCTTCACCCCCCTTTGAAAAGATAGTTTGAGATTATCTGAAACCCTCAACATGCTGTTCCTGGGGGGTGAGTTTTACCACTGATGGCAGAAAAGTGGCCTGTGAAGTCCAAGGAGTCAAAAGCTTATTGGAATGGGAAGTCACTGCCCATGTGCGAGGGGATGGGAGCTTTCTGTGCTGAGGTTTGGGTAAGATCTTGTGTCCTCACGTCCTGTGTGCCCAGCTGTGGAGTTGAACTTGATGACAAGGACGTGGGACATTTTCCTTACAGAAAAGTGGGGCCAAGCCTAGTCAGGATGAGGGTGAAATGGCAACTGTGTGTATTTGGGGCTGCAGAAGAGTATCTTCAAAAAGGTAAAGAAAATCTGTGTTGTTTCTTCCTTGCCTGTGGACAAGCAGGGAGATCAGACTTGAATGCCAGGGCATGACAAATTTTGCAGCACCTCTGTTTTCTTAACCTTTTGGTTGGACCAGATGCAACTGGACACTTTGGTGTTTAGGTGTGAAGCACATGGAGGTGATGTGGGGATGCTCACTGCCAAGATGGGGTGTGAGGTGTCCCTGCCCATGGCAAGGGGGTTGGAACTAGATGATCCTTGTGGTCCCTTCCAACCCTGACTGATTCTATGATTCTAAGATGGGGCTGCACCTCCCACAGGTCCTCTTTGGGGTGGGGGGCTCTGGCTCTCCCTGGGGCTGTTGTAGGCATCTCAGTGGTGAGAGAGCCCAGCTGCAGGGTAGCACCCTGTAGCATTTATCATAGTCGTTAGCCAAGTGGTATTGGATGGACAGCCTCCTACTGGTGGGAATTCAAAGCAGGGCATTATAATTAAGTGGGAATGCACTGCACATGTTTGTTAGCTCTATGAATTAGTCTGTTATGAGTCTGCTCTCCAGCAGATATCTTGGTGGGTTGAAGGACAACCATGTGCCCTGTGGACAGGCATCCAGTGAGGAAGTGGTGGCTGTCTCCTTGGTCACAGCTTTGGTTTTCCCAGACCGGGCTTTGGCTCTTTGGTGATGAAAAGAGGCTGTGTGTGCCAGGTGTCAGTGGGCAGGTTTTGGAGACTGGTGTGCACCCAATGACTTTGATTTGGCACTGACATGTGGGCTGTGAGAGATTCCTGGGCAGACGGAAAAGTGTGTGTACTGCTGGGGTAAAAGCTGCACGGTCTGAAGTCCTGCAGCACGTTCTCCTGGAGTAAGATTCAATGTGAAGGGAAAGTCCCACCTGTGCAGCAGCTGTCTGACAGGTAGGAACTTTCAAATAGCTTTAAGTGGCTCAGTGTAATGGGACTGGTTTTATCCTTTTACTCTTTGCCTAGGGGAGGTTTGAGCTTTATCCTGCCTTGCAAGCTTGAGAAATTTATGTAGCTATCTTTCCATTCTCTGGATGATTTCCTTCCTTTTGTGTGCCTTCAGGAGATGGTTTCCTTCATCTTTTCCTTCCCCAGCACCATTTCACTGCATTCTTCTGCCCAGAAGAGCTTCAGTCACTGCTGTGATGGAGGACAGCAATGATGAAAATAATTTTTTCCTAGCACATACCTGTTACTAAGGATGAGGTATGGAGGATCCTTCAGCCCTGCCTTTGCTTTGGCTATGTCTGGATCAGGGATGTTGTGGCAATAAGATAAAGACCAGTTAAAGGCCAGCATTTCTGGTTGATCATGGACTTCACAAAGATGTTATCCAAACACCAGGGGAGAGCAGGGAACAACTGATGGGAGGACAGGGATGACTCGACCAGCTATCTCCCAAGACTTTTGCACTGACATGAATTTTCTTACCTGTCTCTGATTAGAGATGCCAAAGATGCCAATCACTGTATTCCCAACGGCAGAGAGCTGATGCTGGGAGTACAGCTGGACCTCCCCATCTCCCTGGGTGTGCAGCCTCCTTCTTCCAACCTGATGGACCTTTTTTCCTGAACCAATGGCATCAGGCATCCCTTCATGCTACAGTAGAAGGCAGGAGGTGGGAAAAAAGGCTTTTTTATCAATTAGGAGTTCAGGGTCTCTCTGGTTCCTGTGCCAAACCCTCTCCTGGCGATGCAGGCAGGAGCTCTGGGTCATCCTGTCTGCGTTGTGCCATGGCTCCTGACCATGAGCTGAGTCCAGCCCTGCTCTGAGCCTCTGCTTTATAAATGAGGGTGTAAAAGAAATGTGAGTGTAACACAGCTTCCCAGGAAGTTATTCTGTAGCCTCTGCAGATGAACTCACCATCTCCTTAGCTTAAGGCCTGGGTAAAGAACTAATTATTTGGACCCAAGCTTAAATCTGTTTCCACAAAGATGGATTTGTGACTCTTGCCAGCTTCCCCTAGAGGATTGCAACCTCATTTTGTTCCTCATGAACTTCTGCTGAGGTGTAAAATAACAACAATCTGGAGAGCTAAAATCGCTGAAGGATGGATTAAATTATAATGCAATCAGTCCAAAAGCCCTGCTGTCTGCAAGCAGCACCAGACTGTCCTGGGAGCAGCACCAGACTGTCCTGGGAGCAGCACCAGACCGCCTCTTGCTGCCCGTGCAGGATTACGCTGCCCACTTTGTCTTCACCAGGAGACTGCGTTCCTTGGGCAGACAGGTGACATTAGCAGCCACGTGTGTTCCTTGGGTGCCTCAGCAACACCCTGCCCAGGCCAGAACTCCTGCTGAGAGGAGTTGTATAAGCCCAAGACAAAAAAAGCATCACAGACAGCAATGGCCATTTTGAGGTCTGCAGCACATTCCCTGGCTTCTGACTTGCCATCTCTCCGTGGACTTTAAATCCCAGCTTGAGGAGCCAGCCCTGTCTGGGCTCAGTTAATGTGTGTTTGTATAGGATTTAGCATAGCAGGACTCCAATCCCCATGGAGATTTTCAAGAATAAGCTCCTATAAATAACTATGCTGGAGCCCAGGGGATGATTTTCAGGTATTTGAAGCACCCTGGGCCATGACCTTGCAGCCTTCTCACAGCCTGGGGAGCAGCTGCCCAGCCATGACTGACCCTGCCAGGTCTTGCCCTGCTTCCTGTCCTGCTGAGTCCTTCACCCTGGAATTCCAATGTGCTGCTCCTCTAGACATTTCAAGCTGTTGTGTCTCATGCACTGGCAAAATGAGGCTTGTTTCTCCAGCAGTGACTTGATTCTCTGAGTGCCTGGTGGCATGCTGGGTGGTAGCCTTGTCAGAAACAAGTCCTTTCACAGATGACAATGCGGAGATGTTGGGTTCCTGATGGTTCCTCACAGCTGGCTGCAAGCCCTCCTGGAGGTTTTTACTGTGCTTGGGGCAGGTTTAACGTCTGTTTGCCATGGAGACTCTTTTTTGCCTATATAAATTCTGTTTTATCTGCTCCTTGAATGAAGCATCTGAGCTTACAAAGGTCTCCTTTAGCCCCTATTTTTCACAAAGCAGGTGCTTAATTATCTACCTGGCTCTGTTCAGTTTAGCTGCTCCTCATCAATGAGTTCAGTAGTATGTGTGGAGAAGAAGGGAAGCAGAAGAAGGGGATGCAGGCAGAGCAAGGCTGCTTCTTCCTAAGCAAGTATGCTAAAAAGACATCTCCTCTCTGGAGATGACCCAGCATTGCCCTCTGCTCCATGCAAAAGAGCCTCAGCATTGTTTGGTCATGCTTATTAGGGTGCTTTGAGAAAAGTGATCCTTGAGGACCCTGCCCTGGTGCCTTCCAGCAGAAGACAGACTGAGCCTGGCCTTGGCCCTTTGGCTGCTCCTCTGCATTGTTCCTAGGCACTGAAATGGAGTTCTGTTAAAAAGACTGTTTCTGCCTGAGCTAAAGTCTGTAGGATTAGTGCAGGCTCTCCTGAGAAGGAGGGAATACAGATGATGGGCACTAAGCTTCCATCTGCAGAGGGATAGCATGGCCAGGGGTTCCCCAATGACTGCACTTCATTTCCAATTTATCTGAACTCTTACTTCTTTTAATCCTGTTAAGTCTGGTTGAAAATTTCGTTGGGTTTTGGTTCTATTTTTATTTACATTTCTTTAAGGCTGTTTTAGGGTTTTTTACATTGTATTTAATTTTCTTTTTTTTTTCATGAAGAGGCTATTGTGAAGTAGGGCTTTCTTTGCAAACTGGCCAGTGGAGCAATTGCCTCAGTGCCATCAAGGCACTCTTGTAGCTGCAGAAACATAAGAACAGAAGGGAGAAACATGCAGTGAATGGAAGCAGGACAAATGGAAACTCAAGATGCTCAGTGAAATATTTAGCAAACCATTTTGAGCAAGGAAAGGTTGTTCCTCTTCTATTTGTTATGAGATTTGAAAGCCGTGCACTGCCTGCTTGCAAAGAGCTGAATACCTGCAGCAAAGCCTTGTTTTCTATTTGCTCATTTCCTTTCGTTAAGGCAGGGAAGACGGTAAAGCACTTTTGATCAGAGTCACTTTAATAGCAGAAGACTCCTGTACAAGTGTGTTTGCCTGCTCTGAGGTACTTAGGAGTGTGTCTCAGCCAGGGCTGGGTGTGTGTGATGATGTATGGCACATGCTGTGGTGACATCTCGTGCTGGCAGACCTGGGACGGCCTCTCCTCAGGAGCAGGAGGTAATGCAGGTTTCGTGTCAGCCTTGTCCCAGGTCCCCTGAGCCACCGTGGCTGCTGTGCTCAGCAATGTTTGGTTGTTCTGGGATGGATATTCGCTCTTGGCTGCATGTCTTTTACAAGGGCATAAATGTAACATCAAAAAGAACCACTTTGGTGATGCACTCAAAAGTTAAATATTTTATGCAGTACTATAGCAATGGGATGGATTTTCCTCCTTGACATGCTTTGGTTTTCACTCAAGGTCTGCAATTTGGGACTGTTCACAGGGCTGGATTCCTTTATCCTCTCCTCTCCTGGGTCTCATGTGCCTTTTTCACAAGGTGCTGAATATCTTCATGTCCCTACAAAATGGTAAGAGCAACTCAATTGCAGCTCCTGAAAAAAGTGATTTCTGATTATATGATGGTTATGGTTTCAAGCTCTCAGGATTAACAGTGCTGTATTAAAGCAGGGCACTTGCTCCTTCTTGAGGTGCAATGGGAAAGGAGAGCCATAGAATCATGAAATCATAGAATCATTTTGGTTGGAATGACTCCAACTGTTAACGCAGCATTGCCAAGTCACCACTACACCATGTCCCTCAGCACCACATCTACATGCCTTTTAAATACCACAGGGATGGTGAATTCATCACTTCTCTGGGCAGCCTGTACCAGAGCTTGACCCTTCTGGGGACAGAATTTTTCCCCATGTCCAACCTAAATCTCCCCCTGCACAAGTTGAGGCTGTTTCTTCTTGTCTATCACTTGTTCCTTGTTGTGCTGGTTTGAGGCCAGCCAGAACATCTCTTGCCCCGAAAGGGACAAAAGAATGACACTCACACAAACGGATTGGAGAGTGATGGAAAGTTTAAATGGAAAAAGCGATTGGTGAAACTACAGAAAACTACACAGCATAGTGGCAAAGAACATCCCAAAGTATACAGAGTCCCTTACATAGTACCCAGAAGCTTCCCAATCCTTCCCTTCTCCCACCTGAGGGTATACCCAAACCCTCAGGGCTCCTTCTTCCCCCTCCCACTGCTAGGCAAGTCTCAGGCTGGCCAGGTCTGAGACTGCCCCCCCCCCTCCATTCTCCTGGCATTAGGCCTAGACAGGCCCAAGAGGCCTTGGATACTCCCCCACCGTTACCCGATAAGAGAGCATCTCCCACGGGGGCAGAGAGGGAAGAAAGAGGAAGAATATGACTCTGCAGATGGCCTTATAGGGCGCAGGATTTATGGGTAGAAATACGTCGTTTCCTGTGTCCACCCCTATTGGGTGGGCACCCAGGACACCAGAGGTGTATCTCATGCAGCAGTGGCAGGGAGCACCCAGCCTAAACTGCCACACTTGTGAGAAGAGACAGATCCCCACCTCACTCCAACCTCCTCTCGGGAGTTGTAAAGAGTGAGAAAGGTCTCCTTTACTTTAGGCTGAACAACCCCAATTCCCTCAGCTGCTCCTCAAAAGACTAGTGCTGCAGACCCTTCACCAGCTCCATTGCCCTTCTCTGGACAAGTGTACAGCAGCCTTGCTCTGGGTGCCAGGGGCCTCAGCTGGGGAACAGCTTGGAAGGCACATGCCAGTGAGTCTTCATGTAAGTGTATATACACCTGCATGGCTAATTCACTCTGACTGGGACTCTGGCTGCAGGAACTGGGTGATGAGTGAATGCCTTAGCAACTTCATCACAGAAATGTGCAAGACAGCTCTGGAAGGCTCAGCCTATAAGCCAGAGTCTGAAAGACCCAAAAGATATCTGACAGCTTTGAGTAATCAGCAAAGTGCCTTTGACCAACCCCAAAGCACTTGCACAGCACCAACATTGCCATCTCATCAAGCAGTGGTGTCTGGAACTGTTTGTATCCCACCCTATATATCTACCTGGGGAAAGCTGTGTGGCAGACCCCTCATTCCCACCTTGCCCATGCCACAAAGGCTGGTGATGGGATCTTAAACCCCTGGTGCAAAGGGCTGGGCATCACGCAGCGAGCACCAAGCACTCGAGTGCAGTTTTGCAGAGGACTGTAAATGCTCTCACATTACCTGGAGGTTACATTCCAATCAATATGATTTTTACAGACCAGGATTAGTTATGTCACCTTTTGTACTCCAAGGTAACTCCAAGTACTTCATAAAGTAATGAGTTTAGCTATAGATAGCACAGGTTAATGGCGCAGCCATTACGTACTCAGAGATAAAGCTTCCGTGCAGCCTCAGATATTATAAATCTGGTTTATTAAGAATGGAAATATTGACAGAGACATGGTTCTGCCTTATTCCTTCTGCAGCCTCCCAGGGATTTGTGACAATCCACTTCTGGCAGCTTCCACCACAGACACAGACGTTAATCTCTCGGAGGAAAACTGCTATTTTGGGGTGAGCGTTAACCCATTGATCTGTATTTGCAAACATTTGCTAGTGCTGGGAAATTAAAATGGGAGTCAGGATAAGCATAAACCAGAGGGGATTCTCCAGACTGGGATAGGTTTGAACTACTTTGAAATGATGCTGGTCAGACATGGCCAGCCCAGCTCTCCATCCTTCCCATCTCACTTTCCAGCCAGAGCATCATGCACTGCTGTCCAACTTGGGCTAACAGCCAATGAGTGTTAGATGATGCTTCTTCCATATTTTTATTATCAGATCTAAAGGCAGATTTTAAAAGGAGGAAATAATAGACAAAACCCAGCACCAGGGAAGTCCACGGCATCAGATCTTGGTCACCAAGAAAAAAACATACCAGGAATCTCCTACACAGAATGACTGAAAGTGTTTCTAATGTGCCATGAGGGGTGTTTTCAGTCATTAAATTGTGGGTTTAAATTAAATTCCCATAGGAGATAGAAGTTCTGTGGGGAGGCCAGGCTGGAAATGGGGGAGGAGAGGCTGTTCAGGAGGAGGCAGGAGCAGCCATCAGCCTATGCTGGTTGCTAGAGGGAGAATTGGGCAGCCCCTTTCCCCTGCCCAGACAGCTCCAGGGCTCTCCCCATGCTGAGGGTTCCTGCTATGATTTTATTTGTTGCCTTCAGAGCAAAATAGCTCCTGAGGGGCTTGGGTCTGACATCTCCTCCCAAGCATCCATCATGCAGTGCCAGATCCTGCTGGGCAGCTCTCAGCATGCAGCACTGAGCCTGCACTGGCACCAAAATGCCTCATCAGGATCTTCGTAAGCCTTTTTGTTGCCTTTCCCACTATGAACAATGTATTTAAAGCCTGCCTCCCCCCCAGTTTTACTCTTGGTTCCAGGGTGGGGACAGTGTGTAGTTTGGGGTTCACAGTCTTGCAGACACAAGACCCTGGTTCCAAGCTGTGAATCCCCAATTAGCTGGGCAGGACAGCTTCCCTGTCACTCCAGGTGGAAATGACCCTTCCCAAAGCCACAGGGGCACTAATTAATGCAACCCCCCAGCGTTACTTGAAGCAAGGCTTCCCCTCCCAACCCTGCCAGCCGAGCACAGCTCACCAAAGCCTCCAGGCATTTCAGACAAGATTTGGGGTCATTTGGGTTAGGCTGGCTTAAAAACAACCTTCCTGAGGAGGCGGATAAAAGGTGTCGGCTGAGGTGTCCTTCTTCCTGCTCCTCTTGTCTCCATCAAGATGGGGCTGGATGGTGAGTAACAGCGGGGAGGGAAAACCTGCCAGAAAGCCATGGCCTTTCAGAAAAACAAAACAAAACAAAACATAAAGAAACCCAACAACCCAGGAATAGCCAGGGAGGTACCAAAAATTATTATTTTTCAGCCCTGGCCATTGCATGAAGCCATTGTCACTGGGCTGGCAGTGTGCCTGATGGCAGCCCATCAGGAGGAGATTCTGCCGTTACTCACAGACACTCCCCACTCCCCCGAGCTGCTGCCTCCTTGGTAGCAGAAAAGCACACACACACACACACACACACACACACACACACACACACACACACACACACACACAAACTTATCAAAAAATGGAAGGTGGGGAGGGGGAGGCAATGAGCAGGGAGATGGATTGTGCTGTGGCACTGAGATGAGCACAGGGAAGCTATACATTAATCATTGCAAGAGAGGAGGGGGAACTCCTACAGCTCTATCAGGAGAAGACACTTGCTGTTGTGCAGCAATGCTGCTGCAAAGGTCCCAGTGTGCCTGCAGCTTGCTCCTTGCTCTGGAGCTGGTCCAGCCCCACTGCTGGGTGGGGAATCCCCAGTTCCCAGGCTGCCATCCAGCACTCTCTCTGCCTTGCACCTACAAATCTTTAATGTCTAACACTGCCCTATATGGGAGAGGAGGACATCATGAATAATAACCCAAGCACTGCTGCCACCAGCTGAGCAGAGAGAAGAGCCCTGCAAGTGCTGGTGATGCCCATCCCTTTCAGGTATCCTCGCTTGTCCTTCATGCCTTCCAATTTACACCAGGATTAAGAAGGATGCTGCTACTCTGGCTAACAAGTGCTTGTGGTGTGGTGCTGTGTTTAGAAGGAGAAACACCAACACATCTTCAAGGTAATTAGTCAAGAGAGCTACTTAGCTGGGCACACAGTTGCTGCAGGTGTTCCCCCCCACCCGGTGTTCTCTGTCTGTCCTACACACACCTTGGTCCTTTCAGCTTGGAAGGAGAGGCCTTGATGCACAATACAGCTGCTCACTGCATCTTCTTCCCAATGCATCTGCATAATAATGCTACCTCTGCTGCTAAATAAATACAGCAAAAGAAGCCAAAGCTTGGTCTCAGGGGCTCTGCTAACACCAGTACATGCTGGGACTGGGCAGAAGGGATGCCCACACCAAGGGACCACACCTTCCTGCCCAGGAAGGTGGTGGAGTCATCATCCCTGGATGATGTGTGGACGTGGCACTTTGGGACGTGGTCTAATGGCCCTGGTGGTGTTGGGTTGGTGGTTGGACTCAATCAGAGATCTTTTCCAACTGAAACAATGCAATGATTCTAAGCTCAGCTGAAGCATGCTTCTGCTCACACTCAGGATCTCTTCATACCTTTAGTTACAGTCAATATTTTTTTTCTTTATATGTGCAATGAATTAAAAAAAAACAACAAACAAAACCACAACAAAACCAAACCAAAAACACAGGACTTTGGTTTATTTTATATTTTATTTTATTTATTTTGAATTAATTTTTCAAGACAAAGGAAATAACTTGGCCAGTGGTTAATAAAAGCATTTCATCTTCCCAGTGCTTCTTCTGCCCCCACCCAGGGGCTGTTTTGACAGCAGTGTAAGATAGCAGAGAGAGTTTTAGTTGGTCTTCTTAATTTGTTACCTAAAATTGCTTAATGTGTAAACTCAGGTTTTGGTTAAAAACCTGCTGTTTAAAAAGGTGTGTAAGACATAGGTTTTAGTCTGGAGAACAAAGAAAAGTCCAGTTATTTCATTTATTGAAAAATAAAAAACATAATCCCTGCATGCTTCAGTTTGATCTGAACCAAATTCTGCTGCAAATTCCAGCATCTACCTTTGACTTGGGAAGAAAAAAAGCCCAACCCAAGAGTCTATGATAATAACTGAAATAATAAGTATTATTTTTAATTTTTGATACAAAAGTTCCTGAATTTAAGGGAGGGCAGCTGTTTCCATCAGCTTAATAAAACTATTCACATGGTCAAAGTTAAGCACACAGCTAAATCATCTGAGGAACAAGATTTTCTGTAGGCAGATAAGAGCCTAATAACACGATGATGAGAGCCCAGACTTACACAGATAGAAGAAACTAATATTTGTGATGCAACAGTCTTGCATTATTCAGTAGTTAAAGATAATTCTAAGAAACAGAACAGCTTGAGAATTAGCAAAACTAGCAATAAAATATTCTTAGCTGACTCTGGGGGGAAGTAAATTGCCATGTACAGGATTTGCATTCATCTTCATGTTTATTAAAAACGAGGCAGCGCTGCTTTCCATGTGCTTGGCTGGAATAGCTCCTCAGCTTGCTGGATCTACTTGTCCTTCCTCAGCCCTGGGTGGCCATAGGACCCACTCAGGCCTCTTGCTAACTTGGGGCAGATGGGGGTTGAAGTCGGGGAATTCCAGAAACCCAGCATGGTGGGGGCTAGAAGAGGGTAGAGAGGGATCACCCAGAGCAGGCTGCCACTGAAGAGACTGGCCCCATCCTCTGGACCCTGCCCTTGCAGCTGCCATGGAGGTTACCAATGTGCTAGCAGGCAAAGATCCCTTACTGTGCCTGAATAACGCGAAAGCACAAAGCTTGTGTGGCAGGAGCACAGTCACCCTGACTGATTTGCACCAAGTTTAGTGCAGCACAACCTTATATGCACAGGGCTGCAGGAAGAACCTGCACCAATGCTTCCCTGCTGCTCCAGACAGCTGTGGGCTGGGGATGAGCCATGCTTAGCCCTTTAAGAAATTAAGTTTCCCACCACCAGCAAGTCCAGAAGCACCTGGGATCTCCAAAACCCCTGCTGAGTGCATGTGGAACCATCCTGAAACCAGACCCCCCACTCACAGGTTCACTGCAAGGATCACAGGTATCACAGAATCACAGAATGGTGGGGGCTGGAAGGGACCTGTGGAGATCATCTAGTCTGCCAGAGCAGTTTCACCCAGAGCAGGTTACATGGGATAGCATCCAGGTGGGGTTTGGTTATGTTTGCTCTTGACAGTGAGTGAGCCAGGGTGTGTGTGTGGGGAAGGAAAAGCAAATTATTATTATTATTATTAATAATAATAATAAAAACTAATAAAAAAGGCAAGTGAGACTATTCAAAAGGGGGACTTTATTTTTATTACACTGGAGCCAGGCGTCAGTGCGCCAGTTCAGCTTTGATACACAATAAATCAGCAAAGCTGTCACTCAGTTTGGAAACCAAGATTGCAGTGGCACTAAAAACACATTGAAAACATTTACCTCCTTCTTCCTCTTCTTTTTTTTTTTTTTAATTTTTTTTTTCTTTTCCCTCTTTTGTTTTTGGTACAAAAATGGTACAAACGACAATACAAAATATTTGTGCTGTTGACGGTTACAAAAAAAGGTTTTTGAACTGGGTTTAACAGACGCAAAACTGCTTTTGCACTTCAGCGTGAACACGGCAGAACAGCAGAAGTCTTCCTTGAGAACAACCACAGTCATGCGGGCTGCTACACACAGCTCAGCCCTCGTTAAAAGGAAACATGCAAAAACCAGAATCCAGATGAAAAAAACAACAAAAAAAGCAAGGACTAAAGTGCTCCAATCACACATCTATATGTTGCTGTTGGTTTTCTTCCCCTATCGGTCTGAGCTGTGGCGTCAAGCACTAGCTAACTACATTATGTACACCTTGTGGGAGCAGTTGGATGTGGGGTTGGTGTGTACTGGAGAAGAACTTTGCCCCATGGAACTGAGTCGGCTTGGTGTGGGACACACATTGGCTAGCTTCTGTTTTAAACATATGCATTCCTCATTATACAGCATTCCCCATCCCCCCACCCCCCCCTTACTGTTTTTTTTTTTTCACATTTACAATGAAGAGCTCCAAAAGACATCACAAAAAGTCCTGTATTTTACCTTAAATATGGGTTTGAGGTGGGGTGGTTCTTTATTTCTTTTTTTTCAGACCAAATAAAGTTGCAATCTTGGCATTGGTGTTGTACAGACCCTGCACTGACCATCACCATTCTCCAATGCCCCAAAGTCTACCCTATGTGAAGCAGTTGCAGGTGATACAGCCATCTCCTAAGTTCCACTTACTGATGGAGGCTGGATTTGGAGCCAACTATCCCTAAAAACCCCTGAAAGAGGCCCAAAGTGGCTCAGTCACAGAGAAGCAACCCATGCCCCCCACTACCTTACAACCACCGACAGCATCGCCTGGCCCAGCAAAAACAGGAAAAAACAATACAATGGAAAAGAAGCCAAGCTGTGACTAGCACACAGGACAACTAGAACAGCCTTGCCTATTTACTGCCATCACTTACCTGCTGGATCTCCTCAGTGCCTTGCAAAGCCTTTCCCTGACTGATGCTGCTCTCTATTTACAGACTACATAACACAGAGAGTGATGGGACTGCACTGACGCCATGGGTCTGCCCAGGGTGGCTGTGGGCACAGCAGTGACATCAGCCCTGCACAGCCCCTGGTTCAGGGATGTGCAGTCTTTCTGTCTAAGAGGTAGAGAGGCCACAGGAAGGGTCTGGTGACCTCAGTGTCTGGGGAGCTCATTGTCCCTGTCCCTTCGATAGCATGAAGAGCTGTGGTGGTGTCCCCAGCTAGTGCTATGGAGTACTGTGACACTCCCTCTGCCTGAAAGCAAGTCCTTCCCCACTGTCTCATGGCGTGGGGACTTGAATGTGTGGGCACCACTTCTTTAATTAGTTTAATGTCTTAGACGAGTCAGAGAACAAGGTTCCAAGAAGAAACCTTGGTGTGCTGCTAAAGTCACTGTTTCCCCACCCCAGCTCCTTTCAAGTTGTCACCTCCAGCTGCAAACAGCAACAGCATGTCACATCCATGAGGATCACCACCTTTTCACTGGGACCCCTTGGGTTGATGTAAGATTTCTTAGCTGGGTTACAAACTATGACAAATTTTAATAAGAAAAAATGTTTGCTAAAAGTGACCTATTTTCATTGCTTGACCTGCTCCTCGCTTACCTTCTGCTGGTCCCACTGAGAGGAAACGGGCCTGATGCTGCTGGTACTTGTGAAGCTGTAAAGCTCAGTGGTAGAGGATGCAGAGGGAGGCTGAGCAGAACTGGGTCAAAAGACAATAAACTAGTTGGTTTGATTTATAGGCTTGTGGGGTTGGAATGGCTGGATTGCAAATGCTGCAGAAAAAATATCTGCTGATTTAAAAAAAAGAAAAAAGTTGCCAATGGAAACAGGTTGGTTTATTTTTAATCACTCAAACAGTTTTGTTTGACTTACATTGCATAAATGTTCTTAAAAACCTGAAATGTTTAGACAAGCTGAAGTCTGACAGCATCACCTTCACAGCCAAGCGGCTTCTTTCACTGCACATCCTGTCCCCTTAGGTGACAGCAGGGTGATGCATGCTGCTGACCAGGTCCTAACAGCCTCAGGTCATGGCCCTGCAGCAGCCATCCCACACCCCTGCCAGCCCCTTCCCTACCTGAAATCCATCACCCAAAGCTGCAGCATACATGAAGCACCAAATGCTCTGAAGCAGGGATTTAGCTGCTGCTCTCAGGTAAGTGGTGCCAGATAGATTGCATGGCATGGCTTACAGTGGAGATCCAGCCAGCCTACACCACGGGATCCACACAAGCTTCCCAGGAGCTGTGTGGAGCTGGCAGGCAGCAGCAGCAACCCAGCAGATGGAGAACCATCAGCATTGCCCCAGCCCTTGAGCCACGTCCTTCTCCTGAGTTGGTGATGAGGTTATGGTGACGGACGCAGAACATGGACGGGTAGTCATCAGCCAGGAACACTAAGTGCATTTTTATTATTCACTACTTCTGCTGTGATGGGGCAGCTTCTGTGGAGGGGCAAAGCCCAGATGGTGAAATGCTCCAGCCCATGGCTTTTCCAAAAGAACAGGAGAAGAATCAAGCCTGGACATGGGTGAGGAGCAGAGGCTACAGGTCAGCACAGCCCACCCATGCCAGGTAGCTGGGGGACAGGGGCTGCAAGATTTGCCAGGGCTGGCCAGGAGTAGGTGGGCAGTCCATAGCAGAAGCAAACTAAAAGATATTCACAGAGGTCACATTAGGTGACTAAGTTCCCAGCTATGAAACAGGAATTTGGAAAGGGGTCAGGTACCAGCCACTTGCGCTTCACCCCACCCAGAGCACCATGAAGCAGCATCCTCATCTCACTGCTGCCATCGGAGCCATCCCCCTCCTGAGGGCTTAGCCATCACCTGTTTGTTTCCTTAAGAAACTTGGATGAGTGTGTGTTTGCTTTCTGAGCCACGAAAGGACAAACTGCCCCATCAACTGACTGACCAACCAAGACAAAAAGGAAGATCACATCCTTGGGAGTCAATAACGTACCGGTAACATCGGAGTCCCCTCAGGCAGACTTTTACCACATTCCACTTCATACAAGACACATTTCAAATGCTCGTTAATTTACAGAAATTGCATTTTATAGAAAATATGATACAGTGAAATATAAAATGCACTAAGAGCATTTCAAAAATTCTATAGAGACGATCTTGCAGCCTAGTTTACCCTCTGAAACGACGACCACTCATCACCGCAAGCTCTCGTCCTTGCATTCTCCCGCTCTCTCCCCCCGCCCTCCCCACCCCCCTTGTCCTTTTAACTCTAAGCATTCAACTTGAGAATTAATAGAGATATCAAAAAAAAAAAAAAGCATGATTATCCCCTGGATAATCACTTTCCAATACTGTGCACATTCTTGGATTTAAATGAAAATATATCTAAGCACTTTTACAAGTTGTAGCGAACCCACTGCAAAATCGTCTGCAGAATATAAAACACAGGTAATCCAAGATTTCATAGCACATTAATTAAGTGGCTCATAATCCATTAAATGTGATTTATATTACACATCCATGCAGTCTAAATCATTTTACAAACATTAGACATAAACCCACTAGTCCAAATCAGTAAAGGAAAAATGTAATAAAAAAAGCTAATAACTATTTGTTATTGGTTAAACTGACCCTACATATAAACTAGGTAGTATGCTACCACTTATAATACTGATGTTGAATTATGCCTGGATGCTGCAAAACCTCTTGCTTACTTGGCAATGCTTGAGCATATTAACCACAAGATACTTAATAGCCCCTCCTTGCACTTCTTCTCCAAAAGAAACATTGACTACAGATAGCAGCGCCTACCCATCGAAGAGAAAGGACACACATTAGCTGAGTTACACGATGTTGTTGAGCTTTGGCTACTAATGCTCCAAGGCATTAATATTGTACTAGACTAACTTCATACTTACGGATGGCAAAAGTGCTGATAAACGCTTCCTGCCCTTAGCACTGCCCTGGCCTCCAGTGGAGCCGCTGCACGACCTCCTCCTCGCGTGAGGAAAACGTCACCATCGGCTTTTGTGCCAGCGGGCATCCCTGGAGGTGCAGGACACCATCCCCTAACCCAGCTGGTATTTACATCACTCAGGAGGTCGTGGGAGCCAAAACACGCCGAGAGCATAAAAACAAACAAATGGGCCTTTGGTCATGTCACGATTTACTTTGTAGTGTTTAGGCAAGGGCTGTCGGAGATTTCTGTTGCAATAACCAAAGGCTTTATCAATGCTATAGTTCTATGCAGCTACATTGAGTGTGACCAGGTGACAACAGAGCCCCCAGTCGGTATTTTGCATCTGATTACACTGAATTATATACAACATGATGACTAGTTCACCACCTGCTGAGGCTTAAAGATGGCTGTTAAGATTTTGACTCAAAACTATGTTCCCCCCACCCCCAAACCCCCATCCTCTTCCACCCCAGAATGAGTCAACCCCTTAAAAAAAAAAAAAAAAGGCAAAAAAGAAACAATCTCCATAGTTCCTTTTTGTTAACTCCTTCCCAGCTAGGACTGGCTTAGGGTCACAGGGAGTGCTGCCCAGGATGGTTTTATGTTTGTTTACATCACTCCTGAGATTGAAGGGAATCTGATACATGCACCAAAAGGCACTTTCAAATATATATATATATATATTTTAAAAACAGTGCTTCTGTTCTAAGAAATTCAAGTTAAGACAGAGTGCCTTTCACTCTCTTTAGTCATAAAGCAGATAAACGAGCAATATCCCAGCTGACATTAAAAAAACCAAACCAAAACAACAACAACAAAAAAACCCCCAAACAACCCCAAAACTGCAGCAGAGACAAGTGTTCATGCGAGACAGCTCCATATCCTAAAAATAAACCAAAATGAAACAAAACTGGAAAGAAAAAAAAATAAAAGGAAAAACAAAAAAGAAACATCCTACATCACCACTAAAAATAACAATACAGTCAGCAGGGGATATTAATTAATTAAAAAAGCTGCCACATCTGTACAGTTCTTGCTTCTGCATCGGCTTGTGTTGTTGTTGTTGTTGTTGTCATCTGTGGGTTTGTTGTTGGTTTTTTTTTTTTCCTAAATTGTTTATTTTCTTTTCTTCTTCCTTTTTTTTTTTTTCCTTTTTTTTGTGTGTGTGTGTTTTGTTTTAAATAATGTGAGGTCAGTTTAATCTTCCTCGCCTCCCCCGTACATGTCCGCCAGTTTCTTGAACCTGGGCCCCCAGTCGTTCAGGTAGTCGTAGTCCTGGTCCCCGGAGCTGGAGGAGTTGAGGGAGCTGACGGAGCCGGCGGTCGAGCCACTGCCCTCATAGTCGAAGACCAACAGGGAGTCGTATGGGGGGGCTGTGGGGTCGTTGTCTGCTGCACGGAGGCCCTGGTGGGGGGCAAACACATGGTGTTAATGCCGCCCGTGGGGTTGATGGTGATGGTGCCAAGGATGGGTGCTCAGATAAGGGTCTAGGGTGGTGGGATGTTTGGGATCTCTGCAGCGAAGCTCAGCGATGACAGTGAAAAGCTCAAGAATAGTGAAAAGCTCAATAGGGATGGTAAAAAGCTCAAGAACAGTGAAAAGCTCAATAAGGATGGTGAAAAGCTCAAGAATAGTGAAAAACTCAATAAGGATGGTGAAAAGCTCAAGAATAGTGAAAAGCTCAATGAGGATGGTGAAAAGCTCAATAAAGATGATGAAAAGCTCAATAAGGATGGTGAAAAGCTCAAGAATAGTGAAAAGCTCAATAAGGATGGTGAAAAGCTCAAGAATAGTGAAAAGCTCAATAAGGATGGTGAAAAGCTCAAGAATAGTGAAAAGCTCAAGAATAGTGAAAAGCTCAATAAGGATGGTGAAAAGCTCAAGAATAGTGAAAAGCTCAATAAGGATGGTGAAAAGCTCAGCAAGGATGACGAAGAAACGAGGGTCCAGAGGCTTCCCTCTGTCTGGATGCTTGTCTCCGGGTGGAGCCCTCCCAGCTGCCCCCAGCAGAAAATTCACTAACTCCCAGTCCCTTTGTAAAAGAGCCAGATGGATCAGGAGGTGAGTTATTCCCAAGGATCCAACTCTGGATCTGAAAAGCTTTCAGTTTTGGACAGCATGTCCTCTCTGGGGTTGCTTTTTAAGATTTCCACCTCGGCTAATGAAAGAATGAGCAGCATCCTTCCCCTCCTACCAAAAGCCACTATTTTAATTCTGATGATTTTGATTCCTTTAGGGAAAGGAAAAAGTTCTGCAATTAGGAGAGATTTGGGTTATGAAACCCTGAGCAGAGGTTGGGGAAGATTTGCTGTTCCTGAGCATTGCAGACAGCAGTGCAGGCAGGCCATGGAGATGGCCTCAGGATATGGAGACAAAGAATTGTTTCACAGCAGCCCAGGGTCAGGAAAAACCGCCTGGGAAGGACCTGCAATAAACCAAAATGTTCTGCATTCACACCTGCAGAGAGCCCAGTCTGAGCATGGGGAGATGCAGCAGGTTTTACTGCAGTGATGAGCAGCCTGAGTGTGTGTAAGAGTGAGCCTTGCCAGGCATGGATGTGTGTGGATGTGTGTGTGAAGGATGGGCAGGAACCAAAGAAAAAGGAATTTTAATGATGAAAATGAGAAAAAGCACAGCAGGAAATGGATATAATAACAGAATTAAATAGCTGTAACATTTATTTTTCTGACTTGGGAAATGGATGGTGTGTTTTCTCTCAGAGGAAATAACACATTGATTGGTTTGTAACCACTCAATCACTCAAAACTAAAACCGAGGTAAGAAATACTAAAGGGTAAGATATTTGCACAAGCAGATAAAGGAGCAGCAGTGTAACACAAAATACAGAAACCTTCTCTGATCTGAGAGAGATCTCTCTGTTCTGCAAACTCCCTGAAGCTTCAGACCAAATAAAGCTTATTAGGAGAGCACAGACTTAATGACAATTCCAGGGGCCACAAATGGCACCTTTGGCTTTTGGCATCCCCTGCAGCTGCCTGGTCACCACCTCCCCATGAGGACCTTGCTTCTTTGTCCATGTCCAGACAACAACTGCAATATCCATAGTAATCCACAGGGAACAGGATCAGGTTATACTGCCTGGATGTCGAATAGCATGGTGTATGTGATACCCACGTCAGAAATCTTGGGATCTTGTTTGCACCTCAGCTTTCTACAGCCTCAGTGCCTTTATTAGGCCAAGCCCTGTGTCCTTTGCTCACCCAAATCATGAGCCTCCTCACGTGAGTAATACTATCGTTTGGGCCATGCAGCCAGGAAAACGTTGCAGGGCTGATTTTAGTTGGCTGCCTAAGCTTTTAAGAAATGACACAGGGTGCCCTACAGAACATACCTCATTAATAAAGTCACCAATATCCCCTGGATGTGGGATTACTGGTCTTATAGGATACTGTGGTTCAGCACCAATAGGTCTTTCATCCACCCTTCTGACTCCAGGTGTCTTGTTCAGCACGTGATCCATGGTCTCTGGCTGCTGGAGCTGGCTCAAATCATAATCCTGCGACAAATGGAAAGGCACAGAGTGAAACCAAGAGCATTCCTTTCAGAAGGAAAGGAAATTCCTTCACCCAGTGTACAAACAAGTCGAGGGGTCTAAACCTATTTCAGCTGAAGTTTGCTGTCAAGTCTCAATCCTGGGTATTGTAGCACCTCTGTCTAAATTACAAACCTGACCTCTGAGCAGCTCATAAAATCGCCCTCCTAAGAGTGCATCTTAAAACATAGTTAAATCAAATATTCAACTCATTCCTGAATATTTTATGCGGCGTCTAAATCTTTGGGATAAAAAAATTGTGCAGAGAGATGTGCATAACTTCTGTTGATGAAACACATAATATAATGGTAAAGACTCACTGCTGGTAGATGCATTCTTGCAATTACATTTGTACAGAAGCAAAAACATTAGAATGTGCGTTGCATTTACGCATGTAGGCCTTTCAAAGTAATTATGTTCTTTCTGCTTGTGAAAAATCCCAACAGGATAGGTTTCTATCAAGGAATGAGAAGCAGGTAATATTCCATCAAAAATGTATTCATGCAGGTAATGGTGTTTTGCTGCTCTTCCTTTGCTGTTATTTTTAACGAATCCTTTCTTAAATATTTAAGCCTCCAGTGCCGTTGCCTGAAACCAGATCCTAGAGCTCCTTTGAATGCTTATAACAGTACTTTGTTCTGCTGCTGAAACTATCCTTGTGCTCAGACAGGGCTGATTGAACCTCCAGGAGCAATATTTATAAATAACTTGTCAGCGACAAGAAAAAAGAAATGCTAATTGCAACGACTTTTCTGTTGAATAGGAAATTCTCAAGTTTTGGGCAAAGTCCCCACTCCTGCTCCCCATGGTGACTCTTGCCAGGCTCATCTGTCTGCCTCTGCATGCCACCAGGATGTGCTGCTGGAGTTTCATCTTGTCCTTAAGCACCAGCCCCAGTCATTGACCTTGGGACTCACTGACATCAACCACGAGCACAGCAGCCTCTACACAGACGCATGGACCATGCAATCCACTCAAACAAGCAAGAATAAAGCCATTCTGTGAGGCAGAGTCACATAATTGCATGTCATGGGATCTTTACTTGTGTTAGGTAGGAATAAACCCCCCCAGTGACCCAATGGTTTTAAACTGGAGCACATTGGACATTAGGAGGAAGTTTTTTACAATGAGCGTAGTGAAATACTGAAACAGGTTGCCTCGGGGAGGTGGTGGAGGCCCCATCCCTGGAGACATTCAAAATCAAATTTGATGGTGCCTTGGGTGACCTGACCTAGTTAAAGATGTCCTGAGATGACCTTCTACCCTGATGCATTCTATGATTCTATGACCCAAACACAAGTGACTAAACTTTGCTATTTTAGCTGAGGAAAGGTAGCAGAGGGACAGCATATCCCAGGAGTGCAGGCCAGGGAAGGGAAGTTCTCATGTGACATCAGCAGTGGTATCTGTAAGAAGAAGCCACCACAGAAAAGCTGACACACACAGGCAGGCTGTGGCTTAGGGGCTCTGTCACAAGCAAAGCTTTGCCACTGCAGACTTGGCAGTGGAAAAGAAAATCTTCAAATGTATTCAGACATCCCTCAGAAACCACATCCAGAAATTAAGAGAAATTAAAGACCCATTAGAGATGATTAAGTTAATGCAGGGAAAGCCCACAGATGCTCAGGCAAGTGCCGGCAGCCACAGGTCCAGGGGAGAGTGGTAGCTGTTAGCTGCTTTTACTAAGATCTCTAGTGGGTAATGGTAAAATACACAATTTTAATGACCAAATCAGCAAAAATATTGTTTAAATGATTATTTAAAGATTGGTTTATAGTCACTCCACAGGAAGCTGGCCTGGAAGGTAGCAAAATCCATGTACCACTGGACTCCCTGAAAAGGAGAGTGTCCCAGTGAGATGCTGGACCTCAGCTGTCTCTCACTGATGTCCAGGCCACCCTGGGGAAGCCAATAAAGCTGCCTGGACATAAACAAGAGCAAATGCAACCCTTTTGCAAGTGCTTCAGTGAAAAGAATGTGTTTTTTTATTTTTTTTTTTAATACAGATTGCACAGCTCCTCCTTGGCCAGGACCTGTGGGCTCTTCTCACCTGGTCTTCCTCTCCACCTCCCTCTTCGTCGTACTTCAGAATATTGTCCCTGACATCATCCTCAGGGTCAATGAGGAGCTGCTTGGTGTGGCGCTCCTTCTCCCGACGTTTCATCCACACCACAAACAGCAGAACCATGGCTGTAAGGGAGAAGAGGCAGGGTGAGCCTGGATCTCACAGGGAATGAGGTCAAGCTGCATGGAGGTCAGAGTATGGTGGCATCTCCCAGCATCTCACCTGCCCTTCTCTGCTATGGAGAACTTCACTGGCTGATGGCATGAGGAATAAAATTTTATCCTATTGCATGTTCTGATTTATAAGGGAGAGATCAGTGACAGCTGTAAATACTGTGACAGGCCTCCACTACAAACATCTCTTTAAGATTCATCAGGAATGCTGATGGAGCTGATGTTTATCACACGTCAAACACACAATCAAAGGACAAGCAAACAGACAAGTGCAAAACCTGACGTTTTCTGAAGATTTCTGATCCAAATCCTGACTTTTCAGGATTAGATCTCCACATTTATTTTATTCAGGGGCATAAAATAAAGGTGGAGGAAAGAGAGCTGCAGAGGTGGTGAGAAGCAAGCAGGTGACTAGCACTTGTGCACGAGTGGCTGCTCCACCAGCGTGACACAGCGATGTCACGGCAGTCACTTTGCTGTTGTCTGCAGTATGCTGTGTAAAGGGATCTGGGTGGAGAGTGTGTGGGTAATACTGATCCATAATCTGATTTGAGCTCATTTATACTCATTTTTGGTGAGTGAGGCTTTCTTACACTTCCAAGATGACATTAGTACATGCATTTGGCCATCGACTTGCAAAGCAGATCTAAGATTATTTGAAATCCTTCTGGGGAGCAGGGATTGCTTTGCGGAATAAAGGAGAGCAAGTCTAATAGCATGCAGCCCACCTCCTCAGGCATCAGCATTTACTTGCCAAGCCCTGGCTAATCTCTCTCAATAAGGTACCAGAGAGAGATGAATAGTTCTTGAATCATGAGACCTTTTTCCCCTCTTAAACAACTTTACCTAAAGGGAACACTGTCTCTCTGCTCCACAACCTCATCCTTCAAAGGGCCACCCATGTCCCAAAGGCTGTGTGCTCTCTGAGACTCACTGCATGGAAGACCCTCCAGGAACCTGAGTCTCCATTAACATAAGGAGACTTTTTCAAGAATCTGTTAATATGCTTGATTTTATTCTCATACTCAGTAGCTGCAAACAATGCCATCAAAAATGACATCAAGCACAGCCAGCTGATATAGCTGTACCTCCCCGTGTCTGCTTTCCTTCCATTCTCCTTGTAAGCCACACATAAAGCTGTGATGGTGGCAGTCTGCAGAAGGGAGAGATGGATGGACAGTGGAGGTGGGAGTGTTTAGCCATGGGAATGTGTTTATTTCTCTTAGGCCAAGCCTTGACTGTGTCTAAACAATTCAGCCAAAACAAGTGAACCTAGGCAGGACATAAGACCCCAAACTCTCTATGTGTTTTCCAGCTGCATAAGGAGAAGGAACAACTGTTGGTTCCCACCATCTCATACACTACAGGTGTGCTCTTTCCCTCTGCCTCTTCATGAAGCCTCAGTGTGGCTTCACTGAAGGCCAAGGTGAAGAAAAGACATGGGCTGGCAGCCCAGCCTGCAGCCCCACTGCATGGTGACTTGGTTAGGAAGATCTGAGCTTTTCCTCAAAGCACCAAAGTATTTATACCCAACGGGAATCCAGTGAAGTGAGCAGAAGAGGACTGGACAGCTAATTACCACCATTGTGTGCCAACTGGCTGCCATCCCTGCCTGCCAGCTAACAGAATTGTTTTCAGATAGTTCAGCATTTCTTTAATGCTTATCCTAGATCTATTCAAGGGAGAAAAAAAGAAAAAGGGAAGAAAATGTAACTCTTATCTGCAATATAAAACCTCAGCTATTTAGCAGACTATTGAAGTCCTTTTCCTGTCATTGCTTTTCAAGTCGCTCACAACAAGATACCTGCCTAGTCCACAAAGACAATATTATAATAGTTACCAGAGTTTATCTTTTTCTTTCCTTTTTTTTTTTAAACAAAATGCTACTTTTTCATGCACTTGTGGAAAAAAATTGTGCCATTAACACCTTTACAGCTACCCTGAGAAAAAAAAAAAGGCCTTCAAAGTGTCAATAGCGGATGTGGTGCACTCTCCTTCCTTTTATTCACTCTGCAGAATGGGAAGTGCAATTACTGCTGTTAGACCCATTTTCACTCTGCATGTAGTTTTCCTTGAAATCTATTGTCTTCACCCTTCACAATTTTTTCCTGTGTTGCTCTTCTAAATGTGTTATTTGTGCAGCTAATACATCAGGCATTGGGAAGAAGAAAAAAGCCCTAGAGCAAAGGTAAAGGCAGAAATTTCCTTCACCTGAGCTCTCAGATCTGTCCTCTTGCTGCTTCTTCCTTTTAAATCTATCAAACTTTGACCTGCTGACTCTAAAATGGACAAATAGCACAAAAAAATTCCTGCATCTGCTTTTTTTCTCAGGCTATTGTTCAGAGGTGACGATATAAAACAGATAGAAAGGAGGCAAAACATTGGGAGGATGTAACTGGAAAACTGCTCATTGCAAATTACATTTTTCATCACTGATACAGTGCTTTGCAGCTCTTGAAGATAAAAAAAAAGTCAATTAGAATGACAATGAATGTAAAAATATGCTTTTGTAATAAAAACCCTAATTTAAAATGGGATAATGTATCTGAAAATGAAAAGAGGAATCTC
Organism: Indicator indicator; assembly: GCF_027791375.1. Classification (NCBI taxonomy): domain Eukaryota; kingdom Metazoa; phylum Chordata; class Aves; order Piciformes; family Indicatoridae; genus Indicator; species Indicator indicator. Next base: position 11,830,425 of record NC_072033.1, on the reverse strand, counting down.
TTAAATCAAATGCCCTTCAGCCGAAGTTAATTTCAGTCAATAGGATTTTCAGCTGTTTAAAGCATATTTTAGCACTGGATTTATACAAGACCAGCAGAAAGAGGCCCTCTGTTTAATCATCTCTGAGGCTTCCAGTGCACATTTTTAGCCCAAATGTACCAAACATGAGTATCGTGCTTTCTTCTGGGTGTGTGACTGTCGTGCTTTTGCAACAAAGGCCTGTGCTGAAGGGAGCAGTCTAAAATGATTTGCTATTGGGACAGAAATTGGGCATCATGGCTGTGGATACATTGAGGATGCACTGGGGATGTTTCCACTGGCTCAGATGGGCTGGATGAGGAGTGAGGACTGTACAGCCACAAAGCCCCCAGTTTCTTGCTTGCTCTCCAAACCAATATGGGAATCCAATTATACAATGAGATATCCCTATCCCTGGCCCAAGAGGGTGGAGGTTTGCCCAGAGATGACCCATTCTCTTAATGTACCATATCACGTCCACATTAGGTGACATTCGTAGCATACGTCGCTCTGTCTGCTCTCTGTTTAAACACATTGGGGGTAAATATTAAATGTGATTTAGTACCATAACTCCCATTAGCTTTAATGGGAGTCCCGTGGTTTCCTCCTGTGTTTATTGATGAGTATTTACCTCATTGTTCATTTTAGCACTCATTTTTATCTATTCCTACTGTGCCAACTCCTGCTTGAAGTTATAATGATACCATTTTTATTTTTAAGCATGTGCACACATGGTTATTGGTAATGCTCATGGAAGGCTGGGATTAACAGTACTGCTGGGCAAAAAGAATGGCTTTGCCTCAGGCAAAAGGATGGCCAGTCCTTCTCTGCATGCTCCTCAGCCCTCCAGTGCTCCTGACAAACTGGGAATCCTTCCTCCACAAAGGCTCCCAATCTACCATGATTCCCCAGTCTGATGGCATTTTACAAGGGAATAACAATGGGACCAACTCTTCCTTTGAACAACCAGAAAACTACAGCTATGCACTGGCTCTGTCACAGACTAGTCAGACTCTCATAACCAGCACATCCATTACTGGGAACCAGTATACCCACAGCCAGCCAGGGACCTGAGAACTATGACAGAGTCTACCACAGAATTTTGGACAAGTCCTTCAACTTTTTCCTCCAAAACATGGACAATTATTCCACAATCATTACCTACAACACACTGTCAGTTATAATGTTCATACAATCATAGAATCCTTTTGGTTGGAAGAGACCTTTAAGATCATCAATTTTAACTATTAACCCAGCACTGCCAGGTCATCACTAAACCCTGTCCATCAGCACCACATTCACATGGCTTTTAAATCTCTGCAGGCATGGGGACTTCACCACTGCCATGGGTAGCCTATTCTAGGGCTTGAAAACCTTTCCGGGGAAGAAATTCTTCTTAATATTCAACCTAAACCTCTCCTTGTCACAGCTTTAGGCCATCTCCTCTTGTTCTATCAGTTGTTCCATGGGAGAAGAGACCAATGCCCACCTCACTCCAACATCCTTTCAGATAGCTGTGGAGAATGGGAAGGTCTGAGCCTTGTTTTCTCCAGGCAAAACAACTGCAGTTCCCTCAGCCATTCCTCACAAGGTTTGCTCTCTAGATTCTTCACCAGTTTCACTGTCTTTATCTGGACCTGCTCCAGCACCTCAACATCCTTCTTGTAGTGAAGGCCCTATAACCGAATCCAGTATTCTATGTGTGGCCTTACCAGCGCTGAATACAGTGGGACAATCACTTCCCTACTCCTGCTGACTATGCTATTCCTGGTACAAGCCAGGATGGTATTGGCCTTCTTGGCCATGGCTCATATTTAGCCAGCTATTGACTAACACTCCCAGGTCGTTTTCCAGCAGGCAGCTTTCTAGTCGCTCTTCTCCAAGTCTGTGGCATGGAACAGGGTTGTTGTGATGCCTGTGTAGTACGTTTGTACAGTTGTTTTTCTCAGAAAAAGAAGTCCAGTGCATGCAGAGTGCTCTACCTCACTTTGCTGAGGGTCAAATGCAGATGTATGAACCACCCCCTCAGCCCAAAGCTCATGGCTCTGTCCTTTGCACGGAACTTGCACTTGAAAAATCCCCTGTATAGAGATAGGACAGCAGGGACCAGGATGGGAAATGTGTCGTGTCCCAGCAGTGTCAGCCCCTAGGTACTTACTTAGCAAAATGATGATGCAGATCAGGATGGCGATGATGGCACCAGTGCCCAGCCCCGCTGCAGCCACCGCCCCGATGGTGGTGCAGTCGCCGTTCTCGTCGCACGGGCACACCTTCACTTTGATGATGGAGGTGTTGTACAAGGGAGGGTTTCCTGAGTCCGTCACGATGATTGGCACGTCGTACACACCCGCTTCCAGGTACATGATTCGTAAGCTAAGCTGGGCATAATCACCTGGAGAGACCAAGACAGACAGGCAGATGACAGACGCTCTGGCAGAGCCTTGCAGTCCCACGTGTACACACTCCTCTCTGCCAGAGCAGTCTTCTCAATCCTGAAGAACAGCATGACTGAACAGAACAGCTTCAGCCTTCTGCCTAAACAGGCTAGCAATAATCAGCCTGTGTTCTACAAAACACTCTGTGTTTTCACCACAGCACTAACTTACCTTGATGCCGTTTACAAATCCAGTTATATGTGTTTAAAATGGCATGAAATGCAAACGCTATAGCATGGATGATGCTCCCTGGCCACTGCGCAGGCTCTCTGCTTGCCCACTCTCCCACCTTGGGATTATCAGGAAGCCCACGGCCCACTGATGTCATGCTCAGCCAGCTTAATCTTTCCTGTGTTCCCTCTCATTGTGATACAAGAGCTGAGAGGACAGAAGCCACTGACCCTGGCAGAGGGTGCCAGACCTCAGCAACGGGGACCAGCTTTGAAGCTAAAACCACCCCATGGCTCCATGAAATTTTCCATTCTCTGCTGAGACTTCCAGTAAGAGGAGTAATTAGGGCCATTTGTTGTTGCAATATAAAAATCCTTCACATACTGGCAATCTTCACTCTCACCTAGCCCTCCTGGTTCCCTGGTAAATTAAAAGGCTGCCTTTATGCAATTATGGTCAGAGAAATGAACATTGATCCTGATTGTGGCTTATGACAATTACACTGGAACATAAGGAAGACTGATAATAGCTTTTTTCCCCTTGGCCATTATGGATGATTTATACTCCGTTCACTACTGATAACTGTTCATAATTATGAACTGCATTAAAAGGAGCCAAGTGCCAAGACTCTTGGAGTTATGCTGCAGGTCTGATACAAATCATTTCTGATTAACTATCTTGTCTATAATGTCAGCCATAATGTGCTTTAAAAAATAAAAAAAAAATCAGACCAAAAAAAAAAAAAAGCAGCAGGGAAGTTTGGAAATTTGAAACCGCGCGTGGCCTCATTAGAGTCCAAACGTCCTCGGCATCGCCTGCCCCATTTACCGTTCAGCCGCGTTATGGTCCAGTTCTTCCTCACCGCAGATGGCACACTTGGCAGCTCGAAGACAAAAGGCCCAACGTTTGGATCGATGTCAGCATCCGCGGCTGTTATGTTGATGACATTCAGGTTTGGCTTTTCACAGATCTGCGCCTCCTTTGGCAGCAGCTCAGGAGCGTTATCGTTGATGTCGATTAGGTAGATCTGCAGAGTGCCGGTGCCGCTGGCTGGGGGGATACCTGAACGGGAGAGGCAGAGCCAAAGGTGGACTGATGACCACGGGAATGACAACACTGTCGACCAGCATCCCTCTCTGCCTTCCAGTTTCAATAAACCAGGATTTTCACCCTTCCTCCCTTGGACCTCATTAGGGACATACTGCACTTTCATGGTCCCTTGCTTTAGGAGCTATTATTAAAACTTCCCCAAGCCTCCTAATGCAGCTGTTTTTCACTCCTGCAGAACATGGAGGTTGAGCTCTGCAGATCTGTAGCCTACAGCAATGTCCTTGGTCAATCTCTAAAAATACAAGGAGGAGATGCCAAGCTGCTAGTGCAATTTTAGTAATGGCTGTTTTGAAGAGGAAAACCCATTAGAAAGATATCTAACAAGAGGAAGAAGAGGGCTTGGAGGCGAAAATTATGTAAGTAGTGTAACCCATTGGTCAGCATTTACTGCAGCACTTGTTAGCCAGTTTTTCGATTTGCAGCCTATTACACTGCTTCAGAGAAAGCCCAACTCTCCAGCACATCCCACAGTCAGCCCTAGATTTAGTTGTGAGAGGTCCTTGCTCAAAGTCTATGGTATGAGCTAGCCATCACCAAACGTGTTGGGTGATGCTACTAACCCCTGGCAGCAGCACTATGTCCCAATATACACTTCCTTATCCTTTCTACATTGTCCCAACTAGCAGGGATGCCACAGCACAGCAGTCTTGGTCCTCCAGCCTCTTAATGACGAGGAACCACTTTTGTCTGACTAATAACCACTTACACAAGGTAATACCTGCCCTGGTAAGGCAGAACAGTGAGGATTTTTTATTTCTCTCCCCACAGACACATCTGGCAGCTCCATGTTGGCCTGCCCACTGCTTCCCTTCTCAGGCAGTGTTGTTTCAGCAACTCTTCTAGTTTGCATTTTCAATCCTGGCTCTTCCTCCCAGTACTGGACATAAAGCTGTACAATAGACTTCCCCACCAGGCTTTCAAACATTCCTTCTGCTTCCACAGACTTTCCTTCCCACACTCCTTTCTCATTTCTGCTCCATTGTTCAAGGGAACCTTGAAAACTTTGAAGGAGCCCTGAAAGTCCTTCTTTCATAGTTCCTACATAAACTCTTCAAACATTGATCTCATCCTTTTATCTAGTAACCATGGGGTAGGTCTCTCTCTAAAACAATGTCTTTGATCAGCCTTGAAAGTTTCTAGAGAGATTAGCCCATCAGGGTACTGGAGCTGAACAGGAAAACTGACTTTTAGGACCAAGCAAAGTGATTCACCTCTTCAGGTGCAGGAAGGCTGCTCTGAGGTCTCCTTGAAGCCTTCTCTTCTCCAGGCTGAACAACCCCAAATCTCTCAGCCTGCCTTCACAGGAGAGGTGCTCCAGAGCCCTCTGATCATTTTTGTGCTTCCTCTGGACCTGCTCCATCAAGGTCTTTTCCAGCCTCAATGATTCTATGATTTCCATTCCCTCTTGTTGTCTTTCTCACAGTGCCAGCATCAGCAGTCCAGGAGCAAGGTACAAGCCAACTGGCTTTCATGTTCAGCTGCAAGCAGCAGTCACTTCCATGCTGCTTGTGCAAAAATTTTTAAGGAACTTGGGTCACTGTTCTGACACATGATGGCAGACATGAAAGCTGTGCCTGTGGCTAGCTGGCATCTTCTTGTCATCTTGTGCCCATAGAAAAGGAAAATTCTGCATGCAGGGTCACTAGTGGAGCTTGGCTTCCCTACAGGACTGGGCCCCAAAGGTGAGTTCCCATGGGCTGCTCCAATACTGAGGCAGGGGTGGGACCCTGCTTCCTTCAGCTAGAGTCTCTCTCCCCTACTCAGCTCCGTGTTTTATGAAACCTGTTGGAACACAATGTATTTGAGTTTTTAGCTTCCCTGTGAGACTGTCTGAAACTGGCTGAGGTGTTCAAACACTGCACTTGTGTAGACATAGTATGATCCAAGAGCCTCTCCTGCGAAATCAGGCTGAAAATATGTTGCTGATTGGGATTCCCCTTTTCCCCTCTTATATTGCAGCCAGGATGTTTCTGCACTGTAGCCCAGGGAGAGAAAGGAAGCATGTCCAAGGGGTATTTGGCTACACTTATTCTTTATCATATACTGAAACCAGCAAACACAACTCCAAGGAAACAAGATGTTGATGCTTCCTCAGGAAAGAAAAATCCTCACCAACACCCTTGATCCAAAGCCTTGATGAGTGCATGATGCCAGAGAACTTGGAACCTGGGAGAACTGTGGGAAGAATCTATTAGCCTAGATGAAACTTCAGCTGTTATCCTAAGTACTCTAGACAGAATTTAAAATCAGGTGTTGCTTTATGTGCATTTTAATGGCTGCAACATACCCGTGATAGATTAATTTTTCAGAATAAAGAGATTTATCTAGGTCCTCACTTTCTGAGCTGTTGAATGATGGATGTGGCAGCACTGATGCACTGCAGCATCAGCACCAAAGTTAAGGAAAGGGGTTAACTCCAAATCACATTGTACTAAGTGCCTGGGATTTGCAAGCTTGGATGGTGAGGATTATTAGTTTGATGTTCAAGCTCTAGCCCTGCTTCTGTGAATAGCCTTGGTCAACTCATTTGACCTGTTTTGTCCTGCAGCTTTTGCACATGAACACTGCTAGATCCTCCTGAGACTATTTTGGATTTCACTGTCCCAGCTACCTTTGCAGAGGGGAACTCAGAATGGATCTGTGGGACCCCAGCAATCCTACCACAGATGGCGCACATAGATGGGGCAGAGTTTACTTCTTGATACTGCTACTCAGCATTGAAACTCTCCGATAAGTTTGTTTTGCCTCTGTGACCCAAGATACAATTACTGAAGAGAATCCTGAAACTCCAGATGGAGCAAGTTTTCATTAGACCTCAAGCACCATGACATCTGCTCATAAGGGACATGACACCCTTCAGCCTGAGGGGTGACCAGAGCCAACATGAACAATGTCCTGAAAATACCTACAGAGTATGATCAACTTATATAGGTGCTCACAGTCAAGCCTAGACTTAATTTTGTTGCTGAAGCATGGCGCTGGTCTGATGTGAGTGCTTAGCATCTTGCAAGGGAAAGGTAAACTTGGGAGAGGGGGAGAAAGGTCCCCTCCTTGCCCAGGGAAGCTACTGAGCCCTCTGCAGACCCTCTTCCAACTGGAGGAACCGATAATTGAAATAATAGCATGGCCACATTTAGGTATGGTTAGAAAACTCATCATCAACTCCTCCTAATCAAAATTAGGAGGAGAAATCCAGGGCAACAGCAATGGTCTGCTTGCCCTTGTGTGAGGCCAGCACTGAGGCTCCTAGTGCTAATTTGACCAAAAGCACTGTGTGATCTTTAATGAGCAGAGAAGAAGAAGCCTTAGCAGGACCTCTCTGTGAGATCTGTACCAGCCTCAGTGCCTTTGATAACAAAGTACACCAGTATCCAGACACTCTGCTGCTGGCTGGACGTTTCAGAACTGGTAGCGGACAGAGCAAACAGCTCTGGTGACAGACACACACCTTCCATGAAAGCCACAGCAGTTCAACGGGTTGGCTCATTCTTAACACCCTCTTGCTATCCCCTACAATTGTTTCTGGCTTCCTGATGGAAGGCTTCCTGAATGCTCTGCTCGGTGCCTTTGGGGCAATGAGCAGGGCCGGTGTGCTCAGCAGCCCCTGGAGAGCACAACCCCTTGCTATTTTTTTAAGTTCAGGCTGCACTGCTACACTGAACTCCCCAAATCGATTTTCCATTTGCCCTCCCTTTCCCTTAATAACACTCTCCGTATACTGTGCACATTTAATTTACTCCAGCAATTTCCCGTCCCACTTTCACATTTTTGACCATAAAAACCTGGGAAAAAGATAACTTATACTGACAACTCTGTCAGGGCATCATTTCTCTTAATGCATCACATTAGAGTCTTATTGAAGCATGAACAATGTGAAGCCTGGGCTCACCGTTGTCAGCCGCCAAGAATGTGGCCTCGTAGACATTATTCTTAATGTAGTCTGACTCTCGATCAAGGACAGCAGCAGTGGTGATCTGACCATTTGTGGCATTAATGTTCAGCCAGTTTGCAGGATCTGACAGCTTAGAGTATCTACAGAGAAAGGAAATAAATACATGGCAGTCTTTTCACTGACATACCCTTAATATTGCTTGAAATAAGGTTTTCCTGGACTCCTGACCCACAAGTCAAAGGACCTTTGGATAACTGGTTTTGTTGACAAACAAAACACTAATTGAGTATCTGGTTTTTGACCTCTACAATTATTCATTTTTTCTATTTCTTTAGTTTTAAAGGTTTTTCTTTCCACTAAATGCCACATGACAGCTTCCTGCTGCTAGGAGTGGACATAACCCTGCAGCTGAGAAGAAATGGGGTCTGCAATGACCACTGCCTTCTTATGCCTAAATTAGAGGATGGATTCCTGCTCTCTCTTTAATGCTGTTGCTCTAAAGCCATGGGTAATCCTTTTTTTCTGCCCCTCACTAATAAACAACAGTTTGGGAAATACCACACTGGAAGCACAGCATTTTTCAGGCCACTCTTCTGTATCACAATCGCATCTTCAGCAGCAACTGCCTTGAGGACACTGCAATGGGAACTCACAGCTGCAGCAGATTCAGGTCTGCTCTCCTGAAACATTTTCATGCATTCCTGAAATAGCAGGTAAAATGATCCTATGCATGAGGGAGGTTTGAAGACAGCAGTGACAAGGAGGTCCCCTTGGCCTCCCCAGTGTGCCTTGGGCTGTAAGGACTCAGAGAACCACAGAATGTTAGGGGCTGAAAGTGACCTCGAAAGATCATCCAGTCCAACCCTCCTGCCAGCGCAGGATCACCCATACCAGATCACACAGGAATGCATCCAGGTAGATTCTGAATATCTCCTGAAAGGGAAACTCCACAACCCCCCTGGGCAGCCTGACTCAACGGGAGAGTCACCTCCCAACAACTCCGTCAACTCATAGCCCAAATCTGGTCATGTCCTGTGCAGATCTCTATGATCATGGTTTGCTCTGGGCAAACTTTCCATGTTCTCCAGATCAATGTGTTCTTCTTTACCTTTCTCACTCGTTTTTTGTTTGGTTTTATTTTATTGATTGTTTATTATTTCTGCTTCTCAGTTTTGTACAGTTTGAGTTGAGATGGATCCTTATTACTTGAGCTGGAAGCTAATAAATGGCCAAATTATAAATTCCTGAAATAAGAAAACAAAAGCTTATTTCACGGGTAACTAAGACCTGCTGATATATAGATACATATTTTTTTTTCTGCAGGCAGGAGAACTCCGGGCTTCTAGTGAAATCCCTTTCCAGAAATGGGCTGTTTGAAGCTGAAACTCAAAGTGAAACTTGAGCTGTGTCAATCCATGTGAGCAGGAAAGCAACACACAGCTGCACAAGTCCCTGCCAAAGGGAAGAATTACATTTCATGGAGCTAGACTTTTTGGGATATTTTCACTTCTTTTTAATATCACTGCTGTGAGTTTCCTGCCCTTTCTCTGCTAAATGACCAAGGATCCAGTTTCAAAGCTGGCTTTGTGAATGTGTCTGTGGCTAATGAGGATAACTTGAGGTGTGACACTGGCCATGCCAAGCTGTGCCTCACTGGAGATGGTCCTGCTTCCTCATCTTCTATTTGTAAAAACTCTTTTTCATTGCAGACTATTTAGAGAGAGACTGAAAACTGTCTGCAAGGCTCAGCTCTCTGCCAAGTGCTTATCATAGATCTGTAGGCTTAGGTTTTTGGGGGTTTTTTCCTCATTCACCAACACTAACTGTGAAGAAAACCCAAAATATCCTTTGCACAGCTCAGAAAGACAAGACCACAGCAAACCCCACTGCTTCCAGCAAAGCCTTGGCACTGGGGTGTCCTGATGAAAAGGGAGTTGAAAACATTGTACTTGGGTTCAAAACCAAAGTGCTGTGGATACATAAAATGTGAGTCCTGGAAGCTCTAGGAAGAAACATCTCAAGTATGGGGCTGTCCATATTCCCAGAAAGTCTTACAAGACTCTGCACTGTGTGGTGACAGGAATGGCTCTGCGGAGTCCATCCTTCTCCAGAAATGGCAGATGATAATTTGGATTACAGATCATCTACCTTGTGGTTAGAGAGAGTAGTCACTCAAAAATGAGCTGTTATCTCCTCTGAAAATCGGCCTTGGCACAGACCTCAGGGAAATAAGGACCCTTCAAGGGCAAATATTTCAAAAAGAATATAAGAAAAACTGGCTTGTTAGTTAGGATGGGCTCTCATCAAAAGCCACAATACCTGTCTAAAGACAACAAGATGAGGCAGTGACTAAACTATCATTCTCTAGACCAGACAGCTCTGTGCCAGGTGAAATATTTCAAACTCTTGCCGACACAAAATGTCACAACTGATGTAAGTTTCAGTGGCCTCAGCTGTGGTCACATTGTACACTCAGGTTTTGCCAAAAATACTGCAATTCTTAGAGGCTGGGAGTGAAAAAGAGACAAACTTCTGTGGATGTACAAGTACCCAAGAGCAGAAAACACATCTCCTGTCTGCACAGACAGAGGCTGAAACACTCATGAAAGGTGTCACAGACATTTTTCTGCCAATGTATTTCCCCGTGATAATGTGTGTGAGCTGGGGTCCTGGACTGTGGGTTCAGTCCTCAGTTTGCCTAGGTGGGACAAAACACAGTGAGTGCCACCCTCACAGCCACAGCATGGACTAAATCTGGTCTTGAAGTGCTTAATCAAACGTCTGACTTTACAAGGCTAAAACTCTGCCATCTGAATCCCATCATAGGGAAAGCAGCTAATGAAGAGGTTATGTTTGGCAGGTGGTCTGAAGGGAAAGGGAAGGTCAGAACATATTCTGCTCCCTGCAGAACAGGCAAGAGCTCCTGGGGTGGGTTATAGGGACTGGCATTAGTCAGATAAAGACTGAGTACCAAGGGCATGTAAATGGGCATTTAACTGCTCAGGCAATTTTTAACTATATGACTTTTAAAAGCCTGTTCAGCAGCTGTTTGTAACCAAGCCAGCCTTGCTCTGAACAGGCTGACTGCTCCTCTTGCTTTTTAAGCCAGGTTGGACCTAAATTCTCTCTCTGGAAGCAACAAAAGGCATGATTAAAAATCTCTTTGGAACTTTAAAGCCCTCTCTATGTCTCAGCTTCCCCCCGTAAAGCAGAAATAACAAAGCTGCCATTTTCTAAAGCACTGTGTTTGTAAAGTGCATGAACAACACAGGTCAAAGCATCCTTGACAAGGCAGGGACAAAACACAACACAATACAGCCCTGACCTCCGTCTCTGGAACAACACAGGGACACCTTGCTATCAACTGCCGGCATTCAAAGCTGTGAACTGCCTCTCTGCCAGCCAGTAAGGTGGGCTCCAACCCTGTGTGTCCTGCTGGGCCCAGCCACTCACAGTCTGTCTTACCTGGAGCAGGGAGGGCTGTGAGTTTGCCAGCTTGCAGGACACTCCGCAAGCACTCGATCGAGGATGTCAGTCCCTGCCAAGCATTTTACGCATATCACATCAGTGAGTGTGAATTAGCTTCCCAGACTTCTGCAGGTGAAATTCCCCTGCTGTACATGAGCCCTGGGCTGCCTGATCTCCCACCTTACTGCCTGCTGCATGAAGCGATCAGGATCCACCGCTGAAAACGTTGTCAGGACTGTCCCCGTGGGCACCCCTTCCTCCAGCCTGATTAACTTGTGGTTCATGGGGAAATACGGCGCTTCGTTGACATCTGTGACTGAAATGGTGACTCCTGCTGTTGACTGGAAGGACATCTGGATGCCACTGGCCAGAGGAGCTTGGTTTGATACCATCACTGTCAGCATGAAAGCTCTGTTCATCTCGTAATCGACTGCCTAAAACAAACAAGCAAGCAAGCATAGAGCCAAGCAGAGAATAAAATCTACCTCCTGGCTGAAAGCTGCAAGATTCAGAAGGCAGATGATATCAAAGTCATTCCCTCATCCAATTTCCTCCTGAACTCAGTTCTTTTGAAGGTGTAAATCCAGACCAGCTTCAGACCAGTGGAGGATTTGGCCTTCTAGTATTTGGAGGGTCAAATAATTAAACAAAGAACAACACAAAAATTGCAAACAGGAGAGAGAGGATTAGTCCTCTCTCACTCCAGAAAAAAAGAACCTGTGTTAGCTGAGCATTGAACAAATAAATCCACCAAGGGCTGCTCTAAACTCAACTGGTGGAGCCTGCTCAGAAGGGCTGGACAGGATGCTGTTAGCATCTAAAGCTGCTGACTAAGTAACTAGGACAGATTTTGTGGACTCAAGAGCCTGAAATGCTCTTCATTTGTCCTCTTAAGTGAGTTTATAAGCAAAGGTAGAGCCGCATAGAACAATGCCTGGAGTGATTAATCAGGCAATCCTTCCAATGGGACCTCTTGTCCTCTCACAAGATGCCTTGTGACCTCTTGAGATTGCCTGCACACTCCTACAAATAGATTCTGCTGCTGGGTGGCCACAGATCCCATGTCAACAGATACATAAAGATGATGTGTCTTGAGAGCCAGACAGAGCAAAAAGCCTTTGCTGGCACAACTGACTGAACCACAGTATAATAATGATAATTTCTAAACCATCCCACTAATTTTTATAAGGGAAGTTGTTAATCATCTGCCAGGGAGGCTTGAGTTATGCAGGAACACACCTTTGCTTGTTAAGAAATGCTGGGCTGTAATTTGTCAGTTTAGAAGCATAACCACTCTCTCAGTACCTTCTCTGGTGCTGAGTCTGCAGAGTGCACTCTGCTGGTGTAAAATGCCACTCTTACACGCACTTTGGTGGAGCTGCACTGATTTACATCAGCAAGCTCTGCCTTCCACATTCTGTTTAAACCCCAGTATTGTCAGGAGAGAAATCAAATCATAGGAGGCTACATGAGAGAAACAAATTTCAGGGGCAAAAGGTAAAACAGTGGAATCCCTATTTGATTGAAGTGCAAATGTTCCTGTTGCTAAATGGTTTCCTGACAGGCAGGGCCAACAATTAATAAATAAAAGGAAGCATAAAGATTCCCAGTACACCCACCAGCACTGACTCATGGACTTGTACAGCATTCAAAAAGGATGTATGGTGAAAGTTCCCTTTTAAACACGATTCAAGGCCTTGAAACAATCTGACTAACGCATTTCCTCAATTTCCTTTCACACACTTCTAATTAATATTCCTCCAGTCTTCCTTTTTTTCCCCCCCTTTATTTTTTTCCTGGCCTTTTTTGCTAACCTTGCCCACAGCCACTCTGCACCTTCCTCCCTGCAGGGGCTTAGAGCCCAACAGGGCTATTTGAGCAGCTCCAGTGGGGACTGATGTGGGAAACCACTGGGCTGCCTGTCTGAAGATACTTGGGACACACTGACCATATACACATCTGCTAGGATGTGGCTTGATGCAAGTGCATGGCTTTCCCTGCCCCCACTCCTGAAATGTAAAGCTGCTCACTCAGCTTCTTTTCCTCTCTTCTCAAAGCAACAAAGCCAGGGCTGCAGAAAAGCAAAGAGTGGGGTGGGACCAGGATCATCCAGTAATGCCCATCCCACAGACTGTCCTGGAAGCATCAGTGCCATATGCTGGCATGTGGTGGCACAGGAAGAGACAGCTGGCCTGCCTCCTTCTCTTTGGTGTCCATCTGGGTTCCCTTTCTCATATTTTATTGAAGACAAAAAAGGTAAAATCATGTGGCTGTGCCTTCACAGCAGTGTTTGTATTGTTCCTGGTGGGACAGGAGCACCTTGTAGTTGGACAAAGCCCAGCCCTAAGCAGAACCTCCTTTCTTCCTCTTCTCAAGGTATTTTTAACTGAAGAGAACAAATTTGCCTTATGTTATCGTGGAGACAAATAATAATGGAGCTTCTGAAGCATCTCCTTTATAAATTCCCAGCTCTGATCCATGCAGAGTTTATAATAACATTTTACTCAGCTGGCTCCCACAGGGCAGTCACTGCTGCTCTTGGAGATTGTCTCCAGACTCTGTGGTGTCTCATCTGAGTGGGAAGTTCCTCTTTCCCCTTGATCAAGGCTTTCTTTGAAGATTAAGGTCTTGCATGGTTATGGAAATGCTTTGGAAAGGCATGAACAGAAAAAGGGAATGCTGTTTGGTGATCAGACTGGAGCTGCAGATGAGGTTTTGCTGAGAGCAGCTGCAAAGCAGGCCTCTTGAGCATCATTGGAACTCCAAAGGGTTTCTTGCTTTGGAAGCATTCCTGGTCCTCTATTTCTGGCTTCCAAACTGCTGGTAGGGGGGTAGGATTCTTCATGGAACACCCTTCTCTGTGACTACCATAGCCCAGAGTTATATATAAGCAGCTTCAAAGAGCCACATGAAAATCCAGCATTGTAGGGTCTGTAAATAAAAGGTTCATTACTTGCCATTTTTTTACCTGTGTTTTCAACTTACATCAGGGATCAAACCAGCTAGAGGCTGCTTCCATACCATGAAGAACAAGCTCTGACTGGCCACCCAGTTTCACACATTCCCCAAGTCTTTAAGCATATTCACTTATTAACAGAGAACAAAATATTTCAAAGAAGAAGATGGAATCCTAGGAGTCTTCCCTTCTTCACCATGAAAATTTAATCACAAGCAATTTCATTCATTCTCCCTGCTGAAAATACACCAAAAAGCCTCCCGGCTTGATAAGGGTAGGAAACTTTGGGCACCCAGGAGGATCAGGTGAGGTTATACAGTGAAGATATTCAAGGCAATTTCAAGCTCTGAGCTCAGCTTGACAAGATAGGGATTTTCATGTGGTTCTTTGCATTGTGATCACTGTGGGTTACACAGCAGTGGAAAGTCAACACCAGCAACATGGTGTCTTGACAAATCTGCCCTGCTTTCTGCCTGCTGAGTGCTGAGAAAGGGATGGTTCATTATGCAGAAGTCCTTGTGTAGCAGAGATGATCACCTAAGTCCCCTGTTGTTCACTCTGATGTGCATTTAAACTTAAGTCATGACACTTTACTAGATTAAGTAGTCCTCCCCTGCTCACAGTGACACCATTGGCCTTTCAACTTCAGACTGGCTGTTGATGTCAACAGAAGTTAAACTGTTGTATTTTATTTTGCTGAATGTTTCCTGTTTAAGTAGAAAATACACATCTGTGAATACCTCTACATGCATCCATCCATACACGTCCAGAACTACTGCTAAGCTTGAAGAGGTTTTGTACCATTGCATTGGATAAGGCTGTCAACCATCATTACAGAGCAGTAAAGAGTGATAAATAAGAAGGCCCTGTTGAAATACCACCTAGCAGGTAAGATGATGTCTCCCTTAAAGTTGCAGCAAAGTGGCACATACACATAGCCTAAGGGTCAGAGAACAGGACAAGCTCACAACCTCACACGTTCCTACCAGCATAACCTCATTGGCATTTCACTGATGTCATTTTTCCTAATTCCCAAAGAGTATCTATGAAGAATGACTGCAGCTTATTAGCTCCAAGGGAGCTGAGCTGCTCTTAAATCATATTGCTCTTGAAACATCAGTATTTCATCCTAAGCTGTTGATTAAAACTTTTTGTTAGAGAAGGCCAGCCCAGCCTTATCCAAAGCTGCAGGCTTTGTCCATCACAGCAGTGTTATCCTGTTCAGGTGCAGTGCACAGTGCGTGTTGGGTGAGCTCCTACAGATCACAGCAGCCTATTTGTGATGCCTTCACTTTTTTGGTAGTGAGAGGCAGCAACTGTAGGCATCTTATCTGGGAAGAGATTCAGTGACTGCTGATTGGATCCACTTATGTTCTGGCTGTGCGCAATGACTGCAGAAGTGTTCACTGCCTGGGCTGCTGGCCTCAGTAACTGCTAGGGATGTGAGTGCTCAAATGAAGATAAAGTCACCTTCTTTGGAGGCAAGAAGGCAAATGGAATTTGATACTTGCTGTGGAGGGTTCTGGCTCTCCTAAGGCTGAGGGCAATGGATGAAGGAAAGAAGGGATGGTAGATATTTACAGTCTTATTTCTCAGAGTCCCTGTACAAGATCCTTTGTTGAGATAACCCAAGGAGTGGCTTTCACTTGACAGGAGCTATTCTGAGCTGAGGATCTGGCCCACACTGTGTGTTTATCACGTGATATTAGGAAAATGTCTCCATTTTTTTTTCTGCCAAGCAACTCGACTTAGAGGAAAATCCTTTCCTTCTGTTACCAGGAAACTCACTCCTCCTGAAATCTCTCCTCACTCCCTGCTTTCATGGAAGATTACTTGACTGAGCCCCTGCAGTGAAATGATACCCCTAATGCACAGCTAACAGGGAGATTTCTGGCTCAAAAAGTGCAACCTCTGCCCTAAAGCTGCCAGGCAGGGCAGGGCTGCCCAGCCCAGGTGCCATTCCCTCTTACACTAACGAAAAAGCAAAGGAGGATCAGGATGTGGAAGTCAGGCTCAGATGCTAGGAGGTGCCTTCAGCAGATGAGAGTTTATGAAAGCTTACATGCTGGGCTGAGCTGGGAAACCCAGAATCAGTGGTAAAGACTTGAAGTAAAAGTGGTTATGACATCTGCACAGAGAGAGATGGGAATGAGATTGGAGCACTCATAGTTGCCAGGTAGAGAAGGCATGAAGTAACTGCAGGCTTCTGGCGATCCTTGGAGCCTTAGCTAAGTGAAAGGGTGACAAATAAGGATTTTCCTTGGCTTCCCCCTTACCTTCACAACAGTTACCATGCCTTCGTTGGTGACGGGGTCTGTCCGCACGGTGAAGTGGCCAGAGGGGTCTCCGCTGATGATGCGGTAGATGGCATTCCAGTTGGGGGAGTGAGGCTGGTCCCGGTCCATCACCGTCAGATTGGCCACCACGACCTCCACTCTGTTCTCAGGAACTTCTCCTGAGTACTGCAAATAAAAGACAGGAATGGTCATGGTGGGAGTTTTTATGCTGGTCCTCACAGCTGCCACCCTTCTCCTCTACATCAGCACACCAAGTGGCACATCAGTCCTGGGAAGAGCACCACAGGCTTATCTGTTATACTCTCACTTCTGGTTTTCCTATTATTTTCTTTGCATATTTTTCCAAACCTTTCAAAGCCTCATTTCACCTTTCAGCCCAAAGCAGAACAAACCCATTGGTGCCAGGCTCCTGCCAAGTTTCAGAAAATGCTCTAAGCAAATGAACAAAAAACAGTTCTTCGTATTCTCATTCAGGTACAGCAATCAGAGAGTTAATTGTCAACAGCAGGAAAAAATGGCAGACTAAAATGTGCATTTTTTAGGATGATTATGTCCCTCTAACCTGAGGTATTTTGCCTTACTTAAATTTTTAGTGATGGCATTTCATTTTTTCTTCAGTGATTTTACTTCATTCTCTTTCTTTCTTGTCCTTGATTTGATTTTGTCTCATTATTTAAAGCATTTCTTGCGATTCTGCAGTAGCCTTTCCTGGTGCCTAATTCTCTCATTTAGCGCTGATTTCCATGGAGCATATCCCGTTCAGGCACACCCTGATGCATTAGCTGCATTCTTTTCTGCTTTCCAATCCTTGATTTATCATATGGCTGATCAGGGACCCTGGCCTGTGAATACTTCCAGTGTTTGGGACTCAAAAGCTGTTAGTAAGACACATTCCCAAATTTTCAACTGTCCTCATCTCTCAGCACTGCCTATTAGGAGCACTTGCAAATCACCACTCTGATTGACATATGGCAAATGAAACACTGGGGAAACGATGGGAGCGGCTGGCTCTGAGTCTGCAGCTGAAATCCTGGCCCCAAACTGCAGGAGCAGAGCACTTCTGAAAATCTGGCCTTTGGTGTGTCCAAATGCCAGGTTATGTAAATGATAATAAATCATTCCTTTGTTAGCACAAGAGTCCCTTTCCACTCCTAACCCAAACCCATCCAGTGGAGTCTTCCAGTTCTCTGTTTATATTTAGTATATATTATTTCACCTCTGACAGCAGAAATATTCTATCTGCCTTATCTATATAAATTTAAATTTGCCCTTTAGTGGTCTCCTGAATGGCATTTTGCCCTCCTCACTGTTATGCACCTGTCCTAAACAAGTTTTCATTAGTGACTGCAGATGGCATCTCTTTCCAGCCATGCTGAGTGGTGGGGAAGAACAGTGGGAAGCTGTGGGATAATTCAGGTTCCAGTACGTGCTACAGTTCTTCTTTTCTCTTTATTTCCCATGATTTTACCTTTTTTTTTTTTTTTAAACCAATTCTCCTGCCCAATTTGGAATCTCTGCAGCACACAGCTTCTGCAGGGGAAATATCATATGGAAATTTATCAAAAAGCCTCTTGAAAAATCCATTAGATTATGTCATATGTACACTCCTATTATCAACCTTGTCTGAGACCTGCTCAAAAGAACTCAAGGAGATTTGTTAAGCAGGGTTGTCTCTTACTAAATCCACACTAGTTATTGGCTATTACATTAAATTAATGTTGTATGACATACCAGCAACGACAAGCTGATGAGCCCCCAGTCTCTTCTAGGAGATGACTGCACTGCTAACATCAGGGGACTGTACTGTAATGTCAAAGGAGTTAAGTACTTTGTGCAACCATCTCACATCTTTGACCTAGGACCACAGTTTTTGATCTGTTATTAACAGGCTTATGCCCTCTACTCATGAAGAATAAGCCACTGACTGTATTTAAGAGGGCTGGTCCTACAGCTGTAGTTTGCTGCTCCTTTAGTTGATCATAACCCAGGTGCTGCAAATGAGTTTGGTTTAAATGGAAAAACCCCACGCAACTGCCAAGAGATTTTACAGCAGCCCCTGTAAAAGCCATCACAACATCTGTTTTCAGCCCATAGTGATAATGTTTACTACAAGATCACAGAATGACGGGGGTTGGAAGGGACCTCTGGAGATCACAAGACATATTTCAGAAATAAGAGGTATATTAAACATTATAAATACACAAGCACACCTCAGTACAAAGCCTGGAGGAAGATCACAACAGTCTATAAAGGTTTCCAGCTACAGGAAACCCCATGATGCTCAGCATATACTGGGCAACGCAGGAGTTCATCCAGTTGCTGCTGATACCTATTAGGTATAGTTAGGGAATAATCAGTCACATTGAGGGTGGACGTTGTCTATTATGCTTATAAAGCCAAGTATTTCTCTGATGAGAACACTGTACCTTCACTGGAATCATGGCAGCCAGTGGAATCCAGGAAGAATCCAGGATTTCAGGAGGTAGTTCCTCCTGGAATCAATGGAGCCACCCAAAGCTCTTCAGGTTAAGTTGTGAATCTTGAAGAGATACACCATGAAGAACAGAACAATTTTCAGCAGCTGCTGGGAATCCAAACCACAGCCTGTCTTTCCTCCTCCTAACACTCCTCCACCATCATTATTATAAGTAAATGCTGTAACATGTATTGTCCACAATTGTCTTTACCTTTAATAAAATTAAGTAATGACTTTAAATTACATCTCCTAAAGAAAGGATGGCAGCTCAAAGCTACCCACACTTCTCTAATGTCATTCCCTCCCTACCCTGGAGTAATTTAGGATAATGAACAATGCCATCTTTCACTAGGCTGCTTTCCAGCATTCCCTGTGCTGTGAGTTCTCTTTCATAAGATTACGATTGATTTTCAAATAGAGAGAAGCATATCCAAGGTAAAACAATGAGCAACAGAGGAGCTGTGGGAGTAAACATCAAATTGATAAAGCAGTGCTTGACCTGTACCTGTAGCATTTACTCACACTCCCCTGTATTTCATTTAGCTTCCCTTTCAGTTGTTGCATTTGAAGTCCTTAATTTCCAGAGTGCCTTTTTAAAGCCCATTCACAAGGATTTCTATGGCTGATTGTTACACTCTCTGCTTCCCTCCTCAGATAAGGATTTGTTCTGAACCTCACATGTTCTTAAATCCTTCAATTCTGTAGAGTCTTTTTTCTTCCCCTCCCATAAAAGACTCTGCTGGCAGAAGTCCTTCTCTCATTCCTCTGGAGCTGGTCTGTCTGAAGTCATGTCTTGCTGATTCTGATTTTCAGGTTGCATCAGATTATATTAAAATGGGTTAATCCCAGAGTTTGCCTTT
Source organism: Indicator indicator (assembly GCF_027791375.1). Lineage (NCBI taxonomy): Eukaryota > Metazoa > Chordata > Aves > Piciformes > Indicatoridae > Indicator > Indicator indicator. The sequence continues at coordinate 11,810,742 of NC_072033.1, read as the reverse complement.
CATCTCACTCACTACCTGACAGCACATAAACACACAGACAAACATCATTCTGGAGGAGAAAGGGATTGATGTGGGGGGACAAATGATGAATTCTCACAATGACTTGACTTTTTGCAATAAATCTGGAGTCTGAAGCCACACACAGCAGAGTAAAACCAATTAGCTCACTGCAGCCACTCCTAGGGAGGTGCGGAATTGAGATGGATGAATACAAAGATAATTATTCAGGCTTCCTTCTAAAGGGAGTTCCTTTCCTCCCCAATATTCTAACTTTTTTCAAGCTGCTTTTGCTAAAAAACTCTGCAAACAGTGGCTTGTTCACCTGAATGTCTGCAGGAAAGATTTCTGTGCTGTCTCCAAGATTTGCTAATGATGTCACAACATTTGTTACAGGCAGAAGTAGTTTATGAAGGCTGAATTGCCTGGAGAAATAGAGTATTTTATGACCTATAGCTAGGATTAACTTAGAAGAATAAGGGCATCTCAGTTCTCTTATTAGAGTCTGAGCCCTTCCCCTGAAAGCTATGACTGCTGCAAAGCACTGCATCTTCGCTCGAGTTCCCTTAGGTCAAGAGAGGCTGCAGTGAGAGTGAGTGAGCATGCATGGTGGGGGGTGTTCTATCTCCCACCACTTTCTGCTGCCAGGGCACCCCTTTATGCAGCAAGCTCTGGCCACTATGTGATGTGCAGCTGGGGAACCCTGTAGAAGGGCTGTGCTTGCCCACACAAACTGTGTGAGCAGGGATCCAACCTAAACACCAACCCACAGCTCCTCCACCCTTAAGGACATACTCCCAACCAAGTGCAGGCACGTGAGCCAACTGTGTACCTTTTCCACACAATATTTAACAGAGACACTTGAATAGCAGGCAAATTAATAAACAACTGCAGTCTGGTTATCATAGAATTATAGAATTGTTAGGGTTGGAAGGGGCCTCAAAGATCATCTAGTTCCAACCCCCCTGCCATGGGCAGGGACACCTCACACTACAAAAGATAAAAATCTCCTAATAAATCATTAATTGTGATGTGCCTACCCAGCTGCAGCACAGAAACAAGCAAATGCCATCCTAATTGATTGCTTATTCCATCTTTATAGGCCTGCATTTTTTTCAGTGTGGGGGTTGAATAAGCCCAGAGGTGTAAAAAACCTCTAGATTGTACTCTGTGTATCTGCCAACTTGATATTTAGATCAATAATCCTCTTTTTTTTTTTTTCCCTTCCCCCTCTACTCCTACACCACTGGTAATTTAGCTTTTCTTCCTAGCAGCCTAATTGCTGTTTTCTTAAGCCTTTCTATCAATTCTCTGACCTTTAATTTCCAATATTGTTTGCTGCACAGATGACTGTACCTGGTCTGCACATTATCCTACTCCCTCTACTCCATATGGGTCAGACTGGGCTATCAGTCTCTCTGACAGTCAAACAGTGACCTCCAGGTTCTTGCTCCACCATGGCAGAGACCACAAGTTCACTCAAATCCCCACAAAATCACCCTATTTTGCTAAGCAGATTTTGAGATGCTCAATTCCTAACCACATTTTATTAAAGAACTCTTTGCTCTGGTGTGATCTTGAATGATGAGCACCTTCTGAGTACCAATGTTCTTGCTTTTTCTCCTGAGGCATCCCATGCTCTGCATTAAACCACTCAACAACCCCTTCACAAGTCTCTTTGCTGTTGGCTTTTCAGGCTCATGCCCACAACATCCCCTACACCGCAGCATCCCTGCTTCAACTTCACATTCCCTTAGATCTACTCCACAGTCCATCCATGAACACAGATCATACTTCAGACTAGTTATGTGCCATGTGGCAAATGCTTCCCCAAATGTGATCTAGAAAGCCCAAAGTGCTCTTGCCAGCTCACAGTCTTGCTCTGCTGGTACAAGACCCAGCTGTCATGGTGCTTGCTCACAAATGAAATGCTGGGGATGCAGGCACCAGCTTGCTGTGGTTGGGTAGGAGTCAGCCTGGCCCAGCTGAGCAGAGGGAAGTGCAAGACAACTAGCTCACAACCTTAAAAGGATGCTTTGGAAGTTCTGCCTCCATCTTCAGTGGTTTGTGCTATGAAAATGCCTCACCTGCCTGCAAAGTAATTCCCACAGCTCTAGGCATGGTGTGGTGGAGCCAGGCTTATTGACTGGGAGTTTATACAAGGAACAATGAGTGGTGTTCAGCATGGTCTCAACGTGCTGGTTTAATTCTGCTGCATGAGTATGAAAAACCACAGAAAGCTCTAAACTTTTCCACTTCTGAAGCTAATCTTACAATGAGGTGCAGGCAACCTGCATTGTGTTCTGCAGCAAACGGCAGCCATTGCCTTTATACTTTGTCTTTACTGATGTTATTTGGTCAAAATTGCAATGAATGGCTAGTTTTGGATTAAATTACAACATTTACTCTTTGAATATGAAGACAAAGCAGGAACAGAAGTGAAGCAAGCTATACCCTTTCTTTCAGAAGCAGCAGAACAAATCCCTCTCATTTCAGACTCTCTGAAGAAGGAATGTGCAGGTCTCATTTCACCTTGGTTCAAAGACTCTTAGAGTACTTGCCAAGAATTCAGAGACAAGACCACAGCATAGTAAAAGGATATTAAAAAAGAAAAGGAGTTTGCACGTCTGACAATGAGCACTAATTTTTTTTCATTATCAGATGTTGCATTCTTGTGACAGTCTGAAAAGATGCCACAGAAATGATGACACATGACACTCTCCTGATGCAAAATAACTATTTCCAGATAAATTTATCTTATGAAATGAGGTTTGACGTTTGCATAGGAATTTAGATACTTTATGAAAATGCATTACAACACAAAGGAGCTTTTTACAACATCCATATGAAAGGTTTAAAAAAAGAGATTAAAATTATGTCCTTGGAAAGGCATACAGCCTTGTCAAGAAAAAGAAAAATCTGCATTAACCCTGTGTAAGAAAGTTGTACTTTATCTGTATTTCAAAGGCTATAAGGAACCACTTTAATCAACCTACTTGACTTTGGGGACTTGCACGTCTCACTGAAACTCGTGAAATCTGGCATAGTGTGGTTTCCAGAACACAAAAGCCTTTAATCTGTAACCCAGCACTCTTGTACATTCAAATCCTGATACTATCTCCTTGTTAGGAACTGAAATTGTGTATTTATCCAAAATGGGATCTCATCTCATCTAAATGATGAAGCCTTTGCAACAGTGACCTTTAACAACGGTGATACTCAACAATAAAAGATTTTATGTCAGGAGCCAGTGGAAACAGTATATGTTAAAATTCTGATCTGATAGCACAGCCTTTTATTTTCCAGTTTTAGACAAGAATCCTTTGAACATTTCATTTGCTCTCTTGTCTAACACACCTTTGTTTCATGCCTACAGAATTAACAGCAGGAAGAGGTAGCTGATACCTTTCTGCAGACTATTTGATTGTCAGGTGTAATTAGCAATGCTGTCTTTTAAATAGAGGCATAGATTTTAAAACAGCTGGAACCACCTACAAAGCCTCATTCTTTAAAAAAAAACATACACATACATTTATATAATAAACCATTTTTGCATAGACACATCATTGCTCTACAGTGGCTGACAGCCCTATGCTTTCCTTCAGCTGCAAAAACTAAAGGCTAAGTGACATGTCCATGTCTCCTGGGGCAGTTATAGAACTGGGGCTGGAGCTGTGTCCCGCCGTCCGCTGCCAGGGTTTGGGCAGGATCCTGAGAGCATCACTAATTCATGTGTTTCTTGATAAATCCATTAGGTCAGCCTGGGTTAGTCTATTGATCTCCCCAGTGCATTGTCATGTAGCCCTGTGATCCTCTCTGAACTACCAAGATGGAAAAGCTCCTGGATGAGAAGGCTGGCAGAGAACTGTGTGCCTTCCACTGAGAAACCTGAGCAGGTTTGTACAGCTGGGGAAAAACTGGCCAAAAGAGCAACCTGCTGTGAAACTTCACTGTCTCAAGGCCAACAGCACTTTGGCCAATGAGTCAATTAGCTGACCTCAAACAGTGTCCCATGCCTCACCCATCATGGGAGGAGGAGAGCTTTCCATGGGCAGACTGTGCTGCCCACCCTCTCCAACCCCCCCCATTTTCCTTAAAAGAGGGTGAAATTCATTCATTTGTTGAAACATCATGCCTCAGATCTCCTTCTTTTCCCTCCAGCTGCACAGCACTGTGCTGTTTTGAACCAAACTTTGAAAGCATATTTTCCCTGACGCACACATAAGCCAGCCTGACAAAAACTGTGTGACAGAGTTCAGCTCAGTGAGCAAAATGCACTCCAGAGGTCTGACTCTGTTTCTTGGTGAAATGTGTAAGAAGAGGATGTTTCAATTCAGGCACCTGTAATAAAGTTTCATAAAGAAGGGCCTTAAGCTGCTAAGTCTGGTTTAGGATTTTCTTATTAACTGCCCACTCCGCATAATGAGTTTTTAATTTAATTTTTTTCAGATTGTAAGGCATATAAAAGCTGCTCATGTCCCTTTTGGATCTGAAGATGGATAATTTGGGAAAGGGAGAACTTTAAGAGTACTGAAACAGAATTGTTTATGTGTACTATAATCCTGGTATTAAGATTTTTAACAGGTTTCCTGCATAGCATAGCTCAGCTCGTCTGCCTGCTGACTCCAGCTCAAACTTCCTCTGCACTTCCATTGAAATCTCTCTTGTTTCCAGATTAGTCTCAGAATTAGCACACATGGGATTTTATTTTTTTCCCCACTTTTTTTAAGGACTAGATTGGAACACCACCTGGTCAGAAATAGAGTTCCTGACTGGACAGATGATCCTTGTCGGAGAAAGGCAATGAAGCATATGCTTTATTTGAAAAGTGCTGCTGTTGTGGTTTAAAGATGTGATTTTCTGAGCTGGTGCCATGATGGCCCATTTTTTATGTCCTTACTGCTGATCAAAACGTTAATGGCAATACCTGTCAGTGGGGTGAGAGCCTGCATTGACAGGGAGATCTGTGTGTAACCACCCAGCCCCTCTGAGCTGTGGTTTCTATGGGAAGCAAATCAGGAGTAAGAGACGCATCGCCATGGTGCAGGAGTTGCTGAAGGGCACTTCTAGTCTGCAGACTAACCCAGATGGTTCAGATGTAGCTCTGTCCTGAAGCAAGTAGAGGAAACCTGCCCCTTTGAGCTCACCCTCAGATAGAGTCCCTTCAGTCATAGAGTTACAGAATGGTTTAGGTTGGAAGGGACCTTTAAAGGTCATCTAGTCCCTTGCAATGAGCGGGGAGGTCTTCAACTACTTCAAAATCTGGCACTACAGAAAAATGCATGCCCACCTGCTTACAGTACTGAAAAGCACAGAACGAAGACTACATTAAATGCTGTGCAATTTATCAAACTTGCCATGAGAAAGGAGCTTCTTGCTGAAATTTTTTCACAACAAGAAAGTTTGAGTGCATGGACAAGAAAGTCTGAGTGCATGTAGCAGAGAAGAGAAACACAGCAAGAAATGGAAGGATACTGGGTCAGAGAAAAGGAGGAGTCACTATATTCTTGTATATTTGGAAGAAAACACGATTTCTTCTGTTATTTGTTGGCAATGAAAACTTGATATTGCACAAAGCCAAACTGTTTGAAAACCTTCCATGCTCAAAAAAGCCTACGCGAGATTTCTTAGCCATCCTCGTTTGAACTCTGACTGTTCTCAGCATCCTGACCTCCTCTTCTACAATTGGGAAGCATTAAGACATCCTGAACAGTTAAAAGTATTTGATAAAACTCACAGAACTACCAAATCCTTTGCTAAATCTCTCTCTCTTTTTTTTCCCCACCCCATCATGTCACTAAAGATTTCATAAGTGAAATGTGCTTAATGAAAATTCCAGATATATATCCTCTTAAAAATGACATCCCTTGGAAGCAACTGTTTTTAAGGCAACAGAATATTGAAGAATTAGAAAGCTGCTGACCCAAGGAAGTTAGCCAACTTCCAAAGGGGATTTATTTCAGTGCCTGGCAATAATGGAGTTACAAAATGTATTTGAAATTCTCAGCCTCGCATCACTGCCTGAGATGCTGTGTACTTTTAAGATAATGAAATAATCCACTACCAATGGGTATTTGCCTGGGACATTTGGCAGACATGGAGATACACCTGCCAGGGCTGTGTGGATGTCCTACCAAAGGATCTCCTGGATGATGCTAAGTGTCTACATTCAAACAACTGAATTGGGCCCTCCAAGGCCAGGTCTGGGCTTGGGAGGAGAACTAGGATCTTTAATATATATCCAACAGCAGAAAGAGGTGCACAACCTAGAATAAATTATGAACACTTGAGAGATATGCTACAGGTGGAGAAATGTTTGACAAGAAACAGTGGTGTGAGTCAATATGTGAAATCTGGGAGCACTGATCTCTCCTTTCTCCTTGAAATTTTAGCTTGACTGATGTACCAGAGATAATGGCAATGGTGTCTAATCCACACACTTGTATCAGGTGATGGAGACCAGAGTGATGTCCATCACAGCACATCACAGAACAGGAAGGATACTTCTCTGCAGCTGTTTCCTTTGACTACACCTAGCTGTGTCACACCTTACTACACACATGTGGCTCACACATCTCCTGGCACCTCTTTCTTGTTGGACAATTCCTCCACAGCATTATGGAAGGCATTCTTTGGAGATGTGGTCTCCCTGCAGACCTCAAACAGACTAAACAAAGACGAAGAAGTAGGAGAGAAGTCCCTGCTAAAAGAGATATGACATCAGGAGACACAGCACTGCCAGATGTTGCAAATGGAACAGCTCATGACAAATGGGTTATGGCAAGCAATAGCTGATAGGTGCTGTCATACTGCATGGGTTGGGGGTGGTCTTGCCAGTGTAGAGATATCATCTGTGTTTTGACAGTATTAACTCGACTGCATAAAGCAGCAAAACAGCAGGCTAGAAAATCCAACGTCAAAACAAATTACCAGGTCTCACTCTGATGCTGATGATGGATATGCTCAGCCTCAGCACACACAGCTGCCTACAGGCACTGTAAGGAAAGCAGAGCATTGTGCTGTGTGTTACAGGAGGGCATATATATGTGTGAGGGACACAGGCACAGAGCTTGTGTGGCTGCTCCCTGATTTCAACTACTTCCATGCCGAGAAGCAGGACATGAGCAGCATCCTATGCTACCTCCTGTGCGGTGCTGCAGCTGTAATTGGCTGGGATTGTGCTCTCCAGCAATGAGAGTGGAGGTTGTATTACTCTTGATTATACACCAAGCACTACATGTGTCCTATCTGAGAGAGACCAATAGAACATTTTTTATATTCCTTTCTTTTTCTTCCTTTTTTTTTTTTTTTTTTGGTGACAGAAAATTGAAATCTGTAATGAACCTATTGTTCCCATTTTTTACATCACTGGTCTCTGGCAGTTTTAAACTCTGAGCTCTGAAAAATTCATTACTACTAACCTCCACCAAGGGTGTTCCTGAAACCAAAATTACTTAATCAACTCAATTTAGCTTCTTGTGTAGACCTAATTCAGAAAAAATTTATCTTCTTGAATTGTTATTGCAATTAACTCCCTCCCCCCCCTCTTTTTTTTTTTTTCTTTCTGCAGCAGACGACATTTCAGTAATTAGATATTTTATAAAACTGAGTTATTTGTTCAGGGCAGCTTCACTTTTATATTTGATTAATCATATTACCACTGAGGTCTGGGTTTTGTCTCTGAGGAAAGTTTAATGACCTCATTTTAATCCTTCTTTTAACCACCAGGCAGGTATCTATGAAGAGATATAAAATTATCTTCGTTTTTATTTTTGCCTTTTTTTTTTTTAAATTTTTTTGGCAATCTCAAGATTACATTTGATGTTGTGTTTTTTTTTCTTTTTTTCCCCAGTGACTGACCCATTTACAAGAAAGAATCTAGCTGATTCCGACGAGGTTCAGGACAGAATTAGGCTAAACAGAGCCTTGAACTGTGCCTTGCTAAATAATTCTCAATGAGGAACCAAAACTGTTCCACCAAATGGTAGTTGGTTTAAAGCACTACACATGATTGATTTGGTGGTAATTTGAGAATGAATGGACTGAAAGGAAATAAACAAAACCAAAGCCACTGTAAATGCAGGTTTTGATTAATGGGCTCTATTAGTATGAGACTCCTATCAAGGTGACCATATTTTTCTCTATCAATGCATATATACCCACACAATGTAATGGAATAATTCATATAACCTACAATTTGTCTGGGAGTAGAGACCTGGATATTATTGATGAGTGTTTGCTTTATATCAGTATCTATGCATGCTCTGAATCTTGTTATATGCATATCTGTTCTTGTGCACATCTTTGTATCTATCTATCCATTTTGCAGACTACACAGAGCAGTCTCAAAGGTATTTCATCCTCTCTGTCATACGCTACACTGGCATAAAGACTTCACAGAAATCACAGAGAGGGCTGATGCTCTTTTCATTAAGACATGAAGAATGATTGTTTTCTCATAAACTGAGTAATATCTTTCATTTTAGATGAAAGAGGTGATAAAATAAAGAGCAAAAGCTGAGTATCCAGGAGTGAGTACGAAGTGTGTTGTGTTTTCTGTAGCCTCCAGGCACTTCAAGATGCTGTGCCTGCAAGGAGCTGTCCTGCTCACAAAAAATCTGCACCCTGAGTTGGGGAACTCACTCATTCCGTATCAGAATCAGAATGGTGTAGGCACCACATCTCCTACATTCTGTTGCTTTGCATTTAGGTTGGGTTCCATCTCCAAAGCTCACTTCGATTCAAAAGGCAGGTCAAGATGTAAATCAAGATGTAAATACTTTCCCAACCATGGCTGCAGCAGCAAAGCCCCTGGCACCAAGTGTGGCAAGTACTGGGCAAGGCTGAGACAGGATGGGAAGAAATAACACAGTTTCTGCTTGTGCTCTTTGTTACCACTATCCCTTGGCCTAGCACCCTTGTCTAATTCATTGTTCATGCCAGAGGTTTTCATCAGGACCTGCACTGAGATGCAGAAAGCCCACTGCAATTCAGAACCACTGAGTTCTTGTTCAGGAAAACTAAACTGATTTGTAGTTTGTAAAATTTTGCTGACTACATATTTCATTGAAATGCACCCAGAATTAGCTAAGTGCTCGTCCACCCAAATGCTACTGGGCACATTCAGTCCACTGGAAGGCAATAATTTATTTCAGTTAGATGATGACAGCTCTGTCGCAGCCCCAGCTTTACCGTGGAGTTGGGCTGAGCTGCGTTTGGATTGGAAAATTGCAAGGAAACAGAGTCACCTGGGATTCCCCATGAAAGCACAATTGATTGCTAACGATAAAGCCTGTCTGCAGGACTCTACAGACCTCCTGGGTTTGTTTCAGCTGTAAAACAACACAGTCCTCTAAATTGTCTCACCATGGTATTAGGTCTTTCCCCTTGCTAGCTCTGACATGTGCTGTTCAACTTGATTTCTGCCTCTTCTGACAACTGCCTTTAAATTATGCCACAGGCAATATGTTGATGATCTTAAAATTCTGTAGCATCCAGGCTAATCTATATCAAATGTTATTGTAGAATTTGAAGACTTTCTGAATGGTACAGGTGCAATAAGGGGGACCTTGAGAGCCGAATGGGCAACTAAATATTCAGCTTTAGTCTATACTCTGGGAAATGAGGTACATGGCTCTCAAGATTTAAGTCCTTGATCTTTTCCAGATCTGAACACATGCCCAGCTCCTGGGGGATAAGTTAGCTCCCCATTTCTACTGTTTTTCCCTGGACCAGTGTGGCAAGACCTCTTTTTAGGATGCCCTTAGTAGGAAACCTAGCCCCTTTTTCTGTCTGCAGACTATCCCACTGAAAAGGGGTTCTCCCTTCACAGCATTATTTGTATGCACGTGTGTACAAGGCATTTCTCCTCATTCTCACATGTCCCAATAGCTTCTGGATACATCTGCCTATAAATGTGCTTAGGAAACTCCAAACCACTGGCAGGCTGATTTGGTTTCCAGTGTTGGTTTCCTACCACCATTGTTCCCCAGGCTAGATTTATTTACATCTTTGCATCACAGTGGTTTGGAAGTCAGTGTCTTTCAGCCTGAAGGAAAGACTGAGTGTTCTCCTTGCTACTTTGCTATTCTTGAACTCTATTAAAACCAGAAGTCAGCAAGATTCAACTCTGGGGGGTGGAGATCAGGTGAAGCATTCACCCCAAGCTTTGTCACTTGCAAAAAAAGTCCTATTTTTACAGCTCGTATCAGTTGTTTCTGCAGCTCTGGACAGTGTTGCTCTTGTGTTGTTTGATGCACAGCTATATTTTGTCCTTTAGCCGCATTAATGTGAAAACAAATGCACACAGAACAAGGAATAAAATTTTGGCTTATGCTTGTTTGCTTTTCTGGTATTTTGGCAAATTCACAGAGCAGGAGGGCTCAGAAAGAGCTCTATGCCACGGCTGTCAAAAAGGCAAATTTGATCCTAGCAAATATTAGTGCTCTTGCTCAAGACACTGAAAAAATCTCATCTGGATTACTATACACAAATTGGGTCAGAAGAAAGAAATCTGAACAGAGCAGGGTTAGCAAGACACCAGGGGAATGGAATGCTGTCACCTAAAAAGGGGTTGGAGAGAGCTTGGCTTGTTTAGCTTCATAAAATGATGTGCACTAGAGTATCAGGGTGGAGATGGGAGAGAAAATGGGAAGGAAACATCAAAGCAGGAGAAGGAAGAACTATTTATGGGAAAGGACAATGCTAGCATGGCAGTGATGTGCTGAGAGCCTGTTTCACTTTCAGCTTCCAAAGCACTGCTCAGAGTTGGGCTCATTACCATTTCCCAGAGCGTTCAGAGGAACCAGAATACCTGCACAAAGCTCACACATTTTGGCAATACAGTGCCAAAACCCCAAAATCCACTTTAACTTGGGTATATCTCCATGTCATTTTGCTTGTGAAGTGGTGTGCTCTTCACTGCAGACTTGGCTGCTGACTGATTCAGTCCAGCACCAGTCAGGTAACTAAGTCTGTGTTACTGCAGCAGCCAGAGATGAGTCTGACTTGACACTATTAATTAAAAAGCCCAGTTAAAAACTGGCAAGAATTGCTTTTTCCAACATACTTGCAACAAGTATTTGCTTCTTCACTGATCAGCCAAATCCACTTTGTAACTAGATAACACTACCCAGCACCACATCCCTTCTGCTAGATGAGCATCTCTGCATGTGGTTATCCTGTACCAGCCACTCTGCCCTGAGTTCACAGCCAGCCTTTGGCCAGATTGCCTTTCCCACCGCTGCCCAGGTGCTGTGTAGCATCCACCCATGCCTGATAGTCCAGTCCTAAGCCCTTAGAGCTGGTTCTAATGGGAGTCAGCACCCAGATTAGCCAGTGAAGCAGTGTGGCGGGGTAGGAGATGTGGTCCTAGAGCTGCCTCTTTAAAACAGGCTCCACTGGATTCAGCCTCTGAAGGAGAGATTCTTAAAGCAGTGCCAAAGGGCAAATTTTAAAGTAGCTTTAAATAAGACCTCCTAAGGCTCAGGAGCTTAAAGAACTTGAATAGCCCAGTTTTCCTTTTTTCCTTTCTTTTTTTTTTTTTTTTTTTTTAAAGGAGAGGTTGATTGCCAGGCAGGTTTTCCTAAGAATCCACAAGCTCAACTAATCATGAGCACTTCAGCCCTGTGAAATAATATTTCCCTTACACAGGCTACTATAAAAACAAGTTCTGCACAGTAGGCAAATTTAAAATAACTTTTAATTAACATTTAAGACACAGAAGACTGATCATGCAAATTCATCTGCGTCTCCTCTCTGAGCCTGATTGTTCCTGATTGAATATGATAAAAATAGACTTTGTATGAGTCAAGTGTAGGCATGGATTTCTTTAACTTCTCCTCCCCTCTGATTATGCATTTCCTTAGATAAAGTGGAAACCCTTGGATGGCTATTAACAGTATCATGGGTCAGACTGGAAAGGGCATCCTGCCTGATAGGAATTAAAGATTTCACTGGAATTAAAGGCAACCCTTCAGTGAGCAAAAAAGATGCCTCCACCTTGCATAAATATCATCTCAGACTATCCAGCATTGTTCTGTCTTGGCTGCCTTTTAATCTCTGAAAAACCAACATTAATTTAAGAGTACCTCCCCTGTATCTGAGGTGAGTACATGGCCAGAGGCTCTGCTACAGATCTGCATTAATATGGGAAAAATGCAACTCGCCTGCACATGAGAGATAAATATTTGAAGGCAGGCTGAGGAATTCCCACATAATTAAGACATGTCAGAGGACACGACCCTCTTATGAGCAACAAGGACTCTGGATAACAGAGAGCAGACTGATACCAGTACCTTTATCTTGTAACAGTAATAGAGCCAGTTTCCCAGTAAAACTTCCTACACAGCCCTTGTAAGAGTCCAGTTAAACTGTCACTGGTTTACGCCAGCTGATGATTTGGCAGATGCAAACCCTATCAACAATGTCACAAAAATGAACTATCACAGAAAATCACTCCCTAAGTGCAGTGCAAAACTGGGGCGTGGGGAATTAAACCACTCTCTTTCAAGGCATCTAACCCAGTGCTGAGGACAGCATTACCTCTGCTCACCTAGAATCCATACCTCTGCTCTTCAGCAGAGGGAAGAAGTGGCTCTCTCCATTTACTTCTGCAAGCGACAATGTCACATGAAGAACACAACACAAAGAGCAGGCTGAAGTCCCTTAGCTAGCCAGAGGAGCGTTTCCCGGGTCACGGTCCTGCACGACATCATTACAACTGTGCAAAATAGCTGCTTGTGATCTTTACGGCATTTCATAGGATGCTCCACTCTTCCAGTGCAGATCTGATTGCTTCCCGCTCTGGGGTTGTCTCTCCTGAGACGTTTCCTCACTGTTAGCTGCTCTCTGATGCTTCTCAGCATGGCCAGATCTCATCACAGATTGAAAAAACATTCACCATCACAAAAAACCAGAGCTGGACAGGACTAGAGGAGGTCACTTTGTCCTCGATGTGCCCCAGTGCCTCACAGTTTGATGCATATAGTCTTAGTCACGATAACCAGGCCTGGTGGTGACTTTTGCCGATGGAGACTGAACATTTTTTTGTCTAGAGACTGTGATTTCCTGTCCTCTCCATATAATTTCAGAATCCTTTGTATAAAAAGGCTGCTTCCTCCCCTGCTATTGCGTAGGATCTTCCCACAACTTTTCTAGAATCGTAGAATGGTTTGGGTTGGAAGGGACCTTTAAAGGTCATCTAGACCAACCCCTGTGATGGTGATGTACTAAAGGGTATGAAACCACCACTGATCCCCTTCCATGCATGCAAGTAATAATTTTGGAGTTCTATCAGAGTATCTTCAGTTTGTACACTTAAGGATCTTCCATGTGGTTTTTATTGCTCTTTTCCACTTCTCATCTCTCACTACATTTTGATCACAGCCCATCTGCTATTTGGATGGCCGCTAACCACCATCCCTCCTCAGGTCATCTGCTCCTCTGGACGTGCGATTTTGGCTCTTGTGCTCATGTGCCTGCACCTTCCCATGCTCTGTGCACACAGTCTCCACACCCCCCTGCAGGGCACACACACCGTGGATGTGACCTGACTTCTCTGCCCAGCGCACTGGCTGTTTTCTTCTCTCCTGTCTTGTTGTTAAATTTTACACGGTAACATTAATTCCTGCTGCTGAATACATGAGCTGTGACACCAGCATGGTGCAGTGTCCTCCTGAGCTACATTCTTATCCAGAAAGGATTAAGCCTAAAACCACCCTGGCTGAATGACAGGTAATTTAGGAGCACTATAGGGTGGGCCTTTGTAGGTGTCTGTGCTGAACACAGTTGCTTGAGTTCCTTTTTCCTGGCAGCTCTCCAAGAGCAAGCCATGATTTCAGTTATTCAGCTGATTCTGTTTTTACAACAGCATCTCAACACAGAAGTATTTTATATAAAAATATACTGTATCTCTCCAAACAGTCCCCAGGCTTGAAAGAGACCCTGGGCATACTTACCCTCTTAGGAGCTGTAGCTTTCCTGGAAAGAGATTTTTGCTATTTTTTTTAGAGGTGTTAAAATGCAGATTACACTATTCGAGGACAGCAGGGAGATTCAGCTCAGGTTTAAAGAGAATGATCAGCCTGATGCTGTTCTCTCTGCCAGTCAGGGAAAAACCATTTATACTTTCATGCTCACATGAAATTCATCCTGGCTATACCCAGGAGTATATCAAAGGTATTTGTTTCCATAGAATCAGAAAATATTACTGTAAAACACCTTTGGTTTCCAAATCTTTATGAAGTCCCATGTGCTACTGTATAAAGCCCTTTGGCCCTTGTGAAACTCTTTTCTTCAGTGATTGAAATTAGAGAAATAATGGTAACACATCAGCCCTGCTCAGAGGAAGAGTAGCATTTTCTAATCCATTTAACACAATCCTGTGGGTAATTCTCTTGAATGCTTTTATTCCTTCTAGGTCTAACACACATTAACTAGACATTAAATACTCAGAATTCACCTGTAAGCAAATTTCCATTATCCCACCTTCCATCAGAGTCAGTTTTGGAAAGACATCAAGATAGACATTTGGAGGCATGCTGCCCTCCAGAAGGCACTGATGGGTGTGTGTGACAAACCCTGATACACTTCATCCCCTCACCTAAAACCTCACCTCCTAACTTCCATTGGGAGACAAGGATCAGGTGACCTGGGCCAGCTGGAACAATCTGTGCTTAAATGACATGGCCACTAGATGTCATTCCTTTTTCACTCAAATGTAGGTTAAACTAGTATTTACCTGGCAGAATAAGGTCCCTCCCTGCAAACACCAGCAAGATGGGGGACACATACTGCTGTGCTGAAAGGTCCCATGGCCTGAGAGACACAACACCCTGTATAGAATTTTCCAGAGAGAACAATCCCATACTGGCAAGAGAAAGGACCACACAGCCCAAGACTTGTATCAGATTCTCATGGCTCTTCCCAACTGTATGTATCATATTTAAGGAGATATTTAACGACAGCTTTACAATACAAAGCTTGGTGTGTTCATGAGGACAGATAGGAAGCACACACACTGCTGGTAAACTCACCCTCTACTCACTAGAGCATCAATGCAGGCTACAGACTGACACCCAGTCAGTCTGAAAAACGTGTTGGACGCCCACTCTTCTCTTGTTCAGAAGGAATTGAGTGTCTTCCTTTTTCTGAGAATCTAGAGCCAACTCACTTTGTCAGAAGATGCTGGGACAGCTCGGGAGCTAAGCACATCACATCCATGAGCCTCATCTTGATGGGGGTATGCAGGAAGGATCCAGACCCCACAGCTGGCATGGAGCCAGTTTGGGTCCATGGTGGCATAAATTTGGCTCTGCATGACTTCCATGGAGTTCTGCTAACTATTTGTAGTTTGTAAGGGCAAGACTAAGGGGAAACTTTGGTACTACATGAAGAAATATTTGCAAAACCTGTAAGATTGAATGAAAATTCAGAATAATCTAAATGATAAAAACATTTCTCAAAGGATGTTCACAGTGACTTGAGCACAATGCAGTTAGACCTTCTGTACCTTTAAAGATTTGGTATTGGTTTAAGATACATCATTGACTGCTCCTTGTTGACCCTCACATGAATAGTGGCTACACAATGATTTATTAGACCATAGACTGTAATGCTCTCTGGTTTCTAAAGAATTTGGATCATAGAATGATTTAGATTGGAAGGGACCCTAAAGATCTAGCTCCACCCCCCTGCCATGGGCAGGGACACCTTCCACTAGACCAGACTTCTCAAGGCCCCATCTAACTGAGCCTTGCACACTTCCAGGCAGCAGGCATCCACAACTTCCATGGATAACCTGTTCCAGTGTCTCAACACTCTCACTGTAAAGAATTTCTTCCTAATATCCAGTCTAAATCTCCCCTCTTCCAGCTTCCAA
This sequence comes from Indicator indicator, assembly GCF_027791375.1. NCBI lineage: Eukaryota > Metazoa > Chordata > Aves > Piciformes > Indicatoridae > Indicator > Indicator indicator. The sequence continues at coordinate 11,794,865 of NC_072033.1, read as the reverse complement.
CATGGATGTTCCATATCTATGGATTACAAAGGGAACCAGACCACATCATTTCACCTTCCAACTTCTCACTTTTACCTTAACTGGCTCTAAACAATTGTTATTTAAAATATCTTTTTTTCACCCCCCTTGTCCCCCAGTAATAGCAGTGTGGAGCACATGAGAACAGAATAGAGAAATACTGTACTAATAAAAGAGAGCTCTTTAACTGATTGAAACCAGATGTGCTGAAGAATGTCTACACGTTTACTGCTGGCACACACAAATACATCTGTTAGAGCTATCACTGAAATACAAATTTTAGTGGATACCTGTTACCATTTAGAGTATTTACTGCTTCCTTGAAATCATATCCGAGCTATGAAACCCAAAATATCTCTGACTGCTCAGGATTTCACTCATAACTACTTTGATATGTCTACAACCAATTACTGTGAAACAACTGTATCCCCTTTGGTGCAATCAGACATAGTCTCTTTGCCACATTGTTTCAGCTCCTTTAGCACCGCAGCAAAATTGGTCACCAAATCGTTTCGATAGTTCATGAATCTTTCTGCTTTTCTTTCTTGCCCTCCTTTCTCCCCTCAAACATCTTTGTTCCACGGTTATCTATCAAGTTTCTCCTATTTGCCAAACCAGCTGAGAGAGATGCTGGCTATCAACATCCATGAATTACAAACACATTGTGTGTCCATGCATCAGCCTCCTGATGTACAGATACTTACGGTGCTGGTAGTGAATTCCGGAGGGTTGTCATTCACATCCGTCACCGTAATGATCGCCGTTGCCGTGTTTGAGAGACCATAGTTTAGATTTCCTTCCATATCTGTGGCTTGAACAATGACTACATACTGCTGAACTTTCTGGAAAAAAAAAAAAAACAACAAACCCAAAACAAACAACAGAAAATAAATAGATGAGAAACACAATTGCATCCTGTAAAACGCCTTGGTTTCGATTCCCTATATAAGTACGATCTTTCAGCAGACTAAGAGGTTTACTAGTTTCAAAATGTTAGCAAAAAAGACAGACACAAATTTTCTGTCACAGTATTGATGGGATTTTTGCACAGAATGGTAGATATCACCTGTTTCATAGGAAAACAAACATCTTATGGGCAAAATTCCTTGGTTGAAACAGATGTTTTTGTTAATTTTTAAGTAACATTAATTTTTTTCAAGTAATATTAGTTTCTGTCTTCTGAAAAACAGCAAAAATTTTGCTAATGTGTTTTCATTGAAAACATCACCAAGAATATTATACCCCCCAAATGGACAGTAACATTGCCTGGCAGCCCTCCAGCTCATTCTGCTCTCACAGATGTCTATAAAGCATTTTGATACTTAAAATACTCTCCATGTTTCAATCCCTAACATAATATTGGTAAATAAGGAGAACTGAAGTCCAGTATGACTAAAAAATAAAAATAAAAAAATCTGTCCATTAAATAGAAGCACAGTGGAAATTATTTAAATTCCTGAGCACCCCAAACAACCCCAAACCTCAAAGAAAAAAAAAAACTGACACAGCTAGCCTCAGAAAAAAAAATAAAAATCACACATTAAAGTTCTAAAAGATGCTGCATGTCAGTGTAACTGGAAAATAAAATAGGAGAGGGTGTCTGATCTTGCATGTGTGTACATCTCCCTGGGATGTCTCTGTACTCAGAAACATCTGCCCACACTGAGAAAAGCCTCCTGATCTTTAGAACCAGCCTCAACAATAAATATTCATTTGGAGGTGCAGAATTTAGTCTTGATGTCAACACATGTCGTGCACAGGGTACACAGAGCATTTGACAGGCAGCTAGGAAAGAAAAGCTCCTCTCCTGAAATCTAGGCAAAGAGGTGTGCTGAGGACCAGGGAGGGCTTCAGCCCAACCTGGTGTGACTGAAGACAAAAGCTAAACATTTCACCCTACTCCTTAAGGTTTAATTTCAGACACGAGCTGGGGATGCAAGGACCAAACAGCTCCGACTGTACAGTGGAGAGCCCAGAGCATGCGGACACCAAATGGAGGCACAGTGCTGTGCCTGAAAAGCTTTGTGCCAAGCCAAGTGGAGAGACTTCTCTGGGAGGAGAGACTTGCCACATGCTGGATTGCTCCTGTGCTCCAAACACAGCTCAGGGACTTGGGAGCTGCCCTGCTGTGTGCCCATGTCACAAGTGTGTGCAAACTGTCAAATGTCCTATGGAATTGCAAAGGGCAAGAAATTAGGCCAGCTAGGTCTCCCTACTCCTATATAAACATTCTTGAAATACTGTAATTGGGTTAAGTCTTCTGAGTTGCTAGAATAACTGAGATCTGAATTTTAGCCTTATCTGGAGTCCAGGACTTTTCATTGGCAGGTATTAACTTACTAAATTGACAAGACATCCCACAGTGGGATCCATCAGCACCTTGCAACTGGAATGTATTAGGAAAATGCACTTTCATTATCTTGTGCTATCTTGTATAATAAAACATGAGGGAGAAACTATTGTTGGCCCTTGCTTTTCCTCACACACACAAATGCCATTATTTGTAAAGCACTGTAAGGCTCTAATGTCTCTATTATTCACACTTCATATTTTCCTTTCTTTTTCTCTCTTACAGACGACTTGGGAGGTGGACAGAAGTAACTCTGGTCAAAAATTACTGAGTCAAGTTAGATTTAAATCATAGAAGCAGGGGCAAGTTACTTTTTAAAATAGCAGCAATTCTTAAAGGTCTTTTCCAACTGAAATGATGCAATGATTCCGCTACCTGCAAGGAGGATAGGCTGTGAGAGAGTTGGGATTGTTCACCCTGCAGAAGAGAAGGCTTTGGGAAATCCTTATTGCAGCCTTTAAATATTAAAGAGGGATTCTAAGAAAGACAAAGACACACTTTTAACCAAGGTCTAGAGTGACAGGACAAGGGACAATGGTTTCAAGCTGAAAGAGAGTAGATTTAGATTACACACAATTTTTTTTTTATGATGAGGACAGTGAGACCTGGAACAAGCTAAGTAGAGAAGTTGTGGATATCTCTCATTGCAAGTTTTCAAGGTCAGGTTGGACAGGGCTTTGAGCAAGCTGATTTAGTGAAGGATGTTTCTGCCCATGGCAGGGAGGTTGGACTTGATCTTTAGAGGTCTCTTACAACACAAAGCATTCTCTGATTCAATCAGATTTCACACAAATTAGAAGAACAAGTTGGAGGCCGTTTCAGAAGTGCATTGAAGGGGCAAAGCCACCTCTGCTGCTCCTCACTGCAGCGAGAGGCAGACACGTAATTCACAGCATCTGATCACACCCTACTGTAAAAGCTTCAGCAGCCACTGCAGGAAATAACTGCTCCTTCCTTTCTGTCAGCCAAGAGGGTAATGGAGCTGGCTCCTTCATACAAGGCTTCTCTCTGAACTTGGTATTTTTCTGTTCCCTGTGCTGGCAGACTGACCTCTTTCTAAGGGAGCCCGGGGGAGCTGGTGCAGCAGTGTGCCTCCAGCGAGGGCACAGCAAAGGCAGCTCCCTTTCGCTGTCAAAAGTGATGCTGGAACTCATGACAATGTTATGCAGACTTTAATCTGAACTCTGAGAACACACTGCAGACATGGGTAAGGGCACAGTGTCTGCAGAGCACTTCCTTATACCTAGACCCAGCCTGCAAACCTCCCATCACTTTGAGCTCCTTTCTGGCTTGCTTCACTCACTCTGAACCAAAACTTCCCTGCAAAAATGAACCCTCAGTTTCTCTGGGCAACCTGTTCCAATGCCTCACCACTGTCACAGAGAAAAACTTCTTCCTTTCATCTAAGCTAAAGCCATCCTCTTTCAGTTTAAAGCTATTACCCCTTGTCCTATCACTACAAGCTCTTGTAAAAATACCCTCTCCAGCTTTCTTGTAGGTCCCCTTTAGGTAATGGAAGGCCATTATAAAGATTCCTGTGAGCCTTCTCTTCTCTAGGCTGAAACTCCCCAAATCTCTCATACAGGAGGTTCTTCAGCCCCCTGACCATCTTTGTGGCCCTCCTCTGGATTTGCATGAGTAGGCCCATGTCCTTCTTATTTTGGGCCCCAAAGCTTGGACCCAGCAGTGCAGGTGGGGTCTCAGCAGAGTGGAGCAGAGAGACAGAATCCCTTCCCTTCACCTGCTGCCCATGCTGCTTTTGATGCAGGACATAGCTGGCTTCTGTGCTCTGAGCATGTTGCCTGCTCATGTCCAGCTTTTCACCCACCAGCACCCCTAAGTCCTTCTCTCCAGCCCTTCATCCCCCAGCCCAGGTGCAGCACTTTGCTGCTGGTCTTGTTGAACCTCATGAGGTTTGCACGGGTTTGAAAAAATGAATCCTCTTGTACAAGAAGAGGTAAGAGTCTAGGAAGTCTCAGTTAAATGTTCTGATAACTTCACCATTTCCCTGCTTATTAAATTATCCCTACTCTGATGACAGAAGCATGTCTGTGTGCACTCAGACTCTACCTTATTAATCTCAGGTTTACAATAAAGTTTTTTATTTAACAAAGAGCCTTTCACTGAGCATCGCAGCACAGTGTTAATGAAAAACCCCACACAAATTCAGAACACTGAATTAAAGAAATGCAAAAGAAAGATGATATCAATCAGATAATACCATGTCAAAAATGAAAAGGCCCAGAATTTAGTAATGTACAAATGTACCAGCCTCAAAGAGATGGTGGATGAGAAGAGAGGAAGAGTGCTGCAAGTGTACCAGCAAGCCTAGTGAGAAAGTGTGCGAGGAATTACAGCAGATCTCAAATGGATGGACTGATCAGGTCAGATTGTTGCACTTGAGATGGGGGCTGTATCTCAGGATACTGGAGACAGCTGTAGCAGTTGTGGACATGAAAGAGGTGAGCTGCTGGCAGAAAGTTAGAGACACTGCCAACATCACATTTCATCAGCAGAAGATGTAACTACTGTTACATCTGACATACAGAATGGCTTTGGTTTGTATGTAAAGTTGTATAAAGCACAAAGACACATAAATCATAGAATAGAATCACAGAACCACTGAAGTTGGAAAAGACCTTTAAGATCACCAAGTCCAACCATAAACCTAATACTGCAAAGTCCACCAAACGGAAGTGGTCTGAGCTATGTCAAACCTTTAGGCACTCGGTTGCCACTCACATCCAGTTCCATTTGAAAGGCTCCATCATGGGCATACAAGGGTGGTGCTTTCAAGTATCTACTTTCAGTTTATAACTAATTCAATCTTCAGTGAGATTGGCCTCAGCAGATAACAAATTACTGATTTTTTTTTTTTGGTTTGTTTTCCTGTAGCTAGCCTTTTTGCTTTTGTGCATTAAGCTGATTTTATTGAACTATTCAATCAATTTCAATTGCAACATGTCCTTCCAATTTGTCACATCATCTCCAGGGGCATCTTAGTTTGTTGGCCTAATACTACCATTATTGTTATGACTATTAGAAAAAAAAAAGGCAGTTCTATGCCCCCAAGCATGAGAGACATTTTCTTGATGGCATTTTGATCATACAGAATAATTCTCATATTCCCTTTCTTTACAAAAATCACAGCATAGAGCTAACACAGAGAAATTAAACAGTTACTATATGTTTGCTCTTGTGATGATGCTATGGAACCAAAGAAATGAGCCTTTGCCCCAAAGGAGTCTAGATTAAAAATCCAGCCCCACTGAAGTCCCTGGGATCTCCAGTGGCCAGTGTTTTTAATAAATCTAACAAATCTTCATGCTAGAGGAAAGTAAATGTGTTTCTTCTACTTAAGCTAAGGAAAAAAAATACTCACCTTGGTAAGTGCAGATCTTTCAGTCTCACCCAAAAACTAAGAAGGGCTTTTGAAGGAAAAAAATTACAAAGCAAAGAATAACTAAAGGAACTGTGGCAGATCTGCTCTTCTGTCAGTCATCTGATACAGTGTCATCAAGAAATACATCAGCTAAATTCCAGAATACAGGAATTAGATGAAGAAATTTGTTAAGATGGTTAATGGGAAGTTGATTCAAGGGCTTGGTTAAAAAGGTAGCAGTGCCTTGTACAGGAAGAAGTAAGTTTGGAAGAAGGGCAACACGACAAATAGCAGAAACAAGAAGTGATGTAATAGTATAAAACACAAGATAATGCAGAAAGAGACCAATAATAAAAGTTTTCTTGGCAGTTGGTTTATTGAGAATGAGAAAAGACTGGCGTCATGTCCCACCACCTCCCTGCCGCTGAACAAGACACAAACGCTGCTGGCAAATGCATCATGTGTGGTATTAGCACTGCAGATACTAATTCCTTGTGCCAAGCACCAAGGGCTCATCAGGATGCCCAGGCTCCTTGTACTCACTGCTGGGCACAATCCAGGCCCCTTGTATTCACTGCTGAGCAACCCAGATCCAACCAGGTGCCACCAATGAAGAGCCCATCACCAGAGAAGAGCCTAGAAGAGCTCAGCTTGTTTAGCCTAGCAAAATGAAGGCTGATAGCAGATATGATTGCTGTCTATAAATACATCAGGAGGATAAACACTAGGAAGCCAAAGGAGCAATTTCAACTAAAGGACAACGTTGACACAAGAACAAATGGGTATAAACTGGCCATGAATAAATTTAGGCTGGAAATTACTAAGTCCTTCAGCACTGAAGGAGTGAGATGCTGGAACAATCTAATACAGGGTCTGGGGAGCAAAAATGTTCAAAAGAATATATTAAATTAGGGATAAAATCCTTTTGGTCTAGGTAGAAATTATGACAAATGGAACTAAAGCAGAATTCAGATATCTCAACATTCTCTGGGTGTAAACAACTTTTTAGAAAGAAAAGAAAAAACCCACAACAAACCTTTCAGCCCAAAGACCACAAAACACTTGTGTGAAAATGGTTGAAGACTTAACACTGATCGATCTCACTGAACCAGCCCATCCCATTCCATTGGCACACACAAAGGAATAGGTGCCTCAAACAAAATTACAGTTATTGCCAGTGGCTCTCCCCATCCAGACACAGGCTGGCACCAGAGACACCATCTCAAATCCCTGGCTGAGCTGAGCGTGGTCTTGCTGAGAAAGGCTGTAAACAAAAATAAATCATATTTAGAGAGAGAGAGCCTAAAAGAACAAAGTGTTTTAAAATGAAGTCCTAGTACCAAAGTGCTGTCTGTGATCCCAATTTTCAAATGTGCATGCACAGTATTGTAGGAATGTGGCTGCTCCTGGTTTACACATGCAATGATTATAAATCACACACAAGCTGGGTAACTGTGGATACCAAAGTCCAGAAATGTGGTAATTATGTGATTAAATTAATCTGCATTACAGACAAAGGGTTTGCAAAATTAGGACCTTCATTTTCAAAGCTTTGTACAAATATTGTCCAATTAATTACCACTTCCTGAGAAATGTATGACCAGCTAATTTTAGCATCATGTCTGGTAAAGCAAATAAGGTTACCAGGATGTTGCTGCAGGATATTTTGAGCAGGAATCTATTGGTGAACGAGATAGAAAATCTAAATCCCATTTCCTCCTATGACTATCCTCACATCTGCTTTATATTTATGTGTTTTTCCATCTCCCCTTACTTTGCAATATCAATAAGAAGAATATGCAATGTTCTGCTGGTTTGTTTTCTAAACCATTTCTGTGCTAGTGAAGTTCTGATGTTCATTTTGTTTGGAAGATGGTTGAAGGTGAATGCAGGAGTAATAAATATTGTACCAGAGCCAGGAAATCCGATTTAAAAACAAATAAACAAACTTCACCTAAACATTCACTTGGCTCTAGCAGAAACACTTTCCCCTGAAAGATCTAACTAGCCCTCATTTAAAGAAAGCTCCCAGACAGACATTTTAAAGCATGCATCCCCTAATAGCCCCTACTTAGCCATGGCTGAATAGGAGCACAGATTTCCAGAAGAAAGCCCTACGCCAGGAGCTCAGTGAAGAAGACAGCTTCCACAGAACCACCACAGCACCTAACACCTTTCACAGCTCCATCCCCAGCTACCTGTGACTGCAGAGCTCCTGAGCAGAGGCAGTGTCTTGCTCTAACTCTAGCAATGCACAGCTGACTCTCCTGCAAGTAGTGGTGTCTTAATTATTAAGATGGCTTTCTGCCTTAATACAGGATGTGAAACACCCTTGCCCTCTGACACACGGGTTAGACCCTGCTACCATCTGACTGAACCTGCCTGTCATCCAGATATTGACAAATGCCTCTGGCTCAGGAAAAGCCTTGGTACCACCATCCACAGCTCTCCAAATCATACTTTGCAGCCTGGCCTCACCTCTTCTGTGCCATTAAACCCAAAGCAGCAGCATTGCCCAGCTGCTCAACAGACCAACATTTCATCCCTGGGGTACTGCATGGAGTGCTGAAGGGTGGGAAAGCTGGCACAAGCCAAGCAAATGTCTACAGATTTTCCTCTGATGCCTTTCAAGGGTGAAGCACCTCCATGGTAGAGGCCATCCCCAGCTCACCCTCCCCCACTCCCATGCCTACTATACTTAACTGGAGTTTGAAGAGGAATCAGACAGGGGATGTCTTCTTGTGATACCCCTCTACAGGGAGGGGGATCTCTGCTGGCAGAGCTGAGCATGTGTGACTCAGAAAGAAGGAAAAATATTTATTCAGGAGTTGTTCTGATGAGCTCTTCTAATGTTTGCTCTGACTCACTGGCTGAAGCAGGGGTGGCTTTCACCCACACCACCAGCCTTGAAGAGCTTTAGAAATCAGCCTAACACAGGCCAATTATTTCTGAGGCAAATCAAAGTCCTAATGCCAGAAGCCAACCTCAGGGTTTTCACTTGGCACTGCACCTGTATTGACAACCAGCCTTATAAAGCCTTCCCCTGACAGCCTGATTAACAACCAGCAATTAACTCCTTTTTAACACTTTCCCTCACAGCACCTGAGACCTGTAACCCATGGGATCCCACACCTCTTACTATTCTTTTTCTCTCCTAAGCTACTTCAGTTTAAGACAGTACATTAATATGTTACAATTTACACATCTTAACCCATTCAGAACCAGCAGACACACAATCAAGTGTTCCAGCTTCTCCCAGGATAGGAGCTGAGCCTCCCACACAGGTGTGAAAAGGACCTACTCCAGCTTAGCAGCTATTTCCCCTTTTGTGTGGTGGGTTCTGAAAGCAAACCATTCTCTGGAAGTGGGTACAACACCCAGTGAGAGCCAACTGAGCTGTCGTATGGAAGCATGAGGAAGTGCTTTAAAAGTTACTTGAAAGACAGTGAATATGATCACTGAGAGGTTATGAAATCAAAGAACACCAGAAAGCCTTTCAGGAGTCTTACTCTGTTTGGCCTTTCAGTAGTGAGAGACCAAATAGTTCAGTGGCTGTTGCCCCTGGCTGCCTTTTTTTTTTTTTTTTTTTTTTTTTTTTGTGTTACTCAAACTGTGAAAGTGGTGAAAGAGGAAACCTTTCCAAAGGACACACTAGGTACAGCGAAGACGCCAGCAGTCATACCAAGAACCTTCCAGCATCCTCTATCTCCCTGTAGCCTCCAGGACGGAAGAGATGTGAACCAAGCTGAACTGCTCATCCACCTCATTTCATTGTGAGCAGGATTTTGCTGAACAGAGGCTCCAGGAGCAGTGTTATTGACTGAGAATCTCATCTGAGAGAGCTCGCTGCGAGTTGTCAGGGATACAAAGGAAAGCTTAGAAATAGAAACTCCAAACACCAAAAAAGCCTCGAAACAAAACCAGCAAAAACCCCCAGCAGACAAAAAACTGAAACTGGTAACAGAGGCCTGGGATCCTAGTGAATAATTTTCATGATTTTCTTAATGTCTGGTGCTAGCAACACTGTGCATAGGAAGCAACACTGTGCACAGCAAAAGAGATGTTTTTGAGTGTGATATGCTGCAGCCACAGTCATCTGAGATATATATATATATATATTTATCTTCATATCTACTTCTTCAGAGAAGGTTTTATTCCTGAGGGATCAGACACTGAGCCTAGGCTATGCAGGTTTTGTAAAAACACCCAAGCTGAAACCCCACTGTGCTGGAACACTCCAGGAGTATTAATGCAGCCACTTCCATCTAAGGAAAGGGACCTACTGGAAAATACATCCACCAAAAGAGTCAACTGACCCAGACACACCTTGCAGAGGGTTTGCCATGCTCTGACCCCAGCTGGCTACCACTTATGGCAAGAGCATGTTTTGAAGCATGCAGTGTAGGAGGTTAACAGCAAGGTAGGGGCTGTTTAACCTGATCCTTGTTCTAGATCTCCAGTTGCCAGCGGTAGGGATTAGAGGTTGCAATGTTTTTCTATCTGATATTTGAGCACAGTTATTTATGAAAACTTGAATGTAGTTTAAGCCCAAAGAATTGTTTTCATATCTGAAATGGTGCTTGAAAATTGTCCTCATTCATTCAGGTTCACCTAAAATGTACATACTACTCTATATTTAAATCTGTGACAGTATTCTCCAGTTTTGGAAAGTTTCATAATGTGAAGATTGTTTTTTTTTTTTTTCAACTGTGCCTTGGCAAATAAGACACCAAGCCTGGAGCAAACACAAAATAAGGACTGGGCTGTTTTGAGAAGATAAGTATGAAAGAGAGGCCAGGGCTCTGTAGCATTTCTTTTCTAGTCTTAAAATGTTTTATGTGCTGGTGCTGCCAGTGAGGGACCTAACAGATATCCATGCCTCAAGGAGTCCAATAAAGGCACTTGGGTTGTACACAGGCTGCTGAAGCTGTTCAAGCATGATGGACTGACTTCAAAATTATTATCAGAATGATTATCAAAATTGTTATCAGAAACTCTACTGTAAGAATATGTGTCCTTGGATAGCATTGACTTTCCTGTTTAGAAAGACTCTCAGTTAATGAGCTTCTCATATGGTTCTCTCATTTAATGCCAAAATTAGAATCACAGAATCATTAGAAATAGGTTATATCTCACTCTTCAGTGATTCAAAGTACAGATCAGACATAACTCCACAAGGACACGGGAGAGGAATAAGGAAAATGAATTACGTGTTCTGATTGCCACCACTGATAGTCATGCAAGGGGATGGCAGTGAGCTGCTATGAGCTACAAATAAATTTCATTAAAAAAAAAAGATATGACAAATATCTTGGATAATATATTTTGATTCTGACTACAGCCACTGAGTCTGTGCCAAAACAGAGTAGGGTTGTGATTAAAGCTGCAGGCTGCAGCTTGGAAGACCTGGATTTCTTTTGCATTTTCCCAAATGCTCCCCAAGTGACCTTTAGTAGGTCATTTAATTTTTCTGTGCCTCAAAGAAATTGAAAATAACACTTCAAAATGAAATGAAAACACTTTCTTATCTCATGGTGAGATATTGTGAGAATAAAAATCCATTAGTTCACTGAAGCACACAGCCACTCTGATGAGGAGGGCTGCAGAAGCAACCATCTCCAGCACCCTTCCTGCAGGTGGCAACAGTGCTGAAGCTGGCACCCTTCAGCACCTTGGCAGAAACAAGAAGCAACTCGGACCCAGCAGACAATGCTTTCAATTCCTGTCTGTATTTTGCAGGCTTTTATGCCCTGAGATGCCAGGTCATCTTGCAAGGCACTTAAAAGGAGACCTGAGGAATAAGCTGCCTAACTTTTGGCTGAGGCAATTTTTTGTAAAACCATGAAAACTACATTTGGCTTTTCTTGGAGAGAAAGAGACAAGCAATAGTTCAGGGTCTAGGTGGTCACACAGCAACCATGGCTGCTGAGAGGTGCCCTTTGGTAAGTATGCCAGCATTAAACTGATGCTGTCTGCCACTTTCTGACAAAAGGAGTGAATGCTTGAGGGGAGGGAAAAAAAAATCAAAAAACGCCAGGCATGCCAAGAGAAAGGGAAGCTAACCACAACCTGAGAAACAGTTCTGAAACTACAAAATGACCTTCTTTGGACTTGTGCAAACCAAATTCTTCCTATCGTGTGTAGCTTCTTGGTGATTACCCAAAGGCCAGGATTTGGGGAAAAAATAAACATCCTAGTTACATCCATTGCACTCTTATAATCCCCCAAACCTTTGCTGTCAAATGCTGCCAGAGCAATTTAATAAACCGGGAGAATGCCTTAATGCATTCTGAAACCTGAAAACCACCCATCATTAGCCCCACATGCTGTTTTCCTGCTTTCTCTGCTTTAAGCCATTTAGCTGCTACAGCTGTTTTTCTTGTAAGTCTGACTTCTGTTTGTATCAGCTTGATTTGTTTTCTGGTATATCTTGCTTGATTAAAAAGAGGGAGAAAAGCCTTTCACAATTCAGGTAGAACTGCCTTCTTCTTCTCTAAGCTCTGTTAGGCTGAAAGCTTGAAAAAGATGATCAAGAAGATCAGTGTAGATGAATAAATATTCATAATATTGCTCATAATTTATACTTGGTCTCATTTTTGCAGATAGGATTGAATTTCATGCTCATGACAGTGCTGCTGTAGTCAGACCTTTTTACTCTTAGGCACACGAGGTTTTCTAAATCCATCAATGCAGCAATTAAAAATATAAAATCAATGTAATATATTCAATGTAATATATTCAAACCACCTCCTCTAATCCTATACTTATACACCTGGTGTGTATCACAGGATCCTGGATTTGAAAGTGAATGGCAGTCAGGAGCAAAAGACAAGCCTTGGGAATCTGCACTGTGTTGACTCTGTATGTTCTGGATAGAATAAACTGATGTGGTGTCATTTGTTATTCATTGCTGGGAATTATTTTAAGAAAAGAGCTTGGCTAAGCTCTTGCAAGCTGCATATCATCTGTGCCTTCACCATTATGAATTGAAGGGAACATGCAAACAGAGCAGGAACAGGTTATAGTTGGGGAAGCAGCTGATTTAATTAAATTTGGCAGAATGAAAGGTTAGTGGAAAACAGTCAAATAACTGGGAAGAGATTAATGTGAGGTGCTCCCTATTGTATTTCACTTAAGTGCTGTTTCACCCAGTATGGGTAGGGTCATGTTGTGTCGATCTGCTGAGAGAGAAGGTGATTGACAGAATTACCACAAAAGAAACTTGGTTTGGTTGTGAAGTCAGAAATACTAATGGGGGCTTCCGTCAGACCCAGCTCTGCCTGCAAATGGCTTTGTTTCCCTGGCTTTTCAGAAGGCCACGCTCTGCCAGGTGCTGTAGCCAATACTCCAGACGTGATCCACTGGTCAGGTTATCAGTGTAGGCTCAACTGGAAGACACCCTTGTTTAAAAGCCTTCACGGGGACTATGCATGTATGCAACACTAATGTTCAGTCTACTGGATTAGTGCTGGAGACTGAGTAACACAGGACATAGAGCAAAAGGTCCTGCCTGCCTTCTCCATTGCTTGCTCCTGAAGATTTGACCCTCAAAGCTGTGGAAGTTTGCCCACTGTTTTGTGCCAGCAACAACTGCAGAGTCTCTTTGCGTGGCACCAACCCAGCCCCTGCTCTGACTGTTGTATGGATGATGCCCAAGCTAACCTGCAAGCCTTGCTGACTATGGAAAAGCCAATTTTTATGTGAAAATGGATGCAAAGGGAAAAATCTTCAGTGCTGTGGGAAAAGTAGCCAAAAGTTTATCCTGTGAGTGAAGGACTCAGGCTGGCTGGACTCTCTGACCCACGACACAAAACAAAGACATGAACATAAATGAGATTTGGTCTTGCTCACTTTGTGCATATTGGTAATGCTGAAGCTGTAAAACATGATAAATAAATATATGCAGTTGATTCAACACTTGATTGTGGTACTATGTCTTGATGTAGAAGATGAAGGGATACAGACTGAGTCTGATGGAAAAAACACTTAAGTCAAGAGCAAAATATGATAATAAAGTTTGTGATCACTTACCAAATGCTACACAGCTACAATTACTTGGACAGTACAAATCACTCACTGAACAAGATCTAGGATTAATGGAGGATAAAATGCTATACTTCTTCAAAGGAGGCATTTCATCTGCTTTTTAGAAGCTAATGATCCCAAGGTTTATATGTAGATGTATTAGACAACTGTAAAAGAAATATTCTTCATTAAACAATGTATTAATGGAATTGACTGAAGTCATGAATGGATTATCATGTGTTCTCTTACCAAAGAAAGGCTACCAAAATAAAGTAGTATTTGCAGAGAGCAGTCTTAACAGCACAGAGCTTTCTGTGGAGCTTACCAATGGTGCTGAGCACTCACTGCACTCTGGGGTACAACGTTTGGGGAATGAGAAACAGACTGCAAAGAAATACTGATTGCTATATTGAGCAATCATAGGTTTTCAGTAAAAACTGGCTGCAGAGTATTGGGCAAAATTAGTTTTGGTGATGATGCCTGCATCTTTTGGGTTCAATTGTGCCCAAAGACTCAGCAGAGAAATACTGCAATGAGATCTGAAACCCAACCTTTGGTGACTCAGACATTTAGCAAACTCCTTTTGAAGGATGCAGTAGAAGCTGTATGGGAGCCCAGCTTCAGCAGGTCTTCACCACTCTCCAGGGTATGTGTTTTCTGTTCTGGAGAGTGAAGCCCTGTACAACTCAATATACTGCCTGCTTGGAGGGTTTCAGACAAGAGATAAAACTGGGGAAATTAGGAGCAGGAATGAACAGCTTCATGATAAAGTGAAAAACTGCTGATAAACTGAATGACTGAGAAGCTGGGCTGGCAGAGTGCCACTGCAAGAATTCACTGTGATGAGCAGGACGTTTCCCTTCCCATATTGGGCCTGTCAGCCTTAATCAGATCTCCGTTAGCAGAACCACTGTATGTCCAGGTGAGACTACAAAGAGAGCAATCATTATCTTCCAGGAAACAAACTGCTCAATGTCAGCAGCAGGAGAAGAAGGTCTGGTCAGAGCAGTTTTTCAGAAGGAGCTCCAGAAGAATTGGTACATGAAGCATGAAATGTAAATGCTGTGTTTATTGATTTGAACGAGGAGGGAGCAGCCCAAGAAGGCTTTTTTATAATTCTGAAATGCCCCAGCTGTACAGGGAGACCTTTGCAGGCTAACTTGGCCCTTGCTTGTGACCACACGAAAATGAGCACTGAGCAGTAGCCACAAGCCATTTCAATAATTGATGGCAGAATTTAATTTTCTCAGATCAGGCCTTTAATCAAGCAGCATTTAATTTCTTTGCTTTCTGTCATCTAAGGGATGCCTGGGATCTCTACAAGTGTCAAAGACCTTTAAGTGACCAAAACCAGGTTCCATCTTAGCAGGGGAAATTTTATAAAGGAGTCAGCACCGTAGAGACTCCCTTGACAACCTCCCAGGTTCTTGTAATATGGAATTAACTTCACTTTGCCTTGAGGTATGAGAGAGGAACTTGCCAACCACCTTTATGTGATGAAATACAATTCTTGTGGTTATAAAGTTGGAGGAATGTAGCAGTTCCTTGGCTATTTGCTGCAAGAGGGAGTTTCAGCATTTCAGTTCTCTCCAGTTCTGGCTACATTTCCTCTTAAAAAACATTTACGTATGGAAGTGCTGAACTTCATATGAGAAGCAAAATGACCCTGAATTTTAGTAGCCTGCATCATAAAATATTCAAAAGTAGCAGGCTGAAATGAAACACTGCAAAGCATAATTCTGCCAAGATAATTAATCCTCGTTAACCTGTGACCTGATCATATATGATGCTGCTCTGACGAGCTTACTGAAATGCTATAAATAATGCCAGCATATTTTATTTTCTTTGTAGGCATAAATATTGACAAATTCATACTCATTAAACTTCTGTGAGCTGGGAATTATCCCCATTTCTCAAATGGGGAACAAGCAGAGGAATTAAGGCTATTTTTTTCAGAGGCATTCATCAGTTCAGGGAGTCCAGTTTGAGATGTTGAATAGAGTTTTAAGCCTTCTTTAGGCAGAGAAGCTTCAAATCCATACTGACAACATTATTTCCTTTCCCCACACCTTCAGCTGAGACCTGTTTCTATGTGCAAGAAGGCCCCCTTTTGCTGATCTGCACCAGTTTCCTAAGCAGAATTTCAGCAGAAAGACACTTTTTGCCACTGTAACTAGATTGACTCTAAGTTCTGGGCAGCAATTCATCCTGTTTTACTCAGTGACAGAACTAGCCCAGCAAAACTAACTGCAGGATATCAGGATATCAGTACATAAAAAAATTACTCTGGAACAACCTGGGGTATGGATTTACAGTGCACTTGTTCCTCCACAGAATCTGCTTCCATGCTTCCCTTCAGCTCCAGTCAGCCTGAGATATCCCACTTCAGGCCAACGTGTGGCTCAGTGTCAGTTGCTCAGGTTACATCAATTGTAAATGATAGTCCTTACCCTGGTACTGATACTTTCTAACAGTTAGAAAGCAAAGGGATATTGTGGTATGAAGAATTGCTCTAAATTAAAGATTTTTTTGCTTGGGTTGTGCTGTGGAATTCAAATGAAACCATCTCAGCTGTCTGTGGCCCCATGCTCTATAATCTCAGGTCTCTGAAAAACACAAGGGAAACATCACCAAAACTGCATTGGTATTTCCTTCAGAATCCAGTTTAACATCTCAGTCCTGTAGCAGATTTAGAAGGGGCTGACGAGGTTCTAAGTTTAATGCTCTCCTAAATACTGGTGAGATGTGTATTTTTGGGAAAGTGTTTATTATTCTATTTCTACAGCAGTATATAATGTTAAACCTCCACAGAGCTTCTCACCTCAGGTTCTGGAGGCAGTGCACAAGCTTACACTAAAATGTGTGTTGCTTTATTTCCTACACTTTTCAGGCAGAGCTGTGCTGTGAAAGTAGAGGGACTAGAAGCTGAGGTACTTCACTGCAAGCAAGAAGCATGGTTGTAACACTGAGATCCACATGCACCTACTGGGACCATCCTCTTCAGGAAGGATGTGAAAGGATTTAGGACTCTGGTCCATGGTCTATGTTAAAAAGAAGCTGGAGGCTGTGATAAGTATGTGTCAAGATTTTTCTGAGATGGATTAAGTAAATCCCTGTGGGGAGTAAGGTGAGATCATGAAATGTATTTAATTTTATCATAAGTTGCACTCATTTGTGTCCCAGAGGTGAAAAGGTTTTATCTCGTCCCACTTCCTGCAGCGTTTACCTTGCTCTCAGTTAATGGGAGCTGTATGGATTTTTTATTTCTCTTTTCTCCTAGCAAATGTCAGAACAATCCAGGTTTAGAAACATACTCTCTGACAGCAGAAACAAAGTGCTAACTCAAACCTGATTTAACAGGCCCCCATTTTGAATCTTAAAGGTCTCTAACTAAACCATTAGCCCATGGAGTCACCAATTGAGAGGACAGACCTTGCCTCACAAAGTCAGCCTGTCACTTTGAAGGGGCAGAAGTGGAAAACACAGTACACATCACAGGTATCCCATTTTCACTGCTCCATTCCAAACAAAAGACCATCTAGGGCTGGCACCTTCCTCCAGTCTAAAGACTTGAAGGTGTGCATGGAGGGAGGGGGATTATCCCAGTTCAGCTGCAATGCCTGCAGAGAGATGTGAGGTGTGCTGTGAGGAGGCTGGAGTGGGTACCCAGGGGTGTGATGGCTGCAGGAGCATCTTTTCAGGCAGTTTTCTCTTTAGCTTCCCTGTACATGAAACGGAGCCTGCTGTCCCGGAGGCCAGCTTTAGCTCAGCGGATGAACAGGGAATATCCATCCTAAGAAATCTTCCCCTCTCTCCCTGAAAGCTGCAGTGGCTCCTGGCTATGCTCCGAGGGCACATGGTGTTGAAGATTCAGGCTTTTCTGGCTTTGCTTCTGGAGTGGCAGGCAGGGTTTGGGAGGCTGTGTACTTTTGCTTGATGTTATTTTTCAGGTTCTTTTCATGTGGAAGAGGATGTTCAACCCCACCTGCCCAGCACTGCTCCCTGTGCAGCACGCGTCAGAATTGTATTTTTATAAAAGGGAACAAACAAACAAAACGAATCAACAGATGGAGATTCTCAGAAGAAAAGGGACATACTGCTTATTTATTTAAAGTGCTGCTAAGGTCTACTGGACATTTTCAAGAAGCATTCCACTTAGAACTAGCAGAGGTTTATTTAGCCTGTATTTTCTGTTTGTTTTCAATCATTTCTCATAGCAGAGAACATTTGCCACAAGTGCTCATTCCTAGCATCTTCAATTGTGTATTCCCCAGCTTACCCTGGTTGCTACGGAGACAACTGAGATGCCACAAACAACAGCGAAGCTCTCCTGGTGCTGAAGCAGTGCACCAAGGAGAGAAACATCCCTGTGAAACACGAGATCTTCCAGCACTGTACAGAGGCATGGAAAATGGGTGAGATCTATAGGACATGTAACGTGCTGGACCTTGAGGGTAGTCCACAAAGCATTTCCCCAGAGTTCCTTCCCTGTTGCCAGCTGCTTATCAAGCTGCACGAACCATATTAGTCTAGACTTGTTGCCAAAGAACATTTTCTACCTGGATTTGAATAATGTGAATATATTAATTAAAGTTGATAATGGTTGATAATGATTTCCATCAGCAGTAGAATGTTGCTATATTTATCATTATCTTTGAGATTCTTGTACCTAACCATAATTTATACAGAGAAGACTTGAAGTAACGTGACTTGCCATCTTAAGAACTTTCCTGATAGCATCTTTAAAGTCACAGAACATTGTTTTCTCAGAAACAAATCAAGCTGTCAGCATGTGAAGGAAAGCAAAGCGAGGGAACCAAGACCTCTGAGTTTTGCTTTGAGCAGCTTGCCCTTGAAAAGAGTTGGTCTTGAGACCAGTTACAGCAAAAATATGAGAACAATTTCTCTTTTGTATTTAATATGGGCACTGCTTTGCAGAAATCTGATATGGTCTGCACAGGGAAGTAGGGCTTACAGTAAAGCATATAGGGAGAGGGAGAACAGAAACTCTGTGCCTTGGTCCTTTCTAAAATCTAACAGGAGATACCTGTGAGGCCAGGGAACCACACCCCAGCTTCCCTGGCCTGAATGTTTTGGGGTTGGCAGTCCTAACAGATTCTCCTTGGATTTCAGGAGAGAAACATCTGTCCTCAGGAGCCCTTCAAAATAGGAGCTTTGGCAGCCAGAAGCAATATGAAAAGTCATGCAAAAGTCAGAGAGGATGCAGCAGGAAAAAAGTAGGAAGATGTTTTCTGCAGACCACCTCTTGGCCTGGGAGGGTGGAAAAGGACAGCAATACCCCTCAAGGGAGAAAAGAGGGCATGACTATATCCCAGTAAGGAGGGATCCAAATTCTGACACAGGGGTGGATCACAAGGTTCTGCAATCCAGTGTGGTAGAATTCATGGGATGCCATCATACTGTCTTTCACAGGTCACTGGATATAGACACGTGCCTGAAACATCTGAAAAAATGTATCAAAATCAGCATTTCCTATAAGATAGGAATGTATAAAATAGGAATTAATAAAATATGAATATGAAAAACATTCACTTTCAGCTACTATGGACAGAACTATTTTATTTGCAAAATAAAATAGTAAAAAAACCACCTGGGACCCCTAAAATCTCTGCAAGCTGATGACATAACTGCTCTTGGTTTCAGCAGACCTAGATTCGGAGGGAGAACAAGAGGAATCTTCTCAAATATTTGTTGTTAAGGTAAATCTAAAATGATTGTCTGGCACGATGTTAATTACATTGTACAGTAATCAAAACAGAGACGCTGAGTCTAATGAATCCCTGCTCTCACCTTTGGAACAGATCTGGAGTGTCTTGTTCACCTCCTTATTAGCCCATAAATATTCTAATTAGGAAGCAACTCCAGATGAATAGGATTAGCAATAAGGACATTTTAGACTAGGTACACAAGAGATACTCAAAACTCTCATGTCTTATCTAAGGCTCTCCTGACATTTATAATCATGTAGAAACGCTGAATTTACATAGCTCTGCCTAATTAGACATGGCTGCAATTATGTTTGTGGGCTTCCTTTTTTTCCTGCCCAAGTATAACTTACACTGTCAAAACAGGAAGCAGGAACTGAATAAAAGCTCAGCAAGAAATAAAAGTATTTTCTGCTACGTATTTTTTGCTTGGTTTAATTTGAAATTCATATTTCAGAGCTTTTATTTTCCTTTTTTCTCTAGTTCTCAGGCAAGAGCTGGCTCTTATGGATGCAAGGCCAAATCACTGCTGCTTTAGATGTAAAAATTTACTTTTGTTTAAGATCAGCCCCATCTCAAGAGCAGGTGCTAAAACAGGCCAAATTCTGAAAAAAGGTGATGTGCTCTGCCTGTAGTTGGTGGGTTGCTCCTGCCCAGGATGAGAACAAAAACAAAGAAATTTGTTTCTTTGAGGACTGTAAGCTCCCTGAAATTCATCTTGCCCATGTATTTTGCTGACTGCCCTGTGGTCTTTGCTTTCAGTTCCTCTGCCCAGCCTGAAAGAGCCTGAGTCTGACATTTCTGAAGTAATTCTGTGTTTGCTTTTCTCAGCCTTCAGAAAGATGGTGAGAAGCAGGTAATCCATCAAGCTATATTTTCTGAGCAGCAAATGCTGGCATTATTGGGCAGGGATTTGATAAATGATGTGTACATTATAATAACTGAATTTCAATATATTGTCTTTGATGTCTATAATCACATATAGAGTTCTTTCACCTTAGCTCAGACATAAATCAAAGTAAGTGATATCCACTCAATTCAACATGCTCACCAATTCCCATTTCTAAACTAAACCAGGCATTGGAACAAGCTGCCCAGGGAAGTGGTGGAGTCAGCATCCCTGGAGGTGATCAAAACCCATGTAGCCCAGGCACTTTGGGAAGTGGTTTAATGGGCATGGCAGTGTTAGGTTGACAGTTGGACCTGTTGATCCTAGAGGTCTTTTCCAACCTTAGTGATGCTGTAATCATAAAAACTCACCTTGGCTGGCAGACTTCACCTGCATGGAGCTCCAGCTCCTTCATGGAGATGGCTTCCTTCATGGAGATGGCTATACTATGTATAAACTCTCTGAACTGGGCTATTAGGAAATTCCCAGGGCAAAACAACACAAATCCACTTTATTGACTCCTTAAGGTCTAATTCTCTCTGCTTCTAAATACTTTATTAGAAAACCAGCATCTTATCTGACTCCCATGCCAAGTTTCAAGCTCCATGCAAATGACATCAGCAGAATTACAGTGCAAGGCTTCCTTGTGGCAAAGCTGAGTGGCTACAGGCACAGCAGCACCAAAGAATAGCTTCTTAATAAATAGTGACTCACAAGGAGTGAGAGAACAACCAAAGAAGGGTATTGAAAATCCTCTGTTTACAGCTTCACTGCTTGGAACGTGGGAGAGGTGGAGAAACAACACTTCTGCTTGTGCACGTTTGTAAAGGCCAAAATTAATCAATTAAGAAACCAGGCAGAAAACTGAATAAAGCAGATCAAGCATCATGAGCATATGAGCATGCTCTGATTGTTTAACACACAGCCCAAATCAGTAACATCCACTGAGGTCAGGGTAAACCCAAAACCAGCTGAAACCCAAAGCCTGCAGAAGCCTAACTGCAGCCTTCCAATGAACCTTCCACTGAGGTTCCACAGAGCTAGAAAGAGCTGGCATGTTTCTGAATGCCTGCATGAAGTGCAACAGACTGCTTCTGAAAGGATATAACCAGCATGATTTCTCTGGCTGGGGACATCAGCCTCATACCTGCTTTTTTTATCAAGCTTTCTGATGAGTTGTATCAATCAAGATGGCTGGATCTGAAAGCTTAGGACAACAGCCCAAGGAGTTGAAACAAAATCAATAACCGTACAAACACCACTCCCATCCTCTGCTCTGCTATATTTAAGATCAATCAATATGCATAAATGACTAGTGCCAGGCACATCTGCACTAGTCTAGCACATAATCAACTTTGTCTTGTCTCAGCTTAATATAATTTTCCACCATATTAGCAGTCTTTATGGTATCCTGTCTTTTCAAATAGACATAATTCACAATCACCACAGAGTTCAATTGGATTATTTGAGTTGCACACAGACAGATCTGCTCTTCAGTGACAGGCTCTCTTCACTCCACTGCAGTTGGGATTACAGCCATGTTTAAAGTGCTTGCAAGGAGAGGACATTCGAGGCCGCAGGCAGCTTCTGCCAATACCTCTGGCAGAAAAACCTCTCTCTGTGTGTATAGGTATACTTAACAGACTGGGGAAAGAAATGAACAAACTTATCAAATGCCATGCTGAAGCAGCCATTAAAAATTGCACACACTTTTAATGACTTGGGTGAGGGTTGCTGTTGCATAAATTTATTTAACGTTAATGTCCCTTGTTTGCTGTAAATTTCACACTGTGAAATTACCAGGGCAATTCTAATGGAGCTGAAGCCTCCAGCTGCACTCCATGATAAAGGAGGAAATAATTATGAATTCCTCTGGGAAGCCAAAGAAAGTCAAAGATCTCCTTCAGAACTGCTCCCAGATGAGCTGCTCATCAGCAAGCTCAGGAGGTGCAGAGCTGCTCTCCAGTGCTGGGGGAAGCGGAATGAGCAGGATGCTTGTGCTGACTACTACTCCACCATCAACCGACATTTAATTTGAAAGGATTGAAAGCTGGTGTCTGCAACAACTTCTGCCAAGAAACGTATGAACAGTCAAGACAGAGCATGGCAGTGGTTTTATGTTCCAAGTTAGTATGATACTGTGTAATTTTACATCTAACCACCTAGCGCGAGACATAACCACCAAACACACAGCTCCAAGAGCTCGTGCCTGAAGCTCTGACAGATGGCTGTATCATGAGAGGATGATGAACTACATGGGTTGTTCCATCCAGAATAGCATTTCTCTGTCCCTTTGAATCCAGAGCCTATAGCCTTCCCCAGAGTTCACATTAAGAGTAGAAAAAGGATTAAAAATAGTAACTGAAGAAACACCTTTGTGCCAACATCCTGCAAACACCTCCTCCTCTCTCTGTTTTATCCCCACTTGTCCTCCCTTATACCTTCCTGTTTCTGGAGAGGCAGAAGACTGCAGGACAGATGTTTCTCCTTTCTTTTCACTTCCTCCACATCTTTATGGGCTGGTCTGGTCAATGGTGCTCTCCCAGCAATGGGAGAGCCCACCATAACAGCAAGCAGATGAAGGAGATCCCAGTCCCTGCCTCCTCCCCACCACCATGCTACTTGCCTGGTAGTCAGCATCCTCCCCCTCTGGTCAGCTGTGAATTTAAACACAGTAACGAGTGACCCAGTAATTGGTCAAACTGCACCTCTGAAATGAAAAACCAACTCATTCCTGGGAAGGAAAGCAGAAGAAGGCAAGAAACAACATCACCTAATGGAACAGCCAGGCAGTATTTATTCAGTCGCTCCCCTCGCCCGTCACTCGCAATGAGGTGTAGCAGCCTACTTCAGGCTTGTTTCCCAGGAACAAATAGAATTCTTATTTATAATGCAACAAAGGATAAAGCAGGTTTCCTGATTCTGGTAAGTGACTCTGTGATTATTTCTTCAGTAAAAACCATCATGTCTTTCAGATTATTCTTTCACATTTTATTCTGGTTTGGAACAGATGAGCCTCTCTGCGCTTTGAGTCACTTCGTTTATGTTCTCATTTATAAAACCTGGGGAACCACTGGAGAACACTTCAATGGTACTTAAGGACTTCTGAACAGTGGATTGAACTTTGCAGACTGGACTTGCAGGAGCACATAAGCAACGCTCAGCTACGGAGAGCGTCACCGTTTATCAGGTAATTGCATCCTGTGAGATGATAAGGTGGTGGCGGCGGGCGCCCGGCGTTATCACCACACATCATGACACGGCACTCTCCTTGAATAGCAATCACCCTGCTTTCTGAAGAAGGACTGAACCAACATGCTGCTGGGAAGCCTGTCAGCAAAATGCCCCTACACTGCATCACCATGCTCCTGATGTTGGCTTGCTGTACCAAAGAGGGGTGAAAAATGTTAAATGAGATGCAATCACCTGCTTGGACTTTTGACTTACATTCAAATTTCTCTAACAAAAAAAGTATCACGTTATTTACCCTGTCTCCTTTTAAGGTAGCTGTCACCATCTGATTCAGAAACACCAAACATACTAAGAATGGGATTTTCTGTGTCAAAATGTCCCATTGAAATTCAGACACCTCCTTCTCACAGTCTGTGCAATGCTGTGCAGCAAACAGGGCCTGGACCTCAGTGGAAAAAAATAAAAAAAATCCCCAAACCAATTCTGTGTTTATGTAATGATGTATTTATTTAGGGCAACTCCAAACAGATACAGCTGGTTAGACTTGAAAATAACTGCCTCTGAAAACACAAACAATAATTTATGTAACTTAAAATGAGTTCTTGCAAGACTTTTTTTGGATGTGTTTTCTCCTGAATGCTTCCCTGCACATCTGGTTGTTAGGGATGCAATTTAACCTACCTCATTTCCTATGGACACTGCAAGAAAAGCCCCATGCCTCTGTTCCCCTCTAAACCTGCCCTGGTGCAGCATCTGGGGGCAGCCCATGAATGCAAAATCCATTTCTCCAATCTGTCAGTCAGCCTTTGAAGATGCTAATACTGCAGGCAATGGTCACTCTGAGTTACATTAATAGGCTCTTACTGCGAACAGTGGAATTAGTTTTGAGGAGAACATCTCTAAATACCCTTTTTGCTATGGTAGGATGACAGCAGTGGCAGAGACCATACAGAGAGCTGAAGGGGCCTGAGGATGAAAGCTGGTGGAGAGTATTATGACAGAGTGTTTTTTCATCAGAAGATGCTAAGAGTGAAGCTGCTGACATTTGAAACATCTCCCTTATTTGGAGTTTATTTTCATACTGCAGAAGATCCCCTTTTAAAATAGTTTTAATGCTTTGACAAAAATGGCTCTTTTAACACATTAATCATTTTAGAAAACCAATATCCATGTGACACTTTTGCAGCTATTACAATAAAAATATTGATTTTTCTCTAGATTTTTTTTAAATTGATAATAATGATTTAAAAAAAAACATTGTTTTGTCTTAATCTAGGGGTGGGAAACTGTTGTGGGGCTTCCTGCCTAACCGGGATCATTATGGGTGACCAGCCTTTCAGCATCTGAAGGGGGCCCAAGAGAAAGCTAGAAAGGGACTTTTTGCAAGGGCTTGTACTGAAAGGATGAGCAGCAATGGCTTTAAGCTTGAGGAGGGCAGATTTAGACTGGGTGTGAGGAAGAATTTCTTTACAGTGAGGGTGGTGAGACACTGGAACAGGTTGCCCAGGGAGGTTATGGATTCCCCCTCCCTGGAGGTATTCAAGGCCAGGTTGGATGAGTCCTTGAGCAACCTGGGCTAGTGGAAAGTGTCCCTGCCTATGGCAGAGTGATTAGAACTAGATGATCTTTAAGCTCCCTTCCAGTCTAAACCATTCTATGATTCTATGACCTACATAAAAGCCTCCTACTGCTTCATTTTCTACTCACAGGGGTATAGATGAGAGATTCTCCAGGTCTCCAGTATGGGAGTTCAAAGAAATGCTGCATGGCCAAAGAAGGTACAGGCAAGGCACATAGCCACAGATCTATCCAGCTTTTCCTGATCTTCAAGCTGTTCTACCAGCACCAGCCAAGTTTGCTCAGGGAAGGTCAGTTAGATCCATCTCTATGGGCCATGGTCAGGGCAGTCATTGCTTTGCAATCAGTTGATATTGGTGAAGCCAGGCAGTCATGTGGTGCCTCTCCAGCACAGGCTGATGGAAGTTGCCTCCGCTTCTCCCCACAGGGCTGATCTTCTGATAGTGAGGGCACTGCTAACCCTTCCAGATTTTCTCTTTGTGCTTAAACATCCATTCATGCAAACCACATCTTGCTGCTGATTTACAAGCAAATACTGTTCATTACCTTTTCTGTCAAACATCAGGTTTTCTGATATCAAACATTAAGGGGGTAAAATGCACGCAATTTCCAAATCCAATAACACATTTCCCATCACGCTCCTCTGCATTGCCATGGCCACAAAAAGATGGAATCAGCCAAGATGAAAGCATTTTCAGGGCTGAAGTTTAATGGCTAAAGTAATTGCAGAAACATACACATCTCCAAAACAAACCACTTTCAGAATGAATAATGCGTAAAGCATCCTCTCATCAATACTTCACCTGAATACAAGCTCCCCTGTGAGCAGAACACACACAATGTATTGTGGGGTATTTTAAACACTGTACATCTCTATGGCTTGGGCCAGCTCCACTTTGCTGCAGGCAAACCACAGGGTTTGCAGAGAATTGAAGAGACAAGGAAGCTGCTCCTCTTAAATCTCATAAATTCACCTTTGGAAGGTGAAAACAATACTTCCCAAGTAGGCATTTTCTTTGGCATATGTTTGCTTGGGTGGTATCAAATCCTCCTTTTAGAAAAATCAGATATCTACCAGAAAAGCCACTTCTACTAGAGTCATTTGCTGTTGACTTACAAACCCTGCTTCCCACCCTCAGGCAACAGAAATCAGCCTGGCCAGTTTACCCCTGTTTGAACATCTGCCCAAAACTTTAACCATTAAAACAAGATTCTTCCTCATAAACTGAGATGAATTCCATGTTGGTATGAATGTGAAACTGCAAACTATTTATTTTTCAGAGCATTGTATAAATTAAGACTGGAAAGGCCAACTTATTCAGTGTTTGGATAGTATGAGTCACCACATTTTTATCCAATTAGTTCCCTTTTTAAATTTTAGCCAGCAGATTTGAGGTCACTCAGTATGTGATCTGTTTACTTTAACTGAAAACTACATTTATTTATTTAGAAAGGCATTTGGAAGAGAAAGCATTTTAAGTGGAAAAAAAAAAAAGAATAGCTTGAATAAAACATTGTACTGACACACACTCTACTTAATGAGGATTTCTTACACCAAATCTTCAGAAGTTTTTAAAATGGGATCAACAGAACAACAATGAAAGGAAAATATTTAGCTTTAAAACCGGGAGGTTACCAGGACAAAAGAAAAAAAAAAAAACCCTCACTGCTCTGCTACTGCAAGCTTCTAGACACCTTAATGTGCAATTCTGGGAAAAATAAGACACAGCTCCTTCCCACCTGCACATGGCACCTTGCTGGCCTTATCCTTTGGATAAGCCTCTCTCAACATGCAGTGAACGATGAACACCCCAAATCTTGGCATCCAGCACCGGGGTTGTTTACAGACAGCCTAGTGAAACTTGGAAGTGTCCAACAAGAACAGTTGTTTTCTCCTTCAAAAAGCCACCTTCTGCCACCTTTTGGGGTATTAATTACACAGAATCACACACAGAATTAACC
This sequence comes from Indicator indicator, assembly GCF_027791375.1. NCBI lineage: Eukaryota > Metazoa > Chordata > Aves > Piciformes > Indicatoridae > Indicator > Indicator indicator. The sequence continues at coordinate 11,767,743 of NC_072033.1, read as the reverse complement.
AGGTTGGAAAAGACCTTCAAGACCATTAAGTCCAACCTATCACCCAACACCATCTAATCAACTAAACCGGGGCACTAAGTGCCTCATCCAGTCTGATTTTAAACACTTCTAGGGATGGTGACTACACCACTTCCCTGGCCAGCCCATTCCAATGGCCAATCTCTCTTTCTGTGAAGAATTTCTTCCTAACGTCCAGCCTACGCCTCCCCTGGCACAGCTTGAGTACAGAACTCAAGGAATTGAGCTGGTATTCATGGTGCAGAATAGGAGACTCCCATATTTTTGTCCCTGTGCACACATTTCTGCCTCTTTGGAAGCATCACACCCCCAGCAACTCCATACTTCATGATCCTGATGCTGTTCTGAAGCTGTGGTTAGGTGAACCATAAAGACACCAGATATATCACCATTTTAATTACATTTTACAAAGCACAGACTAGTTTCTCTATTGTTTACACTGATGATTTTCCATGTTAAGAGTACTTTCAGAATAGAAGGCTCTTTAACTGCTCTTCTGACAGTGGCATTCCTTTGCATTTAAGCTGCCTTTTTCTTAAGCTCTGTTAAGAAAAAGTAGCTGCCACAGACTGAAACATCCTCTAAACTCACTTGTGATCTGGCAAACATATTGATGATAATATTTTATCCAGATATGTAGCCAAAGAAACTTATAGGAATGGGTTGAGTTATTTAAAAAAAAAAACAACACCCACATCTAAGTCTAGAAAGAAGAGTTAAAGTCTCTCTTTAAAATGCTAATAACAGACAATGGTCTGTGGATAAGTTAATTAGCGGAGCCAGCTTGTGTTTAATTATTTCACTTGACCCAGTGCAGATTTAGACAGTAATCCCTTTAGAGAGGGGAAGGGGCTGTTGGAAAGTATGTGATGTACCAGAAGAAAAACTTTTAAATCTGCCTGAGCTGAGCAGGTAGTCTTCTATCTAAAATTGGAACGATACACTATTCTTCACTGTGAGACAAGCTCAAATGGAACAGGAAACACAGGGCTGAATGAGAAAGATTATGCTAAGGACCTGGTGAGCATTCCACACCAATACTTAACTTCCCCTCACCCCCTTCTTTATTCAGATGGGATTTTACTATTGAATAATGTATAAGCCAACCCACTGTAGTCAGAGGTGGGATTTCATGAACAACTTGAAACAAGTGCAACCAGACTGCACCAGAACTCTCTGAACATACTAAAGTGTGTGTGAAGAAAGAGAAGGGTCTAGAGACTATTAGTGTATGTGGCATTTTCTTACAGCAGAGGCTATGAAGATTTCCACACTGCAAAAAAGAGCATGGATTAAGTTGGGTATCAGTCCTATTCTTGCTCAGACTCTATAATCGGATCCAATTAAACTCAAAGGTTTGTTTTATCAGAATAGGTCAACCCCAAATCATGTAGCTTTTCAATTTGGTGACATCTCTTCAATAGCTCACCCAAATATGAACAAGAAATCATTACAGTTTAACATGTGAATCACTCCAACCTCTCCCAGAGGCTCCAGCATCTGAATGCTACTGATATGTAAAGCAAGTACCATATCCTGTAACCTGGAGTCCTGCATCCAGCTCTGGAGTCCTCAGCACAGGAAAATCATGGCCCTGTTGGAGTGGGTCCAGAGGAGACCACAAAAATGATCAGAGGGTTGGAACCCCTCTGCTATGAGGACAGGCTGAGAGATTTGGAGTTGTTCTGCCTGGAGAAGAGAAGGTTCCAGGGAAACTTTCTTGTGGCCTTTCAGTACTTAAAAGACCCAATCAGAAAGCTGGAGACAGATGTTTTAGCAGGGTGTTTTACAACAGGACAAGGGGTGATGGCTTTAAACTAAAAGAGGGAGATTTAGACTAGAGAGAAGGATGAGATTTTTTTATTATGAGGGTGGTGAAACATTGCCCCAGGTTGCTCAGAGAGGTGGTAGATGTCCCCTCTCTGAAACCATGCCAGATCAGGTTGGTTGACCAAGCTGCTCTAGTTGAAGATGTCCAGGCTGACCACAGTGAAGTTGGACAGGATGATCTTTAAAGGTTCTTTCCAACTCAAACTACTCTATGATTCTATGAAGCCAAGTATATAAAGAGAGTCTAACCCAACAGTAAATACCTTCACATGCACTGTCTGAGTGGGAGGAAACTCTTTGTTTCAGCAAAGTGTATGACCTATTGCTGGTGGAATCAGCTCCACAGGATGTGTAAACTGGTTGTAGGTTTGCCTTTGTACAGCTGCGGGAGCATCTCCAAAGGGACTCAAACTGAAAACCTTCACAGAACAACTAGACTGACAAAAGCTGCACTACTGCTCTATTTGATTCTCTTTATTAAAATCATAATTTGATTGAGAAAAGAATGTCCTTGGACAGCAGTAAGGCCATGACAAATGCAGGCTACGAGTGGCAGATCACCTTGTCAGGTATTTACTGCAGAGGAGCACTGTGGTGCCCGAGTGGGCTCTCCATCAGCTCTTCTGACAGCTCCATTTCACTGGGGCACAGTGATTGTCAGCTTCATCAGGAAAGATGAAGCCTGCTCAGCAACAGTCTGCAACTCTGAAACCAACTTCTCAAGAGGACTGGCATGGCCACAAAATCCCTCACAAAGAGCTCTGACACTCTCCTCCTTCAAAGGGCAAGAGGAATGGCAAAGATACAGAATGTCCCAGTCATGAATACAGTGCTTTGACAATGCCAACAGCAAGACAAAGAATTACTGAAGACAAGTTCAAAACAAGCATTAAAAAACTGGTAGGACTTGCTTAAGCTGGCAACAGGTTGGCCATCATTTTCTGAATCCCAAAGGGTTTGTGTTGCATAGACTGAAATAACAGGAAGAGCATCATAAGTTTTCATGGAAACTATCAGGCTGAGCAGCTTGCTTAACCAAACAGGCTCTACGGTACCATGTTTTTCCAGAGCATGCAAAGTGCTCCTTCCCCAAAAAGCAGAGGTGTCAAGAATTAAATATTACACATCTATCTGTCAAGGATTAGCAATACAGGTGGCCATAAAATGTGCTCTGCCTGTCCAGACAGCATTATTAAGTACACATTTGCTGTGTTGTCTTCCTTCCTTCATTAGTGTTTCTCTTTGCTTGTCTATGTTATTTAGTTCCTAAGCCCCCCAGTGATGACAGGGCCATTAGTGTCTAAGCAGAAAGAGGATAATGAGTGACTGCACGTGGATCAAACCACAGCTAGGCTGAGCTTACGCAAACTCACATTCAAACTGTGCCAACAGATCACCACAATTTGTATAATCAGTTGGTCTCCAGCCTTTTAAGTCTGAGTCCTGATCATCCTGGTAATGAAATTTTTTTTGGGGATGGAATTACCATGGATATTTTCCTATCTTCTCAGTGGACAGGTTCCAACCTATTTACCAGTTTTGGGAAAGCTCTTTCGTTCTTTAAAAGTTTCTCCTGTCATCTCCAAATACTCTTTTTACTTTTTCTTTTTCTTTTCCAGTAAAACACGTACATTTGCCATTGTCTTCCAAAGCCCATGGCTCAGAGTCCTTCCTCTATCAGTCTCACTGTTGTATCTAGCCATCAGATTTTTACCAAGGAAAAATAATTAAAAAACCCTTCCATATACATGAGCTCTAAAACCTCATACTTAATAAGTTGCATCGCTCAGGCAGAAGACCAAAAGGTACAGATGATCTAGAAACACCTACCACAAAGACATGCAGCCACTGCTAACTGAGAAATGAAAACAGGGAGAAATATTCTTTCCAGGCTTCAAAACCACTGACATAATTCCTTTCTTAAATAAAACAAGTGGCATTATTTCTGTCAGGTAGCTTTGCTCACATCTTTCCCATCCTGCAATCTTACTGAAGAATCCATTAAGCAGTGCTGGACCAACAGCACTCAGAGCAGATTCAAGCGCTCCCTATCTGCTAAGTGCTGGTATCTCAAATTACTACAACTAGCTTTCCATTGGGCACTAAATGGGGTTAATAAAATGAACCTTCTTCACTGACGAGTGGTAGGGCTTCTCAGCATAATTTGCTGAAAAAGGTCATTCTTGTCTGTAACAAGAAAATGAAATGCTGGAATGATGGAGCAAGCTCAGATCAGTCCCACGTACAATGCAGAAACATAAACCAGAATCAAGCATAAATCTACTGGCTAAATTCAGCTTATGGTTAATCAGCTCTTCCTTTGACAGGATATGCTGCTGTGGAAATGGGATAATTTTATAATGGCATAATTTAACCAGTTTTATCTTTAAGTAAATGATTTCAGGCATATTAATATATAAAGCTTCAATATTTACATTTTTGTTACATGGACCTGAAAAATTACAAGCTATCAGGGATAACCCAGCATTTAGTGATAAGTGACATTTATAGAGTGGTTTTCATCCTCTAGAATGACTTTGTGCTCCACAAATCCCCAGGATGGTGTGTGGCAGCTGGGCAGACAGTGAGGGCAGAGCATTGCAGAGTGCCAGGGCTGGTGAGAATTGCTTCTCAAGAGCAAAGGAAACATTAAGGCCATGGTTAGAAGGGACAAGTACAACACAGAATCTGACCTGCTGCACAGAGGATGCTTTAGTAGTTCACCTGCTTAGCTATGTTAAGACTCCAGTAGTTTATGTCTGGTGTAAAGACATGTTCCACAAAGACTTCAAATCATTACCTGAATGCTGGGGGAAGTGGAAAAAGCCACTTACCCTTGGAAGTCTGTTACAGTCCTTCATCATCTCAGTCACTGGAGAATACTTTGGGAGCCTGCAAGTCTGGAAGCTAAATAGAGTGGCTTGTGGTCCAAATTCACAGAAATGGATGTGCCCCACTGGTAAAATTACCAATCTCCCCCTCGTTTTCTCCTGTGAGTTCAGCTGTGGATGCATTTTCTGCATGTTCTAATGCTGCCATACAGGAACTTTACCCTTAAAAACAAGATCCTGGTGGCTCAGCAGAAGCTAACAACCTTGTTTTAGTTCTCCTCCAGAAAATATAACGGACAGAACATGAAAATCAGAATCTCTCTCACTTTAAAGAACTCGTGTAATAGATACAAATAGCAAACAGTGCATGCTGGATTGTGTCTGTCAGAAGGTGACATCCCCCCCCTATCAATTTTGCATTGGTTCTCTCTGTTCCTTGGAGATGGCTAATTTGAGTGAGGAAAATGGGAAACAGAAACTCTAAGGACACAGTCAAGCCATTTAGATGTCATTTCCCTTGTTCTTTGTATTTTGTCAGTACCCATACACAAGTGATAATCTGCACAGACTCACTCATCTATCACTCTGACCATGTAGAGAGCCTTCAGCCTCATGCTGCAGCAGATGTTCCTCCAGCCCTTCTAGGAGGAGGCACAGCTTTGCAGAACATCACATTGATATGCAGTGAGGGGAAATGATTAACACAGGCGATGATAATTTAGAACAGATTAAATTCCCTTTGTTATATATTCCTGGGCTAGAAAAAGGATTGAAAGCTGCTGGACCCCCCTGTCAGTGGAAAGTTTCCCGGTACAGAAAGCAAGGCTCAGCCTGTGTTCCCAGTTGGCCATACTTAAGAGTATTGGCTGGCTGGAAGAGACAAGTCCAGATTAAACCCACTGTATTTGGGCAAGCTCAGCCTAGTGGACTGCTCCCTATGGGACTGCTTCACAGAGGCTGAATTACAGCAGTCTCACTGGCTAAAGTAATTCCCATTACCAATATGACGTCTTGTTTATTCCTGGCCAATATGTGAAATGCAACAAAGAGGTTTTGAAAAGCTACTGCACTGACCTAGAGATAAATGTGCCCGGAATAGTTGCTACATATGGTGAAAACCAATCCCTGCTTAGCTTTTGGAGGAGCAAAGGTGCTGTTAATATTCTTTTTACACAAGATTTCAATTTCTGCTCTATCAGAAACGTCTAGTTGCACCAAAACCAGAGTATTGGAAAAGAAATCAACTGTCTCTGCTAATAAGAAGAACTTTTCCTCTTCCCCACAAAAATCCTGCCATTTCATTCATAAATAAAATAAGCCACTAACTCAGTTGTTGGCAGGCTCTCCCTTTTATCTTTCACTCACTTGAGAAAGACTAGCAACATCATGTTTTTGGAAAGCCAAGTGTAGCAATCATAGAATCGGATTTCATGTATTTTTAAAAACTCTTGCAGCAGCAGAGCTACAATCCCTTTAAAAAGAAATAGAAACACAGAGAAATTCGGAAGAAGCAACTTGGATTCCTGACTTTCTTCATTTCTTCAACACCAGCTGAATGTGCTGGAAAGGGACTCCTTTCTGAAGGGGATCTCAAAAAGTCAGCAACATTACACTACAAGCACTGCAGAGCCAAAATACTTATTACCTCAAATAAGCCTGGACGACATTTGAGATGTCTCGACATTTATTGGCCTGCCAGCAGAGTGTGGGATCAACCAGCTCCTTTTCTCTCTTTTTTTCCCCACTTCCTGCTTCCTCAAAGTCCATGCTCATAAAATATTTAGGAGAAGCTCTTCGCAGGATGATATTGCCTATACTATAGCTCCAGTGCAGGTTTACTGTGCTACTGAGACAGATATTCTGCCAACAGAGAAATCAAAAGAGCTGATGAGGTTGAATTACGGCACCAGGTGCTCTGTGTCAGACTGACAGTCTGGGCTCCATCCCAGCCTGGGACACCAGCATGAGCAGCAGTGGACAAAATGAGCTCAGACACAGAACTGATCTGGTCCCTTTCGCATGGGTATAAGGAGAAATGTTACTTTTCAGAATGGAAAATAGCGGTATGAAAGTTCTGTCTGATTCTAAGCCCCAGCTGGCGACAGCTGACCCTTTTTTACCTCTTGTTACCTTCTCCCCAGTGGAAAAAAGAAAGAGCAATGAAATCTGGAATTCAGACTGCTAAATTAAGCTATCAGTTGGGCAGCATCTCCTCGGAGCACCACCCATTTCTGTAGCAGCCTGCTGCAAGTTAAATTGGCTACCATGGTCCCCTCCTACCCTCTGAACTTTATTACAGCCTGTCCATCTCATGTGTTCATCATAGCCTCCTCTATTAATCCACACATTTTGTGCTCCCACCACTAAGTGATCTTTTTGTCCCAGTTTCATTAAATGAGTTAGAGATTTCCTACGTTTCCCTGACGTTTTCCTGTATTAGGGCAAGCATCTGCTTTTAACCTTTCCATCTATGCCTGGCTGTTTGAATGCACCTTTGAATCTCTGGTGCACTCTAAATCCCTATCATTTTCTCTATTGGTTCAAGGGATAGACGTTCCTTTGTTCCACCTTTGGCATTTCTCACCCTTAGGTATCCAGGAGTTTAATTCAGGCTGTTGCTAAACTGTCCTCCTTTAATAATTTTTATGAAGTGCAGTCCAATTATCTTTATCTTCCTTGGGGATCCATTCAATTAAGTGCAGTTGTAATGAGTGAATGGACACAGAGCCTTGTAACCATATTTACATCCAGATTAATGGGAACCAGGTAAGATAACTTTAAAGCCATCAATATTTTAATACCTTAGCTTTTCATTTTGCTATCTTCAGTGTCAGACACATTTAGAGAGACCAAGCACAATCTGAGAGGCTGTGTTTTTAATTTCCTCCTTGGTTTGTGAAAACGAGAGTTTAGAAACAGCAAACTACAGGAATCTGTCTTACAATAGGTTTCTTGGAGGTTAACTAAAACAATTCTCATGACACACAACAAGCTGAAACACTTTGTCCTGTTTCTTGGATAGTTCAGCAATGGAAGGTAATGTAAGAAACCAGTAAAGAACCACTATTAAGTGAAGATGCTGAGAATATTGGGAAGTTTTATTTAATGAGCATGCAACGGAAATGCTGAGCTAGAAAATACCAGTTCTGAAGTGACTTTTCTCCCCTCTGAAATACAAATGCTGGATCTGGAACATGGACCTGTCTCTCAGATACAGAATAGCTTTGACAGTTATTTTCACACCTGCTGTGAGGCACCTTTGCATTGCAGGGACAAGGTAGAAGGGTCCAGTGGAGACTGAAAGCCTGGTTCTGTTTCAACACAGCTTAACATAATAGTGTTATAGGCACTGATAAACGTGTCAATAAGCATTTGGAGAAATAACTGGTATCCAGGGAATTTATCTTGGTTGTAGTAGTTTCAGCTGAATAGGTCAGATTTGTTAACATTTTAATTTACACAAATCTGCATTCCAAATACTGCTCTTCGAATCCTTTTCCTAACAAGGAAATGTCAGCAGCAAGACCAAATTTACTCCTCTAATAGCTTTCGCAAGATTTCAGGAAAAACAAACAAAAACAAAAACTCAGTCTGTGGTACAGCTATGGGACTGCTTAAACACATTTTTCAATTCAGACCTAATACAATTTTATGTTAATAAGCTGGAAACTTTTGCCAATTCCAGAACTAATCCTGAAACGCAGTAGAAAGCGCTGGGAATAAGCATGTCCCATAGCTTCAGGGCAGCCCCAGGATTGTGCCCAGAGCTGGTTGTTCTGCCTCAATCCAAGTGTCCCTTGCCCAACCTGGTACTCAGCTTGGGACACTCAACACTGTTATTTCCATACACAATGTGCCAGATTGCCTTGACTTCCCAGATCTAGTGCAACAGGGGAACTAACATAAAACATTCAGTTTCCCTGCAAGTTTTTCAAATACTTCAGATGCAATGAGATAAATGTGAAAAGAGACAACTGTTCTGCCTTATCCTTTCCCCCTAATTATCACCTGCCTCTTTTCTCAGCTGATTTGCTGTGATTAAAACCTCCCTCCCACCAAGACATCCCAATCTATGCCTTTGAAATTAATACAGACCAATGACCTTTCGTTACCCGTAAAGCCCTACATTAAAACGCTGGCCTCTACTGATGTCAAGGGGGCCAATAACAGTTCTGTCATTTCCATAAAATCAGCATTTTCCTGCCAGAATTCAGATTTCTCCTCTGAGTACCTTGCCACCCTTCCCCCAAGGGCTGCCAGCAATCTCTACAGCACTTGTTTCTTCTCTTCGACTGCAAGCACGCTGCAGGCTCCAGCACTGCTCAGGATGATCTACCTACTTAAGATTCAGCTAACTTTCTGGTTCTCTCAATAAAAAGAGCATGAAAAGGTCAAATCTGCCCTGGGTTGTGCTTGCAATGTTTGCCATGTCATGTGGGAAAGAACAGGCTCTGGTGCTCCTGCTGCTCTCCCAGCTCTGCTTCTTGTCTTCACATCTGGATAGCTCTGCACACCCGACCTTCTCCTTGGAAAGCTCTTTCATGCAGTGTCTACCCCTGGGTCAGCTCACCCTGAAACGGTGCCTTAGGCAAGCCCCAAATCTGTGCCATTCCCACTCAGCAGCCCCTGTCCCCGTGCTGGTCCCACTGGCTGCCCTAGGGCACCCCGCTTGCTGCTGAGCTGCTGCTGATGCTTTTATCTGCTCTCAGCAGCAGCTCTGCAGCTGCATTTGGGATTCCTCCCAAAGCCATGGTGTAGCTCTGAAGCAAAAAAATTAGCCCCAGACGTGACTGCAATGGGCACAAACCCCAGCAGAGTAATTCCCATTGGCCAGCACTCAGCAGAGTGCTCTGCAGTGGGGCCAAGAATCTGCCTCTGGAGCTGATGTGCAAGGGAAAAAAGTCTCTGAGGTGCTGGAGGCTTTCACCCCTCTGAGTTTGGTTTCCCAGCCAGAAAACCCATGCACCAGCTCACATGCGGGGCCGCCGGCTCACTCTGTTCCTTCCATTGGTCACAAGGGAGAACAAGAGAGAAAGAAGAACAAAACCAGTTTCTAGTGCCTTCCCTCATAAATACAGCTCTCTGGGCTCCCTCAAAGAGGATTTCACTGGACTTGCTGACTCTGGGGACCGCCTGAACTTAAACATCTGAGCCTAGGACTGTATAAGTCCTTACTTTCATGTTTGCTGCACTGCCACGCTATCTGCAGCTGCTTGCTCAATGAACAAATGATCCCATCATTTAGTTGATCAAGACTCCTCAGTGCATTGCACAGGTGACACTCCAAAAAACTGCACAGCCCAATGGGGAAAAGCCCCAGAACTTAAGTTCTCCCTCACCCCTCACCCCCATTGACCGCTGCCCCCTTCTTTCCCAGTTGCTCCACCCCACCACTGATGCTACATCGATTTTTGTTCATTGTGTGAGGTATAAATGCTTTGTCTTTGAGCTCTACTCACAACTAGGGAAGGCAGAGACCTGAGAATCATACCATATAGCTTACACAGGCATAGTATGCTTTTGTCAGTAGAAATGAAATTTCTTCTGTATTTAGAAAAGCTGTAAAATGCCAAGAAGGAGAGGCATTAAAGGCTGTGCCTCATATAAATCCAAAATCACTGGAAGACATTTTCCTAGCTTGGAAACAACACATCATGAAACATGCAAAGTGTGTTAAGTATAGGCTGTGTAACTGCTTCCAAAGATAACATGCAAAGAACTAAGCAAGACAGGTCCAGAAAGGGCTATAGAAGTCTGGCACTATATTTGTCCCTCAACAGAAGGGGGACAAATGCCAATTTATTCATTCCTCTGCTCCTTCTGGAGTACTTTCTACATCTTTGACTTGCACAAATTTATGCAAGGAAAATATCAGCTTCATGAGTTTGAAGATTCTCCCAGGCTTTCATCGACTGATACGGATTAAGACGAAAATATCACATCAAAGCCATGATGCCCCTCGCTTGCTGCTGAAGCTCAGACCGCAATCTCCATGCTGCAGCCCAAACTTTTAGAAGCTCAGTATTCAAGACAGGGTTTGGGCTTGGCAAGCCAGCAGCCCTCAACAATGGGGATGCTGGTATGTGGCTTCTAAACTCACCTCTCTGTCAAGCCCAGCAGCCACAGTGACGATGTCTCCCGTCTCGCTGTTTATAGTGAACATGTTCTGCGATGGGCTCTGTGGGGTCTGCGTCACGATCCTGTACCTCACCATCCCGTTGGCTGTGGTACTGTCGTCTGCATCATTTGCTGTCACTGTCATCACGTAGGTACCTTGGAACAAAAGAAGATGAACTATCAGGACCACCTCATTGCAGAGCAGATTGCAGTCCTATTGACTCGGGGTCATGAATTTTACTCAGAACTGCTCTGGAGCAGACATCCCATTTCAATCCAGACAGCTAGGCAAGAAGAGGATTATGAAAACAGCAACACTGCTGAGACTAGATGATCTGTAAGCATACTGATTACACATGACTGCTATACAGTGAGAAGTCATATGAGGATATCTATGATTAACTTCTAATTCTTTCAGTGATTGTAAGTTTTAGGGCAGCATTTTTTGTCCTGCAATTTTATGTAGACTCTCACAGGATGTTTTTTTCCCATCCAGTCACTGCATTCACACATACTCAAAAGTAGAGTTTAATAGTGGCGAGTCCATCAGACTTCTCAGCAGTTTCAGAAGGCCCCCATCAATGTGCTCATGCTCAATGCAGGAAGCAACTGCCTGTTGCTCCAGTTCTTGGAGAAATGTCTACCTTTCTGGCCTCTTCTAGAGAAAAAAACAGATTTCTGCCAAGCAAATGGAACAGCTGCTGCCCAGCAGGACAGAAAATCAATGATTTGGTATGTGTGGCCAGCAATGTATTGAATTGTTGGTTTGTTTCTTGCTAATCATCAGTGTCTTCATTTGCCTTGCAAAAAACAATCCCCACTTTCTAGATACTGTTGTGAGTGCACTGATGCACTGACAGGCTCATTATCACTGGAGTTTGGCAGCAGGGTGTTCTGCTAAAGTGGGAAATTATCATTATGAGGGTAAAAGATGTTACTTGATTGGATGGACTCCTGCAGCTGCATGGTCCTATGACCCCCCAGAGCTCATAGGACCCAGCTTTATGCTTGTTATATTGGTAGGAGGGGATGACTAAAAGGGCAGGCACATACTGCTTACAAAAAGCAATCTGCAACAGTGGATGAATCTAATGATATGAGACCTGAAAGGCAGAGAGAGATATAACCTCGTTTATTGACCATCAAAACCCAACAGCATCAATAGAAAGATGGAAGGTACTGCCTGAACACTGCTTGTTCAGGAACTCCAAGCAGGATGAACCAACTCATGAGCCTGCTGTGCTGGAGGAGATGTAAAGTGCTCCTGCCAAGAACCAGAGGTTATTCAAGATGGAATGATGTGTTGTTTCACAAAAAGAGCTGAGTTTGTTCTGCCTATTTGGTTAGATGTGAGCCACTGACAAACTTGAGGACTTGTAGCTGCATGAGCACTGCATTGCATCTCATCTAATAAGCCCAGATGCCCACCTTCACCTAAAAGCTACCAAGCTCCCAGTTCTGAGAAAGTAGAGAGCTGGAGAGCTGCATTTCTTTGCAAAGGAGTTCAGAAACATACCCCACACTCTAAGTGAGCAGATCTACCAACTCAAGTTTTGTACCACAGCCAAGTGTCCTTAAGCCACTCAGCACATAGGCAATCCCCCCAGTATCACCCCCTACATTTCCCAGTATTAGCAGGAAGTGGTCTCATAAGTTTGTATTTCTGCACTGAGGAAAGTGCTTTGCTGATCTCTTTCCATCTGGCTCAATCAGGCTCTTTTTGTTCTCTGTGGTGATACATATCCCTCTGAGTTTTCTTAGCTCAATAAGAATTATAGATTAAAAAATAAATGAATGTGTAAAGCAAATTCTAATGATGAACACATTCCTATCTTTCTGCAGTAATCTTGGTTCACATTTGTGAAATGAAAACAAACTATTCAACAACTTTAACATTTTTCTGATCAATAAACTTCAGGAGAGGGAAGGCAACACAGAATTGAAACAAGGCTGTGCAAGCAATGAATCTTCTCCTTTCTCTCAAAGCGCTCTTTTGCAGAAGCAGTTATGATGAGACAAGTGATACAAAAAAAGAAGCCAGCCCTTAGACAAGTACAGGGAAAATTTAAAGAGGAAATGTGCTGAATGAGATGTTTGGTTTGGAATTTATGTTATCTTAATACATTCTGTACTGAAAATATCTCTGAACAGAATGTCAGAACCTAGGGCTAATGAAAACAGAAGTGGAAGAGGAAAACAGAATCTATTTTAGGACATGTGTGGTCTTCAGATGTATTCCAAAAAAACAGGTGGGATTCACATCATTGACTTCTAGTGCAAGACACAACTCAGAAAGGAAAGTTATTGGGGGTTCTGATGAGAGCACCCCACAGTTCTAGCCCCTCCTCACCTGTGATCTCAGACTGCACTGCGGTTTCTAAAATAAGCCAGGACCCGTGGGAGATGGTGGCTTCCCAACTGGAACAAGAACCCAACCACTGGATGCTAGGGTGGACATGGGGTGAGTTGATAGCAGCTATACTGTGGATAAGAGTATATAGTAGGTTTCTTTTCCTGACCTTTTGCTTCTTTCCTGCAGTGCAGCATTGGACTGAGCACATCTGCTCTAGAAAAGAGGACTACTTCAACAGCGTTTGACCTACATCCCCATAAAGGGAGATGGAACTGGACTAATGCCTCTGAAGTCATGAACTGAGCACCAGGGAGCTGTATTTCAAGAGGCAATCTGCTCCCTATCTCATATCTTTAATTTTGATTATGAAACCCAACCACAGAGAAAATAAAGAGAGGAACCTGGCATTAATTACTAACTTGTAACTTAATAAAGCATTCTCTGCAGAGGGCCCTGCGTGGCTGCAGCATTGCAGCACATGATGGAATTGCAGCAGCTGCTTCCTTCCCTGGCTCTCCGCTGCTCCCTGGGGCTGCTCGTCTGACCACAGTCTGCTGTAAACCAGCTGCAAATTACTTCCTCCTCTCTGCAGTCTGGACAGTGGTTGATATGTCTGCTCCTGTTCCTATGCACACACATTCCCTGCCTCGCAGTGCTGACCCAAGAATAAGAGTGTGATGGCATCTCCTGTTGCCTGTGCTGAGGGTATCACTCCTGAGGACCACTCCCAGGGGACCAGCTGGTGCAACCTACATCACCGTTTACATTCCGTTCAGTTTTCTGTATATTTAGTCTGTCTTTAAGCAAGATCTATGCTGTAGATACCTGTGAGCTGCAGTGAATGACATAAGCATATATCTGTGCACAAGAGTATTCAATAGAGCAATGCAGATATATACTGCTACTGTGTCTAACATCTTCTGGGTGCTGTATAAAGTATTCCACAATCCTAAGATGGTTGGTGATGATTTACCTGCCATAAAAGCAAATAATGTCATATTTCTATGTCCTATGCATGAGGATATATCTTCATGTGCTTTATATTAGAAGAAAGGAAATACATCCCCATATCCAGCCCCCAATACTACACAAAGTAGGCAAATGTACAATGGCAGATGGCACAGTTCTTACACGCTGGAGGATTGGGGCTGGTATTGTTAGGGCTTAAGTGAAAAAGTACAGACTGTCCACTCTGGGCTGCAGGATGTGGCTGTGTGTTTTGTGGAAATCAAAGTATTAACCACATCTTTCAATCCCTATATTCTACACAAACACAGACTGAAAACACTTACTACAGACCAGAAACACTGGGCAAATTCCTCCAAGGCACACCCAAGACCCCCACACTGCGCTCTGCTACTTTTAGGTCAGACCCTGACAGCGGTGATGGAGCTACCAGAGAGATGTATAAATGGGACAAGAGGGACTTTATGCTTTCAGTGTGTGAGGGAAGCATTGGCTTTGTTTTTCTGCTCTGAAGGGCATGCTGAAGCCCACTGATAGCATTAAATGAATGCACGAAGTGCTGAAACTCCGGAATTTGCCCCGGTCTGCACAGTGCATCACCTAACGAATGCTCAGTCCAGATGGTGATGGATGTAACTGTATTAAACTACACACCTGGCCTACCAACTCAGGTAGATAACCTGTTGAAAGAAAAATATTTTTCATCAAATAAGGCACATGGTATGTGTAATAAAATACCTAACCTAGTACATCATGTCAATATTAAATCAAATTTGTTGCATGTTGAACAGCTCTTCTGAGAAGCAGATTGAATTATCATGCACAGCTAGTGATGACAAGATTACTGTGCATTAGCTTTCATTAACTAATGTGCCAGGTTCATAAATCACCTGAGTTAAAATTAATATATGGCATGATGAAGGAGATCTATCAATAAAAGGCAGGAACCCAAGAATCTGCAACTTCACAATCAATTCCTTTTGATTTCCCAGAGACTAGGATCTCCTAGATGTTTTGTCAAACAAAGTATTTTTGTTTCAATCTCACAATGGACAAGACACATGAGAGGGATGCTTGAAAGCACCCCCTATGGAAAATATTCCCATTAGATTAATTAAAGTTTCTACAGGATAGGCTAAATAGTATCTTGCAGAACCTGGAAAGAAGGAAGCAAAGTGAGATAACTTTTACTTGTATATACAGTTTTGTTTATCAGTTTTAAAATGAATTGCATCTGCTTGTAAAAGACTGTAAAAAGATTATGTTAGGCTCACTGTATCTCATCTGATCTCTACATGTTAAGCAAAAAAAAGCAGCGAAACAAGAGAGATAGCTGCCCTCTGTATGTTTAGGCAGATAAGCACATAGTTGTAAATAAATGTCCCCCCCTAATCACTCTGGAATCTAAGAATCAGCTCAATTCTTTCTGGCCCAGGCAGGCCCAGAACATGCCAAGGACTGCTAATTCACATCACATTGTCTGCAATCTCTGCTCTCCCATCTATGCAACTTCATTTCTCTGTAAAGACTCAGCTTCCACAGATTTAAGGTGTACAAACAATAACTTAGCACAGCTGTGGTGCTCCCAAAGTCTTTGTAACAATCGCTTTATAATTACCATTTTTCTATGCTGGTTTGATATCCATCAGTTAGATTTAATGCATGTTAAAAGAAAGAGCTAATGGGCACTTATCTGGAATACAAAATAAAAAAAAGATAAAAACCCCTTTCACTTTGCCCTTTACAACACATCACAAAAAAAATACTCAATCCTCTCTGTCTGCTCCTGTAATATAAACACAAAAAGATAAAAATTCATCCAGGTTTTACTGATAAGGCTGATTCTCCCTTCAGCTCTATCTTACAGTTTATGTTTTTTAATGGCTGGTAAATGGTTGTGGAATCATTAAAGGTTGGTTAACCTTCTCAGTCTAATTTTGACCTACAAGATACTTAATTTAATCATTCCCCCATAGAAAAGGATTGAATCATTATGTGCAGACATGTGGTGATGGCCATATTACATTAGATCTTCATTAACCCACGTTAATAATGGCTTTGTACTAATGGAAACCTCCCTATCCTCCTAATTCTTTTCCCCCAAATTGGAAACCTCACTTAATGAATACTCTGCATCTGATGCTAGACAGGGAGAAGACAATAAACAATGGAAAGATTAAATACTGAAAAGCAGTGTAAAATTTACAACATGTCCTTAAAATAAAATTTTCTGTTCAGAAGAGGTTCCTGGCAGTAGTTTTGCTCCCCACAGAGGATGGGAGTCTCATGCCCCTACTCAAACAGGAACACCTCATCCTGCAGTGTGATTTCATTCCTTGCAACAAGGTCTAGGGAACAGAAAGACAGTGCACTAGGAAAGAAAATATGTCAAAAGCAAGTTGCAAAGAGATATATGATGGGATCCTGAACAACTCTTCAGAGTACAACTATACACATAATTACTTGTATACAGCTTCCCTATGTAAAATATGCTCTTTCTTACCACAAACACACTAAAGTGTATGGACTACTTGTGTTTTTAATTGATCAATAAAACTAACCAGATCCTTCTGCTCTGAACATGGGGGTGATGTGAGAAGAGGGGAGGGAGAGGTTTGGCCCCAGGTCCATAGGTCACAACGTTGCTGAGCCATGCCAAATTAGCTTTAGTTGCCTTACCTGACCACTGGCAGCCTAAGCAGCACAGCACAGAGCTCCTCATGAGTGAATTCACCTTACCAGCAAGTAAAAATTTGAGAATGATATTTGGAGAATTTCTGTGGCATTAGAGACTAAACCATCTCAGGCAACAAACTTTGTATCCTCAGGCTGAAAAAACAAACTGTATTCAGTAGGTGATTTGAAGCACTTCCATGTACATCCTGGCTGTAAGGGTTTCAAATGAAAAATGAGGAGCTGACTCACCAAAGGAGTTGAGTGCAGTTATATAGGGACACAGGAACATGTGCAAGGCATCAAGATGACAGAAGTACCTGAAACTACGGCAGATGTAATAAATTGCCAATATACTTCAATTAAACTGCATCTAGAGAGAAAACTGAACAGAAACAGTATTTTCCACCTAAAATGATATTCCTTCAGTCATAACTGATAGCTACTGTCATTCTCTTTCACCATTATTTTTGTAATCATTGGCAAATTCTGACCTTTCAAGCAGCTAACCTAATTCATAAAGGATGCCACTTCCCAATTAGCGGAGACAGCAGATTCTCAGCATCAAACAAGGCAAGAGCCAACCTAATGAGAATAAAAAGAGCAAGCAGGTCTGGAGAGATGACTGAGTGAGTCAGAGGCTGCTGTCACCCAGCACTGAAATAATACCTTCTTATTGTTAAAAATTAAATAAATACCTCCAGAGAGAAATGAATAGATGCTCTGACTGCACCACACACCTGGGGCTGGCCAGATTTGAAGGTGACTCCTGTCCAGCAGCCTGCATCCTACAGACCCTGCGTCACGCAGAGAAATAACAGAAGTCAAACTTCTAGATGGGTAAAAGCACATCCAGCCTCTGAGCAAATAGTTTTGACTCCATGTATCAATGAGCTTCAGCTTGGCTGAGTTCCTGCAGATGAATCCTCTTGATTCCTACAGGCTGATTCAAAACATGGAGAAAGTGTGACTTAGGCCAAGGGACCCTGAACACCTTCACAGAGTTCTGCTTCAAACTATGTCCAGGCTTCGTGCTTAATTGAAAGCATATGCAACTACTGAAATCATCCAGACCTGGCTGCACAAAACTTAAGACTTAACACATCTTCTACAAGGCTTGAATCCAGTCCTTGAAGTTTGTGAATATAATATGAAATAATGCAATATAATACAAATACTGTAATATAGATAATACTCTGTTATTTGTCACTGCTGGTGACAAGGAGGCAGAGTGCACTATTGCAGCGCTGTAACTCCCCTCTAGAGTGGTCTCAGAATATGATTTCCACATTTTATTTTTGTGTCAACTTGGCCTTTTTTTCTAGATGGAAAAAACATCAGTCTGGGGATTTGCATTTATTTCTCACCTACAGTCCTATAATTCACTTCCTTGCTCTTGGGACTGGATGTTTCAGAAAAGGAAATTAAGAGGACAGATTTCATAACCACTCACCTCGAAACAAAATGGAAAGCACTACCAGATGTGTCTGCAGAAAAACAATTTCTTATCTTAAAATTGTGCTCGGCTGAGCAAAAGAACTTGAAAAGAATATTGTGTATCCTAAGTCTGTGTGCAATGTGTGAGAGAATAGAGTTGGGTTGGACAAAGTCATTTTTAACAGCATATAAAGCACAAGCATAAGAGCAGCAGAAGATGGCATGGCGTCGATGCATAGCTTTAGGCATATGATGAACCCAGAAGTAAATGCACCCAGCCTGTGGAGAGCTCTGTGATGACTGGAACAGTCTGTTGAGACCTAGTCTGGCTCCTGAAGATTTGACCTTTACGTGATCTCTCTGAGATACAGGACATTGGCACGATTTCTCGCTTCCAGTGCTACCAGCAGGAACATGCACCAGGCACACAGCCAGGCCACCCTGGGCCATGTCACCATCAGTAGCAGTCAGGTCCAGGAATCTGCTCAGGTGCTTCGCTGAATTAGGATCTTCCTAAATAAAGAATACTAAAACTAATACACCTCCAGGCTGGTAAAAGAATATTGAAGGTTGTAATCACGAGCAGCACTACAGAGTTTTTGGGATGAGTTGTAATGGAAGAAAGGAGTTTTCACTCAGTGTCCTAGGAATTTTTAAAAATGAAGTGTCTTCTCTTCAGATCTCAGGCGCTGCTGCTTTCTTTTCTTCCCTGGCCACCCAGCAACACTGCTCCTTCACTGACAGAACAACCTGCAGGACACCAGCCATCTCTTTATGAATGGTACTGTCAGGTTGGAGAAGAACAACAAGCCAGAATCCAAACTCTCCCAATGAATATATATACAAATGCAACTATATGCCTTAAAAGATTAATTTCAGAAGCCTTAAATTGCAGTTTAATTTGAAAACTAATTCAGCCTCATAATTGGCTTTCTGTTCAAATCACTGAGGCTAAAGATTTAAATTCTTAATATTCAGATGACTTTCAAGTTTCTGGCCCCATCTGTGCATTAGTCCATGGTGTTAATCTCTGAGGGAATCTCTGCTGGCATAGAAATAAAATAAACAAACTGGGACACTAGTAGAATAATCAGCTTTTAAAATTCTTGGGTTTTTTTTGTTATATACTGCTTATTTTTATGAGATTTCTTTAATTCAATTTGCCACATATAGATTTGGCTCCCAGCTATTTAATTTTTCATGTGGCACACTATCAACAATTATTGTATCAGAGTTCCATGAAATCAGGAGGAGATGGGAAAAGTTTAAATTACAACATTTCTCATCTAAGAAACACTAATATTCCTTTATTTTGGAGGACTATCCATATCTGACACTCTTTCACACCACTCCTAAGGACGGTGGGAGGACTAAACTATCCTGTATGGCACCATGAGAAAGGAGCTAGACGGAACTCTAGGTTAAAAGAAACCACTTGGCCTTTTGTTGTTGATTCAAAAGGGACAGAGAGTTAGTGAAGTGGAAAGGATGAATGGGAATAGAAAAGGCCAATGTGACAGGAACAAATTGTTTTGGAGAGATGTGTTAATTTTTGACAATCTTTCTGTTAAAACAAAATAGATACAACCCAGAGCAAAGCACTAGACTTACTGAAGAGCATTTCACATTGACCTTTTCAGAACTGAATGCTTCAGTTAAGTAAGACATCCACATCTGAATGTAAGGTACATTTTGTGGTGGTTATATCAAAACTAAGCTTCTGCAGTGACCAAAATAATCTTTCTCCATCACATTTTTGTTCTGTGATTAAATTCCCTTTTTTTTTTTTTTTTTTACATTTAAGCATTTTCATTCTACCTTATCAAGCAATTTTTTTTTTAAATGGAAGCTGCAGAATTTCTTCTGAAACAGCATTCCCCAAGGACATCCCCAGGATGCTGCACACCCAGCAGTACCAGTGCAGGGGATGGGCTCACAGCAGGCAGTAACCGGTGTGGTACAGAGAGGAAAAATCCACTCCAAAGCCCAGTTCCTTTCTGCTGTAAGGTGGTACAGTCTTCATGGTGCAGCTCAGAGCAGGGGGCTTTGAAAGGGCAGCAGAATCCTCACAGGGCTGGTGGTGCTGGGCAGCAAAGCTGTGCTACCTGTCCCGCTTTATCAGCGCTTGAAAGGCAACTTCTGCAGTGCCAGGACAACTTTGCTGATTAAGGCTGCCAGAGGAACCAGGGGAATTTCAGCTTGAGCTTGCAGTTGCATTTTCAAAACTTGGTTGTGTTCTTTGTATGGAGGTAAAGTTCAAAGAGGCAGAACATCATTCAAAATGAGTAAAACACGGTCTTTTAAAATACACTTTCAAACAGTGGCACATTAAATCAAAACAACTCATAGAGGGGGAAAGTGAGGAAGAAAGACAGGCCTGTGCAGGAGAAAACCCTGCATCACCATTCCTGTTCCACAGTTTTGGAAGGGCGTGCATCTACACATTTAGACTGCTCAGCTGCATGACCTTAGAAATGCATTTAAATGTTTTCCAGAGAGTATGAGAAATGGGAAAACACATGCAAGGCAGTCTACGAGCCAGCACGTTTGAAGATGCAGAGGGGCCAGGCTGTGACACACGTGTTCACACTCCAGAGAATGTCACTCCACCAAGAAGGAGCTCCTGATTTCAAGAGCACCATGCCACTGTGTAAGACACTATTTCAATTAAGTTATTATAATCTTAACCAGCAACAACATTCCATTATAATTAATAATACTTGATGATTTCTTTTCTATTCCTGTCAAGGGTTGCTTCAAGGTGACTTGCACACTGCAGAGAGCAGCCTGGAAACCCTAGCAGTCTGAGTGCTCTGCAGTCTGGGAAGCCCCTTCACTTAAATCTCATCAGACTGTCTCTAATGAGTCTCTTCACATCGCTGCCAATTCTTCCAGCTCTTAGACAATCCCCTTTGAAGGATATTTGTATTTTAGGCTAAAGCAAACTTGCTTCTTCCATGGGAGGCTAAGTGCCCAGCAGTATCACACCGTGCTGCAGGCTGGAGTTCACATCCTTCCTGCATACTTATTTCCTTGGTTCACTCTACCTCCTTTTGGCTTACTCACTGTCAAGTCAACAGGTCACATCTTGTTCTGCCACCCTCCATCCCCTGCCAGGGCCAGGCGCAATTTGCAGCTCTCCTGCAGGGTCAGAGAGGAGACACAGTGCTGTCTTCCAGCTCACTGCACCCCAGCTGCTCAGAGGGGACCACACTGCCCTTGGTGATGCAGCATCCCTCGGAGCACAGCCCTGCCTGTGGATGCCTTCTCTTTGTCCTGAAACCCAGTGTGTGCTGTGACAGCACTGCAGAGCCCTTTCCTGTGCAACTTTGAGTTGGATCTGCTCTATTGATCCTGTGACAGCTTTATAGGGGCTTTTCCTGCAACTCAAGGTCACAGTGCCCTGCTCAGTATGTGCTCCACAGCATATTTTTGACAGTCTTGCTCTGCAGAATTTGCATGGGTAGAGCTTGAGCTCCATATGTGCCTTTTTTTTTTTTAAACCTGGGCAAAATTCCTACTGACTTCAGTCATTGGCTGCTCATGCTCAGTCAGCATTTTTTTTAGATACTAATACTCCAGCTACTTTTCTCATAAGAGGTGTGCAGTATTATTAAGAACACTGCAGATACAGTGGTAATTGAGTAATGCTGCATTTTTAATCACAGCCATTATAAATGGGCATATGGAAGACGTGAGAAATAACAATTGTACAGGATATCCAGAGAAGCATTTTCAGTCCTCAGGCACAGTTCAATAGCAATGAACAACGGAAAACAAATGCTGAACTCCTGTAACATATAATAAGATTTTTTTGTTTGTTTGCTGGAAGCAAATCTGCACTTTATACATGGATACACACACGCATATCTATTTATAGATGCAGATACACATGCACCTTACTATTGAACCAATACTGAACACATTTTGCTGTTACCTCTAGAAACATCCAATGTCCTTCATTTGTCGACCACTGCTACAATCACGAATTCTGGCCAGATGTCTTTTTCTCTTGGCTGGTGTGGTACTTTCTTTGCTATTATAATATTCTGAAGCATCATAAACTATAAAAAAAATTTCCAAATCTTTGCAAGATCTCCACTTAGTTAAACACATTGTCTAGATTTGTCCCAACACAAAACAAGGATACCTAACTTTGAGGCAAAGGGGGAGCATGCAGATGTCCTCAGTAACTCTATGACTTCCCTATCACTTTCTCAAAGACATAACATGATGATTATTGCCAAGTACATGCAATGAGGGCCTCAGACACCCAAATTCCCAGGAGGTTCTACAAAAGGAAAGAACAGAAATTCAATACTAATATAAACCTTTAAAAGAATACTGATTAAACAGGAAAGGGGGAAAAGAAAACCCAAATACATCAAAGACAAATGTAATTGCTTTTGAATAAAACCAGATTGCTTTCTACCTACCTGCCTTAAAGGCAAGCACTCCAGCCTGGGATACAGAATACCAAAAACCACTGGTAGAAGCAGAGGCACAAGTGTTCTGTAGGCAAAGTTATCCTATTCTGATTTAATAGCTCAAAGGCTTATCTGGGTCTCAGTCAAGAAGAAGATGCAGTTTACTGCTTCTTTCACACAAATAAGCAGAGCTAGTTAAAACATTTGGGAACACTTTGAATATTGATCTGTCCTACAGTAAGATGTAAGAAATTTGATTTGCTATGGAAATGTTGTATCAGTCTTCAAACCCAAAGTGCCCTTCAAATGAAAACCAGAAAATCCTCCAGGAAGATACCATTAGAGCCATCAACTCAGGGACTTCTGCATCCCCTCTGGGGAGCAGGACTGGAATCATCACTTGGAAGCTGGTAGATCATCACCCAAAGCATATCAGGAAGGAAGCTGTACCTATTCTTTCCACAAAAATAATGTCACATTCTGTCCCCATGATGTGTCACCACAGCAGCCCATTCCTCACAGTGCTGAGACAATCAATCATGACTGTGAATCACCTTGTTAAAAGCAGTGGCCACCGGAGACTTCCCTGTGACACCTCAGGCAGCGCAGAAGCCATGATAAATGTTTGCTGACACAAAACAAAGTCAGGCGGTGCTTAACCCCTCAGCTGGCAAACAACTGAGGATAAAAACTGTCTGGGAAAAATTTCCCTCACATTTCAGGAGGCTTCCAGTTGTACTGGTGACAGTTTTCACAGTATAATTTATGTTTGAAGAATGCATCCACTCATATTAGTTATGCTTGGCAATAAGCTAAATCAACCCTGCTGCCACTTTGGAAACTACATTTCAGAGGATACACCCTACTTAATAACAAATCCATGACACAGTCGAAAAGAAAACATTAAAGACCTCTGTAATTGTATTTTTCCAAGCATATAAATGTGTTCAAATAAAAATAATTACTTGTGTTCAGCTTATAACATACACCCTCACTCATTTTTTACCTGCAAATTTTCTGAAATTCTGCATTGGCTTTTCCCCCATTTCACCCTTTCTTGGAAAAGGCCACAGGGATGGAGGCTGAGGCAGTAATTTCACTGGGAATAGTCCCACTTCAATAGCTTTGCACCAAGCCCCAGGTAAGAAAGTATTTTTTCTCATTTTGGGAAACACAGATCTGTTTGGAGTCTGACTGGGTGCCAGATACTGCATTTGCAAATGACTGGATTACACATCAAGGAGGCAGGTATTGAGCACTTCAGGCATGGGGTCACTGAGAGGCCACTGCTGTGTTGGTTTTCAGTGCTCTGCAGTTGGACTAAGAGCCCCGTCCATGAGCAACAAGTATATGGAATGGTAACAGAGAGCATTACTCTACACAACTGCTGCTTTTGAAAATTCCACATCTAGGAAGGGACCACCAGGATCCAAGTTCCCTCTAACCCAAATCTGCATTTTCTCAGTGTCTAGAGAATGAGACACCAGTTGGATTGCTCTCATCTTCTTCCACTAAAAAGCCACCATTAGCAATCCTTCCTACATTCCCTCTGTTTCAAGAGAAAGCAGAGCCACCATGCCAGATTAACGTTTGAAAGCTGGTGGTAACTCTAAGGCTTTTTTCAACTGTACCTGGTTTAGAGCCTTCATCAACGGATCCATTATAGACTTGATTTATAAACTCTGGTCTGTTGTCATTCATATCAATCACATAGATGTAAAGGTCAATAGGGTTCTCCACCTTGTTTCCATTCATATCCACCGCATGAGCCCGGAGCTGGGAATAAGCACAATGAAAACATAGTATCAGCAATTGGTTTGATGCAGAGTGAGAGACCATGTTTTGTAAGAACTGACTTCATCTCATAAATACTTTCCCAAAATTGAACAAAGTGGGTATCTAATTCCAGCAGAAAGCAGTGAGATGGTTTCCATCCAGACTCTGCACACAGATAGCTTTTCAAGGCTTAACACAATATTGAAATAATATTTTAAAGCAGTATTGTCAGTGGAAACACTTTATCGCTGGCTAATAGCATCTGCTAATAGATCACTATATTTTAGTTTCAAAGATGTGGTGAATCTTGTCTGACAACCTGGAAAGCAAATTTTGTTTAGTTCCAAATGCAGCCAGGAAATGAGTTTAACTTAAGAGGTTTCTTACGGGAACCTACTGCTTTTCATACTCACAGTTACAGGGATGAATAAGGGAAGAGGTTTCAGAATGACATTAGTGTTGTTTATTCTTTGTTTAATCATGGTCTCTAGAAACAGCAACAGCTACCAACCCCATTGCTCTATGCACAAAAAGACATTAAAATAAGGCCCTTTCTTTCAAATGATGGGAGCATTTGTGGCACTAAGAATGAAATATTTTGCTCAGGGTTGACTGAAATATCTGGTGATGAAGCATTACAATAACCAGAGCCACAGTGTTAAGTCCTCAGTTAAACTGGAACTGTGGCTTTATCTTATTAGCAATAACCATCAGTAATAATGCTCGTAAACAAGAGCATCTGTTTTCTGAACAAAAGGGACAGATACAGCATGTCAAAATGAGTAATTAATAAAACAAAGCAATCAACAATAGTCTGGAACAATCAGTAATCAGGTGAAAAAAATGGATAGCTTTCTCATTAAAGGGAACAGATGGCTACTCTAAATGGTGTGTGCACTGAATGGAGCTGCTGCTGCCAGCTTCAGAACAGACCCAGACAAGTGAGGACAGGGCAGCACAGCCCTTGACCATGGCTGGGCAGTGGAGAGGCATCACCTGGGTGTGAGCACTGCAGATGCCCTGTGTCATCCCTCTTCATTTCAGTGCCTGTGAGCACTGCTGAACCTCCACAAAAACTGGGGATGGTGTTCAGGATGACTGTGACATCCCGCAGGGCTGGTGGGATGAACAATGAGTGCTTCAGAGGATGTCAGCTTGGTGCAAGGGCTGGCTGGAAGAGCAGGGCTGAGGGACAAGGGACACACCAGCTCATGCCTTCAGAAGGATTGAAGCCTCTGGTCCCTCCCAGCAGCTCCCCAGGCTGCCAGGACGCTGCCAGGAGTCAGAGCTCCTGTGCCAAGGAGGTCTCCAGCTCCTCTGATGCATGACAAATAAATGTGGTAATTGCATTAGCACTGGCTTCCGTCTTGTGCTCTCGCTGTGCCTGTGATTGATGCAACTTTCTCCTTCATCTATGGTGTTCAGAAGTCCAGAGCTCAACAAAAGAAACTGCACACTATTAGGTTGGGCTGGATTAACATTTAATCAAGCAAAGAGACCAAACTGCCACATGAAATGAGCTGGGAGCAAAACATTCTTTTTAAAGGAAGTTAAGCAGCACTTTTTCTTTAAAGCCTGAAGAAGCCCAGCTCCCATTTCAATACAGGATGTGCCATTTGTATTTCGTGACTTGTAAGGCTTTTACTATCTGCATTCCTTGCCTGCACACAAACTGCTCTGACTCCCACCTGTTGAGCTATCCTTCATCACGTCAGACGTAGCAATTCAATAACTTTACCAGTCAGAGGTCAGACTGCCTTTGAAAAAAAGTAATTCGAAGCTAAAATTAAAGTTATTATCTTCAAACCGAGGCAGCACGGGCCTCTCTCTTGCTGCATTTCCAGCAGCGGAAACGGTTCCATTCAGAGATAAAGCAGAGAGCAAAGCTGGTATCTTCCCCCTCAGATCTGACTCTCCCCCTGCAAATTTTTAATTACATTTGATAGCTTTTGTCTGAAATCTCCAGGAGTAAGGGGTTTCTCAGCAATGCATGTCTATCTGCTTGTTGCACTCACTAAGCAATGTACCCATAAATGCGTTCCTGCCTGCACTCAAGGAAAAAAAGATTCAATAAGCAAGACTGCAGGGACCTCATCAAACCTGCAGTGACACACACAAGTGTCTGTCCTGAGGCCAGCGCCAGCCCCTGGGTTGAGATATGGGAGGGAGGGTAATGCCTGAGAACATGGGCAGTGCAGGCACTGGTGCCCTGATGAAGAACTTTTAGGTAGTCAGGACAGTGCCTGCTCCCCAAGCCCAGTGCAACAGACCCCTCATCTTTTTTTTTTCCTGGACTGTGCTGGTGTCTGGGAGTTCATATCTGCTCCTCTCTGCTCTCTAATGCAGCTACTGCTGCTGCTGCCCTGCCTCTTCTCTCTCCTGCTACTTTTTTCCTGACTTCAATAAACTTTTCTTCTTTTTCTCTCTTGTGCTTGCTTGAATGAATTTTCTCTATTCATGTTTTTTCAACAATTCTCATGTGCCAACGCCTCCCTATCCTTCCACAACACACTGTTCCTCTGTAGTCAGTGCCAACCACAGCCAAGGGAGAAGAGAGGCTTGAGCCAGAGGGCTGAATTTCAGCTGAGCTCAATGGGAGCTCTTCCTCGCTAGAGACCATTCCCAGCTGAGAAAGGAAGGAAGGAATCCAGTGGGGCAATCTGTCCACTGGGAAACTAGTTGTACCTCCAAAGCTACTACATTCCCTTCCTTAATTCATCTCCTTGTATTTGTGCAGCACTCTCAAGGTGGACAAGACACTTTGTTGTGGAGTTGTTCAGATGCCAAGGCAGGACTCATTTGTGTGAGGCATAGTTTGAGTCTAACATGATACTCCGCTGCTCAGGCTGCCATCTGCTCCCACCTATGACCAAGAGAGTGTTTTGGTGGTAGAGTGATGAATGGGATGACAAGCAGATGCATGTGAGTGCTTAGAGGCATTGGGAAAGGTGATGGGTGCGCTCTGTCAGACACACAAGTCATTTAAAGTTGGAAAACCCCCCAGTGAAAACGCCAGTGAGGCCAGCCTTGGCCATAGGACACATGGCAGACAGAAGTCACGCATGAGTACTCAGATGGAAGCTGGTAGCTGCCTGGAGACACAGTTAAGAAACATTTATAAAGTTGGTTTGAAATATTTACATTGTCCCCAAGAGGGAGAACAAGACAGGAAAAGGAATAAATAAAATCAAATTAAATACTTTGCAGAGGATTTTGAAAAATTAATACAGGTAGGCAGTGAATCTCTAGCTTGTGGATCACTCCGCTGTAACCAGCCAAGAACCTGGATCCATATCCTTTGACAAATATTGTTTGAAAGTATGACACTCATTGCTATCACATTCAGCAGCAGCTACCACAGGTCTCTGAGGTTTTTTTCTACTGACAGTTTCCAGTGAAAATGTAGCCGTTGGCATACAAATGATTCAGTATCATGATTATTGATTACACTGGAGGCTGGTGGTATCTGAAGGTAGTTAGTCAAAGTCAACACAGTGAACTGTGTTAAATACTAATATTACTTATGCACTAATACTACTAATACAAATATACATGATCAATCAGTGACAGAGCCTCTAGGCAATAAGCATACAATGCTATGCCTAATTTGTGTGCTCTTAATTGTGATTAAAAGTTCAAATCAGAGTATTGTGACACCAATGGCTGCCATTATTCCTTAGAACTTGGTTCAAAATACTGGCATTGACTCTTGCATCCCTTAATTTCTACTAAACTTTTTGTCTCCTTGCACTTCAGATAACTCCTCCTGAGATTGCAACCCACCTGTTCAGCTCCAGCCATGTCTGAGATAGTATTTCATCAGTCTGATGCTGAAGGCATATACGTGTCTAGGACTGGATTAGGACTTGCTTCAAAGTTTCCCCATAATGCACATTACTTGAGTATCATAAGCAATGACTATTTACTGACACATTTATGTTGATGTCTTTTGAAAACAGAGCTTGAAAAACACCTTGGAAAACTAACCTGACAATTTACCACCCCTTATGCTTGCCAGGCCTAACTGTAGCTGGATATGAAACCAGTGTCTGGATCAGAAAAGACATTCACTCACTAACTCTGTCAGCGGCACCAACGGGACTTTGGGAAGGCAGTTAAACAAGGCCAAGAGAGCTCATGCATATTAAATATCACTACCTGCTGAAACTTACTTGGCATGCAATAAACATTAGGGGCTGACTACAAGGGGAGATGCAACAACACACGGCTGCCAGCAGCAAGATGGGGGGAACCAGCTTGTGCTTGAGCTGGGGGCATGCCCCAAGGCTGTGTCCCCAGACACCGGCACTAAAGACGCTGGCCCAGCTCCCACGGCATCACTCAGGGCAACATGTGCAGTTCTGCACCACAATGTGGTATTGGTTAAGTGGCTGCAAAGCCCTTCTCATTTTTCACTGCTTGTATTTGCAGCTGACTCTGCGTCTGGGATGTCTGCAAGCTCCCTGGAGAGTTTGTACTCCAGTTTGTAGTGAAGAAGGGGAAACAGATGAGGCCAAAATACATCTGAAGCCACGATTGCTACTAGTGCCCACTGTGCTGGGAGGCTGAGGCAGGAATTCCAGCATACACTGCACCTGGGCAGACACTGTGAGTCGCAGAGGCACGTTCCTCTCTGCATACATCAAGATTGGAATGATCTTCCCTAAAAGTTCAAGAATGATGTTGAAAAGTTGTGCTGCAGAACTCCCGATCTAATTAGAAAATCTCTGTTTCACCTTAGGGAGAAAGGTAGGTTTCATCAGACAAATGGCTTGCTAATGCAGGGAGAGTTAGAACACCAGTGTTTTAAAAATGGCAGTCCTGAAGCAATGCAGATAATTATGCATAAGAAAATACGTGTTGAAAATGTGGGAGTTAATGAAACAGAACTCTTCATATGTAGCCTCGCAAACATTTGCAAATTATTTTTTTTTTAATATAATTAGTTTCCAGATTACCTGGGAATGAAAGTAGCAAGGACAGCACTTGACAGTGACAGAGATGCTGAAAGATCTCATTCTACTTAAGGTTGCAGAAAACCTGAAGCACCCATCTTCAGCCAGTGGTAAACCCACAGCAGACGAGAAGCCCATGTCCTACTGGGTAAAAGGGAGCAGGGATGGTGCCTTATAGCTCCGCTGACATCCTTTACCCCTGATGAAGAGTTAAGATGCTATTCTGAGCTGAAGAAAACTCTACAGCAGATGTCAAACCAATTTAAAGATGGCCAAGCTCTACAGTTGAGATCCAATCCTGCACCTCAATCACTGCTTTACTGTTCTCAGTGTAAGCCTAGCTCCAAGTATGTCTTTCCTTTCGATTAGAGTCTGAGCTATATGAAGTGGCATAAACTCAGTCATTTCTCGGAACCTTGCAACAGTCAAGACTTTGGACTGTATCTTCTTTCTGGAAGCTAGCCTAATTTTTCTACTTTCTAGGACTGTCCATTTTTACTCCAAGTTGCTGAACTAGTGTTTGGGTCATTGCTTTGTACACGGTGCATTTATAAATGCTTTGTAAAGGATTATTAAATGAACAATTGATGTTTCAATAAATCACCCATCCATTACCATTGAGACTGAAGGATCTAAAGGTTGTTTACAACCAGGACTTAAAATGTTCTCCATCACCTTCTACTGTTCTGCTAACAAAGATTTTCTATCACTCTCTATTTCAGTCTATAAAGTCTCATAACATACTTGCCAGTTATTCACTCTCTATAAACTGCATCCTCCCGTAACCTTCAGAGTGTGGATATGCTTATTTACATATGGATGTTCTGTAGGGAACAGAAAAGGTTGGAAGTCCTGTGATGTGTCTGAGGCAGACTTATTCAGTCTCCCTTGCCAAGGCAAGAATTCGACTTACTCAATTCACCAAAACCAGTAGGTTAAGTTCATTAGTAGGGGGCATGTAATTTGTTAGTATGAAGGACAGAATCTTCTTCATCTTTTGCTTCTGACTGAAGGTGTCTGAGAGCAGACATCGCAGTGGCACCATCAAAAGCATTAACTGGTGTATTGTGTTATTGACTGTACTGTTATAATAACTTGGCACTGCTGAAACAACATCAACAATGCCGAGATGACAAACACTGTATCTCAAATATTCCTTTTTCTAAACAACCTCTCTTCATATTTTCCTAGGCACAACAAACAAAATAATTGGTCTTGTTCACAGAGGATAAAATAATTTTCCTTCAGATATCCTCTTTTACCCAGGGGAAATCTCTTTTTCCACCCAACTAAAGAGGTAATCTATTTTCTTTATCCTTCCACCCCAGTCCAGAAGCTGTGTCAACATGGTTAACTGGATACCTGATAAAGCTGACAGAATGTGCATCTCCGACGGCGCAGTTAGGAATATGGTGTCAGTGGAAGTGACCCGTGCCGCTTCGCTGACATTACAGCATCCCTGGGAAGGGCTATTACCATGCCGAGAGATGTGGCTAATGCTGATACAAAGCAATCCATGAAACAACCTTTCACAACCACTCCAGCAGAGAAGGGAAGCATAGATGCAGAAAGCATTTTGAAATTTCGCAGGGCTATCATGCAAGGTGCCACAATTTGTGGGACTGTATCTGCCGTGCAATTACACCGTGCAGCACAGGGGCTAAGATTGATAGCCAAACATAACGGCCAATTACACTCTAAGTATTCTGCAGGTAGAGCATTTTATGAACTAGGATAGCATAAGGCATCACTTTTGAGTGCAATTAATCTTAATTAATTTCCTCATATTTAATATCAGCCTATCTGCATATTTAAAAACCTATCTGACACACCCCCATCATACTGCCTGAACATCTCCTAGTGATTTAAAATGAAAAATGACTATACCAATTATTGCATGCTTAGCTGCAGTACTGATTCTCAAATTAGTCATTTCCCAGGACGTGCTAATGTAGCAATTGGCTTCTCGTGGTTTGGGGGGTTCAGTCCACACATCATTTTGCATGGATTTAAGAAGTACCACTTTAAACAGACAGCTCTGAGTTTGTGTCCGAAAAAACACCAGTTTAATGCTGCTTTGCATTGGTTTGGCTGATTTAGCAAGAAAGCAGAAACAAAGCCAGCATCTCCACACACACACCTGAGGACTCACACCGTTGGTTCAGCCAAGGCACTGTCGTGCTGTCAGCTCCTCAAGTCTCTGCTGGCACAGGGAGCCAGTCCAAACTGCGAACTGGCCTCTGATTTTGAACAAAGGCCCTGGTCTTCTCAATGCTACACATCCCTACTTCAACCCAGCAATTCTGCTATACTTTTGTTTTGAGCTTGTGAACCTAGATAAAGCTCCAGATGTTTTATGCTTACATGGTAGGAAGCTCTTTCTTCTCTGTCCATCGGGCGAGTCACATACATCCTGCCAGATACAGGGTCAATGCTGAAGACTTCCATCGGTGGCTGGTCGGCTCCCACTCCAGTGATGCTGTATCTGATATGGATCTCTTTGTCCTTATCAGAACGAATCTGGATGAAATAACAAAGACAGCAATTGGTAAGCTTCGGACAAAAGCCATATCGATGTTTAAACAACTTTAAAGATTGGAGCCTGAAAGCTGCATAAATGTAACACTGCTGTCAATTCTGACAAGGGAGTTGTATGCCAAAGGTTTGGGGAAAAGCCAGGGAAAGTGTATTCCATGTATTTTCAGCTCTTTTTCTCTTCTTTTATTCATGATGATTCTCTAGGAATTATTGAAATTCTAACTTTTTGCCTTAGATGTGGAAGAATCTATATGCAACAAAAAAAATGTTGTTTACGTGTTATTTAAACCCTAGGCTCCTAAAGTGTCCAAATTGTTCTGCCATACACAGAGTCTCTCAGCTATTAATCACTTCTGAAAATGCTGTCTGCAAGCTCCCACATCACGTTCTCAGTCCCTGTGACTGTGCACACAAACACACTCAAGAAATTCGAAGAACAGAGCTGTTTGCTCCCTCTTTCCTCAACCCATCTGGATCAACGGGGCAGGAGCAGGAATGCCTGGTGGGATGTTAGCAATTTGTGTGACTATTTGTTGAGAAAAAGTGTGTTTGGCACATTGCTTCTGAAACCCCTTCCTTCCCATACTTTGAGAATACCACCACAAGCTGAATACAGCATGACAAATTACACGAACCTTGGATACAGAGCTGAGAAAATAAAAATGGGAAGTTAATATGTTGTCCTAGCAACCCTGACTATCTCTTTAAAGCCAAATTTAATTTTCTGATCAAATGCTGAAAGAAGTTCTTGCAACAGCATGACTATTCCTGAAAGAAAGTGTAAGGTACAAATAAATTACCACCCCCTGCACCATCACAAACTGTCTTGGCAGTGTAAAAGTGACATGCATAAATTTTTTCCTTAACAGGTCTATGAATACAAGAAAGTAGTGGGAAGATAATAGAAATCTCGTAGCTGAGTGCATGGTTGCATCTCTATTATGGCAGCTGCATGCTAGGTGGGGTCTCAGTGAGCTCAGTGGGATGCAGGAGATACTCTACATCCCCCAATTTGGGGACTGAAGGTGGTTTCCCAAGGGAAGAGAAGGTGTTGCTTGTCAGGCAAAGGAATTGGGTTGGGGCTGTAGGCTGCTCTTGCACTCCTCCTGCATGTGACCTACTGCTATTCCTTCCCCTCCTGACGTGGGAGGCTGACAAGATGCTGAACGTGGAGAATAGCATCAGATCCTCTGGCTCCGAGAATCTCCTTTGATACCTTTGTACAGATCATTACCAAGTTTGTACACTGCTCCCCTTGTACTGCCTCCACCAAACCCTCTGCCCCTGTTAACAGCTAATAATGTCAGTTATTGCTAGACACTGCCAGGATTGATTCGTGCTGCACCAACACTTCTGGAGCTGAAGGTCAGGGAACAGAGACAGTTTCATCTGTCTTTTCTCCACAGGATACACTGCTTGTTTAGGCTATTAGTACCAAAGAAAAGTGATTGGACTTACAGTGGTATAATCACTTAAAAGAGGTACTGGGGACATTGTGCCAGTGCCCTCATGCTGCACACAATAGTTTACAGGGGTTTGTGTGCCCAGTGGGTATTTGTAACAGGGACACAAGTAGACAGGTACGAATCCAACTTTCATTAGCTAATCTGTAGGTGAAAGAGAGTCTATTAAAATCAAACTTTGCTTGCACAACCCTGGTTTTAATGATGGCAACCAACTCACCAGTGCAATAATTGGAGTTGAAACCCCCCATTTTTAGATGTCAGCTCTCACCCTGCCAGGCAGACAGAGCTGAAAACTGAATTTATGTGAATGTCTGTGCAAATGTATAGCTCAAGTCAGGAAGTTCAAGCTCTAACCCACCACCCACACATTTGTAGCTAGACTCAAGGTATGTGAAAATGTAGGAAGCTGCTGCTGGACCTCCAGCATTGAGTCAATGTGGCATTTACATCTTAGAAATTAAAAAGGAAGGGGAAAAAATGGTATCTTGGGGGAGACAGTTGTATGTCTGCCTATTAAAGTGTGTCTGCATAGCTCCTGTAAGGTGTCAGGATAAAACCAGTCCCTCACCCTAAACAAAGTTTTTCCTTATCAAAGACAGAAGGAAAAAACCGTCAAATCCAAAGTATCTGCACTTCTGCTGCATTTTTCCAGCACTGAAATATGGAAGCTGGATCACCCCAGCTCCAGTTGGGCTCAACTACGTGACTTGAGCACAAGCACCAACAGTGAAACAGTCACTCTCCAAGGAACTAAAATGGAAGCAATTTAAAACTGAATCATGGAAAGGAAGAGTCTGTTAGTTCTTCATGGACATTTTTCTGCTCTATTTCCTGTTGCATATAGTACCCAGATGTCATTGTGATAGAAGCATTAGAAATGCATAGAGAGAGACAGGAACAGGGAGAAGGAGCCTGGATTTAAATATTCAGTGCTAAAGGCACTATAGTTTATTTTCAGGAAATGCAGATAAACAGAAACTCTCTAAGAAAGCCATGTACAGTTTAATAAAGTGTATGCTATAGGATGTCCTTGCAGCACTTTTCTTAGCATTAATAGGGTCTAAGCTGTCTGTATGTAAATCATTGCTGATCTAGGAGATGAAATATATCATAAGACTCACATGACTTATCCAATTATGCTAAGAAAAATCCACGAGCTAATTATATAGCATTGAGCAAAACAAAGATAGGGAGAAATGCACTGCAAATATTCAGCAGCAATTCATTATTTGTTGTTAATTGCCATCACACTACAATGGTTTGCCTGTTACCTGTACTTAATTCTGTTTCCAGTAAGGATACAGAAGAAAAGTTCAGAAAAAAACACCTAAGAATGGGACTTGCCCCAGAAAGTTGCAAGGACCATTGACAAAGAAGCATGGAATGTATCACTACCAGGGAGATATTCATTGTACAAAGGCACATGCTTTTTCAATTGCAACATGTAATTTCAGCAGTCTTAATGAGATTGTTAAAAAAAAAAAAAGTTTGGGTTGTTTTTTTTTTTCCATTTTCTTCCCCCCACCCCAGTAATCCTGTAACACTTTGACCAAAGGTTTTATTTGCATAATTCCCAGGGTGCAATTTAGTAAATCTTGTTGAGAAGTTAAGAACATTATCCAAACACAATGCAAGGTTTACGTCTTTTGTCCAAACCATTCCTGCAGCAGTTTACCATAATAATAAGAATAACCCCCCCTCTATTCCCAAGGAGCTCACTAAATCAGGAGAAAAAAAAATACTAGTTGGAGGAATTTACCAGCTTAGGAGAGAGTTGCTTTTTCCTTCACTTATGCTTGGGAAATGGGAAGATGGTAACATACTTGTATGATAATCTTCTGACTGCTGAACATAGACATGAATTTCTTTCATTTATCTTTCCTTTTATAATGCAGTCAAGAGGGATGCAGGTTCTGGGTTACAGAACAGATGGCAGAAGGATAGTTTTCCTCAGATGCATTTATACATTTTTCACTCTGAGAACCCTTGGAGCTTTGAGCTTCTCCAGTACCAGGCACGGTATCACACTGTGTGCAGAATGAATGATGATGGCTGATGATTGTCATAAGACAAATTTGCTTGTAAAGCAGCTTTCATTCTCTAAAAAACTCCTCTGGGATAGAGCTTAGAGTGGATTGTTACACTGGAGAGGGAAAATGACCCAGATCAAAAGGCAATTTATGGTGGAAGATGTGATCCCCTGATCCTGTCCTCTCATGAACACAGATGAAATTTTGCACACAGGAACCCTGGGACGCTGAGTATCCTCACCTATACTGACATATACAAGTGCACCATCTCAAAACTGTGGGACTGGCCACCAAAGCCCAAGAGGGAACCTGCAGCAGAGCCCAGCACTGAACTCACATTGCTAGAGCTCTGGCTTGGCAGTGGCAAGCAAGGATGTGGTGGTCTTGCAGTCCAAGAGTGAAGTAGGGGGCTGCCGAGGGGTCTGAGCTTGACGCATTGATGCACCATCTGCAGACACTGTTTGTAACTCAGAACCAGAACACCAAGAGTCTGATTCAGTAATCCCAGGAACAGGAGAATACAGTGCAATTTCTCAGGTGGGTTTTTTCCACTGCAGGTTCTGATGTAGTAACTTAAATGCGTGAAAATAAGCATTGCACCTCTTAAGATAACACAGAGCTAAGCCCTCTAGAGCTGGCCTTCTCCTCTGTAGCAATGTCACATCTAGATGGGCATGAAAAGCTACCTATGCTTGTGACACAGGACTGCATCCCACTTTCACAGATAAAATATTAGGGTTCCTGCATCTCCAGCAGGATTTACTGGGTAGCTAAACTGTACTCGTGGGTTTTACTCGTCAGCAGAATTTCAGTTGATGAGCTTCTCTGAGCTGCCAGGTTTTATCACTCTGTTTTTCTTGTGTTGATCCCTATACTCCTTGTGGTCTCAGCAATTCCATTTCTTGCTGAAGAGTTTTGAGCCCTCTCACTGTAGCAGATGACAAGACCCACCACAGATGCCTGTAACTCTCCAGTGCCAGCAGCAGAGACAAAGCAGACTATGGAAACTTACATGGTCAGCAGATTGAAAGAGACTGGAGGGTCCTTAAATTATGCAATTTTTGGAGCATGACATTGCCAGAAAAAAGTGGTCCAATGGAGACTATTTAGGTATCAGTAAAGGAAATGCCTTGAAGCCTAGGAAATGGTGTGAGTAAAGAAAAGCTGGACAAAGGAGTACAATGGAATGTACAGAAAAGAAGGCGGGACTCCAAAAAGAGTATTTCTGTACCTAACACTAGATTTAGAGGATTTCACTGAGCTGTATGTGGTCAGGGTTCTGCTGATCACCATGCAGTGCTATATATAAGTGCCTAGGAATGTATCTAGAGAAAGCAAAGCAAGGATTTATACTCTGCTGCATTTTCTATTTGCAGAGCAAACTAGAAAATAAATTTCTTTTGAAGTTCTCCAACTTGCTGTATAACATATGGAGTTAAGAACGCTCTCAAAAACCAGTTTCTTAAATCTGCCATAGAATACTATGCAACATTTGCACTAACATGACCCAGGGAGACTTAGACTTGATTTTTTTGTTTTATAAAATCCATTATAATTATTAATGAACACATAAAATAATGTAAATGATAAGCAGTAAATGCCTTTTATTATTAAGCTCTTAGCTATTTTGCCCATTAAGAAAACCAAATTAAAATAATTGAAGACTATAATCTGTCATGCATTCAAAATGCTCCATAGAAATTCAGACAGGCAAACATATTCAAAGTCTTTAAATGAGCACACTTAAGAGTCAGTCTAAGCATTCCAGGATTGGCTCATTAATTTTAGTGGAAATATTTTAATTCAGCTACTCTTATTGCTTATTGAAAACCTTGCTAAGGACTTACTTATTTATTTTTAACTGAATCTGCAATATGTTTAAGACTCATTTGTATGAAAGTTCTTAACTCTTATTTCACAGTTGTTTCAGAAGCCAGTAAAGAGGCACAATCTCTAGCCCTGTATTTCCAAATAAATTACTGTGTGCTGCTTAAATAATCACATATGGATTCAATAAATAGATGCAAAAGTTAAATGGACAGAGAAACATTAAGACATATTTGGAGGCCGAAGCAGCTAAGGTGACATTTATTAACTTCTGTCCTCTTTTATCTCACTTGCCAATGATTCCATGCTACTTCCCAGAAAGAAAGTATAAAAAACCAGAAGAACACTTCAAGCTATCTTCAGAGAAAAACATCTATTCTGTGCCTTGCAAGATGCTTTGACATGACAAGGGCAGCTGTCATGTTTGAATATAACTACACCACTAGGCTTAAGAGTAGCCTGCAAGTCTTTATCCACTACTGGACAAAATGACTATCAATTGAGCTGAGTCTCCCATGGCTCTGGTATTTTCAAACAAGGTTAAGTAAGAAAAGAGCTCTATTAGCAAAGAAAGGAAGGATGGAAATACATGTCTGTGACTCAGGATTTCTTTCTTCCCTCAACTGGGACTGGTTTCATCTCATACATAACTTTCTAAAGCCTTTCTATCTGGTCTGAGACAGGCAGATAAAGAGAAGTCGAGCAAGGCTTTCCAGATTGGAATCCATCTTCCTGTCTTGAATGCTTAAGTACCCATCCCATTTCCTGGAAGAAGTTGTTTCCTCTTTCCACATACTGTAGAGGGAATCAAGGAGTACACTTAGACTAGATGCCCAGTTTTTATGTGGCTGATATTCACTGTGATAAGTGTCACATTCTTCCTGCAGCTACAAAGAGCAGTTACCTACTATCATTACTACTAGGCAAGAGCTTAAAGTTTCGTCCTCCTGTTCAAAATACAAATCCAAAACCAAAGAGTGAAAGCATTCTTTTTGTCCCAAAGGCTGTCTGGCTCTCATGTCAGCTTAAATCTTCCTCTGCTCCAGGTGAAATCTGTGTAAAATGATTTATAAGGTTGTTTTTTTTTTTTTAATGATAAAACAGAGTAAAACTAGCATGTCAGAGATTACGGCTGTCATTTAAGTCACAGATGGAACTGCTGATGCAGCCTACATTAGAGAAAGAAACAATACTCTAAAATACTTGAACCCAGAAGAGAAGAATCTTTCTCAGATGCCTGGCTTGTGCTCTGCAGAGGAACCCACTCCCCATCCAGCTTGCCTGCTTCTTACCAGGAGGAGTTTGCTTCCTCTGCACTGACCCTGCGAGCACTTGGCGAAGGCTCTTCACCAAATGTTCAGTTGCTGAAAGCTTCCAGCATTTCACAGGTCCTTTGGCTTTCACATGGGTCCCTCTGTCCAAGGGCTGTTGTCCAACGCAGCAGTTCCCTTCAGGCCAATTACATCCACGTGGATACGTTTCTCCAGAGCTTTCCCTATGCCCATCAGTAGCTTTGATAGTCTTCACTCCCTCTCTCCCTTCCAGTTTTTTTTGACTTGGTTACCAGGGTTTTTCTCCTCTGCCTGGATGAAAATGTAACATTGAGCAGATGGAGAACAGGAGAATGTAAATCAGGCTCAATAAGGAGACCGTAATACAGTGGGAGAGAAGAGTTTCTGCCTGCAATTCTGGCCAATAACTATGTGACCCCATGCATAAGCATGGGGTGAAAATGAACTTATCAGGCTCCTGGTCCAATTCAAAGCTACCATTATTCTGCTTGGGATAAAAGCAAAATAACCATCACCCTGCCTAGGAAACTGAATTCTGTACATGATCAGATGAGAGGCTACAAGCACAGAATAAGTGGCATGCAGCAGTGCAGCCAGGCTCAGGATCAGCTCATTTTAACTTTGCTTTCCCTCCTGCTGGAACAGCAAAGAATTTATGTTTTAGCATGAGTTGCCTGGACACAAGAAGACTGAAGTCTGCAGGATTTGTGGGGCCAGTCTGCTCTCTGCACAACTCTACAGGTGGGCCACAGTTTTCAAGTGGTGGCTTGCTACTGGCAGCAGCCCCACCAGGTCTCTGTTTTTACCAGTGAAAACTCAGTAAACTGCAATTTGTTGCATGGTCTTCATGATTAAATAATTAAGTGATTTTCATTACTCATTATTATGAAGGTCAAGAAGCTAATGTGCCTATATCAGGAACCAGCCAACGCTAATGGATCTTCCACATCTCATGGTAATTGATACAGCAGAGTAATCTCTAAAGCAACATGTGCCTTTCTTCAGGCCTTCTGCAGCCAGTTCTGTTTGTAAGTACTCCACTGTGAAAATGCTTCAGACTGTACCAAGAAGGTAGAGAGGGAGAAGAGCAGCTCTGAGAGGAAAAGATTTTGGATCAGCAGAATACCACCACGTGACCAATGTCTTATCGCTGCCAGAACACTGACAGTAGAAGCAACAAAACTAATTTTTACTACTTTCTTCTCTTTTACAAGAGAGCAGAGTCTTCAGTGTAGTGACTGAAGGCATCCCAGGGGGGTTGCATGTGCTGCTGGTGAATTTTGGCCCTGAAGAACTGAGTCTATGCAAGATACATACAGTGCAAGATGCAAGTAGCTGATACTGACTGGGATTTGAAACAGATGCACAAGATCTCCTCTGCTGTAGAGCATGCTCCATGTAAAAATGTCAAAGAGAATACCTTTGAGAGTTCAAAACATACTTTACTTATTCCTGTGCTGGAGGAGTCAGGCAGGCAAGAGAAGATCATCCTTCATTATTTATGAAGGGCTACACACTGTTATCCTTGCATAGGGTATCATTTTACAGCACCTTCTTGCAGCTGACCCTGCTACTGTCTGCTGTGGCTATGCCTAAATGAAGACCAAGTCAAGAAGAATGAATCACAATAGTGGGACTTAGTTCTCATTTCTTTTTGAGGTGTGTCTGGCCTGAAGCCTTATGTCATATCTGCCACAAAGCCAGACTGAAAAAGAGAATCTAGCACCTCTCTGGGTAAAATTGAGCAGGAAACTCAGTGCAAAAGACAAGCAAGAGTAGCAAATATTGACCTACACAAGAGTAACCTGATCACTGTAACTAATGACGGAAGCCCTCTGCTAGTATAAATCAGAATAGACCCATTGGCTTCACAGAGAGAGATAC
The DNA here is from genome assembly GCF_027791375.1 of Indicator indicator. Taxonomy (NCBI): domain Eukaryota; kingdom Metazoa; phylum Chordata; class Aves; order Piciformes; family Indicatoridae; genus Indicator; species Indicator indicator. Next base: position 11,727,323 of record NC_072033.1, on the reverse strand, counting down.
TAATTTATTTCAGCTGAAAATCTGGTCCATGGCATTTAAAAATTAATCTACACAGCAGAAGAACAAGCAAAGAACAATCTTTGTACTACCACACGCAGCAATTTAACACAAGCAGCATTCCTCTCAGTAGGACAGCAAGTTTGGACACAAGGGAAGAAGCATTCTGTCAGGAACTTGTGTCCTCATGAAGGGAGTTTTTCCCAGACTCAAGGGATATAATTGGTCTTTGCTTTTGTAATGCTCTGGATTTCCCAATGATGCATTGCCTTGAATTGAATTCACATTCTGCATGACACCTACAGATATTACTGATCATGCAGAAGTGGTGCTGTGGCATGATTGTGAGTGCTAGTCTCAGCATAAAACTAAGCTTCTGGACCTGTCTGCAAATAGCTAACAATAGGAAACAACAATAAAACCCTCCAGTGTGTGTATTTTGGAAAGTAAAATCTGCTGAGGCTCATGTTTGAGACACTACTTTGGGATGCTTGCAGAGCAGGATTTAAAGCTCTGCAGTTCTCAAAGTCTCTCTAATAAGTTTAATTATAGGAAATGCAAACCCATTTGTTTGTTCTGTAGGGTAGATTACATGGCACAGTTACAGAAGTTATTTCAAGGCTCAGTAAAGGGAAACACCAACTGTGAGGAGGCAGAAGAATGAAGTTCTCTCTGTGCACTACAGGAGCAATGCTAATGGGCATCAGTGCAGGTCTAGACTCGATGATCCTTATGGATCCCTTCCAATTTGAGATATTCTATGATTCTGTGCTTTCTCATCCACTGAAGAAAGTGAGATGACACTGATTCCAGAAGTAATCCTCATGTGTTATGCAGACAAAATATTGCATCCACTATAACTTTTCCCTAATGGCCAAATTCTGCCCACGGATGGACACATACACTTCCCTCTGCAGCACGTTAAGAGCAGCTAAGAAGGACATCTGAGAACTTTATTTTTCCTTCAAGCAACTGCTGAGCAAGACACCACAAGAACAGGCTGAAGTCAGGCACATGCACCCCAGCCCATACCACACAACCCAGCAGCATGGCCACATGTATGTATTTGCTGTGTGTGTGCACGGCTACATGCACTGCACCAGCTATCCATGCAAAGACGCTGCACACTAGGTCCAGAAGCATGCCACCATGTGGATGCCAGCTCCATTTCCTACCATCTACAACTGCTGACCACCTGCAACCCTCTCACCAGCAGCTCTCCTCTTCCCCAGTCATCCATCTCATGTCCCTGCAGCTTGAGACTTTGCCAAGGGTTCCTCCAACAGCTGCAGCTCCTGCACTTGGGCTTCACTTTTCAGCAGTACCTTTCCCTTTGGTGTGGGTGTCCTCAGACTCAAACACCTATTCCTTCTGCAAACGTGCTTTGTGCATTAAGGATGGGAGTTTGTCTTCTAAGGAATTTCAAACCTAGCTCTACTCTGCTCATTTGGAACAAATTCACAGGGCTGAATTCTTGGCAAGTTTTTCTCTTTCATTAACCGTACTTCTGTGCAGGTTAGATCTGAGACCCTGGCTTCCTTTGACTTGAATTCACGTTAGACATTCATATGACTTATTGATGTGCTGCCTTGGCCACATGCTTCTAACACAAGAGCCAGATCTGGCACTACATATTTAAAAAATAAAACAAAAAAAAAAAAAGAAAAGGAAAAGACAGTTATGTCTGATATGTTTTAGAGCCTTTTTTGCATCCCAATTCCATTTATGGCACATTTGGTTTTGAATTTAACCCTCCAAAGCCAGTAACAGTTCTCAAAAGTCACAAGCAGAGCCACAAGCTGCTCTCTCTTCAGAATGTTCAAGTAGGTGGTTCTGTTTGCAGAAGGCACAAGGCACAGACACCTGAACAAGCAGCTGAGCTGCCACGCTCCTGCATGAATCCCTGACTCATGCAAGTCCACCAAAACACCTTGCAGGCAGTCAGAGGGACTGTACTTGTGTGTGCCGGCGCACACGGCGCTCTACACCACAGGGAACACACCCCGCAAGGGAGCCTGGAGCTTCCTTAAACGCTCCAGAGACCAGTTACTTCCCATGATCTCAAGAGGCTCACCATGAGAAATCTTCCTATTACTAAATTTTTAATTACTAATAATTTACAGGGAGGACATGTTAATTTGCTGGTGCCACTTGCCTTTCCAAGCACTTCCATAAATCAGTTGCGAGGTGCAAACCACTCACATTTTCTGTGCGAACTTGCAGCTTGGTGGACTTGGCTTACAAGGATCAGAGAGCTGTTTCAGTTGGAAAAGACCTCTAAGATCATTGAGTCCAACTGGCTAATTATTAAACCACATCCCAGAGTGCCATGTCCACACATTTCTTAAATACCTCCGGGGACAGTCACTCCACCACCTCCCTGGGCAGCTGGTTCCAATGCCTGACAGCTCCTGCAGGAAAGAAATTGTTCCTAAATGCAACCTAAACCTCCCTGGCCATTTCCTTTTGTTCTATCACCTGATACTAGGGAGAAGAGACCAATCCCCACCTAATTACAACCTCCTTTCAGGTAGCTGTAGAGAGCAATAAGATCTAAGCAGGAGGAAGGGAGCACAGATAGTGAAGTCCAGTCTGATCTGGGATGCTAGTGCTCGACTGCCCCTTTAATTGCAGATCCTGTGACAGTCATACTGAATTTCTCCTGTAATTTTTTTTTTTCAGTATTATTAATTGGTAATTTAATTTCTGATCTGGTGAATTACATGCAATTCCTTCACCATCAGTTAAATGACAAGTTTAGAGCAGAATAGTTTAGGTAAGCAGATTGCCAGTGCTTATGGCTGTAAGACATAATTATGTACAGCCGACTGTGTAACACGCTTGAAAAAATTATAAGCCTAGGCACAGAAATTAAAATTATTTCAAGATGAAGTTGTACAAATACAGCTGCAAAAAAAAAAAAAAAAAGCTGCAAAATCCTATTAATTTATTCCAACTGTAGTGGGTAATACAGCGGGGTTCCAACTGCTGCTTAAGAAAGTTTAACTATAACACACAACGAATCAAAGCTGGATGTTTAAACCTAAAGATGGCTTCAGAAAACTATTTCAGCTATTATTTATGTACTCATAAAGTTCTGGGCATCAGCTGGTAACTTGGCATGATGACTCCTCACAGCATGGCAGGCCAAACATTAAACACTAAATTACCATATGTCAGCTTAGGGTAGTTAATAATTCCACCACATCTTGGACAACTTGAAGGCTTTTCTGAAACTGCTGTCAAATCGAATCTTTCCTTCGATCAATAAAGCAGCACAATGAAATAAGCTATTTGTGGTGTCTGAAAGAATGGATTAGCAAATACTGTAAATGCAACTGGCAGGGTCTAACTCCATTTCTTAACTGGAGACTCCCAATACAAATATCAATACTTGAAACGAGGTGACCCACACGAGGAAATGACAAGCCTGCATGTCACCTATTTCTCTGGTATGTGCACTTCTGGTTTGTCACCAAAGTGCCCCTGCAGCCCCAGAGCTGCATGTCACCTGCAGATCTAACAGGCAGCAGTTAATTACGGGAGCAATGTTTGTTCCACGCCACTGGGTCTATCAATCGCAGCCTGAGGAGGAAAATAGAGAGAGACTGCAAGCATAGAGAACCCGTCCGACCTTCTGCTTGTGTTCCAAGCCGTGTAATAGAGATATCTCTGGCAATACTGAGAGCAAGGACCAGCAGCAACCTCTGGGAACAGCCAAATAAGGCAGCAAATACAGAAATCTGCATGCTGGGGTTATTTAAAGGGATACTACCAACCCAAATCATTCTTCTGCTGCCACTTTCAGTCAAGTACAGCTGCAACTAACACATGCTACTGCAGTAAGTAAAACAGATTGGAGGGAAATGTTATTTCCTTTGAGCATTTGACAGCATCAGTGACACATTTCAAGAGACACCACAGTGACAAATCGGGCCGGATCATCAGTGCAATTGTGTTCCTGGCAAAGCAACCTGAAACCTAAGGCAAATTACTTCCAGGGCTTGCTGCACATCTTACTATGATTATGCAGAAAATCTGCCCCTGACTTCCCACAGCGCAGCCACAAGTCATTTGTAGCCTCTCTATGAGTCCTTGCAGTCCTGGAGGAGATTTTTACTTAGCACAAACTGAAGGCAACGGTGTTGCATTGCAGATGACTTCACTGCACAGCACCCACCCTGGTCCTCGCTCCTGTAAGCAATCCTCCAGAGGCCATGCTGGGAAACCCTGCACTAATTTCTTCTTTGAAAGTAAAAACAGAATCTGAGCTCTTATAGCAATTCTGTGACTTCTCTTGCTCTTTGCTCTGTTCACTAGATCCACTGTCATGTTAGATTTTATAGTTCAAGTGTAAACCAGAAATCTGCCCTGTAGTTCTTACAGATCCATCCCCTCTAGGACAGATGTCTTTTAAAAGCCTTGCTGGAGACAAGTAACAGCAGAAGTGGACCTGAAACATGGTGGTCCCAAACAACCTCCAAAATCATCAGCAGTGAGTAAAGGAAAACTGTTTCTTATCTTTCTGAGAATGCTCATCTTTCTGAGCATTTTGGTTTCTTGTAATTCAGTTCACTCCATCTGATCCTCCACAGCTGTAGTGGCTGTTCTCAGGCTGCAGAGCCCTGAGAAAGTGATGTGGAAGTTGCTGGTGGCGGGAAATGGCCTTCATAATACTTTCAATTTACAAAAGTTGATAATGACACAGGGAATAGTCCTGTGGGAACTGGGAAGGTTGAAAATAATTCACCAGTGAAAGAATTGTGAACTGCTGACTTAGGGCATTTAACCAGGATGGAATTAGAGGTCATCTTCCTCTATCAAACCCATGCATACTCAAAAGGTGATACTAGAAAGGAATAGATGATTATTATTTCATACAGGAATTTTTCTGTCAGAGAGAATTAAAAGAAAATAGACCACATGGCTGCTGTACAGGCCATGCCTTGCCCTCCAAGCCAGTGTAAATCAGGATGACTTCATTAATTCAGTGGCTTTACACCCATTTTCACTGGCTGACAAGCTGACCCAGTATTTTTGTGGTGACTGGAGTGGGATATCACTTCATGTTTATTTCTAGGAAAGCTCAAAGTTGGCTCTCGTGCCTTTGAGAAGCTATGTATGTGTATGTGAGTGGATGTGGGGATGTTTCTTCAAACTCTAAATCTTCAAGGCTTTTTTTTTTTTCTAATAAGAAGCAGGAGGAAGATTTCCTGACCCTCTGAACTATCCCTGGGTTTGAATATGCTACATGGTATATCTGTAAACAAGAGAAGAAAGCTCGTATGTGGAACTCCTTAAACTGCAGAGGATGATGGACAGCAAATGGGATGGAAGCCAAGGAATATGACAATTAGCACAGAGAAAGTTTTCAGGGTTTATTCCATCAGTCAGCACTTAAGGAGGCTTTGAAGGGGAAAAAGCATCCTTTTATATATTAATCCACTACTTCTGCACTTTCCCCTATTCCATGGATTTAGTGCTTAGCTGCTAAATATCTATATGCAGAGCTTTATTAAGAGGAGTTGGTTTACTTCTTGAAAGATTCCACATCCATTAGTTTAGAGAGAGAAAAAAGGCAAAGTCATTTTGCCTGCTGCAATATCCAGAGTTTAAATGACTATTTACTCTTCCTCAGCTTTCAGTACTTAAAGATGAGGATGAGAGAAGCACTAGCATTTCTTGCAATGTTATTTCTGGTCATCACCTTACTAAAGAGTGAGGTTGTGCTACTGATGATAAAGGAACTCAGTGAAAGCAAAGGGAAAATCCTTCTTTCACCCATCCCACCCCCTTCCTGTTCTGCCTTGGCAGACTTCACATCTGAGGAGGCACCTTACTGTTCCAAGATAAAATATTTCCTTCTTTTTTTTCCCCCCCCCTTTTTCTTTAAAAAGAAAAAGTTCTCTCAAGTAAGAAGTTGGGCAACAGCAGGGGACAATGCCATGCCAGTATTAATTAGCAAATTCCAAATGAATCATAGTTTGTGCTTAGCGGGGTATGCTTGAAAACCATTTGAGCTTTTAAAATGCTATGTTGAGCATAAGAGTTGCAGCTTATTTTTATATATTTTTTAAATAAGACTAACAAAGAAAGTCACTTTGGAAGGGCATCTTATTCATTCCCTCCATGGCCCTGTTCCCAGGCACTCATGCTCTTGCCCATCTCTTCATTTGGAAGATGACATCCCTCTCATCTCATTCTTTTCACTTTGAGGCCACTACTGGGGGACAGCATTTTTCCTCTAATTAAGAGGTGGCATGTGTGGTTGTCCACACTGTGCCCTGAATCATCTAGCAGGGGGTGCCCTGTGACATGCCACACATCGTTTCCTCAGCTGTTTGATCCCAAGTCCCCAAGACTCCAAAATCTGTCATCCCTGCAGTGCAGTGGTGCTCTGTGCCAGGGCTCCCACTGCTCCTCAGGTTGGTGCTTTCATGCACCCAGCTCCCTGCCTCAGCATGGGAGGCAGAACTGAGTAGTGGCTACATACGGCAGCAACTGCAGCAATGGACTCTGATCTTAATTCGAGGATTATTTAGGTTGTGATTGAGTTGGGGCACCTGCCTGTGCAAGGCTCATCAGTTGTCTTTGATTTGCTGTGCCAGACTGTGAACCCTAATGACTGCTTTTCCTCTCTTTCACTTCCATATTCAGTTTATAAGACAGGAGAAAATGAATTGGTGCATCGGGACAGGGTAAGCAGCAATGGGAGGTTGTGAGCATTCATTCAGATGGAATGCAAGGAGAAAAAGATGATCTAAGGAACACAAGATTTTCAGGATAATAGCAAACAAACAACAGATCAGACTGAGAGTGTCTCTGACCACCTGCTTTGAGGTCCCTCAAAGGTTCAAGAAGTCAGTACAGAAGAGTGTCACTGCCTACACTTGAGTGGGTGACAGAAAGACCACTGAGATATCCAGGATGTGGCCAGACCAAGCCACAGCTGACTGGGACATGGTAATGGTGATTCAGCTTTGGAGGGGAGGCCAGATGAAACACCCCAGCTGTCCTTTCTGCTGTAAAAGACCAATGCCACCTTCCAGGGGAGAAGCTCTTTCAAGGTGGGTAAAGGCAAGAAATGACACAGAAATTTTAAAAGGATTATGATCTAAACACAAAGAATGTTCCAGAGCAATACAAAAACTGACACAATGAAACATCATCTTTTTCCAGGCCTCTGTAGCTCTTGAACCAGCTAAAGAAAGGGCAGATTTAGGAACTAACCCAGTCCCAGAAAGTGTTACTAACCCTGTGTGCCTGCTAGCTGGGAGGAGGAAGAAAAAAAAGGAAAAATAATGAAAACACAACCCCCTTCCCATTCTGTACCAGGATAACCCTGCTGGGGAAGGATTCAGCCACGCAAATGTACATCACATAGGGTAGGATTAACTTAACTCAAACCTGTCCACCACGATTTAGCAAGAACAGCGATAACTGCGAGATTCACATCTCCTTACTCTTTCCTTTACTCTGGCAAACAGAACTGACAGTGCATGGAAAAGCTGGGGGCTATTGCAACCTAAAGAACAAACTGCAATGTCCACTGGGATCCAGAACATTCAGAGCTATTTTAATCAAATTACTATCGATTAGGGACAAATGAGTCTACTGAAGTTAATGGACAGATTTCCATCGACTTCAAAGGGCTCTGGAACAGCCTGTAACGCAGAAAACAAGCAAGCAGCAAAATGAGAAAATGTATTTTAGTCTAACCCTAATTGCATGAGATGAAAGAACTGTTTCAGCCAACACTTTTTGAAACTGTTCTGCCTGAGACAAACATCAAACATCTCAAATGGTCAGAAAAATCCAGCAAAGCTACCAGCAAATAAGGAAAGCACCTGATAACAGCATGTGTGGCTAGATATGGGTACCTGAGACCTACAGATATATTGTCTCTACAAACAGCTGGAGAAGACCTTTACGAACTTGAGGAGAAAGAAACTTCACCATTTTGTGTATGTATAGGTATATACACTGATCTAATTTTATTTTCCACTCAAATTTATTTTTTCTAAGAAAAAGGAGTTGTTGTTTTTTTTTTTTTTTTGGTCTTTTTTTCCCTGGAAGACTGTTAGTATTTAATTCCACAACACAGATGTGCAATTTGTCCTTTTGTCTTGACAGGTCCTTATCAGCTTCTCTGAGGGATGGTTATGAAATCATGACACGAGCAATTTCTTTACACCAGCCTCTCTTACTGCTTAGAACATTGCATTGTCTTTAAATCTTTATATTTACTTGACAGGCAGACATTCATTAAACCCCAGAAATGTTAAGGCATAAGAGGTACAAAAGAGATTTCTTTTAAATTTTATATGGGAAAAAATCAGGCCTGAATACTGGAAGGTCATGACTTTGCTGACCTTCACAGTATGAGGGTCTTCCTAGGGCTGGTGTAATTAAGTGTTAAGTCTGTGGAAGAAATTATTATTTTTTTCCTTCCTATGAAAGAAGCTAAACTAAGAGAGCACTTTAAACAGCTTGTAGGGACCAGCATCGTGATATTGTTGTCAGCTCCAGCATTACAATTCCCCAGCTTTCATTCATTCAAGAGGTTTAGCAGGTAAACAGATAAATCCCACTTGAAGTCACTTGTACTGTGCTCGAAAGGCAGTGGAGCCTGTACTGGCTTTCTTGATCACAACAGCTGGGAAAATCTGAGGTAGTAATTAAAGGAAGAAAGATTTGGGGTTTAAATGCTTCTTCCTGTCTCCTTCCTTCTTTTTGTCCATGTTCAGTGGGATGCTCTGCTCAAAGTGTATCAAGAGTAAGTACCAGAATCTGTCTCTGTATATGTCTAGATCTACACTTTTTTTTTAATGGACAGATGAAGATCCAAGCACCACAATTACCAAAAGAACACAAACATCCAACTTGTAGGTACCAGAGCCCTGCCCACCAGCACTTTAGGTAAAAAAGGAGGCAGAACATTGTCCACCCAGTGCTCCAGGCCCAAGACATTCCAAACAAACCCTTCCTTCATAAAATCACTCTGAGCAGTACAAATACAAAGCAGAGCAGTAGGTGCTGGGAGCTCTTTCTGCACCTATGCTGCCATTTTAACCATAATGTTCAACCAGAAGAGATGCTGTTTATCACTTTTCTTTCCCCATTGCTCCCAGCTGAGCATCACCTCAGTGGTCATCTCAGAGTGTGTGATGGGAGCACTGCCCTAACAGTGCGTATCTCCACACTGCTTCAGATAACCACGGCTGGGTTCGGAAGATACAGTTCAAGCATCTCTTAATGTTCTATTATCTGTGGATCACTGACAGGGTTGATTATAACAGTTTGACATGACTCCAAAGGAGCTGTTATGGTCTATTGTATCAATAGGTACCCAGGGAGCCTTTAATCCTCAGATCCACATGTAATAACAGCATACTAAAACAACTGTTGTTTTGTGTGTTGTTGTTTTTTTTTTTTTCTTAAAAGTTGCTGCTGCTAGAGCTGTAAAAGGAAACAAAAAGAAGGCTTATTGTAAAAATAAAAACCCTGCCATTTTTCACATGACAAGAGCACAAAAAAAGTCTGAAACCTAAGATTTCTCCCCTTTCAGTTGTAATATAAAAATGATCCAAAATGTTTACGCCAGGAGACAATTTGGAATGACTTGTTTTCCTGCTGAGCTGTAATCTTGGTCAGCGGGAATGCTACTGATGTGACTCAAACTGTATTGCTGCTGTACTGTGAAGGGAAGAAGGGGTGAACTGTCATAATTCTCAAATTAGCAGAAATGGGTTTTTTGTGTGTATGTATGATGTGTGAAAGTGTGAAAATAAGCATGGGGGAAAATTGTTTGTTTCCCTTGGAAACTGGTAGATGGACTTGATTAAGAAAAGTCTATTTCCATCTTAGGTTCTCATGAGCTTCTTGGATACTGCAGAGGCAGGCATGGTGTGGAGGCAGATACAGAGATTCTGTTTTAGCAACAGAATTGAAATGATACATAGAATATACAATTTTCACTTATGAAGTCACAGGCTCTTGCTTCAAAACACTTATTTGTGCAGTGAAGTCTATGAGATGCCACACACCCAGGGAACAGAGGCATTCTGATTTGTTTTCCTGGAAAATGCTGTTAAAAATGATTTGCTTAATAAAAAATTCTGTTTACAAGGAAGGAGTTGGAAGATGCTTTGGAAACATTTGTTCACTCATTCTTTAAGCAGCATCTTTTTGCAGATACAAGATAGGCTTCAAAAAAGGGTATCAGGTACACAAACATCCCGGATCTCTCGTGAGAAGAGCACCAACTGTTCAATCCTATTCCCACTAAGTCCCAGTATAGAAATGCATCTATCAGGAGTTTTGCAAGAGAATAAACATCCATTATGGTGGTGATTAAATCCTTGCTTGTTCAAGGGTCTTCATATTTCTGCTGACACTTGTGACAGAAGAGGACCACTATCTCCTGAGAATTTGAATAAAACACCTACTGACAGTAGAACTGTAATTGTGTGACTTGGCACAGCTCAGTCCCCAGGTCTTCAGGGGGAAAAAAGGCTGAGTTACAAACCCCATACAACAACAAAACATTTCACAGTATACTTCAAAACGTTACTTAAATAGAGACTTTTGTTCAAGTTATTAATGCCTTTAATATGGATTCTCATTTCCTCTTCTCTTTTTATTACTTTGTGTGTCTTTCGGGTTATTTAAAGAGTTGTGAAAAGAGCAGGTCAGCATTTCATAGCTCCCGCTGCTCGTCAGTGACAGATGCCAACCATAAAGTTAAAGCCAACACAAAGAAACCCCCAACCTCAAAGTCTTTTCCCTCCTCTTGGGGCTGGGGGGGGAGCAGGGGGAAGGCAAACAATCCATCCCTCCCCGTCCTGTTCCTCCCAGGTTTCTACTGAAGAGCAACATCGAGCCTGTGCTGAGCTCACCAGCTTGTTTTAACTAAGAATATAGATAGGATTGTAGGCTCTTTGCTCCTATTAAGCACTGTATTACCTGGACCAACTCTGCTGTCCCATCAGTTCCCACAGGAGTATTAGAGAAGCCCTTGAGAACATCATGCACCAGAAAAACAATCTGCAGGTGCCTGAGCAGTGTATACACCCCTCCCCTTGCACCAGACTGCCCCCTCCTCAGGGCAACAGCTGGCTCTGACAGCCTGTGTGTTTGATGGTGTGGATATCACACACAAGGGAAAAGGGTCACAGCTTCCAGATCATCTGCTGGAGTAATGGGAGGAGACAGCTTCCCAGCAGCAAGAGCCAGAACATCTCTGTGCTCTGACATTGTGTCAGGACACTGGGACAGTCAAAAGAAAAGCAGAGATCTCCCGTGCCCTGAAACATCTGGTCATCTGCATCAGACTAGTGGTGGTGTCAGATCATGCCAAATGCATCTGGGCTTCTTTCTTGTTTGCTTCTGCACCTTTGCTCTGAACTAATTCAAAGCAGAGATCAGCTGGTGAATTTTTAGTGATCATGAAAGCTGGGACTATTAAACAGGCAGAACAGGACAGATACAGTCCAAAGGTAAAACATTTCAGGCCTATTTTCTAATATACCTATTCCTGTAGTCCCAGGCTCTCTCAGAAACAGTTCCTTATCCTCTCTCAGAAACAGTTCCTTATCCTGACATGCTGAATGTTTAGCAACATTTTTCACATTAACAGCACCAAGAGCCAAGACAGGTCATGTTCATGAGTCAACTATGCATACACAGAGAGGGAGAGACCTAACCCATTTGGAGGCTGAAATCAGATCTCCAGGGATGCTTTAGATTATTGCCCGACAGGATGCCTGGAGTTTTTATCTAATGTAATGGCTTCCTAATACCAAAACACTACTAATGAATAATATGGCTGGATGCAAAACTTCTATAAAGTCACTTGCAACTGGATTAAGTGTATCAAGATGTTTTCTTTGATACTGTCTTGTCAGTTCCTATCAAGTGACTCTTCCATGCTTTCATGTCAGGTAATTCCCAAGAAATTCATGGCTACGATATAGAATAAATGTGTGACTTTCAAATCAGTGAGAGCTGAATGATAGGAATTTTAAATTGCTGGGATAAAACTGCCAGCTACTTCATAACACTCATGCTGCTTCCAGATTTAATACCTGTCTTTTCAAACACTATCAATTCACTTAATATGTCAGTGGGGAATAACATTATTTTATTTTATTTTCCTTTATAAGGATCATGAACCATTTCCCCTTACAGAAATGTACCAATTACCCACATGCCAATTGTCCCAGACACACTCTGATCTTGCAGCGTGGACATTCAGTTCAGACATGCACAAAGCTTTCTGATGCTACAAAAGAACCACTATGGGCTAAATTCAGGACTGATGTAAGCAGGCAAATTTCTGCTGACATCAATGGAACCACACTCCCTAATGCAGGTTCTGAGTTTCGCCCTCTGCCCTAAGAATCTGACAAATGCCGATGGAAGTAAGAAAGAAACCTTTCATGTGAAAAACACCTAATTTAAGGAATTAGCAGAGCAAAGCCACTTAAAAAAAAGAGACTAGAAATAATAGACTATATTGAGACTAGAAATAATAGACTATATTGTTCCACTTATGCTGGAATAGGCAAGTTGTGCCTTACTCCATCACCTGGGACATTCGAGGATGGGGAATTACTGCTGGGCAAGGCAAGCGATGTTTGGACTGCTCCCAGTCCTTGCAGGATCATTGGCAAGAGAACTGCAACAGCAAAAAGGGAACCAGTCCTCAAGGAAGGCCATGTTGAAGGAAACACTGAGGGGTCAGGTACCTGTGGTGGCACAGCTCTGCCACTCAGCATGGAATGTGAGATGCAACATCTACATGCACAGTGAGCTAGTGCCAGGACTGGAGACTGGTATCTAAGCCTGCCCTTGTTAATTCGTCCTGCTGAGAACCTGGGTCTATCAGCCAGGGCAGAGTGCCACACTAATCAAGCTGTACTGCTTCTGGGACCAGTGCTGGTAGCTCTGTTGGGTACTGTCCTGTGCTAGGCAGGCTTTCTAGGCCACCTCCCTCCACCTACAGCTGCTGCCCCATGCTGTGCTGGTATACCCCGAGACGGGGAGCCGCAAGTGCTGGTGGTACAACAGGCTGTGACCTTATTGTGAAGCTGCATTTAGTGACTCCACCCCAGAGCTGCCAGCTCACTTTACCTTCTCCAGGCTCCCATGGAGGAGCACTGTGCTTTGATCTTGGGAGAGCTGGCAGTGCAGGGAGCTCTGCAGCAGGTCCCTGCCTGTGTATCTCTGGTAATGAACTGTCCCAATGTTTTAGCACTGTTCACAGTGATTTATTCAGAGTATATCTGCATATACATTATATATGCAGCTCCCACCAGTGTTTGGTAGACCTTATTCTGCATTGATTGGGATGTGCTGGGAGATATGCCAAAAACAGTCAGCAAAGAGTATCACATGCTTGGAAGCATTTACCTTGAACTTACTAATGCCTTTCAGCAAGGAATCCTCACCTGTCCTGCTCTTCTGAGAACTATTAATAAAACTCCAGTTAGGATGTTACCTACCTTAGTGGTTACAGACATAAATACCGTTCTCAATGGACTGACAATCTATCTGTGATATCCTAAACACTGGGGGATATCAGCCCAAAGAAATAAAGTGGATTTTGGACTTTAAACGCTACTTTTGAGATCTAGGTGACACATTACGAATTGAACAAGAGAAGCCAGCATTTCAAAACCAACAGTACTCTGTTCCTGGGGACTGAGCATTGCATCATATTCCTCAAGGGTAAGAAATGATGAGATCTGAGGACTGAAGCCATCAGAGAGCCACAGTCAAATTTTGAGCTCAGATGGTGTTCTTTACCCCAGCAAGGTGTCCTGCAGCTGGCAGCCCATATTTATACCTGCAAGAACAAATGCTATTCTTCTGTAAAATCTGCTTCAATCAATGGAAAGGTTAAAAATAATTGGGCAGAATTCCTTAAAGAAATAGAGCTAGAACCAAATCCCAATAAAATTATTCCTCTGATTTCTAACCATTCAGATGCCTCAAACTGACCAGCCTTGACTGAGCTGACGGTAAGACTGTGAGCAACTCTCTAAAACCCCATGTTACCAACCATGCTGTAACAGCTCTTGCCAAGTTGATCTGACCCCCATTTGTAAGGCTGCTATAACATTAAGATGAATTAATGGAGCAAAACCATAAAGTGAGTCTAATAGTGAATCGAACTAGGCTTTTGTGTGATACTACGGCTAGGAAAAATTAGGAAGAAGAGATGGGAAAGGAATCCGTCACAGCTGCCTGACAAAGGAGAAAGATCTCACTGTCTGCGGACTGCAGTGTAAAGCATCTACGAGCCAGTAAGAAAGAGATTAATGAGCATAGGACAAATCTAATAGGAGGTATCAAAAGCAGATACCAAACAGGATGCAAATAATGAAAGAGAAAAACGTGCACTAAGAATAATGACACCAAAAATGGTGTTTTATCTCTCTTGGACCACAAGTAACAATTTAATTTGCACTGACCTTCAAAGAAGCAGTCACAAATTTGATTTTAAATAAGCAGGCTGCAGTCTTAGTGCTCAATTCACAGAGCAGTAACTCTTGCTTGTCTCCTCTTAGCAGGCAGTTGAAGATGAAGGATCGAGAGAACAACCTCATCTTGAATTTTTCAGCCACTTCTGGCAGACCCAGGACCAAGCCATAAACCCCACAGCACTACAGGAGCCAGGGATGTGCTACAGCTGATTTGTTCTCCTACAACCCAGTTGGTTCCCAGCATATTGTTTTTTTTAACAGGTTGCTCTACTATTGATTCAAATCAGCCAGAGTTGCACAGTTCTCCCAAAGGGTTTGAGTGTTACATAGGAAGAACATTTCCAAAGACCTGACCCTCCTTATTTTTCAAGCTTATTCCTGAAGACACAACAGCAGAGAGCTTGAGGCTTCTTCCATATTCCTCCCTTTTACTGCTACACCTTAAAAACATTTCATTTCTTGGTTGGCAGGAGCATATTGCACAGCTGAATTTCTCCACATTAAATCACCTGGTGTCCTCTCAGTGTGACTTCCTTGGATGAGTGCTCTCCATGAAGGCTGGCAGCCCCCATGGCCAGCAGCCAACCTCCCAGGACTTCTGCTTGGACAGGGCCCTTCTTTGTTTTATTGGTTTTTTTTTTTTTTTTCATTTTAATGTGACAGTAAAAATTTTATCTGATAATCTAAACAAGGTAATAATTTTGGGCTATAAAAGTACCTGTCTTCAACTGTTACTGCCACCATCATATATTGGAGAGTAATATTTGCAACATTATACAAAATTGTTATTCTATTAAAATGATAAAATGGCAGTGGTTTTATTACATGAGTGATTTTTTTCAGGCACTGAGATGCCCTTTACTGCAGGCACGAATAATAAACACATTATTCACCAGTACATTAGGGAACAATCCTGTGATTTGGGAAAACAGTTGTAACAAACAAGTGAGTTATTACTGTGACATGCTCAGGAAATGTGGCCCCAAATCTTATCTGCTGCAACTAAATACTGCTAATAGCCAGGGACTCTGCCTGCTTTGCTCTTCAGCACTCAGCTCCCAAGAAGTTGGCAAATCATAAAACAGACTGAGAACTGTTCATGCACTTTTTGCAATCCCATCTAATCCAGGCCTTGGGATTTTAACCCTTTATTCCTACTGAAATCTTAAGGATTTACCATCTGCTGCCGCAGAATCCACGAAGATGAAGAAGGGGAGAGGATTAAATTAATTAACAAATTCTAATCCTAAAACAGTGTTGGTGATGTGAGGGCTCTTTGAATTCTAATGAGGATTTAAAGTAACACTGACTGCTTCCCCACTGAAAAAGAGAAAGAATGTCACATTAACACATGCTCAACCTCTGCCCACCCTGCACAGCACTTGCTGGGTGTTTTATCTGACGGGGTCTATTACAAGGATTGTTTGGTTATCTGAGGCAACTTCCAAGCCATATCTGCAGTCAGGAGCACAAACCCACCTGCACAGGTCAGGGCTATGTCAGGCTGTTGCTTGAAGACATTATCAAGGTTATATATATTACTGTATATCCTCCAAGATCTTTATAAGTTAATCCTGAATCAGGGAGTGCAACCTGATATCTAACAGACCTCAGATTTTATTCCCTCTTCTTCAATAATTCAAATGGACTTTGTATCCCTTGCTACCCAGAACTGGACAACAGACTGATTCTGCAGGAAATGAATAGGAAGGTCAAAACAACATAAGTTTGAGATGTCTCACATTGCCAGTGACTACATTTTAATATCAGAATACAGCAAATACAGTATGGAAAGGCAAACCAAATCTGGGAGAGCCTTGATAGGGAAAATACACAGCATTGGCCTCCTAGTATTTTTTATTCTTGCTGTAAAAAACAATTATGGAATGAAATTCAGATCATCACTTCCAGCTCAAATGGTGTCTGCCTACATGCAAGGCAGTGATGTACAAGAGGTCCTATCTGCAGCAAAGTTATGATGTGGAATAGATCAAAAGTTCATGGACCAACACACCATTAAAAGCACTTGACCTCTTGAGGAAAAAAAAAAAAAGCTAAACACAAACCCCAACCAACCAAA
The DNA here is from genome assembly GCF_027791375.1 of Indicator indicator. NCBI lineage: Eukaryota > Metazoa > Chordata > Aves > Piciformes > Indicatoridae > Indicator > Indicator indicator. Next base: position 11,710,757 of record NC_072033.1, on the reverse strand, counting down.
ACATCCCCCCCCCCCAAAAAAAACCCCAACAACCCCAACAAAAACCCAAACCAACCCAAAAAAAAGCAAATGTAAGCAATGTTGGGAAGGGGATTTCACCAGAGGAGCCGGGTGCTTTGCACTGGGAAGCAACTTTAAATTTTCTGACATTGCTGTGAATTTAGAAAGGAAACATATGGAAACCAGATGACATATTTCACAAGCTGCCAAGCAGATTTTGCCTGGTTTGAGAGAACGTGTACTCCAGGGACTGTCCACAGCAACTCGATGGTCTTGATGGCTAACATGTGTTTTGCATCTTTATGCAGAAGAACTGAGACACGATCATTCATCTGTCTCGAGTTTCCATACAGGTGCACACTTCCCAGCCATGCTCAAAGGACAGATGTTGCTAGCAAACGTCTTTTAAAGGAAGGAAAACAAGGGGAAGGAGGGGGAGCAACCACTGGAGCGGATCAGAGGGTTGGTCTGCTCTCTCCCAAAGAGCCCTGGTGGGTAATGCAGATGTGCTGGCTGCAGCAACAGCTCCTTGGAGCACTGGGTCTTTATGGAAAGCCTGCACTACACTGCAAATGAAATCAGTTTTCTTATTAGTCTCCATAGTGGAATAACAAACTACAGAATTCATAATATCTAGAGACCAGTGGCTACGTTTTGATTTTCTGTGCTTTTGAAACCTCTGTGCGCAAACAAACTCTTCAAAACAAATGCAAATTTGGCAGTTTATGCAACAGCAAAAGCCACTTGGGGGGATTAAAGGCTGATGTACTATCAGCTGAGAAAATGAGTAACCCTGAAACACAACTAGAGCTCCAACATTTGTATATTGATCCTCTATAAACTAGTGCTGCAAGTAGATTCTGAAGGACACCAATTCCTTAGTTTGTAAGCATTTTCTTTTAAGTAGGAAAAAGCTGAAGAGATTTGACTGCTTACATGTTGTGAATCTCATTTGCACAAGCAGAGGCTGAGTTTCAGCACAGCCTGTAGCATACAAGCTCCAGATTACATTATATGAACTGATACCAAATCTATCAAAGTCAATGGGAACCCTTGGAGGCTCTGGCAACAATTAAGCCTCTAGTATTTTATTTGCATTGTGCTGCTTGCTTTAGAGGAATGATTCACTGCAGAATGTGATGCATTGGCAGATGTTCTTCCATCTCTGCACCATCACTTCAAGGGTGATGAAGTTGTCTGAATCTTGACCAGAGTGTTAGTGCTTCCTCTATAAGGACAGAATCACAGAATGGTTTGGGTTGGAAGGGACCTTAAAGATCATCTAGTTTCAACCCCCTTGCTGTGGACAGGGACACCTCTCACTAGATCAGGTTGCTCAAGGCCCTATCCAAACTGGCCTGGAATACCTCCAGGGAGAGGTGATCCACAACCTCCCTGGGCAACCTGTTCCAGTGTCTCACCACCCTCACTGCAAAGAATTTCTTCCTAATAGTCTAAATCTCCTCTCTTGTGGCTCAAAGCCATTCCCCATCATCTTATCTTGTCACTACAAGCCCTTGTAAAAAGTCCCTCTCCAGCTTTCTCATAGGACCCTTTCAGGTACTGGATGAAAACATGTAGCTACCAGCAAGCTTAAAAACATCAGTTCAAAAACTATAGGAAAACTTAAGCAACAGAAACCTGAATCCCATTCAAACTAGCCTGCCCGTTTTGAGACTGACTGCTAGCCTAGCAAGAATAAAAAACAACTTTCCCTTCTGTATGTTGTGCTTCAGAATACTGTTATCTTTAAGACATTTTTGTTCACTTCTTAAGAAGGCCTTATCAGGGAGGCACAGTATGTTAGAAAGCCTAAGTAACCATGCACCCAGAATGTGTGTGTATGTGTGTGGGTGCATATCCACTGGCAGAACTAAAACAGATTTTAAAAATACTTTCACATAGCCAAACAAAGCTGGAAGATGGGCTGCTAATTATATGTGCATTCCAAGTAGACTACACACAGTGGGGGGTTTAAAGCATTCATATAAATTATACCAATCAGCACAGAAAGGAGGAAAAGAAGCACTGAGGACATCAAATATGACACTTCTCTACAACTGATACACACAAGTACTAAATCATGGCAAAACAGTGCTTTAGGAAACAGGGACTGAAATGTCATCTTAAAACAAGCTCCATCTACAGTTTTGCCACTTCCATAAATGCATATGATCCTCCTAATGATGTATTCTGAGGAGACATGATAAATCACAGAATTAAAAGACCCCACAGAATGTAGAGATACTCCTCTGGAAGAAAAAAACAAACAAACAAACAAACAAACATATTTCAGATGGATTACTGCATATCACAGAAATTTCCCTTAAACTGTGTGGTTAAAGATGGAGGTTCATCAGCTTCTGGGATGTGTTAAGAAACTGGGTTTGTTAAACCCCATGCAACCAGCACATGGGATATGGTAGTTCTGGAGAGCCTGACCTACATGCCAGAGAAACCAGCACGACAGTGTTTTGTTAGGAAATCTCCAGTCATGGAGCCTTGGGACAAGGGAATTAGAGAAAGAATTAGGATAATCTTTCCAGACAGAAGATTTAAAGTCTGCTACAGTTATTCTCAATCGATCCCCAAAAGATTGCCAAGAAGTGTGTATCTTAAAAGTGCTGCTAATTAGAAGATTTTAAGGCACTGTTATAAAATACTTTCTGCTTGCCTTGTAAGGGAAACCATTTAGACTAGTAGTATGGAGAACAAAACAGTAATAAAATGTTATTTGTAGCTTCTATTATATTACCATCACACTATATTATCACCAGCACCGTTACATACCTAACATAAAACCATCTAATGAAATGTTTGAACTTTCAGAAGACCTACTAGTAACCTTCTTATTTTTAGCACTGGGGATGACATTTGTTGTTTGCTGCAATACAAACAATAATAATTAGACATTGAGATGCTAATGGGGATGAAAACTAATATTTAGTGCTGCTGTCTGTGCATGACCATGCACACAAATATACAGAATCCAGGATTAGTAATTTAAGAGGTTTTTGTTTTGTTTTGTTAGCCTGTATGGCTAACAAAGGTTACATCAGAAGCAGTGGCAGACAAGCAAGCAGGCTGGTTAAATGAATGCACAGGGGCAGACTCAATTCTGTGAACTGAGAACTCAATGTTCTTTTCACTCCTGTAAGAATGGAACAACCTTTAAAAAGTTTTCATGATCAATTTGCACTCTATGCATTATGACTGCTTTAAAACATGTATTTGGAACGTGTAGCTTCTGAATGCAAGCCGTGATGTTGTCTGAACATTGATGGGTTTTTTTTTTTTGTAGCCTGAAACGCTGGTTAATCTTGCCTGGCCAAATTGCATGACCTTTAACTGTTCCTGAAAGAGGAGCTTGCAAAAATCCATCCCAGACAATTATTTGAGATGCCAATACGAAAGGTGGAAAAATAATAAAAATGCTTTTACTTCCCGTTTGTGCAATTTGCACTTTCCTCCTTGCTGCTTTGCTTGTCTGAATTTCATTAGTAAGCCAAAGGCTTCTGCTTTTCAACTCAGGCATCAGAAGTTGAGCTTTGTGGGATGGTGATAGTCTGGTATTCGTGCTATGTAAAATACCACTTACAACAACCAGATGAGACAAACCACTCAGAAATAACATAGGTTGTGCCAAGAATTGATTTGTGGGGGGCTTTTGTAGATTATTTATTCTATTTTGTTTGTTTTCCTGCAGTGGTTCACAGAAATAGCTCTCTTAAGACTTGTGTAAATGGGAAAAAAAAAAACTCCACAGGTTTAGGTAAACAGAATTATGCCTGATCACAACACAAGTCCCATTTCTAGCAAGCAAGGAGAGTGCAGACAGCAGGTCTGACTTGACTAGCCATTTGAAAGCTCAGCTCCCCTCATGTCTTTATGTTCCTTTTTTAACATGTTTTCTCATGATAATTTAGGATTAGCAGCTTTGAGAATCAAAACCCAGAACAAAGTTTCTTGAGCTTAAATTTAATTCTGGCTTGATTCTGATCCAAGGCCTCTGTACATTTGCCAACTGTGCCACACAACATCACCGAGTGGAGGATCACTCAGTGATCTTTTAGGTCTTGCAGGTTTGTTTGTTTTGGTTGGGTTTTTTTTTAATTGTTGAAAAAATGGGGAAAAAAAGAAAAAAATATTAAGGAATTACGTGGCCTCAGCACATTTCAAAATATTTGACTGAGAGTTTAATATTACAGGATTTATCCCTTCTTAGATCCACTAAAGAGATTGTGTTTTAATATTGAATCACTGAAATCACCTAGTGCATAAGGACTGGGTCATCTCTTGGTCATGAAGCAGCAGTAAGATTAACAAGCACTATTATTGTGCTAGTGACTTGCAGGTGTGCCAGCTTTGCTTTGCAGACCACTACAGAACAAAAAGAAGAGAGAAAGCCCATCAAATAGCAAAAAAAAAAAAAAAAAAAAAAAAAAAAAAGCACACACATGAGATTAATCAAGTCAAATGTAACAATTTACTGATCACCTGGACCACAGCCATAAATTCTAGGGCTAACCTCTCCTCCACTTTGATCCAGAACACTGGTGTGCCTTGACTCCCTCTTTTCCTCCCATCTGCCTCATGGTTATTTCCCAGTATCTCTCCCAGGGGTGATATTAGCATTAGAAATGTCACTGTGGGGGACGCTTTATTCCACTTTTACAGTGAAATACTCCTTGTAGAGTGCCTGTGTGCAAATAACGAGGGTGCAGTCAATTCCTGCTCCATCTTACTGCACACTCCCATTTGATCCAGGCTAAGCTTGTAGTCATAATATAGGAAATAAATACTCGGAATAACCATCTCCTCCCCTCTGAGAAATCAGCAACCTGTTACAAGACAGAGCTGCTCCCTCAGCAACCTCCCTAGATGCCCAGCTGCACCAACACCTCTGTACGCTGTACACCGTCTCCTCTGAGCACACTAGAGTTCTGTGGTGCTGTGTGTGAGCTGTGGATGGGTTATGACAAATAGGACTCAACTTGATCTTGGGGCAGCTGGAGATAGAAGAAAGATATGAGCAGCAGCTGTAAGTTAATCGGGAGGAACCTGTTTCAAGCTGGATCAAAGCTAACCCCATTCCCTGTGGTCATGCACTGTAGCCTGTCCTGTAGTAGAGAAGAAGGGAAAAACCCAGAACCTGCTAGATCTGGTAGCAGAAGACATTGCTGTGTTGTACTAGGGAGAGGCCAAAAGAGAGAAATAGTGAAATTCAGAGGGAACACTAGCTTCTGTGAAAAGGATTAATGCAAGAAAGCTATGGGTTTAAAATAGCCTAATTGACCCAAGCATAATGTAGTTCACTGTCACATGGTGAAAGTCAGGCAGTATTTGAATGCCTCCTCATCATTTAATATAATATTTCTAGTAATAGAATATTTAAATCCTATTTTATCAAAATCTCATCACTCAAGTGTAGGAGCCTTTTCCATTGCTGGAGCATACAGTGTTATAAATTCATGAAGGTCATAATTATGAGCAGCTTCAACACTACAAATGTGTTTGGCAAAGATATTATGTCCTTTCCAAACAAGATTTGAGGGACTACAGCACACATTCAGAGTTACAGGGTTTTACTTTTCATGTGCCTTGCAAGCAGTAGACTGTTCCATTTTCCCTGAGATTCCCACTTGGGCAGAAATGTCCCACAGCCACAAGGTCACCCCAAAGTCACCATTGCCACTTACCCCAGTGAGGAGACACAGTGGAAAACCAGAAAAGGAGCATGTTCAAACCCTTATTTAATTCAGCCATTTCACATCTGAATAATTACTCAGGCAGGAGTCACTTCCCAGGACACGAGCACTGATTACCCTTAGGTGTGACTTGAGCTGCCTCAGACTAGCTCTGTAGGGGAATTGGTGGCTGTAGCACACCCCCAGCAAGTTTTCCCTCAGGAAATAAGACTTTCTTTTTGCCATTTTTTTCCCAATAGGGACACTGCTTATCTTCCCATCTCCAACATAAGGATGTCCCTCCAGAGCCACCCTGAGCTCTCAGCATTTTCAAGCAGTGCTCAGATCTGAGCCAACCTCAGGGCTCCTGGGACCCTTCCCAGCAGTACCTATTTAGCTCAACACTTCTTGGTGGTGCTGGGATGGTTCTATGCTCTGCTCAAAGCTGGACATCTAAGCACTACCTGAAATACTGCAAAACACAGAGTTTGTTACAGATCCCGCAGTGATTGGGTTTGCTGGCATGCTGGAAGTGAGGGAAATATGAAGTTGCACATAACAGGCCATGGTTTCCTCTCTGTAACACCTGGGCAATCTAAAATAGATTCAGTTTGGGCAGTTGAGATACTCTGCCTTTACACTGTAAGAAAGGAGATGAAACTTCTGCCACAGTTTTGTAGAGGGCTGGCTCTGAGCAGAAGGCTGCTGCATGGGGAAGCCGGTCTGTGAAGCTGTGACAAAAACAACTCTGCTCTCTCTGTGGAGCAGAGTTTAGCTATTTTTAAGCCCTGGAAAACCAGTCTGGCTGCTGCCACTGTTACCACAGAAGAGAAAAAAAAGAATAAATTGCAAAATGGTAGTGCCAAAGCCCAGGGCAACCATTTCCATGCACATCTATCTTTCCCTGCAGGAACACAGCTTAGCACCTCCTGGGCTCCCCACCCTCTTCAGAGCTCCATTCCCTCTCCTATGATGGGAGGAACCAACCACTTCGATTCACCTACACTGTTGTGAAGCCTTGAGCTGTGCCTGGTTTAGTATCCTGCCTAACAGAAGTAGCAGATGTTTGGGAAGGAAAACAGTGCTTAGGAGTTTTACTCTTTAGCCAAAGTTAAAATTATTTTCAGCTAGGATGAATTGTCCTTCCATGGGGAAAAACTTACCAAGAGGTTGAAGTCATCTGCATGAAATTCAAAGGCAAATCAGTGGTGGAGTCAAGATTACATTCATGCAGACTAAGATTACATATCTTTTACAGCCTTCTGCTTTATGCACTTGAACCTGAGCATGAATGAAAACCAGACATGAGATTTTCCCTGCTCCCCAGTTGCTCTCTCTGACACAGGCCAGGCAGCATGTGGCTCTTGCACTTATTCCCTCAGGGAACGTCATTTGGGAGTCTTTCAGAAGCAGCTATTTGACAAACTCTAGTGCAAAAAAATAAATCCTTACATTTCATCCGGTGAGTAAAGCTCTCACCTTCTGCCTGTTGTTTTCTTCTGTGCCATGTGCATACTGTGGCACATCTTGGTACCCAGCTCTGATCAAATCAAATTGTACCATCACCAGTACTGGTGCTTGTCGCCACCAACAATACTGAATGTCACGCTCAGGCAATCAAGTTCACCCAGCAGTGACACGCTTAAAACCTCTGTATTTGAAGGTATGCGAGAATAAAACCTATCAGTCCATATGTTACCTGAGAAGTTAATGTCTGCTCTTCAGCATCCCACAGCACAGTTAACACACCTTCAGAACCTAATTGATTTGACCAAACGTTCCCTTACATTCATTACAAGAACATAGTTTTTATACAACCCTAATGGCAAACTCCAATCATTTTCCAATTCTACAACCACTCTAAGACTACTGAAACCAGTGGTAATGCTCAAATGAGCAAACCAGAATTTGACTGGATCCTTACTAGATACTTATTAAATAGGAATGTCTCCTGTTTTTCAGGAGGAATTGTTTTTATTTGAAGAGGCTCATTCTTAAACAAACCACATGCAGTAGGATTTGAATGATTTTCCTGCTCACATTCCCAGTAAGCTTGGTACAGTACAGTGTTAGAGGTGACCACCCTTTCCATTCAGATCTTCACTTCTGCACACAAATGTCAGGTATGTAACTTTTCTATTTCTACTATCAATGGTAAAATCCATCATGAAACACAATAGGAAATCAGATTTAAGATAAGAAGATCTGCAGATGTAAAAGGCAGCATACATAAAAGCTACTGCACTAGGTGTTTTTCTTCATGGTCATGACTTCTAGGTTGCTTTCCAGCAGGATATATCCTTTTGTTCACATTCTTTATTCTCTTCTTACTTGCAAACATTTAACAAGAATCAAAGCCAGCCAGGCACACAAAGAACAGAGCCAAAATGCTCAGATGCAAATAAAGGTTTGAGATACGTGATTTTTAAAATAATCAAAGCAAGCTTCTCAGGTCTGAAGTACAAAATTCTAGAATAAATAAACCTAAATCTCTGGTATCGAGCTATAAACATGGGGTGAGGGGACACAGGCTGACAAGTAAATATTGGATTATACAGAGCCTTTGGTTAATATTATGTTCATGCTCTAGACAGTCTAATATAATTGAGCAGATCTGCATTTTAACACAAAATTCTGAACATACTTTTCACAATTGGTCTCTGCTGAAAGCTGAGGTTTTGTGAAAATATTCCACAGTTACAGCATTTTCTTAGAGAAAAGTGTCCACAGTAATGAGCCCCTTGGTCACTTCTCACCAGAGAGAGAAGAAAATTCAATGTAACAAAGAAGTGTCTGAACAACATGACCTTTTTGATTAAAATTTAAAAAAAAGGAAAAAAAAGAAAAAAAAAAGATGAATGCTTCCTTGGATCTCAGCTTCCCCAAAGGAAAGACATCTGAAATGTTTTATTTTACTTCCCATTATGAAACAAACAAATCCAGAAGCTTGGGAAACTCTTGCTGTGGTGGAATCAAGGATGCAGAGATGCAATAATGCACTATGAGGAACCTATTTCTAGGGAAGGACTGTTCCATGGGGAACTGCTTTAGCATGCTGCAGGGACTGTGCACACAGACCAAGGCACGTCCCTTGGCGATTTCTGGACCATTTGTGCTGGGATTGAGTGTGTACTTTGGACAGGCATATCCCCAAAGATGGATGGAAAACTGTGGTGGAATGAAATGATTCAGGAGAGACTAAGAGAGGCAGAGAAGGTCTCTGTTTAACCCGTGCTTTGTAAAACACCACCTCTGGCCAGCTCTAAGCATAACCACTACAATTTTATTATATTTTTAAGTGGCTTTTGGAAGGCTTTTATATTTATAAACTTAGCAGTGAAAAATTCCAAAGAAGGATGTGCAAGTTGTTATACTAACAAGACAAAAACCAACATAACCCACTGAGCTTTAGAAGCTGAAATCAATCGAAGCCTTTCCATTGACTTCAGTGAGAGCTGGATCAGGATTTAAAGAGATTACAATTCTGAAGTTCATCTCTGTTGCAGTTCAGAATTTTTCTTTTGTTTCACATCACATTAAAGATTCAGCATCTCTTCTCCTAATGCTCTGAAATATATTATGATCTATAAGAGAACAGAAAACAGAACTAAAGGGGAAAAAAACCCTCCTACACCTCATTAAGATCTGAAGTTTATCCTTAATGTGCCTATGAACTCAAAATGAGTGTCTAAATGGAGACATTTTTTTCTGCTACAGGGTAAAGTGATTATAAATGTCTCTTTGTGCAAAAGCTTAGTGGTATTTTATGCAGCTGGCACTGCAGAGTTTGAAACAAATCCAAAAACCCAGATTGTATCTTTAAGGTTAGAAATCAAACTTTCCATTGCTGGAGTGCACATTTCCTGGTAACGGGCTAAGCTCTGACACCAGAACCTATGCAAACAGGATCTCTGCTGCTATGTTAAGTGAAATGTAATGCTGTCTTTATTCCCTGTGGCCTTTTTATCTAGTCATTCTGCTCCCAAACTACCATTAAATGGACATTATAAAGCCATTTTTGGCAGTTTTCTATTTTGTGTATTTCTTACCATTTTTTTTCTAATGCCCATTCGGGAGTTTGCTAGGACATCTTTTCCTTATGTTTTCCTATAGACCCACAAACACCATAGGTGCCTTTGTCAACCATGAAAGGACTCTCTTCAGCTTGCAGGTAGAAATATCTCATGCTGCTAAACCTTAGCTACAACAAACCTCACACAAGAATAGAGAAAGCCTGCATCCACATATCACAATTCTTCCCAGGCTCTGGAGGCATTTCAATGCCAAGCACATATTTTTGTATACATTCTTTCCAGATGATTGAATTGACTCAAAAGCTTAAGAAACCCTATAAAACCATATAATGAAATTCCACCTGGCCTACACTTCTAAATCCTGCTCTTGCCCAGGACTTGTGAGAAGGGTCTGCAGGACTCCTGGGAGGTGACTGCTACAGGGCATGGCAAGAGCAGGCAGGCAGGCTCCTGGAACGAAGCAGGCCTGGGAGCAAGCTTACTCAAGCAAGCTGTGCTCAAAATATTTGGTGATGTGTAGGTTAAAACCAGACTCTGAAGGTTTGTTTGACCCCCACACAGTTGGGGAAGCCATGAAGTGGTCTGCTCTCTGCATGATGAACTACCCAACGACTGGCAGTTGTGTTCTAATTTGAGCTCCCAACTAGTCCTAATGAATAACCTCACGTACAGCACAGGCTGCAGAGAAGGATTGGTCTCCTATTCCTAGCTAGAGGCAGATGAGGAAAAGAAAAAAAAAAATCCTATTTTTGGCTACAATTGCCATTTGATCTTCCAAAAGCAGCCCTGCTTCTAATAAAACTCCACACTCAATTGTGCTCAGCGGGGACACCGCAGTGAAGAGCGGAGGGCATGGAAGACGCAGGCTTGGAGAATGGCAAATGAGTCTGTGAACCAGCTGGATTTATGACCTGCAGTTTGATCCAAAGTGGTTTGTGGCCAGTAATTCCTGCCGGTACTGTACAGTACTGACTTTTAGCTCTCTCTGTGCTACTCCTGCAGATGAGGGGATTTATTCTTTCCAAGATCTGTGATTGCTACTGTGAAACGTGTTCTGTGCTGTCATCTCACCTCTAGGACTAGATCTGGTGTATCAAGCATAGGTACAAAGCTTATCTTCCTTTTAGGCACATGCAGCAGGAAGAGGTTGTACTCTTGCAGCATACTGCTATTAGCATTCCTTATGTATTTGTAAACGTCTGGGTTCAGAGGGAGTGCCAGGGTAGCACACAGCTCTGTGACTAATACCACCAGTGTCAGTGGGAGCAGCTTCATGATTATGGTCTGACTCAGCACAGGTACCAGAGCCCCAGCCCAGCCCTGCAGGATGCTCTCACAGGAGCATCCGTGCAAGGTACTGATCTCAGCACATCACATCCCCTAACATAAAACCAGCTCCATTGACTCAAGTTTCCCTGGAAAGCACCGAAGGGAAAACCAAACAGATTACACTGCAAGTTTACCTACTTGGCGTACGACACGGGAAGGGTGAGCACAAATACACTGTTATCTCCCTGCTGGCACAATTCAGAACCACAATCTTTGGTCACAGAAACCTGCTCAAACACGACCTTGACTCAGTCCCTGGCAGCCATGTGCCACTAATAACTGACAAACAAACAGGCATATTTACTTGATGTTTACCTTTCTCTTTACCTCCCCTGCACAAGCTAACGCTGCAGAACCAGGCTTCCCCATCAGTCCCGCTGACTGCAGTAACCCCGTGGCCCTCGTTAAAGAAAAGCACTTTGAGAAACTGTAGCTGTTCCATTTGCTATTGCCAGACCTTTGTGAAAGTTGGATTGAAAGCACCTTGCTGGCAAATCTACCTCTCCCAAAGGTAAAATGCAAAGAGCAGAGAATGATGCTCAGCAGCCTGCAAGAGGAAGAGATTAAAGGATAGAGAGAAAGAACAGAGGATGAAATGTTGCCTTTAAGAAGAGATGCTGGAAATAAATATTGAAATTCTTTATTTTCAAAGAGGTGCCTTTGTTTTCTCTTCTGCTTCAATGAAATCAACAGCACTAGTCCCAAAAGCCATGGCATGAATTAGCCTGTTATCATTCAGCAATCAGAGACAGACTCCTGCTTCCTGAGAGCGGGAACTTTACCAATCCCACTAATACATTTCAAGTATCTGGATCTTCCTGTCGTATTTGCTGTCTGCATAAACTGATTTTCGGCTTTTTAAGGTAAAAAAATATTAAAACGAAGGGAAAGAGTTCTGGGGGGTAGCAAAGATTAAAGGCAGACTGTCAGTCTGACTGCCTGGTTTGTATTTTCACTCCAGTGAGTGGAGCATGTATAAATAAAGCCTTTGATTGCTTCAAAGATGGGGCTGGTATCACCACAGCATTTGAATCATGGCACTTTCTCTTTGTATCGCTTCTGTCAGTCAGGAACAATATAGAACTTTTTTGTTAAAGAAGCCTTTAATTTCACATAGTAATTACCTATTTGATCAGACAAAAGGTACTGTGAATGAAAGTCATTTACTTGTTTGATGTGACTGAGACTGAGTGTCACTACAGCTGTGAGACTGTCAGAGAAAACACTAGTGGCTGATTAGATAAGTAGTCCTGCATGGAAAAAAGGGTGAAAATGGAACAGGGGGAAAAAAGTCAAGTTCTACCTGATTTAAATACAAGAAAAATGAGCATTCCCTCAGAATATAATTAATGTAATTATCAGAAGATACAACTCCCATACAGCCTCACTGAGGTCAACTTCCCAGCCATTGGGTTAAGTGCCCTTTTCTCTCCCTCCCATTCATCAGACAAGGCTGATTTACAAAGCAGCTAATGATCTGCTGGAAACTTGCTGAACACCTGCTGCTGCATCACATGCTCATTCACACTGCCACAGAAATCATGCTACAAGGACACGAAGAAGTATCATCTGCTTCAGCCAATCTATTACTATTCAGATGAAAGTTTTGTGTTTGCATCAGAGCTGTTACCTCCTTGACAAGAATTGCCTTTTTGTACCTCCTGGGTCACAGCAGTAATTTCAGGGCACAGTAGGGATGAGCTCAACCTGTGGAGTATTGCTGGACTCTCCCAGTGAATCATATGAAAAATGTGGAAAACCGGGAGGCTTGGGTAGACTTTGGACTCATCCAGAGTCCAAAGCACTGAGAACCTCCCTCCTAGTAGCAGTTCTGGCTCTATCACAGACCCAGTCACAGATGGAAAGTGGTGAACCAATGCCCTACTCCAAACACATTGTTTGTGCCTGAGCATCCAGGTTGGGCCCATCTCTAATCTTTCTGCACAATGATCAGGGCTTTAGGAAGGGAAGGGCCATCTTCTGGATGGGAAACTAATAAAGTAGAACCTGCAGAGTGAATTCACTTCTCTGATCATCTGGACTTCACACCAATGAAACCTTTACTCCATGGCAGCAGAATCATATTTCTTCCTTTTGTACACAGGATCATGCATGAAGCATGTGGCTGGCAGCTTCACCTCCCTGAAATCTTTCTCTTCCCTCCCACTTCCTCTTCCCATCCTCCATGAAAGCAGCAAACGAAGGGACTGCAGTTTCCAAGCAGGAGCAGTCTGGGATGCAGGCTCTCTCATTCATGCTAGCTGTTGGCATCTCTGTACTAGCTGGTTAGTGCTGCACATGTTTTAAGCATTAACTGGAAATATTTTATTCTGTTGGATAACGTATCAAACAACAAAGCAATGAAATTTTCAAGGGCTTAGAAACTGTGCCTGGAGGTACTTGAGAGGTTTGATGGACTTCTTCAGCAGCACAGTGATGGAGTGCTGCAGCACAGTCCAAGAAAGCCCAGAATGGATTCCCCCCTCCCCATGTCTTTAAAGTGACTCAACACAAGTGACTCATGTAGTGCAGAGCCTGAGAGCCCTGATTTCTCTTTCTACACACTCAAACAAGGCAGAAAGGGAAGCCCTCAAACAGCTGAAAATGTAATATTGTTTAGTGCATCCCAAACGTGGAAGGCTGCTAGTGTGCTGCACGTAGTGCCTCAGCCCGAAGGAGGGTATGCTCTCAGCTACATGCATGTGAGGAGGGGAATCTGTGCTCATTGCTGGCCTTCAGTCAGCATTGCTCAAAGCACTCATCCGTCTTACGTGATTCCAGGTATCCCCATACCTCGCTCTTCAGGTGGTGGCTTCCCTAAACAAGAGGCCTCTGCGCTGCTAAGTGTCTCCTTAGATCACATGTTCCCAGCCTCGGGTGGGAATTGCTTTTGAGGAGCTGCTGCTGTGCTGTCTCCTAAGGAACCAGTCTTAGAGCTACAGACACTCTCACAAAGGCAAAGCCAACACCGTAAGAGCAATAGCTCTCAACCCACAACCAACCAACCAGAATCCAAAAGGCAAACAGATCCCTTATTTCTCTTTAAAGCCTGCTCTCAAAATGTAATTTCACAGCACGATCAGTTACTGTGTTGGAATTACTTGCTTTCTTATTTGAATAGCATAAAAATGAACATATTGAGAAATAGTACTCAAAATTCACTGGACAACACAATGGGAAAAATTGCACTGCATGAAGAACTAGGTTACAGAAGTTACATCATCATTTGAATCAGATGTAATATGCATCAACCTGGAGAGCCTGTACATGGAATTAAAGAAATAATTTAAAGTAATATTTTATTCAATGCATCCCTCAGTACATGTAACTGCTAAATGAAATGCACTGCATGCTCTATAAACACATCACCACCTTGTAAATGAAATACCCCTGATATTAAAACTGATATAACATTTATTAAAACCATTATGCAGAGAATGAGGTCGGATACTTGAACTGCTGAAGGCAAGCACTAGTTCTAGCCTCTCACACATGCACGTGCTCAAGCAGCTTGTGGCTCTGAAACAATAAAAAGAAGACTTTTCTAAAGGTGAGAGCCCATTCAGGTGGAAAGAAATCCACCTCTCCTTCACTGGGAGGAGTAAGGAAATGCATTGGACCATCCAGCAGAGCTGTGCAGGAGAAGTGATGCTGCAGGCTCTGATGAGCAGCAGGACTGCCCCAGTGCAGGGCGCCAAGGCAGCTGCTTTGTTCCACATGAGGTCACTGTAAGAGCACGTTAAATCCTCCACAAAGCAGAGCTCTTTGGTTTGATATTGTTTCTTCCCTCTAGACTAATAGGAAAGTTTAATAGCAACATGTTTCAGGATCAGACCGTGACCTGTTTTCTCAGGAATACGGAGGCTGGGGTACAGGGAGGATTTGGTCTCTCGCTCTTACAGATCTGCTGTGATGGCCAAGGGATATTACAATCCTCAGACTGAAGGAAAGTAAAGGAATCAGTAATTTGTGAGTCCCAAAGTGGATAAGAGCTGAGTAGAGGCTGTGTGCCAGGGGGAACATTGTGCTGAACCCATGTCACCTTCTCCAGAGAGGGTATGCAAGTGAGGGATGCGTGTAGCTCTGGACCATGCTTCTGCCTGCTCACTATTCTCTGTGTGTATTTTCAAGACATTTGGCAAGTTTTTCAATGCAGCCACCTTTACCATCTTCTTTTCAAAATCAAGCATTGTACTACTAATTAATCTGTGGGGGATAGGTCTGACTGCTTTAAAAGCACAGCTCCATTGTGAGTGCTTGAAGCATATTTTTAAAGGAAAATCTCAGAATTTTACTTTAAACTGTTACTTCATTCTAGCCTATGACATTTTTAGCTTTCCACAAAGGATGCCTCTCTGCAGAATGCTAGCAGTTCAGCTGAGTTACACATTATAAAGCCCCCTATTTGTCACTGCCTTCAAGCCTCTTCAAAACGAATTCTGGTTAGGGTATGTGAATGTAAAATGGTCTCGTTTCCTAATGAAGCACTTTGAAAGGTGCTGTAGGAGAAGCTTGATTTTTTTACCCTTCCACAGACACAAAGAAGAGTTCATGCCTTTAAATATTCTTTCCTGAAAGATGAATTCACACAAATCACATAGAGCTCAGGTTACCAAAAAGGGAAATATAAACTCTCTTCGCCATCCATTTCAACAAATCTCAGTCTAGAACAGAATTAAATGAAGCATACATTCAGCAAAAAGGGATTAAAGGAAAATTGAGGGGAAAATCCTTTTAAATACTAATATCCATTGAAATTAATCTCCAATCACATCACAACAGAGACAAGTCCTTGACAAAAAGAAAGAAAAAAAATGCACTTAAATATACTCCATGGTGCCAGTTCTACATCTTTCTTCAATCAATGGTACAGAAATCTTCATGTACCTACAGAAACTTATTACCACAGCCCTGGTGCAAGCTGTGACTTTGCTACATAGGTGTCATACAGTGTGCTCCCCTTCTGAGGGTGTCAGGATGTGGTTATCAGAAACCAGAGCTAAACAGCTGCAAACCCCATCGTGGTCACTCTTAAAACCAAAGTAAATCTGGCGTCTCCAGTTAGGGACCTACTGAGGCGTTGGAAAGACTTCACGCTGGGATTTGCACCAGTTTATGTACACAGCTGGCAGTGGCTGAAGTGGGAAGGTGCACACCCTGTGGTGAAGTCTGCTTGCTGTGCAGCTCCTGTCTGAAAAATGCTTCCTGCCTGGCATGCTACCATACACTGGATCATCTGCACCTATCTGGCAGGGAGCTGCCAAAATTTTACACCCATCTTGGTGCCAACTTCCTAGCATCTTTGTACCACCCCACACAAGACCAGTCCCTGGCATCATCAAGCTCCCACAGTACTTGGGGCAAAGCAGGAGAGGCTGATATCTGACAGTGCTGATTCTCCACTACCCCAACATATAATCAAATGACAGTTTTCTATTTCTAAGCAAAACTGAGCAGCTGAATTAAAACATCTCATTTGAGAACATAAGCTTAAATTTAAATGCTGCATGCATAAAACTATTAAGTTTTTTGACTTTCAAATACTTGAGCACTGGAAAATTATACTGTAGAAAATGTGCCTGGACTGACTTTTTCAATAGCACCATCATTAACTGCTCACTTTTGTGAGTCACATGCAATGTCCTGAAATATTGGAGACTTTCTGGTCAGACAGTTCTAGTCTGATCAAGAGAACACCATGACATTTCGTATGGCAACACACTGATTAAAGCTCTCCCACACTTTGCTATGTAAACAGGTATAGCTGCTAATTAATGAATTAAAGTGGAGAAAGAAACTGTTGGCAAGACTCGAAACTTGGCCCAGAATCTCCCTGGAGTAATGTTCAATCAAGTGAGCTAAGCCCTATTAGTGCTTGCTGGCAGGAGCAGTTTTAGCATCCGCCGAAGAAAGCGGAATTTTTGCAATATTCACATTTTTTTTCCTTCCTGTTTTCCAGTTACTAAGAATTTTTAAAGGAATTTTGCTTTTCTACCACACAGCTGATGACATTACATATGCACAACAGCACTCCACATCAGGCAGGAAAACAAGGAGTTAGGGGTCAAACAGCACCTCTCTGTAGAGGGCACGTACCCGAGCGGTGCCGTCTTCTGCTAACCTCCTGCCATTCAAACACGGCAACATGTTCAAAACATAGTGAAGCCGTGAATGCAGCAAGCTGTTCAGATATGGCTTGGCTGCAGAGAAATCTTAAGGAAATTAAAGAAGGTTTGGATTCAAGCTGAGTTTTCACTTTCTTTTTTTTTTTTTTCCCCTGTGCAGGAAGGAGTAGGACAAAGTTATGAGACTGTTCAGAAATCTTTGGACGGTGGTAGGGAATACAAGCTTCTGTGCAAGTGGTGAGGTGTTAAACAGCACAGTATGAAAAATGAAACCATGCTGGTTGGGATCAGGAAAAATTCCTGTCTCTTAACCATACTCCAGGTTGCCTAGGTTTTTTTTTAATGTGATGATATTCCTGTTTAGTTTAGCAGGATTTTACACATGATGAGGATTTCAGAAGTGCAATTAAAGTGCTATCATCAACATCAAAACCAGCACAGTTCGCCCGATACTAGGAAAAAATAGTAAGTGCTATACTCTCTCCAAGAGGAAAGTGGTTACATTTGCAGTACATAGAGTGTGGAAATCTGGGTCTGAGTGAGTGTGAGTTGAATGAATGAATCTGAGAATTACCAAGTAGTATTTCAGGAGTACAACCCAAAAAAAGAAGGTGGTGGGCTTTGTTATTTTTACCTGCAGAAAGTCAATGAAGAACCAAACCTACATGAAAAATAGAGCCTTAATTTCAGCCAAAATACAGTCACATTTTGAACACTGGGCCTTCCTTCATTATGGAAAGTATAATAGTGCTGATGATCGTATGGAATGTGAACACCCCAAATAAGTTTCAGTTTGGAGAAATTTTATTTTTAAAACTACATCTTGTAGAAATACCCCTCAGCTCTGCTTTCAGGCTACCACCAGCAACATCTTAACAACTTCAGAGCAAATGCACAGAAGGTGAGATGGAGGGATTACACTGGGGATTTCTGCTCCATTCTCAAAAATACCCTGGATTTCCTTCCCGACTTTTGCCAAGTCATTTAGCCTCTCTCAACATCAACAACATTTGTGCCTGCAATTCCACTGTGAATTGGAAGTCTACAGACTACTAAATATCTAAGAAGAAAAGCCAGGTACCTATAGCTATGGATTCAGCCACAATTCAATTTGAACATGAGAACTGGAGCCACAGGGAGAGAAACTGGACCTCAACCTTGTTTGATAATTTACTGTTTAATTTCCATCAGTTCCTTGTTTTAGGCTTTACCAGGCATCATCCATAACTCACCTGCAATTGGCTTTGTGTACTTGCATTATGAATATGCCACGCACCGTTTGTTACTCAAGAACAGCAGCAGCAACTTGGATTTATACAACACTTTAGCATATCTAGTGCTTCAAAGAGCTTAACAAAAGAAGATAACTCACCAGGACGGCGAGCCAACCTATTCATTACAAAATAAATAAATCAGTTTTAAGTTCAGACTTCAAAAGGGAAGCCGTAGATGCGCCACGAAAATCTCTGTAGGCACAGGCTTCCACAGAGCTAGAGCTGAGTGGCTGCTGTGGCAGCATCCTTGGGTGACACATCATGGTCCTTGCCCAGTGCAGATTAATGAACAGTGGGAATGGAAATGCTAGTAATTAAGAAAAGGTTAAAATGTTCACACTGCGTGAGAATGATGCATAAAAGGACACAACTGCTAAAAATCACTGCAGCAATGCAGAAGTTTTTCAGAAACTAAATTCCAACTGGGAATATATTAAGAACAAGAAGAAAGAAATCCTCTAAGTAAAAAACCAAAGCAAAACAGCCAGTGAAACCCAGTCATCTCTGCAGCATGCAGGCTCTATATACATTATAAAATAAAAGCCATCTGAAGAACAAATTCAGGGAAACATCTAGACTTGACAAATCCCCAAATCACTCTCTGGAAATTATTTGGGGAAAAAAAAAAATCAGAAAATCAGGTATTTTCCATATGAACAGTTTGTGTTCAAAGCAGCATTTGTCCTTTACAGCTCTCCTGATAGAGCTCTAATTCAGACTAAGGAACAGGGCCAAATTTTCAAGGCACACAATCAGCCCAACCAGTGATGCCAGCATCACAAACAAGCGATCAGCTCTGCATCGATCTAACTGGTTGACTGGCCACAGAAGACTTTGCACGCAAAAACTGGAACATTTTCTCTATTATTCTTATTCTTTTTAAAGCCCTCACCCTCTTCCCATAAGAAAATGTCATTTATTATTTAACTGAATGTTGAGGAAAACAAAAACACACCAGGAGGTGCACTCGCCCAAGTCCCTCTCTGCCATAGCACTCGATTTGGTGCAGGCTCCAGGGAGCCACAGCTACCGTTCACTATAGATTTGGGCCCCTGCAGCCATCTTCTGCCACAGATAAAGTTAGTTCTAGCATACAGCTTGGATGTGGGACAGACCTTCCTTCCTTTCTAGCTGGCACAGAGACCAAAATCTTGATGAACGTGTAAAAAGTTCTCCTTTACACCTCAAGGGTCAGGAGACCTTTCAGTTGTTTCAGTGCAAGCACTTCAAGAGCAACAGCAACAGCCCGTCTCACGTCTTCAGCTTGTGCCTGGGACAACCTCAAGGGTCTCTGCTCTGCACAGGCTGGGAAATATGTCTTTTTGTCCATGTGAAGGTGTACTTAAAAACAGACAGAAGATAAAATTGCCCAATATTGATACTCTCTAAGAGGCTAGGTCAAAGCCCCAGCTTTGATCTCTCTCCACAGGTCATGACCTTTCAGCTACAGGGAAGAGAATAATGCCATGGATCCTCTGACAGCCCCAGTGCTTCTTCCTGTCAGTGCTTCCACCTCCCAGGGATTCTTCCTGTCAGATCTGGACTCATGAACTAGTCCCATCCCTTCTGGGCACACCAGGACTGACAGCTATAGCTTACGTTGGTTTCACACAGCCACATGCCAACATGGCCTTCTCCATTCACAATGGCTATCTCCAGACACACACACAAAAAATCATCTGTCTACTTCAAATCCATCCAGTTGATGCATATATTTCTATTTAGAATTCACTATAAACTGATCATGAACATGCTGAAAGAAATCACTATGTAAGAATTGTACCAGACTTCCCATCTTCACCTTACTCAATCCTCCAAAATTTAGTAGTCCCATTTGGCTACCCATGAACTGCTTTTAGAAACAGAATTTAGAGAAAGAACTTTCATAACTAATAGAAAAGGAAAACAAGGCATAGTGGTGGCTCTTCAGATAAGCACATTGTGAATTTATTCTGATTTTTTATTATTACTTTCATACATTTCTGTAATACTAAATGCTTACCTGAAAATTTTATTTTTACACACAGACACACAGTTAATTTTCACTTGCTTAACAACTGTTATTTGCAAACTGCTAGTCCTGAACACAGAAACCAGCATATAAAGATTTTTTAGTCAAAGATAATATTAGCATTGTACTAGAGAACACCTAAAAGCAGAGTAGGGCTTGTAAGAATGAGTTATCCCCACCTATCCAAGGGGGTTCTGCCAGCAACTGGTTTTCTAATCACCACAAATTCAGTTTCTATTTGCTTGCTGCAATTATGGTATTGAAACCTGCAGGTTTGGGGTTTTTTTTTCCCCCCTTCCCTTACTCTAAATGGATTCATTTAAAAATGTCTACTGCAGAAGGCCAATATGATACAAAAACCCCAAACATTTCACTACTCATGCACTCTTATTCATAATATCACATCAAATTGCTGAAGTAGTACCATATGGCGCTTGAGCACCAAGCCAGAACAAGTTGTTCAGCTTGTCATATCTCAAAAGCTGCATGAAACTTAAATAATTTCTCTATGAAGTGGAAGATCTTTGGGTTTAATAAAACTCATCAGAAATGGATTCTGCATTTTCCTTCTATTATTTCCCATGTTTTCTCTGATTCACATTCCATTTTCCAGTGTGAGCTATCAGTATAAGTGGTTATAACTATGGGGCTGAAAGGCTCTAAAAGCATGCTTCCCATGCTTTCTTCTTGATCATTCATTATATAATTGAAAGCATAACATCTTTCTCAATCAGACAGATATATAATTATAAATAAAAAAAAGCTCAACCAAAACGACTGAAAGAGATAAATGAAAACTCCAACATTTTGATTCCACTCTTAAATCAGTGCCCTCAGTTGTAAAATGTCCACACTTCCACCCACACTGTCCTGTAAGAGAATACAGCAGCCTTTCAAGGCAACTGGAGTGGTGACATTTAGCTGGTAAATAAGTCCAAGGAGAGACAATGGTGGAAATTCTCAGGGTTTCATCACAGATTGCTCTGCATTTACATTCTCAATTTGCAGAGCCACTACAAGCCTACCTGGTTTTTAATTTTACTTTTTTAATGTTTAGAGTGACATAGGATTAGAGACTGAAGGTGCAAGAACTAGAAACAAATGAGACTTCAGCCAGCCTCAGTTTTCAGGGACTGTGAGCAACAACTGATTTTGAATGGTTGAACAACAATGTGAGTACCATCCAAGATGGAGCAAATACGTGGGGAGATCTTCCCAGGAATACACAACAGAAACAGTTAAAATATGAAGGCAGAAGCAGATAAGTCCCAAAAAAGAGGAACAAAAGACAAGCCTAAGGGAGCACTGGGAACGTCAAGGCATGAGGAAGGCAGGTATGTAGGCTGCAGTAATGCTCTGGAGGGGGGAGAAGGGTGTTACAGAATTCCTCAAAAGGAACCTTTATTTTAGCAGTAGATTAATCAATTGAAGAATAAAAAGAACATCACCACATCAAGCAGGATTTCCTAGTCTTTCATAGCATATATGTTCAAGTTTCATTCACATACGGGATCAGAAAAGGCAAGAACTGGTGCTGAGAACTGTAGGCTGGCACAGACAGTACAGAGACAACTATTACACAACCTTTTGCTTTAAAATAAAACTGGGACATGTCTTCTGGAGCTAGCATGAGTTGGGATTTTCTGGAAAAAAAAATCTATAATGGTTTTATATGTGATTGTTCTTTTTTCCTCAGCTACATGGAAGAAGAGTGACTTGTCAGCAGCCCAAAGGGTAAAGCATTTGGCTGCATGGGGGAAGACAGGAGTTGTTACATCTGTGGCTTCACAGAAGGAGAGGAAGAGCTCTTAAAACAAAACAAAACAAAAAAGGGCAAGAAATGCAAAGAATACCTAGGATAAGTTAGTGAAAGAAATCAGTTTCCCTTCCCTGATGAAAAAATGATGCCAAAATACCAACCCTCTCCACAGTTGCACCTGCGGTAACAGCTACCAACAGGTAGCAGTAGCTTATAGCAACCCTGCCACAGAGCTGGGAAAGCTCAATGTCTGCTGAAGTCTGACTGGAGAGGATGGGATCCAGTGCAGATCTGCATGAGGTGGTTTGGACACTTCCACCAGCTTTACCAAGAGACTTTTTTCTCTCGAAACCCCATCCCAATGGCATCCTGTGCAACCTGCTCTAGATGAACCTGCTCTAGCAGAGTGGGTTGGAAGGGACCTCTGGAGATCATCTAACATTCTGTGATTCTATGATCAGGCCCAAGCAAGTCTGAGTACCAGCTTGGGGGTTATCCCTGTCCATATGTATCGATATTATTCCATGATCTATGTCTGAGCCCACGATCTCCCTTATTCTTTGTTGCTGGGAGGAACGGCGAGGGCACTGGAATGGCTCTGCAGCCCCAGAACAAGGTTCACTCCTGCCCTGCAGATGTTCCTGTGCTGCTATGATCTTTCTTTCAAAGGCTTTTACATTTAAAGCTCTGAAATAGTATTAAAAGCCAAGGAATGCGATCCCCATTTTCTGTTTTGCTTTATCCTAAGGGCCTATCTCCTGCCACAGTGAAGAAGAAACAGAAAATGGTCCTAAGCTATATAGATCCACACTTTAAAGGCATCTGGGCATGAGGCAGGATTCGCTAAGTCACCTAGGTATCTAACTCCCATCAGCCCACAAGGGAATCTAAATCGGCAAGGATCAAAGCTCTGTGCCTTATCCTTCCCCACACACTGCCTGAGGTGGAGATGTAGCTTCCATCACTGCACTGTCCTGACACAGTGAGCTCCAGGAATGTGTTCATCTGAACAAATCCATGGCAAGGCACAGCAGTGCTCTTACCCTGGTCCTTGAGACAAGTCATCTGGGGAGGCTGAGCCCACACTGTGTTTGCTCAGCTGGCTGCATGCTGAGCCCTGCCATGTGTCAGGGTTTCAGAGGAGTGAGAGGAGAAGGAACAAACCCAAATGCCAGGAAGGCTGCAGCAGCAGAAGCCTGGAGACCAGGGTCATGCACAGCCCTTCTGTGTGCTGCCTTCCTCTACTCCTGGACCCTGCAGCTCCCATCTAAGGCTCTTAATAAATGCAGCATCTCCAAGAATTATAAATCTTAAAATCCAGAGAGGGTAGAAAGAAGAAAACAGAATAAAATATTTAGTATGGCCTGCTTTGACATGCCCTGGTGTAGGTCTTCTATTAGCACAACCTCAAGGGGATATTACAAGCAGTCCACAGAAATATGGAGGCAGACACAACGACTTGCTTTCAGCAGGCTTACCAGCATCAAGAGTTCAGACAACACAACATTTTGGGTTACTTTAAATGGTGTGCTGAAAGCACCTCATCCCAGAGAGGAAAAAATGAAACGAAGAAGTTGTTCAGTGCAATTAGCAGCTCCCTTTGATGAATCTTTTCCAATGCTACCACCTTTTTGCAAGTATTTTGTTTCTCGAAGAAGAATTTTGATGGAGCCAACACAGGCAGAACTTCAGAACGGGATAACAAGAGAGAAGATGAATTGAGTGACAGCATCCATGAATCTGGGCCAGAGAACTCGACCCAAGCTGCATTAACTCCTCAAATACCTGATATACAGTTATCATAAAGGCTGACACAAAGGGAAACACAACTTTTCCTTACTTCAAGACCATACCACTCAGAATTTATTCTCTTCTTTCAACAACATACACACTCAGTGCTCAGTACTTATGAATACCCTCTATCCAATTAATACCCCATTAAGCCGCCCGCCTGCAGTGACTTTATCCTCAGACCACTGTATGGTAGCTTTTAACTCCATAATACCCTGGCATTATTACCATATTAGACTAACAAGGGATTGATCCAAAGCTCACCGAGGTTAATGAGGGCTCATTAAACTTTGAATTAGACCCTAACTGCTCAGCAAACATGAAGCAAAACGGTGCGTGTCAGAAAAGATGACAAAGGGTGCAGTAAAATTTAAGGTGAAATATTGAAGCTGCTCATTGCAAAGACAGGGCATGTGTGGGGAAGGCAGCTGTGGGAGAGAATTGTGATTATGCTACACCCAACATCAAGTAGAACAGATCCATGCCTATATAAGCAGTCAGTGCTTGGTCTAACTGATGTAATTTTGTCATCATATGGTTAGACACAGCACAATATTGACATTACAGTTTTCTTTTAGATTTTAGTTTTGAATTTCAGCTGGAGAGTATGATACTAGAGACTTGAAATCAGTATGACTCCTTCCCTAATTACTGATTAATCAAGAGCTAAGGTTGCTTACATAAAGAGTCATGGGGAGAAGGAGGAAGTCTCATTAAGAACAAGAGGTTAAAAAAAAAAAAAGAGGGGGACATTTAACAAATGGATGGATACAGAAAGAGAAGAAAAAAAAGCTGATTTCCTAATAGCATGTTAGATTTCAATGTTAAATTTTGTATTCATGTCTAGTTAAAAAATTATAAGAAAATGTTTTAATACTTGCAGATACCACGGGTGGGTTCCAGTTCAAAAGGAATAACAGAAAGTTTTTTCCCCTTTTAACGACTTCAGAAATACATATACATCGTGTCATTCTGTCCCTTAGGTGCTCAAAAGGCACAGCAGCTGTTTCATAAATGTTGAATTGCCTTTTCTTTCAGCATACAAAGATCTACACCATAAATGCAACACTGTCTGAAAAATATTCAGCAAACCCAGAGAGTTGCTGGAAATGTTTCCTTCGATATTTAAACTCCTCTCTTAACAGGAGTTTCCCTGCAAAAACAGATGCTAACGAACAGTGATTTTGCCATCAAGCTGAACGTGAATGCTTTGGTGCAGCATTTTCTTCTTTCCATGGAGACATTAGAGGGTACATTTCCCATCACTGAAAGAAACCTGCCACCTTGCTTCTCAATTCTTTGCTGTCAAATAACTGCTATAATCTTCCGTTGAAGATTTATGCTCTGATGATGTTTGATTTTTCTACTATACTTTCTTTCTGTTAGGTGCTTTCTGTTGAATGCCATTTACTGGTAAGTAAATTGTGTCATCACTTCACTGCAAACCACACCACTGCACACATAAGCTGGCCGAACATTTTTTTTTTTTTTTTTGTTTTCCAATTTACAGAAATCCCTTCAGAGGGCTGTGGATTAACTAGCAACATTTTTTAGTTCAGATCCTTAAACTCAATTTCTTTCCCTCTTTCTACTAATATGCTCCCTTCCAGTGATACTACTTCAGAAATACCTTGGAAGAGCTACCAGTGTGGTCAGAAACACTGTCTTTTTAGCCACCACACTTTGCACATTGACTTGGAAACACAGCCAACTGGCCGTTTCGTAGGTCTGCAGCAACAGGGCACTGCATTAGCAGAGGGAGCTGCTGGAGGACCATGGATTGCCAGTTCCTCCAAAGGGGCAAACCACAGGCCCTCTGTCAAACCTTCTCACAACACCGCATGTGCCTTTCATTTTCTGGGGAGAAACAACAAGCTTTCACAGCTCTTTTACTTCCTTAAACTGCCCCACTTTTTCCAACAATAAAATTAGCTTCTTTGCTTAAATAAATGTTATAGCTCACAAAGCCTTGAAGCACAAATCAAAAAAATAAGTCAACTGCAAAACAGCCTGAAAGGGGAATAAACCCAAGCACAAAAGCAAAAACCTCCTCAGGTCATGAAATATTTTGATTAAAATGAGGGGAGATCACGAGTGAAAAAAGGAGTCAGGAAGGCAGTGTCCCAGCCATGCCTGCTGGCACTATGCCATTTAAGGCTCTATTAATATTCCCACCAGAAACTTTTGGTTTTAGGGTTTATAACTTGAGTCATAGAGGCTTAGTCTTAGTCTCCAAAACCCAATCCCCAAGGTGGAATTACTGAGGCAAAGCTTTGCAAGGGTAGGGCATACCTAGGTGGTTTGTTATGACAAGGATGAATGCTCTGCATGACTTTTTCTCCAGCTCAAACATATACATGTACACAACTCAGAAACCACACACAGACCTGAGGCAAGGCAGAGACTCCTTCCACATGTCTTCTAAAACATCTTCCTGCCATGGTAGCACCCTCCAGCTGCTATACCCCTGATTACCTGTTAATGCCCAGGAACAAGAAGCACAACTCCTCACAGTGCAGAGCCTCACCAGGGTCATACCAAGCTGGGTGGATGCTCAGCAGTCCTCCATCAATATGGAATGACACTGCAAGCCACACAAACCCTGATTTTCACTCTTTAGCTAGCTAACTCTCTTTCACACAGGACATTGGAGCTTTGGTCACAGCAGCTTCCCTTTTTTTCCCCTCCAGCTGCTTCTAGATGGAATCCTTCCCTGCTGCACCTCCCTCATACTTCATGAAGCATAAACAGCCCCTGATTTTCCCAGAAGCTTCTTCCAGAGTACCCACAGTCAGGGTCAGCTGCAGTCAAACACATCTCATTTCTCAACAGATAAGAAGACAAAACCTCCTGCACCTGTAGCCAATTCACCTCTTAAAGGGTGAGCTTACCCCACCCAACTGCTGCAGGGACTTTCAGGGGCTGCAGGAGTTGCTCTTGGTTCTCAGAGAGAAAATAAATAAATCTCTCTTTACATAGTGCCAAAAATATGAAACCAAGTTTTACTGGCTGGCTTTTCAGAGCAGGCTTCTGGCTTGGTGTCTGTTAGGGAAAAAAGGGAATATGCTTGCACGACCTATGGCCAGGTTTGGATGTGTGTGTACATCTGGAACTGTGGTCTCTGTACGCTTGCAGTATGCACAAAAAATATAAATAAAATTTGGAATCTAAGAAAAACTGCAAGCATGGCCAAAGAGATTGGTACTGCATAATGCTGGATCCTTGGTCTTAATCCAGTGAGGCACTATTTGTGTCCTTATTTTCCCATCTGATTAGACTCAGAAGAGCCACTGGAGCTACTTAAAGGCTCAAGTTTAGGCACGTACTTAAAATCTCTGCTGAACAAGGGCCAAAATGTTCAGTACCATCTGCAGATACCCAAACTGCCTTGGGCAAAATGTTTCCCTTAATATAATCCAAGGTTTTGTTTGTTTGTTTTTAAGTTGTCTAACGGTTCAGATAGGAGGAAAACGTCCTTTAAATTAAGGGAATTAGCAACAAATATGAATGTTATAAAAAACATGGTAATTATTAAAAATAGGGTAAGAGCTATGGGAAAGAACATATTGCAGTGAAACAGGGCCTTTAATGCTGCACATCCACTCTTTGCTGCCCCATCATCAAACCAAGGCTTATGCTTCTCAGCAGTCTGCATTAGAGACAGCTGAGAAAGGATTGAGATGGTGATACCTTATCACTGGAAATCTTGGCAGTTATAAATAAAACAATTAATTGCAGCAGTGAAAGCTTAAAATTAGCCCAGGAGTAAATTCTCTAAAATCTTAAAAGCTGACATCTGAAATTCCAGGGTGCTGAATTTAATTCCTCAGCCAGAACACATGCAATAGTAGGAAAAGAAAAAGCGTGGATGGGTTTTTTGCTTCCTTTCTCATTGCAGCCTGATACAGTGAGTTTCAGCGACAGCCTAGCTGTCAAGGTTATATCTGCACCATCATCCTGCAAATCCAAACTCACACCCACACAGCTCTACCATGTCTTCAGGACTCTCTTTCAACTCATCAAGGAAGCCAAGTCCCACAGTAACCTATTACTAATGTGGGTGATGAGTGTTAAATAATGAACCACTGCAGCAAAGAGGCAGATTGCAAGTTCTTTGTCTCTGTTCCTGTCTCAGCTTTTTTCATTATTACTCTTTTTCTTTGGAAAAGGCATGAACAAACCCAAAAGCTTTTCCTAAGCAAATTAACCCACTGTTTTTGTGTACACTCTCTCTTTACAGATTTTCAATAGCTTTCATGAGCTGTGTACATTAGCTCTGTCTATGCCTTCCTGTCGTTGCCTTTACACATAATGACAGCCATACTGAGCGGCTATTACAGTTATCTCACTTTCTGGAGAGGATGGGGATGTAATGATATGTTGCAATATGTGCAATGGGGTATTACAGCTAAATACTCTTTGGAGTGATGGATGAACTATTTTGTAGCATGCCTGGTAAGACAGTTCAAGGCTAGGGGTACTTATCCTTCTGTGCTTCCTGCTTTTCTTCCTTCTGAGGTGAACTTGGAGCTAAAAGGTAAGAGCTGGGTGGTGGTGGATGAATCAACTGAGACCCAGCAGAGAAAGAGAGCTGTTGCCTCTTAGTGCCTGAATCACAGTGGATGAGCACCTTTGAGTCATTGGAGAAACAAGCCGGTGCATTAGCAGGCGTGATGCACAGATGTAGCAGCTGAACTCAGAAACAAAATGAAGTGACTGAATACAACCATCAACAAAAGATTTTTGAACAGTCAATCAAACCCAGGTCCATTATGAGATTCTTCAAATAACCCAAGGACAGACCCAGATGCTGATAACTGGAGTGCTGCTCATGGCCATGGCAACACCTCTACAATCCTGAACAAAGCCACTCATCTTTTTCTACCTTGGTTTCTTATTTGTGACATGCAAACAGGTTGAAAAGATCAGATTCTGTAGAGAAAAATATCTCAGCAAGGGCTGTATGGATGTAACTTACCAAGTAGCAGTTGATGGTAGGATCACAAATACCTGCTACAATATCCCACCCCACTGCCTCAAGGGGATGCCAAGCAACTGCAAACCAGTTAAAGACATCATACATGAGGTAAGAGCAAGGGTCTGTTACCCCAGCACCCTCTCAGTTGGACTCACTGCACCCCAGATTTTTGCTGCCCTTCATTCGTCATCATTTCTCTGCCTCTCATTCTTGCACAATTGGTAGCTACCTGATGGCTTTCCTTTCTAGGAATGTATCAGCACAAATCTGACCAGGACTTGTATCAACAGCAGCCAATCATCCATGCACACAGATGCAAGTTTTAAGACACCAAGTGCCAAGCACAAACACTGCTGCTCTAATCGTGGCACCTGGCCTCTGACCTTACCTTAACCCATACTATAAAAAAACCCCAAACCTACAAAAAGTAACATCCCAAGTCTTCTTAAATCTGGAGAAAATCAGAAATATTATCAATGAATTATCAAACTTCTGAAATGTCACACTGATACTTCCCAACCAGAGTGGGAACAGTCACACTGCTGCCAATGGCTTCTGAGAATCTCATTTATATGTTGTGTGGGATATTAAAGATTGGTTCCATTTCTTTCATGCAACTGGGACCATATCTGATAAGAATTTATCACTTCCAAATCATATGCAATTTTATGATTTAGTGGGTTTTTATTATTTATACTGGGTCTTTTTTTCCACTCATGTTACTATTCCCAAAGCATCCTGGAAAATGGCAGACTGTCAAGGGCAGTATTTTTCAGCTGAATCGGGCAATGGGAGTCCTTGATATTTGTCTGCAAAGTGTCAATCACCTTAAAATCCCAATCTCACTCATGGTGGTTCTCCTTGAGTTGATAACAAGGCCTGGTAAAATGAAACTCTTCAATAAACCAGCAACAAACTCAGAACCACAAAGCACCAAATTCCCCTTTCAGTCTGGATTTGAATGCATAAATAAATAAGGGCTCTTGCACTTATTTCTGCTAGGATATTGTATTATTCCATTCTGCAATTATGGAAAAATGCAGAGCACAGGCAAGATTTAGTGTCTGAGCTTTTGCTGCAAGACTTATGTCAGTAGAAAGGCATTTGTGCTCTTGGGAATCAAAGTGAGATTCACCCATTTGTGGCAGGTGTTTTAAGCACTCAGCCTAACAATCTACCCACGCATGGCACTACAGCAATTCAACGACTAAATTAAATCTCTGAATATTAAATTAATGATGGAAATCTAAAATATTAATATATTCTAATTGAATATTCTCCGATAAATTATCTAGGCATTCTCAGCAATTTGATTTTACTTTCATTTCTTGAGGAACTTTCAGCTGCATAAATACAGCTATTAAAGCAATTCAAAAAGGGAACATTTTCTGCTCAGACAAGAGAACTCTAAACACAAAGAATCTAAAAATTTCTTTCATATGATTGATTAAATCACAGAGCCCAAGACAGCTGAATCATTAAATGACTGCTTTCCTTCAGTCCCTCTGGCTTTAGCAAGGACAATATAAAATCCCTATGGGTCTGAATACAAGGAAATACAATATGTATAATTACAGTATAGGCTTGAATGCTGTTGTAAGAGAATTTCAAATGGCACATTTATGCTGTAGCTGCACTTTTCAATCCATAGTGCTGTCTGTGTGGATGTGATGCCCATGACACACTGGGCATCTGCTTGCCTCGACCTAGATTCCCACATAGTATACACTGGTGTAGCCCCACCAGCTTTGGCAGAAACATGTGAATTTACATCAGGATCTGGCCTTCTGTTTCTGGGAAATGCTGGAGGTTAAAATGATGTCTTCATACACAAGGGAAAACACAAAGAAGCATAGTTTGAAGAATATATAGCTCAGGAACCTGCTTTAAAATGCACATTTGTAAGAAATTTCAAATGGATGTGATGGGAAGGTAGCAATGTGTTGTATTTCGCTTTCTCCAGTCATTCCAAGCGTGCTGAGTCCTGGTTTGGTAACGCACACAGAGAGGATAGATCAATACCAGAGCCAAGACCATGACAACACGAATGCTTAATGAATCATTTTCCTGCTAATCTGTCCCTCTTTGGTGTCAGAGTGGTTTGTGGTGTGAAATTACAGTCAAGGCCAAGAGCTGTTGCAATCTACATCCTTTAACCAGCTTTCAGAGAAAGGCTGCGCCTCTGAAGAGCAACATGATGTGAACAATGTCCAATTTCCTCTCCACCCTCTGGGAGTGCTCCTTCTTATCTCTGTCTGACTGTCACAAGAAAGACCAAATCGCCTAATTTCTGAATTTCGGCTGGTGATGCTCACAGGGGTACCACAGACAAGATGTACTGAGAGCCAGAACTAGCAATTTTTTGTGGTTGGTAAGGCAAAAGAAACACCTGGTCCTGTGAAGAACAAGGAAGATCTAGGACTATTTGTAATCAAGGCTGTCTGCATCTCTCTCAGGAAAAGTAAGGTCTGATGTCCTTTGGGAAGCATTTGCAAGGCCTTTTCTCAACAAACCTTCTCTCACTACAGACAGATGCCATCTGTCTTGCAGCTGGGAGTTAATGGATTCTGAACTGCCAATTTCACAGCAGTAAGCAACGTGGTTGATAGAGGAGGCATGAGGGATTTCCTACAATAAAACTATTTAACACAGCCCAAAGGTGCGTGCTGAAACGGCCATGATGAGCAAAGGAAATGGCAATATTGAGGGCTGATGGTCCAAGCCAGTGGGGATTTTGCACCTCGGCCTATCTCATGTGTATTTTCAAGAATGGGATTTTAGACTTTTGGAGGACTGCCTGACTAGACCTATTTCCTGCACCAGGATGGGCTATGGCACACAAGCAGGCTGTGGAGCTCCTGTGTGTGCTATCAATTTTTTTCATATTAAGTACCTAATTACACTGTATAGCTTAACATGTGCTAAACCCACCCATGAGTCCACCATGGAGTTTTCTAGTGCATTAAGAAGAGCTCTCTGCTCCATTAACATGCACCATGCTGCACGAAACCCAACCAATCAACGACACCTCTGCTAAGGAGCGACGCAAGAGTCTTCAGGTATATTATATTCTGCCAACTTTCCAAACCACTTCAGGACTTTCTGATTAAATTTACATAAAATGCATCCTTCCCTCTTATTCCCTGTTATACACAATAGATTATATCTAGTATCCTTGTGTCTGAGGTTATCAGTGCTCGGATAGGAGAGAGCATGCTGTGCCTGTAGCACGCAATCAAAGCAGTTTGTGAGAGCACCAAGGTTCTGTCTTGGTCATCTTCAGTGGGTTTTCATGGCTGTGTAATGAGTTTGAACAAGTTGTTTACTGTAAGAGATCTCACAGGCAAATATCACATTTTTTTCAATTCCAAGTTTAATAAAAGCAAGCTGGAAAAATTACAGAATCACAAAATCAACCAGGTTGGAAAAGACCTCAGACATCATCAAGTACAACCTATTACTTAATACCTAACAACACCTCATGACAACTAAACCATGGCTCCAAGTGCCATGTCCCATTTTTTTTTAACACCTCCAGGGATGGTGACTCCACCACCTCCCTGGGCAGCATATTCCACTGGCAAATTACTCTTTCTGTGAAGAACTTTCTCTTCACCTTGAGCCTAAATTAGGCTCTGTGCAGATCAAGTCAGAGAGAGGCAGCTCCTAAGAGCTCTAGAAAGATCCTGAAGTCGGAAGGTTGGAACATTCACAAAGTTAAATACAAATGCAATAGGTGACAGAGAAGACCTTTATTTAAGCATAGCATGACCAAAAGCTGGTCCTGCCTGAGACTGTTGGCCTTTTAAATGAATAATTTTCATGCAGCCCAGTGAGATGGGCAAAGACTTCAGCCTTGAAAACTGACTCAAGATTCCCATTAGGAAAAGCTAGAGACTCCTAGCTTCTGTGGATCCAAAACTGAGATAATTCTGAAGTTCAAAAGAGGATGAAATACAAGATTAGATAATTAGATAATAGATAATTAAGAATTAGCTACACAAGTAGCTAAAAAGGATGAGTCAGTGAGAAAATAGATGGTACTCAGCAAGGGCACAACTATTTAATATATTATCTTAGTTGATCAGTGTGCCTGCATGAGTCATTTGCATGGAGAAGGAGGGGGATTTCATGTTGTTTCTGTATTCTTAATAGGCATTTTTATGGACCTCATAGTTATAATAATGAGAGTACCTGACAATTAGTAATGAAATTATCCTCACTACAGTAAAATATTTCACAGCACGTAAAATATTCCTAATACAAAGGTGGAAGTGAAGCACAGGGAAATTAACCTGAAGGTTTTCATAAATGTTTGCAAAATAAATAAGCATATATCAAGGAGATGTGATAGCTGTTTTCTCAGCTCAAAGACAAAGCCAAAATTTGCTACAAAAATTGTTTGTAGCTTAGACAAATCAGATGCTTACTTAAACTCTTTGAAGAATAGCTAAATCTTTTCAGCAGCCAAAATGAACCAGAAATTCCTATTATTATTTTTTTACATATTATTTTTCTGCAATACATTCACCTAGCCAGAGTGGTTGATTATCTGAACAGACACGGATGTTCCTTTGAAAGAAAAAAATCCCTGTAATTAACAGAGGGTTGTTTTGGCAGGGATAATGTTGTGACATCTTCCTTTTTTCTTCTTCTTTTTTTCTTTTTATTTTTTTTCCTAAAAACTTTTCCATTTAATATATTTTATCAGAATGAAATGGTTTAATGAGCAGAGAATTAGAGTTGATCCCAGCTGAACCAGAGAGGGCTGCATTTTGAAGTATGTGGCTCCCCATCAAGCTGAATTCACCTTTGCTATGATTTAAACTTCATTCAGCCACAGCCTTGCTAAAAATACTGACAAGTAACTAATCAACTTCCATAAAATGGAATTTTTACTTTCACAATAGGAAGCAGGAGTAGGAGGGAACCCAAAAGATTTGCCTATGCATTTCAAATTAGCCTGACTTCTAAAAACGCAAACAGCAAGTGGTAGTAGGAAAATGTACTTCTGGTAGGGCTTTTTGGTTTTTTAATATTCAGATTTTTCATGCCATTCCATCCTCTCCTTGGAGGTAACCAGAACCAAAGATAGCATAATGGGGGGACTGGTTTCCATTAGTTATACCTATAAAATGTAAGCTCAAGCAGGGCTCTTGGGACCAAAAAAAGCTCAGCATCCAGGAGCTAGGATTAGGTTTGAACACATTATATATAGCAGCAGAGAAAACTGACAGACTTCCTTCCGTACAAATGGGATCTGAGCTGTAACTTCACATGTGCACTTCTAGCTCCAGTCTGTGAGCAGATGGACACAAAAATATTCAGCGCCCAGTGAGCAAAAGCATGGGAAATCTGATCAAAACTGTTACCTAGATCTAGGAGACAGCAGAATGCTTCAGGGCAATCTGAAGATTATGTGGATGGAAATAATCAGATAGTGCTGGTCTTTGAAGACATCGATTTGTTCTATTTGGGATAATTAAAGAGCAAAGTCTAACAGAGGAAGCTGTAATTCCTGCCAGGAATCACCCAAGCTTCACATTCAGGGGCCAGCAAATGGCCCAGATGTTGCAGATGACCAGAAGCTCAACTCAAGCCTGAAAGATCAGGGGTCTCATGCTTAACCAAGCTGCATTCTTTGTACAATCTCCCTTGTCATTGTGAGAGAAAAGGGGGAAAGGAAAGCAGCCCTTTGTGAGATAATTCTTTCTCTCCCACTCTATTCTTTATTTCAATGTTTCCTCTAGCATCTCTATTTAAAAACTGCAATAGAATATATTGCTGAAAATCTGGGAGTTCTGTGTTTCCATCAGGTAGGTTATCTTATCAAGGTTACTGGTAGTTTAAGTGATGAATATCAATTCTTCTGTACCTATATAAAATTTATTATTTGTCACTTTCATTAATACTGGAAATTCGCACTCTGGAGTCCTTCTGTTTCATCTCCAGACTCCAGGGGGAAAAAGTGCCACAGAGATTTCAGTCCTTATAAATCAACAAATTTGCCATGGTAAGCTGGTGCCAAGTTGTCCTCTCGCTGTCTAGTCAAAGCTCAAAAGAAATCAGCAGGGAGTGGGACAGGACTCTGCAAGTACTCTGCTTATTTTCCACTAGAATTTAGGAATTAATATAAATTATTAATCTGATATAGGAAGATGTTTTTGACACATCAGATTTCTTAAACTTAGTAGGACAAGAGATTAATGGGTTTCTCTATACCCAGCACTGCTGAGCACACAAAGACTCCCTGGCTTCCCTCCCTGTTTTTTCAGGGCAGACATAAAAACATTTGTCACCTGCTACTTTTTAATTCCTTGCCATGGTTCCCTATCTGCACAAAGGCATGGCATCAACAATTCAAGTTTACTCAATACTTGGTGAATTGGAAGCATGGAGCTTCAGTCATCACATGAGTTACTGCAAAGTTCACCTC
The DNA here is from genome assembly GCF_027791375.1 of Indicator indicator. NCBI lineage: Eukaryota > Metazoa > Chordata > Aves > Piciformes > Indicatoridae > Indicator > Indicator indicator. The sequence continues at coordinate 11,675,333 of NC_072033.1, read as the reverse complement.
AGCTTCTAAACGACTCAGTAAGCTCCTTTCCTCCTACCAGACATGGGTTGTGCAGAAGAGTATCAGCTAATCAGTGTGAAACTGCTAATGATGACAACTCCTTTCAGTCCAGGCACTGTTTCAAGAGGAGTAGGTGAACTTCCTGAGAAGGGATGCCAATGACACACCACTGTTGCTAAAAATAAGTTCTCAAATTTTATAATTGTTGCCATTGTCTTCCAAGGGAAGAGCTGAAAGAGGCTGCCAGGGAATTTTTTTTTACAGCTAATCCTTCTATTGCTCCAAAAACTGAAACCAGCACCAGCAAGAGGAATAGCAACATGTATTTGTATTTTGCTAACACTTATCAACAGCAGTAATATATCCACCAAATATGTTTGTCAAAGTCTCCTTTTCCCCTCTTTTTCTTTTCTTGTCAACCAATAATCATCACAGAAACCATATGGGCAAACTCGATCTCAGAGATCATCCTTGTAAAGAAAGAAACTAGCAACAGAGAGAGGATGAGGGATCCATCTGCAGCGGCGGCAGGCAGCCAACCTCCTCGGGCCCCGCCATGCATCTGTACTTGGGCGCTGCGAAGGGAGGGAAGGATGCAGCACCCCCTCATCGCTGGGTGTCACCAAGCCCAGCTTTACACCTGCAGCTGCTTTCTGGATGAGAGTACGGGCAAAGTGCCATCTTGGCAGCAGTGCCAGTTTCTCTCGAGGGACTGGCTGGAAGGAGGCGATTAGGCTGTTGTTCAGCTGGGGGAGGAAAACTGGGGCAAGTTGCTTTGGAAAAAAAGTGCTTCAGCAGCATGTAAAAGGCAACTTTCCTTGCACGAGAGAGGGAGAGCAGAGAGCCTGTGCTTTGAGCCAGACTCAGAATCATTGACTGGTTTGGTTTGGAAGGGACTTTTAAAGGTCATCTAGTCCACCTGCACCACAATGAGCAGGGACATATTCAATGACAGCAGTTTGCTCAGAGCCCCAGACAACCTGAGCTGGAATGTTTCCAGGGATGGGGCATCTGCCATCAATCTGGGCAAGCTGGGCCAGTGTTCCACCACCTTCATAAAAAAAAAAAATTGGTGCCTTTCAGTACTGAAAGACCACAAGAAGGTCTCCCCAAAGCCTTCTCTTCTCCAAGCTGAACAATCTCAAATCCCAGCCTTTCTTCACAGCAGCAGTGTTCCAGCTTTTAGAACGTGTTTGTAAGCCTCCTCTAGTCCTGCTCTAACAGATTCATGTCCTTGTGCTGAGGTCTCCAGAGCTGGATCCAGCATTGGATGTGGTGTCTTCATCAGAGTAGAGCAGACGCTACGAGCTTGGACCACACCTACTACTTCACTGGACTCACTGCAAGATTACCACTGTTGTTGTTGTTATTATTACTATTATTTCAGTTTCTTTTTTAACTTACCCGAACCAGCTGCTGTGGAAAGGGCCCTCTGGAGTTCTCTGGCACGTTGATGGGGGGGATGACCCAGTCTCGCTTTTGCCGCCGCAGGCCGTTGGCACTCTGGTGCTGGCGCCATGGGAGCAGAGTGTCGCTTTGCTGCTGCCCCAGTTCTCCAGCTGCCAGCTTCCTTCCTTTTGGCTGGTTTGGAAACAAGAAAGCAAAACCAGTTAGCTCCTTCCTCGCTTCTCAGGACTTCTCCCACCAGCGGCGCTTCCCTGTGTGCAAATGGCCACGTGTGATTGTGAACATCATTGTTGTTAACGTGAGATATTTCTGCATCACAAAGACACAAAGATGCTTTACTGGCAACTCTGCTGCCACTTCATTTTCACAAATATATGGAGCTGTCATTCTCAAAGCAAGACATCTCCTATAATGTATCGCTTTCATTATACCAACTGCAGGAAGATTTAGCAGCACATTGCAGTAAAGAGCTTTCTGCAAATTTCTTAGAGATGCAACCTACCAGAACACAACAAAAGGGAGAGAATTCACAGCCTATGTCATGGGTCAGCTTTAGAGCACAGTTACCATGCTCCTTGGCACTAGCAGGGTAGAGTAACTTCCAGTTTGTGGTTCTGCAGACCACCAAACCAAAATGACTACAACCAGAGGGGGAGTCAGCTCCATGGCTGCAAAGGTGAATTATTAGTTCAGCTTCTTAATGCTTCACAAGGAACGACCTTTTTATATATGAGCTGGGTTTCGAACACAAATACACAGCTCCCCACACAGCCTGGGAAGTATAACACATCTCAGGCAGTAAACATGATTTTCATTATTTGAGGCACCTTTGAGTCCTTTGTGATTTCTTTTTTTTTTATTATTTTTTTAATATGGATTCTGCTCATGGCCTGCTTTGGTGTTGGATACATTAAAAATGCTGTGGCATGAAATAGTGGGACCATGGTTAAGACTTAATGAGTCTGGTGGATTATTATAAATTTTCTGCCTTACAGAATGATGAATCAATGAAATTTAGATACTTAATACTCTGTGTGGCCTTCTAGGATGCCAGGCATTAGTTCTGGGAAGTCTGCAGAAAAGATAACTAATAAAACAAGCTTCCCCCATCTGCCCCCCCAACATATAGTAACTTGCACTTCCACCAGAAAACATTTTAAAGTTTCACAAATCAGAAAGTGTGCAAGTCACATTCACTTCATTTGAGGTAAGATCCAGTGGGAAGGCTATTCTCTGAGTTTTACAGTTTTCAGCTATTTTCATCAAAAAACAACTCATTAAAACAAAGCCAATGCCCCAAGCCCAAGAACAGCACAGGAAAAAAACATCGAAGTATTTTCTGAGACTCCTGTAATTTGAAGCCATGCTCACTTTTTGTCTTACTCCAAACACACAAACTCAAACATCCTCAAAGCATTTGCAAGCAGTTGTCTGTAGGGACTGCTTTCAGTGGGAATCATTGCTTCAGGGTTTCTAGTTTGATGCAAATCCATCTATCAGCACATTTTAGTTCTTGATCTGGAAGTGCAACGAAGCAGACAATCACCTGAAGATTATATAGCATATGAAAACTAAGCAGTATATGGAACTGAGCGGTGGCTCCAAAGCTGTGTGGACCTTCTGGGTGTTGAGACTGGGGCACACAGCAGCAAGGAGACTGTTTTCACAGCTTGGTCATGGTTCTGATCTGTATTACCTGTGGAGGGCAGACATTCACTGGCTGCAATGGTTGAAAGCATTGCAAGAATGCAGCTATTTTTACTGCAAGCCTTAAAACCAAGCCAGTTTCAGAGCTGAGTTTTCACAGAATAGACAAATATTGTCTTCTTTCAGTCACACAAAGTGTCACGTTTCTCTAAACCTCTCTCCTGCTAACTCATGCCACAAGGTGACTGCTGTTTTGTGTTTGCCTGAATGCTGCTTTATGCACCTTCAACAAGGATCATCACTAAGCTGCTGCAAGATCACCACATCACTGTTCAATATTTAGATGTCATTCTAAAAATACTTACTTAAATGGGTAATGAACAAAGAAACAGCATTCTGATGTGACACTGGGAAGCTTTCTTGGGATATTCAGGATATTGGCTGGTACTGTTGAGCTCATCCTTCCTATGAGATGTAATATGCTATGTCCAACAGTTTTCCTCTGAAAATTAGAGTTTTAGCACTAGAAAGGTACCTTTTCTGAACACTGATGAAAGCAATGTAATCTAAAGAAGATATCCAGAAGTGGATGTAAACATGAAACAGGACTACCAAACATGAGCTACAGAAAAGTGGATAAACCTCTTCTTCTTCTTTTTTTTTTTTTTTAAATTGGCTTGTGATTTCCAAATGGGGATCCTTCGAGAGCAGGTATTTGGATCAGTTTGTATAATTGGCAAGAGAGCATTGGGACAGATTATGAAAGGATGGTCAAATAATTTGTGCTCTGCTGAGTTTACACAGTGGAATGAGTCTGAACTAAAGACAGACTTGAGAATTAACAGAAATCCCAAAGCTCCGTGTATACTGAAATAATTAGTGTCAGCTCAGCAAGGCAGTTCCAGCCTTTTTAGTCTTTATGAAATATTTGCTGGCAGGTGACTAGACAGTGACTAGCTTGCTTGTCACTCTTGATGATGTTTTCCTACATTAGAATAAACCACCAACATGACTCTGAATTTGGTATGTGGAATTTCAAAAGTGTCTTGCAACAACAACTTTTTTCCCTTTTTTAAACAACAGCTCTTTTTTATCTTCATTTGTCGACGTTGCAGTTCTTATGACCTTAATTTCTCTGGTGTTGTTTAAATACGCTGTACGTGTTTTCTGCGGTTTAAAAGCTGTGAGACAAATGCAGTAACAAAGTCTGGTGAGTACAAATGCCAGAACTATTCAGATCTCTGACTGAAACATCCAAGAACTTTGCTGGAATAACAGCAATGACTAACCGCGAGCCCCAGGAAACTCTCCTGTACTTTCGAGTTTGCAAGGATCTAAAGTTCAACCCAAAAGCAGAATGTGACACCACAATAAATTAATTATAAAATACAGCTTCCAATTCTGGTTTTGCTGAATAACAGTTTTCACTGAGATAACAACTGCTCCTTCTCTCATGGCCTTACTGGCCATATGCTTTCCAGAATTTCAGGGAGCAATTTTCAAAAGATAAAATATTCCTCTACCTTTTGTAGTGTCATCAGAGCACAATCTGTCCATAGCCCTTCTCACAATCAAATCAGGCACCTTGAGTGCTACTGCTTTAGGATGGTTTCCCTCCTGTAGCTTCTATGAGGTGCCACCACCCTCTTACATATGGTGAAAAGATGAGAGGCATCAGAAGAGAAGCCAATCCATGAAACACGTGCTCAGAGGAAAATTCCAGTCTCCATTCTCAAGATTACATGGTGACATTTATCAGTTGTTACAAGAGGATCAAGCACGAAACATGGTCTTTGGTGATATTCAGACAATAAAAAGGATAAACAGTCATATAATTCCATAATTATGCCTTCCTATTACTTTAGGACATTAATAAGGTAGAGAAACATAGCTCAACTAAAACAGATGAAAACCCTCCCGGTTCAAGGAGAAAAAGTCACTACAAAGTGTGGCATAAAGAAAAACAACAGAAGAAAAAAACCATTCTAGGATGTAAATTGGTTATGATTGTGGATTCAATATCATCTTAGTACTCATATCAGGGCAGAGGTTTGTAGAGCTTGCTAATGAAGTTAAGAAAAGCTTTCCATGCTAGCTGTGTTATATAAGGATTAATTCTGCACCTCTGGGGTCCAGACTTTGCTCTGAGTAGTCCATCCAGTGTCTCTTTCCAATGGGCTTGTGGCCCATAACTGTGACACATGCATGTAAAAGATCAACAGGGGCAAATCGCATTGCAGGCATTGCATCTGCTGCTAACAAAATGCTTCTTTGTCTGCAAAGTGGAAGTACACTATTTCTTTTGAGCAATTGCAGGACAGAAAGAGTCTCTTACAGACCATCCTCCATGAGTTTGATGAGGAATCCTCAGGAGCTGAGGATTAGTTGCAGCACAGCGTGCTGGTCTCTAGCTACAATTCTCCTTGCCACTCTTTTGGGGGATTTTGAGCTATCAGTTAAAGTCAATTAAAAGTCAACCATCAATCTTTCACTGAGAGCAACCTCTCAGAAAGCAAGGGAAGCATGAAGGAGATGCAGCGTCATCTGCAAGGATTGTGCAAAGACTTTTTTTCTCAAAGGTTGCTCTACAGAGGGTGTAGGATTTCTTGAAGTCCATGCTGGTAACTTCAATTATGGGAGTAATTTCTAGTCCCTTTTCAGTCTAACATTGCATTTAATGATGTTGAATACAATCTGCATTCAGAAGAGGACATATAGCTAAACCCCTAGGGACTGCCAGACTTTAAAACCAAGCACATTTAAGAAACCTAAATGATTGGTGCTCCAAGTAACTCCATTTATGCCATGGCACGGAGAGCTCAGGGAGATTCTCATCTGGATTTAGTGCTGGCAATAAAGAATAAGTCAGGACAGCCATCTAGCAGGTCTACAAGCTCTGTGGCCTGTCAGCCTTCCATTCTGGGGACACTCAGACTAAATCCCTGCTTGCAAAAGAGGTCAAAAAATATCACACTGAAAGAACAGGACGTGTGGGATGCCTATAGCCCCTCAAGCCCTATCCTGCTTGTGAAAAGGAGGCTGTGAGCCACTGACTTTTCAGTAGCCCACAAATAAAAGCAGTGAGTGTGAAGAAATACCAGCTTTCACCTTCCACTACACTTAGCAGTAGCCAGTCTCGCCAGCTGGCATGTCTCCCCTCCCAGCCAACCTGCTTTTGATATCCGTCAGCCTCTGGCTACAGAGACATCTGGAAGTTATTATCCAGCAGAGCGTATCACAAACCCATTTACATAATATAATATCATATTTTGTGTTCCTGCTTAGCTGAACATTTTGGATCACTCTAATGTTTGGGTAAATAAGCCACCATTCTCTGCATATAAATAACAGTGAGACTTAGGGTACGTTTGTTGGAGATTATTCATTTTATAGGGCTCAACTCACAAACCAAAATGCTCCAACTTCAACAATAAAATATAATATTCTTTCTAAAAAGTACCTACAATTGGAGGAGAGGTAATAAGGCTTTTACTTCCCAAGTATCAAAATTATTTATGATTTCACCTGTGTTTTATTTATATGCCAGTCTTATTATTTTCATAGGATCTTTAACACTTCACAGTAGACATTTTTTCAGAAAAGAAGTAATGCTTGGCTTGTTTTTAGTATCACTCCCCAGGTTTAAATGAGGCAATGTGATTTTAATATATTTTTATCAAATCAAGGGGATATAAAGCCACCTTTAGCCCACCACTCAAACAGATTTCCCTTAATTTCCTATATAATTTTGAAGACTGGTACCATTTTCAACCAAGGGAAAAAAAAATCTATTTAAAAATATTTAAACTGAAACATTTTTGCTTGTTTCCATGGTAGCTGTGGAAAGGACAGGAGAAAATGTATTTATGAAACAGAAAATAAGACAATGAAAATATAGCTTAGTTCTTTAACAAAAGGAACACACAAATGCTGCTAAAAAACATTTGCATGAATTCTGTTCTATGGAGACAACACTTTGCTGACATCAGGGATGGCAGTGGAGGATGAATGAGCCTTTTTTTCCCCAAAATGCACCATTTCCCCAGCTTTTGATCTTTCAGCAGAGAGGGATAATATTTCATTTTGTGTTCTTGTACACTAGAACGAAAAGGTTGTAGAACGAAGAGCAAATTTATTTATTTTAGGGTAACTGATTCTTTTTTTTTTATTTGGGTCATTGCTGAATTCACCAAAGTTGGAGATGGGAAAGAAGTAGTTTTAAGAAGATCAGAGTTTGTATTTTAGACTTTCATTTACTACAGTCATTCTACAAGAAGGTGTTCTTCAGAAATAGTAAGGAACTCATAATCTGTTTCTCTCCTTAACCCCCTTCCAGGAATCTGTTATGACTATCTAGATTAGGTCTATTTACTAATAGTTGTAAGCTGTGGTAAATTTGATCAAAGACAGCTTCATGTCACATCCCATTAGCATCACAGCATAAATTGCTGTTCATGAGTGATCTGTGTCAAAGTGCTCTGAAAAGTAGTGTTTTAGCAGCACGATGTTCCAATGTGCACAGTTCTTCAGCAGGGGCATTAAATTAATGTGTTTGCAGAGAAGCTACTAATTGACAATGAGATGTGATTTTGGCAGTAGACTTCCACTTTAAAGATAATGAACAGTGTTCAGAATCAGAGAAGAACCCCCTCTGCTCCTAAAACTATACTAATAATTTCTGGTATAAACAGGAATAGAGGGAACCAATCCTGACAGGATATTTCAAGTGCCAAAACAAGCTGTTTGATCATCACGACTTACAAAAGCAAACAGTGGAATCTCAGCATTTGTGACCTTTATCAAATCTGGCTACAGACAGTCAGGAGTGTTATGTTTGGCTAGGAACTCATTAAATAAAATTACCTCTCCGTTTATAGAAACCATACAAGTACAGTATAAAACATTTTAATTAAATCAGCTAGTTAAGCAAAAATTCATTACTTCTTTCTTTTTTTTTTTTTTTTTATCAGCTAGCAGTGGGGCTGCACAGAGCAGTTCACATTAGAGTCAATTAGTAAGAAAAATTGTCAGATTTGGCAAGTGCATGAGCTTCCAGAACACATCAGCTGACAGGGAAGAAAAAGTTTGACTAAAATCTAACAGAGTTACTGCCCTCAGAGGAGGGGAATGAGCCACGTAAAATGCACACACATGCATCAGCCATGGCAAATGCTCCTCTCTCCCAAGGAATCTGTGTCAAAGCTGAACGACCGCCTATATGTGCACTGTTCCTTGACAACTGAAAAATGAGGCACACATGCAAATGTCAAGTTGTTAGGTGTTTGCCTGGCTTTGCAGGCTTTGGAAAAAAATTAGCTGTTATAACTAATAAAACGTGATCAGTGTGTCTGAGAAATCAGAATGTTCCTTAATGTTGTAAGGCTGCAAAGCAAGAAAAAAGCTGAAGAGGAACAGCAGGTGAAGGTGGGTAGTTTTTAAATAGGGAGAGCACAACACTGGCTGGTAAGTCAGGCTGATGAAGATCCTGTCTTCACAGAAGATGCAGCAGGGCCCTTAGTGGGCAACAGTAATTAAATGCTAAGTCTGGACTCTAGAGAATAGAGACACTCACTAGCTCTGGGCATATCCACACAGTTGCCATACAAGACTCTTATTTAAAACAAACAAATACCATTTATCCTCTTTGATCAGAAAATCTAATGAGGCCAGTGGCTCAGATAAGGACTCTGCAGGCACAGACTGCAGTTAACACACAAACTCACAGCCTGAGCATGGCTTTTTGGCTGGCTGCTAACCAGGTGCCCCTCGCTGGGACAGATGATGTTGATTTCCCAGTACAATTTAACTGAAATTCAGAAATCACCTCAACTCTCCTGCATTTTCTGTTTGCCTAAATGGTAAATTTGGTAAATTATCACCATTTTCAGATGAAACCTTGTAAGTCACCAGAACACTTCAATGTGCTTTGCTTCTGTACCAGCTGAACAAGGAATCCTGCAGGCACTGCACATCCATGTTCATTACTGAGCAGACATGAAATGCTAAAGGTCTCTCTAGGGTGAGGAAGTTTTGGCTGGGGTAGAGAGGCAGAGTAGTGTTGAAACTTATGCTGTGGTACCACACCACAGTGATGATTAGAGGTGCCTCCTGGACTGCACACCACTTTCAAGATGTCAAATGATGCTTTTCCTCTTCTGCTCTCTGTGAAAAATCACATACCAAAGCAGGTACATAAGAAAGCTATCTGCCTTTGGTGGAATCTTTTAAGTTTCCCACAGGTTTCAAGCACCTGTGATACTACTTTTGTCATTGTCAGGGTCTGAATATTGTAAGAGACTTCAATGAACAGAAGATGACATCATCCGTAAAGCAGAGCTCTTGATGTACTTTCTTTCTTGTTTTAAGTCTTGAATGTCTTATCCCAATATGAAAAGTTCTGATAAGGCTGTTTCCTTGTAAAGCTCCCCACATCAACTTGACCTTTTCACATTCCCATTGTAAGATCTGATCTTGCAGTGCTTCTTAGGTAGGATTGTTTCTCAAACATCTAAATTGCTGTTGTACTCTACTTTCTAGTGTTTACAAAAAGACACTTCTACCTTCAAGTTAATGTCATTCTCCTAATTGGAAGAAGCCATACACAATGGCTTCAGAGCTACAAGTATTTCTCAAGAGCATGGCTATTAGATTACAGCATACTTGTTACCTGTTCAGATACCTATAGGACAGGAAAAAAGGTGATAGCTCTCATCATACACTATATAGTAAAAACCACTACTGCAGATTGATATTCCCTCTCTCATCTACATGTATCTTGACAAGAAAAGTGCATGAAATATCCGGGTTAGCAAGCCCAAGTTCTGCCACCCAGATAAAAGTTCTAACAAATAATTTGAAAAATTGTTCCAAAACACATTTCTTTTTGCTTCTAGAGCTCAGGCTACTACAATTGTTCTTCATCACAGAGAGAAGCAGGATCAAATCTACCCCTTAAGAAGACTGAGAAAAATGTTAATCTCATTTTATTTTTCTAAAGCCATGAGGTTCAAAAGATACATGAATTAAAATAATCATAATGAATTAAATGTAGCAATATTCCTTCTTTTCATAATGTTTGCAATTAAAAAGATCACAAAAGATTTAAGAGATCACAAGTACCACTGCTATTTTAGCACAAAGCAAAGTAATTCATTCTGGTACTTCTCCCCAGTGCCAGCCTGTGAGTTTGCCCTTTCAAGTTATCCTTTGGTTGTTTCAAGAGGCTCTTGAGAAAAGACCGTTCTTCTTTTATTCCCCAAGTCTGGAGTGCACCTAAGCAAATGCTTAAATCTGAACATGCAAATACATTCAATTTATCTCCATTTGCACAAGGAAATGTAAGTGTGTTGAAAAGCTTTGCTGGATGGAGACATTGTCTGAAATCCCATTCAGTGGCCACCCAGCATACCCTGCCATGCTGGACACCCATGCCGGGCTGGCTCTCACTGCTCCTCCAGACAGCAGTGCCAAGGGGGCAGAACGTGATGCAGCTGCACTACCGTGAACCACGTCCAACAAGCAAGGACCTGGCCTCCGGAGGCTGGGAAGAACTGGAGCGCTTCTTCACCCTGAGCTTGTAACTACCAGTCTGTCTGAGCTCACTGGGCTAACGACAAGATTTAGAGACACTCAGGACTCTAAAAAAAGATTTATTTTAATGGCTGTGTCCTCACGAAGCAGTTTTTTGTCTTTCCTCAAGCTCATGTTTACACATAACTGTCAATGGGTTATCACAGCGAGGGAGGGCTTTTTTAAGAAATTCAGTCCAAAATAGTTTTTGGAAGTGGCAGTCAGACTTCAGCAGTTAACAACAAAGAACATGAAACCAGAGGTCAAAGGCTTTGATCTTGCAAGGGCAAGGCACACATCACAGGCAGGCAGTCCGCGGCAGTCCAAGGGTTTTGTTTTATCAGAAAAAAACTTATTTCTGTGTAGGCAGTTCAATCCTTAGGACTTCTTTTTGTTTGAAGGAAGATAGATCTGGAGTGAATTTCACTTACGGATGATCTTTCTAGTATGGCTTTGAGCCTGACCCTTGGTTAGATGCTGACTATTTAAGAACTCAATACAGTAAGTGCAGTGCTCAGAAACTTCCCATACTGGGCTGATTTTCCAAGGCAATGAGTACCTGTATGTCACATCTTGTCTTGGCTTCAGTGCAAAGCAAAGCAATTGAACACACCTGAAAATCAGGCCAAGTACCTTCAGATGTTTTCACAAACATCACTTCCCATCTCATGCACCAATTAAATGCTAGCTGTTCCAATCCACTTAAGCAGGAGGTCAGACAAGGTCACCTGATAGATCTTCATTAGACTTCCACCTGCAGTCTCACTGGTAACAATTATATGGTATCAATTTATTAATCATTCACTTTCTCATCATTGACCTGATTTGTTAAAACCCCAGACAACGGCTGACAAGTTACCTAAAGAAACAGAACCCTTTGTCTACCCTCACTGCCTGTGATCAGTCAAGGCCTCATTTCAGTGATGAGGATACAGAAATAAAAATGATTCTAGCTGCCATTTTATTTGACTTAGTTACTACCTTGGATCCACACAGTGGTGGACAAAGAGGACAACCCCAGCGTAACAACCCCATACTTAAAAAGTGCAGAAAGATGGCCAGAAAAAGGCAGGATGACAAATACAGACTCATTTCTGCAGCCCCTCTCTAGGGACAGCACAGTTTGATGGGGGAAACTCCATCACCCTGACGTCATACATCACATCTCATCCCAGTGAAGGGGGAGGAAGCAAAGGGTACAAATGCAGCAACTCTTTTCCCATTTCTTCCAGGTGCACCCACTTGAGAGCATCAGGAAGACCAGGAGCACTGGAATCATAACTCTCACTTAAGCTGTCATTTATCTTCCATCAAGGGAAGGTACATCTTCATTGCTCCCAGGCCTCATGCAGAGCATCCTGGCTAGCACAATAACTGAGGTCACAAAGAAGGTCAGTGCTGGATAAGCTTTTCATTGCCCAGAGACCTTTGTATTTGTGATCAGTAATAAAAGGCTGTAGTAGAATTTAAATTCTCAGACAGGTAAAATGCCAGAGATTATTATTTAAAGGTATTAAACAAAAAAAACCTCTGGCTGTAAGAATCAGCTTTTCACGTTCATACCTGGGTTATGAAAGAAGCCCAAAGTAAGATGAGACATACTAAAACACAAGCTGGGCTTAAGCAAGGATTGATTTCTGGCAGTAGTTCTCCATGTCTGAAACACAAGCTGCATAGCCATGTATTTGCAAGATTTTAATTGCACAATTCCCAGTGATTTAACACTGCAAAATTTACACATTTCCCATGCTCAGAATTTGAGAAGCTAAGACAATAAGAAACGTAGGCTGGCATAAACATGACTCAAAGAAAACAGTATTTTTCTTCTAAAATAAGCCACTGGCAGCAGATGACTGGCATCCTACATGTACTGAATATACCCTCTGTCTCCAAGCTCTTTTACTGTGCATTCCTTTCTATGCTGTATTCCTATGATCCTGATTTTAACTCACGAGGTAAGAACTACAGAAAAAACAAACAAACGAATAAAATTTGCCAAATGTGTCTTAGACACCTACAAGCACTGACAAATAAAGAAAAGATCAAAAAGAGTGTGGGCCAGAACTTCAGATGGGACAAGGCAACAGAGGGAGTGGAGGATTTTGATTTGTGAGGAGTTATGAGGAGAAGCTCAGACTGTACAGACACTGTACAGAGAGCAGTGTGGGAAGTGAAGCACTAATGACTATATATCTGTCCAGGTACTTGGGGACACTTGAGTTTCTGCAGATAAGAAGTTGTCAGCATTGTCACTGTTCACAAACATAATCTTCATTTTAGCCTTCTGCTTATATCATTATCCAATTGTTACAAATAATAGCACACACTCTTAGAAAAGAAGACATTGCCCTGCTAATTTCAGGTAAGTAAAGTCTGCTTTATTTTGTTTTCTCCTGGAGCATTAACCCACTCAAGTTTGTGTTTCAGAGATGCTGACACAAGCTACAGGGACTTCATAAAATTTCATCAAAACCTTATTTTCTTCTTCTTTTTTTTCTTTTCTTAGAATCATAGAATGGCTTGCGTTGGAAGGGACCTCCAAAGGTCATTTAGTCCAACCCCACTGCAGTGAGCAGAGACATTCTCCACTAGATCAGGCTGCTCAGAGCCTTGTTGAGCCTGACCTTGAATGTCTCCAGGGATGGGGCCTCAATTACCTCCCTGGGCAACCTGTTGCAGTGTTCCACCACCCTCATGGTGCAGAAATTGTTCCTGATATTCAATCTAAATCCACTCTTCTCTAATTTCAAACCATTGCCCCTCATCCTATCACTCTAGGCCTTCATAAACAGTCCCTTCTTCAGCCTTCTTGCATGCCCCCCTTCAGGTGCTGGAAGGCCACTACTAAGTGTCCCCAGAACCTTCTCCAGGCTGAACAAACCCAGCTCCTTCAGCCTGTCCTCCTAGCAGAGGTGATCCAGCCCTCCAATCATCTTCATGGCCCTCCTCTGGACCTGCTCCATCAGGCCCCTTTCCTTCCTATGTTGAGGGCTTCTTTTCCTTTTCTATTTTTCCATTTCCCTTTTCTTTTTTTTCCGTTTCCCTTTTCCTTTTCCTTCCCTTCACTTTCCTTTTCCCTTTCCCCTCTCTTCTTTCCAAATTATATCCACAGGTCGAACTGATACTTCAATTGCAGCAACAGGCAGCCAGATAAGAACAGTACAAGAAACTGTATCTTAAGTATTGATTGTTATGCTGGAATATTGCTCTGATTCCTCTGGGGTAATTCAGCACTCCTATGGGAAATGTGACCTCATTTGCATTTTCTAATTGAATTGCTATCAGGTTTACTGCAAGACTGAACAAAAAAAAAGTTCCTAGAGTTACTAACATGACTTGTATTAACCAGAAAAAAAGTTTATGTTCAAATGTTTGCTGGGGAGGAAAAATGTATGCTTCATGTACCCTAAAACACTTTAAAAAAATAATTACCTTCTTTGCTATCATTTCATCCCCCTAGCACTACTTTAATGTAGTGGTTAGAACTCTTTCAATAGTGTTTACCAGTGAAAGTTTCCAAATTTGCCCAGGTTATTCAGTCATCTAAAGCAATTAGCACATTTATAAGGCCAACACTATGAAGGAGGGGAAACTGTCATTGTATGGGGCCACTCACCATTTAAATACCAGTTTGCACAAAGAGTAATGGCAGAGCTCTGTGATCTCAACTGCAGGCAGAGACACAAAACCCTCTGATTTGGCAATCAAAGCACAAAAGGGGACGACTGTTCTGACAGGAGCCATCCTGAACTAATCTGCCACTCTGAAAGCATGCTGGCCACCACCAAAGCTCTCCCAGCCCATTATGCAGATTTCCAGTCTTATCTGCTGTGGTAATACAGGATCACAAATCCAAAGGATCACGTACTGAGGGGTTTATCCTCTACACCCTCCCTGGGAAGTAGACCACTGCCTTCATTTTGCAGGCAGGCCATAAGAAATTGGGTTTGCTTTCCCAAGAATGCACCAGGAATCTGCTGCAGAGCAGGGACCTCACTTCCAGTCCACCATGGCCTCAGCCATTATCCTAGCACTGACTTTACCTGTAACGTTTATTTTGTATTAACCTCCATAACGAACCAAAAGTCTAATAATAGACATTGCAGGAGGGCTAACCAGGTTGTCATGAAGGTTTAATCCATGGGTAATTGTCAACTAAATTCTGCTTTATACTTTCAAAGGTGCTTCAGAGAAGCAACAAGCTTTGCATCACACTGGGGCTGCCCCAATCATGGAGAAGGGCCATCGGCCATGGAGAAGCCCACAGGAACACTGAGGATGGGTGAGCAAGGCAGAAGCAACTTGTTTGTGCTGTAGATGCCATCAAACAGAAATCAGCAGGTGCAGTAAGGCAGATTTCATTCTAATTATTTTTAATGGTTGGGAACTGTTCAGCGTTTCCACAAGATCAATCACAAATTTAGAAAGTCAAATGGCAATGGATGTACATGCCAGAATAGGGCTGGTCTCTCTCACGTCACCTTCTCCTTTCTCTCCCTTATTTGCCATCTCCATATCCTGAATATAGCACAACAGCCTGAAACGCCTTGAAAAAATGATGCAGTTCTGTTGGAGTCATACTACACAAAACTAAATGTGAAATCTGTAAAAGCCATGAGATGTAGTATATTAGGGTCATGGCCTGAAACACATTGAACTGGATATTGTTAGGTTTTGGTTCGGGTTTTTTTTTTAGCATAAACACTATTATTTTTTTACAATAATCTCATAATCATATTTATTTCTTTAGTAAGCAAAGGATTATTTTGCTTGCAAAAACCACAAGCATTTAAATAAAACAAGTTGGATGCCTGCTATAGGGACCACAATAAAACTGCTTATGACGTTGTCATTAGTCTTGTTTTCCATATTCCAGCCTCAAACTACACACTAATAAGGCTTTTAGAAAGGAGGGGTATGAATTTTAAAAAGCTTAGCTCTCTCTGTTTTGAACCAGAGTTCAGCTTACATTAACATTAGATGAATTTCCAACCAAATATTTTACTAAAACAGAAACGTGTGCTTATTCAGTTGTCTTTCTGCTGCACTGAGAAGAAATTTAAAGCAGTATATAAGACATCTTACTTTGTTCCTTCAATATTTAATTACTTTTAGAGGGAAGCACTATTTCTTTGGTTAGAAAACAGCAAATACAGTTGACATAACGCACAGGGCTTAATTATATCTTGCATGAGCCAGAGACTTACTGAAAAGCAGCAGAAGTGTATTTATACAACTCTAAGCCATGCAAAACCTCAGGGGTCAGCCCACTGGGCAACTGCTAGATTTAAGTCTCTACAAGTCTTTTCCTCCTTTTCTCACATGTAGCAAAAAATTCTCCCACATGGCACAGACTCACAGGGTAGCATTCTGACAATACAGCACAAAGTCTTTTTCTCCTTCCCTGCCCTGCCCTCCAAACCCAAGCACTGCAGAAAAGAGGAAGAGATAGGCCAGTCTTGCTATTTTGACAACTACTGTGCTGCATTAATCCAAAGTACAGCCACAGTCAAGTTATCCTGTCTGTCCCTGAACTAGCCATGACTGCTCCCCAGGACTCTGCTCTGTAGGTCTTCAAGCCCAGACAGTGAAAAGGAAGGAGGAGAAAATCAAAAGATGAACTGCTGCTACCAAAGATGATATGGAAGAGAAAAGACAGAGGCAGCCACTCAAAGGGCAGAGAGAAGAAATCTGTTTTCATGGAGCAGTCCCCAATTACAATGGCCCTGTGCAGCCCAATGCTGTATTTAACTAAAAGCAACACTGCTCTCAGGTTGTTGGGCTGGGAAAATCCTTCCTGCTTTTCAGCTATGTGTATGAAACTAAGGCGGCAAGCAAGCATCTGTAACCTTCTGTCTGAAATACTGAACAGTGCTGTCTTTTCACTCTTCAGCAGTGGGGAAGGGAAGATGCTGGCATTGAGCAGGGGGGACGCTTGCCACTGCAGTGCCACATTGTGTTTTGCTGCCCTGCTGGCTCGTGCTGCCTGTGAGCATATGTCCCTTATCAGGCAGCAGCAATGCTCCCTGTCCTTGCTGCAAGCCCAAATTTCTCCTCTGGAACACCCCCATGGAGATGCAGGACCATGCAGATGGCTCACGAAGAGAAAGGAATCACTGAAGATGTCTTAGCAGCATGGCAGAAGCAGCCAGTGTGTGATTCCAGGTCCACACTGTCAGAAATCTGGACTTAACCTCATAATTTCTTAAGAAGATGGTTGACTTTGACTCTGGAGAGAGGGAGGCAGCCTTTGTTTGCAGGTTTTAGTTCAAGTCAAGAGAGAGTATTAGCAGTGAGATGCAAACACAAGGTATATGACCTGCAGCATGTAACAGAGCCAAGCAGTCACTTAAAAATGCAAAAGTATTAACTTAAAGAACATTTCCTACACTGACAACCTTAAACTGCTTATGTGGGAGAGGTTCAAGAACCATTTGCAAGAAATTTGACACCACACATGATATCTTCTACCTGGACACTTAGGAAGCAGAAACCAGGCAACACAAACAATCCACTGGCACATGTAACAAAGCTCTGGGGAGCACAGGCAAAGGAAGAACAAAATAACTTTTAAAACTTACCTTGTGCCCATTGTGTTGCGACTTCTCTGTCACCAGAAACCTGACAATCGTCTCCCACCTGCCCAGGGTCTGGGGATCCCACGCGGTCACCACCAGGATCAGCTGCTTTGAAGGCATCTGCACGTGGTGGGCAGCGTACAGGGTCCCATCTGCCCTCACCTTGAAGTCCAGGCTGTTGGTTTCATACCGAACTCCCTTGTTACCGGCACAGTTATTAAATTTTACTAGAACAGAGAGTAAGAGATGGGAGAAACGTGTGAGATTGGTGCGATAAGGAAAGCAATCAAACACAAGTTTCAGACGTTTAATTTTCACCAATGTCTTCCTATATCTCTAATAACCATCAAGGAAATGATTTAACTGTTTCTTCGACCTTTCAGGAGTGCTCTTGTGCTTTATCTCCATTCCCCAGGGCACACGTTGTAAGCCATTTTTAAAGTATTTGATACAGTTTCATTAGATCTCAAACACAGCTGTTCCCCATTTCTACAAGTGGATTTCTCCCTTGTCGCCATTATCTTTTAAATTCGACTGGAGTCTATTACCCACACTGTGGGTATTTTTTTGCACAAAATGTTCTCCATTTCCCTAACCCTTCAATAACCTACTTACCAGATAGCCTATTTGCACATTCTTAACTGAAATTCAGGAGCCCATAACAATTCTATTATCAGAAATATAAAAACAAGGGAAAAAAAAAATAAGCAAAGAAAAAAAATAATTAAATTGTTCTGCAGAATGCATCCCACTGCTGGAGCCAGGCCCCAAACCCATGGCTGCAATCCCACCCTGGCTGACCCCTCCACACATTACAGCTACTGCAAAGAGGAACTGTAAAACTCCCTTTCACAAACCACAGCATGTAATTTCAAAGCCTACACTGTCAGATCAAAGCTTCCCAGTTGCTGATATTTTTATTTGGTCAAATTCTTTCCTAGACCGGTTTGGAAACTATTTTTATTGGCATTTTGAAACATGTCACATACATTAGGCTGGAAAAAAACCAAACCATTATATGACAAAATTGACAAATCTGATACAAATGGAACCTGCAGCTAATCACATGGGAAACAAAACACTTTGTGCCATTCGAGTAATCCACGGGGCGGAACACACATGTGGTGAAGGAAAACATATTGTACCCGTAAAAACATCTCAAGTGAGTGAGAATGGATGCACAGCTCTCTAGCTAGCCTCCTTACATCGGTTCTGGAAGCTGAGGCTTTTTTTGAGTGCTCAGCAGCAATGTTCCTGGTCTGACCTGAGATAAGGAAAACCTGCTGGTCCAAGTCTCATGCAGCTTCAGCAGCCACTTCATTTTTACACAAGAAAAACTAGTTCAGATGAATCCTACATACACTGGATGTGGTGGGACAAGGGATGCAGTGGCAACCCAGGAGAGAGAAGCTCCTGGACCAGTTTCACCCCACATGTCCCCTTCCCCCAAACCATGGATGAAGGCTTCTGCAGCGCTGCTTTGAGGTGAATCAGGGACTAATCTGGATTGAAATAAAAATGTCAGAGGGATGGCACAGGCAAAAGAAAAAAAGCAGCCAGGAAACTGCTTAACCAGTCCTGCTGCCAAAGCCCCTGGTGCCATCACAGTATGGAGAAATGAGGAGCCAATACTTGAGGTCAACTAACACACAGCAGCTCATCTCCTGATGGTCAAAATTTCTTATCCCCCCAAGTGAGGTTTCACTTCTAAATGGCCTGCTGGGGACAACATGCAATCAACACTAACTGCAAAGCTCTGCAGTGCTACCATCATTCTAACCATATAAGCAACCCTAGGTCAGTTCTCAGACCCACACCAGGTCCTGCTCACTTTAACAGTAGATTAGTCTGAAAAACAAAAATTCACAAAAACACTGAATGAGGTTAAATACACACATGGTTTGCTGGCACCTACAAGAACCAATGCTGCACACTGGAGAAGCCAGGATGGTCTCAGAGATCAGTGAGGTGGCTGGCTGTTAGAAGAGATCCCCACAAGGACCACCCTGCTGCAAGATTTCCTTCAGCTCTCAGGGATTTCTGCAAATCTCCCCCACATTCACAGCTATATTCAGTATGTGTGAACACATTGAGTGCTTCGCTGCTAATATGTTATTTATTTTCAGCTCCGTGCCATCAGTGCTGTTAGAAATGAGGTCCATCAGCTGGAGTATTATAGCACTCCCCTGCCATGTAATGGCAACTCAAAAAGCAAGTTCCATCTCTACCTCCTGAAGTATCCACATGTCATAGGCAGCAAGACATTTGAAGAAGAGGGGAAGGAGTGATAATGACTGCACATTAAAAACAACTCAGAGCTTACTTTGATTTTATTGAGATTAAAAGAAAGCCCTACAGTGCAGTAGTTGTCTGAGAAAAAAAAAAATCCCTTCCTATCTGTGTATGTAGTGATTTCAGCATTCAAAGTACTTAAACATCTGCTTAAGACACAGCACATGGCTGCAATATGCTGCTCTGGTGTCATACGTCACCATGTCGACTTTTATGCTCCATTATCTAAAAATGGCTACCTCTTAGACAAAGTCCCTCTGTGACTCGCTAATTACTTCCATTAGTTTAAAACAAACTTGACTAGAGACAGAGAAAATCCTGAGAGAAATTAAGTCTAATTTTTTAAACAAGTGGAGTCTCTGCTCCACTTTGCTCTTCTCAGGTAGCACAGGTAGAATGTTCAGCAGTGAATGAACACAGCCAGCTCCCACCAAAGAGTCCTCAGGAGCTGCATGCACAAAAGGGCTTATAGAATCACAGAAGCACAGAATGGTGGGGGTTGGAAGGGACCTCTGGAGATGACCTAGTCCAACCCTCCTGCTAGAGCAGGTTCACTCAGAGCAGGTTTCAGGGGAACATGTCCATGTGGGTTTTGAAAGTCTCCGGAGAAAGAGACTCCACAACCACTCTGGGAAGCCTGTTCTAGTGCTCCAGTACCCTCATAGGAAAGAAGTTTCTCCTTAAGTTCAAGTGAAACCTCCTCTGTTCTAGTTTGTACCCATTATGCCTTGTCCTGAGAAGAACCCAGCCCCACCCTCATGATCTCCACCATTTAGACATTTCTAGGCCTCAGTAATGTATGGATTCCATAGTATTTAGTCACTATGAGGGACCATACTTTGCACAGCTGGCGGAAGAGCACCTCACCTGGGTGGCTTTGCAGAAGATTTCGACCACACAGGGTTTCAGAAACTCATCAGGATCTAAGTGCTTGGGATCACCACGTGCAGCTGCTGTCAAGGCGAGTTGCTGCTACTGCTCTAGGCAGTGTTTATGCACAGCATAAAAAACACATCTGCAACACAGTACAGATGAACTGCTCACACTGTGATCACACGGCTGCAAGGACTCTCAGAAGAAACCCTGTGCTCATCCTCCTTGCTGCCCTGTGAAAACGATTCCTTGGGGTGTTACATGACTACTGAGATGTGCTCTGATATATACATACACATAAACACATCTACATCATCTAGACATCATATATATATATATATATATATGATATTTTCCTTCCCCCATATAGGTTTGGAAATATTTTTTCCAAGTGTAAGTTTGGAAAAAATAAATTCAAACCATTGTTCTATAATAAATGACAAAGCTCAAGAAAAGGAGAGCTCCTCCATATTTTCAAATTCCACCTTTTGCCTCCACTCTTTGCTCTCATGGAAAGAGAAATTAAAATTTCATCCAGTGGCAGCAAACTTTTGCTATTTTCTTTTTCTCCTTTGAAAAGCTCTCGGTCTACGTAATTTGCAGCTGATGAAACTCTTGACTTTAAAATAATTTAATAAATAAGCAAACATTGGCTCTGTTTACTAAACTTAGATGTCTCTGTGGACAGAAATCCATCTTTCTTTGACCAGTTTGAAGTCTAAAGAATACTGCATGAATTTAATATTCAAAAGCTGGAGCATCAGTAATTAGGATTTCAGACAAACAGCAGAACCACACATCTATCATGGATGGCAAAAAAACCTTTTTTTCATATACTCTGGAAAAATGTTCAGTGATGCTTATCGAAAGCTTATGCTGAAAACAGCATCAAATGCCTGATGAAAAAAAAAAACACCAAGAAGGCACCCTCATTAGCAGGCTTTTAGGTTTAACCCTTTACCCTCATCATTTTAATTGCTTCTTTCTGAAATAAGGAGGTATGACAATTTGATATACTGAAACAGGTATTGAGTGATAGGCTGTAAAGCTGCAGGAGTCTGCAGCAAGCTGCTGGGTATCTGAGAGGCAAAAAAAAAACACAGAAAAGATATTTTTCTTCAAAAAAGACTCAGGGTGAAAAAAAAATTCGACAACTTTTGCATTGTTCCCTTTTATTATTTAGCTTGTTAAGCTAGCTGGACAAGAGTCAAATGATCAAGGGAGGACCTTGAAAGATGTACAAATACAGTGAACTTCCTTGCCCCCAAATGTCTGAGAAATATATTGAATTTAATAGGACTATAAATGGTATAAACCCAAGAATTCGCTTGAAGTCTTATCCTTCTGGATTCTCCTTTAACTTCTCCCAGTCCATTAAAAAGTGCCCCCTCTGGCAAGCTGCACAGGGTTGCTAGAGCAGGAGGGATAATATTTATTAGGCTATATCCCCCGGCAGGACATCGTCCCGTGGTTCAGGATATGGGTCCCTTCAGGACTCTGTTTTTCACCATTATCACTGCCAAGATGCTCCTTCCCTGATGAACTTCAAAGCAGTAAATACACAGCACTATTTAGAGCAGGATCCTATCTGCTTTTCATGTTGTGTCTCTTGAACATCTCCCTTTACACCTGGTGCGACTGTGATAAAGCTAAGCCACCAAATCCAGTCCTCACACCAGTTCTACAAGCACTGTTAAGATGAGGATAGCTGAATGGTAACTTCTGGAAATTTCAGATATTCAAGTAACCTGCAGAGTCCTGAGCACGTACAGGAATGTCCCTTTTTTGTGATCTTCAGAAAAACACTTGTATTCCTGCCCTGGCACTTCTGGCCCAGTGCTCCCATATGCCTGAAATCATCCATCTTCTTTGGCTTCTGGAGAGTAGTGGCAGCCCTGGTCAGCATTCTTCTGTGTGACACCACAACAGATATTGAAAAAAAAATCCAGCTCCTTAGTAGATATGAACCTGCTGTTTATGAAGAGGCATGGGACTGAGAGCAGCCCTGTGGAGAAGGACTTGGGGATACTGATGGATAAAAAGCTGGACATGAGCTGGCACCATGTGCCAACCACGTCCTGTGCTGCATCTCCAACAGCGTGGGCAGCAGGTGGAGGGAAGGGGACTCTGCCCCTCTGCTCCACTTTGCTGAGACCCCATTTGCAGTGCTTGGTCCAACTCTGGAGTCTTCAATGGAGACATGGACCTGTTGGAGTGGGGCAAGAGGAAGCTACAACAATGATGTGGGGGCTGAAATCCCTTAGATTTGAGGCCAGGCTGAGAGAGTTGGGGTTGTTCAGCCTGGAGAAGAGAAGGCTCTGGAGGGACCTTAGGTGGCCTTTCAGTACTTAAAAGGACTGATGAGAAAGATTGGGACAGATGTTTTAGCAGGGCCTGTTGACAGGACAAGGGCTCTGAAGAGTTTAAACTAAAAGAGGAAACTGTAGGCTAGATCCAAAGAAGAAATTTTTTAGACCAAGAGTGAGCAAACACAAGCCCAGATTGCCCAGGGAGGTGGGAGATGCCCCATCCCTGGAACCATTCCAGGTCAAGCTGGGGCTCTGAGCAACCTGTCCTAGTTGCAGATGTCCCTGCTGACTTCAGTGGGGTTGGATTAGACGAGATTTAGAGGTCCCTTCCAACCCAAACCAGTTGAAGATTCTATGCAACCATCCACATAACCAAAACGTGTATCACTCCCTTAAGTGCCTCACATCCTCACAAACTGATTTCTCCATTAGGTGCTAATGTGAAACAGAGCACACTGTGCCTGGCTGGCAAGCTTCATTTATTTGAGAAAGCAAATATGCAGCACAAACTTTTACGTGGCTACATTTTTGAGGCATCTTTCTTTATGTTCAAGCAACCCCTCTATGATTCTGTGAGAAAACTGTCATCCACCTGCAGAACAAACTGCAGTCAAGTGAATTCCCTGCGGCCATAGTGGAAATCCCCTACAAAGCTGGGATCTGAATCCTAAAATTCAGGCTCCTCATTTATCATTCAGACATATAGGTTAATCAAATACAAGAGATAAAAATCCTAAATGACAAAACCAAGCTTTTACAGGCCCTTCAAAAAGCAAACAGAGGCAGATTCTGGCATGTTTCCACATTAGCACTGGGTAACAAAACTAAGAAATGTCACACAGCTTATTATTGCAGTTGTTTTGTAAAATGAAGTCCCATGAACAAATGTCAATACATGTAAATACTAAAATATCAGGCTAATGCTGAAAGAGGCAAGAGGATTCTGTTTCTTTTGTACTAAAGGAGGAATGTATCCAGGTTTCACAGGCCTTCTGATCACTCTGAAGGAATCTGGAGATGTTGCTCTTTCTGTGTTATATGGAAACCAAACCCAACTTTACACAATGCTACATCTTATTCCTCAGTCCTATTTTTGTCCTACAATAATTGTTGTTCTTACAATAATTCCCATACTATTAGACAGTACACAACCAGAATTTGCTTCTTGCAGTAAAAATACTCAGAGCTCTTCTGCTCTCATGGAAGAAAACCAATGCATGAATAGGACAAAACGATGCCTGTAAAACCTGACAGAAACAATGTATAATTTTTATCCTTCCATTACTAATTTTATAGGCGACATTTTCAACCATGTCCCCATAAAAAATATTACACTAATAAACTCTTAGTGTCTTTATTTAATATTTATACCGCCGTGGGAGAAGCAAACTCTACGGGTAAAAGGTAAAACCAGCAATTCAAACAGCTACTTCAGAGTCTAATCGACATATCCCCAGTGATGAAGTTTAAGAGTACACAGTTTAAGAAAATGCTTTGATTCAGAAAACTGTTGGGGAGAGATGGGTACATGTTGGTTAGTATATGAATGTATATAAAAATCTGCATGCTCACACCCTTAGCTTCACAAAGCATTGATTATTCATTAAGTGTTCTCAAAGTAAAAAACTAAATATAATGAATGAGTTAGAAGAATTAATGAACTGCCCCACAGTCTCTCATCTGCTGAAAATATTTAGCATGACTTAGCATGTTCTTAATGTTGTTTTCTTGCAATTAATGGTACAGACATCTGCTCCAATGTTACCCATTTCCCATATCTCAGGTCAATGCGAAACATTACATCCCATTTTCCAGTGCATTATTTATGATCTCTGTGCTATGACTGCTAATATTTGACTTACTGGAACAATAATAAATTACCATAACAATGTAACATATGTAATTATGTTAAACAAAATCCTTCTTTATTTATCTTCTTGTAATCTTCAGTTACAGTGAATCCTCCTATGCAGAATATGCAATAATACAACATTTGCGACATTCCCATTATATGCTTGTTAAAAGTGACCCCATGTGCCAGTCAACTGGTGACACCTTTGAATCTGCAGAGGAGCAGCAATCTATCTCCAGCAGCAAGTGAGATAGATAGATTTCAAATGGCACATAAAAGGAGTTTACACTTTCAAAGTACATTTTGACTTTCCACCCTTTAAATTTCAAAACTCAGTGCCCTCCATGATCAAATTACCCATGCAGGTTTTGGGCACACACTGGTGAACTGCCTACCTCAGGTTCATTTGCAGGCTCTTTTGCTTTTGCAAAACCAGGACTGCATCCAGCAGGCTTTGTATGGTAAGTCTTGGTCATGTAAAGTCACTTATTAAAAACATACAAAATATTTCTGTGGGCTTAACAGAAGTACATAGAAAATTCACCTTTTTCAGAGCCACCTAAATGCATTCACTTCTTCCAGCTTTATATTCACTTTTAACAGCTCTTGCTAACACAGGGTTTCTGTTTCCATGGCCAGATAAAAAGGAACAATACATTTCAACAGACTGAAATTGGGATCCTTTAGAAAGTCATTCTGTCACCTGTACAGCCAGCCAGTAGCAACGAGGAGTTGATAGTACATTAAAAAAAAGATCTAATTCCCATTGAAACAAAACAAAATCAGCCCTACAGTAAACAAAACCCAATTCCCAGACACTGCCAGCTTCCTTCATATTCCCAGCAGTGCTATTTTTCATTTATTGGAAGCCAATCCAACTAAAATACGTGTTTTTAAGGAGGGGGAAAAAAAGAAGTGTATTTCACTTTCGGTATTGCAATTGGAGGGGAGTACAGACCCCTGGAGAGAAGGACTGTAGAACATGATAGAAAAGATGAATCACTCTGGCAACAGCCAGCCAGCCATTAATTTTCAGCAAGCCAGGAGTTGGTCCAATTAAACCAGGCTCCTTTCTCTACATTAACATGCTTTACTCAGGTTTTTTCCCAAGCTAAAACATCAGCTCGAGACCCCAAAGGCTTTTCTATTTAGGATCAATCAATCTACCTTGCTGCACTGTAAAACATACACTGTGAGCTCTGAGGCTAGCTCAAAAAAGAGCAACAGTGGAAAAATTTGATAAATCGACATGTTCTGGCAGTTAGTAGCAGGATTCTTCCTACACTGTCACTTATTTTTATCTGATTAGAAACAACTATTAGTAAAGGGAATATTCCCCTCTATTCTTTTCCTGATATTTAGCACTGGGTTAAGAGGAGTTGTTTAATCTCCAATTTTCTAAATACAAGCCAGAAGCTTCCTACTACAAAGGCAGAGAGATACTTTCCAGATTTCAAAGGGCAGCCACTTCGAATTGGATTTTCATGATGTGGAACTCACATGCAAGCTTTTTCTTCAGCACAGGAACATGAACCCATCCATGTCAAAGATATTTTTCACTGCTTTCCACATTTTTATGCTCAGGGCTTTACTGTGGGCGTGCAAACTCACCTCTGAGTTTCCAGCACCTGCTTTGGCAATGACTTCTTTGTTTGGGATTTCATTGCCCATTTGAGATCCCTTTATTCTCTCTCTACCCAACTGAGACATTTCAGAAATGATTAAGTAATAAATGAGCCAGGGACTGATGGCAGAGGCCAGTAAGAAGGATGCTTATATGGTCTCAGGTCCACTGCAAAGCAGCATCCTGAGCTGGGATAACTCTGAGGATTACCCTTTTCTTCAGTTCATGCCACAGTAACTATGCTGTTGGCTTCCATTCTTGTTCAGAACTGACATCTTTACCCTTGGATAAATAAACCTTTTACAGTATTTTCAGAATGACAGTCCAGTCCTCCTCTGTTCTTAACAGTGACATCTACCAAAAGACCCTGGGATGTGCAGCTAATGTTTTAGATTTGGATTAAAAGGATAATAAAGAGAAGCCTGGTTTGGGTTATCTTGTAAACACCAACTGCACCACACTTGTTGGTAAATGTTGAGTTTTCACAGGCAACCATTTTTGTTCTTTGCTCTTTAAATTCCATGTATCTGTAAGATAGTACTGAGATTCACTATGGCACTAATGAGATCACTTTGCAATTAAAGGCTAAGTAGAAGCAAACCTCTCACCACTCTACAGGAGAGTTTGGGTTCTTCTGATTAAGCAGCAGTAAATAAACCTGTTTCACACTTGGTGCTGGTGCACAGTCTGCCTATGATTAACTCTCAAAACAAGATAGACTGACTGACCCCGTGGATTAATCAATGAGTTTCTCAGCTTCAGAGCAAACTGCAAGTTGTGGGAGTTACATGCAGTAGGATGTGTTTTAATTATTATTACTACAGCACACAGCAAATAAATCCCAGAGCACTTTGTCTGAAGGTTTTTACCCTTAGTGCTAATGATTTTTACAATGCTCTCCTGTTTCTTAAACTACCTTCATGGAGGAAGATTTTAAACACCACTACACAGTACTTGAGGAAAACCTACAGATTTTATGGTAGCTTAACAGGATAATTATAAAGGGAAGATGCTGTATAATTGTAGGGCAGTCTCAGGGTTGTAACAGCTGCTCACCCATCTTCACTGTTGGCAGGAGCATCCCTGGAAGAAGCTATCAGGAGGCTGGGGCTGTATTTGAGACAAAACCTGGGTATGCTGCACCAAGCACCTTCTACCTTGCAATCCTAGGCAGAGCAGAGAGCCCAGCCCTGCTGGTCAGGAACACCATACACTGGGAGCAGTGCTGGGAAGCTGGCAGGCACACACAACTCCCACAGAACTGCAGCCATCCCTATCAGCTCCCACCCACTCCACTGACAGCGACCTGGCAGCCCTGGGGCTTCTTCCTCTCTGCCACAGATATCTTTTCAACTTGCCAGAACTGTAATTTGAAAGACATGGGGAGCTGCAGGAAGATTTTATGGAGAAAGAAGATGTGAACACAGGCCATTTGCAGCCTAGGAAAAGAAGTTGAAAGAGATGCTCCAACTGTAGCCCTGTCAGATAGCCTCAGGCTCATCTCTTTTCACACTCCTTAGAACAAACAAACTCTCAACACCTAGAAACAGAGGGTGCACATGTCAGGAAAAAAAAAAAAAGAAAATTAGACACACCAGTAGAGACACTGAACTCCTTCTGGACTTGACTTGTGTGTAAACACTGACAACTTTGGGCTTGACTGTTCTTGTTTTCCTTAGCCTGGCTCAGGAGCAATGGGCACTGAACAGGGAGTCAAATCACAATGCCATAAATGAGTAGATGTTTCAGGCAAGAACATTAGAAATGGAAAATTCTGTTATCTGTAAGAATCAAGGCAAGGTAGCTATATTTAACTTGCAGCTGCTGTGCACCTCTGCTTGTCAGCTTGCACGAAAAGCAGCTGCAGTCCTTACCTTCAGCTGTAGCCTACAAAAGCCTTCAGGTTTCAAGAGAAATAAATATTACATAGAATAAAACAGTTTGGTACCAGGTGGGCTCAACTGCTTTGACATTTGGACAAATTTAGTGAGCTTTATTTACAGATGGAGGCATTGGGTTCTGTTTCCAGCAGTGGGTCAGAGGGAGCAGGAGAGGAAAAAGTGTCCTTAGTGCCAAAGCTGTGCTTGTAGTGGGTAATAAACATTGGGCAAGTCAAGAGATGGCGGGGCTGCATTGCTGCCATAGTGTCCTGCCCCAGGGCTGAGCTCCAGTGTCCACTGAACTCACCCACAGAGCAGGAAATTATCTGGAAAAGCAAAACCACAATAAAACACAGCTCCATGCTCTCTAGTGCTGGCCATCACTGAACAAAAAATGAACTCCCCTCTACAGCCACCCTCACACAAGCCACATCCTGACAACTGCATCGCTGCGGGCTCAGTGCTCAGCTGCTGATGCAGTTCACCCCCTCTGCCTCTTCTTACTACAGTGGTCTCCAACAGAAAGGCAGCACTCCCCTCACCTGAATAATGACCCCAGGATTCAACTAGCAACCTTAAATTTAACAGAGTGCTTTTAGCAGGGCTCAGTGCCGCCAATTAAAATAGAGGGAGAGTAAAGCCAGTAAATTACAGAACGTGACAAATGCAGCACAAAGCACTGACGATCCCAGAAGGTATCAAATTTAGTGTTAAAGAAACAATAGGGAAGTCCAAGACATTTCAGAGTGTAGTGAATCAAATTAAATTGCCTGAAATTCCACATGGAATACATTTGACAAATTTCTTTCCCCCTCTTCAGCTTTCTGTTTGAGATGAACTGTCGTCTGGCAGCTTCAAACGTCTGGCACAGCTTCAGCTTCAGTTTGCTGGGGCTGAATCCAAACACGAACCTGAACTTTACCAGTTCTGCTCTTTTTGTAAACATACTTGCTGTGGCTGCCAAATGCTTTCCAAAAGCACACAAAACCCAGAATCCAAAAGGAAAACATTGTCTTGCTGCAATCAATTTTGCATTTTACCACCTATGGGTAGCATCCTGGGTGCAGAGCTGTGGGTTGGTCAGAGCCCACCTTGCCCTCAATTTCCCCCCACATTTTGAAAGGGGACTGGAGTAGGGAGGTCCTACAGGAAGGATGCATCTGCCATGTACCCAGCACAAGTCCATCCTGCCACTGCTTCCCCAGGGCTGCGTGGGTAGCTCATCATACGACAATCAGCAGCAGCATTCCACAGTCGTGCTGGGTAAGACAAGCAGTAAAATGTCATGTGCCACTGATAGCAAAGACCTGTTTAGATTGCCCTGGTGAGTAGTCTAGGGAACAAATCCATTTTAAGGTAGGGAACTTCAGGCAGAGACAGTTACAAAGAAAGTTATGATCATCAAATTGCTCCTGAGCACAGATAGCATCAGCTTTGATATATCAGATCTTTCTCATTTTGCTTTTAAAACAACAGGTTTTGCAAAACGCTCACAACAATGGCACATCTCTTTGAAGCAGGATGTGGTTCTTCACCAGCAGCATCCCACTACCTGTGTGGATTCTGTCTTACAGAAAACAAATTCTTTCCTTCTCTATTTTAAAACTTCTTAAATCGACCAAGCTCCATAGACTACCTGATGGCAGGGCTGAAACAAGGCCACTTTCAGGCTGAAGAACAGCTGATGACAGAGGTGTGTGAATTCTGCCACAAGACACACAAGCAAATGCTGTTAGAAAAGCATATTTTATTGTCCACAAAGCATCAGCCTCATCTCTGAGAGCCACATGGATTTCCACCACCACCCAAAATAGACAACATCTGGTTCATATAAACTGATTTATTTCATGTATTCTCTCCCCTTGGATTTTAATTATGAGCAGATCTTGTAACTATTATATTTTTATTTGTTTTACCCATCTAGAAGTTTTCCTATGCTTTTACTACAAATTGAAAGCTCTTTCTAAAAAATAGTCAAGAAGCATCCTTACAAATATGCATATGGCCTTTATTAAGGAAATCCCTATACTGAATTTTTAGATGAAGCAGAAGCACCACTGAAACCACTGATTAGCAGGCAAGCTTTTACCTGATTTCCTGAATAGGATGAGACTGAAGTAACTGCTTTTTATTACAATAAAATTCCAAAGAAAATAAGAGCACAAAACTGAGTGCTGCACCTAATCCTATACCAGTGTGGTAATGAATAAAAATCACTCCTTATTGCACCACTCTGACTGCTCTTGAGAGCTGTTTGGGGGTTGTTGAATCAGTTTCAGTGGTCAGGTGTTGACATTTTAAAGAACCTCTCTAAGGTGGCACTTCCTCAGCAGAAGAGACAGATCCAGACTGTGCCTGAAGAATAAAACATTCTTTCTCCCTTGGGAAAGAGTAATACAATCAGGAATGCAATAGCTAGAAGTCTTGATATTGAGAGGTTTTTTTTGGTCTAAGTTTGTTGGTTCTTTTTTACAATGAAACTTTTGATCTTTCTGGGAATAAACTGATTTAGAAGTGACTTTTTAATTTGTATGGCTGAATAACTACTACCATAAAAGAACACACAGTGCAATAAATAAATACTGCTTGCAAACTTCAGAACTCTCCTCCACAGCTTCATCCATCAAAACCAATTCCGTAAAAAACAAAGGACGTGACAAACCCAACCAACCTTTTCCCCCATCTTACAAAAAAAGATTGAAATTTATTTCTGGAAATGTTGCAACATTTCTGTTAAATGATGGAGTCCTCTGGAAACATTTAGCAGTCCTATGCAAACACCCTCCACAAGGACAAGAGTAACCCTAGTCTCTGCAATCCCAACACACTGACTGGGCAGCTCAGGTCCCAGCCCTTAGGCAGAAATCCTGTCCTAGTCATGGCAAAGAATTTCTGAGAATATGATGGAGAACAGAAAGTGCCACACATGTCTCAGTTGCTGACACTGGAAAGCAGAAAGGGACAATATCTGAGTTTCTCTTAGCTGCATGCTGAACCCTCCTCTGCACAGCAGTAAAGCCTTGAGTGGACTAATAAGAATGTAAGAAATATCCTGTATCTGTTTTTTTAATTTAAAAGTTTTGCATGTAAACAGGTACCTTTTCTTTTTCCAAATCCACACTGACACCCACCACTTATCATTCTGAAGCAATCACTAGAGGAAACATGATTAAAAAATATCATATTCCATGGAAGTTTTCTTAGTACTGCCCATCATCATAGTGTCTGGTCCCCTTTTCTGTCAGCTCAGTTGTGAGAGTTTTAAGGTAACATCAAAAAGTCAGGCCATTTGGAGACATGAAAGTCAACAAAGAGGCTGTAATGTTGTTATTTATTTACTGATTGGTTGAAAAAGAAACATCAACTGCTTGATATATTTTAAAGGTTAAGTGAGTGTGATGAATGACATCAAAGAATGCCCTACCAATCCTTGATTCCCACTTCTTTTACAAACTACACAGACATCAACAACCTGAAGATACAATGATCCCAATTTACTGATAGGTACCACAAAGTGACAAAGATACTTGAGCTGGGGAGTCATCCTCTCCTCACAGATGTCAAGGGCAGAGCTGGCACCGACCCTCAGAGGATGGTACACTGGCTCTTGTGTCCTCTTACCAATATGAGTAAGCAGCACTTCAACACTTCCAAGTCACACATTTGCAGTTTTTTCAAGACCAGGCCTTCAGTAAGGACTGTCAGCTACTGCTGTCAGTGATGTCTAGCTCAATGTAAACACTTTGTTAGTAAATGTGATGAAATTACACCTTCAGCTTTAGTCGAACTACTAAAATCTTTTTTCCCAGACACACAGGCATTCATTTATACTGCACTGCTATGACCACGAGTTTAATTTTTACTATTTAATTATTCATCATGGATCAGGTCTCAATTTAAGTTAATATGCAAAGATGAGAAAGAATGGGCTCTTGTTTATTTCATCTTTTTCCAATTAATTCAAGTTGTTCATTAATCATACTACTTTTCTGATATGTAATAAGAAAGAAAAAAAAATCACATCAGCCACCAAAACAACAAGAAGACTCTCTTTATGGAAAAAGTAGGATATTCTGCAAAATTTACTTGCATGAACAGACTCCACTAAAGCAATTAAAACATCTACATATAAAGATGCCTTACATTATTGACTCAGCCTACAAGGGAAATTCTTCTTCTCTTTTGCCTTTAATGTCTACAATATCATGAATGAATTGACCTAAAAGCACATTATACAATGGAGACTGGCACGGGTTCATGAAGAATTTTGCCTGAATATATGAAATTGTCCTAAATGTTCCCTTCTGTTCCACTGCATGGTACATCAACCAGCAACTGCATGTCTATTACCAGGTGCTATGCCTGAATTAATCCAACCCAAAACTTTCCACCACCCAAAATGTCTATTAAAAGTAGACCATCTACAAAAGTAACCATCTTCTATCTTTGTTTAATCAAAAACATGGGAGGAGTTGAAATCTGAAAAAAGAAAAATATTATCTGATCCATAATTCATACAGTTTTAATGATATTTCTGACCTTTAAAACAAATGTAGGAACAACTCACAGAGGCCATTGGGCAAATAGAAAAAGCAACAAGAAAAGCCAGCAAAGAAAAGGGGAACTGGCCATGAGGAATTCTCTGTTGCTCCAATATCACATCATTTCTACTCTGTAAAAATAAACACTACCAAAACTTGCCCAGCCACTGTCCTCACTCTGCCTGAAGAGACTTCTTTTTGCTCATCCAGTTGTTCTGTTGATTATTCTAATCACAGAATGCTAGGGATTGGAAGGGATCTCCAGAGATCATCGAGTCCAACCCCCCCTGTCAAATCACGATCACCTAGTGCAGGCTACACAGGAACACATCCAGGTGGGTTTTGAAAGTTTCCAGTGAAGGAGACTCCACAACCTCTCTGGGCAGCCTGTCCCAGTGCTCCATCACCCTCACCATAAAGAAGGGTCTCCTCAGGTTGAGGTGTTTTAGCTTGTACCTGTTGTTCCTTGTCCTATCACTGGGCACCTCTGAAAGGAGACTAGAGCCTTCATCTTGGTACCCACCCCAAGGATATTTATGGATGCTGATTAAGATCCCCTCTCAGCTACCTTCTCCCAAGATTAAACAGACCCAGATCTCTCAGTCTCTGTCTAAAAGGTTCTCGTAAGTCATATGTACTAAGGAAGTATCACTGATCAAATGTAGTTGGCAGAACAGAATATTATTTTTTTTTCTCTTGCATGTAAGTACTAGCAAGAGCCCACACCCTGTCATCTGAATTAATTACTGAAAATTGTCGAAAAGTGGATATGAACATCAACGAGCCCTTCTGACTCATACCACTGATATATGAACAACTTTAGCTTGTCTGTATGAAACATCAGGGTACTGGGCTTTTAGAGATATCCCACATTTCACTACTGAAATATGTGGCCTTGATTATTTCAGTGCTCAAGCCTAGGTGTTGCTTGATGCTTGCTCACTAGACATAGGTGCAGAAGCCACTTATTTGTGCTGCAAATTAATCCAATTAGCCATTTGCCATCGCTCTTGTCTGCCTGGAGTATATGGTTGGCATGGTGAACCCATCTCACAAACAGGTCATTATATGGAGGATGGGGCACACATCGAGCTCTGCTGAACCCCAACCAGCCATTACCACCAGCCCTGAATGAGGGTGACTCAGAGCTGTATTGTTAGCCTTAAATTTTTTCTGTAAGTTTAGAAAAAAAGTCTAACAAAAATGGGCAAGGTTTTAGTTGAAGCTGGCTGCCATGGTAAGTCCTTCTTCTTTGCAGGACTCTCCCCTGTGAATGTACCTCCCAAAACATTGTGGCCTGTGTTCTAATGTGGGGAAAATGAGGTCGTGGAGCTGCACCAGTTGTCCTCACTACATGTGGATGGGTAGGTGGGTGTGCAACAGTGCGAACAATGCTGGAGTGCTCTCCTCTGTGCACATTAAGCCAGGACACCTGTATGGCACCTATCTGCAGCATGCTTCGCTTGATAGCTGCTTATTTTCTTGAGAACCAAAGGGACTGAAAGTGTAAAATGAAAAGGTAGTGGGGAGGAATGGAACCATCTGGGGAGGACCCCCCCCACCCCAGCCAGTAGTTTCAGCAAGAAAAATATAGGCTGTCTTATTTAAAACCACTGTCATACGTTTCCTCAGCCCTCCTCCTTGGGTATTTGTGCTACACAATGCCCCTGTGGAGCAGCGATATTATATGTTAGCTCTCTACCCTGTTATTTCTGGCTGCTTAAGCAGCAAAGGACCAATATCCCATTCAGCTATGCTCAGTTGGTGCAAGAGAAACCAGTGAGATATGGCTCTGCAGCTCACTTCACATACCTCTCGTCCTTGTGTGGCACTGCTTGTTTTTGACAATGATTGACGACTTGCACCAAGCCCCTGCGTTCGCTATTACTAGGAACCAAATGGATATTTCTTCATGAGCTAACCCTTGTTTCACAAATTCTATGAGCTTTAAGGGTAGAAGCTTATCCTCTGGAACAGTCTTTCACTGCCCAAACTCCTACTTTCTCCTGTGATTTACTGTTCATATATCTTTACTGGAAAGCTGGTATTTCTGATTTGCAAACTGGAGAGATCTCAAGCTTATGGAAAAGCCAGCCACGGAAACCTGAGAAATGAAAAGCCAGCACCCCCACCAGCATATCAGCTGGTTTTAGACCATAGTTAATGAGTTGTCAATCATACATAATTCTACATTAAATTCATTTATGTTCAAGTCATAGTGCAGTGGTGTGCATATCCATCCACCAGTATCCAGTGATCATCAATAATTAATAGGCTCTGTTCACCCTATAATCTTGTTTTCCAAATCCAGATTGTCATCTACCAGGCAGACTAGCTGTCAAGACACTATTTCCCTTAGAAACAATTCACACCTGAAAAACACAGAGCAAACACATGACCATTCTTTTAGTGACGGTTTAGTTCCTTTCCAAAATCCTCTCTCTGTTTCTGGGTGCAGGAAAAGCACTGAGATCATTTTGATTCGAAAGAAAGCTTTAACCTGAGCAATGCCAAATATCTCAGATGAGGCAGGAAATCAACTAAAGGATTAATGAATTATATTCACCTACTACTCAACAACCCACAGAAGAGTCACAGAAATTGTGTCCTCTCCAGCCTCTCACCCCAATGCTTGGTGGTGACAGTCTTGAACATCTTGGTTCTGTTTGACATTATATGCTGTTTGGTTTTCATGTTGATACCTCAAGGGAAGAGCAAAGGTTCTTGGCTGGGCCTAATCATACTGATTATGAAGTCACATCACTTGGCAAATACCATCACTTCATCTTCTGAAACTCTACCTGGTCAATCAGGGAACAAAAAGAGGCAGTCAAGCCCCGGTTAAGGCCACTCAAATTAACAAGCATCCAAAGGACTGGGGGGCAACAACATTGCAGCCTCCTGACCAGGCTTATCTCCTTTAGCTGTGAATCTAGCCAGTTTTCTGAAACTGTTTAAGCAGCAAATGTGGGCAAAAGATGATCAAGTCTGCAAAGAATACACTAGGATAAGCAAATGAGAAAGCAGTAACTCTTATTTTATGGGTACATCCTCACGAGCTCCAAGCCTTAAAACCTGAGCTAAACAATATTTAGTGATTTATTCTGCTTAGTTTAGATAGATAGAATATTCTGTCCTAGCAGCAAGGCAGGGTGTGAAGACATAAGATGAAATCATGTCTGTTTATGCCACCTTTTAATTTAGCTGATTTGGGCTAAAAGGACTGCATTAGAGATTAATTATGCCGTAAGACGTTTCTTTAAAGTACGGAACTGAAAAAAATATCTGAAAAGCTTAAGGCCTCCTAATACATGTGAATATTTTGCTGTGCTTCAGCTCTGCAAAAAAAAATAATTATTGAAGCAACAAAACTTTGTTTCTTCTAGTAATGAACAGTAAAAGCTTGTCTAGGGGAAAAATTAGTGATTAGATTGTGACTGTGAGCTAATTCCAAATGTAAAGACGTTTTGCTTGAGACAATATTAAGATGCAAGGATGCAAGGTTTGATCATTAATTTTAGCCTACACTACACATTAGTGTTGCTGCAGTCAGATTTTTTTTTCTTCTCCCCTGGTTTTAGACAGCCTTAATCATGCTTACAGCTGATTCTAATTGCTGAATCGTATCACTCTCCACCTTCTCGAAAATGCTTGGGGCAAAAGAAATAGTGAAGATTAATGACAGACGTGTAATTAGAAGAATATGTAAAGATCTTGTGTTAATCATTCAGAAATAATTTGATAAATATGAAATTCTGAAGAGCTCTCAGAGTAGAAGATGATGAAACGAGTACTGCTGCACAAAGCTAAGCAAATTTATATGTACCACACTCCTTGCAACTGGAAGAGGAGAGCTCAGGCGAGCACGCGCGTGTGGGTATGCAAGGGAGGCTCTATTAACATAATGGGATTCAGCATGGAAGACCATCTGTTTTAATTGAGCAAGCTGATTCGTACAATGCTTTGCTCCACTAATCTTGTTTAGATTAATGTTAATGTTCTATTAAAAGGTAGTTTATCATCCCACAATACTGAGTTAAAATGATCACACCCATAGTAATACTCTCAGCTCTTACCGAGGCAAAGCTCGCTCATTACCAGGCTATTGATCATCTTATGGTGCAACATTTAAGGCTGGGAACT
Source organism: Indicator indicator (assembly GCF_027791375.1). Classification (NCBI taxonomy): domain Eukaryota; kingdom Metazoa; phylum Chordata; class Aves; order Piciformes; family Indicatoridae; genus Indicator; species Indicator indicator. The sequence goes on along the minus strand of NC_072033.1, from coordinate 11,638,618 downwards.
TTGGTTAGAAGTAACCAGAAGTATTTTTTTTTTTCCCAGTGAGGGTGAAGGCACAGATAACTAACTTTTATTTAATTAATTTCAAATACAAAAGAACACAGTCTGCAAAATGGTTCCAATTATGCCTTTGGATAACTGCAGGAATGATGCTTGAGCTATTAATACCCTTCAGGTTGCGAGAAAGAGAATAAGTATCAAACTGAGATGGGTTTCTCTGGATTGCTATTTTTTCTTTTCTTCCTGTGACATGTCTTCTCACCATACACTTGATCTGTCCTTAGCCTTTGCTTTTAATGAGAAACCAGGAAGGTGAGTGCTAGTTGGAAGCATGCCTATCATTAAAAACACAGACACAGAGCAAGTCAAAAACGTGTAGCAAAGCACATTTTGTATATGGATCTAAAATACCCAAATTGTAGGAGGCATTAGTGTATCCTGAAGGTTTTTTTTTTTTTTTTTTTTTAAATATGGCAGAATCTTGCACCCTCCATAGCTGGAGAAAATCATACCTTCATGTTCTGATTATTATTTTTAGAAGGTTATATTTTTGTAACAGAATTACATGTTAGCCAAGAAATGAATCATTCCATCATTGTTTAGGGGGGAGGGGGATTGGCTGTTCAATTAGCAGAATGGATTACAAGCAAATTACAAGTATTTACAACAAAAATAGGACTATAAGCAGAAAAATAAATTCTACACTCATCTGAGTTGGTCATATTCAGTGACAAAATGAGATTTCCTCCTTCAAATACCTAGTACTAGTACAGCTTCATCCCTGCTTTCCTCCTCACATCTTCATAAATGCCATCTTGATGCGTTCAAGCCCAGCTTCAAGCCCCTGTGAGGGCCACACCTCTTGGCTGTCCCTTCCACCATGTCACTTTGTTTCATTGTACACCACTGGGTTTCCTTTCTCCACTGCACCAACCAGCAGCTCAGTGTCTGACCCCTAAAACACTTCTCCCCCATCTACCACATGTGCCCAGAGCCTTGGCATTTGCTCCTCTTGTCTTCAAGTGAGTAGCTTTGTACTTTCTCCCTTGCTGCTCTCTCACTTTGGAAGAGAGCCATCACCAATGCCACCTTTACATTTCCCTCCTCAGAATGTGTCCTTTTCCTTTTCCGTTAAAAATATCATGACAGTGACTAGGCAGATGCTGTACTGGACAACTGCCTCTCATACAGAATTTGTTGTCTCTGTTTCTGAGGACTCACCCATTTGTCCACCTCAATTCATCAAACATGTCCTGTCTCACACTGAAATGGCAAATCCACATGGACAAGGATCAAGGTTTTTGTGTTTATTTTGTACAGCTCCAAGTACAATGGTGTCTACAACTGCAGCTGCTGTGGTACAAATAAAGTAACAAAAGAACCAACAAAAATAGCCCCCCTTCCTCCCCAAATTTCAAGCATGGCTTGAATGAGTCCACTTAGAATTTTTATTTCCTAAGGGAACATTTTATAATTACATTTTGGATGTATGAACAAGGAAGACGAAGGATACCAAGAGAAGATGAAATATATGTGAAGAAATTCTTCACATGCCATTCTAAACCAAATAATCTCACAAAGCAATAATTCAAGTGAGACTTCTTCCAAAAATACCAAAACATGCCAGTCATTAATTAAAATTCAGAAAAGCTACTTTGTGATACAAGAGCATCACCATTTCCTCTCTGCAAAACAGGGAACCTGAGAAGGAGAAAAGTTAAATGGTTCATCCAAGAAAACCCAGCTGACAGTTGCCAAACTGCAAAACACTCCCAAGCAACATCAGATACTTGTTCTCACCCTGGCTATTAGGATGTTGAAATCTTCCCATTTTAGCTTGGGCTAAGTTTTGACTTTCTGAAAAAAACCTAAATCTGAGTAGCCCACGCACTGAGCTTTTGGAAATCCCATTTGAGCTGACTCCAAACTACACTAATTATGTGGATTATGTAGGACACAAAGGCATCTTCTCATTAAAGAACCACACTCCGAGATGAAATCCTCTCTCAAATTGTCTTACTCCAGTGAAAATGGGACCAGCTCAGGATGCATGTATATGAGCCACAATTTTTCTTGGCCATGTTGGAAGAGGCTTAAACGAACCCCTTAATTTGCAGAGTGGAGTTGTTAATGCTTCCCTCCGAAAGACAAGATGCATTTCTACCTCTAACAAGCGATATACATCTCTAGCTAACAAGCCATACAACCTCCGAGCAAATGTTGACAACTTCACAAGCCAGAGATTACACCAGGAAAGCTGATAGTGATCAGGGTTACAAATCACTGATTTCCTGAGTATTTGCCAAGCGCCCGTTCAACGCTCCAGGCTCTGTCCAACATGCTGAAATTACAAGTGACAAAATAAAATTAAAATACACAGACATCTCTGCCCCTCATCTGTTTTCATCCTTTTTTGTCCTTTATGAATAACTTCCTATGATGAGCACTATCTCCCCAGCCTGGTTGGCCACATGTGACCTATCTTGTTCACAAGAACAGCTCTGGACAGGGGATGCAAGGGGCTTGCCTCCCTGGCTGAGTGTTTTGTAGGGCATTTGCCACAGTTTGGGGGCAGTTGCCTTGGCACAGAAGAGACAGCTGCTGGGGTCTGGATGGAACAAGGTCCTACAAGAAGTTATAGGGCTGCTTGCCATCAAGCCTGTTGCTTTTTTGTACTAACCCAAAAGAAGTGGGAGAGGCAGCTAGGGAGTGACACAATGCTGAGGCAGTGTGAAATTGCATGGAAAGCGTGACAGGACAGGGACAACACTCCTGAAAAATCCCAGCTAGCAGACAATTAACTTCCATGTGCTATTTGCTTCCATCATCAGCTGTATTCAGCACTACCCTGTTCCAACCACTTACACTGTGTGGCACATTTCCAGCAATGTAAACTACTTTTGCAGCTCCCCTTAGATTTCCAGGCTACTTCCTACATTTCCCTATTCTAAGGGGAGAGAGAAAGCTGCTACTCCAGAGGCAGCATCCTTTGGGATTGCTCCTCTCCAGTGACAATACTGAATGAGGAGCCTGCATGCAGATCAGGTGAATGCATGCACCTACATAAAAAGCATAAACCTAAGCACCTTGTTTGGTCAATAATGCAGAATGTGACTGGAGATTTTTTCCTCTCACAACAGAGAAGAAATGCATTCAGGAACCTGTGACTAAGCAGCATGGGCTGTTAGCCAATGCACAGTATCCACACATGACAAATTATGCATTCATCCATTGTTTGAAAGTTTTGAATTCACTGTTGGTGGTAAACTTTTTACTAGAACACACAGATGGTCCTGCCTGATCTTGTTAATGAAAAACTCTCACACAGCTACAAAAACAGACGTGATCATCTGTTTTTCAACATTCTGAAAAAAAATCTACAGAGGTGTAAGGTGCTATACAAATGAGAATAATTAGCTTGTGCCATCTGTGGACATTAAGAAAAAAACAGGGTATCTGTATTCCTGTGTTTTATAATGATAAGCATTATGTCTCCAGCAAAGTATGCACTTAATAACTTTTCAATTGATTGTGACCTTCTGCTCCAATTTACTCAAGGAACTATAATACTGGCTGTGCCTCACACCTTTTTCGCCTTATAATTAGCAAGTAATAAAAAAATGCTATTAAAAAGTAATAACTCTGAAGCTTTCTGACAATTCACTGATTGATGCTGAAGATTTTAAAGCACGTTGGAACATACTTGGGTAAAACATCAATTTTACCCAGTCCTCAGTACCGCTAACAACTGTTGGTGTGTGATCAAGTCTCACAGCTCACCTACACTTAATGGCAACAGGAATTGCATTGTGCAGTGTTACATGGCTTGATGACAGGGTAACTCTTCCCAGGTCTTTCCAATACAAGTTTAGTGGTGAGCTGTTTTATGTCCTTGTACATACAGTGCTGCATGCCTGGGGTTTTCAGGCAGGAAGGGCACAACACTGCAGCAGTTTGGGAATCATAGAATCATAGAATCAGTCAGGGTTGGAAGGGACCACAAGGATCATCTAGTTCCAACCCCCCTGCCATGGGCAGGGACACCTCACATTAGATCAGGCTGATCAGAGCCAATGGATGCCTTCCTCATCTGATGATCCTCCTCAGAGGGAAATCAGTGAAATCTGATCAGCATTCAGGAATGGATTTCACCTGATTCTGTATAACATCCCCTGCAGCCATTTAAACACACAGTGGGTAAAGAACTCAAGTTCCTCAACCTCAAAAAAAAGCAGGGAGTGACCAGGAAGGCTGGTCTTGCAGGCTGTGATGGCTTGGATCTCACCAGCAGTTATGTGGCAAGAGAAAAGAGATTATTACTGCAATAGGAGTCAGGTCACTTGCTCACAAAAACGAAGTGCACTTCCAATAGCACTATACAAGCTCATGCTGGCTGCCCCCAAGCTAGAGACCTGGATACGAAAGAGGAAACCCAGTGAGGAAGCCTGAGAGGGCAGCCTGCATATCCCTCTATGTGCCACTCAGCTCCTCTCTCTTCAGAGTGTACTGAAACACTATCATATTAATGGGTTTCATTTCATACTAAGTGAAAACAAGTAACATGCAGTGGACAAATGCCAATTCCATGCAATGCTGAGAGCTGGAATGCCAGTGCCTTAAATCCAAGCAGACTACGCACACTGCTGCCATCACCATTTCCAGTGCTCTTCCATTCAGGAACTGCTACTGAGACTATTCACACAGAGAAAAAGGCAGACAGCTTTCAGCCTCCAAACTGGTATCAAAACCCAGTTCTTTTCTCAACAGCATTTTCTATGCTGAGCTCCAAAACTGACCTTAAGCCCTGAGCACTGGGTCAACAAATGCTATGTTTTATTTATTACTTCATGGTTTATCATTATTTTGTTAGATGCTGGTAGCAGATCCCTGGTGTACAATGCAGGATCCAGACCATAATTGCCATGCCCCAAAGAGCTCATCACCTAGAGAGGATTAAAGCATGTTATACATCCTGTTCTCACCTTGTAATCATAGCAGAAACACTCATAGCTGCAAGTATAAAGATACACAGTCCTTACCCTTATCAGTTGCATGTTTTAATATCAGCAAAGGTCTATCTCTATTCACATTTAACTTGAAGTCAGGACAATTGTGTGAGGGAAGAGGCAGCAGACACTGAAAGTATTTTCCATTTTAGTGCCCATTCCTGACACAGTTTTATGGTCTCACTCATTTAAAAACCATCCTGTATTTTCCTTACTCTGGATTTGTACTTTCTGATTTGAGCTACTGTTACAGGGCCTCACCCACTGTCTTTAGAAAACACTCATAGATTTAATCTTAACCATCTGTAACAAAGAAAAATGTGAATAGCTCAAGGCTAACTTACAAAAGCAACTCTTCCTCATCCATTTTCTAGTTTTCTTAGGGACACAGGTGGGGTTAGTCAGTCTTTGCTGTCAGTCCAAGGATTTGGTATTGTTTCACCTTACAAACATTATTTCCTTCAGGTGACCCATTTCCATTTCTTTTCCAGAAATATTTCCTCTTTTCCCTCCTCTGACTGCATTTATTTATGAGATGCAAATCACAGAATCCTAGAATAGTTTGGGTTGGAAGAGACCTTTAAAGGTCATCTATTGCAACCCCCAGTGTATGGACCTGTTCATTTAGAGCACCTGCCTTTGTTATTACTGCTGTGCTCATTTAAGCTGCAGCATCTCCTACTTAATTTGCTTTAAAATGTGGGATTTTTCCAGGCTCCCATTGGATAGAAAATAGTGTAACTTTGCTGGAGATGGCTTCAAAAAGCCTGCATGCATTGCTATCTCCTGAGTGCACTCTCAAGTCAAATCATGTTCATAAAATGGGAAATGATAAGAAAAAGAATGAGTTCTGTTATACAAATTACCAGCACCAGTGTGGTGCTTTAATGTCATTCCTGTTCTTCAAGGTTGTCACTGAACACACCAGGCAAGTAAAAGGCCCATATGAAATTAAGACACTAAAAGTAAATGTTTGCTCCTATATTGTAAAGAACCTCATAAACGTCAGAGGTTTTTATTTCATGCACACCACAGCTTGTAGAAACACCAGGAAACATTTGGTTGTAATGGGAAACTGATGTTCACTGCAGCACTGTGCTGCCCATTAGTACCTGTCTGTCTGATGTTTTCCTGTACATCTGAGCAGCCAGAAAACAGCCAACCAGGAGAGTACAGAAACACATTTCGTTCTATGTTGTTTTAGGTACCAAAGTGATGACCAATTCATCTACAACCAAAACCACAATGAAGCATGTCCAGAGTTCCTTAACACAGGCAAGCATTTTAATTAATTGGTGACTCAAAAGTTCATTAGAAGTTTAGCATCACCTTCTTTTCTACCCTTCTGTGTTTGACAGCCCACCTCTGGAGCGTGCTTGTGCAGATTAAAGGTGACAGGTTCGTAGTGGCTGGGCAGGGGGCATGGAAGATTTGAGGAAACATGCTCTGGGTGCTCCTGCACTTCTCTACTTTTGTGATCTCTTTTCTGTCCACATTAGGGGCACAAGAATAGATGATATTGTCATTTCTCCAGTCAGAAAAGGCCTTCTCACTGTATTACCACATATGCTGGAAGTCCCCCACCTTCTCTCCCTCACTTCCACGTCCTTCATTTCATTCCCATTTACTCAACAAAGGTGCAACTTGGAACACAGACAGGAGACAAGGAGAGCTGGGGAAGAATATGTTTGGGGTAAAGTGGGTGACTGCAAGCAGAAGAGAAAATGGTGCTGAGGCTGGTGACCCAGCCCATCACTCCTTTGCTGATCCACTCATTCCTAGAGTTTTGGGTTACATAAGCATTTCAGGTTGTACTGCTTGGGTTAAGGTGAGCTTGGTTGAGTACTCCTACCCTGCATCATGATTTAAGCTGGACACTGCTATGACATCAAGTGATCTGTTTTCATCTGTTTTTTTCAGTATCTCCTGGTACTAAGAAACACTGTAAAAGCCCATTGTGAACACATAAGAACCAGTTTGCCAAGAGAGACCAACATCTCAGTAGTTTCTGCTGAAACATGAGTAAAAAGTAACTAAGGGCATTGGGTCAGAGATGCTCCATTCCCATCACAACACATGCAGACAGATGGTCAGCCTCCAGTGCCTCAAACCTTGCAGTAAACCTGGTAACTTCATCAGGTGACTCAAAGAAGGCTCCATCCTTAAAAATCTGGTTTCAGCTACAAGAAAGGGAACATCTGAACATCTGGCCCCAGCCTGCTTTAGAAACAGAGGTAGAGCCCTTCTCAAGATCCTGGGGAGGAAATTAGTGAGGAAAGCTTCAGGCAGGAGTTTAGCCTGCTCAAAGGCAGACTCCCCTTTCCAAGAGGCAAATACACACTGAAATTGTATGGTTTGTACACCTAGAAATGTTAAGAAGATTTTGGTGTTTGATTTTTTGGCTTTAAGTGAGTCAGATTACAAGTAAGGAATTTACATGTGTGACACTGAACACACACACACACACACACACACACTTTTGCATAAGGGATTTGTGTTTTGTAAATTATACCCTTCAGTCATATCTCTAGTCATTAACCTAATTTAAATTTCAATAAGGAGATTCTCCCCCTTTCATCATTAAATTTAACTAGCTCCTCACTGTGGAAGATACAATCAGGAGGGTGAGGTGAATGGATATCACCAAGTAAGCCTGATTAAATCCACTTTTTATTCAGCAGCAACTTGTACTCCCCTGCAGTGATACAAAAGCAACTCCCAAGCGACTTCCCCTCACTGACGGATAACGTGTCAAAGTATCCCTTTTGCAGAGTCTCAAAGGCCACTCTGCCTGCTGTTTCTGCTAACTGCTGTCTGTCATGTACTGCTAAGATTTATAAAGACACTGCTGGGATCATCTCGCAAGTGCCTTTCTACAATGTGTTCAAATGCAGAAGGTCATTCCAGGAATTACCTGTGCAAGGAGCAAAGGCGATCCTCGGGAATAACTCCATTGGCTGACTGTGCCTGTCAGGTCTCTGTGGCTGTGAAGTTATGTGATCATTAGAAGTTTGCAATCAGAGCATGGAACGACCCCCTCAACTGCTCACTGATCCCCAGGGCACTGAGGGACGCAGCTCAAGTCAGGCAAAGAAGGGAAAAGCTGCCAGGAATCAACAGGGCAGGGGGTTTGAAAAATAACACTAAAAAGATGCTGCCAGGTCCAGAATTATCCCAGAACAGGAAAATCTGCATGTGTGAAGAGGCAGAGTTTGGATGGAAGAGGAGATCTCAGGGCTCAGCAGTACCTGGCTGAAGCAAAGAGCCCTCCAGTTCCAAGCAGCAGCAGGGGCCCCCAGGGATGTGCTGCAATTTAGGAAGAAATTAGCAGGCAGGCAGTGCCAGGGTGCTGAGCAGCAACAGTGCTCCACTCCTTGAAAGCAGGAATATTGGGCACTGAACCCCCAACCGTGCTGTTTAACAGCATTTCAAATATTCATTTGGGAGAACGCTTTGAGCCCTGATGTGAAATGAGCAGGTAAAGTGCAAGCTTCCAGATTTAATAAGCATTTTTTTTTTTTAAAGTTACTAGAGAACTTTATCTAGCCAAACTCTAGGAAAAGAGGCACCTTGAGAATAATAAATCAAGACAAAGAGACGTCCAGCTCCTCTATCAACTTGCGTCCTGCATTTCTAGAGCAGCAGGGGAGAAGCCACAGGACTTTCAAAGCTGATTTGCCTTGGAGCATATTCTTCTGCAATTTTTTTCCTTCCAGAAGCAGCTTTAGAGCCAAGGGCCAGCAACAACAGACAGCAAAGACAGAGTGTTTAGAGCAAATACAAAGCTAAGATGTTTCTAGGGCTTCATCTAGAAAAAAAAAATTTCCTTTCTACAAAAGGACATCTCAGAACTAAGTGAAGTGCCTCAGATTTTATGGGTACTGGTGATGTAGTAGAAAATTAACAGGATTGTGTACTTCACAGAAAACAGGTAAGAAAGGATGTTGAAAAGAAATGTTATTTTAATTGGATTTCTTTGTTCTCCTGTTATCTTCAGCACCTCAACAGCGCCTGCAGTACTCAAAATCTTCCGGGAATTAAAGCTCCATTTCTTTGATTCCATTCTCATTTGAAACTTATATGAGAAATTTTACTGCTATGTAAGACAAAACACACACACAAGAGTAGGCAAAGGACACGCTGCACTAACTGTTGTAGGGTAAACCTGCTCCACACAACCGGTAACAGATGTAACCCAAAAAATTCTCAATTCCAATCAAATGCATCTGAGGATTAATTGCAAAATCCATCAAAGTACTTTGGGGAAAAACTGGTAAACTGTACATAAGCATTTGGGAACTTTTGCAAATTCCCGTAGCCTATAATTAGATTTACTGAATGCCATCAAATCCGAGGCTCCAGTGCAAACAGAGACAGTTTTTGTTGTTTTAAGATGCACACACAGATACGTGAAATGTGTCTAATTACCAACAGTTGGTTTGTCTCCCTGTTTAATTTCAACAGCACAAATCCACTCAGTGTAAGAGTTTCATGCACACTGAAATAATTAACTGCAAAATCCGAATGTCTACGAAGTTAAGGAGTAAACAGAAAAAATGAAAAACAGTTGTAAGCACTTGATGAAGCCATGTTATCAGCAAACTCAGGGTATGTGCTTGTCGGTATCTCTCACACAGTTTATATCCAGGTTGATTAAATTCTCATCTTTACTTTTTCTCATTACAGAGAAATATAAGCAAAAGCCCCTAATCCTGACACTTCATCCAGGTGAATAGAAGAATTTGCATGAAGCCCTTCGGAGCTTAGTTAGATTCTATGCCTGCGACAGATTTCTAATCACAGGATCTTGGGAAAGGGTCACCGGTTTCCCCCAAATCCCAGACCTCTCTTGTGAAGAGGAGTTTTAAAGAAGACTTTTGGAAAGCAAATTCACTTTCCCACATGCACTCACTTTCCTGAAGGCAATGGAGAAGACAGTTCCCAAACATGCACCTGAGGTGTCCCCTACAGAGGTCATGGTCTGTGGGCAGCACACTGGCCCTGGAACCAGATAGGGCTATCAGACACATGAAAAAGAGGTCCTGGGGCCACATAATGTAGACTGAGAGGCTCCTCAGCCTGCAGAGAGCCACCAAGCACTGTGAAGAACTAGAGATTACTTTTAGCCTTTACAGCCACAATAAACTCCTTCCATAGAGGATCTTTGTCTTTCAGAGGAGTCTGACTGAATCTCTTCTCTCTGGCTAAATGACTAAATCTTCTCTCTATAGCTAAATAGGTTTAACTGCCAGAAAATTTCTACTGCTTTCTCTTCCTTGTCTTTTCCCCTTGTGGAAGAGAATCTTCATTGCCGAATTGAAGTAAACTGATAGCTACACAAGATAATTTCTTATAAAACACTTATCATTTCATATTGCATTAATAGGCTTAACAATTTTAGACTTTGTTAGAGATTAGACCCTAAGGGAATTAGAAGCCTAACTCACCTTGACTTTCCATTGTATTTTGAGTCTAATTGGCTTAGCTTCTTTTGAAAAGTCTAGCTTTAATTATTTGTTACATTAGTTCTTAAAGCTACAGCTGAGTAAGAGAAGTGAATCAAAAGCTGCTTATGCCACTTCCTAGACAGGGCAACAACCTCACAAACCCATCAGCTGAACCTCTTCTAGAGAATCTCTTCTAGCTGAACCTCTTCAGCCTCTCCAGTATTTTGGGTTCCAGGAAGCCAAATATTTGGAACATCCTGAAATCCAACAAGTCAAAGAGCAGATGCAGTGAACTTAATCTGTACTCCATGAGCTCAGTTTGAACAAGTGGAAAATTGGGGTATCTGCTAACCTCAGTATCATGGCAATGATTTTCTAAGCAATCTGTGTAATGAGTTAAACTAATTCTGTAATCAGACTAACATAATAAGACTACTTTCACACTTGACTTCTCTAGACTTATATTACCACCTATCTAGATCCATGTCAAAGGATGCTTCTTTACTTTGTAAAGTAACTTAACCCTGTGGTTCATTTACTATTCCATCTTCCTAGACTCTGGGTGTCCTTCTAAGCAATTTTCACGTTCAAATTGTGCTTTGCATGAATAGGAGCTACCTGTCAGCAGAACTGGTACCCAGACCACAGAATCTGTGCATGCAGAAAGGCCGAGATGCAACAACTCAAGAGCAAAACAAGCACTACAATGCAATCATCTGGCATCCATGTCTGAATTGATGGTCTGCAGTTTCTGAATTACATACATTAATGCCTCCAGTACTACGAACACTCTGGCCAGCAATAATCAGTTCCTGGGCTTTTCTCAGTACTGCTCACCAACATCCACCATGACCTTTTTGCTGTTTGTGTAGTTCCTTTGACACTGAGAAGATCCATTTTTAAAAAAGAACAAAAACAGTATGTGCCATGAACTACTTCTTGCTGTACACTGGCAAATGCACAAACTGGAAAAATCAATGAGCTGCATGATTCTCTTTGCTTATGGTGCTTTTACATCTTGTACAGCTTCTATCATGGCTCAGCATCCAGCCTGCCTAAAGGTCATAACACAAAGATACTTGGAGGAACAGAGAGGAAGAAAGGGTAGTCTGTAATCACAGCATGTCTCTCAGAGACCTACAGTCCCCTCCAGTGCCAGGGGGGGGGCCCTTTCCAGCCAGCTCTCTCTTCCACAGTCACTAAAATACTTTCATTGAGTCTGCTCTGGATTTACACTCCCATGTAGATTTAAAGGGGAATATTCCATGTCTAGAGGAATGAAGATAATTAAGTGCCTGAAGAAAGTTAACAGGTTCCCATCTACCCTACTGCCTAGAAACTTCACTATACATGTGAGCTCGGATTTACCCACCACTTTCTGCCAAGTGTTTATTTAACAGTGTTAGTAGGACACCAAAACCAGGCTTTAATTCAGTGTAAACAATATTGGTTTTCTATTCCTTCTCCTGACAGCAATTCTAAAGAGAGTCAAAATGAGATTGGATTCCAGAGCCATAGGCAAGGTACAGGTACATCATAAAAAGCTGTAAAAGAAACATTATGGGGTTGCCTCCAATATTTTTCCTCAATAGTAAAGCTATACATTAAACCAGTTCTAAAGAAATGGGACACAGGGTGAGAGACAGGAAGGTTTGTATCCAAGATGAGAACTGGACATAGGGTGTTATATGACTTACACCTTTTTCCTCAGCATTACTGAGCTGTTAAACTAAATATCAGGATAGGGACCAGGTTGCAAAAATCAATACTGAGCTAAAATATTTTCCTACTTCATCCACCCAGTGAAAGCCAGCCTGGATCAGCAGGGACTGAAAGCTAGAGCTGGGTTAGTCTGATGGGGAATTACAGCTGGCTCTGATGGGCAGGCTTCCAAGCTCAGCTGGAATTAACTGGCAACTTTGCAGGCAGTTTCATTTGCTCATAAAGTGCTAAGCAGAGAAACGGTATCAATCAGCTATACATAAATGAGGTGGTTTGTAACCAAAAAGGAGAAATAAAAAGAAGAATACACTCAGAGGTGTCTGTTCCTTTGGGTTATTACAGCAAATAGCCAGGGCACGTATCCATAACTGCAGCTGGAGTCTAATTTCTCTCTTGTTTTAATAGTAGCACATTCACAGCTTTCACAGGCATTATTCCCAATTTACATTTCAGTAAATTGTACCATCTCCATTCCCTGCCTCCCTCTAGGAGCAGAGTTCCCACAGGTTCAGGGCTCCAGGAATCCCTACAGAGGCTACATTTCTGTCATTCCTGTCTCTCCACCTGGGAAAATGGATGCTTGCCTAAAGCACAGACTGTAATCCTTTGGTATCATGGCTCAGGGCAGAGCTACTTTAGAGAGGGGAGGAGAGGAAGGAACATATTTATCCCTAAAGCTGGCAATTTAAAGCCTTTCCCCTGTTGATATATGGTCTATCTTTTTGTACAAGCAGTGCTACAAGACCAAGGTGAAATGCATTTGTGGAATGCCTTTGAATTATCCAGGGTAGAAAGCACCTCTCTATATAAATTATTGCTATTATTATTAACCTCCAAAGTAGGTTCCATCCTGCAGAGATGCTACCTTAATAAATCTGAAGGTGATTCTAAAATGTAAACAGTTTGTTGGAATATTCAGTATTCAAACTCTTTCTCTGATTGCAAGAAAAGTGTGAATCCAGGAGAAAGGCAGAATAAATCCTACAATCCTGTAATGAACACAAGTTACCATCATACCTCTCCCCATGCTTATTGCTATCCATGGCACAGCTATTAACTTGGGGGACTAGATTTGTTTCCATTACCATGTGCATTACTGCTTGAGGACAGCAGACTTTGAATGCTGTAGACATTTTCTCAATCATGGCAATGGGCTGCCTCATGTTGAGCTTTTCAGTATTCTCTGTTTTATTTGGCTAGACCATGCCCTCCTCTGTTGGCAGTCTGAGGAACCTTTATAGAAAGCATGGAACCAGCAGTGGTTAGCTTATAAAATACTGAGAAGGTCAAAGTGTGTCCTAGTTGACCACATTTCACATTAAAATTTAAATACATCACTGTCATCAGGTATTGTACTGAGAACAAGAAAAAGCACAGAAGAGTGTTTTTGTGACAAAGGTACAAATAGAATCATTTCCCAATATTCTGTGAAAAGTGAAATCTAGTCATACTTTGAGAATAGGACATGTTAAGTAGCAACCATGCTTTCAGAGGCATCTGATTTCCACACTCACCAAAAAGAGGCCTTTTACATTGACATTTTCTATTGGGAATGCTCCCACTGACTGCTTCTATCACCAGCTTGCAGATGAAAAGGGAATGGTAAAAACTCAACTTGTTCTGGGCAACATTTTAAGGAGTTAATATAAACACCTCAAAAAGTGTGTCAGAGAATTTTCCTTAAATTGCCAGAAACAAACAATATCTTTTGTACCACTGAGGGACAGCACAAAAGTAGAGCAAAAAGTCAGTCCTGGTCTGCTGAACATTCTAAAATTCCATATTTTCATGTTCTCTGTATTATCATCACACATTTATGTACTTGATTCCATGTCTGCCTGGTTATTTTGCCTGTAAACTCACAAGAGCTCAGATCTCCTGAGAGAACAAATTTAATTGATCCTAAAATATAGAGTTATGAGTATAGTTTTTAGCAACACTGGCATCAGAGAACATCTGTTTACTATGAGTTAATCAAGACTAATATTTTATCTTCTGTTTGGCTAAAACACCCACCTATATGAAGAACATTGCTTCAGTTGTGAAGATGAAATCTTTAAGCAACACAGTATTAAGCACATAGCAAATTTTTGACAGGGTTGCATCAGGGTAATAAATGATTTAAGACCATTTTGTGCTATAGTCAATCTCCTCTCAATGTCCTGAGATACCTCAGGAGTCTGTGATGCACATAGCCATACAGTGGTGTGCTTAGAGAGACAGCAGTATGGCATCACCAACACCTTCCAGTGATGGAGAGAAAAGTTGAGGCAGATTTGGAACTTTCCTCCAACTTAATTTTAACAATAACTTTGGCACAAGGCAACTGAGGGCACACAGGGGACACCTGTGGCCTCTCTGACCCATCCTCTCTCCAGCTGTCACTGTTATGGAGAATTCCATTAACTCCTCCACACAGGTGCCCATCACCAATATGGGCAATCTGGATGTACCATTTCAAAGCCTTAAATTCCTGCTCTTGGAAAACACGTCTGGTTTGATCTTCCTATGCAGCCAACCAGTAAAAATGTTGCACATATTTTCTGCACCTATCCAAAGAAATTTATCTTTCACACCCTACTTCATGCCATATGTTGGAAGCTGAAAGAATGAAGGATTTAGCTGTCAGTCTCTGAAGGCAGCACAGGCCCTCTTCCAACTGCACACAGCGTCAGATCTGAAAGTATGACATTTCACTTTAGCTTCTGTCAGCACTATCTGCAGTGTATCACTGGTGCACTGTTGAAAATACTCTTGATAGGCAGCTCATATGCGCTGGATAAAGTGCTCATTAATCTTGCCTTTAAAGTACTGAGAAGTTGGGTGGTAAAATTCTTAAGTGAATGCACATCAACTGATGTTCCCACTGTATTTCCCAGCTGACAGAGGGAGTCTTCAAAAAGCTGTCTGTGAAGTGATTTCAGCTCTGTTTGTTTGCTTTAGGCATGCTGCTTTTCCTTACGGAAAACCTCCTTACTCCCAGTCAGTTTTGCACAGCCACTGCAGCCACTCCAGTGATGCTGGAGTGATAGAATGAGAAGGAGCAGGGGAGGTTTAGGTTGGATATCAGGAAACCTTTCTTTACTGAAAGAGTGGTCAGGCATTGGAACAGGCTGCCCAGGGAGGCTGTGGAGTCGCTGTCCCTGAAGATGTTAAAATAATATGCAGACATGGCACTTCGGGACATCATTTAGTGGGCATGGTGGTGTTGGGTTGATGGTTGGACTTGATGATCTTAGAGATCTTTCCCAGCTGAAACAATTCTATGATTCTGTAATGCAGAGCAAAAGCCCCAGTGGGGTACTGTCTGGGGAATGTTTTTATCAACCTACATCCCTCTGCAGCACACCGAGCAGGGCATGGGCCTTAGGGTACAACCCTGGCTCACAACAAACAGAATTAATCCTCTCACCCACACAGTGAAGGTAAATTTTGAAAGAACACTTTTGAATGGCCTCAGGAAATAAATGCATGGGGTGGCTTTTACAGCTGCTCTTCCCCCCATGCTTGAATATTTTGCTATTTAGCAGGAATAGTTCAGCCTGCAAGAACCTGGCTCTCCAACAAATATTTAAAAAATGTTTCCACAAAACAAGGACACTTCATGAAACATTTAATGAAAATATGGATTTTTGCTTGTTTTTAATTCCTTCCCTATTAATAAAAGATTGGGTTCTTTTTTAAAGTTTCACTATTTATTTTTCTCCCACTGCAACCTAATACTGTAGAAACAGGCAGTAGGTTAGGCATCTGCCAACAGCAACAAGAAAACAATAAAATGAAACAGAATAATATTTTTCAGCTGCCCCCTGCACCTAAAACTCCTTGGGCAGAAAACGTTTGATAAGAAATTCATTTTGACAAGGCACTATCAATCACTTCTGGTCATGATCCTCAAATTTGTTATAAATGTTAAACTATTTTATGCCTGTATCAGCATTCATATAAAAGAACCTGGCTTCATAGCAGAGCACACTAAATCCTTCCCTGATAGCTGAAATGCTGCATTTGATAATAGAGTCAAACCCATGTTTTGGATGGAGTCTTCCAGTGCAATTCTATTAGGAATAAAAAGGCAAAGAGAAAAACACCTCAAAGAGAGCAACCATTCTCTCAAGACAGATTTACACTGTACTAGATACCCATAATGAAATAATGGAATGCCATTTATTTTAGCTCCACTAATCTTTGCAGTCTGCAAATATTCCTACCCTAGGTAGATATGCTGGTTAAATCCTGACATGCACACTTGGTATGCACCACACCACATGATGACATTAACCTGCAATGGTCAGCTATAGTAAAGCCAGCTGAAGCCTCAAAATCTCTTAATTTTCAACCAAGGTAGTAGGAAAGGGGCTGCACCAGCTCCCTGTCTACCTGAGGTCTTGTAGGAGAGATGCAGAACGATGTTCTTTGAGTCATTCATATGAAAGTATGAATGAATCCAAGAACTCACCTAGAAATGTTCCTCAGACTCACATCCATGCCTGTGAGATAGAAGCAGAGGCTCCCATTCAGTCACTAACACCCATGCCTCATTTTCCCACAGTAAATTTCCCACAGTTTTGGCCTACAGTCTGACTCTCCACAGTTATTAACATGTGAAAAGATCCATACCATAATTTCCTATGCATGTAAAAATCCTAAGCCACTTTACTAGGGGACCTTTCTCTGTAATAACATTCAGCCACAAACTGTAACAACTTAATGTTGCCAATATCTTAACATATATATCCTTCACAACACATCTGCTTTGGAAAAATCTGGCAGAGGAGAAGTTCTGGCAGAGCTTATGAGCTATGCCCAACAGCACACAGAAGACACAGGAAATAAACCATGGACAGAAGGTTCTTTGACAAAAATGTCCTGTTCCCCTGTGCAAGCTGACTGACAGCTCAAGCCTTGTAGCTGTGCAGTGGCTGTATCAGGAGAAAAAACAAGCTCTAAGTCTTTGTTGAACACCACCCTGTCTTCATTCCTACCTCCCCTTATGAACTCCTTGGTCCCAAGACCACATGGTGAGAATAACCAGTGGGCTACTAATGGTGTTGAAAGTGCATGAGTGAAAGGGGAGGCTTGCATGCCAGAAACACACCTCCCTTCAGCATCCCACTGCAGGAAATCTGGGAATGAGCCACGGGAATACTGAATCTACTGCTCACTACTAGCTTGAAAAAGAAGGCACACAAGGTCTGAAGATAACCACCTACTCAGTGAAACTCCTCAGGATGGAGCTTTGCCATATTCATCAGCTGGCTGGGATCACGGGAAAGGAAAGAAGGATGGCATTTTGGGAATACCAACCAGACAGCACCACACCAGTGAGAAAGAACATTTTAAGCCCCAGAAAACATCTGCTAATTACCACCCAAATGACAATACTTGTATTTTCTGCCATGTCTCAGGATAACAGAGGCTCAGACCAGCAATGGTACATGGGAAGCAAAGAGCAAGAGCTCACAATACCTCTATAGAACATCTGGAACTGGGAGTTCTGAACAAGTAAGGATTGACTTAACCCCAGAGAAAGTAGAGAAAATGCCTTTTAAATGAAACCTGTCGAAGCTTTATACCTCCATATTAAGTCTTCAAACACTCCACCTTACAAAGGTCAAAGATCCAAAGACGACTTTGACTGATGTACAGCTTTAATGACAGATGCTTACGTACACTCACTGTGTGGGTGGCAGAACGATTGTTCTGTGCATCAAACTGCCATTGGCACAAAGAGATTCCCTGAAACCATCACAGCCTGTATGTGCAGGGACTTCTACCTCCATGTTTACACACATACCTTAACAAAAAGCAGAGCTAAAATAAACGTTCTCAGCAGATACTCTTTTGCCCACGGCATCTAGTTTTGGTTCTACCTGAACAGTAGGCTAAATAGAGAAGGAGGTACGAAGGCCCAAAAGGACAAACCAGCAGGAGATCACTGAGGAACTCATTAGAAAAGCACTTATGTTATAGAATCATTAAGGTTGGAAAGATTTCTAAGATCATTGAGTCCAACCATCAACCCAACACTACCATGCCCATTAAATGATGTCCTGAAGTGCCATGTTTACACATTTTTTTGAACACCTCCAGTGATGGTGGCTCCACCACCTCCCTAATCAGCTTGTTCCAAAGCCTGACCACTCTTTCAATAAAGGAATTTTTCTTAATATCCAATCTAAATCTCCCCAGGTGCAGCCTGAGACCATTTCCTCTCATTTTATAGCTAGTTACTTGGGAGACTAACACCCACCTCGATACAACCTCCTTTCAGAAGACATGGGTATCTGGTGGGTCTAACTTGCCTGAGACAATTTCATTGTATCACACAAAATAAACAGCTCTCTCTGCCATGTCAAAGCATGTAGCTTCACTTATCAGCACCTAAGCCATTTTTGGTGAAGCAGAACTGAAGTGTTTATGTGAAAGCTGCTTATATGGCCAGCCACTTGAGAGTTCTCCCTTTAAAGTACCATGAAATAGGCACACTATTATGGGAATTAGGGACATTGCTCAACAGAGGGCCAGCTGGCAATCACAGGAAGACTTAGCTTCATCTCCAGTGTGATTTTGCGCATCCTGCCCTGACCCATCACACATCTGGATACCTCCAGAAGTAAATTCTCCTCTTTGAAGACCATAAGAGACTCCTGGCAGTGCCTTCAAAAGGGAGAGCCCCACAGGAAGGGACAGCAGAGCAACCTTGGGATGCTGGGGAATGTTTCATGAAGCTGTACTTGGCACTGTATAATATTTTTGATTCACTACTATTTTACGTAGTAGACATATTTGGAAGCGTTAGAGTTTCCTCTGTGAAACTTAACCCACACAGAAGGCTCTCTGATGTATTACAAATTTCAATCAAAAAGTTATAACTTGCTGGAAGTGCCACATACAGTATTCTATTAATCTTCCAGTGGCTGCGATCATGATAGGTTCTACAGGAGATTCAGTTACATTTATTTCCCTGAGAAGATATTCATACTACCACAATAAATAAAGCTGGCTTGAAAAACTCTGAAAGAACCTGAAGTAGAAATGTCCCATAATAAAGTTGCCATGAAGCATTTTGACTTCACTGAAACAAAACCTTCCAGAAAGAATACTTAATTATTGCCAGCTGAAAATTTTCAGACACACAAGTGCATGACCATTTGGAACAGGCTGCCCAGGGAAGTGGTGGAGTCACCATCCCTGCAGGTGCTAAAAAAATGGGTAGACCTGGCACCCTGGGACATGGTTTAGTGGACATGGTGGTGCTGGGTTGATGGTTAGACTTGATGGTCTTAAAGGTTTTTTCCAACTGTCACGATTCTATGAGTAATTTGCACTCCCTTTTCCACAATTTCTTCCACAATGGATATTTCCAGTTTCTACTGTGTTCCAGCCTGAAGCTCAGACTACTCTCAATCCAGTGGGAATATCAGGATCCAGTATATTCATACTGACAAATCTGTATATATGTTAAAAAGTGTGTATCAGCAATGGTAATTCCCATCTTAATACACACCTACTGACAAGGGAGTTTCCCAGTTCCTTCCAGTCACCCAGCTGCAAAGCTAGTGAGTAAATAAGGAAAAATCTCTCAGTAATTTGGAAAAGGCAAAAACTCTCCTAAGTTATTCAGTATTTGCACCCTCCCCATGCCATAGCCAACGTGCACAAAGGCAGCTGGACCTGGCATGCTGGACATTAAGCAAGGACCACTTTTCCAGCTCTGCCAGTGACTTGCCCCATGGAATATGGTGAACCAACTCTCCAACCCCAAGAACATTGATGTCTTCCTTAGCCAGTGTTAGGAGATCTGGGGCTGAGAGTTGATCCCATCTACACTCCAGGAATTCCTGGTATTGTGAGATAGTTTAAAACATCTTGATCACTTCTCCACTAGCTCATCCCAGCACCTACTATCTTGTTTTTCAACATGACTAACCACAAATCTAGCAGTGAATGCTGTACAGACCTTCTGTTTAGAATGTTTAGCATTATTTGCCATTTCTGTTGTGTTTCATATGAATTTCTTCCCAGAATGCAGTGGATATACTGATGATGGGAAAGCTGCTGTTGCACAGCAATACAGTATCCCAACAATGCTTTTGTTTCCAAGTATTTTCATCTCAAGACTACAATTTCAGGCAATTAAACAGAAAGAAGTCATTATTGTCCCTTCCATCTAACAGACTGAGGATCTGGCAAACACCAGTTGCTGACTAGAAGAGAAATTGGAAATGGGATTTTAGGAGTCGCTGCACAGGATCAAACCTGGGAGCAGGCTCTCCCAGCACACTGCAGGCTGCCCAGGCCAGGAAAAGACAAGCGGGAGTATAGAAGGGAAGCTGGGCAATTTCTCCTGACCTCAAGATCAGCTCAGTTCCAAGCATTTTTAAGCTGTCTTTTATTCATCAAGGTATTTCAAAGCTGTGAACAGTTCCCAGCCATTTAAATGTCATATTTACTGTTGAAGATCCTCACTAAATTCTTCGTGTCAGTGACATCTTGTGGCAACGAACTCTTTGCTACAGCACCTGGTAAACGTTGGTGGCAGAGGGACTGGCAGAAAGCTCAGGGACAGGCAGAAATCCTGACTGCCAGCCCATCATGTACCAGTTTGGCCCAGAGTTGTGTAAGTCCTCTCAGGCTTCACACAAGTGCACAGGTACAGAGTTATACCAAACCCAGGAACTAAAAGAGATATTTCAAATTTCTTGTCCTTGGTACTGTTCGAATACTTGGGCTTCTGAAGTCTGCATGAATCATCCCAAGAGCTTCCCAGCTCAGCATGCAAATTTGGCATAAAACACATTTAAACAAATTGTTTGAGTTCATAAAGACTCAAATAATTTTTTCTCCTCTTCTCATTCTTTTTTTTTGTAGAATACAAAGGGATTAGTGCATGTCCAGCTATCTAAACCAAGCCCTTTTAGTAAAAAATGTTGACAAAGGAGAATGTATATTTTTATAGCTCTGAAATCCATGCAGAAAATAAGTATTTCTAAGATAAATACCGCAACTTCATAACTTCAAAAAGTATTTGATGAAACAAAATCAATTTTCTTTAGCTGCGTTTCATTTCCTTCTGTTCTAATACTTTCTTTTTTAGAGTTTCTTCTGTTACTTTGTGTTGTTGGTTTAGTGAGTATAAAAAGAAAAAAAAGAACAAACTGAAAATTCCATGGCTTGATACTCAGTCTGCTTAAGCAAGTGGGAATATTCTTTACTCTCAGCAAATCTGAGGTCAAGCCCTTTAAGAGCCTTAAAGAGAAGAGTATTTTTGCATTACGGTTGTTTCTCAAACGCTTGCAAAGTTCATCTTATTTACACATCTTTGCACAGATCAGCACTTGCTTCAGTGGCAATTCTGTATCTCAGCACTGCCATGACTTGCATGGGATTTTAAAAGTTGTGGGCAAGAAGGATCCAGGGAGCAGAGGAGCAAAGGGAAGCACGGAAGCAAGAGGGAAGGCAAACAAGAAGTAGGTAATCAGGTACGTTCAGATTGCTAAAAGGTCACAACAAATGACATGCATTTAGAAGCACAAAAGACAGACAACAACCTGCCTTTCACAGCCTCAGGAGAAAACATATATAAAGAGCAGAAATTCTAACAGGCAAATGGCAAGGCATCAGGTAATTCCAAGTGCCTCATAGTCTCTTCTGTTGGGAAAATTGTCTTGAGCGGTCTGCTCAGTGTCTAACACATTTCAGGCACTGGGAATCTCACTACTATTTGCTACTGCAAGACGTTTAATGATGTTCATTTCTTACTGCAGTTGTGTCTCAAAGCAAACAGGGAATGTTCTGGAAAAAAATGCAAGGCAAACCCAGAATTTTTGTCAATTGCTATTTAAACATTTGCTCAGACTCCTGTCTACTCTCCCCATAATTGTTTCCCATTCAGACAAGTAATTAAAAAGCAATTGTGCTATTTTACATGCGTTACCATCAGTTTCTTTTTCTACTGCGTATCTGAAAAGATGCAAAATGAAAGCCCTTGAGCCTGGATTTAGACAGCAAAAATTCCACTGAGTTCCTGTACCTCCTGTTTCCAATTAGACAGGTGTCTCCGCAGACCCAGAAACCAGGAATCAGGAGCCAAAAAGCCTAAACTCATCTGAATCTGGGCCTCTGTAGAAGCACCTTGCTGCAAAAAATGTCCTTATTGGTGGGGGCTTGAATAAGTAGAAGGCTTTCTGAGCTGGGGCATTGCTTCCATACATGGTTTCAGTCATGGACATTTTGCTGATGCAGGTATACTTGTGTTAGCAGTGGGGATTGGACTAGATGATCTGCAGAAGTCCCTCTACCCCTTACCATTCTATGATTTAAAGAGAGGTTACTGATGATTTATGTCATTAACAGGGGTAGAAACTTATAAAGAGAAACATAATTAAAAAGTATATCTATCCACAATCTGATTCAGAATTTCCCTGTGGCATTCATGTAAGTGGTCAGTCTTTCAAGTGACTCAAAGAAGGCTGCACTAAACAGTTGTAAAAGATGGCTTTAATAAGGCCTTTTGTTGAGGGAATGGAACTTTTCCTGTGAAGAACAGATATCTGGAGTAGATAAGGAAGGGTTTCTGAGTACTGAGGGAAGTGTCTGATCTGTACTTATCAGCAATCATGAAGGAATGTAATCTATCCCCTGAAGGGCTCCTAGTTCACAATAGGCTGAAGACAAAATGTTGGAAACATAAATCTGGAAGTCCCATGCCTTCAGAAAGCCAAAACTCTGTAGACATTTGTCACTAAGAACTGGGTTCATGTCCATGCCACATCATGTTTGCTTTGCATGTGTTTGCTCCCAGATAATATAGCACCAATTACAGAAGCCACACACCTTCCCAGCTGGGTGATAGCCTGCTCTGTTTGGGTGACAGCACTCTGTGCTGTACAGGGCTACTAAAACAAGATGGGCTGTAGGCATCTGTGGCCTTTGGAAATGCATTATGTAACAGAACATAAGCAAGAAGTTAGGCTGTCTGCAGACAGCCCAAACCAGAGCAAGGAACATACACTGGTTATTGGGGGAGCACTAGGAATGTGTGAACTCTTCTTCTGTTACTCACTGTATCAAGAGGGACACAGCAAGGGTGGCATTTCATTTGCTCACAAACAATAGTCAGCATTTGACCTGTGCATCAACATCAAAGGCAAAGAGGAAGCATACATGTAACAGAAAGAAAAGCAGTGTCATCTCCTGAGGACTGCTGAATCCTGTAAAGTCACCTGCAAAGCCTTCCAGGAACAACTCAAGACTCCACAGACAATGCAAGTGTGTGGGATCAGCTCAGTCATATTCAAGAAGGCAAATCACTGTAATTCCCTTTCAAGGCAAAACAATTTCAAACTCACTTTCTAAAAGTTAGGCACCTACACACAAGTGGCCTTATTTCCAATAGCAGCAAGCACTGAGGCTCTCAAAAAGATGAATGGAAGCTGTGATTGCTCACCACTGCTGACAATCAGGTGGCTTGTAGTTAAGAGTCTACATCTGCAAAAGAAAAAAGCTGTCTCAAAGGCTTCATTTTTACTGCAAGTGCAAGCTGGGGTATTTGAGTGCAGCCAATAGTCTGAACGCCTTCCTTGCAAAGTCTTGCAACCTCCAGCAAAAAATTACTAAAAGCATGGCATGGGTAATGCTTCTATTTGCAATTTGCAGTTGTACCTTCCTAAATATTTTACAAGTTTGACATCAGTTGCAGACACAGGCACCCATGAAACGTGTGCCTTCCACACTGCAGGGTCCCATGGGATCCAAACACCAGGCAGCCCTGTACTTACACTGAAGGGAACACTGCTGACTGAAGCCCATTTGCTGTGAAGGGTGGACAAGAAATAAAAAAAATTCTTTAAATAAATTCTTTTAAGTTGCTTCCATTAGGCTGGAGCTCACTTAGGCTGTATATTGTTGCTGTATTTGGGGTGGGGCTGTGACATGTCAGAAATACTTAATAACTCTTTCCCCATTTAGTCCATTTATTTTAAGAATCAGCTGCTCAGTAAAACACAGAGAAGGATCACTTCTCACCAGGAAAATAGAATCAGCATTCCTTGCTCTGAGATCCTGTCCTTCATGCCTAGAGAAGAGTGCCCATAAATCTAGAATGGTAGATCTGAGAAGCTGAAATAGGACTTATCTGGATGCCTTCCACACGCTGCAGCTATATTTCATAACCACTTACAGTGTTCACTACATTTTAACATGGCTGCTCTGGAAAACACACACTTTTCATGGGGGGCATAATTAACTGCACACCTTCTACCACTCAAGAACTATCAGACTAACCACTTTACAAGCAAGATCTGAAATCTGCTGCTACTGCACCATAACTCTTCTTGAAAAGCTGTTTTAAAGTTCTAAGCATGATGAGAATTCAGGAATATTTAAAAACACCACCTAGATGCCTTCTTTGCATTCTTGCCAGGCTCTTAGTTCCCATGTTACCTCCCTGTTCACTGTCAGATCTTCTGCTGCTAAACAATTAAAATGAGGATGCATTATTCTGCAAATAGGGAACGTCTTGACATCTAAATCAAGTTAAAGAGGAGAGAAACAAAAAATTGCTCTTTTAAATTTTTATATTTTTTTGAGGAGAAAAAAATAAAATCATTTCATCACCTACAGCACAATACACTGGTTCAAAGCCTGACCGCAAGGAAAGCAAGAAAGAAGAAAGTGAATATTGAGAAGGGTGTCAGCTACTATATCTAGGAATTAAATTAATGAAGAGAAATGAAGGCTGAATATTAAGACAGAGAAGGAATTCACCATAGAGAAGCTTCTATCTCTTAATGTAACACAACACTTCAATGCATGCTTTTTGCCTTATAGAAAGATTGACAGTGGGAACGTATGTACTAGATGCTTGACATCCTATGGATTTTGTAAATAATTACATGCCCTAACTGTCCTCTATGTCTTTAGAAGTTTTCTCCTCAGACCCTAACTAATCCTTACTCATTTCACTTGGTCCATTTCCAAGATGAAAATTAAGCACTCAAGTTCTTTGCATAAGATTATGGGATGATGCTGCAGAAGCAAGGCTGAAGTTCCACCATGTGGCACATTTCAAA
The DNA here is from genome assembly GCF_027791375.1 of Indicator indicator. Taxonomy (NCBI): domain Eukaryota; kingdom Metazoa; phylum Chordata; class Aves; order Piciformes; family Indicatoridae; genus Indicator; species Indicator indicator. The sequence continues at coordinate 11,613,370 of NC_072033.1, read as the reverse complement.
GGCCCAGCATCCTGATAAATACACAAGAGTGGCCAACCACCCTTGTTCTGCAGGGTAGGCTGGAAAGAGCAGTCCAACATCTCTCCTCCATTTCTGCTGCTTCTAACCAGAAATCTGCTTATGTAATGCCAAATCTGTAGTTTCAAAACAGAGTTTCAGCTTTGGTGCAAACTGGCTTTTCCTAAAGGGAGATTTTTTTTATGCTCAAAGTACAATAGATATTCATGTAGCTATGAACCACCATTTTAATTTTTCTTTTTGCCTCATCAAGTACTTACTGAGCAGAAGGTACTACCTGTGATAAATGCTACCTGTCAAGACTTTACTTTGATCATGCTTCAAGAAGGAAGGATTTCCAAATCATTTGCTTGGAAATTTTTTAATTCTTAAGTGGGTTGTTTGTTTGCCTCAAAGGAAGCACTAACCTATTTTACATTGTCAAAAATCTATTTTTAAACAAAGTTTTCCTTTGTACTTTAAACATTCCCTAAAAATACTTCTTAGGCTCATTTTGTAAAATTAAAGTGAAGTAGATGTTTAAACTACTGTCTGATTCAGCAGCTCTGTCACTGTGCTTACCCACTGCCTATGGAAGGATCAAATCTGGCCAGTGGCTCTGTTCACCTGAATTAGGGTGTTGAGTTAATTCTGTCACTTGTCATGGCACCAAAGTCCTTCCAACTGTGTCAAATCACAAACCGCAGAGATTCCTTGTTTTGCTTACAACTCTGGAAGTCAGGAGCAGAGCACAAGCACTACAGCTTATCATATGGTTTATACTTAATGTCAAAAATAAAAGTAGGAGGCTTGCTAAGGGAGGTGGTTTAAAAGGTCACTTCTATAGCTTATAGAAAGGGTTTGCCTTGCTTCACTAAGCCCCAGACACTGTACTTCAATTCTACCAGTTAAATTTGACTTTGCAGGACTGGGAGGGAGGGGTGCAATTTATACAATGCGGTCAGCAGAATCCACAGGGCGATGCATCACTGCTGTGCCACCACAGGAGCCTCGCTGGGCTTGGCTCTGCACAAGATAACTTCACAGGAGACAAACCAAAGCAGTCTGGTGGTCTTTTAAAATGGAAGATGGGGAGGTACATTGATATTCTGAGCTGTCAGGCTGTGAGTGAACAGTAGCTGTTTTATGGAAGAAGATAAAAAAATAGCCAGGATGCTGTTCTCATCTAAATATCCCCTGTTAACAGAGATGCTAGCACTAGTATTACCTGTTTTAATCAACAGTAAAAGCAGTAGCAGGAGACTGACTCTGATGGTAATGGAGAGTTTGCTTTCTGCATTTGGCTGATGCTCTTTTCTACTCTCTGTTATGTCTGAGGGAATTATTCACAGGAAACACAGGAGCTAGACCCCTTTGTTTTGCGCTTGCTGTTCTGAGACTCAAGAATTTCATTAAAATCCTTTCACGTCAAAAGAAGGAAAATCTTGAAGGAAGAGAAAAATAAAGCTTTCCCCCCCATTTTATTTACAGACACTGCTAAGCCTCCTTAAGCTACTTTTGACTTGCTGTCTTATACCCCGACAAAGCAGATGTGAAGAAGGCAGATATATAACAGTACAGCATGCACAGCAGGGCTGCCAACTGTCAATAAATTTACGAACAGTTTGTAGATCTACAGGAGTTTTGTGAAAATTCTTATTCTTTCAGTAAAAACTGGCAAGCTTTCCTTCATCTTGGGAAAAAAAATAATTACAATTTTAGAACATACTAGTCTACTTCCACCTAGAAAAACACCTCACATAACGCAACCCTGATGCTGCTAGATCAGATCATTTCTGCATGGAGCTTTCAAATTCCTCTGGTGTTGGAATGGGTAATGGAATTGCTGATGTTTAAAAGTAATTGGCAAATGAATCCTGCAGGATACTGAATATTGTGCAACAAAACATGAATGTAGTTTACTTAACCACTAAAATAGAAATACTTTGTTTCGAAATAACTTACTGACAGTGGAGTTTTAAAAATAGCCACCTAGAATTACTTGTGGGACTAATCACATGGGATATTTTCCTTTCTGCCCCCAAACTGGGTAGGTTGATATTCAAATGCTAATCTGCACAAACAGCTATGAGCTTTATTTTCACTCATCAACTTGAATGAGCAAAATCTGTGCTTCCAAATGTAAAGGCTGTACTGAAACTGTTTTGCATAACTGGCTTAATATGCATGAAATTATAGGGGCATCCTACAAATTAGTCATGGCATGCTTTGTACTTGCACCTGCTTCAGTATCCATAACCTGCCATTTGCCTGTATGGGTCCAGCAGGCAAAACCACACACCTGGATACCCAACACACATAAACTGCAGCGTGCAGCTCCGTGCAGGTGTAATTACAGAGGTCCGCTTGCTGTCCAAAGCCATTTAAAGTATCCATCCCCAAGCTCTCTTGCTCTACAACTAAATCTTAAATCTGGGTTTTTGCCTCTCTCCAACTTTCCGGATTGCCAAGGTTTGATTTAGAGAAGTGCAGCAAGAACACTATTGGAGAGAAGCCTTGCTTACGAATTTTTATTGTAACAGAGCTGAATTTATTCCAGCTGGCTGTCTGCAAATGCAAACAGGACAGCCAAAGATTTTACATCCAAGATTAAGCAGAATTTTAAAGGCAGGAAGCATGTCTGCCTGCAACAGCATCTCAGGAGGTTCCACATCTCTTAGTGTGGTTGAAAAAATTATGAAGAGGCTACACAATGCCCATTTTTGTCAGTAGCTTTCCTGGTCCTATAGCTGGAAATAAAAACTTCTCAGAGCTCACGCTATCTGTCAGGCTTCACAATCATTGTGAACACTGACCTCAACTACTAACCATATGTTATCCATGTCATGTTTCTATCAGCTACTTTTATCAGCACTAAGCGTTCAGGGTCAGGTTGGATGAAGCTTAGAGCAACCAGATCTAGTGAAAGATGTCCCTCCCTGTGGCAGGGGGTTGGACTAGATGATCTGTAAAAGTCTATTCTAACCAAATTGTTCTACAATTCTATCAGGGGACTTAGTAAAATTAAAGAACTGAGGTTCTGTCTTCATGTTCTTCCTTTTTTTTTTTCTAGGTGACGATAAACATGAGCTTTCCATAACAGTCTATTTGGATTATTTTACAAAGTTATTTTAAACATGCACATTTGAATAGTACAAGTGAATCAACTGGGATGTTTCTTAGCATCCTGAACCTCAGAAACGGTGTGTCTGCACCCAGAGACCTTACCCGAGCAGGGGAGTGAAGCAGGGAGAGCAAGAGCACACATACAGACCTAGACAACCATTCTGGTGGGAAGAAAAAAAAAAACAAAAAAACAAAAGCCTTATATCAAACTGAGCTTAAGTGAATTTCTGCCACTGCTGAATGACTTGGGAACTCTATTTGCTTTAATGTACCATGAGCTGTCATTCCCATCTTTATACAAAGACACTGAGTTTCTCAAGAGCAGCTTGAAGTAGTATTCAGCATCTCCAGTACTTTCTGTAGGTATTTTTTCCCATTAAACTGATACTGCTGCATGTTAGCTGGAATAACATACACCTTGTCTCCCGTACTTCTCTGTTTGCGTACATTATTTATTGGGAGAGCTGCCTCCAACCTTTGCACTTAGGCAACCTAACACTTAAAGTATTATTGTGACCTTTTTTGAGTTCTTAACACTGTCATTGTTTGCAGCTAGCCTTGGAAATTCAGAAAACGCCCTGAAGGCTTTTCTTGGTCCATGAAATTCGTCTCAGATTTGATGGGTAATGATTTGAAAATCTCCATTTCCTTCTCTCCCTTTGTCAGCAACGGTTTGGTAGTCTCCAGATAACATCTGGACACATGGAAGTGCTGCACCCAAGGCAGCAAGCATTATATGCAGAGGCAGCAGCACATTGAACTACCCTCCAAGAGCTGAGTTTTGAACTGCTCTCCTGCCCTGGCCCAGGGGCACAGTTTGTGAACCTGCATGCTGGGACACTGCTTTTAGGCCATTCAAAATGAGTTCCTCAACATGACCACTGGTTACAGTGCTACATGATACCTTGAGACTGATGAACTTTGTCTTCAGCTGCACCCCTTCCTACTGTTGTCTTTCCAGTGCCATGCCTGTGCATTATGTATGACTTCAGGTTAACAGACACTAACAGAGATACCAGGAGACCAGCATTAAGCTTTTGCCCATTTGTGCAATAGGAAGAAAGGGCAGAGCATTAACAGCAGTTTAGCTCATGTATGTGCTCATGAGTCTCCAAACCCTACCACCAGGAGAACAGATCCAGCTCTTGCTTGTGGTGGATCAGAAATGGAATCAAGAACAAGCTGCAGCTATGTACAGGAGGCAGCAGCACTAAAAGCTGGTTTGCAGCTGGTGTGTACATGTGACATGAACACTTTCAGCTCTTATACTGCAGGAGGGACAAGATGACAAATCTGATAAGTCCATTCTTTCACCCAGCTTTCCAAAACTTACAAGTTCACCATATGCTTTAATGGCAGAACAACCTGCCTCTTTTTAGGCAACTACCATTTCAGTTTTAATGGATTCAACCCTCTCTGCGTGCACTGCCACAGACACTGAGAAGCCAGTTCCTGGATACTCATGGGCACAGAGCCTGTTTGCCAAGACCCTATGCTCTACCTCTGCTATCTGAGAGACAGCAGCTATGTAATGTTTGCCAATAGGTCCTCTCCATTTAGGGGTGTTTGTACCCAAATTTTAAAAGATACTCAGGTGTTTATTTATTAATTATGTAAAATTAACATTGGAAGGTTATATGTATATAGGGAGAGAGGAAGACAAACACAGAGAAATTGTCTAATGCATTTTGCCACCTCACAATTTTACTGTGTGCTACTACATCAGATTATTTTTTTTTTAATTTCATAGAAGACACATTGTTCAGTTTGTCAGTGAGACAAAATTCAGACCAGGTGCTGCAGAGAGCTCCTCGCTGACACTGTATCAAATTTGTAGGTAATTCACATTAAATTGTATCTCCCATTCCAATGTGTATTACTGAATAAAAGCTATGCCTGCAAAAATGACAATATCTGCATACAGACTCTGTGATTACCGTACAGTGAGGAACGTTCCTCCCACATACAACTTGTAGAAATGTGGATGACCTAAATCGAGATACCAGTTGGCACGAAACAGCACAACAGACAAATTTGTCTTCCAATTACATTGCATATAAGAACACAAAATACACTGGAGTGAAGGCTGATGGAAGATTTTTTCCTTTCTCTCTCTTTTCTTTTCTTTTTTTTTTTTTCTTTTTTTTTTTTTTAAAGAAGGGTAAAATTACAGCTCTAGTCTACTGTTATTTCTTTTGCTTCTGGTGTGTGGGTGTCAGGACGTCACAGGTTCTTCTTCATCTTATGAAGTAGGATTTTGCTAATGTTTCCCTCACACTGTAACAAAAAGCCAAGTAGGTGGTATGTACTGGCTTCCAGAAGTGAGAAGTCCCATAATGTTTTGTAATAAATTCAAATGTGGTCTGCAGGAAATGCAAGAGTTTATTCTTGAGAAAGAATGGATTTTTTTACCCTCCCTCATCAGCTTGCACAAACCTGCACCTGTGTTTGCACATGTGCCTACACCAGCTGTGAGAGGAACCCCAAAATAAGCATAAACAGCAGCAGACCCCGTGTGTTATACTAATCCAGGAGAAAATTCTGGGGTATGTAGGTGTGAGGCTATTTAAGGGACTTCCAAAAACGTCAAAATGTTAGCAGATCTGTAATTTTTTTGCACCTGCAAAGTGGGGGTTTGCAAATAATGCAATTTTCAGCACATGTGGAGGCAGTGTTGAGGAACAGGTAAACATTTGGAGTCTGTGTCAACACTGACTTTTTGTTCCCTTCCTTATATAAAGAAGAAAAAAAGCAGAATAGTGGCTTATCAGAAGGATGTTATAGAAACCCAGAGTAAAAATCCAGAGCAGCCTCCTGCATTTAGTGGAGCAGCCTTTCCTAGTGTTAACAGCAGAACCCTAAGTCATTTCAGCAAACTCTCTCCCAGGAATATTCGGTCTACAAAAGCAAATGAGAGACATTCACCCTCAGGTAGGTGCCACCCACCCCATCAGATAGATGTTAGGGACTCCACTGTGAAGGAATTGCTGGTTCTTTCTTTTTTCCTGGCGAGAAAGAGGAAAAAACAAGAATCCCACTGGGAATGCAGGAGGCCTCATCGCACACACTTGCAGAAGTGGCTCTGCATGCCTGTGAGATCTCACCAGGGCCACTGCTGTCCCCAGCTGGGGTTTCAAGGAAAGCCCTGCAAGCACTATCTGAGGAGTAAGCACAGGAGGAGGTGAATATTTTTGAGAGAACTTCTCTTCAACACTACTTCCATCAAATATAGAAAAGATCAAATAAACCCCTAATTACACAATGTGTATACATGCTAGCTCACACATAACTAATCCCTCTACTAATGAGTGCAGCACTCGAGCATTTGAATTCTAAGGAATCAGGTCTATGGAGAGCTTTTCAAAAACACCAAGCACTTGGGGTGCCTGACGTTCTTCCTCTTGAGATTTTGTCACTAAGCAGATATATATAAAAATGCTCCTTTCCAAAGCAAGGCCCCAAATGAAACTGTTGCCCTGAACGCCATCCTTCATAATTTGCATGTAGTTAAATGCTTTCCATTTTCTGTCAATTTTAACATTATTTACAGTACAATGATGCCTAGTTTTAATTGAATATTTAAATAAATCCTTTCTAATATAGGAATGCTCAGTGTTTGCAGTAAGAAGAGGCAACCTTGTTAGAGATAATTATGTCCTACTTTAACTTGGAGTTTGTTTCAATCATAAAATAACCGAAGGAATGGGAACACAATTGCAGCTAGAATTGTATGTTTACTCATATATAATTAATATTCCAACTTTCATTCCAAACTCCTCAAATGAATCTGTTTAAGCAAGAAATAATATATTTCATTGATCCAAATGGACAAGTTACATCCTGTCAAAAAAACCCCTTGCCTTTGTCAGATGAAGTTCCTCTAGCCCGCTGCACTGCATGGGTAACTCTTGCCAGAACATGTGGGAAGGGGTTGTTTTGAATGGAAAAAAAAGGAGAGTTTCTATAAGGCAAACAAGTAAGAGGAATAAATTCCCTTATGCTTGAATATTAATCACTTATATGTGAATAATAAACGTGCCCCATGAGTCTAAATGATCCATTCATGTTTGTAAATGAGCTATCCATAGAGATTATTCCCACATAAGCTTCTGAAGATTCAATCTTGCTGCTGCTGAAGTCAATAGTAACATCTCTATAAGCCTCATTATGCTTTGACTTTGTCAGAAAAAAAATATCATAGTCTTTATCATTTATCATCATACCATTATGGGATAGCATTTCTCAAACTCCACTGTCAGTTTCTCTAAACTATCCCATCCTTCCTGAAGCAAGGATTTCATGAGTTCTTTTCAAAATACACACACTTACACGCATTATTCAAACCAACTGATTTGGGAAGCTGCTCTATCCAAGCTAATACCCTCTGTATACAACTCTAATCCATATGGATACGTGTTCAAAAGAGCTGCCAGTGCCTGGGAGAATTTCCAAATTACTTACATGTAGTAAAACTCACAGAGGTGCCATCTTACTTAAAACACTGCTGCTGCCAAATGTGCAACACTTCAAACTAAAATGGTGCCATATATTACCAGGTTCACCATCGCTCCGCCTGCTGGACTTGTGCAGATAATTAAAAGCCACTCTAAGTTACATAAGAAGATTATTCTTTGAGGAAGCAGTGCTTTAAAAGCTTCAGCTTGCTTCCACAGCACTTAGCTATTTGTTTTGTTTCTTAGAATTGCTTTATTTTAATAGGTGCAGTTTCACATGGGTTCTGCTGCTTTAACGGAAAACACATGAATATCAACATGCAGTATTTACAGGAGATTCCCCCCCTGCATGCGGCTCTATTTTGTCATATTGTCTGCAGCAGATCTGTGATTTTTATTTTCCCTTTAGCAGTGAGGTAATTTGCCCATGTTATTTGCTCTGTGGGCATCCTCATAACACATTCTGAATTTATTTCATGATGTCTTTTGAAAGCACTGTGAATCCGAGACATGCTGAATCAAACTAATGAAGTAACCTCTGCACTAACAAACCCTCCCTGTCTCAACTCTGTTAGAAGCAGAAAGGACATAAGACTGATAGACAAATATTAAAGATATAATCCTTTTGGACTTGGTCCACATGTTCACGAGATAATGAGACCTTAACAAAGACACAGATACTCATATGAAATATTAGTTCTGACATTTCATTTGAGGTGAAAATTGCCAGTCGTCCTAATGACATCTTTTCTTACCAGGTACAGGAGAAAAAAAAAAAAAGAAAGAAAAAAGAAAAAGGACTGAACTGTAAAAACTTGCTTTTTTCACTGATTCTGATCTTACCATGCTCACTGTCATTGAAGAATTTTAAGATGAATACAATCAAAAGCTGCAAGGTAAAAAATAAAATAATAAAACCCCACGTAACGACCTTGCTGATGTCACCACTAATTTGTAGCTGGCTCAGGCCCCTAAGATTTAAAATGCTCTACAGGAAGCAGAAAGGCTGACTATAAAGCCAGAATGTGCCTCCTCCAAGTTAACACTATTTATCTTGAAATACTGAGGGGGTTAAAACCAGTTTGCATCAACCTGGACATTTTCATTCCTCAAGTTGCATCTTCAGCTCAGTTTGTGACCCTACAATGCAACGTGTCAAAAAGAAGAGGCAACTGAATCTTTTATTCCAGCTGTAGTATTGTGTCCTGCATACATTTATACATTTTGTTTATGCTCCAGTGTCACATCCCATTCCACATTGGTCACTCAAACACAGCTGCCAAAAGTTATTTTTATTAAAGCCTTTCAGTGAGTTGGTAGGGGAAGGAGGTCAGGGCTGAGATGCCTTCTTTTTTTGTTTGCTTGCATTTTACTGTTTTTTGTTGTTGTTGTTTTTTTTTTAAGAAGAGAAAATCTCAAGAATACAGAAAGAAAGAAAAAATTCCCAGACAATAGTGCAGAACAAGTAAACACCATGGCAGATATTCGCTCTAGGAAGATAAAAGAGACACTCAAGGAAAAAGTTACATTTCACATATTTATTCTTGAAGAGATGACAAGAATTATAAAGCAATAATTGTAACTTCAGTAAGTCTGTGGCTTTATCCCAGTAAAGGCAAGGGAACTTTAAGTGAATCATAGAATCATAGAATCAGTCAGGGTTGGAAGGGACCACAGGGATCATCTAGTTCCAACCCCCCCTGCCATGGGCAGGGACACCTCACACTAGAAGTGCTGCGGATAATGGTTGTGAGATATCCTCACAACTAGATCTTTGCCTAATCTACAGCCAGACTGCAGCAATTAGCCCTTAAGGTCTCTGTAGAGCTCCAGTAAGGTTTCCTGAGGCTTGATCTCCAAATCACTGTGCAAAAGGTTCTAATCCAATTGAGAATCTAACAATGATCTTAATTTTAGTAATTTATTTACTATAACTGCAATTATTGGTATTCATCCTTTCTTTTCCTCCTCAACCCTTCTTGAAAAAGTTGAAACATGGGCAGACTCATCCCCTATACAAGACAACATTTCTGCCAGCCCTTAACTCCAGGACTAAGCTATCAGCAGGACTTGATTGTATCCTAAAGGTCTGACAAACATTTCCAAGCTTTCCTGAATGAAAATCCCTGTTTCAAGAGTTAGGCAATGTCCTTCATATCCCTGCATTTTCCAAAACCATGCCACTGAGGAAAACCAACAACGCAACATGAACTAAATCCCCTTGCTGAAACGGTAGTAGCACACCTCAAGAAAGTAGTTGCCAAGGTTGCAACTCCATTACACATACTTGAAGGGTTAAAGTCACTTTTCTCTAAAGACCACAAACGTAACAGGATTAAGGCACTATTTAACTTCTTTGTTGGAGACACAGACATTGGGAGTGAGCTGCTTTGAGCAAACTGGTCTAGTGGATGATGTCCCCACCCACTGCAAGGCAGCTGGAATTAGATGATCTTTAAGGTCCCTCCCAACGCAAACCACTCTATGATTCTGTGATTGTTTAGTCGCTCATCAAGTTGCTCACTAGCTTTTCTAACAAAAAAAAAAGCTCATTGTAAACTGATATAATCTTGGAGAATTCAAAGGGGAAGAAACCCACAAAGCAAGGAAAAAAAAAAGAGACAGTGAAGGGGAAAAATCACATGATAGCAGACTGTGCCATTAAAAATGTAATCTTTGCACATAGGAGCAGCATGGCCTTAACATTATACATTTGAAGGTCTTGGATATGTTTGATGCTAAATGACCCCAGTGAATCCTAAAGCAACCTTTCTCTCCTTGGCTACACAAGCTTCATGAAAGATGAATAAACATAATCTGGTCCGCTATTTTGTATGTGTGCTCAGAGTAATCTTGAGGTATTACTGTGAATCCTTCCAGACTGTCTAAGCCCCTACGAAGGGCATGTTATAAAAGACATTCATCATCTGCTAAGAACCTACATCTGGGACATTCCAGCTCCTAGGTAGTCACTAAAACCATTTAACAGGGAGAAATGGCAATCAGCAAGATAATCAACTTGTACCACCCAAGAGAGAAATCACCCAAATCCCTCTTTTTGAACATTCATGTCTTCCTAAGGAGATTAAAATCTGAAGTTGTTTTTTAAGTAAAGCTATAGACAAAAGAGGGATAAAAATATTTTTTAATTCTTCCAGAATATCAAAACACAATCTGGAATAATCAATACCAATATGAACCCAAAGCAGTTTTATTGGTTATGAAAAACTGGACTGTTAGATGCTAAGTTGCAGAGGCTAAAAACCCCAAACTCGGTGCTGATTTATAGCATCATTCCCTGGACAGCTGTAAACAGCACCATTTTCATGGTTATAAAATGCACTGGCATGTGCTGTGATTCATTCAGCACAGGTCACTAGTTAGATCCAGGACAGCAGATGAGCATGTGCTTAACAAAAGGGGGTATTCTAAGTCCCCAAAGCTGTCCTCTATAAACAGTAACACTGCTAATACACCTCAGTATTTGCCTACTATCCTCTACTTCAGAAGAGAATTTCTTCTGCCTATATATAACTATAAATACAAAGTTCTCACAAACTGCTGGTGATTCTTAATTATTTTAGTCAATGTTAGCATGCTGGACATATTCCACTGAATTTCATAGCCTATAAAAGGAAGAACTGTTTACCCTAAAGTATAAGTTTTTGCTGTGAACAGAAATATCGATCTAGCAGCAAACAGTAATTTTATTTACTCAATATGCATAAGAACAGCCTTACAGAAGTAATTTTAATTATTAAGTCTACATTCAGCAATTATATGTTATGTGCAAATTTCATTTCTTTTGCTAATTTTAATAAAAAGTCCATTCTGTGCCTGCTGTGTTTCTCTTCCATAAAGGCATTTAAAAGATTAGTCTTAATTATGGGTTTCTATATACAACGTGAGGAGAAAAAAACCCCAAACAACAAAAACACCAACAATGATGGATGGACTGCATGGCTTTTTGCTAATTTCTCAGCAGGCACAAACCCTGTGGCATTAAAAATACAAAAAGAAAATTACTTCTAAAGTTACTGAAGGAAAAATACCATCACAAAGCAAACTCATGCAGTATCTGTGTCATGCAATGCATACAGCACAGGCCAAATCTTCAGGATTTCCTATGTGCACTTAAGTAATGTTTCAGATTTTCAAAGAGCATTTTTCTGGCCCAAAGTTTCAGCCCAATGCCTCATAATGAGTGAATTATGTACCTGATCAAACTCATTTCACTGGGTGTTTGGGAGCCACCTGGTTCCGGCATTTTGCAAATCCCACCAGGCATCTGCCTGCATCCTTGGGGAACTGAATCCTTTTAGACAGCTGGATGAACGCTAAATGTGTCCACACATCTGATGAACTACAGACAGGAAGAAACATGCACACATGCATCCTGCAGGGACAAGGGCTCTGTGAAACACAGCACCTCTCTGGGTCTCACACATTTAAGCACATCAGCAGTCAACATCAATGGATCTTTTCACTCATCTGCATTCGAATAACACTCCTCGATGCACTCTGAGGGAGGAGTAGTTAGCAAAAAACAGTAATGAAAAAGATATTACAATGATGGAGCTACGTGAACGTTATCTGGTTGGAAAGTGTTTGCTGCTTCTCCCATGCCCTTATCACAGACAAGCACCTGGAAGCTGATGAACATGTGAACACACCAGTATCTTGGTGACAGCTCAGGAGAGCAGCTCTCAGCTTTACATTTCCACTGCTGCTGTCCCCCCAGCCCACGTCATTTATGGGGCCCAGATGGACTTTGCTCACTGAGAGATGCTGCTTTATCTGCTCCTCATGCCAAGTCCCTCCAAGCTCAGCAGCCATACTGCCTGCTTCAATTCAACGATTGATCAGCCCCTCTCTATTTGTCCAAGATCTCAATGTGCACATTCTTTTCTTCTCCTCTCTACCCTTTTTCTCCAGTCTGAATTTCATTACAGCCTTTTTTTCCCAGTGCCTCAGTACATCCACATTCATCCACATTAACTCTGAATGGCAAAGTCTCACTATCTGTTGGGAAAGCTGACAACAGATTGTTTCATAATTAATTGAAAGGCAAAACCTGGACATTCTCAATCAATGCTGATGGGAATTACTTTGTCCAGCTTCAGTAAATCAGCAGTGCATGCCACAGGGAAACCAATGCTCAAGGTAAAAGCTAGTTATTTCACTGTGAGCTAAACATACAATTTAAAAATTCTGCTTATTTTAAGAAAGCTTTTAAAAGCACTGCTTGAATGGTGAATAATGTAGACATTTGGGGGTAGATTATATCTGGCTAAATTAGCTAATATTTGCCTTCAAGACAAGGTTATGTAATATTATAGCATCCACTTTCAAAGTAAATGTTGATGTGCAACAGGGATCAGACATCCATGGTATACAACTATCCTAGCAAAAACAGGGAAAAAGGGCTCTGCTCTTTACAGCATCCATAAAAACGTAAAGAGCAATTAATTGCACATTTCATCATTTTGGTTGCTCATGGCCCTAACCTACCTGTGATTCAAACAATATGGGCTACAGCATTTTGTGTATGTGCTCCCGTTCCAATGACTATGGTCTAAATTCTGGTTTTGTTAAAGATGAAATAATCCTGCATGGAGTTATTCTGTAGGATTTTTAATGCAGTTTATACCTGAATGAATTTTGTGAAGTGCAAGATAAAAAATCCCATTTGAGATAAGGCCAATGGTCTAGAACCTCCTCCCCAGTTGCAGTCCACTCTATGCTGCAGAGCCCAGCTAACAACCTCCCAGCAGTCAGCTAGGGAAGATATTATCAAGGATGTTGCTCATTACTCCCTTAATTAGAGTTTGCTCCAAAGGATGAAGCTTTATAGTCTACCAGTGCAACTCTGGACATCTTTCTTACCTAAGTAATCAGGGCTCTCACAAATCTTATTAAGCTTTATGTCCTGTAAGATTTAATACACTGGATCAGATCGAAGGTCCTGCTGTGAACTGCATCTTTGCCAGCAGCCAGCACTAGATACTTTAGATGTATAATACAAAGGTAGATAAATAAACATACATATATGTTTATTTCTATACACATTCACATGTGTGGCAATACATACAACCAATATGTGTGTGTATATACATATATATATATATATATATATATATATATGCAAACCTTGCAGTAATGAACAATTTGTAAGCCTTCAGTAATCCAACCTGCACGACAAAGCAACAACCACATGTGTGCAGGGGAAAGCGAGCAAAAGCCAAAGCTGAACAAATCAACTCTGGAGTTTCATAGGCTGTGCAGAGCTCCTGTGTCAGCCCAAGTCTCAGGTTAGCACAGGGCACAACATCCTCTCTCTACTCTGTTTTCCAATGGCCGTGCTCTGGGGCCACATTCACTGAGTGGCAGCAAGCAAATTACTGCCAGGGTTTAAAACAGATGGAAGGAGAGGCCATGCCCTTCTTTTTGTGGGAAGAAATTGGGAAGAAGGGATATGTGACACCAAGAAATTCAGCATATTTTTATGTCAGCTAAGAAGCTGTCAGAGGACTTACGTTTTCAAAAGGAATCAACTTTTGTGTGGAATAGAGTACTGAAATATTTAACCCTTAGGAAGGCCAAAGCTCCCCGTATCACAGTTCTGCTTATGCTCTCACTTGACTCAACCAGAAACAAAAGCAGCTGTATTCTCTTAACACTGGGTCAAACCAAGCTAACAGAGATTTTAACTAATACTTTCAAACTGTTTCCTTCATTCTGTTCAAGATAATTTATTAAAATACAAGTTAATCTCATACTATATATTACCTTACCTAGGAACAGTATAGTAAAGATCTGTCAATTTTTTTCATTACAAAACCCTATTCTAAGCCACACACAAAAAGAACCCCTCTGGGCTGAACCTTGGCATACAAGAAACTTGAAAGAAATACATTTTGTGGGTTTTGAATTCTAAGAGTGCAAAGAAAATTGATTTTAAACGTTTAAGAGACTATGTTGTGCTTATGTAACTCAAAAAATAAAATTCATGTTTGTAAACAAAACCTTGCTGGTTTATTAGTCTCTGCCATAAGTCAACTAGCCTTGCTTTTTAAAAAAGCACCCCCTCCCCAAAATTTAAGATCTTCCACCTTTCCCAAATGTATTTCCCAGACATAAGAACTTGTACGAATCCTACATATTATCTTAGCAAACTTGGATGGAAATACGCTGGGTACATCAAGAACGTGCTCAAAGGGGCAGACATAAGTGATTTTAAAAAGACATAAAAAAATAATAGGAAAGGAAGAGTAAGGATGACAGCAACTCTAGAAGCCATATGAAAACAGCCTGATTGCTGCCTTTCAAGGAAGAAGGGATATTTACAAGCATGAATGGCTGTAAATGTTCTCAGCCCCCCAGTCTCCAAGTGTGGACCCATTCTTGCAGCTGATGCTGCAGAGTGCGGAACGCTCCCTACCATGGCAGAGCACTCAACTCACCTTCCTGGTACCTCTTGCTCACCACTAAAACAGGCACAATCTACACATAACACCTTTCCTTCTATACACTGGATTTAATCCAGCATTGGCTGTCATGCCTGTAACTGCAGCAACTACTTTGCTGTTCTCTGCTGATACACATGGGTTGCCTCATGGCCCATAAAATCCCCTTTCTCCTCTACAGACCAAATGTCCTCCCCATCCCTCCCGCTGCTTTGGCTCCTTTTAACTTTCTGTGGCCTGAAGCCAACATGACCCCTGCTCCATGATCAAACTTGTCACAGAAACAGTGGTTGTTTCTTCCCTGAAGTTTTGAAATCCTCGCTCAATGGACAGATTAAAGGAAGCAGACATTGACTCCTGGCAGTGGACTAAGGGATCCTGACTCAGCCCTTGCACTGACACGCTCCTGCTGAACTCAATAGGAGTTAATCTGTAAAATGACTGGCTAGAAATTGAATCAGGATGTCAAAAGTCAGTTCTTTATCTTCACAATCCAAAATCTTTATTAAGTTCTCACTCAACCAAAACTTGGCAAAATCAATGGGGCAAGTCTCAAAGTGCTTACTCAGTTTTTATAGTGTTAGGACTAAAGTAAATTTCTATCGACTTGACTTAGGAGCTTATTTGACACAGGACTCAAAAAACCAGAATGGAAACCCTGTGAGATACTCAAAAGTAGTTTGAGATTTTATCCCCAGTACCTTTTCCTGAGGAAAACAGGATATTCACATCCACAGATAGTATTTAGAGATGCGTTCTTACCAAAAAGCTTTTGCAAAACCCCCAGTTTTGACTTCAGCACCCTTTTTCAATCAGTGCTGTTGTTCACCCATACAACACCTTCTTTGCAACCCTTCCTACAGCATGAACAAATAAACATTCTTCACATTTCCTAACAGATTTTGATGTAGGAGCAAAAGGCTGCAAAATTCTTTGTAAGGCAGTTTTGTAGCTCTGACTGGTGCTCTTGTTCCTTATTTTCATGTCAGATTAGCAAACTGTGCTCTCTCTCGTTTACCCTTTCTGCCTCTAAACTTTACTGTGCAGTATGATACCTTGAGGTTTCCATTTTGTCTCATTCCCTATTTTCTCTGCTTTTCCTCTCTCTTTGCAGTCAGGTTAGATTTTCTCTCTGGTTGCAACAGAGATTTTGGACTTTTCAACTTCCTCTTTTTTCAAGCTTATGAGTAAAAATTACTAAATCCCCTGGTACTAAAACTACTTCTAAACTGCATGGCAGGGCCATGATGAAATAAAGACATCAAAGTACCTCTGGATCCTGCAAAGCTGTGATCTGACTCCCACGTGTTTAGGTGCAGTCCCTAAGTCCTCCAGCACGCCCCCAGCACAGCATTTCTTCCTCATGATTTCTAAGGTGGCATGTAACTGGCTACATCAAATGCTGTACTTCTGATACATTGACAAAGGTGCTGGTAGAAGTTCAGTTACAGATTCCCTTCTTGTTCAGTATGTTTACTCAAAGGACAACAATGTCTCTCTTCGTCTTACAGTTTTATTTCACTGCCAGAACAAGGTTGTAAAGTTTGGAGCTGCTGAAACAGAATCCAACCTAAATAACCACAAACTACAGCCTTTGCAATTTAATAATCTTGTACAATAGGAGTATTTGTGTACATCCACTGAAATCAAATGGGAGCACAATCATCCTCTGATATCATTACAGGGCTGATGGAAGTCATTCTTGAATTTAAAGGATATTTTATGCAGATAACTCTACTAAGTACATAAGGAATTCAGGCACACAGGATCAACAGTTTTCCGAGACGAGAGTTCATTCTGCAACGAAGCAGCTCATTTATCTCTCTCAGTAGTGCTCTTTGCACTATCCACTTTAATTTTCCAACAGAAAGGTGAATAATGGAATTATTCAGATCATCCTCCTCAACCCCTCCCCAGGTCCCAAAATCAATACAAACTTTGATTTGCCTTGAATTCTCACCCTAATGTACAATGAAGACAGAATTCGAGTACTCACAGGTACGCACGCTTCATACAATACGCGGCATTAGTGACTCACGTGGCCTTTGATTTGGCATTCTTCTCGTAGCGTAGGAGCTGCCTGGATGCTCTCTCCAATGCAGCCTAAAGAAGAGGAGCTCATACACTACCAACCTTCATTTACAAGCTGATATTAAGAAACACTGAAAAGACAATCATTATTCATTGTCTTGTTTCTAATTTATTCTGTGGCTGAAAGACTCACCCCCGCACAAAATTATCCATCCAGTGTGAATGCAAAGAACTACACTTAGAAGGTGAGCAAGAAGGAAATGTTTTAATCTATGGATTGCTTAGCATTTACGTATTTGTGGTCTGATAGAAAATTGCTTTCTTTGATTAAAAAAACAAAGGAGTAAATGAGCTGCACTATGACAGTACTCAGTTTATTAAAAACCAGGAGTAGGCGAGGCAGTAAATTTCCCCATGTACCAAGTTCCAGGATCTTGTATCGTGGTGCAGAGATATTCTACTGGCTCACACTGTCAGGAAGACCAGATGGGTCTGATTAGTTCCAACCCAGAAATACAAATGGTCGACAGTCTGTACGAGACAACAGGGAACAGAGAATTCAGTGAAGTGAAATGCTAGAAACCTCCAACTGCACACAGATATTTGCTGCTCCTCAGCCTGCAATGAAGGAAGCGCCAGGAAACGAGTAAGTTTGGCCCTTAATCAACAAGCATGCTGGGCTAAAAGTGGAACTGCAATCCACTTACTGCATGATTTCCTTTGTCTCATACATCAGTTACTTAAAAATAGTTTACAAGCAAAATCCTGATGCCACACAGACTGTAGTGATGGGAGGAGTCCCCTGGTCAATGACATGGACATAATTACATTTTCTGCTGTAGATGGAGCTTAAAGACCTTGTGGTGTAAGACATTTTTTTTCATTTACATATCTTAGTGATGAAGAAAATCTGTAGAAATGTGCACCTCTCATTTACAAAATCAGATAGGCATTAGAGAAGTAAAAGAGTAAGTCTGCTACACCTGATGTTAAGAGTGTGGCATCCTTCAAATTGCTGCAGTTCTGCAGAGCTGCTGAAATCCTTCCCTGTGATGAGCAGAATTATGAAAAGTAAATGATAAACTCTCAGTAATTGTGGAATACTTGTTTTGTTTCATAAGCTTAAATTACTTTTAGAGTGTTGCACAGGAGGGAAAGCCCATCTGCTTCTGAATATAGCCACATAAATATTATGAGACAGCAATAACTGCAGTGGGATGGATACTTGCTTAAGATTCAGGATATCAGAGTAGGTCTCAATTCCCCACTCTTCCAATCACTCATTTCCTCCCTGTGTCATGTACACTCCTGGAGATGTACTGAAGATCAGTACTCAGTACTGGAGATCACATAAAAACCTTAGAGAGAGAAATCTCATACATTAAAAAAAAAAAAAAGAAAAAAAAAAACCACTGTCTCAAGGACAGCCTAAGCAAGCTCAGAAACCACTTTAAAGACTGATAAGCTCATTAGTACCAAGGACTGGATATATGCATTTAAATCCCTATAAATAAAGGAGGGTAATGCCACGGATAAATATCTTCCTTTTTACTTTTAATAAAGAGTTCCTGTGGACCACAGATTACAGGATGTCTGGCTTCCTTCTGTGGTTACTCACTTCCCAACAGCAGTGTATAAATGGACCAATTGTTATTTCATTTACTCTTTCCTAGTAGAAATGGAAATCCAGTTAGAGGAATGCAAGGATAACACTGTCAATTTCCTCATCTCTTGCTAGGAAACTCAGTGTAATTTTCTACAATGAGGTTATCCTTCCTTCAATAAAAGTGAGGAACCTGGCACAGAGTAGCTAAGGCTGAGCAGTTGTAAAGTTCAAGATCCTTCACTCCAGCCACCAGATGCCTTTTAGTGACAAAACCACCACGTCACACCATGTATTATACATTTGTAACCCTAATTCCCACTCAGTTGCCACATTAATTCCAGTAAGATTCATCCTCTCCACCTGAAAAGGTTTATCAGGTGCAGAAACACAAAGAACCACTGGAGATGTGGTTGCAGCCTCCTCACTCAATGCACCCAGATACTGCAATAGACACACCAGATGAGTAGGCAGATAGCCCAGGGCCAGCAAAAGAGGCACACAAGTACCACTGCAGTATGAAGAATGATACCACCTACTCTTTGCATTTTCCCCAGAAATTTAATCTCCACATCTGGTTTTAATAGGATTCTTTTATTAATCATGAAACCTGATATTTGTATCATGACCAGTCCCTGAAATATTGCCAGCTCCACCCAGGAGCCATGAGTGCAACACAAATATGACCAAGTCAATGACAGCATCTCTACCAACTTCAGGGGCACAGGATACAGCCCCAGCCTGTAAATCTTGTGAGAATTTGTTAGCTTTCCGAGGGGCTCCAGCCTCAAGACACATGTGATATCATTTCATCACTCATTACAAGGCAAGAGGTTTTTAGTATTCCTCACTGTCAAGAAAACTTGAAAAAGTAATCTCTGAAAGCTCTAAAACTAAGATATAAATATAAACAACGTTAAATGTGTCAAGTCCCTTCCCATCACTCTTGGTTTTGGAGGTCTGATGCTTGTTTTGCATCAGCAATACTGCAATATGTTATCTCCCAGGCAAAACTGCATTAAAGTAATAACTACAATATTTACCTACTTCACAAGGGTGTTGTGAGAATGACTGCAAATGTTTCCATGCTGTTTTGAATATGTAAAGTACTATATGTTTTAAATATTATTCTTATTTACATAAGACAATGCAAACAAGCTGTATCCTGGATCTCAATCAAAAACAAAAATGCAAATGAAAACCCAGACCAAACTACCATGACTGTAAATGAAGGGAAGCCCAGCTGACAATGGTAATGCTAATCTAACCTCAGTGCTGCACTGTGCTTCAAATGGTCAGGTAAGGTCTTTGAGAAGAATAGATACAACTACCTGCATATTCTGCATAATTATTTAAATGAACATCTAAGTGTTTTCTGAATGTGCAGGGAGGCTGTCACTCCAGCAATGCCAAACACCACATCTGAATACTTGTGCTTACACTGACATAGCAGAACTCTTGCCATTTATCTCTGCAAAGATAACAATGATGTGAAGATCAAGGGTTTGCATTCAGCACATCATTCACAGGAAAATATTGTAGAAAATCTTTTAAAATGCAGAAATGGTTCTTCTGGGGGACATTCTTCCTTCTGTAAATCATTAGGAATGATTTAAAATGGGGTGCACTTTATTGACTGGTGGCGTTGCTACTCCACTGAATGGCACCAGAAGCTGTTTAACCCTGCCACCCTGGAGGATGATGAGTTAAGCTCTGTTCTCAGAACAGATGAAAGGCAATCAAACATCAGAGGTTAGATAACATTTATGTATGGATGTGTACTTCCTGATGAACCACCTACAGACAGAATTATAGAATTGTTTTGGTGAGAAGAGACCTTTAAGATCATCAAGTTTAACTGCTAACCCAGCACTAAACCATGTCTCTCAGCACCACATCTACATGGCTTTTAAATCCTTCCAGGGACAGGGCCCTGGGCAGCCTGTTCCAGGACTTGACAACCCTTTTGGTGAAGAAATTTTTCTTAATAATCAACTGAATCCTACCCTGGTGCAACTTGAGGCTCTTTCCTCTTTTCCAGGTATTGCCAAAGATGAACTAGAATCATGGCTGCAAACTTTTATACCTGGGTTGCCCTATATTTATGGGTGGCTTTTATCCAAAGCCCTGGTTTGAATCCTGTCTTGAATTATTCAAGACAGTAGCACTGTATAAAACTGAGTCTAATAAAAGCCAGGGGGATCTCTCTCCATAACATCATTACTAAGAGAGCAAGCAATGGGGGTTTTGACTAGAATACAAAGATGCAGAAATGCCTGGAAGAACACAGTAATTATTTTAAAGGGTCCTTGTGGCAAATGGCTGTAGCTGCAGCAAATGAAACACACTGCCATTACCTGAGTGCAGAAGCCCTGCTGACTTCAAAGGAACAGGGCAAATGTAGGAGGATAGTGCAGATGTAAGGGACCAGCACAGAGGGAGCCTGAATCCAGGGCTGGGAGCAAGCCACAACAGCACTGAGCTGCCCAGTCCAGGCTGTCGAGCCTGGGAAGATGAATTACTTCCTCAAATGTTTCTGATTCATCTCTTCATGTTAGTAAGTTCTCATTTATGTTTCATTATTCTTCCTTCCTAAAGCAAGGGAAAAAAATCACAGATCCATGTCCTCACTCCTGCTGGCCTCTGCTTGTGGGAAGATAGTGCAGGAAAATAAAAGCAGCCACATTTCACCCTGAGGTTGCAAAATTCTCCAGGCTACCAGCCACAGAACCATTTTGGCACCTGCGTTTGCAATGGTCCCATAATGCTTAAATCCATTCATCTAACATAGCTCCTCCTGGCTGCAGGGATTTTCCAAAACATGCTCAGCCCATGTTTTTGCCCCAGGCACATCTACAAACACCCTCTCCCTCAGCTGGCACAATGTAGACTGTGGAGGCTACCTCCAGGCTACACATGGATTTCTGCACACCAGACCCAACAGCACATTCTTCCTTGGTGCTAAGCAAGAGAAAAACAGAAGGGAGAAAAGAAACACTTGTTCCAAGAAGCTACTTACAAAATAACCAGAGAGATGTGTGCTAGAGAGAAAAAACTGCCCCCTGCATTGATCTCCTGAAGCTTTATCCTGCAGAAGGATGACAGGAAGAGAAGAGGCCCAACTAGATGGTTCAGAAAGAAGTATCCTGGTGAGAAGAGGACCTGATGGGTTATACCTGTGTCATCCCTTGTGCACAGTCATCCTTTTGGGAACAGCTCCATGCCCACCAGCCTGCACCCATTAGCAATGGTTGTTCTGTGACACTCAGACAGAAAGCCCCACACCACAGTGAATATAGGAAGAAAGTTGACTTGCTAGAGAATTACTTCTCTCAAACTACTGCTTCATTGGGGAAGGAGCAGGGTAGGAAAGCACAGTTTCTACCATTCTGGATAAGGATTTTCTCTGCTAGGCAGTTTTTGCACATTTCCTTAACTGGAGAACACTTTGTCTTCTTTGGGTAAAATTCTGTACACAGGAAATGAGCCAAAAAGTCAGCATTGGAGAGAATGAATATAACAGTCTCTATCCAGACCAATCCAAATATTGTTCCACATGTGAAAAAATACATCATGTGTAGAAGAGGATTGTCTACAATGCTGGTGCTAACCATGAGTTAGCTCTGTTTGTGATACAAATTCAAATCCACACCTACAGGTAAGCAGGAAAGACATTTTATGGCTGACCTCAACACGGTCACCCACAATCTAATACTTCTACAGTGCAAACCCAGCTGCACTTAGGCTGCAAAAGAGAAAGATGGAATAATTAAATTTAATTCAGGAATCCAGCATGAGGAACAGAAGGATAAATCTTAATAGGAACATGGGATTAATATCTCTAGTGTCAGGAATCACGTTTTGATGATTCAACAGTTCTGCTATAAATAATTCACATCAATAAAAGAGAGATAACATCAAATTCAGCTGGAACATTGGTTAATCTGAGCATAAAGTGAAGGACTTCACTCAGACTAAAGGACAGTCATAAGTAACTGCTTTACTGTATGGGAATCAGCACTGAGTATTTTCTGCACATTCACATGCATTACAAATTGCTTTCCAAGGTTACAGAAGAGTAGATAAGAGGTGAAGAAGGATAACGAAACTGGAGGTGGATGGAGCTTAAATGCCTACACTGTGCAACAGAAAACCATCATAGAACAAACAAGTCTGCTGGGTGATCCCTCCAGTGCAACAGTGAGAATTACTTCATCCTTTCTAATTTAGCAAAATACCTACATTCAGTGTAGTGGCAGAAAGGGCAGTGACAAGGAAGATAGCTTAAACTTGAACCCACGTATTCAGGACCCTCTGGTTACCCATTCCAGCCTGCCTTCATGGTTTGCAACACAACAGCACAATCAGAACGAGCCACCCATGCTAACAAAAAGCCCTTGTACTGAAGAGCATAAAAATTAAATAAGCCACAGAGCAAGGAAGTCCAAGGGGGAGGTGAGGCACAAAGGGATAAATGATTTGTCCAGTCTCATAGAGGAGGCTGGAGTAGAGCTTCATATCACACCCAGGCTTCCTGAGTCCTGGGGTATAACACTGACTGTAAGATTAACCTTCCCCCAAATCCCTGCCCCTGGTTTTAAATGTGATCAACAACAAGATCAATATTAATAATGTATTTGTAAGGCTTATTATTTTTCAACGGTGCTCTTCACCCCAGGGAGGTTTCCAAAGCACTTTAACAATTATTTATATATGAAAGTCATTTTTCTCAAAGAAATGCAGCCATCCTTGTGATGCAGTGTGGCAGCTCTGCTGCAGTGCAAAGCAACAGTATAACTAGTGGAGGCCAGAAACTAAGGAGAGACCAGGCTGAGCAGGAGCTGTGGGAAGTATTTGAATAACAGACTGCAAGATTTAATTACACAAGTTGGAATCTGGCCAGCAGGCACGAACAAATGTTTTCAGTGTGTTGTGTTTAAATATTTTAATTTACTTCTTTATAAGCCTTATTGCAAAATAATGAGAAATGGAAAAGGATACTTGTTAGACAGTGCGTTCCCAGAAAGTGAAAAAAGTTGGTATTTTAATCCCCCCAAACACTGTAAAATACATAAAACACTTCAACTACTATTGAGATTTCCTGGAGACAAATCCTAGATTCTTTACACGAAGAACAAACACAAAGAACACCATCATCAGAAAAGCAGGCACCCCATCACTGTCTGTGCTGAGTAGTAATGATTTTTCTTTCTTTAAGCATTAATAAACCCTCCCAGATTACCTTGACTTCAGTAGATCACCTCTTGGACCCTGTGTCCTTAGTTCATTCAGCAACTTCACTTACAAATCCTTTTTTTCTCCAAGTTGTCCCAAAGCCATTTTGCTTTAATGAACTGATATTTAGTAGGTCAGAGTAGGGCTCATCTGTCCTGACCCTACCCAACTGTGTCCCTTCACAGAACTTGTGTAAGCAGAGCGAAGGTCACCAAGACACATTTGAGATCTTAATTAGCACTACAGGGCCCTTTGCAGTAACTGACCAATGTTGTACTGGTTCAACACATCCCTGAAATTATCCATTCCATCTATCAGTTGAATGTACAAAGCTACATGATGGACCATGCATCGAAACAGCACTGACAAAACACAGAATCATAGAATTGTTTCAGTTGGAAAAGACCTCAAAGATCATTGAGTCCAACCATCAAACTAACATGAAGCACGGCTACTAAACCATGTCCAGAAGTGCCGTGTCTACCACCTCCCTGGGAAGCCTGTTCCAATGCCTGATCACTCTCTTAGTAAAGACATTTTTCCTAATATCCAACTTAAACCTCCCCTGGCACAATTTCAGGCCATTTCCTCTTTTTTTATCACCTGATACTAGAGAGAAGAGATTGACTCCCACCTTACTACAACCCCCTTTCAGGAAGTTGTAAGGAGCAGTGAGGTCTCCCCTCAGCCTCCTCTTCTCCAGGTTGAACAACCCCAGTTCCTGCAGCTGCTCCTTGTAAGACTTCATAATGTATTCCCTTGGAAAGCCCTGTTTAAATCAAGATATATCCTCCTCGACCAAAAACTGTTGTTTCCTGAGAGGAATGGAATACGATCAGCTTGGAGAGAGAGGTTTAGCTTTCTGTGGATTGGCATTAGGGCAATTAGAGATGATAGTAGAGATGTAGTAACTTCTATCTGCATGGAGTAGAAACAGGCTATATTTGGTACATCATGTCTCAATGACAGATGAGGCTGGGATCAAATGATGTGATAAGCATGCACTGAACCCTTATTACTGAGTAATGGGTCAATGACATATAATTAGGAACAAATAACATATGTCATGGGTGATTGATAACACTCCAATCCACCTATAAAAGAGATGCATTCTTCATGGTCGGTCCAAATCACATCCCATAAATGACTTCAATCATTTGTTTGCTATCAGTTTTTCATCTCACACTTAGCCAATCGCCTTGACATCTGTCTGTCACTTCAGTATCAAAGACTCTCTTTAGGAAAAGCCTTTTTGTGGTGAACTTCATTAGACATCAATGGAATCGTATCTGTTTACAGTTTTGAACATCTTGGGCTTGGAAAGCTGTGGATGTCTGCACACACTGTTAACCATGCATGCACCAGCATAATTTGGGTTTGCTTGATATTGTACTATGATACTCTTTATTTTCTTGTGAAAATGCAATGATAAAACTTCCATGAACACAACACCTACTGAAAAATTAGTGTTTGAAGGCTTGGGTATTTTTTATCTTTTGCTTCTTTTTAATATCTTTTCCCACAACTTATTTTTATCATGGCCCATTTTGTCTTGCTGTTTAGTGCTGAGGTGGCACAAAATTTTGATTAACAACAACAAAAAAAGTGATTTTAGAAATCAGAAATAGCAACCTACTTGTGCAAGAAACAACATGAAACACTTTGTTGCTAGTTCCTCATGTACACGCCACGGTTTTCGTGGATATGTGCGTAACTAATACAAGCCCAAAGTATCCCAAAGTAACCAGTCCTTTCAAAGAAATCTACTGTTTAAAGTATAAATGGAGAGGATTTCTTTCCAGTATCCCAATTTTCAGGATCTGTCACAGTGGAATGTCCTTATCTAACATTTCTCATCTCTCCCGCTAGATGCACGTGAAAAGCCTTCTACGCCAGAGGCATGCCCAGGCACTTCAAATCAGCTTGGTTTCATGCTTGTATTTTCAACTAAACTTCAAGTCAGAAGGACAAGCCTGGATTTAGGTGGTGTCAGCAGCACATAGAATGAAGGTTCAGTCAACAAGACTTGCTAGGTGCCTTTCCCCCCCAGCCCCCACGTAATTTCAGAAAAAAATGTAAAAATGAGAAGTAAAGGATGGAAGAGGAGCAAAGAAATCAAAAGCAGTAAGACTAGAGGAGACACTCAGCAGCTGGTGATACAGCTGTATTACCATTCATCCTCTCTCTTCACGAGTGCCTCTTGTTTCTGCTGCCTATCCTATCTTCATCTATCTCAATCCTGCCCCAAAAGTCCTACAGAAGATGTGACACATCTGATCCAACTCCTGCTTAAGTCAAAGGCATTGTTCTCTGGATGTCCTGCTCTTCTTGGTACCACCTGGAAGTCTGCCTGTTGAGCTGAGGCAAACCATGCTGCAGCCACTGATGCAAAACTTTGTCCATTTGTAAGTCAGGACAGGAATCACAGCCAGGGTACCACACCATGGGGGATCCCAGGCCCTGTCCCCATTTAAGTCCTGATTTGTTCACCACCCTATTTGCAAAAGCACCTTGCTGGGACCACCTCTCATGTCCCTTACAGCGGTTGTTTATTTCTGCTAATTCAGACCTGAACTATAAAATATTAAGAAGATATTAGTTAGAATACAGAAAAGTCTCTGAAAATAGACCAGTCCTGTAGCCACAGCTTTCACTGTTCTTCATACATTAATCAATAGTTCATATTTAATTAATTATCACAAAGTTCACTTGGTGATGAAAGTATAATTTCCATGAATAGGAAAATAAATTAATGTGAAAATCCAGCTACCAGGCTGTTCTGAAGACTCTCTCCCCCTGACTTACATGTGATAATGGATGCCCCTTCTTTGTATTATTAGGCTTTTTGAGCTTTTTTTAATTTTATTTTTTCAGAGGAAAAGAAAAGACAGCTTTTTTCCATCTGGGCAAGAAGTATCTTAAACTCTTACTGCAGGAAAGCCACCTTCCTATAATGGCAACATCACAGGTCGATTCACTTAGATGGTATTAGCACCCTATGTATCACAAAGCTATGTACAGCACGGACTTAGGAGCACTCTCAGAATGCATGCAACCTAACTTCTCAAGACTACACTTGAGTCTCAAAGTGCAGAACATTTACTAATTAGAAAGTCAAGCCAAATAATTTATTTACAACCAGAAATTTAATAAACTGCTTATATACTATAGAGTAAACACCTCTTCTGCTGCCGAGAAAAGTATGTTTAATATTCAGGATCTATCTGCAATGTTATCATGTCCTCTTCATTAGAGCATCAGTTTTGTTAATTAGCATTTACTCATGTGAGTAGTCCCCTTGACTTTAATTGATCCATTTTCATGAATAAGTAGAACATAATTTAATAGTTAAAGAATTCAGTTCCTAGTGAATGCAACCAGCCGCCGTTCTCAAAGTTTAATTCTTCGCATAATAAGGACATAAAAATGAGTACAACACTTTTCATCAGATAGAAGAGAAATGAATGTAAGGCAACAGAATGAACCCAGGACAAGATACCTGGCTATCAAACCCATTTTGCTTGCTCCCTTAGCACAGCAGAAATGCGATGCTAAGAAATACAAAATACTTGGCTAAAGTACTATCTATTATAACAGCAGCTCCTTCACTAGCAGTGCTTGTATTTTCTAAAGGGCCAAGAAGCATCTGCCCTTCAAATTTTCAGAAGTTAACAGACCATAAGATGATCTGCTGAGAACTAAGGTTTTAGAAGAAAGAGAAACAGTAAAAGT
Source organism: Indicator indicator (assembly GCF_027791375.1). Classification (NCBI taxonomy): domain Eukaryota; kingdom Metazoa; phylum Chordata; class Aves; order Piciformes; family Indicatoridae; genus Indicator; species Indicator indicator. The sequence goes on along the minus strand of NC_072033.1, from coordinate 11,585,726 downwards.
TCCATCTGCTTCCTAAGGATTTGTTCTCAAGCTCTCACTTTTCATATCTGCTTTGTGCTTCTAACTGAACCTCCCTGTTTATAACTCTTTTTTTATTCTTCAAACTTAAGGCTTCAAGGTGGATTATGGAATTTTTTTATAATGATCCTTAACAGTAGAACAGTTTAATAAAAGCCTACAGTCATTGCAATTTGGAGACTTTCTTAAGGATGGTAATTAAAGACGGTAGCCAGTATTTTTCTTTCAAAACTCCTAACATTTCAAGACTATCAGATTACAGATTTAAGGAGAGATGTGAGCATTGGGTCACTGTAACCTCCTCCAGGCTGACTGAGCGGATGGGGGGCACTTGATTGCCTCTACTTGTAAAAACTGTTCACTGGCAGTTGTTCACATTTCATCACAGGCTTTATGTCCTTACTTTTATACTTAATTCAGAGTCTGAGGACACAGAGTGCAAGATCGCCAATAAATCTTTAACTTTATAAACTAAAAAGAAGCAACTTTAAATAATTCAGAAAGAATGAATATGTTTCAGGAAGCAAGCCAATTTACTAAGCTAATTGCTGTGTACATTTTTTTAGAGGCTACCTTTGAAAAGGTGGCTTTAATCACCAGGTACCTTCAGAGTTTTCTCATGTGACTGATTAGAGCCACACAACTAATGGGCTGCAAAACCACAAATGAGAAATGCTGGTCTTTCAGATGCACTGCTCCCTCTGATTACTTTGTGACCTTGTCATTCCCTAATTTTCATATATAAGGTAATGTTCTCTTAACAATATTCAGCAAATGTCTAAAGGGACAGAACTGGGTTTATGTGAAATTAAAAAGCAGAGGTCTCTTCAGCCAGCAGCTGCACCTGATCTGGTTAACCCCATAAAACATCACCCATCTTTTCCAAAGACATTTGTTTCTGAGAGACTGACATTGGTTTTGGTAAAACAGCTGACCTAACAGCTGAAACAGCTGTTATGTTAGGGTCAGCATGTGAAAGTTGTTTTAAACACAACACAATTCTGGTGCTTGAAAACTATTCCCAAATCCTTAAGGAGAAAAGGAGAAAGTGATCTAGCATGTCTTTGAAGACTCACTACAAAGCTATTTCCTTTATTTTGGTGAGGAGGTAAATAGCAGACCAACTCAGGAAAACAGCTCCTTTCATGTGACACAGATGGATCACCTACCAACTCTCTTTCAGACCACATTATGCTTTGATATATTAACTGTAACATAGTATTTATCAGCTAGTGCTATAAATTGCTTTGAAGATGAAAAGCTCCCCAAACCAAGTTTGGGTGGTTTTGAATACAATGAAAAACATGTATTTTGAAAACATTGTTTTCTCAAGTGAAAGCTATTTAAAAAGCCTGGCAGGGTGGTACTACAGGGGCTTTGTGGGGTGGAGGTGTAGGGGATGATGGAAATGAGGCCGAGTTAGCAAACAGCAGTTTTCAAGAACTGCTCCTCACCCACAGCAGGCTGGCAATGGTGGCTGTCAGGTTCATGGCAATAAGCAGGTATAACCTTGATGCACATGCTTCACCATCTCTTTATCTGGCAAAGTCCCATTAACCATCTCACAGAGAAAAATTCTCCACTGTGCTGGAAGCACATATCCCTTTGACATGCAGGTGCTTTGCAGGTTCTCAACTTGTAGCATAGATAAGTTGGAAGACAGAGGATGTGGGTTTGCTCTGAGATCTCAGTGACTGCTTCATGTGTGAGATACAGCTGGGATTATTATTGCTTAGTAACTTTATCATGATATGTTATAAAATAATATCCCATTCCTTTCCCTTCAAGACCTGAATACTTCAATTAACATATTTTTCTTTTACTTTAGCATGCTAGAAAGGCACAAAGTATTCACTAAGAAAATGATACTAAAACACCACAAATCAAACACAGAGCCAATAAAGGAAATCGATTAATTCAATGAGACATAAGATGTTAAATTACCAAGCAAGTTGATGTAGCCAGTGGTTATTATCAATAGCCTGTTGAGTAATTGGCTTTGCTACTGCTGGAGTAGGATGTCAGAAAATGCACATTATATAATTTAGACACTTTACAGTCGGGATCATAAAGGTATTGATTACACCTTCTAGAGGTCAGGTAGACAGATAATAAATCACTCTTGAACTTAGCATATTTAGTTCATTACTTGTGATGAACTCCATGAATGGTTTCCAAATCCCATAGACTGCAGTATTTTTATTGGGGCATGTACTGCAAGTACATAATTTTATTTATTTACTTATGGACAACAACATCCATTCTTGCTGTGTTGATGTTTTTTTTTTTTTTTTTTTTTTTTTTTTTTTTTTTTTTTTTTTTTTTTTTGCTTCACTATCAGTTGAGCCAGACTTGATGGTGTCAATGGGGAGGGGGAAGAAGGAGGGAGTGCAGATGCTGCAATCAGCTTTACGCTGATGATGAGTTCCTTATCAGAAAGTCAGAGAAACTGCTTTGGTAGGTAGTAAAGTGGATGACCAAAGACAGCATGAAATTTGGATTACAACTGAATACACAAAAGGAATTGGCAGCTGCAGTGGGGAAAGCAGCACTTCACTTAGCTGAAGAACAGGAGAGGGAAAAGTGGAGCTTGCAAAAGTGGTTCTCCTACTAGGATGCTAAAGACAGATCTAGTGTCAATGTGAAGACCTCCTGGAATAGTCAGCCCTTACAGAACTGGCCTTTGGGTTGCTGTTTTCTTCTCAGTCTCAGGAAGGGATGTATCATTTCGATGAAACAAAGACAACATGCTCAAACATGGAAGTCATTCAGAGAAGCCATCAGCAAGTGCAGAGGTAACCCAGTGAACCATGGTATCGAAAAGGCAGTATCATTACTGAGCATCCAAAGCTCTTCTGCAGCCCTCCAACACTCACTGCTCCCTGAACCCATACTATTCTCCTTCTCTGGATGCTCTCTCTGACGCTTGATACCCTCCTAGAGCAACCCAGCTTCTCTTCAGCTATCATTCTGTTGTGATGGGTTGTGTTGAGCTGAGACTTCTTAGGTTAGATGAAGCACCGAACTAACCACCAAAGTCATACCTTTTGACATTCCTGCTACTAAATACACACACACAGCTGCACATTGTCATCACAGCAGAAATTTCAAGCCACCGTGTTGCTTTTAACCACCTACCAGGAGTATGAGTCTGGTCAGAGCCATCTGGAGCTCACTGGTCAGCCTGAGAGTTCAAGGACAGTTTATGTATGTCCACTGTTGTAAGAACTAGTTAATAAATCTCTGTCTTTATTTATTATTATTTAATATTGCTTTTAAAAAAAATCAGAAGGAGAATATCCTTTAGATGTTCCTCCTCTCCAGTGGAAGATTTGATTGTGATGGAGAAAGAAAGAAAAAAGGGAAGAAAAGAAAGGAAAATGAGTAAGAACTAGCCTGTTCGTAGCTTTCCATTGCATTTTTCTGGGAAACAAGCCTTATTGTCCATATTTCATTGTCTCAGTATGATTATTAAGCATATTTCAGCTGAGTTTGGCCCATTGTGAATGCCACTTTGTCTCACCGTGCACACACAATCTCTACCCCTACAGGCCCATATCAATGTCCAGCCCTTCCTTTTCTATTTACCAACGATGACCTGACTCAAGGGAGAAGATGCTTGCTGGTACTTTGGCAAAGTTTTCAATTCCACTCACATTCTATTTCAGCTTCTCCAGGAACCATCATCATTTAATGCAGAAGATAATCAGTTTAAAAGGAAAGGATGCAACCAGATGACAAACTGCATGGAGAATTAGAAATATCTATTAAATCAGCTAACTAAAAAACAAAATGCTGGAACAGTCTATTTATATTGGAGTCAGGCTACCATTAAGAATGGGGAAGAAAGTAACAAGAGTGACAATTAATGCAACTCCTGCTGTATTAGAAACTACCATTAATCAGTAACAAGAAGAAATGATGAGTTTTTAAACACCTACTGCTGTCTCACAGAATGGTAGTTAATATAGGAAATATACAGCAAGGTGATTTGTATCTTCTTTTATACTTTACCACTTTCCACCATTTCCTTTTCCATTATAAGAAACACACAGGAAACATCTGGGTTTTGCCCCTAGGTAAGATAGTTATAGGAGGATTTTACTACATGATTCCAAGAAGAGTTGGCAATTGGTATTAATTGAATGGCTTTCCCCCCTCCTTTTTTTTCCCCCTGAATAATATTTTAATGGGCAGAATACATTACTGAATAAAAACAACTGATTTGTCATTTAATAATTTGGCAAGCTGTAGCACAGGTAACAGAAGGTATCAGAAAAAACCTTAACTGACCCAAGTAAGTCATAAAATAAAAAGCTCTTCACAAAATATACAGTTATGCTAGAAGCCTGTATGCTCTATGGCTTCTTCCTCCTTGCAAAATGCCCCAGAGATATTGCAAACAGCTACAAAACCATCAATGGAGGTGCCAGAGGAAAGTCACAAAGAGGGGCTGATAGCACACAATGAGGAAGATACAGCTTTGACAGCTGAACAAGTGAAAAAAAGAGAAGCAAACCCAACTGCTTTGATTGGGGGGAAAAAAAAAAAAAGATAAACTAGAAATGAAGTCAACTTCTTTGTGCTTGTGCATGTCCACAAGAGCAAGCAGAAGTAAATACAGAATAGGTGGTGGTGTGAAATCCAGTATTATACCTATACCAGTAACTGCCATGGGAGGTTCAGAAGGTTGTAGAACATAATAACCACAGACAAGCTCACAAACACACTGTAATGTCCTCTTCTGAGTTGAAGAGATTAGCTACTGGTCTGAGAACAGAAATCAAAACCAAAGAAACACCATCTTTGGATTCCTGTCCTGAAATATTGGTAGATTAGCTTTAGCATGAGTATTTTTTGATCAAGCTCCTGTGTTAGAATTCCCTTTCTCGTGCATGGAGTTTTCATATTTTTCTCCTTCGCATTTCCAATGTTTTCCTTTATCACTGCTGAAGAAACAAAACAGAGAAACAGAAATAAAATACATGCATGTGAGAGAGAGTATAGAAGAGGGGAGTTGTTACTGGACCCTCTGGTTTTGGTTTTGCTGGCATTCATGAAAGAAAAAAATGCTTTGAAGAAGAATCTCTCTCACAATTGCAAAGAGTGAACAGCTAAAATAGCTCACAGAGTTGGTCTGTATCCAAAGCTCTACCCATGGGTTACTGACTAACCTTGCACAGCCCTTTCTGCCTCAGTTTCTCTGAATGTAAAATAACTGCAATGATACTGACTTCCTGAAATGCCTCATTGCCTCAGTATCTACTCACAAAAAACACTATTAGAAATGGTGAGCACACTTATTATCAGTTTCCAAGTTGTCTGCAGTAAGCTGGTGAGGTGAATCAGCTGAGTCAGTAACGAAAAGTCAGCTTTCCTCCTCAAGGTGTTACATTAAATTGTTATCTGAAAGACTTAGGACCTGACCTTCAAAAGAATTCAGCTCCCTGGAGTTCTGATATCTGGCACATTTTTATACATTCAGAAATGGCTGTATTTCCAAACAAGCCTCTCCCACAATGGATCCCATCATCTGCAGGCAAGTTCTTGTCCATGTCCCAAACACTGCTGAGCTGCTGGAAACAGAGATGTGGCTTCTACGGAGAATGCCTCCATCCCTCGTTATCACCACAGGGCAGATGTCAGCAACTGAACCTGTGTATTTTCACATGAAAAAAAAGACAGCACATGCCAAATTTCTCCACTCTTGCTCTAAAAAAATGCCAGACCACATGACAAATGAGCAGGGAGCTTTCTTCTGTCCTCCTCCCTCTACCCGTTTTAATCCCACAGCAACTCCAATCAGGGAAAACAGCAGCAACAAAATGTAATTCTCATGAAGAGACACAACAAGACCTTAGGGCAAAATAGATTTTTTTTTTTTACCTACAGTATATGCAGGATCTTATTTCAATAAGAAAGTGTTTTTATCCTGGAAGGGGAATGTAATCCAAGGAAGGAAACCAGCATTTAGTCACTGTCTCAGTGCAGAGGATGTGTGTATGCCCATGCGAGTGTGTAAACCTGATGCTGTCAGCAAAACTTGCTGTATTCTGACAGACACCCTGTGCAGCCTTCAAAACTCCTACAGCCAATCCCCTCCTCTGTCAGCCTGAAAGATAACCTGCACTGGTCTTCCCTTCTTCCTTTTTCTTCAAGAAAATAACAGAAGAGGTATGGTTCTGTCATTTGGAAATACGAAAATTCTGGGCTTCTCAGGCAAAGTCTCTCTTTGAGGGCTTATTTTAAATATTTTTATCTTCTAGTCCACTTAAAACTGTAAGAAATAAAGCTAAATGATGGTGTTAATTTTGTCTGCTGCTCCACGTATTGCTGCAGTCTTCAGTCTTCTGCTGCGGTCCACCCTCCAGCAGCAGTAGGGCCTGAGCTGTCTTGACACGATGCCTCAGCTAATAACAATCTGTCAATTTATCTTCCTCCAATGTTCTCTACTTCTTTCCACAGGGGGTAACAAAAAAATGTTACCAAAGCTTTTCCAAACGCCTCCCTCCCTCCCCCCTTTTTTTCACCTCTCCTGTATACATGTGTCTATATAATTATCAAAGCATCACTTAATGTTCACTAAGACAGATCACATCACTGAACAATTCATTTCCTAACACTGCAGCCTGGGCTGGCTGGGCCTTTTGGCAGTAATTGAATCCAGTCTACTGCTGTCAAAACAGAGAATTTATGAATAATAAATTGATTGTAGCCAGCAAAGCTCAGTCTGAGAGATAGCAGGTTATGTCAAGGAATAAGAAGAAATTTTAAAACACAATAAAGATTAATTTAGAATCAAACCTGCAATGCTTCCACAGTGGACAATAAAAGCAAATAAAACTGTCACTCTTATATGACATAATCTATAGTGCCACAAAGTGCAGGAGCTCACAGACAGAAATAGCTGAAGCAGAAACATATGCATACCCAAAACGTTAGTGCAGAAATAGGATACAACATAACAAATCTGATCTAGGTGAACCTGCTTTAGCAGGGCATTGATGACTAGATGATCTCCAGATGTTCCTTCCAACCCCTAGCATCCTGTGACTCTGCAGGTCAGCATGGTGGTGTCATGGCCATAATGGCTTTCAAGTTAGGTTGTCATGGTTTATAGGTAATGTGTTTTATTAGACCAACTGATACCTAGAGTAAGAGCAGGCAAGCTTTCTGGCATGTATTTGTGAGATTTTTGGACTTGCAACAATTACATTTCAAGCTTTCTGTACAACCAAGAGGCAAAAACACAGATACAAAGGAACTCCACCCAACAAAGAAATAGCAAGAATTAATGGCCACAGACTGAAGGCAGAAAATAAAGCTGTAGGGTGCGACTTTCTTTACAGCAAAGGCACTTACGGGATGGAACAAAGGGTCAAAAGGAGGGGCACGTTCCACATCTCGCTGCTTTCAAATCATGACGAGCTGCCTGTCTGGAAAGAGCATTTTAACTGCAAAGAAGTTACAGGAGCAACAGTGTCACTGGTAAAATCCTGCAGCTTGTGATCTACAGAGAATCATTCAGCACCCTGCTAGACCTTCAGGGTCTCTGACTGATTCAACCTTTGCATGTCCTGTGAGCCAACTAGGGCTTTGCAAGTCCAGGCTCCATGCTGCAGTTCATCTGCTAAAAGGAGATAATTAAGACAGCATAGTTGGTTCACCAGTAATTTCTCATATAGCTCCTGTTTTTCCTGTTTTCTGGGAAATTGTTTTGTCTCCAGCTTTCTCTAGCTCCTTGCTCTGATCACAGACTTAAGAATCCCACTAAGCTTCCATAAATGGCTATTTCTGAATTCCTCACAAATGCAGATGCGGTCTGACTTGATGATCTTCAGTATGGCTACAACAGTTGTGGCTCAGAATTTATTAAGGCAAAAAGTGCAAGCCCACTCCTTGGCCATACCACCAGCTTTTGACACTTGCTTTGCACAGGCCAGCCAAACTCCCTGCACTTCAGCTGCAGGTCAAACCACAGGAATGGAATTCAAGGACTAATAGCAACAGATGGTCTTCTAGCTTAATGGTTCCCAGGGAACGGATGGACTCAACAAAGTAATAATTAGCATCACATTATGTTGGTTCTATGAGAAATTGTCCTCCAGGAATGTAAAGTTAACACAGTATCAAGACCTCTCTTCAAAAGTTGGTTGTTAACAGCTGGTCAATTATTCTGCTTTTAAATAAAACCAGTTATCATCACTAAACTCAATTTACACAAGCCACAGAGAAAACGTTCTAACTGCCTCAAACTCATGCTTCATTGAAAACAAAAAGTTCAAATGATCTAAACAAGAAAAAAAATGTTATGACCTGCAATTACCCTCTTTCACACAGTAAATTTTAAGTAGCCAATATCAACTCTGTACTTTTAAGAAGATGCATGCTGGAATAAGAAGAAAACACTGTGGGGATGAGGTCTTCTCTGGCCAGTTTGACTGACTTGCACATTACTTACTTCTTTAATTGGAGTATGTCCTGACACCTAGCATCCAAATTTCCAGCAACCATATCTCCAACCTGGCACTGCAGTCACATCTGCAAAGCTTTGCAGAAACCCAGCACACCTGAAAAGATGTACTTTGTAGCTGTAAACTTGGAAAAAACCAAATCTGCTAGTAAATGAAGCCTTAGGTTTTATTGGCAAGTTTTTCAATAAGAAGTGGTTCTCAAGACAAGATTGATTCCAGTGACAGGATACGGTAATTGGAGCAAACGAGGGTAAACTTTCAGAACTATGCTGCATTGACTACCTGCCTGAAAACATCTGTGAATTTGGAGATGCTCAGGACTCCAAAAGCAAAAGCCACAGTTTCAGGACAATGAAAATAGTAGAGGCTTTCTGCAAACATTGATTTTGCTAGGAAAACAGACTGGAAAAAGGAGAGAGAGACACCCAGCTATATGTTTGCAAGACTGTCTGTATTCAGGAAAAAATTCTGTGTGCCATGACCTCTTATCATAGCTGATCTAATTATATTCTTTTGGGATAGTATTGAGTGGTTCTATCATTATTAATAAGACATGTTGATATGACATTAATAAGACAAGCTAAGTTCTCCCCCACAGCCTGACAGAATACAGAGTAGCTGACAGGCTTATGTTCTTCCAAAATTGATGGACTTTTCTTATTGCCCAAGTCTTCTCCCTGCCAACTGCTCTCGCTCCTGGAGAGAAGCACGGCCTGAAGAGAAGCACGTCATTGTGGATGGGGGATGGAATAAAATGTTCCACAAATTTATCTCTACCCACCTGGTCCTCTCTTCCCTGCCACCCACTGCTAAACATCAGGATGAAGCAGTGACAAGAGACTCCATGTCCCACAGAAGAGTTTTGCAACACTCTCCCCTTCACCAGACACTCTCTTTAACACACATATGTTTGACTTCACTGAAGAAGTTGCCAGGGAACCCAGCCACAACAGGAAAGTAAATGTATTCAAGGAGGAGGAATGATGCTTTTTTTCAAGGAAGGACCAAAATAAGATTAATGCTGGGTACACTTCCACTATCTTCTAAAAGAAGATCTTAAAGTGCTTTGCAAATGAATAGCCTGCAACATCTCTCTTAGTTTGTTAAGTATTGTTAATTTGCAAGGTCAAGACTCTCACTGCAGCACAGAGCTTTAGCACTGCAAATGGTCAGGAAATTCTCACACACAGGAATGAGGTCTTCTGCTTTTTACCTTTCTTATTTTTGTTGTTTCTGGTCCTGTCTGGAAGTGAATCTCAGACATTTTACATGCTTTAATTAAAAAGAACATGTGTTGTGCTTCCAAAAGTGTAATAGTCCATGCTCACTTGTGAAGGATGGGGCATAGGGACTCATGGCCCTTCTCTGCTGGTCTCTCATATGCCTGGTCAATATTCAGCAACTGGTGCCAACCTGTGTAGGTATGTGCAAAAATACCTTGTGGCTTTCCAACAACTAAAAAAAACCCAAAAACCAAAAAACATTTGCGACCTCTAACCCCAAAAGCTTTCTGAAAAGTTCTATAATCTGATGGAAAGTTTCAGTAATTCATTATCTGATAACTGTGCAAAAACCCTTCTCTATCAAGCAGGCTCTCCAACCTGGCGCCAGCTGGCTGTGATTCCATGGAGCAGCAAAAATAGATGGGCACAGGGCAGGGAGCTCAGCAAGTCAGCTCTGCAGCTGTGGGAAAGAGCTGCTTGCTTGGCTTGGTGGGGAGGAGGAGCAGGAGAGCAATGGGAAATGCTACCTTCTATTTTCAGTGCAGAAAAAAAAAAGCCAAGCCAAAAAGTGGGCAGCCTTCCCTCCTCTTCAAACTCTGCTTCTCCTCTACTCACACGCTCCATAAATTTGCCATTACTGCAATTTGGCCTTAGTGTGCTGGCACCATACCACCCTGCAGCAAAGACCTTAGAGTCTCTTGCATCCTTCCAAGGTGATTATATTATAAACCAATATAGTTATAGCATATAGCAGTTCAGGTAATATATTGATTGAAATCTTGGTCCTATTGGACAGGATTCCTCTCCTGTCCTCGCTTACATGTATCCCAAATGTATGGTTTTAAGACAGGTTATAAATTTTATCAGCTCTACCACATTCCCCCTGCACAGAATATGCCATGCATTTAGTACAAAAGAACAAGTACCTACACTAGCACTGTACGAATCTGTGCCTCCTACCAAAAGATGGAGAACATCTGATTCTACTTATCACTCCTACTACACATATCACAGAATTCCAGCATGGTGGGGGTTGGAAGGGACCTCTGGGAATCAGCTAGTTCAAGCCCCCAGCAAAGCATGGTCACTCACACCAGGTTGCCCAGGATCACAATGTCCAGGTGGGTTTGGAAACTCCCCAGACAAGGAGACTCCACCTCTCTGGACAGCCTGGTTCAGTGCTCTGTCGACTGTATCTGTGGCCTATCACACGTAATGTCAAATCATAAGGACTTAATTTAGGAAGGTTAACACTTTACAGACCTAAACTGTGTGACACAAAGCAGGTGTGCCCACGACCAAGGACTCTTATACAAGACTCTTCTATTCAGCAGTTACACAGCTTGCATAGGCACTTGGGTATTTGTAGTCATAACAAGAGACATTCTCAAGGAAACATTTTAAGGAAGCTCTATTTTTCTTAGAACTGGTGAAAAGGTAGAGATGAAAGCTTCTTTTTGGATACTGTAATGCCTGTCACATCTCATCCCTTCTTAACTTTGGTGGCTCTGGATGTTTCGGGTCAAATTTTACCCTCTTTTCACACTATGGTAAATCTAGGCTAAATCCACTGATTTAGCTGGAATTACCGGAGTTCTGAGCCCGTTTCCTAGAGCATGACAAATGTTATTTGTAAGAAAATGAAGTTGTATTTTTCTCTCCATTAACATTGATGCTTCATATAACAAACACTGGATGCAGTCACTGTATGCACTACCAATGATGAGAGAAATGCAGTAGAAGATTGGAACCTAACTGTTAAATGATCTTTCTGATTGTAAGAAAATTAATGGCACACTGTGGGCCATGTAGTGCATGCCTTGGAAATCTCAATGCAAGTTCCCAACTCATTTAAATAATTTTAGTTCATAGATTTAATTTGCTTTTAATGCAGGCATTTAATTTGTTTCTGTTTTGGTGTGGGTTTTTTTCAAAGACAAGCACCACGTATTAGGCATCTTTATGCACGCACATGTACACACACAGTTTCAAAGAAAGTGCTGTTTTCAAGTAAATTATATGAAATGTAAAATTAACAAAATGCAAATAATATAAACAATCTAAATTAAATATTAAAACAATGCTATATCTGAATGACTGAATTTTATTTTCCTAGGAAACTAAACTATAAACCATTCTTACCAATGCAACACCCAGCTGTTTGGTGTTTAGCATCGGAATAACATTATTCTAGTGCAGCTGCTGTTATTGTTTGCTGTATTTCTGCCAACTCATGGAAGCCAGAGATGTTCGTCTCGCAAAGAGGGACAGCTCTGATGAAAGCTCCAGTTTGACAGATGCTCCCATCAACAACTTTGTTACTCTGATTGACTACATGGTATTTTAGGCAAATTAACCTGTCCAAAAAAAAAAAAAAAAAAACCAAACAACAAAAAAACAACCAACCCAAAACTTTATTGCTATGCTTGTGGCACAGATGGAAATATGAACTTGACAATTCTGGGTACTAGCTTAGCAATTAACTGAGATGTTTCAATAGACTAATGAACTTTCATTCAAAGCATGCTCTCTGTCAGGAGAAGAGACAGGCTGTTGTTTGAGAAAGTGTTAGAGAATGTCAAATAGATCTCAACAACAATGTTACTATGAAATCTGAAATATTAGAAAGACACAGAAAGTCATTTAACACCTTTATAATCTCAAGAGATCTAAGATGGATCTTTATTATCAAAGTCTGAAATTCTTCCACATTTTACAGTGCTTTTGCTGTAATTCACACCATGTATAATAACAGTTCTCCACTAACGCTGTTCAGTTTTGAATGACCACCTTTATGAGAAGGAGGACTAAAAATAATCAAGCTGTCATTCTTCTGTTCCATAAAGATATTAATATCCAACTAAAACATTATTTGAGCCTAAGAAACTATTACAGGCAAACCAAATTACCTGAAAGAGTAAGGTAAAAGGGGAACTACACATAATTTATATACATAGACAACTACTAAAGGGATTCATTTCTTTGGAGGAAAATGAAATATAAGGTTCTAGGGTAGCCTACAGAAAACATACAGCAATGACTTAAAATACAGACATATAAACTCAACTGACCTTTCTGGGATCTTGTTTAATTGTGTATCCAGCAGTCTTAATGCAATGACACTGCACAAATCACAATCTTGTTGGCCTGTTCCAACTGCTGTTATAAACATACTCTGTGGTCAAGTTGCAATCATTTGGGCACCTCAAACTGCACAAAATGGCTGTGATATCCAAAATCACCAGATGAAAAGATTTTCTAGCCACCAAAGAGCTTCTTCTTGGTGCAGCAGCCTTCACCTCATTCTATATTTATGCACATTACCAGGAACAGGGACAAGCAAAGCAAGACAGAAAGTAGCATTTTGCTATATCAGAACTGAAAATCTGCCTGTTCTCCTAAGAATATTTTTCAAGTCAAGGTACTTAACATAAGCAATATATTCTTTAATTTTTGACAGTCACATTGTATTTCTTCTATTGGGAAGGAGTGAAACCTGTCCCATTATAGCAACGTACCCAACCTTGAGTGAAAACCTCCACTGTGACAAAATATAATCCACTTTTCCTACATACCTTCTAAACAGCTTGACTCTCATCATAAAATATTGAAGTTTAATATTGCAGTTGGTTCCTTCTAAGTATCAAGACTTGGAGTAGCCCCAAGCATGTCAAACATGCCTTGTAAATGCTATGTTTTTAAAGCAAGGCAAGGTGTTAACTAATATACTTTAATATTTAGTCTAAAACCCCTTGAATAGTTTTTAAGTCTTTAAACCATTAAGTACTTGATGACTTAATAGGGCTAAAATGACCATTAAAATTTAAAGTGGGCTTTTTAAGAACTAGGCAATAAATAAAATAATATGAAAATACTGCACTGCCTCTATATTTAAACCTACAATGAGTAAATTACTTCTCCTACTTAAACTGCAATATTCCCACTGGTTTCAAAGTAATTCCACATATTAGCTTGTAACTTGGACAACTGCCATACCACAGCAGATCTTTGAGCTGACAAATTAATAAACCAGGTAAAAGGGCCAAACAGCCCTGACCTGTGCCTCCACTTCACTTTCCAAGTACACCAAGGGCAGGGTTTGAGCTCTGCTGCCATGTGCTCACTGCCTCCACCCTGTGAGGGCAGAGCAAAGCCCAACCCCTTCTCAATATAAACCACTGGGTAAAACATTTACCTTGATTCCTCTCTCAAACAGTTATATGCTGCTTACTTCTGTTCATCTTGAAATTATGCTCATAACCATAATTAGCATCATTATTTATACAGTTTGTTACTGCACATGTTGTACCTATTTCTTATGTGTAGCAATTAGAGTAAAACCATGAGAAATGAGAATACATATTCACAGTGATCTACTTGTTAAGGATAGAACCACAGAATGGTAGGGGTTGTAAAGGACCTCTGGAGGTCACCTAGTCCAACTCTCTTGCCAGAGCAGGGTCACCTAGAGCAGGTTGCACAGGATCATGGTCTGGGGAGGTTTTGAATGACTCCAAAGATGGAGACTTCACCACCTCTCTGGGCTACAAACAGGCTATTTCTGTTGAGCAAACCTTAGAGGTATGTTTTCTATCCACTTTCTTTCAGCAGGTTCCTCCAAATATTCCATTTTACATGATTTCTCAGTAACAACTCAGAAGCATTTCCTGACTTCTTGAGACAACATAAAAACCTGAGGCTGCCAGAAGGCAAATGTTCATTTAAGCATCTTTGGGCCACTGTAGATGATATTCACCAACATGTTCCTCACCTGAAAGCCTTGCCCTAATGCTACTAGATCAAATGATGAACACTAGAGCAGAACTAAGGGGGCCAATTCAAAGCAAACAGAGTTTGGGAAAGAGACTGTGCAAAGAATTACTCCAGCCAGAATGGTCAAGGTAGGTTGAGTCCCTCAAGAGAAACAGCAGTCTTGTTAGCTGTGAGTTGGAGGTCAACCAATAGCCTTGTAAGAAGACAGAAAAATAATGGGGATTTCTTTGTTTAAAGGTGATATTTGAGCAAAAAGCTCTGTAGAGCACTGAAACAGGACCTCTGGCTTAGCAATGCACCATGCTGAGATCAGTCTGGTATTCCTGTCTCAACATATTTGTTTTATATTCTCCATCACACAGGCTGGGAGCAGAATGTTACACTGGAGCTCACCAGAACTGCTTTGTCTGCGAAGGCTTCAGCATCGAACAGGGAGAAACAGGCAGACGACCTATTGACTACACAGATCAATTCCCTTTGTTATCCTGGCCCATGAAACTCTGCCAAATTTTAGCACTAGTGAAATCATCTGAAATTCCCTTTTAACTTGAGGATGAGGTTTCCAGCTCTTTAAAACAGTCTGCTCTGATAGCAAGTAATGGAAAGACATTGCTGAAAGAAACACTGTAGTGAAAAGGCCAAGAAAAGTCCTGTTTGCAGGGAAGTGGAGTTAAAAGGCTTGCCTTGGTAACTGTAATCAAACAGCCAGATTAAAGGCAGCACTGGATTTCCTGAAGTCCACAGAAATTCTCAGGAAGGCCCTGCTCATGCCCTGAGAAGGCAACGATTCAATGGCTGCTTTTTCTGTTTGAAAAGCTTTCCCATTTCTCCCTCCATTTTATTCCTATCACACTGAAGATGAAAGACTTGGTGACTGTCACATGTCTGGCATCTCCTACAGCAAGGGGTGCATCAGAGCGTAGAGAAAATGATCTTAACATTTGAAGAATAATAAAGCTGGAAGGACTGGTGAGGTACTGCCAACATAACAGAGCTATGGCGGAGCATTGCAGCCCCATCTCAAGTAAGTAATGGGACCAAGTTTGCAGGAGAAAAAAATTTTGGATTTATTTTATGATGCCCTGAACTGATGGAAAGAGAAGGAGGAGAAGATATTACTTGAATGAGAAACATATCTACAAACATATATATATATATACATACACACACAAACATATATACATCAAAACATTTACAGCTGTAAGCTTTCATAAATCACTGCACTGCCTTCGAATCTGCAAAACACTTTGGGTGATTTCAACAACTAATTAACTGGTATTTTCTCCCCTCATTTTCCTGGTTCTTTATTCACTATAAAAATGACAGCCGTAACTCCTATAAAATGTTGATTCAATTCATGACATTCAGTAAATTTACCACCAACACTTCCAAAGCAAGATTTAGGAACACCCTACCAACCTGCTCCTGGTTTATAAATAAATTGTACTTCCTGAGATGGGAATTCAATGCGTTTTGGGGTAAGGAGGTGAACCGCAGCCAGGCTTACGTTTTATGTAGATCTATGACAAACAGGCTAATGAGATTTTTTTTTTTTACTGTGTTTTTGAAGGCATCTCACCAATTTCACCTTTGCATTTGCTAATTTGCTACGTTTACCAAGTTGCATTGCTTTCTATACGAGCAATATACTGTGTAGAAAAATATTCTTAGCCTTCCTTTGCAGATAAATCATAGAATCATAGAATCATAGAATCAAGAAGGCTGGAAGAGACCTCAAAGATCATCGAGTCCAACCTGTCACCCTAAACCTCATGACTATCTAAACCATGGCACCAAGTGCCACATCCAATCCCCTCTTGAACACCTCCAGGGATGGTGACTCCACCACCTCCCTGGGCAGCACATTCCAGTGGCCAACCACTCTCTCTGTGAAGAACTTTCTCCTCACCTCCAGCCTAAACCTCCCCTGGTGCAGCTTGAGACTGTCCTCTTGTTCTGCTGCTGGTTGCCTGGGAGAAGAGACCAACCCCCTCCTGGCTACAACCTCCCTTCAGGTAGTTGTAGACAGCAATGAGGTCTCCCCTGAGCCTCCTCTTCTCCAGGCTAAACAGTCCCAGCTCCCTCAGCCTCTCCTCATAGGGCTTGTGCTCAAGGCCTCTCCCCAGCCTCGTTGCCCTTCTCTGGACATGCTCCAGCAATTCAACATCTTTCCTAAACTGAGGGGCCCAGAACTGGACACAGTACTCAAGGTGTGGCCTAACCAGTGCTGTGTACAGGGGTACAATGACCTCCCTGCTCCTGCTGGCCATACTATTCCTGATGCAGGCCAGGATGCCATTGGCTCTCTTGGCCACCTGGGCACACTGCTGGCTCATGTTCAGCTGCTGTCAACCAGTACCCCCAGGTCCCTTTCCACCTGGCTGCTCTCCAGCCACTCTGACCCCAGCCTGTAGCTCTGCATGGGGTTGTTGTGGCCAAAGTGCAGCACCCAGCACTTGGATTTGTTGAATGCCATCCTGTTGGACTCTGCCCATCTGTCCAGCCTGTCAAGGTCCCTCTGCAGAGCCCTTCTACCTTCTAACAGATCAACACCTGCTCCCAGCTTGGTGTCATCTGCAAATTTACTGATGATGGACTCAATCCCCTCATCCAGGTCATCAATAAAGATATTGAACAGGATGGGGCCCAGCACTGATCCCTGGGGGACACCACTAGTGACAGGCTGCCAGCTGGATGTGGCACCATTCACCACCACTCTCTGGGTCCTGCCCTCCAGCCAGTTCCTAACCCAGCACACAGTGCTGCTGTCCAAGCCACAGGCTGACAGCTTGGCCAGGAGTTTGCTGTGGGGGACAGTGTCAAAGGCCTTGCTGAAGTCCAGGTAGACTACATCCACAGCCTTTCATACGTCCACCAGGCTGTCACCTGATCATAGAAGGAGATCAGGTTGGTGAGGCAGGACCTGCCCTTCCTAAATCCATGTTGGCTGGGCCTGATTCCTTGGCCATCCTTCAGGTGCGCAGTGATTGCCCCCAAGACAATCTGCTCCATGATTTTCCCTGGCACTGAGGTCAGGCTGACAGGCCTATAGTTCCCAGGTTCTTCTGTCTGTCCCTTCTTGTGGATGGGTGTCACATTGGCCAGTTTCCAGTCTTCTGGGACCTCTCCAGTGAGCCAGGACTGGTGGAAAATGATGGAGAGAGGCTTGGCCAGCTCATCTGCCAGCTCTTTCAGCACCCTAGGATGAATCCCATCAGGTCCCATGGACTTGTGAATATCCAAGTGACTCAACAAGTCTCGAACTAATTCCACATGGATTTCAGGAGTACAACACTGCTCCTTGACCCCATCAACCAGCTCAGGAGGCCAGTTATCCTGAAGTCCTCCTGCCTTACTGTTGAAAATGGAGGCAAAGAAGGTATTTAGAATCTCAGCCTTCTCCTCATCCTTAGTTACAATGTTACGCTCCACGTCCAATAAAGAGTGGAGGCTCCTCTTGCCCCTCTTTTTAGCATTAATATATTTATAAAAATGCTTTTTGTTGTCCTTTACGGAAGCGGCCAGCTTAATTTCTAACTGTGCTTTTGCCTCTCTAATTTTTCTTCTACATGATCTAACAACATCCTTAAACATATCACTAGTTGCCTCCCCCCCCTTTCCAAAGGCGATAAACCCTCTTTTTTTCCCTTAAATCCTTCAGGAGCTGCTTGCTCACCCAGGCCGGTCGTCTTCCCCGCCGGCTCGTCTTACGGCATGTGGGAACTGCCAGTTCCTGTGCCTTTAGGAGCTCCTGTTTGAAGTATGTCCAACCATCCTGGAACCTTTTCTTCTTAAGGGATGTTACCCAGGGAACTTTCTGAATAAGTTGCTTGAACAACCTGAAGTTTGCCCCCCGAAAGTCCAAAGTGAGGGTTCTGTTACTGCTCCTCCCTATTTCCCCACATATTGAAAACTCCACTATCTCATGGTCGCTGCACCCTAGACAGCCTCCAACCATCACATCTCCCACCAGCCCTTCTCTATTTGAGAACAGCAGATCAAGCAGAGCCTTGCCCCTGGTAGGTTCACCTAAGAGCTGCATCAGGAAGTTGTCATCCATGCACTCTAGGAACCTTCTGGACTGTCTCCTCTCTGCTGAATTAAGTTCCCAGCAGATGTCTGGTAGGTTAAAGTCCCCCACAAGGACAAGGTCTGATGATCTTGAGACAGCTTCCAGCTGCTTATAGAATATCTCATCGGCCTCCTCGTCCTGGTTGGGTGGTCTACAACAGACTCCAACCAGGATGTCAGTTCTGTGCGGCCTCCCTCTGATATTAACCCACAAGCATTCAACCCTTTCTTCTGCAACCTCAAGTTCTGAGGCATCAAAGGATTCCCTAATATACAGGGCCACCCCTCCTCCTCTTCTCCCTTGCCTGTCTCTCCTAAAGAGCTTATAACCCCCCAGTGCAGTACTCCAATTGTGAGAATCGTCCCACCATGTTTCTGTGATGGCAACTACATCATAGTTCTCCTGGTGAACCAAGAGTTCCAGTTCATCTTGTTTGTTGCCCATACTGCGTGCATTGGTGTACATGCACTTCAGCTGGGCTGCTGATTTCACCAGTTTATGTGGTCCTCCCTCCTCTCCAGGGAGACTGGTTTCCACACCCACCCCATTCAGACCTAGTTTAAAGCCCTCCCAATGAGTCCTGCCAACCCCAGTGCCAGCACCCTCTTACCCTTTCTAGATAAATTCAACCCATCTTGGTCCAGCAGGTCAGGTGCAGTAAGAGTTGCCCCATGATCAAAGAAGCCAAAATTCTGCTGCTGGCACCATCTCCTAAGCCAACTGTTGATGGTGTGGGTTTTCCTGTTCCTCTCAGTGTATTCCACTGCTGCTGAGGGAACTGAGCAGAACACCACTTGAGCTCCTGCCCTGTCAATCGATTTCCCAAGGGCCTTAAATTCCTTTTTAATCTTCCTGGTGCTGCTCTTTTCAATTTCTTCACTTCCAGCCTGGATTACCAGCAATAGGTAATAGTCAGAGGGCTGGATTAGTTTAGGTAACCTTTGGGTGATGTCCCTCACCCGAGCTCCAGGTAGGCAGCACACCTCCCTATGGGATGGGTCGGGACGACATATGGGTCCCTCTGTTCCCCTCAAGAGAGAGTCTCCAATAACTATAGCCTTTCTCTTTAAATTTGTAGCACTGGTCCTTAAGGTTTGGGGGGGCTGTTTCGTCTTTGGCATCTCCTTGATTGGTTCCTCTACAATACTCTCATCCACATTGCCCTCAGCCTGCAGAGTCTCATAGTTATTGCTCAAGGGCAGCGGGGGAGGGGAAGAGTGATGGGGTGCATTCCCTTTGCTTCCCCTGACAGGGACCTGTATCCATCCTGCACTGCTCCCCTCAACTGGAGGGGGTTTCAAAGCCTGTTCCCACATATCCAACTCCCTTTCACATTCTCGTATGGTCCTGAGCCTTGCTACCTCCGCTTTCAGCTCAGCTACCAAATTTAAGAGACAATTCACCTGGTCACACCTGACACAGGTGTCTCCTTCACCCTCCACACCAAGTGCCAGGCTTGAACACTCACTGCAGCCAGAAGCCTGAACACCAGCATGCTTGCAGAGAGACTCAGTCTGGGAACCTACTGCATGTTTAACACCCTTTGTCCGAGCTGTTACCATGGTAGGTACCTGCTGGCAAGAGATCTTGGGATCGGAGATTTTATTGAGAGTTGTGTTGGTTTTTTGGTTTTTTTTTTTTTTTCCCCCCTGTATCCTGTCAGCTGACCTGGCACGTGCAAGCAGGCAAGAAGCCTATAGCTCACCAGCCAAAACGGCGTCGCGCGCTCAGCCCCGCCGGGTTTTAAACATTCCCGCGGCTGACGTCACAATCCCGAGCAGGCACGCGAGAGGACGACTGCTGGTTGTCGCTCTCTGCCAGGGTCCTTCCGCCCCGCAAACCCCGAAAAGAAACGAAAAGAGAGAGAACCCAAAGCAGGCACAGCGGACCCGGTGTCGATCCCGATCAGCTCACCAGCCAAAATGGCTGAGATCAAAATCTGAGATACACATTCTTTTGAACTACTAACTGATCAAAATCAGCAAATTCCTAAAACCAGAACCCTAAGCAACCCTTCTCTTTGATTTGTCACAGCAAAGTCTTCAACTTCCTGGAAACATTAAACTGACAACTACAGCTCCATTTTGGAGGAAGTGGTAAATACTGTTTCAGTGCTTGCTGTTGTGATGGTTTGAAACTGTCTTTTTAATTTTTCCTTCCAAAGTTCAAAACAGAG
Organism: Indicator indicator; assembly: GCF_027791375.1. Lineage (NCBI taxonomy): Eukaryota > Metazoa > Chordata > Aves > Piciformes > Indicatoridae > Indicator > Indicator indicator. The sequence goes on along the minus strand of NC_072033.1, from coordinate 11,564,990 downwards.
AAAGTGAAAGAGTGTAAATAAGTCACTATTGGGTGTAAGAAAGCAAAATACTGATTGTTCTAAACACTTCCATTGGATAGATAGAAATGTTTAAGAACTATTACCCAAAACAAAGTGGGAGAAACCAATTCCGAACCTCCCTGAGCTTTTCTATGTTTCCTCTCACATCTATGCAGGTTGGAAGAGCGAGTAGCCTTATGTCTTTCTTGACACAGTGCTATTAGTAGCCATATGATTATTCCAAGAAGCAACAAAATTAAGGTTAGCACAAGATATCTAGGGTACCACTGGTTCCAAAGACCCTCTGTAGTTGTAAGAGGAGTAACAAACTCAAATGTGTCTGCTAGCACATCCATAGTTGAGTTACCATAGCTTCTTAGCCCGATAAGACCAGATGACTCTTTGGTGCCTATTCAAAACTTGATTCGTCAGCTGGAGAGTCAGAAGGTCATCAGCAAAACTCATTCAGCTGTTGTCCATGCATGCTTATTATGGGTATAAATGTCTGCTCTTGTTTAGAATTGAGAGTTGGAGGCTGCATCCTGCCCATCATACTTATCACCATAAGGTCACCTACTCCTCCTGCCTATTACAATGACGGATCATACCTCATACTACATTTGTAATTTTTTTAATGTAGGTACCATTTTCTTAGTATGGCTTGCATTGTGCTTAGCACTGTAGGACTCTACCCCTATGTGGTACCATAAAACAGCAAGCATAAAATACTAGTAGTAATTATCAGCAGGAAATAATTAGATGAACAAGACTGTGACCTCCCAGTGACAAATCACAATAAAACACCAGTATATAAAGCATTCAGGCCTCTTAAAAGCATCAGCACCAGCAGAAGCTGTTCTGGTGATACAGATAAGGCAAGAAAGCACAGACAGAAATACTGTAATGCACCCCAGGAGCATTTTCATCCACTGTCTGTGCACCTCTTTAAAGGAGAAAGACAGGCTCACCTGGAGGTTGGTGAATCATCCACTCAAGGAGCATCTGTCTGCATTGACTGCACAGGACACCTGGGGAGAACAGGCTTCTGACTTAAGTCACCCAACTGGAGATAAACTCTAAGGAATCGAAGCACTCCCCTCTGATAAATGCTAAATGGGGCATGGATTGCATGACAGGAGCTTCATTAAAAAAGGTTTCCTTTATAGCACTGAACCTCTTATGTTTTGCTCTGAACTTACTATTAGATGATGAGATAACTCACTATTATTACAGAGGCTTCTTAGTGATTCAGGAAAGGCCCTATGAGGAAGCAGTGTGCACCTTGCGGAGCGCTTCATGCTAAAAAATCAAGAGACATTCAGAAACAGAAGCTTTTCAGAGAGTCAGTGATAAGCCACAGCAGATACCCAGAGTCCTACCCAGATTCACTGGTGATGTCAATCAACACAGCTCCACTGATTACAATCACAGTTTAATATTAGACTTGAGCAGAGAATCCATCTCATGGTTTCTTTTGTTCAGAGGTCTCTATATACTTATTTCCCATTTTTCAGTCAGGCAACATGAAAACACTAATAGAAAAGAAGCATCCCTGTGAAGGTGATAATGAGATGGTAAATCTAGCGATTCTCCTGGTGTTCCTGTAAGCAACAAGAAAGCAGCTGTTTGAAGTAGAGGTTTCCATCGGAAACACAGAGGGTAATCTTTTAAATACTGCATTTATTTAATAAAAATATGTTAGTGAAGTTGCATAGGCTATATTCTTGTAAGGGATGCTCTCAAAACCTTTGGGTAAGGAGTCACAGTTATGGCTGGGAACTCCAGGATCATGCTGCGTCTGCTCTACAGACAGAAGGCGCAGGGGTTTTGACTCCAGCAATTCTCATCTCCGGGGCAGAGGCCATATGTGGCTGTGTCACTGCAGAACAGCTCCCTCCACCTTCACTGTCCTAGCCATAAATTTAGAACTTTCTCTTTTCCCTGCAACACCTAGAAATCACCTATTTGACATGTAACTCAGTGCTTTAATAACTTTCCCTTTGCCATTATTGATGGAATTTGCATCCTTACTAATGCTTGGAACGGGGAAATATAAAAAATACCATTAAAAATATTAATGATTCTGTCACTAAATGGCACACTTTTAATGGCACCTACTGTATTAAACCAAGTATTCTATGAGCAAAACGGATATTTACTGAGAAGTATGTTTAGTTTGCAAAGCCTGGGAGTTGTCCAGCACGACTGGCTGTATGCATTAAGCAAATCCCTGTCCATAGATTACAACACAATTTCCCCTCATTAGTGTAAAGTGAGTGACATTTTGAACTCTTGTGGTAAGACATATTTCAAGAAATAGGAGAAGCTGGTGTCTGGAAGCTAACTGCTGGGTCATTACTGCAATAGTGCTGTGCGATAACTCAATAGCAGCTATGAAAACTGACCTATGAGAGCTTCCAGGGAATGGTTCCTTCCTGCCAGTTACACCACAGCCAAAAAAATGTAGTAGGCAACTTGGGAGACAGAAACTGTTACCCAGATATGCTCTCTCATGGACAGTCTTCTCTATGTCGCTGAAAACAGAGAAGGTAGCAATAAACTTCTCTTTGGAGGCAAGAAAAATATCTCCCTTTAACAACTTCCCTCCTGATGATGGGGAAGAGATGGATCTGTACTAGCCTGAGACTGCCTAAGTCTGTGGGGCTCTGCTTTTGGTAGGAGCAGATGGCTTGCTTGCTTCCCATGCCTCGAAGGGATCATTCCCTTCATCAGCTGGAAGGGGAAAAAACTTTCTCTCCCCGCTCCCTTCTTTGAAAAACCTCAGTGATTACTGGTATTCCACTGCTTCCCTGGAGCTCCTCAGCTGCTGTATCTCAGCTGAGCACCATCCACTGAAACAATCGTTTGTTTATATTAAATCTTACTTCAAACATGATAATGGTATCATTTTATATTTATACAGTGCTATTCATCCCAGAGGATCCCCAAATGTTTCAGCTACTTATGGGCAGCAGCTGTTTAATAGTGGATAGTATGACTGCACAGCAGTGCAGGGCAGAAGCAGAGCTCTGCATCCAACAGAAGCTACAGGGGGAATTTAGGCAGGTGAAACAGAATTACCCAAATTGCAATTTAGCCAAGATGCCTGGGGCTAACATCTCTCTGCTCACAAAATGTTGCCCTTAACAATTCAGAGGGCATTCATCTGTTGACAAATAGAGAGGAATGTCTCTGAGTATTCATGCAGCTTGCTCAAACTCAAAAGCAAATTGAAAATTATAATAAAACCCGTTCCACATTCTTCATTCATTAAAACTGTGTTTGTCCCATGTTATTTCTGGGCACATTAGCATCTGCTGGGAAGAGCTCATTAAATGACCATTAGCCTGGTCTCTTTTCCTTCCAAGACAGTACAGAAGCTGAAAGTCTGTCCTCCCTTCATGGCACCACACATGTAAATGGCAGCAAGACAGAACTTCATTTTGGCAAGAAAGGTGAAAAAGAAAGTTTATTATTGGAAGCAACTGTGAAATAGAAGGAAGAAAGTGCAGGGCAGAAAAGCTGCTGAAACTTATGAAGAAATACTGCCATGATCATTGAGGAATGACTGCTGTCACCCACAAAAAAATCCAGGGACAATCTTGGACACTGGTATCTATAGATCAGGAGGATCTGGTCCATTAACATGTCAAAAGATAATTTACAGTGTTGGAATGGCCCTCAGAGCAAAGGTGCTAGCAGAAACATTGTGTAGCCCCAGAGTTGTGGGAACAGTTAAGTTGAGGACAGAATGAGAAAGAATCAGATTTGACATGGGAAGCACCAAACCCCAAAGTAATTCTCAAGTTTTCATGGTTTCCATGCTACAGATCGGCTCTGAGATGACCTAGAGATGACAAACTCACATTGCTTTTCTTTTTAAAACAAATTCTCACTCCTACCAGCAAATCACAAAATAAGAGAGCTGGAGTTAACAGTCACAAAAGTAGTAATGCATCTGGAGAAATGAAGAGATGGGAAGAACCTTGCACCCCAAAAAGACTTGGGGATTTTCATTTTACAGAAGGTTTTTCAAGGACAGAGTGCATCAGGGAACTGTTTTTATGGCTTGTGTAATCATCATTGCCTCATGTCTTCTCCCTCTTGCTCTTTCACCCATTTTAACAAGAATACTTATTAACAAGGAGATACAGCAATTGTCATACCGGATCAGGGCACCACAGTCTTCTCCCTTGTTGTCTGTCACATGCTTTCAAAACATCTAATTTGGATCAAAGTTCAATCAAAATAATCAGTTGTTGACAGTCATGCAATAATCTAGCAACTGTCCTCATGACCACTAAGTAAAATTCGTACATTTACCAAACCAGGAGATTACCTCTTTCCCTTTGGTGATTAAGCCACGTGTCTGAAAGAAACAGTAAGAAACTCTACACCTAAATGCCACCATTACTCACTCTCCTCCAGATAACTTCAGAAGCTTTTAGCCCACTTCAGCTGAATTTGCCAGAAAGACAGGGAACTCAAGAACTTTGTTTTCTACAAAGTTCCAGAAAGAACAGGCAGCTGGGGAGAAACTTTATTAGTAGCTCCACTGAGGAAAGCTGCAGTGTGAGCTCAGCTCCTACCATATTCCCAGCAACCCCCCCTGGGAGAGAGTCCCCATGAATGCTCAACTACAGACAGTGTAGCTGTCACAGCATAGGCTCTGGAGAAGACAGCTCCATGAGATGTCCCAGCAGGAAACCAGGCTTCTGCAGCTCACCTGCTTGTAAGTGCTTGCTAATCTTTGCTGTCACAACTGCTCCAGCCAAATCGGTTTTGGAAACTTCCCAATGATATTGTGTGTCGGTGAGACTAATTAGACACTGCAGAGAAGCTTTTCCTTCGGGGTGCCTTCAGGTCCATTGACTATCCCCCCTTCCTTGCAACCCAGAAGGAATTACATAGTCTACATCTCAGACATTAATTACTATCACCTTTTCCTCTTAATTGATCTGGCTCCAGTGAGCAATAAGAAATTAAAATAATTAGCAGATATGCCTCGTGTTCCTAAAGTCTCACCTACACTTTGTAGTCTATTTACTCTAGAATCAGCCCAGTCCATCCCTTTGATGGGCATGCTGCCCTGTTCTGGCTCAGTGAGCCGCTTGACCAGCCAAGTTTGAAGAAGTTTCTCCGCTAGTACACAAAGCCCAGCTGTAGCTGTTGCAACAGGCAAATACTCGATCACCAGCACTGGAGACCCCGTGAAACAGCTCTTTCTGAAGCTCATTTGTGAGGCTCACTGCTCTCCTGTTCCCTGGAGAGACAGAGGATTATGAGGAGATCTTCATGCTGCCAACATTTATACATTTGCTCCACTTTCATTGGAGACAGAGAAACACACACATGCAAGTTGGAAAGAGAGGCTAAAGTCTTGGAATAAAAATAGCATATTTAAGGGATTAATTTCATTTTTGTTCCTAGTGATTTTGGCATTGCATTAATTAATGTTCCATCTTGACTGCTGAGCATGGACAGATTTATTTTTTTTTAATAGGAAGAGAGAGCTTTGAGCACCATGTGGTTTTTCCCAAGCACTTGCTCCTCCAGCAGCTAAATGTGGAGATATCACTTAAAGCAAATTGTGCCCTCTTTCTGTCCTTAGCAAATAGTCACTGATTTTTTTTCCTTTAATTTTTTTTCCTTCTGTGCACAAATAATCTGCATCTATTGCCCTCCTTTCAAGAAACACAGAAAATCCAGACCCTGGCAAAGTTCAATCTTTCCCCCTCTGCACTCTGTAAATTTAGTCAACAATATTAATCCACATCGAACAATTCTGCGGAGTGCAACAACAAGCTGGTTACACAGACAGGGATGCATTTGGAATTTAAATGAGTTCCTGTTATTCTCATTCTCTTGAAGCCTGCACTGTGCTGAAGAAGCCTGTCTAATGTCTCTTAAACAGTGGAAAAAAAAATCAATTTAAAATATTTTAAACTATTTTGCTAGTACTATTATTTGTACTCCTGAAGGAGAGAGTGTTTCTTGATTCGCCTTCCCCCTCCAATTAGAAGCAGTCATCAAAGATACACATTACCCTGGTTGTCTTGACAATGCTTTATGATTAAAAGACTCAAAGACCTTCAGCTTATCATGCATTTAAAAATATAAGGAAAACAAAGAATAATTTGGCATTCTGCAAGTTTGTTGTTTCTTCATTCGTCCTACCTTAAAATTCTTTTATTAACACGATTTATTATTTCTATTGTAACACTACTAATGAGGCCAACTCATATTCTCATTGTGCTTAGAGCTGTACAAACAAAAATAATGCTAGTATATTCTACTTCTTTAACCTCCATTCATACAGTATGTTTTCCCACTCTCAACTCAAAATACTGTCTAATGGTTGAGCTAATGGTGATCAGGGAAATAGTGGATATTTGAGCACATCTCTTTGAGGTCAATCAGATCACAGCCTGCTCTTCCTGCACAACATTCACTGAATTAAAACACTTTATCCCTTGTTTTCTTTTCTCCAACACATCAAGGGATGATCTGTCAAAGTAGGTTCATTTGTCCATTTGCCTTCTCAGGAACAGCACCAGGTTGCATAAATTAATGTAGACTGTATTCCTCTGCTTCTGGCTTCAAAGCATCTCCTCCACTAAAGTGCTCATTAAGGCACTCTGCAACCCATCACCAATAACGTCTATTCCTTGCCCTCTTCTGTTCCTGAATATATCCTCAAGTTCCAGCCTGCTGTCTTTAGCATTCAGGAAAGCCTTTTTATTGATCCATGTGAACTGGACAGATGAACAAGTATGTCACTGGACAAGCAGAAGTGCTCAGGGCCTGCACATTCCCCTTCAGTGGGTCAATAACAGAAATGAAGGCTAAGATTGAAATAAATGTTTGAATACTGACACTATGAAATAGAACTAGCTCTCAGGCTGAAGTTAAATTCCATCATTAGAATCCCTGGCCTTAGACAAAACTCTGATTAAATTCTAGCCCTACAACATACTGTACCTCAAAACAACAACCCTTACATAACTTAGAGTAGCCATTTTCACAGTAAAAGCTGAGTACCCTTTGTATACTGAACTGACCATGATAAAAGAATGTATTTGCTTTCCAAGACCTAAATATTAAATAGCAGTTTCTCTGAAATCTTTGCTCAGGAAAAAATCCCTTGCTCTCATCTGAGCTAAAAATTTTCTCAGTCTTTTCTCTTGGGCTCCTTTACTCGTTTTATTGTAAAGAAAGAAGGAAGAATTATGGTAATGTAATGTTTATTCTTCTTTGTGAACCACTCTCAGCTCTTCTGTATAAATAACTAAGTGCTTTTATTAGTCCTAACATACTGAGAAATACACTCTATTTGAGTCTGCCTCAGTGTGAAATCTATGGAAAATCAGCTTCTGTCTCTCACCTTTATTTTTCCTGCAAGAGTTTGATATTTGCCTCTACTTTCTTCTTACCTGCTGTTCTGACAAGCAGGACACCTCCAGGTGTCAAGAACAGGGAAGGACTGTGCTCTTACTGGGCCAGCAATTTTCTATTTTATGATCAGACTATTCAGCCTTTGTACTTATTTCAACAATGTGTGTCTATGAGCACACAGATCTGTGCTGCAAGCTCCACCTGCCTGGGGCAGACATCAGGAGAGAAGAACCAGAAGCACCAACAGCACTGATATCTCTCTTTCTGGGGACTGCTGCTAGAGATGCTCCCAGGACAAACCATCATGAATTGCAAAGCCCTTGCCCCAGCCCTGTAACTCTTATATCACACGGCCATACCTGTGCCAGTGGGGTAGCCAGGATGATGAGCATTGCAATAGCACTGAGGAAAGGTTGCAATTTCTGAGGAAAACTTCTCGTCTCCAAAATACCTGTGATAGATACATTTTTTCCCCCCAGGTCTGAAATTTCCATGCACTTCAGGCCAAAACACTTTTACAAGAGCAGAAGGACACATAGGCTGCTTGTGAAGTCAAGGAAGAGAAAAGTAGTAGTTCGATTTTGAATGAATTGAACTGCCCGGTGGAAATATCTCTCACTTCTCACTAACGAGGTGGAAAGCTGAGAAGCAACTGTGCTCCTCACTCAAGTGAAAGAGAACATGAAAATTAAGTACAGCATCTGCTTCAGCATCGGCTCTAGAGAACTCAGCAAAGAGGAGCAGAGATCAAGCCAACCTGAATTTCAGCATGGGCTCTGAACGTGCCTTTTTGCCTTGGGGAAACTACAGATCCTCTCTGCTGCCATTTTTTTCCCATCTGAAAAATGATGATGATAATATAAATTACCTACCTCAGACAGTTATGCTGAGGTATAGATTTTATCCCCACAGCACGGCACATTTCTGTAGAGCTATAAAAGCAGAAATGTTTGAGCTTTTATAATCTTTCCCACACTACAGCTGTATTTGTAAGCACCCAGAGCTCAAATTGGCAAGTATTTATTCTTTATTCTCATATTGATTTCAATAGGGGTTCTGAAGAGACTGTTTTTAGGGGCAGTTTACATGCACAGGTCGCAGAGTAGGATGTCATCAGTGAACAGAAATAAATACAAGGTAAAGAATAGCAGGTGCAAAACACAGGAGGATATCCTACATTAGAAGCAAATATCCACAGCCTCAAAAGAAGAAAACAGTTCTGAGAAAAACTTGTGTTGTTTTTTTTTTTCCTATGGAGTATGGAGATTAGCAGACATTAAGTACAAATACATAATGTTAAACATGTATCTCTATAAACACATAATTTTCTGTCTTTCTAAAACCATTCAAAATGGAAAAGCAGACTACACAAGTGACTTGTTGATTGCACTGTGAATCTAAGAACTCTCGAATTACTGCTGCCATCTATTCATCATTTCAGAAGCTATGTTGTTTCAAAAAATAAAAGTCAAATCCTGACACTCATAATTGGATCTTTCAAGTTATTTTTCCCCTCTCAATACAGTAACTGCTTGTGTGTGTTAATGTTCCTTTTCTATTTGTTTTTCTAATAGTTTTACAAACAAATGCAAATATTGAAGATACAAACTCTAAGAACAGAAATCATTCTTCAGCAGAGGACATAAACATCAGGAAAAGGAAAGATAAATGCTGGGCTCAGGCAGCACATGCCGAGGCCTCATTTCCTTTTAAGAAAATTTCCACGCATTCGAGGTGGGGAGGTTGTACAAAGACTCTCCCACTCTTTGTGGAGGACAGCCAAGCACCATGCTGCTGAATGGCTGGGTCTAATCCTGAGTCAGTTGAATCTGGGAGCTGCTCAGCTATAAGCTGTCTTGCCAGCACACCTAGTTATGAGAGATCCCTCCTGCCTCAACGATCTGGTCCAACAGAGCATGTAATGCCAACTGCAGTCCACAGTTCTTGTGTGGCCAATAGGTAACATGGAGAAGTCTCCCTCATGTGGGCTTCAGTCCCGCTGACTTTGGAGCACAATTTTGGAAGTCACAGCACTATTGACCGTTAATGTGAGTGCAGAGATAATGATAAATACTCACTGTTCATCAGGCAAAGAGGTATTTAATATATGCCAGACAACAGCAGTAAGGAATATCCATCCACCTTGCTGCCTCAGTCAAAGAAAGATACTCCTTTTCTTCCTTCCAACAAACTTCTCAATAGGAAACTTGCACAAAGAAAGGCAGCAGCAATTTTCCTTCTCATGTTAAGGAGAATAAGCTCTGAATTCTCCTTTCATGTGGTATGTTCCTTTAGAGCCACATGACTGCAATAACATTTTTTTTAAAGAGCCAGCATTCTGCATAGTGCAGAGAGGTGAATTTTGTACTGATGTTTACAAGATGGTGCTACAGAAAAACTCCCACAGCTGAGCTTTTGCCCCATTAAGTTAAATGCTTAATTCTTATAAAGATGGCAGTTCCTCAAGAACGTCATTGAGGCTGGATCACAGAAAGGGTGAATGCCATGAACTCCTAGTCTTCATGCTGATCAAAATGCAACTTGTGTAGAAGGGGCTGGATGAACCTCAAGTGCACAGCTGCTTGCTTTACAGTTTTATTTTTTACATTCTGAAAGTTTATGTGATCTAATTAGCCATTTTATTTCACAAAAATACATTTTGGCACTGTTGGAACCACACAAATGCAAGGGGTTTGCCTATGTGGGAGAGAGATGAGTGCATGGAAAATAAGCATTATGCTTCCCTTTCAGAGATGTTATGAGGAAGCAGAGCTAAACTACACTTGCATGGAGATTGCTTCACTGATTTGAAGCTTTTACAGGCTATACATTTGTTTCAATCTAGACAAGAAAAAACAGTGACAATGCCTAGAAGGAGTGCCTAAGTGTTATTCAATCTTAATGAAAAGGCTACAAAAGGAAGAGGTATGAAAACCATCATGTGTTCACCCGTACGGCCCCAGGTTATCTGCACCACTGACCTCCCAGCCCCACTGCAACCGAGCTGCAGCACAGGCGGCACCAGGGGACTTTATCGCAGAGTCATCTTGCTCCCACAAGCCCTCTAGTTTCTCATCACACACTGTCTGCCCTTTCCTGTAGCAGCTCCTCTGCCTCTGATTTTATCTGGTTACCAGAGAATGTGGATTATGTGACTACTCATTTCCAAGCACCAGCACTGTTAAAGGGGTTAGCCGAGGTGCAGGTTTTGCCATAGAAAACACAGCAATTAGGATCCTGTATCTGCAGTTATTTGGCAGCACAGACACCCCAGGGAGGACATCCTGGCCATGAATATATCCCAGATATACGGGTAAACAAAAACATGTCATCTCCAGAGCCAAATGTCATCCAGTCACTTTTAAAAAGCACTGAGATAAAATATCTACCTGTGCTTTCAGAGCTGACACAGGCCCACAGACTACTTGACCCAAATCACTGCTTAAGCAGGACCCAAGATGCATGCAGCTCCCACACAACTCTCTTCTAAGAAAAACTTTCGTTGTGGCCAGTGGACAAAAACATGCCCTTCCTCCCCTGCATCACATTTGTATCGTGAAGAAAAACCACCCAAATTAAAGTGCCAGAATTGAGACATTACCAGGTCATTTGGAAAATGAGACAGTCTCTTGTTAACATCTTACTCACTGTTTTCACACCACGGTTCATGATAAAAGTATTAAAGCATAAATTAGTCATAGAACAATCACAGACTTAAATCACGGTTAGCTTGAATTTACCTCTCAGAGTCCCTCCCTATAATCTGAAGTCCCAGACTCATCAGGATGGGATAAAAGCTAACAGAGAAGGGGTGAATCTTCACAATTGTCTTCATTCAAAAGCCCACACTCTGACAATGAACAGGCCAGGTATCCTCTGGCTGTGAAACCCCACCAGGGATCCAGGATAACTAGGGCTTACTACTATCACTTCCTTGCATTAAAACCATAATTTGAGTAACCTGAGGCAAATCATCACACTACAGAACATCTTGAAAATGTTAGAGCAATAAGCACTTTGTTTAAAGGATTTGTGAATGCAAACACATCTAATCTACACACTCAGGAAGAAACCCTCAACCTCTTTATGCTTGTCCTTGCTTTAATCCAGCTCATAGGAAATGTCATTCAGCTCCAGCTGACAGTGATTGATAATAAGGATAAAATACTGTTTATCACTGTTTAGAATATGGATATCTCTTGATGATGGACAAAGGTGCATTTACCTCTCTTAAACTGTTGACGGATTCATTTCTTTTCATTGAAAGAATAAATCTTTCTGTATGTCTTATTGTTAGCATCAATACGGCTGTATCCCAGCTTGGATTAGGCCCTCTGTATTACCCAGTGCGCATGTATTTGATGAAAGACAGCCCTTACAAAACAACCTGCAGATCATGGGGAAATAGCATAATTCTGCAGTAAAAAAATATGGTACAAATAATAAATGATGGGGCCACCAGAAAAACAAAACCTACACACTCGACCATGCAGATGAGGAAAGGGATCAGCTCCCTTCCTACCATTTCACTAACTTCTCCAAGATGCTTGCCCAAAGTAACACAAGTGTGCTGGCCCCTAAGTCTCAGCCTCCTTGGGAATAACTCAAAATTGGCACATGAATTCTAGTTTACAGCAGTGTACACACAATATATATGGTGTCTCTGCGTTTACTGAGAGCACTGTGATGTGCTAAAATAGTTTTCAGACCATTATTTGCTCTACTCTAAAACTCCAGACCAAGGAGGTTCTAATTTTCCTGTGCCATTAAATCCCAGAGATTTTTCATGCCTTAGAAGGTTAACCATCATTTCACATTTCCTTGATCCCTTTTCTGGCTAATTTTTTTTTTTTTGAGAAAACTTTCAGAAAGAGAACAGAAACAAGCATTTAATAAGAGACCAAGTATCAAATAAAACTATTTTGAGTGAAAATCAGAGGCATTACACAGGCCACTGAAACTTTTGCTAAAATTATGTTGTTCAGATGGGCCCTGGAAGTGGTGACACATTACCTCATACCCCTCACATGACTGACTGCTGGAAAATAGCTGCAAAATGGGATAAGCTTCCCAGGAGAGACAGGACATTAAACATACCATTAATTGCATGTGATGATGTGCCAGACCTTTGACAGTCATTTCTGGCACACACCAATTCCAGCTACTAGCTGGACTCTTGCCTTATATTTGGTAAGGGCAATTTTCAGTGGCGAGTCCTTATGCAGCAGTATGCATTTAAACTGAAGAACGCAGCAATGCACAGCTCAACCCCATAAACACTGCAAGTGACATCACAGGAAGATCTGCTCTGCTATAATTTAGGATCGATACTTAATCAATTGTCTTGATTTACTAAGCTTTACTACTTTCTAAACGAGTAGCAACACGTAAGACAATTTTCAAGCCAGTTTTAGGAGCCTCGATCATTTACTCCATTAAATCGTAAGGAGAAACAGAGGCTGCTGGTGGGAGCATGTTCTGTTCCTTATATGCAATTCTGTGACAGCAAAACACGCCGTAAAAATGCATTTGCTCTTTCAGCTGACATATAACACAATATTCCGAAAGAAAATATTAGCCTTGCCACTGCTACAGCTAGTGATATGTCCCCTCAAATTTAGTACATGCAATAGGCTAGAGGATAAAAACATCCCAAAGATACCAGAAGAATTTATAAGTCAATGATCTGCTTATGAGGAATGGAGACTGCTGATGCAAGCTGCAGTCTTGCTGATAAAAAAATGGATTTCCCATAGCATTGCCGACAGCACTGGGAACTAATTGGCCTGAGTTTACTCCTGCTGACTATCCTGTGTTCATTTTGGCTTGCTCTGGAGGACCCAATCAATCACAGGCCCAAGCTGCATCTGACCCGTAGGCAGCCACAATTAAAACTCAGCTCCTACTTACTTAAAGGTAGAAAGTGAATTTAACCTGATCTAAGTAAGGGAGAGAGGGCTTGAAACCACTTTGCAGTCCCTAAGATGTTGTATCACTTCAGACAACCATTTCCCTTGCAAGTAGTGCTTTTCATTGCCCACAGCCTTCAGGAAAGCTCACACCCCCTTTTCACAGATGCAAGGTAGATATGGCAAGATGCTACTGCAGCTCAGAATCCTGAGGATCTGGCCTATGGTTTTTAAGGAACTCTCTGGCTTTAATAAATGCTCTATCTAAAACTAATTATGTGCTCCCACTCACAGCACTTTTCTAGGCATTTGACAATTTATTTGCCTATGTGCTACAGAAAAGCAATCCACAAGACAAAAAAACCTCTTGGAATAAGCCATGGGTTGCAATACATTTAGAAGCAGCTTGTGTACATCCTTGGAACCATAGACACAAGCACACTTGGATTGTGGTTTCTACCCAGGTGGTTTTTGGAGAGACAAGTTTTATGGAGCTTCATAAAGATGGGGATGGGGATAAGGAGATGGCACAGAAAGAAGAGGCAATCCCAGCAATGTGGATGGCACTTCATCCAGGACACAACAGGAAATATAAATTTCCAGCTATTGCAGAGCTTTCACATCTGTGCTTCCAAGTGTTTCTTCTGGCTATGGCTGCATATCATGTCTTGCTACAGAGTGAGCCTTGCATTCTCTTCCTGCTGTGAAACCAGAATTTGTTTATTCAGTAAGTCACAGCCTAAAACTCCTCTTCTCATATGGTGCAACCTCACTTCTAGGAGTTTACACTAGGGTTAAATTTATCTCAGTAGTTTCTAAACGTACAGCACATACATGAGACAGAAATCTAACTGCTTTTGTATCACTAATGCCCCAAGACAAAGCTGTACTTAAAAGTGCAGGTCACAGGAAAGTCAAAAGCAGTTACACAGAAAAAAAAAAATTAAGAAATACAAAAATCTCATAATAGCTTAGATTTACTAGCTCTGTATTTTCAGAGGCCTCATTAAAATAAAAATAAAGGAAATTATTTTTCAATGGATGCTAAATTTAAAAACTTTTCCCACTATATACGTAGCCAGGCACCCCCTAAAATCTCTTCTAATATATTTTTCAGACTGTGCAGCTTTATCATTCAGAGAGCAGCACTGTTTTTCTCAAAAGAAATGAGTTAAGGGACAAGCAAGTCATATTTCAAGCTGGTCACATTTCTGGCCACCTTCAAATCTCTCTGTACATTCTTGTCTGAACCCTCTTCTCCATATAGAGCAAGAAATGCCTGTCTGGTCAGGTTAAAGAAAACAACCAAGCAGTCAAGAATAAATGGAAATGTTCCTCTCTGAAACAGCAGGCATTAACTTCAGATGACTCTGCTTAATAAATTTCTTTGACTTAAACAAGTGATCATGGAAAACATTCAAACAGAATTGAGGAAAACAGAAATTGGTATTTCACTGTCAAATTAAAAACCATGGAGATGGTGGCCTCTCCTCTAGCTAATAATGTGCATTTTCTCAGCACTAAAGTCCCTTCTCCTATATAACTGTCTAGAAAAACACTGCTTCCTGTAAATGGCAAAAGGATTTTTAGTACCATGTGCGTGCCCACCTTTTAGATCCGTTTTTGAAACATGCAGCATTTCCCACTCATAAAGTTACATGAGGAAATCAATTGCCATTTAGATAAATCAGGACAGGACTTAACCAGATGCTTGTCCTTCAGCACACCGGGATGGCCTGCTCCTGTGTCCTTAAGACTTCCCTCTTGAACCTTCCAGGCCAGCCTTCCTTGATTCCTTTGCCCTTCAGCACTGCCTCCCAAAGGACTCTCTCAATGAGTCTCAAACAGGTCAAAGTCTGCCCTCTGCATCTCCAAAGCAACAGTTCTGCTGACCCCCTTCTTTACTCCTCCAAGAATTGAAAACTCTTGTGTTATCACTGTGCCCAAGAGAGCCTCCAACCATCACATCACTTACAAGTCCTTCTCTGCTCACTAGGAACTGGTCCAGTGGTCTAGTTGGTTCTCTCACTAGCTGTGTCAGGAAGGTCTCTTTCACACACTTCAGGACTCTACTGCACTGCTTTGTATCTTCAGCAGACATTTGGTAAACTGAAGTACCTTAAGGGAACAAGACCTAGCAATTGTGAGACTTTTTTCAGCTGCTTATAAAATAGTTTGTCTGCATCCTGATTGGGTAGTTTATGACAGACTCCCACCATGAAGGCCTTGTTGCCCTTCTCCTTGATTCTTACCCACAAACACTTCCCCTTATCCTCCCCATTGTTAATCTCTGTTCAGCAGGTCACTCACCAAAGATACTCAGAAGTAAGAAAATGCAAAGAAAATTATATAAAAAAATCATCATCAGAACCTGCCTTTTAGAACCTCCTGCAGTGGAGCAACCATGAGAGCTGGATTTCAAAGTATAAACCTCTCATCTTTGGGCCAGGACCTGGCACTATAGTCACACACAGTAACTCCATATCCACTATTACATGTGCTGCCTGATAGCAGGTATCTTGTTCTTATTTCTTGCTGCTTCTCCCTGCTTGGTGCAGACAGGTCTGGGTTTATAATGGCTGGGCCCTTCAGGAGACGTGTGCGAGGCTAGGGCAAACCTAACAGCTCATCAAAAACAATGCTCCATTTTCCCAGCCCCGTTGCCCTTTCCATTAACAGGATTCTGCTTTATTCTGCTGTTCTTGGCGCTTAAATCCCTTGGGCTCCCCAGGCAGTGACTGCTAAACGATAAAACAATTTTGAGAGGTTTGGAAGATGTACCATCTTGTTACATGATCTCTTTTTATAGGTATCATATGGATAAATGCCAGTCCCTGAGGGTGCCACTCTCCCAAGTCCCTACCCTCAGCTCTTTCAGACCATAGGATTTTCAGTAGTTCCCATGTTGGAAAAAGAAAAAATAAAAGGCTTTTTTCTCCTTCTTCTTGTTTTAAGTTTATTAATACTGTCACATCAAATCTCAATGCAAAGTGATGCAAAATGTCATACACTAAAAATAATGTGTTGGAAATGGGTCAGTCCTGAAATACTTGCACTGTCTGGAAGCCAGTTTATTATTTCCTCCAGTCTCAGGCTCTTTTAACACAATTCCCAAGCATATTGACACAACAGGGAGTTAAATTCTGATGAATTTCAGGAGCAATACAGACAAATTATTTAGGTCACTGTTAGTGAAGTTATTTTGAGGGAATTTCATCATTATTGTGTAAAATAACGGAACTGCTTGCTTTTGACTTCACCGCTCACAATTCCATACAAATCGCTAAGGTGCCCAATAGATCCTTGGAGTAAGAAGAGTGACAGGAGGTGCACAAGTGAAAGACCACTATTGAATAATTCAGGTTGGAAGGGACCTTGGGAGGTCACTTGGCCCAACCCTCCACCCAAATAGTTTAAAAATAGTGAAGAAAAAAGGAGAAAGCTGACCAGTAAGTTTTATAAACTTGGAAGACATGCAGAGAAAGGTAGAAGGCCAAGGTGGCTTGAGAGAGAGAGAAGTGTATCAAAGCTTTACCAGGGAAGTACTCATCTGACAGGAAGGACAGAAGACAAGGAGGGACATAGCTCTCACTACCTTTACATGGAGAACAGAGATACACAACAAATCAGCTGTGGGGAGATTATCAAACAGCAGATACACTGCAGGAAGTTCACCTGGTTAAGGTACCATGTACTTCTGGGAGGTGGAAGATGTAGTAATGGGAAAAGTACCTGTGCTGGAAAAGATGTGAAATAAACACAACCACTGACAGCAATATCCAAAGAGCTCTCATCTTTTCAGTAAATAACTAGCAGGAAGCTGGAGTATTACTCGGGGAAGTAGCTGGCTTGGACTGTGCTGGGTATTGAACAATGACACCCTCAGTCCTTCACAGCAAGGACAAATGCCCATGCCAAGTTATTTACTCCTTTATACTGCACATTCACATCCTTCAAGGAATGGCTCCATTCCACCTGGCACCCAGAAACATAGGAAACAGTGTCATAACATTTTAGAGTTTAAAGTGCAGGCACAACGTGCCAAATTGAGGTAACAGATGGGGATCCAAACATTGCTAAGTGCTACCTAGCAATGCAACATATGCAGTGCCTGGAAATCATGACATCATCTAATGAATGAAGAAGTTTGCACTGATATTCAAATTGCATACTTAATCAAGACAGAAAAATGGAGGCCAGCAAGAAGCAACAGTACCAAAGGTAAGAAAGGTAATAGTGCTGGGAAGAGAAAAGATAGCCACCCTGGTATCTCTGAGTGACAGAAGTGTGGATTCTTTGCAGTCCTCATCTCTTCCCCATTCTGCTTCAAGAGTTTTTGGCAGGCAGATAGAGACAACCTGTGAGATAGTTTTGTGTTGAGAGTTTTGGAAGGGTAGGCTTGTATCCAAAATTTAAGAGAAAAAGCTAAGTGGACTTGCAAAACACGTCCATCTCCTGGAAGCTAAATACGTACTGTACCACTGAGGGTCATCAGTTGGAATTTTTTTTTTTTTTAATGGTTAAGCATGTAACAATTTTATGCCGTCTTTTATTTATATTATTTGGGAGATTATGATAAAGAAGAGGAAAACTGGTACAGAATGCTGAACACCCAGCTTGAAAATTCTGGCTTTCAGTAAGAAGATGAAAACACTTTTTACTGATTCAACTTTCATTCTAAACTCATGTAATTTAATCAGATATGTTCACAGCTAGAATTGCTGCATGCTGGAAATTCTTCCTGGCAATACAGAAGCTACCACTTTACCACTCCACAGATAATTTTCCCATTACGTTATATACTACAGTTAGAATAAGCTCAGTTATATTTACAAGCGTACAGTACAACCAGTGATTGTAAAAATATGCATAATGCATAGCTAGCTTGCCCAAGTAATTAATATGATTATGCATGCAAAGCAGGTAAGTGCAATAATTGGGTTGCTATGCAAGCTGTGCAAGTGCATGCACAATTCTGCACACCTAAGGTTTGCCCACTCAGGGAGATTCTGAAGTTCTGTTTTGTCATCACAGCCTAGAAAATAAGGATAAGATTATTTCCTGTGCCATAAACTGATGTAAGCACCAATGCTATTTTACTGATATAATTAAATGTTAAAAGCCTTTAATTAAAGAATATAAATCAGAGTGAATCATTTCAGACCAAAGTAGGCTTACAATCCAGGATGCATTGGTTACTGAAAGCCTGCATGAGCACAAAGCCATAAAAATGCCATTCACACCTTTTAATTGGTACATTTGAGTATTCTTTTTATTGCTCTGCCAAAGCAGCAATGGTACCACTTTCCTTCTGAAAACATTTTCAGACCCCCTAAACTTCAATCCATGTGTTGAAAATGACAAACGATGGCCTCTGCTTCCCTGAAGTCCCATCCAAGAACAACACGATTCATTGTCCTGAAATGCCTGAAGCATACCTGAAGTTTGCACTTAATTCTCTTTGATATTGTATTTCCTTCCACCTTGAGCTCTTAGATAGGGATTTTTATTTGTTTATGCATTTATTTTTTTGGATAGGAAATTTTATTGGTTCCCTTGGTACGGCTGGGTTATAGCACGCTGAGATTACACAGCACAGGAGCTGTTGTGGATGGGAAGCAGGGAACAGAGCTGCACTTGTACCTGCTGAAGGGCAGAATAATCTCTTGCCTTCTCCTTCCCCAGTGTGCTCTAAACTGCTGTCGTGCTCCCTGTCAACGTGATGGGTATCCACATATTGTTGGCATAAGAATGTAATTATGGATTGTGAACACAGACAACTACAGTTGGGTAAATGCAATCAGATTTACAGATAAACTCAAGGCCTCTGTATATCTGAACTACAATAGAAATTAGAGTGAGAGAGAAAGAGTGGAGAGGGAAAAAGGTTTCTTGAATCTGAAAGCCAAGATTGAGATTCAGCTCAACGATACTTACAAGGCTTTTGTTACCACTTTCTACAGACATTCAGGTTTTGTAGCACTGAAGAATAAAACGGCAACAGATTTTGAGCTTGTAAATAATTTCCAGCTGTGTATTCAATTCTAAATTTCAGTTTACGCTGTGCTGGGTAATTGTGTAACAGTCAAATATAGAAAAAGAAAACTAAAGCACAGGATAATAGAGAAATCCAGTACCACAAAATTTGGCAATAATTGCCATCCACAAGGAAAGCAAAACCCCAGAATGATGCATCAAAGACTTTCACAATAATTTCAAATATGGAACCACTCTAAGGATTTTGTGGTTGAATCTTTAATAAAGAACTCCTCAAAGGAAAATACCTGAATTATTTACTCAGCCTTGATCAATTGAATAGAGAACAAAGTAGGTGAAAATAAGTAATCAGAAATACTTCTTTTATAGTTGTGTTCTAAGAGTAGAATATGGCTAAATAATAGTAATTAATATCCTCATAACTGTTACATATGCATGAACAAGCATGCCAGCTCTCTCTCCATCCTTGCAAGCACAATATGGGTTTACATCTGGTCTCAAGAAGCAATGGGAAGATCTCAGGCAGCTTGGCTCTTCAGTTCAGATAAGCACCCAGAAGCATGGGTTCTTATCCAAAGCTTACTCAACCTACCTGAACCTTCTGGGCCAGCAAAATGAGCTTGGCAGTCTAGTCAGAGCAGGCATTTGCTTAACACTTCTGGCACTTACTGCTTCCAGTTGGGCTAGAGATACTGCAGGAATAATCCTTCTCTTTTGACATTTCATATTGTAGTGGCAGGAAGCTGGGAGCGTGGAGTTGCACAACATGCAGAATGAAAGAGAAAAACATTTAAACAATCTGAAGCTGACTAAGCTGGTAGCCAAGAACTGCATTCTGCTCTTTGTCATCCATCCTTGGCCCTGCAGCCACATAATCAAATATTTCTTTTTTTTCTAGCCGTTTTAATCCTTAGGAAATCATCACATGAACAAGTTGCTTCATGTGAAATCTGAGGGCCAAATGGTCCCTCTCATTGCAGTGTTTGAGGAGTGCACCCTAAGGTCCTCAAACAGAGGCATCTGATACAAGTATAGGACAGCCCCTAATCTGAGAGGTACAGAACTTCACTAGCTGAGACCCTGCAGAAACCACTGCTAGACTTTGCACACTGCAGCCAGTGCAGAGGGGTTCTGGTTCCCTAGTCATGCACAGCAACTATGCAGTGAAACAGGGTGTGGAGGATGGCCATGGGATTCATCAAGGTCTCTATGCAAAAGGGTCTGCTACACTCTGGGGTCTCACTGTGCTACAGAGAGACATGGTATGATGGGTCTGGGGGAAGCATCATGCACCTGCTGATGAAGCCTCCCCTGCAATAGCAGAGGAAGAACACATCTCGGGAGCGAGTCAGGAAATTAACTGGTGAAAAATATAACTGCCTGTAACAGGAAGAGGTAACCTTTTCAGCACAAAGTATCTCTGAAAAATAACAGCTTCTTGTGTAACACCAGTATGTGTGTCAGCAACTCCTATGATGATATCAATGCACCACCCACCATTTGCAAAGCACCTGTTTACTGGCCATAAGGTATGTAAAAAGAACTGCCCCTCAGCTAGCCTGTGATTTCCCATTAATGGCATGGTGCAGAGAAGGCTTTCAAACACCACGTGAACAATGAAAGCTACTTTACACCTAAGGATTTTCCTGGTAGTGTATGAATGATGAAGTATCATTTATGATCAGCTAGGTGATCCTGGGAGGACTGGGGGAGTCATCTGAGAAGCTGAAGTAACAGTTAAAACTGAATCAATAAATGTAAAATAACCAAAACATTCAATGATTTGATTGTGCTGCGAGGACAACAGATTTTCCCCTGGAGATGGGAGAGAAGATTTTCTGGCTGGGAGAGCTCTGATGCAAGCAGCATGCATGACCAAAGCAGTCGGCTGGGCAGCACGGTCCAGCAGACCATGGCAGCCACTGCAAGCCAAGACCTCACAAACTCTAATCTGAGATCTGTCACCATTCGCTGCACAGCCTTGGGCAAGTTACTTAACCTCCTTGTGTCTCAGTTTCACCATCTGTAGGACTGGGCTAACACTAACTTGGCCAGCAGATAGGGACATTCAGAGGCTTAATTAAGGAGAGCTGGAGTGATTAAGTTCCAGCTGCTCAGTTTGTGGCTGTAGAGACTCTGCCCAGCATCAAGGCCCAGAACTGTGGCACACAAGCCAGGCACAGAGCTCTCAGAGGAGGGCAGGGAAGGAAAGCACTGCTACAACACAATATATGGGTCAGCACCTTCCAGCTCCAGCAGCCAGAGTGCTGACTTGGCATCATTGTCCTCTGAGCCTTGGCTGATGCACACCAGAGAAAGCCTGTCACTCCCAGCCCACTGGAGGTGGGAACAAAGCCAGGTTGCACCTCCAGACAAAGCCCCAACAAGAAACAAGTGGACTGCCCCTCCACACATGGGCAATGGGAGCCAGATACACCATGCTCTGACTGTGTGCTACAAGCAGTGATGGAAACACAAAGGCATGAGAGTTGAGCTCCATCTGCCCTTCTGAAGCACTGCCCACTGGCATTCAATTGCCCCTGGCCACAAGCCCAGGCAAGATCTGAGCATGGCCTCAGCTCAGGCTGTCTGACAGTTGCTAAAGGAGCTGCCTGGTCAATCTCACCCAGAAGCTGGCTCATGGATTGAGGCCACCAGACAGCACCAGAACAGAAAACCAGGGGGCTACTGCATGGAAATCTTTGCCAGGTCCAGTTCACTTGTTGCTTATCCCACCACATACTCCCTTTAGTCTTGACCTCAGTGCCTGAATGCCTTCACAGAAGTCTCTCCATTTCTGTTCACTGCATCTCTCCTCATCATTTTCATTCAGTCAAATACATCTCCCTCTTCCCATATGTTCTCTCACTTGCCAAGCAGTTTACAGTAAACTTTTAGTGGTCATCAAACATCCAGTAAAATAGAGTTCATTTCTCTGCTTTTCTTTTTTCTTTTTTTTTTTTTGAAAGATGTGTTCAACCCCTTTTCAGTATTTATAGGACTATTCAGGCTGAAGAGGACCCACATACATATCTGTAAATAGGTATTAAGTGCATCTTGGAATCAATGTCAAGGTACAAGTGATTACAGAAGTTGCAAGGAGACTTGTTAACAGGAAAAAAATTCTTTCACATGCTATCACTAATCATTGCATCAACAAAGAATGCAAATAAGATGTAGCAAAATGGCAGGGTTATAACTTAGTCCCTATATATTCATGAACCAATCTCATTTCAGAGATCCATGCCAAGAATTAGATGACAGAAAAGAAAATCCTTTAGCTGTAAGTAATTTACACTTTTCTTCCTGTGCTCCATTTCCTTCCTGTAACCTTTATAGCATGACAAACCCATTTGCATTTTCCCCCAAACTAAGCATGATCAGAAATGCACAGCTCTCCAGGACTCACCTGTAAGAAATGGAGTGCCTTGATTTAGGAAAGAATCCAGAGCACTTGCCCTCCACTCACAACACATTTGTCCTAGGAGTATGCACCAGTATTTGCTCCTTTCACATCACCAGTGTGCATCACCTGCACAGCCTTTGCCCATTGGGAAGAAAAGCTCCCAGACACAGCACACTGAACAAAAGGAGTCATTTTTTTAAACCCCTTTAATATTCCATTAACCTGCCATGTATGCTACCTGACTTCAGCAGACAATGAGAAATGTCAGACCAGCCCATGCAGGGCACCAGATAGGATCAGGAAGACCAGTCTCACAGGTAGGGAAAAATCATGATGTGTTGGAGCATGGGCATTTTTGTGTTGGCTGGTATCACCACAGTACTGCACTATGGGTGTCAAGAGACTGTTATCAACCTTTCCCATATGAGGCCTAATACTGTGTTGCTGACTCTGAACCCCAGCAGGAGCCATCCAGAGTTCTACCAGAGCAAACACCAAGAGAGGATCATAGTATTTGGCTCTGAGTTTTCATGAATCTTTTATTTTTCCCTGTGTCCTGTAATCTGGATAATGAAATAACATTTAAAACTCAATTAGGGCATCTAAAATACAGATCTCTGTTTTAACATGCAGACATTTGCAATACTGCAGACTTAATATGGCAATAACAGAGCAGATGTTTAGCAAATTGTGTATGCTAACCGATGCTGACCAACAAAGGATTCCTATTTCAGGTATTTGGCTTCCACAGGTTTGTGCATGCCACAGCCAAGAAGTCTATTTTCTGCTGAAGACAAGTAGCTGTAAGAGCCTCTGTGCTTTGCCTCCTCAGCAAATTAAAGAGTTGGACAAGTCAGAAGTAAATCTCTCCTCCATATTCAACGATTTCCAGTGACCCAACTTCTTTGTATGTTTGCACCACAGTGTAACCACCACAATACCTTTCACTGACTCCAGACCGGAATAAAAACTCAGACCAGAGACTAGTCCAAGCAAGGCAAGAAAACACACAAACTGTTTTTAAAACCCCACATCCTGTAACTGCACTTTCTTACAGAGTGATGCATGACACTGGATTACAGGAGACTGCTCCCATTAGGAAGCATGATTCAATACAACAAAAGATTGCAAAATTGAGCCTGGTCTGATCAAGAAGATTTAACTTCAAATTGACAATATTGCTGAGCAGTGAGGCAGGGAGTGCAGGCATAATTCGGTTTCCTGCAGCACCACACTAAATGAGGGCTATCAGTATTCCAATCAGTGGCTGATAGTTTTATTTCCCCCATGAGTTTCTCCAGGTCATCCCTGACAGTTAGAAAAGTGCTTAGTTGTTGGGGCTGCACTGAGCAGATGGTTACTGATCAGAGATTAGTACTGGAGCCTGGGGTCAGTGGACTGCCAAACAAACTCATCCAAGGGCTGTCTATTACTGTCACCCCTGGGACAGCAGTTTGCTGACCACTATAGCCAGGTGACTCGCTAGTCAATGTTAATGTACATGTTCAGGCCTCTCTATGGTATAGCCAGAGCTTGCCTGATTTATAATTTATATCCTTGCGACTTCTTCACTGCCTGGTGCTACAAAACCACTTTTGGCTTTGGGTCACTCAGTACAGACTTTTGAAGGAAATGGAGGGCACACAGAGGTGGTGGAAGAGAATGACTGAAAACCAGACCACCCCAGCTTTGCAAGAGCAAAGTTCCCACAACCGTATTTAAACCAATACACATTTTTCAAAGCTCAGATCAGCATCACAACAGCCATCTCTTTTCATAGGTTTATTATTGTTCCTAAAAAAACAACCAACCAAACAAACAAAAAAAAACCCAAACAAAAAGAAAAGAAAGGAAAGGAAAGAATGGCAAGAGTGTAAGCAACACAAAGCTGTCAGTCCTGCAGAACACAAGGAGGTATTTCAGAACCAAGGTATTGTGGCTACTGTTATGCACCATGCTATCTATTTTCTTTCTCTTGATGTGGCTCGAAGGTGAGTTTTTGCATTGACCCGATTATCATGGAATTTACAAGTATGTAAACTGGAAATGAGCCCCATCTTTGCAGGTCTGGACTCTGAATGGTGCTTGTGTTTACTAAAACATGAGGACAGAGTCCTTCTAAACAATGTGTCTGTATTGGTTTTGACTTGAGGTTTTCCCAGTTTAATTAGGGTTTTGCTGCCAATGTTGTTATGCCGTAAGATCAAAAAGCGGCCAAACCCACTTTTTACTAGTAAAGGTGAAGGACAGAGCTGAACTTTGCTTTAGCACAACAGCCATTCTAAACACCACTTCTCATACTACTAGAACACAGCAAGAATTACACCAAGGACAAGGGCCATGCATACAGTGGATATCACACAAACACACCACAGGATGCGATGCCCTCCCAACCTGTATCTATACGCAGCAGAGGAAAGGAAGGGAGGGTGGGAAGACGTAGATGGAAGTAAATTGCTGAAAGTAACCTGCAAGACACTAGCAGAGCAAGAACTGTCTCTTGACCCCTGTCTTAGCGTCTTCAAAACCATCTGCACCATAAGAGCAAGCAGCTGTTTGCATTCACCTTGCTTCAGGGAGTTGAAAAATAAAGGAAAAATGTATCAAGCCATTTAAACACTTTTGAGGAAGAGAATCTTATTCCTTCAATATCCTATAAAGAACGTTGTTTAGACACAGTACTACATACACAAAAATAGGTTCCTAACTGTTTTCAATTAAGAATTACACAACAGTTAGTCTGGGGACACTTTTAAGTCTTCTTTACTCGACTCCATTTTAATCTACTACCTCATACATACTTTAATTTGTATATGCATTTAATTATGCAATTCTCTGACAGAGTATTAAGGCAGGTCTCTATCCTGCAAACACTTACATGCATGGTTAACTTCATGTACATACAGCCTCACCATGAATTTATGGATGTCAAATTGGAATGATCAGGGTTTCATTGTCTCTCATTTATAGTGATGTTTGCTTCTTTCATTCCTACTATTCTTTGATATTCTTTTATTGATTTTTTTTCTGACATTCAGCATTTATTTCCAAGCCAATACTTTATTTGAATTTAAAAGGCAAAACTCTTCAGGAAAGTAACACAATAAAAAAATGAAAGATCTGGACTTCTTAAAGAAGAAAATAAAGAAACTATCCTCATGTCATAGAAGCATATTTAACAACAAAAAAACCCCACACCAAATCACATCTAACCTCCCTTGAGAACTATTTTATGGTCACAGCTTGAAATCTGTTTGGAATTAACATGACAGCAACGCAACTCCTCTCTTCACAGCCTTGTCTCTGTGGCTAAACAGATCTCTGAGGCTCAGGTTCTGAGCCTCTTAATCACCTAAGCAAGGGTACCCTTTGTCATCTCTACTAAGTAAAACCATTCAGGAACATTCAGTATACTAGAAAAAAAGAAGATTATACATCATATACAAACCATAATTTAATATCATAACCTATAATATTACTGCAGTAGCAGCTGATTTGGATTCCAAGTCTGCAACAAAACTCACTGCTTCTGAGCTCTGAACCAGCAAAATAAAACACCTGCTGATAAACAGCATCCCTGATGTCCAGCAACCTCTGTGCAACATTCCTGTCCACCATAAACAAACATTTCTAACTACATTCAGGACTTCAAATGGTCTCAAGTGTTTAGTCTGTGGCTTCAGGAAATTGTACAGCACAATCTACAGCAACTGGTCAGCAGGGTTTCTTTGGAAAACTACCAATGAACTTGAGTAGACAACATGCTGCAGTAGCAGGGGAAGCACATATGTGGTTTGAAGTCTTGAGAACAAGCACAACTCCCAAGTACATTCTCAGTTTCAGTTTTCTCTCTACAAGTTTCTACTTTCTTGCAATCTTGGTGATACTGGAATTTTTCCACATTTACTTAGGGTTTTCACTTCTTTTTTCTGTCAGTTATTAAATAACCCTCATCTTTCTCAACACATGGGCAATGCCTCCTGCACACCAGTTTTGTTTCCACCCACCGTTGGTACAGGTGACCCAGACCAGCTGTCACATTCCATGGCAATAGCTAATGTCCTGTTTTATCCCAATAGTTACCCAGAAACTTGCACTACACCTCAGCAGCAACAACAATCAAACCCCCCAGCTCCAGCCAGAGGATTGCTGTGCAATAAAGCTGCCATATTTCTGTGCAGCTTTACCCCAGAACAAATATGTACGCAAGCACTGCACAGGAAGCAACAGCCCTACCATGCACATCCAAGAGAACTGTTTAACACACCAGCCCCTAAGGATGACTTTTGCTGTAATGAAGTAATAAAGCACTGCAGAAGGCTGGATGGATTTCAGACAGTAGGTCTGCTCACATCTATTGCACAGGAACTCCTAACAAGTGACAGACTTACGGAAAATTTGGAAGTGATTAATAAAAGAGAGAGAGAGAGAGAAAAAGACAAATAAAAAAAACCTTCTCAGACAAATACACTAAGGCAGTAAAAGAAGGCACTGAAATTCAGAAAAATGAAATCCCTGTGTTTTAAATTGAGTGTGCTGCTTTCTCAAAGTTAATAGAACATTAAAGGAATTATTTGTTTCATCATACAGCCCTAAGCAGTGACTTCTTTCTATATAAGAAGGCTCAAACAGCACCTTTCCAGACACCCAGAATACTTCCTGATATTACCAGCATCACTAACTGAAACTGGGTGGACCAAAGCAAAAGCTGGTCTTACCAGATTCTGTGGCTTTTCGTAACATCACTGCGCTGCCTTGTCTTGCTGTGGCTTACTCAGCACTGACACGGCAAGCAGCACCAACGGTTCAGTTCCATCATCAGGCTCACAAATGGGAACCCACAAGCCAGCAAGATAAAAACCACACCTTCCCCAGAACACAAGTTACAGCAAATAGAAAAAAGAGTATGTCCATGCACTACCAAATACCAGCTGAAGCTGCCAGCATATAGTACTTACCAGAGTTACTACTTGGAGTATGTATCGTTTATAATTTGAAATATGTGTTGGGTAGCCTTTTGAAATAGAATTTGCTTTTGCTCCCTAATCTCCAAAAGAGATTTCAAAGCCATAAAATTCTACTGATGCAAACGCTTGTTCACACACTGTATTTTGGTTGAGTATTTACAAATGTTTTCTCTTATCCATGAACCACCCTGGAAGCAGGAACTTGTTTGAACAAGTATTCCTGGAAAATGAAAAATAAGTTACAAATATGATTGTTCATTAATCTCTTTTCATATGTAATATTCAAGGAGTTCTTTCAAATGTGTTTTGAGAATGAATTCATTCTCTTGAAAAGGGCTTCAAAGGTGTAAACTGCTACCTAAACGTTAGGTGTTATTACACTACCAGGGCTGAAGCATTACTGTGGTCCTTCATGGAAGCATTCTTGCTGAGAGAAGAAGGCAAAAGCACTACAGACAAGATAGCTGAATATCTGCATACCATTTTTTCTACCCAAATATTGCTTTTAATGTGTAATCAATCTTTATGGCCTGTTGCTGCAGGGAAAGTGTAATAGAATCAAGTTTTCATGCAACTGCAAGTTGCATGAATCTTTCAAAAATAAGATTATAGCATTCTTCAATCCCAATCAATACAGATTATTTCTTAAGTTACATATAAATTACTTTCAGACATTTCATGTCACATGAATATACTTAATAATAGGAAATATCCTTTCTACCACACTAACACCACCCTACTTGCTGGGCTCATTTAATGAGAAAGATTATTCTCACCCTTTTCTCATATATTATCATAAATATATTGTAGCCAACCCATGTATCCTATTTCACTCCTGTTACAGTTTATCTGTGCAGAACTGTCCAAGAATGAAGTATTTTGTGACACACAAGTTGGTGGTCCAGGCCATTTCTTTTAATGCTGGTATTTTCCTGCTTAAGGATTGAGCCCATTCTAAAGATACATTACTCAAACTCTCTCAGCAAGAAGCAGAATTCAAATTATTTATACACCAAGGAAAGAGTCATGAATCATGCAGGAAACAAGTCAGAGGAGGCTGCCCAACACTGTAAGTGCTGCACAGGCATTTGGCTGGCTGATTTCTACTAACAGCCCTGGAAATTCACACATGGGTTGAAAACATGAAGGTAAGTGAAATCTCCCTTCTATCTTTCTGCTGTTTTCTCTCTACTTCCCAAATATGCTTAAAATAAATAAAAACCTTCACAACAGCAACGTTTATGTTCTCAATAGACTGTAGACAAGACAGTGGCCAAACAGCATAAAAAGTAACAAGTCACTTTGACGAAAATTAGGAATTCAACAGTTTTCCTCCTTGGTTGGCTACTCAGCCAGAATGGTGCAGTTTGCTGAGTCTAATCTGGTGTTCTGCCACTGCAGCTTTAGATGTGGCCAACACAAGAGTCTAATGATCAGTTATTAGAGTGTATTTCTGCAAAAGGAAATGAAAGGTTCCCTTTGTGATAGTGTTTTGTATTATCTTTCATAGTTTGCAACCACAAAATACTCCTTACGTTTTATTTCAGCATTTAATGTTTTTTAAGTTAACATTTGAGTTGTGATGATTAACTTTAAGAAACAAAGCAAACTGCATGTGCTTTTTTAGCCCCTAAGGACAGTTATTGCTTGGAATACAACTGCAAATATATTTTTACATTGTAGAAAACTGAGTATAATGTATATTACAGTTCATTTTCTAACACTGCATTGCATCATAAATATACCTTAAGCTGCCAGTGTTAAAATGATAGTGGAAAATTAAAACGAGCATAACCTGCATTATTTAAGATGAATTTTATAGCCAAGTAAGAATCAAACCAAAATAAACCCACAGTATCTGCATCCAAGAAAATTTGGTAGAAATATTATAGAAAACTGTTAAGGATAAAACCTACTTAGCAAAAAAAAGTAGATGAAAACATTTGCCATCTGTTGAGAACACAGAACTGGTTTCTCTATTATGGGCAGTAATCTTAAAGCCAGGGATTAATATCCGTAGTAGTGTCACCTCCCGCAAGCCCAAGCAGAAAGGTTCAGAGCTCTGTTCGTCTGCAGCGATCCTCAGCCCCCCACAAAAGCCAGCATGCTGGCTCTGCACCAGAGCAAGCCATTCTCCAGGAATCTGGCCTGGCCAAGATGTCTCTGCAAGCTCTCACACAGGCTGGGGAGCAGAGCCTGCTAATCAGGAGGTGAAGATTCAAATGTCAACAAGTCTCTTCAGCTCACCCGGGATAGAGCAAAGACAGAAATTGGCTGGAAATGGCTGGCTCTGGGAGTTTGCTCTGGTTTGCTTGCTTTTTTTTTGACTTTAAGAGACGTGAACATGAATTCCTCTCAAGCCTGAAGTACCTGTGGCAGAAACGTTTATCAGACAACGTGGTGAACTAGAAAAGCTGAGGAATATTTCTTTTAAAACATGGATGATCAACATTACATTCTTCTTTTCACCAGCATTACACTCTTCTTCTCACATATACATGGATATACTTACAAGACTTAGAAAAGCCTTTTACAAATTACTACCTCTAATTAGAGACCCTGGTTAGGTTTAATGCTGCATGAGCACATCACACAACACAGCATTGCTTCCTGCCACTACAGGACAGAACATTGTCATGGTGAAGTGTACATAATTAAAATATATTGGTCTCGTCTTATACACTGATGTTGGTACCAAAGATCAGAAAGGTAACGAGAACTTGTAGGTCTCTAGACAATGAGTTTGAGAACACTGATGACTAATTGTGCCCAGGAGCCTGGTTTTTACATCAATAAACCTGATTGCTGCAAGAAGCAAAACAGAAAGGCTGCAGCTAGTTTGAGACTTTTGGTAGAAAAATTGTTTTTTGTCTTGACATCAAACTAACATTTTGTTACTTAATAACATTATCATGGCAAGTTTTTTTGTGGGTTTTTGGTCTTTGTTTTTTGGTTTGTTGTAGGGGTTTTTATTGTTTGTTTGTTTTGGGGGTTTTTTTGCATTTTTTCATCCATGTGTTCATAACAGTTCAATAAGTATTGTACTTGTTTCTATTCATTACCTCCAGAATATCTTTTAAAAACTACCAAAATTTGCAGTATCAAGTATAGGTGGAACCAGATACTGAGATTTCACATGAGATCATCATCAACAGAGAATTTTTCCACAAAATGCACAAATCACTCAAGGCATTTATCAGGGAGAAATCAAACTCCTCTTACTTGCTAAGCATGTGTTAGAGACCACCTCCACAGAAACGTTTGCGGGTTTGCTGAATTGTTGAGCTGGTTCAAGAGAGCAGTTATTTTCATTTGAAAAGTTCATAATGAATAAGATTCTCATCTTTTTAAATCAGAAATTTTAACTGACTACGTGGTTTTGCTATGAAATAAACAGTTGGTGTTTTTTTACAGTATATTCTTTAAACCAAACCAAAACTACAAAAAACAAAAACCAGCCTCTATGGATTTTGATTCCTATTTCATAATTCTGAAGTTGTTTATTTTCTTTCTTTCTTCAGAACAAAGATCAGTGCCTTTTACTCAACATGGTTAACCATGATTATCATCATAATCTGATCATGTCTCATAAATCAATGCCTAAGTTATAAAATAATCCTATTTGCTGGTTTATGTTTCTTTCCTTAGTCACATGTTACATTGTTCTAACAGTTAAAATTAATGCCATATCATTTACAATTAAAATTCTCACATTTAAAGTTAGCTCATCAAAGATTAGCCTGATTTGGTATTCCTCAAGACTCATTTGGACATAAAGTGCTTGCATAAACATGCCCCCAGGTCTGCACCTTGCTTGCTATTAAACTGATACAGTCTGACCTCATGTTGCTTCAGAAAACCAGTTCCATTTATAAACTGAACACAAATCTTAACCACTTACCCACTCCACCAGCTGGAGAATCTCAGGTTCGTATTGATATTTATTCATTTCTACAAACATCTGCTGGCTTGGTGAACATGACACAAAAATATTTTTATTAATATGGTACCGAGCTTTACAGTCTTTAAAATATTTCTGAAGCTGATGTATACCTGAGTGAATTCTCTGTACATTTTCCTCCTTGAAAGCTTTCACAACCCGGGTCAGTTTTCAGGAAGTCACTGTATTTGTTAAGCTTTCTTTCTTTTTTTTTTTTTTTTCTCTTGTGTTTAACTCAAAGACCATAAGCAGAAAATATACAGGAAAAGAGGGAATGAAAAACAAGTTTATGTTATAATACCAAATATTTTAATTAATATTTTACTGGTTAGTATAAACAGAGTGGAGAGGAGGAGGAACCCAATGTGAATGAAGGAAATACTTCAACAAGGGG
The DNA here is from genome assembly GCF_027791375.1 of Indicator indicator. Taxonomy (NCBI): domain Eukaryota; kingdom Metazoa; phylum Chordata; class Aves; order Piciformes; family Indicatoridae; genus Indicator; species Indicator indicator. The sequence goes on along the minus strand of NC_072033.1, from coordinate 11,532,982 downwards.
AAGATGGCAAAGTTAATGTTGGGGGAGAATTTTCAACCCACCACATGGGTATAGTAACTTTTCTAATACCAACTGCCATTACTTAATATACACAAAACATGCACATCTCTGTTGAAACCACAAAAAAATATGAGTATTTCTGATGCCTTGTTTCTATCCTTATGCCTCTATAATATGCTGAGTATGATCTTCAGATGCTGTTGATCAGCATCAAAGCCAGTAGACACCAATCTCTAGCCATAGTGTTTTCTGGTCATGTTGCTCTCTTCCCCTCACCATTCCTTGTACATGCAAGCAAACCAGTTTTAGCAGCAGCAGAGTTAAGAAGCCCACTGTACACTACACACAATCGAGGAGGAGTCACCACCCTTCCCCATCACACATTAGTTCGCTTAAACCCCAGGCCACTGGTGAATGCAGGAAACACAGTATCCTTGTGGTCTCACCACCTTTAAAGAGTCCATCTCCACAAGTAGGCACCCCTGGGCATGCTCAACAGCATATGAAGGACCACAGGTTGTGGATAACCTTTTCTTTCATTGGAGACAGTGTTAGACTCCATTTAAGCAGATCCTCAGCTAACAGTCGTTACAATCACGGTGAAAGTAAACAAAAGTTGCATTGACTACACCACCAGAGATGCACATGACCCAAGCAGAGGCATTAAAATAAGCAGCAAGACATTAATAATTAATTCAGAATTCACCATAACAATACTCATTATGGTGTGTCATGTGGTATTAATGAGAACATAATACATGCTTCTACAGGAAATTAATTGTAATTTGCCAATTAACATGGTGGCGTGAAAAGTGTTTTTTACCACTACCACTGGAATTTTAAAGCCTGACTTTAAATCTTCACCTCAGTGACATGTTTTCTGAAAGCAGAAAGAGTTCAGACAGATTTGTGGCAATTTTATCCCATGAGATACATGGCTGAGTTTCTCAGCTAAGTAGCCTTCAGGGAGGAGAATCAGAGTTTTGCTGGGTATTTCAAAAAATATATGTAATTCTTCTGCAAGGCTTATTTCTCTTCTCCTAGCTAGACCAAAGGATCTAAGAATGCCTCTCATTCAAATCAAGCATCAATCCAACTCCTATTGTTCCTTGCCTTATCGGAGATGCAATCCCCTTGATAAAAAAGGATGCACAGTGCTTCTTTAAGCACTTATCAAGACTAGACCCAGAGCAGACAGCAGGCATGTTCAAGGCTACCTCTCTCTGAGCAACACAGAGTGATAGAGGCTATAAAACCTGCATTTATTAAAAAAAAAATATTACTGCAAGGCCATGGGTGGTTTTAAGTTCCACTTTCAGTCCACAAAGTCAAACCCAGAGACTAATTTGAGCAGGGAGTCTCATATCCCTGCCACACAAATGCCTAAGAAGAGTGAATATCATGCAGCATGGCAGGAGATTTGATTAGATTGCAGGTGAGGAAGAAAAATCTTCCGAAAAACACGAGCAACGTGTTTCCACATTCATTTACAACCCTCAACACTGTTGTTCACCAGGTTGTTTTGAGACTCTGATTCTCTGATATCCCCTCTGGACAGCATCTTCAGGACACTACAGGTCTGAGCAGCTCCCCACTCTTCCATGCAGGCAAGGCAGACCGACGTCCCATTTTGCAGACAACTGCACAGGAATGATATCACCTTAAGAGGGGCAGACTCAGAAGTTCATTAATCAATCACTCAAGGAAACATTAATACAGGACCACTTATGCCTGGAGCTCTATGCAGATAACAAGTCAAAGAAAAGCCTCTGAAAAGGGGAGTGGTGACTTCCTCTGGCAGAAGAGTAAAGAATTCAAGGGCACAAATGAACTACCCAGTACATAAAGAGAGACTGACCCATGTCATCATACAGAAACATCCTAACTCACACATAGCATTCTATTAAAAAATGCCTCACAGGATACCTTAATAAATTTGTGGCTTTATTAAGCCTGTCTCTTCCTTCTAAAACCCCATCTCTAATTCTCTTTTCAACTGCTTCTATGTCTGGATCAAAGAAAAGATGGATTTTGGTGTATTTTTAAAAAATGCTGAGGTTGGAATCTGCTCCTAACAATTACTAATAGTGTCTAGCTAAAAAGCTGAATCACACTTCTATTTAAACGGAAAAGAAACCCCCACCCCTAGAAATAGGAGGGATAAGCAAACATTGCCATCTCCAAACTTTAACCAGAGCAAAGCCTACATGGCAAACAAAGGTTTGTTTGCATTAATTATACTTCTTTGAGTCCACTGACATTAAAATCACAGCATTTTGCCTCAGACTGCAGACCTGCTGAACTCTACCCAATTCCCTGCTCCCCCCTCCTCAGCAGCACTGAGGAAGGGGCAAGGTGGCCTCTCTGCCTCCCCAAAACACTCCTGCCCATTTTGGCCTTTTTGTGGCCAAGGGACCACTTCTCCCCTCTTACCTCACAAGAACAAACGTCTGCCTGCCTGAAGCAAGAACATTGGGGGCCAATGCTGACAGCGGACACCAGCATCTCACAAGGGACCCCAAGGAGAGGGAAATCGCCAAACGAGCACAGGGAAAATACCAAACCACATCTGTTGATAGAGGACACAAGTGCTTTAACAACTAAACCACCATGGGGTTTTTCCTTACACTGAAACTGCTGAACCAAGTCATAGAAGTTGCACTAAATTGGCCCTGTGGTCTAAGACTTGTGGCAAAGGAGCCATATTTCAGGCTTTCCGTGTTGATCCTTAACAGGCTGCAGTTTCCTTCCTATAAAATATGAGTTTAAAAGCCCTTTCTCACTTCACAGTTCAGAGAGGGGTGGAGAAAGATTAAATTATATGGGGGGAAGACAAAGAAGAAATAGAATTTCTTAGAGTTCTACAGGACTTTGCACAAATATTTGACTAAGCATCACAGTGGCTGAAGCCCCTTCACCACATTGCAGGGGCTCAAGCTGGAGCTGGAGTTAAACTTACATTGGTAGTGCTTGATGCCCCCTGTGAACAGACAGAATAGCTGCTTGTAAGCAAGTCAGAGAAGTGAAAGAGTTTGCTGGGGAAAAAAAAAATAAAGACAAAAAAAATAAAGAAAAAAGAAAGGTTTTGTTTGTCAGACAGAGCCATACTATTGTCTGCAAATGCCAAGGAGGGCAAAACTCTCTGAAGACATGTCAAGCCCCTGATCCAGCTGTCAATTGTTCTCGTAGGCAGAAAATGAAGGATGACATGTGAGATGAATTCCTACACTGCTTGCTCAGTGGAAGCCCTTCTTGTCCTCCCCGGCCAGCCGCTCCCCAGCCAGGGACTGGAGGAGCAGGGAAGCGCTATGCAGATTTCGCTATTAGCGTGATTGACCTAATATTGGATGACTCTGTGCCCAAGTGCTTATGCGAAATAATAAGCCTGGCTACTGAGCAATTATTAAATACAAGGGATTGCTAAATCCTTGCATTGTACATATTCTAAAGGAAATTAATCATTTTGAACTCTGGAGAATACAATTTTATAAGAGGAGAAGAAATAGCAAATACACAATAGGGTATTTAAATGCTAATACAGTCAAACAGTTTAAAGCATAGCATACATTTTAATATTGGTTTACTGAATACTAATTATGCTTTACTAAGTAGCAGTAAGTAGCATTTATTATGATTTGTTGAAAGTATTGATCCAGATAGTGACGAGTACAATTTCCCTTTCTGCATACATCCTTAAAAACACATATTATCAGATTACTAAGTCTTCTTAAAACATGTTTTTCTTTGAACATTCTGTTGTAACTATCAGTGGCAGCTTGGTATGTTATAGCCCAGTATTATTTCAGCTCAATGGTCTGATGCAAAGAGACTCTTATCAGGGATCTAAAATTTATTCTCCTTTACTACTCAAAGCTAACAACTTTGCATGTTTTTTTTGCACCTGGTCACACACTAGGCTATATGGGATGGAGAATAATCTTAAATAACCATTCCCTATGTTTCATCAGCAGAACTAATACTATAAAAACAAATGGATCACCCCACATCTGGAAGTGTTTGAAGTGGTGAGCTCTGCAATGAGCTGATTGCACTGCTTGGTGACTTGCAGCATCAAAGATGCCCCCATGTGTGGGTAAGGCAGACAGGCAGATACTCAGCAACTCAGTGAACCTCAGTTCCCTGTATAATGACTAAAGAGAAGCAAGCACTTCCATATCCTGAATGAACTCCTTGAGCCCATGTCTGTTTTGAGAAGTGCCAGCCTGTGAGCAATTAACTGGTTTTAATTAAAAGAAACTCTGCTAAACAATGCAAAATTCTACCACACTGCTACTAAATCAGAGAAAGGTTGCTGGGACAGAAACTAGCACAGAATATGTTCCTCTGGCCTGTACTACACAGCCCTTCTAAATACATCAGGCAACAACTGCCAAAAACATGAAGCAATTCTTAATAAATATTTTTAATAGCAATCTTCAATTTGATTAACATACAATACCTTCTCCACTAAATGCAAATTAAATGTGGACTTCAGAAATTGAATTTAAAGCTTTTCTTTTTTATCTGTTACATCAAAGATACATAAAAAAAAGTGGTAGCTTTATTTTTTTTTTCATCTGCTTCAGAATTGTAACGTGACTAGAACCGACTTAACGGGAACATGAACGCAAAAGTAGATTCAACTCTATTAACTTTTACAATTTTGCTGCAGAAATTGTTTCTCTTGATATTTTAATTTCAACTTCACTGATCGAAGAAAGAAGCAAGGTCAAAACCTCTGCTGATGTTCCTCAGACTGCACTGGGTCACTTAGCATAATTCAAACAGTTGTAAAAAATTAGTGCTGCATGCTGCAATAAATGGGTTTGTGTTTGTGTCTGTAATGTAACAGGATTAGGGTGGAAAAAAAAAAAAAAAGAGTACCATTTCTGTAGCTCAACTGAAATAAACATTACAAAAGGGCAATTTACACTTCCAAGATTACTTGTAATCACACATTGTGTAAGAAATTATTTCAGTCTAGCATTATTCTGCCATATAGCTGTAAGTAGGCCATTCACTAAAATACCTTAGCCATTTTTCTTAGCAGCAACAAATCACAGATGTTGTACGATTTATTTTCATCACTAAAATTAAAGAGAATAGTGCTGTATTTACACTGACACTGATGAAATAAGCTTCATCCTTGCCTGTTAAAGCTTACTGCTAGAAACTTTACAATCAGAAATATCCACTTTTACATCAGTCAACTCAATACTAAAAAAAAAATAAAATCTGAAACAACAGGTTATAAATGGTCCTCTAATAATTTGCTGATTCTGATGAGCAGGTGAAAATTCACCCTTCCCCCCCACCCCTTGACAGGCTTTCAGTTTGAAACCGTAATTTTTTTAACTGCAAAGGCATTTGCGTATATACAATTAACAAGTTACTTTGTGCAAGCAAAATCCCCTTCCTACACTCCCACTTACACTTTCTTTTTGGAAGAGATGTTTCTTGTGGCAGGTGATGCACAGAGACAAAATGGTTTTCAAGAGAATGGCAAAGAGTATCCTGTTTGTCTGATTATGACTCTATGCAACTGGAAGTCGGTGTGATAACAGTGAAGCCATTCAATTCCATTACTACTGGAATGCTGCCAAAGCAATTAAGGTTGCTGACTTAGCCATGAAGCTGAGAATATATAAAATAATTTTACACCCCATCATACTGTGGTAACGGGTACTTGCACCCACAGCTGAGGGAGAAACAACTATACAGCATGCATTAAATTAACTGATGGAATATTTACCAAGAGCAAATGGCTTTCAGATGAGAGATAAAGCCCCTGCCACCAGTCTGACCACAAAACTGGGAAGGAGTTTAGGTCCTGTTAGACTCATCACTAATGACAACTTATGGAAAAGACTCTTCCTCCATGGGCCTCCAGCACAGGGTAGGTACCAGCCTCATCCTGCTCTCCCCTGGACACAGAGACAGTAGTGGCTGCAGACTGACCCCAGGAGTGAGAGCAGCCCACGTTTCTGAACAGGAGATGTGATGGAGAGCCCTGGCTTGCACTGTAAAAATCTACAGCCATGCTTTAAAACAAACAAACAACAACAACAACAAAAAACAACTAAACAAACAGACAATAATAAATGAAACACTGAAAAAGATGCATCAGATCAATGACTCAGACTCTCTTAGAAGCTGCAGTGAAAGACAAGCTCTTTGCTGATAGATGTTACACTTCTACTTACAGTCCAGTATTCATATGTGGTGCTAAGACATGCTGCTGAGCAGATGCAACATCTTCAAATCAGGAGACTTGCTTTCTGGTCCAAAGAAGGATGGGTAGATGCTGGCTCATTTGCCTTGTTTTCCTTTAATATATTCAAATGGGAAGTCCCCAGAGGGAGCAGGCACTAAGCTACAATGCTGAGGCATAGCCTTACAAATCTGGCAACATTCATGTAGAAACATACACTCAGCTTACAAATCTCCCAGCCCAGCTTCACTGTTCTTAAATTCCTATTTGAACTGCACATTCTCCTCCCAGCAAGACTGTGTATGATTAACTAGCCCAGCAGGCAGAGAAGCAGCTAGCAAGGACATGGGAAGCTACACCTCTGAGAACACCTCCAAAAGCAATGCTCTTGGACTGAGTACAGAAGAGAAACAAGCAGGTGCTGTGGCATCTTCTGGGAAAGGCTACATGAAGACAACCAAATACAATTATTGTACAGTTCAGTGTTGCTTTGTGCTACATGACTGGCTGGTCTGCACTGATGGAGGACAGCACAGCACACTCACAAACACCCAAAGGGATTGCAGCTCCAGGACAGCAGTACAGCTCTGCACCATCTAGGAGCCTTTACATGCTGCTTAATATAATTATCAATATATGGGAAACAACAACAAAAAAAAGGCAAGTAATTGAGGAGTTGCCATAGCAACTCCTACCTCCTAGGAATAGGAAAGATATGGGACCACCCTCACTGAGGGAATGTTTTATTTATTGTTTCCTGTATTAAATGTTCAGCAAAGTTATGCTGCTGGACATTGATGTGCATGTTGGCAACCTTCACTTGGTGGCACTTGCCTTTTGTTGGCTAGTTCTGCCTGGAGAGAGGACCCTAATTTCCAGTGCTGAGAAGCAAGACTAAGAGCAAACTCTCTGATCAGCATGGTAACATCTGCTCCTAATTCAAGCGCCTGCTGATGGTCAGCACTTCCCCTGCTAAATTACAACATGCTCCCAATTTACAAACCATCTAAATAACAACTGAAAGCAGAAAGACAGAGAAACTCATTTCGATCTTTGCAATGATAAGCATGGAAGGACCCATGAGGTTTTCTGTTTGTTTGTAGTTTTTTTTTTAAACACATGCTGCTTTTGCCTAAAATCACCTCCTTCACTGGTAGCTGAACTTTAATGCATTCAAAGCATTTTGAAGCATATGCCTAAACCCTGTTGGTATTAAGGGGCCAAAAGCACATGTCAAAACATTTAGCTATATAGGAATGGCACTAAGTACACGATTAAAGTTAAGTATAAGCTTAAGCTTTGAGGAATTGCAGCCTTACACTGTCAAATTTAGGCACATGACCATAAAATGTTGTTGGTTTTGTAGGGAGCTGAAAAAGGGTGGCAGTATTATTATTTCATGATCTCAATCAGTTTCCAAGACACAGAAAGACACACTACATAGAGAGAAATACATGGCTTACACACCAGCTTCATTAATACTGTAACAAACTGGAGGTTATCTTCAGAGTACACAGCACTTTATAGAGATGCTATTTTTATGGACACCACAAGAGAAAGGAAGCTAGACTGAGACACCTAGGGCAATTTAGTCTTGAGAAGAGAAGGCTGAGAAGGGATCTGATCAATGTCTATAAATATCTGTGGGATGGGCATCAAGATGAAGGTGCCAGACTCTTTTCAGCAATGCCCAGTGATAGGACAAGGAACAACAGGTACAAGCTAGAAGACAAGGAGATTCCACCTCAACACAAGGAGACACTTCTTTACAGTGGTGGAGTCCTGGAACAAGCTGCCCAGAGAGGTTGTGAAGTCTCCTTCTCTGGAGACATTCAAAACCCACCTGGATGCATTCCTGTGTGACCTGCCCTAGGAGATCCTGCTGGGGCAGGGGGGTTGGACTCAATGATCACTGAAGGTCCCTCTGACCCCCTAGCATTCTGAGATTCTGTGAGGGTGAAATGCAAGATTTAATAGTAGCTGTAAGCAGTACTATTAAAAAACAAAACAAAAAAAGTCCCCAAAAAACCCAGACTCCATGTAGTCATCTCTATAAACACATAGATTATGCTCATGAACTCAGAAAACTATTTAATTCCTCACCTTTGTTAAGACTAAGCTTTGTCACTCTGACAGCAGCAGACTAGTCTTTTTCTTCTCCATTTTATCTCCTATTCAACTTATGCATTTCTCTTTTTATTTCTGCTATAATGTTTTTCAGAGCTACACTGCTAATTGAGCCAGAGACAACAGGATATTCATTTCCGTTACCTATCATTTCCTTGAATAACATTCTAAACCATATTTCTAATCCACAAATTAAAATTACATTAGTGCAGTGCAAATACACTTGCATAGAATATGAAGTGTAAACTCCTAAAAAAAAAAAAAATATCACTACTACCAGCTAGAAGTAGAAAAAGGATGAGAATAGTGATTAAAAAACAAAACCAAAACCCCACAAACAAAAACACAAACAAACCAACCACAAAACACACAAACCCAAAAGCAAACCAGGGACAAAACAACCCCACCACAAAAAAACCCAAAACCCAACAGCCTCCACTATCTTCTGCATTTCATTGTCTGAAGCAGACTGGATTTAAATCAATCTATCTTGAGTTTTAAAAAGGAAAAATTGAAGCTTGCTCTGTCTTTTGAAAGAAGAGAAGCAGAATTCAAATTATTCTTCTAAAAAATTCTCAAAGTGTCATGCATGGAGCAGAGATATCTAAACAGCTGACAGTGGCAGTGTAATATTCAGTTGGTTGGGTTATGCCATATGAAAGAAATTCACCCTATTTTTCTACCTTGAAAAAGGGAGATTTTTCTTCCTGCTTCACAAGATGCCTGCTCAGTAATGGAATAGAATGAGACAGAAATTATACATGTGTGGAGGGTGCTAACAATACAGCCAAGACAGTAATGTTTTTGCCATTGTGGTGTTCTTAAAGAAAAAGGGAGAAACAAGAAGGAGAAGTGTGAGGTAAGAGGGTAGGAGTGAGAAAGAGGTTTTCTGCAAGGAGGATGCATTACAGGACAGTCATACAACACACTCTTCCCTCTAGGCAAAAGACAGCCAGCGAGTAGCAATAACAGCTTTGACTGCAACAGCAGCTGTAGCCTTAAAAAAGACACATTCCCGTTTCCTCTTTTCCTACTATTTCCTTTCCTAACTTTCTAGCCTGCTTTGCTGCCAAGGCTAAAATAACAAGGCTCTGTGTATCACATCAGTTTATAGAGGGAATTGTGAACTCTTGCACCCTCCTGCCAGACAGGAAATGTAAGCTGGAATATGTCACTAGTACAACTCTCTGAAAATGCTGGTGCAAATGGTAAATTTGCCCCTTAAACATGGCTGAATTCCTATCTCAGTATTCAGTGCAGAGTGGAACAGTTCCAAGAAGAGGTGCTCAACCTGTTGAGATGTGCTCAAATATAACAGAGCCAGCAGCTGGCATACCCAGAGCCTCTTCAATGAGTATTTGATTATTTTATCTAAGCAGAACAGTGGCAGAAGTATCTGCAAGCACCCTCAGAGATGAGGGAACCAGGATGATCTTCTAGGATGTGAGATAGTTGAGCTCCAGTCTCATAGGAGGAGAAGGGAAGGTGAGCTGGCAACTTTCACATTTTGAACTCTGTACTCTTCTCAGGTGAGGACAAAGAGATCACTGAAGCACAACATCCTTCCACAGCTCTGTTCCTTGAGTTTAGTGTTTCACGGCTTCTCCCACCAGTGTCTGTAATGAACTCTCCTGTATGAGGTTAGATGGAAGGGTTTGTCTGACAAAACTTGTTTGCTTTTTTTTTTTGCCAGCAAGGTTAGGCTTTTCTTTTATGTTTTTTCCCATTATAAACGAGGAGAAAGAGAGAAGAGGAGGAAAAAATGCCAGTTCAAACAAAGATGTATTTCTGCTTTGGCTGCCAACTTGGAAAATCAATTATAAAGTCAAATTCTTCGGCAGAAAAGGATTGTCAGCTGAAATTCCTGATGGGACACCACAGATCCTGCAGTAGCCTGTAAACCCCTCAGCAAAGACTGCTGCACCATTTCCTGAACCCCAGTCTAGGTTCCGTCATAGATGACTTCTAGCCATGTCCATGTCTGACATCTCTACAGATGGGCACTAGAAACTCTGCCCTGACACTCACCTCTGAAGCACTGCCATATGACAAGCAGTCAGGAAATCACTCATGAGGAGAACAAGGGCACTTCCACTTCACCCTACCTTTATTTCAGCATGGGGCAGAGCTCCAAACAACTGAAAGGCAAAACAACAGCAGCAGCAGCAAGACTTTTTGTGTTTACACAGCCATGAGGTCTTTTTGATGTCAAATGCACACAGTGACTGATAATGGCAAAAGCAGGTGTGGGGAGAAGTTGTCAGGATTTGATCGTTTACGTGAAAGACACTTCAAGGGAAAAGAAAATGCTCACATTATAAAAGGGCCCATTTCAATCATGCACTTTAAAACTGCATTAATCCATTTGATGCCAAAAAGAAGAAAAAAAATAATAAAAGAATCAAAGAACAGTAAGAAAGATGCTCTGGCTTAGAATTTTGCTCTCTTTCCTACAAACTCTGCAGCCATTTTCTTCCTGTTCTATTATGAACCCTCATAGCTGTAAAAGCCCTCAAGCTACAGACAGGTTTCAGACCAGTAAGGCTGTCTGTGGCTTCTTACAGCTGAAGATCCATGATGAAGGACTGAAATATCCTCAAGTTTGCACACTTGAACAACATTAGAGATAAGAACAAACTTTGAAATCCTGGATAATCCTCACTTTACTAATAAGCAATTTTATCTAAATCCTCCTTTAAAAAAATCGTGCTTCCCTGAGTGATGCTAGGGGAAGTAAGTTACCACGTCCAATTTCCAGCTCTATTCAGCAAGTATTAACCTCAGCCCCTGCCAAGTCATGGGGGCTTTTTTGTCCTCCTCATCTCAGCTGCCAGGAGTTTCATCCTCATCCTTCCTCCTGACAATTTGAGGTTTAGCTCTCTCCAGACTCCCTCCTGTGTAGCGCTGGGTGTCCCAGTTCCACTGGCTACCCTACCCCTCCATCTCTCCTGTCTCAGTACCAGTCTGTAGTATTACAAAACATTCATTCCCTCAATACCCTTGGGAAGTAATGAAGTATGGTTATGCTTTTGTGGTTCTGAAGCTGCAGCAAAGGAAGGTGAATGGATGGACTTACAAAGGCACTTACATTTTGAGGCTCTCAGCGTTGACTTCCAGCTTTGAGTACCCACAGCAGAACTCACAATATTCAGTGAATCCCCAAGTCCTCCTTCTAACTTCTTCAAAGTGAAAAGCTTCCTTCTCACACAGTCTAACACATTCTAACACACACATTCCAGGTGAGAAATGATCAGAATTCTTGGAAGAAGCAATGTTTCATACAAAATATAACAATTAACTAACCAGCACATTCCACGCCCTTTTGTTGTACGCACAACACCTACTAGAGGACCCTCCAGCAAGTATCACCCCACAACAGGACACATGTCCACAAAAGTACTTTTTTTTCTTTGTTTACACCTAGAGAAGTCTTCTGAGAGGCTTGCTCCATGATAAGATAGCCAGGAAACTACAATGACTTGCACACAAACAAAACCTTTAACAGTCCAGAATCAAACCATGAGCCAAAGTGAGCAACTCATTCTAACAGGATCTTGAGCTGAAGATGGAGCCTATGTCCAGAGCACCAACACAAATAACATAACACAAAAATAATTAATTGAGAAGCAGCTAAGCAGATAGATCTCACTGCTCCAAATTTGTGCAGGTGGTCACAATGCTGGTGCAGTGCAGCCACACTTACACATCTAAACTTACTAAATCTTAACAGCACTAGAGGGAATTACCCTTAGGGAAAGTTGGGAAAGAAAAATGGGCACTGAACAGGTTGTCCTCTACACAAAAGCAAACAGGGGTCTTTTTAAGGTGAGTCAGGAGAGCTATGCAATTATCATATTGAGTTTACTTAGGCTGTTGAGGTATGTGTTGACCTGCAGTAGCTGTCACTGTGTAGCTACAATTTTAAGACAGTTGCTCAAATGTTAGCTGGAATACAATCACAGCTTGAAAAAGTTTTCCTTGTGGAAATTCTGCCTGGCTTCAGTTTTAATTTTGTGCCCTGTTTAGAAGATTAACTGTGAACCACAGTACTGTATTCCAGCTGGCTCTGCTCTGAAGAAGCCAATCCAACAGCAATGTAGGACTTCTGATCAAACCAGGATCTCCTAGAAGCATGCTGCACTTCCCCACGGCTCCCAGAGCTGTGTGCCTAATTAATGCAGCCACGTCAAAGGAAATGCACATGAAGGTCAAGTCTTTGCATGTGCAAATGTGGCTGGCAGGTGTCCTGCATGGGGAACAGCACTGCAGCAAGTGCTAGGCATGCAAACTTTTGCCTGGCTGTCTTTGCTACCAGGTTTGGACAACACAAAACCAGTGAGCTGTAACTGCAATACAAAGGATGAGAGACAATAACTGGTACTGAAAATAAATTGAGGACAGTTTAAAATCTTCTTGCTGCAATTAAAAAAGTTGGAAAGGGAATGAATAACTCTTTTTCACCTTGGGGAATAAGGGAAACCAGATCTTCAGAAATGGAGAGTATAAACAGCAAGGCAAGGTCTATTCCTGAACAAATTCGTCTGTAGAGCAAATACATTAAAAGTTTTCTCTATTATAACATATTTGTTTCTCAGCTTATGAACTAAACAGAGCAAATTGCACATACATTTGAAATTCTGCATTAAAAATGTGTACAAACATTTCCAATAATCAAGATGACTGTGAAATGTTTGTGCCAAGTATTTCAACAGCTCTTCTTCATTTGAAGATGGTTCATATCCATCACATGGTGTTGGTTCGAGGCCCAGTGTTTCAGCCTGAAGTACTCAAACATCATGAGTCAGCTCCCCTCAAAATCACTTCAGAGGCACAATACATACAAAAACTGCTGGGTTCTCTTTACATTGCCTTTTACCTTACATGTATCTATATCATGCATTTTCAGGTTGCTTTTTATAACACTAAGTTAAGATATGTGCTACAAAACTAAATAAATTAAATGAAAAGTCCACTTTCTCACACTCTCGTTGCTCCAGGAACTAGAAGATTAAACCATCACTGATCACAAGGGAATCCTGAGGATCAGCCTGCTGCTCCCCTGATCCTGAAGGTGAGCTGAACCCTCCCTCAATACTACAAGCACGTTCAATTTACTAGATGGCAAGGGGATGAGACAAGCAGAGAGTAGAGCATTGTCACTCCAGGATGACACTGGCAGTAGCACTGCATGGGACATTCTTCACCTTAAGTTATCGAGCTGTCAAGTAAATAATGCCCCTGGCTGGTGGAGGGAACAGATCCCTGGCATGTAGCATGTCACGGTGCAAACGTACCCCAGAAAACTGTTTCAGCTTAATCTGGGTTATGCCTTTGCATTGATTTCTCTTTTTTCAGATTCTAACTTGTTACTTCTGTTTATGGCATTTTCTCAGCAGCCATCACCACCCCATCTCGAGCCCAGCCTTGCCAGGCTGCGGCAACTCCAGATTGCCAGAGACAGTCACTCTGCCTAAACATATCAAACAGCAAAATTGTGAAATTTCAGCCCAAAAGAAAGGTCTCACAAATTGAAATTGAAGAAAAAAAAAAAAACCAAAACACCCAACAACTCACACCTCAAAACCAACACAAACCTCCCCCAGTTCTCCAAACAAAATGAAAAAGACAGTGCCAAGAGGTTATTGTGCATATGAAGTAAGTGGATGCAGAGTTCTGCAGGGATGTTATTTTTAAAGTCAAATGCTCTCTATCTCTTTGATGGGCAGAACCTGCACCTTCATCCTTCCAAAGATCAGTATAAAGGTGGTGAAAAGATAATCAGATTTCTTTCTTAATCTGAGCCTTAAGACAGACTTATGTCAGTTTGATTGAGGCCAGAGAAGCTCAGGATTAAAACATTCCAGCAAAGTGGAATTCCAGCTTTTTTCTGCAGTCTTTTGGACAGCAATGTTTTAAAAAAAGAAGAAAAAAAAATGAAGGAAGAAAGAAAGAAAAAAAATCCCCTCCTTGTAGTCTCCAGTGTTCATAGAGGAGCACTGCATAGAATTGTCACAATAAATTAATATGACAGTATAAAGCCAATACCCACCCTGGGATTACACAATAGACTCCATTAAACTACTCTGTAAACTCTCCTGTGAGAAATTTCTCTTTGATCCAGAACTTAATAGGAATTATTTAATCATAATGAGATGGTAATAAAACAGCATCACCTGAATAAGCTATTTTATTCCCTGTTTTATAATTAGCTTTTCTTCATTATCATTCTTTCAGATATTTCAAGCTTATAATGTAAAGGGCACATACAGAAGTATCTGAAACAGACGTACTTATATTTGTGCTAAGGAATCCTTTCTACAGCATCTAGTACATTTTGATATTTATATAGTTTATGACTGCCCTCAAGGGAGGCTTCCTAAAGCAGTCTCATCACAGAGATGACAAAGAAAGAATGTTGTCCTCTCCCTGTAGACCATGTAGCAGAGAGCAGGATAGGTGAGCTACCTTTCACCTTACCTAAATTTTGGGTTTTACTGGCAAAATTTACTCAGCTCAAACCTAACATTGTCTGGGTTTGGGTTTTTTTTGCTGGATTACTTCCTCAACACCACAGCTACACAAACACTTGTGTTGGCATCAGTGACAGCAAAGAAGAAAGGCAAGACCCATCCTATCTGGCTTATACCACTGAATCTGTGGTCTAACCCATCTTTACTCACCATGCTTGCACAGGCTGGTGGTTGGTTGTTTTTTTCAAAGACTACAGTCTTTTTGTGACTTCAGTAAGAAATAGTACCTCCTCTGCCTTCCCCAACTTTGTGCCAAATCTCAAGTTTCTGCACCAAAGCAGCATCATGCATAACCTTGAAAACTGCAAACACATGGCATGAGATTGGAAAAACGGGATGGCTTTTCTAAGCACGTTATTGAGACAGGACAACCACTACTGAGGCTTTCAAAAACTGCCCAGCACACTCAAGCACACACCACACAAAATACTCAAGTCAATGATATATTTCCACTTGCTAAAGTTTCAGGCAACTGAAAAAATGTCTTACAATGGAAAGTGTTGAGAATACTTAACTGAAAGTAAGGGTGCAGCACGTGCATACATGGAGCTATTTAAAAAGTAAGATGATGTGAATACATTCCACGCTTCTGGAAAGGGTTTTTGATCACACAGATGTATGACCAGAAGCCTTTACAGAGTATCCTATGATCTTTACTGTTCAGACACCCTGTACAGCTGCACATCTCTTAAACAAGTCTGTAAAAAGCAGAGTTTCACCCTTATTTTCCACTACTCTGAAATGTTATTTAAAGATATGAAATCTTGCAACTGCTATGAACTTTCTCTCTCTGGCCACAGATACCTCTTGAGTATTTTAATACAGATGCCACGAATTAGAATAATTTTGTAAGACTTTGGTATTGCTAATAATTTCCTTTAGTGTAATATTAAGTCCATTGAAATCTGTTTTTAGTTAGGGCTGTCTTCAACTCCTCAAGAAAACATTAATGGATAACTTCACCAATCTTTAAACGCTGTTGAGCTCGTAACAAAAAAAGTCATGCCAGAAACCAAAGCCTCGGCTGAAAAGACATGAAGTGTGAGGCAAGCTTCACTCGAGTAGTAATTGGATTGAAACACATCATTTGATAATTTTGCAGTTAGTCACTGAAATAAGCATGTAAGTAATCCCAATTTTGCAGAAAACTAGTCCTCTTAGCTTGTGCACTTGTACAACCTGGTAGAAAATTATTTTTAGGAAACTTGGAAAGACTGCACTATTTAAAACCATGTCCAAAATGCAACTGGGGAAAAAAAAAGTTAATAAAATAGTAAAAAAAAAAAAAAAAGTTGTACAAAATTCTGTCAATATCCCAGTTTGTGAATTGCCCAGCTTTGATATTCAACTCTACTAGAGTGATTATGGGCTAGGGCCAAGTAGGGGCATGTGTGATAAATATCTCTCTTTTATGCCTACATAAAATGCTCTTATAACATGAATAAAAAAAAAAGTAGATAAACAATCTGTGATGACAAATTAGCATTTAAAATTTCTAGGCTATCTAACCTCCTCTGCACGTACTCTGAACAAACACTAATAAAGTGTTCAGCACTACAATGTAGCTGTTTTGGTAGCTAAATAGTAATGGAGCAGATGCTTAATATCAGCCTTTAAGCCTCAAAATGTACAAATACAATTAATTGGCAGCCCAGTTTTGGAGGTTGGGTTGTCAGAAAAAGAAGCGTCTGAAATTCTGACTGCAGGCAGAATTTTTCTGGGGGAGAGAGCAGTGTGTTATCTTTAACATAATTAAAACCTTCTTTTTAGTGCAACTATCTCCTTCACTGGTGTTCCTCCCACCCCTATCCAAGGGTACTGAAGTCTGCTTATTTATATTCTTTTTGGTACATGCAGAAAGTCAAAGTCTGAGCAACCCCTGATAGTCTTTTTTTAAATGGACAATTGCACTATTCAGCTCTTAACAATGCAAGCAATTTGAGGTTATCAGTCTGTTTGCATGTGTTTTCACTGTGCTCAGCACAATGAAACCCTGATCTTAATTACTGGCTATCATCATAAAGATACCACTTTACTACTACCAGCACTGAGTCAGAAGCATTGTTTTATACACGACTACTAGAAGGTGAACCTCTCCAGTCTCACTTCCCTGATCAAGCTGAGTGAAGTAATGCTGAAAATAAAATAGCCTTTTAAAATGAAATCAGTTTTCATAGTCTAAAGTGCTGCTGGAAATAAGACAACATCAGCTATTTGTTCCCAACAGTGTTTCTGTGAGTACAATCTATGGTTTATAATTAACAGATATACAATACTTTTCCCCTGCTACTCCTTTTTTAAGCTCTCCTACATTTATGACTGTGCTAATTCCCAGTGGAAGTGCCTACACTGCAATGCTGCTGAAACTCCCCTTGTAGCAGAGTCCTGTTAATACAAGACATTGATCCAGCAGCAATTACTAGCAGGGTAGCAGAAAAGTTACACTAATTCCCTGCCTTTATTTTTCCCCTGTGCTGGGGGGTACCTCTTTCTCAGACTGTGAAATGTGTGCAGCAGCACCTGCTGCTAACTTTGAAGTGCTCTTTACAAACCAGGGCAAGCCTCACAGCCCAGAATGGGGGAGACACTGCAATGAGGAGAAGGATCTGGGGATCTGCTCCTGGCTCTGCCTCATTTTCCTCCCTGACCTCCTTCTGACCCAGATTTGGAGAAGTCGTCACATGCATCTAATCCAAGGCCTTGGTGACCTTTCAGACAGGTTGATGGCCTTTGTTAACTAAGTGCATTACCAATGCATTTGGATCCTTGGCAGGTTTTTTCCCTTGTGAAGGCCCTTGACAAGGTGATACCACCTCACTAAACAAACAATGCATTTGGATCCTTGGCAGGTTTTTTCCCTTGTGAAGGCCCTTGACAAGGTGATACCACCTCACTAAACAAACAAACAAAGAAGATGACCATATCCACGCTCCTTTAGGAGTCAGCACATTATAGAAAAAGAACCAACCTGACCCTACTGAGGAAGACTCCCTCTGCCCCATCACATCACTTGGCATTTGCTGATAAAAAAAATAATCTATGGATTATAGGGAGATCTGTTTCATGCTGCTGCTCAGTCACACCTCTCAAGAGAGGAAAAGAAAATAAACAGGAAGGGTTGAATTACGCTGTCTCATACATCACTCTGAACTCTATCAATTTCCTCTATTTCTTCTGTAAAATGAAGAACAAAGTACACACCTTAATTCTGCTGACACTACCCCTGCTCAGTAAATAAGCATTCTGTATCAATATTTACTTCCCACTGCACAAGGCAATAAACCATTGCTGGAATTCAAATCTTTCTCACTCCCTTTTCAGAGGTCTTGACCACCCTGGAAAAAAAAAAAAAAAAATCAATCATCTGTAGCAGCCACTCTTGAATGGTTTATAACAGCTCAGAACTGGCACTGGGCAGACTTGAAGACTCTCATCCAAAAGTTAGTTTTATCTGAATGCCATCCAGGACTACACATTCTTCTTAAATTTATCACCAACTATTTTCAACACGCATCAGTTCCTGTTCAGTGTATTTAGCAAGGCTCAAGCAAGACCCAGACAGAACAGGCTCAAAGGCACCTCCATACAAACCACTTGGCACTCATGTGGCCATGCTCTGTGGGGAACGGCCAGAGCATCCTTCCAGTTGGTGGCCCTTCAAGAGCTATCTCAAAACATGCTTGAAGTGATGTAAATTTTTGGGGAGATGCAACACACAGCAGGTTAGAGGCTACCTGTTTTGTTACCTAGACAGAAAGAGAGCACTCAAGCAGATTATGGGAGTAGCAGTCACCCAGTCAGTTAGTTACTACAGACAGTAAGCAAGGAATACAGTGGAACACACACAAAGCTCCTGGCTTTCAGGTATACCATTGTTTTGGATTTTTAGTTTTGGGTTTTGTTTGTGGAGGGTTTTTTTTCCCCCCTCAAATACAATTTCCAAGTGAAGCTTTGCCCCTGACAGAAGGCGAAGGGAGAGCAATTCAATTAACAAAAATAGATTACCTTTTACCAAGTTAAATAAAAGCTAATAAAAATGAAATACCAATGCACATGGCAGATTTATGCTAACCACTTCATTGCAAGACAGAGACACCTGGGTATGATATTAAAAAAGATCAAATTAAACTCTAGTGACTGCAACAGCAGGTGATAGAGCAGCACTTTCCCTTACAACATCTTTTGACTATAAAGTACATACTTTCATTCTGCCTGAATCACCTTTCCCACTAGCTCTTCATGAAAAAACTAAATGCCATTTCCTGCACTTCTCCATGTCCTTGAACATACCTGTGGGGAAGCAGAAAGCAGCACCAAAGCCAGTTCCCAAACACAGGGACTAGTTTTCAGGAGTACTTCAGACTTGATTCTAGACCTACAGTTCTTAAATAATGGAAAGACTTAGTTTTTGCAGAGTACCACACCACTGCAGCTGAGGTTGTGCTGTAATAACATGGATATAATGAAAACACAAAGCTGTGTAAGGAGCCTTTTGTTTAGACACTATGAACAGTTTGACATCTTTCATCATAGCCAGCACAATGCCAGAATTCTTTTATGAGAAAAAGTCACAAAGATGTAGAAAACAGTAAGATCCCATATTATGTAAACGCTAACTGGGGACAAACAGCTAAATGTCTAATAACAACAGCAGGCACTGTAAATTTAGCTGCTTGGGGTGAAGGGTGTTTGCTTATTATTTCTGCAAAGTCATTATTACTTTAACCTTATTTACACACACACACAACATACACAGCTGAATGCATGGAATTCTTATTAGTATCATGCAGAAAATGCTTTCCCCCTGTTCCCCTGAACTGGAATTTTCCACTCTGTACCACAATGATATTCAAGGATACAAGACGAATACAACCAACCAAAGGCTGCAGGTCTGGGACTCCAGAAAACCTATGGAGTGTACACAACCAGCTCCTGAGCATGGAAGCTGATGGATTATTTGCAACTTCTACTCTTAGAATCTCCATCAAATGTTCTTTGATGCCAGCTCCTGCAGCCTGTGCCTGCACAGGCACCCACTGAATTCCCTGAATGTTTACTACAAGAGTAGAGCCTTAGCATCAATGAAAGAACCACTTCTCACTCCTGCCTTGATTTTATGAAACGTCTAAAATTCAATTAGTTATGCTCTCTCTCTTCTTCTACAGTCTATGCAGCTGATTTCATACTGTAACAAATGCAGCTTGGCTTCAAATTTCAGCAGTGAAAGCTGACTGCCCAAATGTGTGCAGACAGCAAAAAGCAAAGTGATGCAACCATGTCCAAGGTGAATTCATTTAAATATTAGATGATCACTTGTAAAGCAGTTTCTAAACACTATTCACCTTGTCCTTCCTACCTCCAGGGGAAAACAAAACAAAACAAAACCCTACAAAAAACCCCACCATTTTAACTGATCAGAAAAAAAAGTTTCATATTTCTAGTTCTGTATACAACATTTCTATTTTATATCACCACATGATGGAGAATGTTGGAGATTTAAGTGTCTATTTACCTTTAAGTGCAGCAGCAGGAATGTTTAATGTGAAGACAAGAAGTCCAAGGTGACAAGTTGAGGAGAAACAGTCTTTTGACTATACTTTCACATGCAAACATTCAAATTATTTCAGGAACAGTAAAAAGAAAATTGTCACCACTGATACATTTGAGCACAGAATAACATTTTAAAAATGAGGGTCTTTTTGTATGAACTATATGTATAAACCAGACAATAAGCAAATAGAACACAAGGTCTGTACACAAGAGCCACATAAAATAAAAGCAACAAGTGCATTCTCCATACAAGTCTTCCCTCTTACACTATGCTCCCACAAAACAAACCCCATCTTCTCTGGACAGAAGTTTTTCCATCAGCCATTCTTACATGTTGTTCAGATCCCCACAGTCTGCTCCCACGTTGGGATACAAAGCACATGAGCTTCCATGCCAGCACACTTCACATTTGCTAAGTGTAAGCAAAGTCTTCAAACTTGGAAACAGCACGTATCTATTCATAACTGTTTATTAGGAAATAAAGAAAGATAGGAAAAGGCCCACTACTAGTCTTCCTTTCCAAGGGGAAAAATGTAATTACAGTCCATTTATTTGTAATTGCAAAAAATAGTGGTTTGGAGTTGTTGGGTTTTTTTATTGATAACAGAAATAAAATCTTAAGTGAAGGAGAGCAGCCAGGAAGGCTTACTGGGCTCTCAAAGCAGCTGAATCATTGTAGATGTGCCCATGAAATTTCAGTGCCAGTGACATCCCTACCTAAAGCACACAGCTTAATTATATCTGCATGACAAATACCTAAAGCTCAAGAAGGTGCTACAAACAATTGGCATTTGCAGACACATGAGCTGGGGGGGGTAAAAATTACAGCACTCACTATTCATTGATACATGGCATGTTTGTTTAGGTTTGGGGGGTTCTGGCTGTCAGGAAAAAAACATTATTTAACTGATCAGGACATCAATTTCAAAAAACACCTTGAAGCTGGGCAAGAACTAGGATATAGAAATATTACTGCATATTGAGATAATGATGTTCTATTGTTATGAATCATCATGTAGTTACCTCTGCTTCCCATGCTTTGCTTTGTTACTGCGATATCGAGTCTGATGGCAAGACTTTACCTTCAGATTTATCTGCAAAACCACACTGACTTCAATAGAAGTATTTTATCCATGAGAATTTTTTTGTGAGATGATGTGTGTGGGTAGAGTGGAGGCAGTAAAAGAGGAGCAAACAGAGGGAAAGACTGGTAGCATGAAAAAGAAATCATTGTCATCTCACCACACTGCTCTTTTACACCGGCACTGTGTGACAAACCTTGCTGTGCAGCATTTGCCTGCTACCACTGCTGCAACCCAGGGAGCAAATCAGAGGCCAAAATTCTGCTTCTGACTGTACAGAATCATTAACTTCATATAAGCAAAGAGATTTATAAAGCAAGGGTGAAATATATTTATGCCACCTGTTTCCTCAATTACATAATATATGGTTTAGTGTAATTAATAAGAAACTATGTAAAATGGTAAAGTCCCATTCCGAGCACAAGGTCCTTATTATAGATGTGCCCCTGGGCCAGAACCTTGAAGGCATCACTTGGTGCTTCTCCTTGTGAACACACTGATTTGATCCATGCAGACACGCTGACACACTTTGGGTTTCTGCATGCAGTATTCAGCACCTGTTGCTTTGAAAACCTTTGCCATGGCTTCCGTATGGGACAAAACATCAGTAACTTTGGGGTGAAATCCCCTGCACAATTCAGAGCCTCCTAAACTGTTCCTCTCAAGGATTTGCACTGATGGGATGCTCACTGCTCTCCTGCCACGCTCATGCGTAGGAGAAGCATCCAAAGCAATACAAGGAGGACAACATACGGAATGTCTTTTAGTATTCTTCTCCTTCATGATCAAGTTGCACTGGTACTCAACACAGCACTCTAAGGACACCAACCAAACAAGGCTCAGAGCAGCTGCAGGGGTAAGGAGCTTTTCTGCACATCCAGGTAAGTGGGGGCACAAGAGAAGCCACATAGATTGTAGCCAAACTATGCACAAAGCCACGAACACAGGTCCCAGCACTGCCACTGCTCTGACCTTCTGAAATTGTCCTGCTGCTCTCGTGAGCAACTACAAACAAGCACTTTTAGACTACACTTAAAAGCTCCATAATACATTTCTCCATTTACCCATTTATCTGAGACTTTGTATTAAAAAGGCTCTTTTGAAAATTACTTTTGTCTAATTAATCTTCTGTGTGTATAAAAATCTTAAAATGATTATGAACACATTCAATTTTACTTCTATTGATTTATCTCCATCTGATGGCCTGTTTTATCTTTTATAAGGCTCACAATAGCAGAACTGGGTCATAATGTAAGTAATACAGTAGTAATGTACATTTTAGTGAACCCTGTTATTAAACTTCTCATTCCTCTCCACTCTGTTCAGAATGAAGCTTATTACAGCAATTGGACTTGTACTGCTTGGATAAAGCTTAGTCAATTCAACTGACTCAACCTAATTTTTACTGTCTTAACTGACATTCAATGCACCAAAACCAGTCCCACCAAGGGAGTCCTCATACAATGCTTTTGTAGATACTAGGTAGATACTAGCACAGGGGTCATAGTAGCTTCATGGGAGATTCTAGAATCATGAAGTGCTTGGGACCTTCAAAGCTCATTTAATTCAAGCCCCTGCGGTCAGCAGGAACATATTGAACTAGAGCATGTTGCTCAGAGCCCCATCCAACCTGACCTGGAATTTTGTCCAGGAATGGGATACCTGTCTGGGCAACGCAGGCCTGTGTTTCTGCACCCTCAGTGTAAAAATTTTCTTCCTTATATTTAGCCTAAATCTCTCTCTTAGTTTTAAACCATCACCCCTTGCCCTGTAACAGGCCTGCTTTAAAAGTCTGTCCCCATCTTTCTGATCAGCCCCTTTCAGTACTGAAGGGTCACAATAAGGTCCCCCTGGAACAACCCCAACTCTCTTAGCCTTTCTCATAACTGAGTTGTTCCAGCCTCTGAGCGTTTTTGTGGCTGCCTCTGGACCTTCTTCAACAGCTCCATGCCCTTCTTATGCTGAGGACTCAGAGCTGGATACAGCACACCTGGCAAAGCCTCACCACAGCAGAGTAGAGCAGATGCCATGAGCTTGGACCACACCTACTACTTCACTAGACCCACTGCAAGGTTACCATTATTATTATTATCATTATCATCATCATTATTATTAGCCTCTTTTAACTGCAGCAATACAGGAACACTGAAGCTGGATTTTGTTTTAGCTGAAAGTCCAAGGAACGTCTGACTTCGGACTGGAGATGAGTCCCAGGAAAGTCAGTGCCTGTGAAGGGCATTATTTAGTTTGATGCTAAGTTTTGGAGTCCCTGAAGTCAGGTGCTGCAGACTGAAATCAAGATAAAATGAGCTGTATCTACTTTGCTGCAGGCTGTTTATCAGCAGCATGGAGACATCCCAGAGACTCATTACATACAATATACATGAGAGATGTGGAAATAGTTCCTTCCAATTTATTGTAGTATCAGTGTCCTTAGGTGATAGATTCTGTCTTTGTGAACACTATTAAGAACATCAGCACATGACTCTTCTGAAGCCTTTTTTTTTCCAGGTGAGATCCACCTCAATTAACCCAGTGAGTACAGGGGAGACAAAGCATATAGGCTGCTATTCAGCAGTTCCATTTCAAATGGAAATTCATCATCATGGGTGAATTCACCCACTTCAGAAGGCTAATAAGAAAGCACTCACAGGCCTCTGGCATCCTTGCATAAGACGACCTTTAACCCAAGTTAAAGTCTTGCATCCAACTTGATGGTTCATTGGGAGACCATCATTCTCCAGCATCTTTCAGTGCATACTTTAACAAATACTTCATTTGTCAATGCAACAAATGCATTCATCAGTTAAGAAGTTAAAGGGTAATATCTAAAAGTTAATTCTAGATTGAACATACCCTGTCAGTTTACATGGATTACATGTTCAGGTGCTGTTGCACCAGTGCATTTGGTGTTTATGCAATGACAATAATAGATTTGCATGGCTCTGGAAAAAGGAGTCATTTCTTCTTCAGACCTTTTAGTCACAGATCACTTTCTGAGAACCAGAGTATTTTTACAGTAACCACCAGTCTGTCTCCTCTTGCTTTACAGACCAGAAACCTGAGGAAATCTTGTTAAATGCAGTTTTCTCAGTGTGTGGCCACCATCACACACACCAGACTCCAGCACTACCCTGGCTGGAAAAGGCAGCAGGTGTGAAAGAACAGTGTGGAGTTTTGTGCGTATGAGCTTCCCCAGCTCTCCTCCTTTCCACCAGCACAGGATTTAATCCATCCTTCTCCATCCCCACAACTTCTGGTTCTCAGTCCTATGGCTGGACCTCCAGGCTATCTCCCAACACCTCCAAAGGTATGCAGAGAACTGCACAGCCTCTTCCCTGAATTTAAGAACAATGTCTTTCTGACACTACTTCCAGGTCTATTGTAGCACAGACAGAAAGGGAAAAGTACTTATCCCTACTTGATTAAAATTAATGTTACTCTGAACACCACACAGAGGTATTATTACTTAACCTAGTCTTCAAGGAAAGAGAAAATCCCATCAGCTTTACTTTGTCAATCTTTGCAAAAGTCTGTAATTCTTATTAATACCTCTTGCTCGTGGTACTTCTGGAAACTGTTAAAACTGGAACAGGTCCCCAAGTAGCATGGAATAGCCACAGCCACAGAAGATATTCTGAGAACATGGAAATACTGCATGTCCTTATTTTATCTCTCATTTATGAAATAGCTTCAAGAGCCCCTCGCTAGAACTCACTGAAGTGCAAAGGGGGAAAAAAAATCTTCCATTCACCACACAGAGATGTGTCTTAAGGCTTAAAAACACCAGAGAGACCCAGTGAGAGGGAGTTCTGTTGTTTTTCTTATTTAAAACATAATTTTTATATATACACATTGCTATGTATGTGTATGTATTAGTATACAATGTGTATATATATCAGCATGTTTTTATACAGAAAGCGAGTAGGCAAAAAGAATTCCAGCCCAGAACTGCAGCAGTTGACTTCATCTGTATCAATCCATTTATGGGAGGAAAATGTATAGCTTCTTCCTGGCAAAACAAAGTTCTCACTGCAGTAATCCCCAATTAACAAAATTACCTGCTTCTAATGGCTTGGTGCTTCGTTTACCTTTCACATTCCTGGTAGTGTTGCACTGTATGACATATAAGAAAAATTAACGCTACAGGTGTTCCTTAGAAACATGCAATAATGCATCACAGAACGTACAAGTTCGTGAAATAATGATGCCACAACGGTTCGCACTGGAGCATGAATTGTGTGTGATCAGTTCCAATCTACTACAGGTGTGACTTATTTAATAAAAGCAAGATGAAATTTAGAAAGTTAATTATGGTTTCCATTGTGATAGGAAACAAAAACTGGCATTTTATGCTGGGCTGTGTTTTGAAGTGGAGACAACTCTTCATCAGCTGGATCCCTCAAGAAAACCCAACCAGTACTGTCATGTCGACAGCAAATATCTTCGCCTTTTTCAAAGACGTAAGAAAGGAAAGAAGAAGGATGATATTTAACTTTCATACAAACTAATGTGTATTGCATATCTGCTGTCATCATGAACTCATATCAGGTTATCAGAATGGTTTTCTGTGCAATACAAACCATTAAAAGAAATGCTTTTATGATCCAAAGCTTTCCTTCATGTCTCATGCATGTGGTACTTTTCAGATGTATTAAAAACTTGGCTAGTATTAAATCTTTCTTTTGTAAAATCCTACTTCTCAGCTGTTTTTAACCAAAGCACTAGCTGGCTGGCCAGGATGTATCTTTCCAACTGCCTGCCCCGGGTTGAAAGCCCCAGCTGAAACAGGTCAGCTGGTTTCAAGATCAAGGTGAATAAAACGTTTGTATGCTTTAAAACAATCTGGCAATATTTTATTTGAAAAGATGTAATATCTGCATGGTTTGGAGTAACAACTGGGAATTTAACAGAGTGGGCTTTGAAGAGGAGCTATGCCCTTTTCTAGTCCTGTGAAAACCGGAATCTCAGTTCCTACGCACTCAGCAAAAAGCTCCTCTGTATTTAACTGTTCAATACTTCATACATAACAGGTCAGGGCTTCAGGGAAAACATGAGTGACTGCCATGAAAGATGGAATGGGTCAGGTCAAGGCAAGAAGTCAGGCAAAGAAAGGTTAAAGGGGTGTCAGAGGTGGGGAGGACAAGACTGATGAGGGGCAGAGGCTTGAGAAGAGAAAGGATGCTCACAAGTACAGAGGGAAGAAGAGGAAAGGATGAAATGGGCAGGGAGTTGGTGGTTCAAGATTGCAGAGTCCAATCAAACAGTCTCTAGTATGCACCTAATTAAGAAGCTCTTGCCAATGGAGTCCTTCCTCACCTTCATCAGTGCCTGCCTGCATGGAGAAGTGCAATCTTTCCACTGCTGTCTGTGATTTCATTATCTTAAGTGCAGGGGCTAAATATTCACAGCTGCAAATGGACTCAGTGGGAGCTGCAATTTGGTTGTGTAAAGTGCTGTATATTCCTAAGCAGGCTGAAAAAAACCAGGTCCAAGTTATCTCACATCGGACACCTGAAATTAATGGGTAGTTTTGACCTTAATCTCTTGTTGGTCAATTCAATCCTACAACATTGGGAAAAACTGGAACTCCCTTACCTCACAAGGAGTTTTAATTCAAGAAAAGAAACTCCCAAGTGCTTACGAACCAGTCAAACAGTAAAATGATGAGCACTACACAGAAGCTCAAAAGGAAATTAATAATTCTATCTTCAGAACATGGTTTGAATTACAAGCAGAAATAAGGCATAGGGGACACCACTGATTAATGAAAGGAAAACAAAATATTGAATAGCCTCTCATTAACTGAGCATTCTAATTTCTATGCACTGAATGAGGCCAGGGTCCTGTGCAGAAACAGCGTAAGACCCTATAAAGGCTTTATTGTAATGCAAATGCACACAAGATGCAAATAAAGGTTGCACAGACAATCTTAATTTGAGGATTCCTTAAGGTTTGTGTGCTCTGTTTAGCAGCCCTTCTAATCTCTTTTAATACAGGTATTTTTGTCTGTAACAATTTCCTGAGGAACACATTCTGTGGATGCTGAAAGGGCTAATACTTCCACCATATAAATCAACTGCCTAACCTCACAAACACCGGTCGGGACTGAAAAGTGTATTTGACACATGATTTATACAGATGCAATGCTTTAAATATCCAAGCACACTCCTGGTGCTTTCTGATTAGCTAATTCAAATAACTCTACCTATATAAAAGCTCCTTTGAACTGGCACAAGCATAAGGGCAATATTTTTACATGATATGGAAAACAACAGTGTCTATTCAATTAGGGAGAAATGAATGTTTAAAGCACACTCTGCACAATGTGACAGCACAGTGTTCTATGTGCCATTAAAGATACTCAGCATCACTGACTTTTGAACTTGGTAATTTTCCTCTTAGTATGGTCATAGTATTATACTTTTAAAATGGAAATACATTTCAAAGAAATAGCCCAGAGGTTATGGAATATATCACTAAGCTAATCACAGTAAAGTAATATCGTAGGCAGTACTAAAACCCCAGTGATAACTGCCCCAGGTATTTAAAGTAACAGCAGCATTTTCTGTACTGCAATCAGAGCCAGGCAACCACTGCTAGAGCTGAAAGAGAAATGAGACTATGCATTTCTTCCCCTGATTTAAGGGCTTTTATACTGAAATATGCTGACCTCTCTTCATCTAACTCAGTATAACAGCTGAATATACATGTCCCCTTTACTTTCCAACTCCTTCCACTTCACTAATGGTACTTCCCATGTGCTTTAAAAGAGCAAACCCAGGACAACAGGCAGGATATAGTCCAAGGCAAGGTGGTGTCTGTGAAGTCTTTGAGGATGAAAGAACTGTGTTTATTCATGCAACAGCAGTGTGTCCATCTCAACCTCTTCCCCCCAAACTGATACACATCAACACTGGGCTCATCTAGAATTTTTTTTTTTCTGTCAAGGTGAGGGGGACAGATAAATTTCATTGCACTTGTTTCTTCTGAGGTTCAGCCAGGACTGAAGTGCATTTAGTTGAGGCTGATTTATGCTACACTTAAACCAGAAATGTAGTTACAAGACCTTCTTTATCACTCTAGCCTGCTGTCTGCTCTCAAGGTTCACACGTAATGCTTGAACGCAGGGTCTCAGGAACTACAAAAATGGGACACATGAGTCTGATCCAAAGAGACTGATTTCTATTTCTGGGGGCTGTAACATGTTGTATATGGATCAGTCCAGAGAGAAACTCAGAGTATTCACACAACAGGTGCGTACAAAATCAGTGCAGTAAAATTACACTGAGCCGAGCCATAGTAGTGTCTCAAAGCATAGGCACCATCACCAGCAGGAGGGCCTGAAACAAAAACAACTAGAGGCAAGGCACACAAATTTGTAACATACCCAAATGGTCAAGGAAGGAGCAATCACTGCTTTGAATAGTTCTGCAAATACACTCGGAAAACTGCAGAAACCCCAAAATATTCCTCAGCCATTTACAAAATCAGAGCCACCCAGCTGGCTGACACCAGAGATGTCCACCTTTCTAGAGATGAAGGGTCTTCCCAGACTCCCTTTTCCCTGACAGTGTGGCTTACTACTAACATCTGCCCCCCTCCCCCCCCACCCCCAACTACTCATACTTTCTAAAAGCACCAGCTGAAACTGAAAAAGAAGACTGACTGGAATTTCTTTGTTACGGTCAAAAGCGTAAGCCACTTTCATGTGGCTTCTGCTAGGAACTGAAAATAAAAGCAAATCTACTTACAAAACAACTGTAAAGTGCTAATGTAATGCTGCATTATCTGAAAGATGGTTATTATAATCAAGACAGCTCTGCTTTACTCTGCAATCTCCTAATGAGAGACACTAGCAAATGCTATTCCAGATTTTGTGGACGAAAAAACAACCTTTCATTATTTTTTACTTTATGCATAAACCAGATTACTCAGAGACGAGATAAAAACACCAGCTTTATTGGCTCTGCTTCTTAAAAGTCAAAGACACACCTCTTGCAAAGGGGAGATGTTAATATGATGCCATTAGTGGTATTTTTCTTGTTGAGAGACTGAAAACTGTCTTGACTTCCTGTTTCAAGAGCAATACCCAGAACCGTTCCATGCTTAAGCAGTCAGAAGCATTTATCTCCTTAAACAAGACATTGTAATCATTCCTTTTGTAGCCTACTAAAATAAGATTCCAGAAACACTCCTCTCTAAATAAGGATAAACAACATGGTGACTTGATCACAGCATACTGCCAGAACAATCACACTTATAATCTTAGTGCTGACAGCATATTTAGCAATCTCAGTTACAATTACCGTGGTCTCATTTCACGATATCCTCGGGATGATAATTCTGAGGAAGTTAGAAAGAAACCAGGAGCAGTTTCCAGAGATACAACCACAATTCGGCAGTGCAGACTAAGGAACAAGAGCAGTCAAGGGAAGTAATTCTAAAGGAATAATATTTGTGACCACTTTTTCTTCATATCCACCTGGAAGAACATAAGGCAAAAGTTGGAGGGTTTTCTACCCTTCATTGTGAAATGAAGCCACGAGGCTACATTAGAAGCAGAAATATCAACTGCTTTTCCTAATGGTTAGTCCTTATTTTTATGACATACATTTCCCAATAGTGAAAAACTGCAGTGTTTGAGGTGCCCATGTCACATAAAACCTCTTTCCAATCTGGTAACATGAGGAGAAGTTTGGAGGATGATTTGTTAAAGCAGATCAGCGCAATAGCTCTTACTTCAATAATAGCCATTTGCAAGATCAATGAAAGCAGATATACATTTTAAAACCATTTATATAGTGAAAACAGCCTGGCATCATATTTTTCTTAAGCAAAATATTAAAACACAAGCAATGTAGTCTGAGGAACATAATCAAAGAGAAACACCTTCTTTGACATTAGCAATGCTCTGAACTGCTGTCTGTGTTGTTTCATCATTTTTTCCATTAAATCAGACACTTCTTCCAAATCAAGCCCTTGGGGAGTTGGAGACAAAAGTGATGAGAATGCAATGTGTGAATATAAAAGTGGAGCATGTGTTTTATAACTAACTCTGTTCAGAGATCAAGGGAAATGTCACTGTTTATAGCCATCAGTAAAGAATCAATGTAATTATATTTGCAGTATCAACTCAGGTCGTTATTCTAATACATGCATCGTAAAGCCACAATTACAATTCACATCTGCACTGAACAGTGCATTTACCTCTTAACCTTACATAACAAACAAAACAAAACCCTCTTCATTTTCTGTTTCCCTCTACATGCTCATTATTTCAATCTTGAAGCAAGATGCAGTTCAGGCACTGGAATTATGTCAGGAAATAACACAGTGCAACTGGATTTGCTCTGAAACCTTGGAGATCTGGGTCCAGCAGTGAAACCACAGCACTAGGTCTTTAAGCCTTTGAGACCTGGAGGCAGTTAAAACCCTCACCTCAGGGGAAAAATAGAATTCCCAGACTGCAGCAATTCCTACTTCAGAAACTGTAACAGCTCTGCAGCAGGATAATCTTTTCCCTTGCTAACCTAGCCACCACCAGTTCATTACTTTTTAGGAGGGCTGAATTTCAGGGGAAGCAAGACATGCCCTTTTGGTGCACTGTTCAAAAAACAATCTCTGATGCTACCAATACCAAATTGAAAAGCTTTGCAAACGAAAGTCTGTTCAAGAAAAATAGTTTGACAACCCTTCATCCTCCTTCCACTGCTCAAAAACTGTGAAAGTTGAAATTATAGATATTTACACTATAATATTTTTGTGGCATTGTCAAGAATCCATTGAGATGAACTGGCACCAGATAGTTTCAGCCTGTCTGAACACTCCCAGGTAATCTAACAGTTAACATGATTTTATAGGCAACAACAAACATTTTAAATCTCCACATACTACAGCAGGTGATGTTCTGCTGGGAGATGATTCTTGGTTTTACTCCATTCAGTCCTTACCTAGAGTCAGACTCAAGCTTGGAGGTAAATTAAAAAAAAAAAAATCTATTTTGCACATGAGTTTACCTCCTCCTTTAAGAGCCCATCAACACCCAATAAACATGCACAGAAATTATATGGAAAAAAAAACATTTTTTCTAACTTAGAAAGCACTGCTAATCTGTCACAGATTTTACCAAGATCAAAGAGCACAGGAGCTTTACTTGTTCAACAGGCATCCAGCTTTTCAGCATTCAGAGAATTTTCCTGAAGTTTCAGGATGGAGACACTTACCTAGAGAAAAACAACAACAAAAAAATAATTAATAAAGGACACATCAGGCAGAGCTAAAACTTCTGGCAAAGTTTTTCTTTTTAAATGATGAGATTGCATTGGACAAACTTTCATTATAGATCATAATTACATATCATAAATACTTTATTATAGTAAGGTTTCATTGATAAACAGATATCAAGTATTAATACACCATTAATTTCTATTTTTCAAAATGGCTAACCCATTTTACAAAGTTCAACAAAACTGGAAATTGCTGATGCTTATCACAACTTTCAGCAGGGATTTGCTAATACTCTCAATTTAGGTTTAATCAACCTCTTGTTCACCAGCTAGTAAAGCAAGCCCAATGTCCACACTTACAAATCTGTATGCCCCAGGCAAGCTGAAATCAAGGTAAACCTTTACTAAGGTTCAAATTCAGGATGAAGCAGAATTCAGTCACTCTAAAACACTAGGCTCCAGCTCTGAAAGCCTTGTCCCAGCAACGAAGATCAGCACGTTCAGAAGCAGCACCCAGAGCAAAGGCTGAGCATGAAACAAAATTCACTGCAATGAAGAATAGGAAAGAATCTCACAGGCAGAAAATGTATAAACCAGTTTAAATTATCTGCCAAATCCATTTATTGTTGTTATTGCCTAGAAAGAGCTTCCCTGCAACACCAGCTACCATGGACATTTTATATACCCAAAGTATCTTGTGATTAGAGCTGGTGGAAATCTGGGAGAAGAGCTCAGCATCTGCAGCTTCCATTCATTAATCCTCCTATTCCAGACAGAATTTTAGCACAGGCTTAAGTCCCACTGACTCAACTAGACTTAAGTAGATAAGTAAAGCTGAACATCAGCTTAAGGGCTACCTGGAAGAGAAGTCTAACGGCTTACATCACTCTCATACTTTTTTCACCTCCAAACAAGCTAATATTTCCAAGTTAAAAAAAAAAATAAAAAAGAAAAGGAAAAAAAGAGAAAGTCTGCAATACTATTTTTATCCTTCTAAGCCTTCGGGACAAATGCTTTACAGACCTTCCAGTCTTACCGGGTGCAATTTATAAAGATTAAAGATTAACATTTATAGAAAAATGCCTTTCCTTAATACTGTAGAGATGCCATAAAAAGTCATACTTTTCATTATAATACCACTTTATGGTACATGAGAGCTTTAGTACCCCACAGGTCTTTTCCTTCTCAGTGTCTGCAGGGGAAGAACACAGATTGCAAAAAGTAGATGCTTCTTTCTTCCTTTCTTTCTCCAGTTCAGCAAATATACTCCATTACTTCAGTCTCTTCAAGGTGAGCTTTGTTGTGAAGAGAGATAAGGCCCAAAGCACAAGCAAGGTCTGAATGAAATTGGTCATTGCATGTACGTTTGTATCCCTTTTGACAACACAGAATTTTAATGAAGGAATGCTACAAGGATTCTGCTCTGAAACAAGCAGTTTAATTCTCTCTGTAATTCAGAAAGCAAGTTTAAGTAATGACTTTATAATTTTTAATTATCATGGAAGAACCCCTTTTATGTTTGCTTTTGCTTTATTACTCCAGTATATCCTATCAGAAATTTAATTTTCATTTTCAACCTAGGCAATAATATTTTTCATTATTTGGCAAATAAAAAAAACATTACAATGAACAAATTAGAAAAGGGCACATGCATGAAATGGCATCATCTAGAGGATGTTTGTTTCAGTTTTACATCCAAGCCACTTTTAAAACGCTGCAGTGGTTGTAACAAGTGTGTTTCAGCCTTCACTCTCTTCACATGACAGCTCCCCACCCAGCATCAGTGACCACAGCCTGTACAGCCACCTCTAGACCCATCTACATAGTCACTGGTTTCAATGCTGCACTACACAAAGGTTCATGACCTCTATCTCCACTCTGTCCCTCGGTGAAAACAAACAAAAAAAAAAAAAAAAAAAAGGAAATTCAGAGTATGCTGGGGCCAGCTGATGCTTAGGAGGTATGTAGAAGTGAAAGGATGGGTTTACAACTAGGTCAGCAGGATACGTATCTGCAAAAGTCTGTTCTCATTTTGGCTGCAAGAGTTGTTAGATGCCCAATCCAACCTACCCTGATGCTGGAGGCAGCTGGAGATGGGCACGTTTGCTTTCAAAATAATAGATGTAGAACAGAGAAAATCTGAGCTATCTTGTTACATCCTGTCAGTTCCCAGAGGTTGGAAGGGACTTCTGGAGATCATCTAGTCCAACCCTCCTGCTAATGTAGCTTCACTTAGATCAGGTTGCACAGGAAGATGGCTGGGCGGGCTTTGAAAGTCTCCAGAGAAAGACACTCCACAACCTCCCTGGGCAGCCAGCTAGAGTGCTCTGACACCCTCAAATCAAGTAAGTTTTTCTCTAGGTTCAGGTGAAATCGCCTGCCTTCCAGTTTGTACCTGCTGCCCCTTGTCCTATCACTGGGCACCACTGAAAAGATCCTAGCCTCATCCTCATGCCCTCCACCCTTTAGAATTTTGATAATTAGTTTGTACTCATCTGGGTGAAACTGGGGTTGTTTAGTCTGGAGAAGAGGAGGCTCAGGGGTGACCTTCATTGCTGTCTACAACTACCTGAAGGGAGGTTGTAGCCAGGTGGGGGTTGGTCTCTTCTCCCAGGCAACCAGCAACAGAACAAGGAGACGCAGTCTCAAGTTGTGCCAGGGGAGGTATAGGCTTGGGTATTAGGAGGAAATTCTTCACAGAGAGAGTGATTTGCCATTGAAATAGGCTGCCCAGGGAAGTGGTGGAGTTGCCATCCCTGGAGATGTTCAAGAGAAGACTGGATGAGGCACTTAGTGCCATGGTCTAGTTGTTTGGATAGGGCTGGGTGAAGCGTTGGACTGGATGATCTTGGAGGTCTCTACCAACCTGGTTGATTCTATGATTCTGTGAAGTAGACAACCTATAGCAAACACCTCTTCATCTCTGCCCATGCAGAAGTTAGAGTTTAGTACAACCACAAAAAAGCCACCAACAAAAAAAAGCTCTGAACTAATTAGCTGCAATATGTATTCTTACTTTTATGTAATTTTGATGCTTGCCATCAAAATACCATGCTCATAAAAAATAGATTTGCTTCCTATACAGATGATCTATTACCACCACAGCTCATGTTATTTCCTCAGAAGAAAATGAAAAGCTCCATTTGAAACTCACTTAGCAGCTGGTTATTCTGCATTTCATAGAGAAAGCAACACCCGTAAAGGTGAAAATGAATAATGATACATTTGTGAAGAAGTCACAGAAATTCAAATGCAAGATTTATCCAGAGCTTTGATACTCCAATCCTCTTACAGAGTTTATAAAATAATGCTCTGTGCACAGTGAGAAAAAATTCATTCCACCCACTGTATGAAACCAAAGGAAATTCACCTTATAAAAGAAAAACAAATTAAAGAGAAGCGAGGAGGCCTAGCAGTCCTATAATTCATTAGGAGCAGCCCCTGGGTCCCTCGGGAACAGCCTCACACTCTGCAGAGCCAGGAAACATGTCCTTAGAGGAAGCTGAGACTGGAATCCACTGAAAAGCTCCAAAAACCTCTCTGAAAATCTCTTTAGTTTAATTCATTTTAACACTTTGGTTGGCTTTGGCGGTTGCCCTATCCCTTGTTCTACACCCAGAAATTTACCCTTCTCCTATCTCCCCACCAGTTCTGAAGTGAGAGGTAATACTAAGCCATCACCTCAGTACAACCTCTCCTGAACTCCCCACCCAAGTGCCCTCCCCCAGCTTTCAGGTGAAAGGCTCATATCATGTCAGTCCAATGACTTCTTCAACTCGATGCTTCACACCACAAGGGTGGTCGTCAGGATATTGACAAGCACGAGAGTCACGTTCTCACGTACCTGACAGATATCCAAGGAGCCCAGTCACAGGTGGTATTGCAAGTGATTCACCATTCAAGTGAATGAGAGAATTGCTCACTAGCGCCACCCTTTGTTCCTATTCCGAGGTGACAGGTAATACTAAGCTATCACCTTGATATACCCCTTGTAAACCCCCTCACCCAAGGGCCCTCCCCCCCACTTTTGGGTGAAGGGCTCACGTCATGTCAGTGTAACGATGACCTGAACTCAGTGCTTCTCATAGAGAACCTACTGCACAATTTCTTTTCCACCTTGTTTGCCAGCCTCATCCACCACTACACCAACCCCACACAGAACAAACCACACTGCCTTTTTTATCCTCACAACCATGTGAACACAGCATCCTAGAGTCCTTGGAGAGCAAGGTCACGCCTCAAAGCCATTTTGCTGGTGCCAAGGCAAGACACGGTTATTAGCAGCCCTGCCCAGACTGACAACAGCAAACTACAGAGGATGGCAGAAGACCAAATCAACCCTTGACCTGCAGTGGCACTGACTGATGCCAGGTTCAACTTTTCTGGACCCCTTTCCTGACCTGTGGTGCTTCATGGTCCTATCAGACTGCAGAGATTTAGCTCAAATATCTGTGTCACCCCAACAGAAAGCCAAAAACACAGTACTCTGCATCATAACAAAAGAAAAAAATAAAATAAAAGCAGAGCAGACTTGGTCTTTCCTTCTCTCTAAATGGACTTCAGACCATTGACTGAAGGAGAGCCAACATGCTCTTCACTGATTTAGCTCCCTGCAAAATGAGTCAGTATGTCAGAAGTGAGACAAGATACCAAAGTAGCAGTGAAAAGCAGTCTCAAAAGCAAGTGCAAGCTGTTGTGTTTTATAGAAAATTCTGTTCTTGATAAATATTTTGCCCCATCTTTACAGTTTTCTAAAAGGACTCAGGTGCCATGTTAAAGCTTTTTCTTCTTCAATAGAGCTTGACCAGAGACTCAGAAGTGAAAAAACAAACACATCCTTGTCCAGCAGAGAAGCTGCTATGCGTGACATTTTATTGAGACAAACTCCATCAGGAAAAGAAGTTGTGTGGAACACAGCAGGCTTGGTCTGAAAACACCAGCAATAAACATCTGAGAGGAATTTACAGTCCAACAGCAATACAAATGGTGCTGAACACCTCTCTGAAATATGCCTGGTCTAACTCAAGCTTGTCAGACTGAAAACTTGCATAAGGATTTGTGTGCAGCATCCAAGATTACCCACGAGATGACAGGAGCGCTCACAGTTTGGGGTGGATTGCTAAAGCAGTGAGGCACAGTTTGACTGGCAGAGACAGGAAAGCTTTTGGAGTCTGGACACACACAGCAGATCAGCTGTGTATGAAAGATATGATCCCCTAGCAAAGACTCATATTACTCCTTTATGTATGTACAATATGGAAAATACTGGTTACATTTTAAATTTTTTATGCACCCCATGTTCACAGAATTTCTGATTTTTGCTGGAAGGGAGCTTCTAGGCAATGTTGCTGCCGGTACATCTTGAAACACACCATCTTTTTTTTTTTTTTTTTTTTTTTTAAACAACTGCAATGAATTGTATGATGCACATTAAGAAAGTCAGACTGCTTCTAGCTGCTGGGATAAAATAGGTCAGGAGAGCAGAATGCAAGGGCACTAACTCCCACCGATTGGAGTAACATCTAAAACCACTGTTTGCACCTCGTATTTTTCAAGCTGTCCTTCCATTAAAGTACCTGGCTCATACCTGAAGTACAGAACAGTGTGTGACACAGCTATAAAGGTGTTCTGCTGTTTGAAATAGGTGATAAAAGCACTGGGGGAAATAAAAGCTCTCAGGCACCTCATTCTCAGCCAAAAGAGAATCATCCTCTGAAATGAAATTAATTGATGGGGACAAATATGGTCAGGGTCAAGAGGAAAGATCTGTATTAACTGCTCCCATGTCTGAAATGTTGCAGAGCACAATTCAAATGATGAGGACGTACACAGATATTTGTATTACATTGAAAATACATTCCTGCCAGGAAACAAAGCACAAACTAACCTATTCTCTGAAGCTACAGGCAACGTGACAGAAAACAAACAGATCTTAAACCAATCTTGTTCTAACTCCTTAAATTCCTCGTTTGTAACAGTAAAGGCTTAGGAACCATTAAGAATAAAGTACTTGGGATTTGTGTGCCTCCTGAGAGATCTTCAGTCCCCAAGGGACAACCTATACCAAGACAAGGTAGAGTTTTTAAAAGGGGTCCCACTCAAGCTGCAATGTGCTTCCATCTTTTGAGGAAGACAATAAACGAGCTCAGGAGCATTTCACTACTTTATAAGAACTGACGTTTTACATGTAATGCCTGATTAATTTGTTCCCGAATCAGATAAAGATTTCTGATCAGAAATGGGTCAGGTTGACCAGAATGAGCTGTTAGGAAGAGAAGGAGAGATAGGAAGGATGTGCGAAATACCACAGCATCAGTGATATCAGAGCCATACTCCTCCAGAGAATAACAAACTACTTGACAGTTACAAGATCACAGTTTTCTACCGAACCTATAAAAATATTTCCTTTTGGCCTAAAGAAATATTAATTTTTCAACATCCCATTAAAAAAAAACGGCAAGGAGAAAAAACACCACCTGTCAGTCAGAAAACCCACAGCAGCCTTTACCACACCACCTTGGAAGACATCTTCCCAATGAATGCAACAACACATAACACATCCCCTTGTAACACCACACTGTCACTCTGCAATAGCCACTCCAACTGATCCCCCAGAGACAAATGCCCCGAAACCCAGCCAAATTACAATGGGACTCTGTACAGCAGGGCAGTATAACACACAATTATGGTAACCTTGCCCTGAGATACTTCACAGGGAGATGAAAAAAAAAATAGCCTGCATTTAAGTATTTAATAGTTCTTCTTAAGATGAAAAAAAAGAGGCAGCTCATTTTCCTGATCCTTGCAAAGCCAGCAGCATTGGCTGTATAAATTAGATGGAAGAAATCAGAGTCCTGGCTCCCCTCGATGAAGGAGAGGTTTTCTGGGCAGATGCTAGACATCACACACGCTGGTTTCCCTTTTATATGAATCATAGGACCACCTTACTGGAAAAGGCTTTAGGATCGAGTCCAACCATAACCTAACATCTCCCTGTACACAACTGTTAAACTAAATGAATGGGAAGCAGCACAGTGAGGTACTGCAGCAGCTTGTTAGTGAATAAGAGGAGCAGATAAAGCTGAGTGAATGCAGTTGCCCTCAGCCAGCCAGTGACCACCATCCATTTTGGAGTAACTTTGCACAATCTGCAGAAACTGGTTCCCTAAAGACAGTTGTGAGGACCTTAAATTATCCATGACACTATCCCTGAGGTGTCTGCCTCTCAAACACAGCCACATTTTCCAACACATCTAGAAACACCCCGTGCCCAAGGCATAACAAAATGGATAGCACTCAGCTATTTATGTCAGCAGGTAGAGACCCAACAGCTCATTTCCTGACTTTAAGGGTAACTGCAGCCACCCAGGTGGCTAGATTGACCAGGCAGAGAATCGAGAATGGAGTCTGAAAAGAATTAGTCTCTGCTGTGACAGAAAAACTTGTAGAACTTGTACTGGCACAAACAAATCTCTTAATAAAAACCTAATTTAGTTGTTTCTCGTAAAAATGCTGCAAATTCCCATTTCCACTCACATACAAAATGCTCAGTTATC
This sequence comes from Indicator indicator, assembly GCF_027791375.1. Classification (NCBI taxonomy): domain Eukaryota; kingdom Metazoa; phylum Chordata; class Aves; order Piciformes; family Indicatoridae; genus Indicator; species Indicator indicator. The sequence continues at coordinate 11,493,697 of NC_072033.1, read as the reverse complement.
AAGCACAACTGGCTAATTCTCTGACTTCAGTCTTGTTCAATGGTATCTCCAACATCACCTTCACAGTTGAGCAACCAGCCGTGGGAACAGTGTTACTCTTCGGTACTGCTTAAACAAAACATGGCCCTTATCTTATTTTTTTTAATTGGCAAAAAGGAACTTATCTCCATGGCTAAAGATCATCCCGTCTAGACAACCATCATAAAGTCACTGCTACAGACCACTTCATTACACCTGCAGATGCACAAAAGCATGTTTTTTCAGACTATCAAACAGACACAACACTGCTACACCTTGTTCACATCTACTGGACATTAATGCCAAGCAAGACTCTGGAGCACACAGCCAAAGCCATGCAGCTCTGTGTTTAAAGCAGTAAGTGCCTGGGTCTCACTGGAATTATAACAACCTCATCTAGCCCAACTACTGCATCCCTGGGACTTTTGAACCTTGGTCCCTGGAGCATACACACTTCTAACATGTGGCTGTAGTGGTTCAAGCTGGCTGGCCCCACTAGAAGGGACGAGGGACAAGGCTACTCCCTCCCACCTCCACAGTGGCACAGTGACATCTAGATTGTATATTCTACACCACACTGATAATGGTCACTGCATGACAGGAAGGGATTGTCTGAGGCTTATGGGACTTGAGATATATTTCCTAATTTGTAACTTGTGTGGTTTCCTTTTCTAGGCTTTTGTGGTTTCTTTCCTGCATTCTGGGCAGGGGTATGGTTTTTTCTTTTCTTTTTTTTTTTTAATTAATTCCTGTTTCTGCAGGGTTTGAAGTGGGGCTCAGGCTTCCACACCTTTTTGTTCTTTCCTGTTTTCTTTTGTGTAATCTGATATCCCTGCAATAGAGTAGTAAATTGGTCCTTATCGCATCTAACAACTCTGTCTCCCCAGACCTTTTTCCACCCCTCAATGTGTGGGGAGCAGGGGAATGGTGCTTGTCAGAGTAGGTCATGTTAACCCAGGACACAGGCATATGCACAAGAATGTATTAAGGGCTCCTCCCAGTCCAGCCAGTATTCTATAGAAACATGGCATTAAGAGTAAGGAAAGCAATTAAACACTTGCAGTGACAATCAAGACATGGCTTGTGCCTCGTTTGCCAAGACCCAAAAAAGCACAGAACAGAGTTTGCATCTGGACCTTCAAGCTACCACCAGCTGTCAAGTCAAAATGCAGGGGAAAGATACACAAATTCATTTGGAAACTGCACCACTGTTCAAGAAGTCAGGGTTATATTTGGCGACCACACGACACAAAACCACCTGAAGGCATCCGTGATTGTGATCGATGTTGCAATTCAGAAGCAGACCCAGGAAGTGCACACTTCTGCATTTCAGCCAAATCAAACAGCAAGAGAATTAAAAATAAAACAAACTGCATGAAAAAAACCCATGGAACACTAAAACCCCAAAACTCTGATCCTTACAATTAAACCAATTCCCTCTTTTGAGGGGGAGAACCAAATTTTAAAGCTGTGTTGCTGAGACATGCATCCCCTGAGTGCCCAGGTGCTCACTTCCCTGCTAAAGAATAAAACTCTCACCACAGTTATCACATTAAAAATGAATCTCGCCAGTTTATCCTCTGTAATTGAGCTGCTCTTTAGGAGACAGCTGTAACTGCAAAGAACCAGTCTGTGGAAAAAAAAAAACCCCAAACACATTTACATCCACAGTAGTATTAGCACAGATATCTGCTCCTATTTCTTTAAAACAGGACTTTATATTGGAGAGATTGCCACCAAAGAGGAAAAAAAAAAAAAAAAAGAAAACCACCAAAAAAACCTTTTCTCCTTAAATATCTGAAGATGAAGAACCCAAAAGTCTGTGATACCTCATAATGCAGCACCATCCTCCTCAAGAGCTATTTTATGTAGAAACAGGCTTTGATGTAAGAGGAATTAAAAGGATAATATTAACCAGAAAAATTAGATACTATTTCATCTCATTGTCTCAAATGGTGCCATTAGCAGCACTTAAAATAATGGTAATTCAAGATTATTTTAATTATGTTTCATGCTATTTCAGGGTATGCTGATGAAGGAGAGGGATGGAGGAGAAGTTGATTGTGGTGGGCACACTCAGTACTGCCCAACACTCCACACCTGGGAGGCAGGCACCACCTTCTCACACACTGCTATTAATTCCCTGTTGACACTTCTAACTCAATGGCTGTCAGCTCCCAGCATCTTGGCCAAATTCTACCTGGGTAATTAGATTGTGTCTAAAGTGCTTATTTATTTCTGGAGTTTTAATTGGATAAACATACACATTTTGTTTTCTGGGTAGTCATGAATATTGCTCAGTGCTTTTCAGTACCTTCAGACAGTTTACTCCACAGTTGACTCACAGTGCCCTGGGTCAAACCAGTTCTATGATGTCTTAGTTCTATGCTGGCTAATCGTCTACAGATTTCTATCAACAGAAACGGTACAACTAAAAAGAACAAAGGCTTTCATCCTCCTTCAAAATTAGATCATAAAGCACTTAAAAATAAATTTTTTCTCCTCAATGTTTTGAAACTGCTCTGTCCTCCAACCTAGCAGCAAATTAATTCTTGGTGTACCACTTGCAAATTTCCTGCAAAATCCCATTATAAAGCAGCCTGCAGTTTAATAGAACAGACTGTCACATAGCAAATAATTGTTTTCAGATTTCACTATCATGCTCTGCAACAATGTTTATTTTATCTCCAATAAGTAGCTAAGACGCTATTATTAATCATTTATATTTCCACATGGACAAAACACCTAAAGAGGTGGCTTTAGATACACAGGAAAATATTCACACCTCCTTATGGGATGTGAAGTTTAGAGGCCCAGACAGGAACCCAAGCTGCCACTTAGCTAAAGCTGTCTCCTAACAATGAGTCAGAGCCCTCTGGAAACATTATGGACTACCTAAAGAACTCAGGTTCCCAACTCCTGAATTAGCTGCCTGTTTTGAGATGGTGTCAGCATCTCATGTTTTCTACTGGTTTAATTGGAAAATGTGTCTAGAGCTGCTAGATCTCTTAAGGGAAAAAACCTTCATTCTCTATTACTCACTTCTACTGGTTCAGTTCTTCGTGTAATCAGACAACTAAAACTCTAGTTCTGCATAAATATTATCATAACTTTGACAATTACTTTAAAATAGGAAATAAAATGCTCATTTTGACTGCAGGCTTATTTTTCTGTTCATAACACATTGAATATCTCAGGAAATCCAAAACTGATCCTTTGTGCAGTCACAGTTTCATACTCACAATTAAACAGCAGATTTTGATGTACAGTAAGCACATCAGACAGGCAATTAATTGCCTTTATAGCAGAGAATACTGTTAGAAATATCTGTACCAAGAAAAGTGAAATACCCTTTCTGCTGAGCATAACTAACCCCATCAGAACTACAACAGAGCAGAGCATTTTCACTGTCCTCCTCTACCCCCAAATATCCTGCTGAGAATATATTTAGTTTGCAATGGATAAAACACATAAATGTTGAATCATCACCACATTCTGGATGATCTTCTTTTAACCTAATCAGCCTAAACTAGGAACAGTGCTGCTGACAAGTGTGTGTGTGCTAATGAAGCAGAGGCATCACCATGCACATCAGGTCCAGCAGATGAAAGGGCTCTGAGGCACATTATTCTACAGGAAACGAAGCGTCAGCGATGAACATCAGTTTCTCATTTTGAATATTAAAACAGGTCATGGGACTTTGCCCTGTCTAACTGGGTCTGAAGAGACAATGTGAAAGGTTAATTAAATGACTGACACGCAAGGCGGACATGGAGTAAGGTCTGTCCATGGAAAGCCATGGCTTTAAGTCTGCAAGCAGCATGGAGAGCAGGACCGAAGGCCACATCAACATAAGGACCTTCAGAAAAGTTGAGGCACATCAACTAATGGTGTGCAGCCAATGCACAGAAGTCACAGTGCATTAAACCCCAGTATGAATGCTCCCAAGAGAGAGCACAGTCACCCTCCTGGGTTTTAGCTTTAAAGCTGTTTTTCTCCTGAATGTCAACATCCACACATCATTTAATGTGCTTTAACTTGTGCTTCACACCCACCACAGAAAAACTTTCTGGAACTTCTTAAGGCAAATGAGGCTGTGGTTTTACTGCATACATCTCACAACTGTTGTTTTTGTTTACTCTGCATCTGAGCTTCTCCTTACAGAAGATTATTTGGTTGGAAAGATATTGCTGGGCATACAGCAGGTGTGATGGAAAGCAATTCTGCCCCATTGGTTCTGTTCTGTGAACTCTCTGCTGCAGCCTTCACAAGTATTAGTTTCAGAAATTAAATATAGGAGGACTTTTGCCTGACTTGGACAAAAGAGTGGCAGACAGCAGCATTTCTCAAGTCACAAGCTCTGACCAGGCTTCTTCATGTCTGTGTCTCTGTCTCCACAAAATTCAAAAGAAACCTCACCACTAATTTCAAAGGTACCAGGATGTCCCCAGTGCAACACCTGACTCCAAACATCCCCCTTCAGCAGTTTGAGCAACTTCCCATTCCCCTTCCCATTACAAATGGTAGAAGTGTAAATGAATTTTAAAATCAGGCATTTTTCATATTCAGAACTTACATTTTATACAGAAGTTATGTGCATACATATATAAAACTCTTCCCTTCTTGTATCTTCATATGTTTTGACTGATGTATAAACACCCACATGAACTTTTGTTAGCTTTCCACCTCACAGGCTTTTGTATCACTTATTAAAGCAACTATGAATTGTATAAGATTCAAGCTATCATCTCCAAGAAGCCTTTTTCCTCCCTCCTTTTTTCTAATAATTCCCTCATATTTTAAAGCAAGCTGCTAAAAAAACTGAAATCCACACAAAGATGACAGAGATTTTTTTCATCCTAGTCATTCAGTAGGGAAAAAAAAATCCATACATTTATTGCAGGCTTGCATTCCTACTACGACATCTTGAAGTGCTCAATAATTCCACAAAAGCTTTGAAGGTGAGAAATATAATCTGCCATACAGCTACTAAGATTTTCCTCTATTGTAACACAGGCCACAGGAGCAGTTCTTTGAAACAGCAAATAAAAAATGCTCAAGGCATTAAAAAATAATATCTGGAGAAAAAGAAGGAAGAAAAAGAAAAATAAAAGAATTAAATGTTGGAAACAATCATAATTATGTTTTAAAGAGAGGTTTTGATTGCTTAACCTATCTCACCTAGGGCATAATGATTACAAAATTCATAACTCTTCCCCATCAGAGAGTAAATGGAAAAGTCTTAATAATCTAAAAAATATTGCAGTCTCTTTCTCTGTTTGGAGTGAATCGATGATATTTATAGCTCCAGAGGTACTGAATTTCTTTTGTATCAAAGAACACCAATAATAATGTACAATTCCATTATGGAAGTGCATCTCAAGAAAGTGAGTGCTGTCTTAGACTACAAAAAAGGAGAAAGTCAACACTCAGTACCTGTCACACCAAGAAAACATGCCAATATTCTCCCAGCAGATGGAATGATCAAATCATCTCAGGTGTTCATAGCTCACCACAAAAATAGGATGAAAAACTAATAACTATCAAAGTGTTTTATGTAGTTTGACAGGAAAACTTTACAACCTCAGTCCTCTGCCAAATATTCTGATCAAATCAGTGTGACCATTTTCAGAGGACATCTCCGAAGCAGCATTGCTAAGGGCTGTGTGCTAGATCAAAGCTAGGCATTGCTATAGATGGGAGACGTTTCTGGCAAGGGGCAGGCAGGGGTTTCAAGCTGGCACGGCACTGGGGGGGCATTGCTCCCACCCAGCACAGGCTATGTGAATGTCCCCAAGGAGCACTGGGAACAGGGTGGGCACACCAGGCAGGAATGGCATGGTGTGGCATGGCAGGAAGGGTATGGCTCAGCAGTTTGTGCAGGCAGGGTGAAACCTGTCTCCCAGACCAAAGGTAAGCTAGTGTGTTCAGCAGGAGTGAGGAAGCTTAACCATGGTTTCCACACAAAGAAAGGGCACATCCTCTTCTGCAGTTGCTAAAAGGGATGCATTGGCTCAGACTGAGCTGCCCCAAGAACATGCAGTTGTCCAAGGCTCTGGCTACAGAGTGCCATAGCCTCTCTGGAAGCAGCTGCAACTGGGGAAATGTCTGTGTGAGATGTGAGCAGGCAGACTATTTGCTCAGCCTGGTGGTAGAGCTAAGAGAGGAAGTGGATAGGCTAATGAACATTAGAGAGTTGGAGAAAGAGATAGACATTTGGAACCACACTGTTACCTGCCTGAAACCAGGACAGGGATGGAAACAGTCACCACAAAAATCTCAGAATCAAAGGGATCTGGCATCCTCCCCCCAACAGGATGTAGGTAGGTTCCCAAAACTAAGTGGTGAACAAAAGCAAGTCCCCATTAGGGAAAGCAAGAGAATCCTCTTGCCCACCATGCCTCCCCAGGAGAACAGAAGACAGCAGAGAGTTTGCATCGATTCTGAAATCCAAAGTAATTCAGGGATACAAGCATACTCCAGGAGCAGAAGGAAAAGACATGACAGGCAAAGAAAAAGGTGTCTTGCCTAACAACTCCAAAGACCTTCAGTAAAACAAGTTTTTGCCTGCAAGAAGAGCAGTTCATTCTCTGGCTGCTCTTTGGCTTTATTCTCCCATCTATGAAGAGTGTCCTCAGGCATCATCCAGCAGTTACCGAGGGGCCTTTGGGAGCCATTAAAGTAATTAGAACTTGAATGTCAGCAGCAGATGATGCCATGGAGGACAACACATCCCTACCCTACTGATAATATGAGATGTTAATTTTGTGAATCTTTTGTGTTCTGGTTTCTACATTAACTATATAAAGCAGAGCCCAAGAGAAAAAACTTTCAAAGATCTCAGCAAGCCGGATATCAAAACTGGCTTGGTTACCATGATATTAGTATCTAAGTATTCTAACTTTAAACTACTTAGCATCTTCTTTCACAAGACTTTTTAATACTGGGTAAGGCAGTCAGCTGACTCAGATAATGGGGATTTAAACACATGAGAAGTTAGACTTAGCTTGCTCCTTTTAAAATAATCAGCATCTAACTTGTTTCCTGCTTGAGGGATGAAAATAATGCCATAGCTGAAAGGTAGCACAGGCACAACACAAATTTCTGATGGTGCTAAAATCAAGCTAAGCATCTGAGCCTGACATCACCCTGAGACCGGGAGCTCCTCCCCATGCTGGGCAGCACATGCCAAGGAAATCCACCATGGCTGGTCCTGAGCTTAAAGACAACCAAGGCAAGAGTTATCTCAAGGGCTTTAATAAAGAAGACATCTTCCATTTAGATAACAGATATTTGGGCACAGCTAAGCAATAGGTGCTGCTTGTATTAGCAGTAATGATAACTTTAAAAAGTGCTACAAAAATCACCCACAGTATTGCTGGCCTTCTAGCATAGTAACTGCTTATTGTGAAATTGTGAGAAATCGTTATGCTGTAAAGGTAAAAAGATCCTGGATATTAGAAAGGGCTAACACTTAAATCTATATGCAATATGCATTCATTTTTGTTTCTCTTTATACTTTGCTATTCTTAGACAGATAACAGCTTCATGAGACCTAATTTATTGTCCATATGTATCAAAATAGGAATGTGCTCATACGTTTCAAAGCATTAAATGAGATTTACTCCACAGTAACTTCATTCTGACTTACCGAAGCAGGATTTTCTATGCCCGGCACTTCTGCCACAATAGAAAATCTTCCCCAAGAAATGCAAAGCTTAGTGAAAAAGTTACTATTACTAGTGTCATGATACTTAATATTGACAGCCCAGGCCATCAAACATAACCAGTCTATGACCAGAAGTGTCTGGGGGAAATAATGGATTAAAGGAGTAGAACCAACAAAGTACAACTGAGAAAATATAAGCACTGTCCCCAGTACTCCTAAAGACTCTGAGCATCCCAAGCTGCACCACCATGGTCCCTGCAGCCAAGGCTGCTCCTTTGCCCCGTGACAGGGCAGAGATGATGGGCACAAACTGAAATACAGAAAATTCCATTTAAACATAAGAGAAAAGTACAGAATCTCCAGAGGTGACTTCCAGCCTCAACTACTCTATGGTTCTGTGACCTCCAATGTGTCTGCTGTGCACATATATGAGTGTTACTGGCACAATATTTAATAACTATATCCTTAGCTACGTATTGATTTTGAATCCAATGTAAGAGAATGATAAAACATCTTAGATTTTAATAGGTCCTCACAGTGACAGTCTGGTCAATACAATCCCAGATCCATTACTCATTGCATTCTCCTATTCTCACAAAATAAATCATGCCAAAACAACATAGAAGTGTTTTATATCTCTTTAACTGTTGTATAAAATTTATTTCAAAAAATTCCTGTGAAAGAAAGAATGTATTTCCTATATCACAAAAATAGGGGAAACTCAGAGACAGCTTATAAAGTGATTTTCCTATGGCTCCATATAGCCAGGATTAATTCACATAATGTTCATGAAAAAAAACAAACCAGCAACAACAGGAAATCCTCTAGACAGCACATATGCATGAAGTACCTTATTAGCTTTGGTCACTCATCCAACAGTTTACTCCTGGACGAAGAGAAAATTGAGATTCTTGACAGTATGTACAGTTTGGACCTGCTGTCTGCATTTCATGGCATGTGCTGTTCAGTACCTATTTGCTACTTGTTTCATGGATCCATAAAGTCCTGCAGTACCACAGTACATGCAAATAGCTATACAATTATGCAGTTGGAAGTAAAAACAAGCTGTGTCCATCACTTCAAATACAGGCAGTCATGAAAAGATGTTGCTCCATGCAAGCAGCATCTCTGTCATGATTTCCTCTTTACTGAACTCAGGGATGGACCTACTGCAACTTACTTGCTAAAACAGCTTAACAGTTTGATCCTGTTCTGTGTATGATCAAAGTGTCCTCTACTCCAAATCCCAACTCTGAAAGTTGCATGTTTTGCCCATTACAAGAGGATCCAGCAATGTTTGACTCTATCCAACTACTTTCTGACCAATATAATTTTAAGGACTTCACATAATAATGAATGAGCTATTTAATATGTGCTCAGTAACAGCTCACACAGCCTCCAACACTCAGGTTATCACATCCATTTGATATGCTTCATGCAAAATCTGTAACGTTCCCCTGGACTGTCAACAAAGAACAGGTTGTAAGGGAATGAGGTCTTCCTGAGGAAGGCAGCTTTTATGATATACAATAATGGAGATCAAAGGCAAGGCTACCATTCTCATTTATGAAGGGAAAACACTGGATCATAATGATGGCATGAGAATGATGAAAATAATAAAGTCATTCACCTGGTTCTGGCAAGATTAGCACATTTTGCCCAGTTAAGTCCTTTTCACTATAGAAGTACTGCCTAAAAGTGCCTTTAAGTACAGATTTGCAGAGAGTGTAGAAGGGGGTACGTGTATCGCATCCATTGCAGCAGGTGACATTCTGCCTAGGAGTTACTAGGAACAGATACCCACTCAGAGCAGAAAATCAATGCAGTGCTCCTGGCACTTCTTGATTGAGAAGATGTGGCTCTTCAGACAGAGCAAACAAGCAACTCAAAAACTAGACCAAAGCCTAAATAACCCTAAGTGTTCATTTCTAGCTTATATTGGGAAATTTTAGGTGGCATTCACATGCACAGTGACAGTTCAAGTTTCTTTTTGAAGTTAGAAACAACCACTGACCCATGCCTTTGAGGTCATGATAACCGCTGTTAAACACATTCTTGTTACTCATATAATTCTTTTCTAAATTACTTCAAGATAAAAGCAGCAAAGAAATAGCCACGTAAAATCAAACATGATTGCTTCCTATTAAATGGCTGTCAGTTCCACCAGATCTGCACCAACCTTGGATCAAAGGCAGTCACACTTGGACACTTCCTTTAATAGCAGCATTCATGCCTGGGCAGTGCTGGAAATCTGTAGCTTTGTTCTGATGCTATCTCAGTACTTGAATGAGTAGTGCATATTGTACTTAGCGTCTCTGGCTTCATGCCTTCAGTCAGTTTTGAATGAGTACACTTCTGTTGGTAGAGAAGTACAAGTATCCTGGTGAAGAACAGCTACTCCCTTAGAACCCACCAAGCCCAAACTTGTTGCCATTTAAGTTTGAGAAGAAAGAATACAGACATGCTCAACACTTACAATGCCTCCTGTAAATATTCACCACTCTTAGACTGCCCACAGATCTGTCCCCAATGCTACACTAGCTCAGAAACCCCATCTGAAATTGGTCAGAAGAGCCATTACAAGAATGATGTCAAACTCAGAGAAGGTAAACCAGTTCCCGCAGCACCTTAAAGTAGCATTATACTGTAAGGTTTCAGCGTGATGGTGAAAGTAAACAGGTCAAAACCATCACCTTGACCTAAAGCTCTGCAGTTAGAAATGTGTAGCTGAAAACTCTTCTTGAAGCAAAAGGAGTAATTACCATCCTAATTTAGAAGGGTCCTCAAACCAGCAGAGGTACCTGCCAGTACTCTGATCTCAGCTGTACCAGATAAGTAGACAGGAAAGTATCTCAGTAGATCCCATACATATACATTATTAACTTTTATCTAAAAGTATTAAAATTTGGAAGCTAGTGTGCCAGGTTTCCCATTTAAACAAGACAGAAAAAAGCCTGTCCCCTGAATATTCTTCATGGGCATTCATTTCAGTGCTCCACAAGAGAACGCCCACTCTGCTCCCTCAGCAAACACCCCTGCCAATGTTCAGTGTCTATGATCAAAGTTTCTTTTGGCTTCCAGTGGGGATTTGGAAGCACAACCTTTAGATGTAAAGCAGTGTTACAGGGGAAAAAAAAAAAAACCCACACTGAAACCAAACCCCTTGTGTTTTGAAGACCTACAGTAACTCCAAAGACTTGCCTAATACATGCCCCAAATAGTACTTCTCCAGGCTTTAGCTTATTAAATAGGAAAAAATGTAAAAATGCATGACCTGGATGAAAATATCAATTCACTTCTGCTGTATTTCCAAGTTTTTGAAGTTGGAAACTTTTGTTCTTAGCAAAACCACTTTGGTAACAACCCTGTCTCCACTGGATGAGAATCTACATTGTGAAACTACCTGACCTAGTTTGGTTCCACTGTCCATTTCTGCTCTAGAAAGACTGCTGATTAAACTCAGAGTTATTCCCCACTTCTTTTGATGGTTGAGGGGTTCAAATTAGCTATCAGATCCTTAGTAAAGTTGGTAACAACATCTTGCAGCTCTTGTGCTAACTCAAACCAGTAGATGTATAGTTTCCAGCATTACAGAAACCAACTAACCTTTGCCAGCATCATGCACTATAGAGAACTAAATATTATAAAACATTTTAAAAGTATTGTTTAATTCATACTAAGAGCGGTTTCTCAGAGATAATTATGAACTGATATGCACAGAACCACCCTCTGTCACTATGTTTTCCTGTGTTGATCTACAAGGTTCAGATTTTACTCCCTCGGATATGGAAAACTGTACACAAAACCTGGCACCTGTATCTCCCAGGTTAGCTAATTCTTCTGCAGAAAACCCTGGCAGAGAATCTCACCTAGAAATTGAAACCATCCTTTTGAAGCTCAGCATATACTGAGCTCCAAAAAAAATTAGTCTGCATCTTACAGAACCATTCATTTCTACATATATATACACAAATATTGCAAGCAGGATGCATTCTTGGGTTAAAGTAAGCATATCTTTAGCTTTTCAGACGCTGAAAAGAAAGGTGGGTAGGTGGATAGAGAAGATGTGTGTTTAACACATATTACTGTCAGTTCCTGAGTTTGTACAAAGGCAAGTATGTCCAGGCAAAACAGCATTCATGGGATTCTCTGCATAAGAAAGATACACCTGGCAATGCCAGATAAAATATCTTGTTAGCATTGGTATGAGGATGCCGTATGCAGCCTAATTGTTATCCCAAAGATGAAAACTATCAACCTTTAAAGTTTTCTCCTTCTGAAAATCTGAAAACATATCTTTAGAAAATATTGAAATATATTAAGGCTGCTCAAGCATGTTCAAACACTAAGCTAACAACCCCCAAAGATCAGAAGATACACGTCTGATACAGCTGATCACATACCCCCTACAGAAGTCACATATGCATGCAGAAGGCAGACTGGAGCCTGCTGAACCAAGTAGGTGTTTGAGCCGAGAGATCATTAAAGCAATCCAAAGTGTATATGCTCACAAATTTCACCAGTAATGTCAGCACACAACCTCGAAAAGATTTGCCATTGAATAACTGATCTCCCCCCATTTAACAAATTGGCTAAATCACAGTGATATTTCAGTGCCTTACTAGAGGTCTATTAACTATGTCACTGTTTTTTAACAAAAAAAAGTTTTTCATCAGGCTTCTACCTCTGAGTGAAAAATCAAAAGCACTGTATGTATGAATTCAATGTTGAATCCCAGACACCTTGAATCCAAACTATCTCCTGCATGCATGGAGCTACGCATAGCACTAACCACATGGACATACAACGTGATGTGGAGAAATACTCAGTGTGTAAATGGCACTTTTGGGTATGTGGGTTTTTTTGAATCAGCCTTTTTATTTTAATTGTCAAAGGCATTACTTCGTTATAACAGTATGTTCTATTTGCTACCATGGTGCTTATCAGCCATTAAGTCAAATGCCAATAATCTAGTCTATTGAATTTCCCAGTCCCTCCTCACCACCCACCCCTCTAAATCCCTCAAAATATGGGAGAAGAGGAAAAAAAGCTTCAAGCTGACCATCCAGGAATATCTAATCTAATGGGAAAAGGTGAATCCTATATGACATGCATTTTTTGGTCGGGTTGATGGGAAGCCTGAGGGTGCCAGAAATGCAGACCAAAATCCTTAACAAACGTATAAAGTGGAAAAAGCAACATCTGCCCATGGAAAGATAGGAAAAGCAGGGTCTAATACAGACTGACACATCATAACTAGTGTTTATGTACATTGCCAAAACCATTGCCCTCTGAAATCTCTAAGGAAATTTCAGATTTCAACTCTTAATCACTTCAGCATTCTGTTCTTGTCCAAATGTCTTGTCAAATGGCATTACCACGACTTAAAAACTTTAAGTTCAGAGGAATGCTAGAGAAACTTGAACAATGTCTATGAAACATGGCACTTCTCATCTTAATTTCAAAATAGATTCCACTTTCATGATATGAGCACTATGTTCTGTGCCCTCAAAATTTAAACCACCTCCCAGGGCTGGAATAAGAAAGCATGTTGAATAATTCCTCTCTTATCACTTACTACTGAAGTGTAAAGTAAATTCGCTGCTGTTCAATAAAATTCCTCCCTGAAATCGCCGGTCTCTCAGTTCCTCTTTCTGTCTCAGTGGCATTGAGTATTCCAGGTCACTGCACAGGTTAAGTGAACAACCTCACAAATGCAGAAATAACACAAACTGAGATTGTTCCAATTTCCCCACAGTAGCACTTTAAAAAAAAGAAAATAATCGGATCTACCCTCTCCCTCCAGATCTGCACCCCCTGCCTTTTATTTATTTAAGACTGGGGCACTTATGGCCTCCTTACTCTGACTGCCTCTCCCTCCAGCATTTATTTCCTACTCAGTTGTTCCCATTCACAGCATCTCCACTCTCTCCAAGCATTCCAGTCAGGAAGTGTCTGCTCTCAGAGCCAGTCTCATCTCATCAGGTTTTGGTTAAAGCTCTCTCTGATACTGGATTTGCTGAGTTCTGACACTTAGTATAGTTTTGAATTTGGAGGTTTTCCCCCCCACATTTTTCCTCTCTCTTTACTCTTAAGTAGTTCATTAACCCTGTGTAACTACCAATTAAGAGATTTTTCTCCTCGAGAAGGAACATTCCTCTCCATGAAATCCATTTAATTACAGGAAAACGCATAGCTTAAATATAACAACCTCCTCTCCTGTTAATTCAGCTGTGGTGAATTTTGCATGCTCTATTTTATCCCCCGGTTACAACATAACAGAATGCTGGAAAATACTCCTTTTACTTTTTCTTCTCCCCCCCCACCTTTTTTTTTTTAAAGTTGTTTCTAATTATTTAAAATTTCCTGCAAGTTGGGTAAATCCTGATGGTTTCACTCCTTTGGGGATTATTCCCACTGAGATCAGAAAGCACAGCTTTGGGAACTGCCACAGGTGTTTTTTCTAACAGCATTAACATCCCATGACTACTGTAGCTGAATGCTTACAAATAGATCACATTTTTCTCCATTTTTGTAAAAAGAAAAGTTATTTTCCATTGGCAGGATGATCATGAGACTAGGCTCCTTCTCCAGGCTGACACAGGACATATGTGAATAAGTACAGAGAATTAGGTCACCCCCTTGTAGGAGCTGAACACCCTTTGGGTTTCCCAAACCCCAAAGAGACATAGTCTCACAGTCCCAAAGAGATTGTCCCTGACAGTGAGCAGCTCTTCAAGGGACCAAGCAGAAGAGTGGCAGAAAAAAAGGAATTCTCACATCAAAAAGGTTGTAAAAATATTATTACTGTACTTTAGAGAACTTGGTCTATTTGGCATAATTTAACCAGATGTAATGCTAGCAAAGTGCGGGGTTTAAACAGAGCAAACCTAGTTTGGTTCTAAAAGCATGTTCACAACACTAAACAAGCCACTGACTCCTCAGGGTTGCTTTTCAAATCCAATTCTCAGCTAGCATAAATTGATAATGTTGCTCTGATGTAGTTCTTTTTATGTCTGACTCCCTCTCTACAGTGTTCTTGGCATAAGGCACAGTGATCCTGGGGTTTTCCACATGAAGAGTGAGCATCCAGCTGATGACATAAGATAAGCAGAGCAATTAAAACTCTTATTTAGAGCTATGAACTCTGGTAAGAAATGTGTGCAGACCAACAGTTATCAAAATACAGCCTTTTAATGAAAACAGCTGCCCTAGGTGTTCCTGCTTTGGCAGGGGGATTTGAACTCGATCTCAAGAGGTCCCTTCCAACCCCTCACATTCTATGATGACACAATTTGAATGTATTTATTCATGGGCAGCAGTGGTCATTACAGTGACCTTTCACTGCATGAAGAAGGGACAGACAACAGCAATCATACAGGAGTTTAATAAACAGTATGAGATGCAATGATCTTCCTGCTAGATTAAGGATGGAAAACACATGTCTTGCCATTGCACTGGCTGGTCCATAATCTTCCAGCTTCCAATATCCATCTACTGTGAACAGCTTCCTGTGCAATGACTCTTCCTCACTGCTGCTACATCTGCCAGCAGGTAAGGAAAACTCAAAGTGCTGCTTGGTCAGCATGACCTCACTCAGAGATAAAGCAAACAAGCTGAACATATCTACTCGGTGTGCTCCCTGTCAGATAGAGCCCTAAAAGCAGCTCCTGCACTCCAGTTTCCAGCTGAGCAGTGCAGCACACAAATCACCAGGTGGCTGTATTATGTAGCCATCACTTACCACACAAATCCAGACTTACATAAGCCCCGGCTCCCATCGAGTGTAACACTGCATGATTATTTGAATAAAAATGCCCTGTTTCCCATGGAGACAGCTCCCTGTGGCTTACACCTTGTTGGGGACAAAAGAAACGATCTGGAGATGCTGTTAACCTCTGGAAAGATTTGAGAAAGGCTCAGCTGAAGACAGAGAAGTAAACGGTGGCAACGGCTAATTGCTTAGCGTAGAATTCATCATGGTTACCAGCGTATGAACTCTGCCTTCAGGAATTTCCTCCTCTCCAGAGTCTGCAGTGGGATAACTGAGATGAGAACTGACCCTCTACACAATCTGAAGGAGAGTATCCTGCACTAAACCAAAGTGATTAGTTGTCCAATGCCTTCCCAGTCGTTCTGTTGGCAACTGAAGCAGTCTGCCTCGTATTTCAGTAATCAGATTTCAACTCAAAACATGTGCATAGAGACCCTGACTCTCACTATATTACAAGTTTAACTACCCTAAAGCTCAGAGCTTCTACAAAATTATAGAGGCACATAAAGAAATTTCTATTCTTACATGCCAATTAAAAAGGAACATATTTTCAAGTGCATTATGTCTCTCCTGTGGACTCAGTCACTAAAATATGCAGGAAAAGCAATTGGATTTACAGCCCCAGACTACTTGGGGACAAGTAGGGAAGTACCAATGCAAGCATCAAATGTCTTCGAAGCTGGCACTGGCGCTGACTTTTTGTAGTAGTATTTTACCTATTCAAGTTGATGCGATCACTGCCAGTGCACAAAGCTGAACATCTGCCCAAGCTCTTACTTGGTCAGGACTTTGTCCACAATTGCAAAAGTAGATGCCATAACTAACATCAAGACATTCTGAAAGGACAGGATTATGCATAGCTAAGGACTTTTTTTTTCAAGGATAGAAAAGACCAACTTTATACATAAGTAAAAAACACCCCTGGGAATTTGTGGATGTACTACATCCAAGTCACTTGGCACACATTAATAAGGTAAGCCAATTTTCCAGCAATTAGCAGGCACACTGATAGAATGCAGAAGCCACTTTAACTATAAAGGAAACCTCCAAGGGCCAGAGATTAAATTCCATTTGCCTTAGGTCAAAAGATCTACCTTTATCCCCGGTGACCACTTGTGTACATCACAAAGCCATTGCTCATTTCAGCAGAATTGGCAACCAGAAGAGAAGTTTTCAACACTAGAATACCAGAGGGATTATAATTCAGAAGTGAGATGCTTTAGCTCAGCTACATTAAGGAAGCTTCTTCCTCATTTGCATCTGCCTATAGCCAGATTGTACGAACCTGATGCATTACGTCAGCACCCAAGAGCTGTCCCAAAACGTTAACAAGAAAACACCAAAATATCAATCAAACACTAAAGTATCAATCTATCATTCCATCTACTTTTACATCAAAGGGTCCTTATCAAAGGAAAACACGAGTTGTATTTCACTGTAAGGTTAGGTACCCAACTGAGCTTTTTGGATTACTACCTAAAACAGAATCTTGTGCTAGATGTGGAAGATATAAATCACTAATATTCTCTCACATGAAAGTGACATTTTAATTGCATTGCATATTTTAAAATACTTAATTTGGGCTTTAGCAAAGTTGAGTGTTTCCTGGTTTCTTTGTGGTCTTTAGTTACTTACGATACATTGGCATAGTTAATTCTTAAAAGCTTCATTTCCTTCTCTTCTTGATATACACTCAGAATTTGATGGACATTTGCAGACAGACATTTCCATATGCAGACAACAGAACCTGAATATCCAATACAGCTGTCAATGCACTAACACAAGAACTAGCATCACAGCAGCAAAACAAAACCAAAACAACTGTCAGAAGAAAATCACCAATGTTAAAATTTGAACCAGCACTGCCCAGAGAAGATCCAACACTCACAGGTTTATGAATATTAGACGATTCAGAACATGCATTATACCAGAAGCCTTCATTTTTGTATGCAAATGTTTCCACCAGACAAATGCATCTTTATGTAAGCAGTGGATGTGAATTCTGCCACATATGCTTTGTAAGAACATAAACTGAAAATGCACTTTTGCTTCCTCTGCCCTGTAATACCTCTTACTGCTCCCATCTTGGCAGTTAGGGAAATCATGCCCAGAGAAATAACCAATGATTTACAAACTTTCACTGCAATAGAAACGAGTGTTTCCTTAATTTTATACTGTAGTTTCTTGGATTCATTTACTGAACGATATGAAAAGCACAATAATCCCACTAATACAGAGCCCTCATAACAACCAACTTTTACAGTTCAGAAGCACCTCAAATTCATGTTGGTATTTAAACATCAGCAGAAGCTGTTCCTAGCCACATGTTATCCCCCCCAAGAGCACTAGCCTTTAAATACTTTTTGTTTGTATGCAAAGATGTGGGGGAAAAAAATAAAATAAATAAACAACAGAATCTACTTGTCGAAAGCATGAAGAGGATCAGTATGAATACCCACAGTGCACAAAACTACAGTATCCACTTGCTCATTTATTAATCACTACTCCAGCAGTTCAGGCACTGCTCAAATTGAATCATCCCTTTGGTTGTCTGTACTAGAATAACAGCTAGAGCCTCCAGTAAGGATTTGGTCATGGCTTCTGTTAGTCACCAACACTACAGTATCTCTACATCAATCATTCAGCTAAAAATGTTTAAGCATTGGCTATACTCCAAACATTTTTTTCTGGTTCACTTTCTGTCCCTAAACCACCCAGTATTACTTTTTGTGGCACCCAAAGCAAACCATCTCAGTCTGCGTTATGTTGTTGGTTCCTGTTATCACGTTAAATGTTTGTTCTCTCCTGTATTTGTTCCTAAAAGTTCAAAAGAAGATGCTCTCACACCCACTTGCTGCATGGAGACCCCCAAGGTGCACTGCTGTGGCCAGCAAAATAAAACTGAACTGGTAACCTGCCAAATGAGTAGCACAGGCTGCAGCTCGAGCACATGAGCTGACTAGTGCATGTTGGCAAGGTTGGGTGCTTCAGCTAGGTAAAGAAATATCCATCTCCAAAGAAATAACATCTCCATTTGTAATGATACAAGCACACCTTCTGGTGCACATAGCCCTAGCAGAGTCTTCACTGGATGTCTCTTACGGTCAAGGTAGTATTCCTGACCTTAAGAATCTCACCTACAGGGCAGTGAGAGGGAGATTTTTGCATTAAAAAAACCCCAAACCTGATATTAGGGTTTAACAAGCACAATTCACGCTGCCTAGTCTGGGAAAACAAAGCCCAGGCCAAGCAATTTAAAAGCAAACAATATGGGACAGAGCAGTTTTTACACAAAGAGCTGCTCCTGTTCTGCAACTGGGTTAATGTAATGGGGGAAAAGAAAGGAAGCATAAAATGGTCCTTGCCAAAGTGCAGCTTGTCCTAGATAATGAGCCTAAAGTGGAAACTTGTATAATAGGGTACTAAAAGCTATAATTATTTCCTTTTCTTCCAGTCTGATAGCATCTACCTGTAGCCATCAAACATGACCTTTGTTAAATCCATCCTTCGCTCTTCTCAGCACACATCTGCTCCTGTGAGGAAGCCTCCTGAAGAGCATGCTGCTGACACCAAGGCTGTTCCATGCCTTCCATGCACTGCACTGTAATGAAGGAATCCATCAGCACACACACCTTCCACCCCAACTTCTCTTTAATAAGCCATCAGAGTCAATTGCTCGAAGTGTCACATTCACAGCAGAAAGCAAACTACCAGGCATCAGAAGAGTTGTACTTGAATTTTCAGTGACTTCTGGGAATGTCAGCATCTCCCCTCTGCACTTAACTTTAAGTAAACATACAGAAGGCTGAAAATTTGTTTTCCTAATAATTCTATCATATGAAACATGGGGCAGGAAAGCTGTTTCAGATGTTCCAGTGCTCTTACACAAACCATTCCCATACAACAACCTCTTCTTCCCATGGCTTGTTTGTTGTTTGGTTTCCTATTTTTATTTCCATTTGATACTTCATTCTCAGGATACACATGTTCTCTTTGAATAACAACTTTGAAAAAAAAAAAAAAAACTATAATCTTCTGCTTGCAACAGCAATCACAACACATCCCTTTTAAAAAGAACCTTGAACAATACCTGTGATTAAATCAATTTGAATTGCCCTTTTTAAAATACTTCTGCAACTCTCAGAAAACATATTGCATATATTTATTCCCAAACTAACAGAAAAAAAAAACCACAAATGAAAATAAAATAATATTATATATTTCAAGAGATTAGACATGAAAGAGGCAAATGTAATTAACTGTACCTAGCTGGACAGTAAACAGAAATAACTCCATCCTGCCTTTTTGCTGAGCCCTCTTCGTTTTCTATTTTGTGTAACCTCTTCTAAGAGCAAAAAGAGAATATCCATGAAAAACAGTAACATCACTGCTGTGGCAGAGCCCAGGATTGCCTGTTAAAAACTCTCCTAGGGAAACAATTTAAAAGCATCTCTTGAATCAATCCAGGAATGACAAATACTCAGAATCATGGTCAACTGTTGCAACAGGTAGCTTTTTAAGTCTTAAAAGTAAACTCTGCAGCTGTGGCTTAGAAGCCAGTGAGTTAAACAGACACTAAGCCAATTTTCTCCAAAGAATCCATCTGACAAACCATTATTTTAACTCAGGCCACAAAACACTGTCATTTTCCTATGGGACTCAGCCAGATTGGCACTGAGAATGGCAAAACCACTGAAATGGCTGTTACAAGAAGGACACAGCACACGTCACCTGCTCAAGAGCAGGGCAGGGAAGAACATGGACATCCCTGCATCAGGGTCACAATGCTGCAGGGGGGTGGAGAAGGCAAACCTGGAGAGGAGAAGGAGACAAAACAGGCAGAAACGGGGAGGAAAAGTAAAAGAGGCAAAACAGCAGGCAAGTGATCTATGAAAAGGAGAACAGTTTCTGAATACGCTGCATTTCCTCACACACACACACAATATTTTATTTTTCTCCCAGAAACCCAGTTAATGAAACTACTGAAACATATGCTGGACTCACCCTTCAAGCTTTTTTATGAATATTGGTGATTTCAGAGACACAAAGCAGCAGCCTTTTTCTATCACAGAATTTAGTCACATAACTTTGTTCTTTTCCTACCATTTTGATAATTATTCCTCAGTTACAAGCTCAGCACTTCCATACATTTTTAACCAATGCAGCTAATATTTTACAGGATTTCTTTAATGTTTCACATTTAACATTTAGTTTGGAAAATAATGGCAGAAAATCAAGACTGGCAGGTAAAGAGATCTGAGGTTTCATGACTGCTTTAAGATTACTACACATAGTAGAGCAGTATTGTATTTATCTTGCTGACAAAAAATGATTTACAAAGGAGGAATGACTAACACATCACTGACTACTCTGAATATTGTTCCTCAACCTGACAGAGGGGGATCAGACAGACAGGACTGTAGGCATCTCCATAAGACAGCCAAAAAAAATCCAGTCACCTCAACTGCCAAGAGATGTTACAGCAGATCTTTGCTATGAATCAAATGAGTCTGAGTCTTCAGATATTTTTATTTTAATACCTTTGCCAGCAGTGTCTTCATTTGAAATTAATATACCTGCTCTAGTGGTTTTCAGTTATCCTTGTAAAACAATGACAGCTAATAGGAAAGCACTGTCATGTCTTCTGACTACAGGTAATGCGTACGTGACAGCTGTGTGATCATCAGTAGGGGAGTATTTCCAAAAGACAAAAGGAATAATTAAAATGAGCCTGCAGTCCTAGCTTTGGAATTAAATGTTTAAATGTTTTAATTTAAAGGAACAATGGCTCCTGGAAGCTCCTTCACAACCAGTACTGACAGCCTGTCATTTCTTAACCAGTGTTAAATAACAGTTGTGTAAACCTGAGCACCAAACAGCAGATTATGCCTGATGATCCTTAAAACAGCACCACTGCTTCCAAGAGAGCATCAGAGATGAGCAGAGATTTGCAACCTTTTGAAGGATTTATTCCAGTAATGAAATGTTGGAAACAAAGCTAAGGAGGGAGCCTGGATTGCACTGAACTCTCTCTCTACGTGCAATTACTTAGAAGACATGTAGGAAGCAGAGCTGAGGGACATGGATTATTGGTGGACTTGGCAGTATTGGGTTAGTGGTTGGATCTTAAAGGTGGCTTCCAATCAAAATGATTCCATGATCTCATGGTTCTCAGCATGCTGTGAGTTACTGTCCTGCCTGCTGACAACACACATGTGCACGTACAAAGACACAGCTTCTTCTGCTGCTGTTAACCTTGATTTTTCACCTGAAAGCTGATCTCAGGACACATACCAACTCTGAAGCCATGGGGAAGGCTTAGGAATGTACCCATGTGGATAGGAAGTCAGGAAGTCAGGTGCACCACGAGTGGCAAAAAATTTGCAACTACAGGCAGAAAAGTGTTGCTCGTTGAAGGGAAAAGCTTCACTGAAGCAGAATCAAAAGTTTAGGTTGCACAGGGCTCTGAACAACCTGTTCTAGTGGCAGATGCCTCTACTCATTACTCAGGGGTTGAGCTAGATGACCTTCAAAGTCCTTTCCAACCTAAAATACTCTGTGATTCCTCTGTGATCTCCTCCCTCTGAAAAGAGGTTCAGCCTATAGTAGTAGACAGTAGCAGAATTTCTTGTACTAAAGAAGAAATTCCGAGTGTTCATCACAAAATAAACACATGTGCATGTCTGAACCGTCTTCCACCTAACTACGAGACAGAAGTAAACACACAGGATCAGGACCCATCTGCACAAGAAAGACAGAATAAATAACCTGGAAGATAGATAGTTTGATTGTACTTCAGTGACATTAGTGTCACTGGAAGAGTTGTGACTCCAAATGTTTCTGGATCCTGCTTCACCTTCTCCTCTGCTTTCATCCCTTCATCATAATGAAAAGGAAACAAAACAACACAGGTTTTTAATATAGCAGATGTTTATTAGAAAAAGGTCAAGCATTCAAAGAAAGATTGAGCCTCCAGACAGCAAAGTAATGCATCACCTGGCTGAAATAAAATGCAACATTCCAACTCTGCTGAACTGCCTTTAAGCAGACCACCAAAAGGGATTGTTTCTTTCATTTCAGATTATATGAGTCCTAAAAGAAAACACTGCTGTAAATACTGCCTTTAAATAAACAATTTTGATCTGACAGATTTACTGGTGACTAAAATAAATCCATCACAGCAAAGTAAGAGGAGGAAATACAAAAGTGTTTTCCTCCGATTTGGGATTTTGGCTTCATTTAGCTGTTTTAATTTTACTACTGTCTGAATTATTTTTTCTCCCCTCCAGGGCATGAACATCATGTTTCAAAACCAGCAAGAACAGCAAAATCAATATTTTTTTTTTTTTTTAGTTTCTTATTCAACTAGATGAGAACCAGAGTCAAACCTTGTATAGCCTGGGAGATTGTACTCAAGTGGCAGAGATGGACCTGCTAATCACGTGGATGAGGAGATGTGGCCATGAGAAAGAACAGAAACACCTGCCTAACATTCATTCATCAGCAGATGCCTTTAAAGCCCACAGGAACCAAATGATGCCTGGCCAGTGCCCCTCAGGCCAAGAGCTCAACATGACAAGATTCCTGGGGTGACCACCTCACAGAGGATCCTTGAAACCACTGATTGCTTGTGGCCCTAACAAGCAGATTGGTGGCTCTCCCAAAGCCTGTTTGCTGGTCTTGTATTTTCTGAGTAGGAAAAAGCGGAAATGTAGTTTGCTGCATCCTCATGGTGCAGGACCAGATCCTCAAGATTTGGTCTATCACACTGCATGTTCTTGGAAGAAGCCTTACACTGATAGACTGTTATTGTATGAGCAGCTGAGGACTCAGTTGTGCTGATAAACCATAAAAAATATCATCACCTCATTAGAGCTTCAAGAGCAAAACTTCCACTTCCCTCAGTGGGTTAAGTTCTCACCCAGAATCCTTCTGCAGTAACTGATTTTGTTTCTCTGGTTTTCTACACAAATCAATCAATTCTCAGACAAGTATTTGCCTTTGATCACTGCAGAGGATAGCTCACTCCAATAAACATTTTGAAGATATTATCAAAATACAGATACCCAGATTTGCAATAAATTTGCATAGGAGGTGATATACAGTAATCAGAAGACAGCATCTGTAGAAAGCCAAGTTGCTCTTATTCCAAGTGTGCCACTTAGCAACTTTTCAAGTGTTCAATAAAATATAAAAGTCTTCCAAAGAGTTCTCCACACATGTAACATTTTCCTTTTACTACAAAATGCATCTTATTGATTTATAATGTACTTTCAAGAAGAACAAAACCTAGGCTATAAAACTAAAATTTAGGAGAAAACAGGGCTGCCTGTTGTAAAGGGAACTCCACACTAGTAGTGAGGGGGGATACAGATTCTCATAATTCCTGGTAAACGTGTTATACTCTACCGTTGTTTCCTTCACAAAAATACTAAAAATAAGACAAAAAAATACAACAATAAATGTGCAAAATAATCAGTACTCATAATGTAAAGCACAATTTATAGTCTGTTATGTAAGATGTTGAAAGCTACATGTGTCAAAAGTACAAAAGGAAAGGACCTGAGCCTTAAACAGGCACACAAAGAAACCAGGTTGTTCACTCTTTGATTAAAACTGAAATCCTTTAATAATTTACCAACTTTTCATAGGACTGTAATCAAGACTTGAGCATATTCAGAATACTACTGCTGCTGTTTTTCTTCTCTTAACATTAACTTTTATTTCAATACATTTTTCAATACATTTCTATTTACAATATGTTTTATCAAGATAAGACACAGCTAGATGAGGAAAATCTTTTTGATTCCTGTTATTCTATTACAGCAAGAGTTATGCTTGTGCAACTTAAAATCAGCTCTACCTTGGGAAGATGAGATCTGTGTCAATGTTATTCAAACCTACAGAGTAACTCCATTTGTTCTCATGATAATCAGTGCAGCAGAAAAGAGCTTTGCTGGTAATGCATCCCAGAGCAATGCTGAAGAGAGTCTGTAGATGAAGTATCTCTGTTACTCATTTCTTAAGGAAAGTTTACTGAAGTTTACAACTGTAGTGTAAAGAACTATCAAAATAATTACAAGAGACAGTCATTCTTCATTGCTCAGAGACACTAAACATCCATAAAAGCCTCACCCTGTTACTGCTGCACTTACAAATCTCACACTGAAGACTTTTTGTAGGAAGTTTTTAGCCAGTAGAGTTCAAGTTAGGAAAGGTACAGCTCCTGAATTTGCAGAGACCTTGGTGTGTACAGACAGGATTAGGAATGCTTTTAATACAGCAGATGAATATATACTATATTACCAGTCCCTTTATTCTTGATTTATTTATGATGTTATATATCCCACAAGAGGCATGAGAACTCTAGAGAAGCTGTTGTTCAGCTTGTCCCTGTCATCCCTCACAACCTGTCCTGCCTCTGCTCTGCACAGCAATACACACTGAGGGAAGACCTTCTTAGGTTTGAAATGTTACAGACCAACAGCAAGTCAATCCAGCAGCACTGCTCAATAGGTCAGATTAAGAGTGCAACATTATCTTGTACTTACTGGAGCAATAGTTTTGCTAAATAAATACACTTCAAAAACGTTGCCAAAATTGAAGCCTTTGAGCCTATGAGATAAAAGGAAAGCTGGTTCATCCACATCCTCTAACAGGAAAAAGAAATTAATTGAATGCCCCACTGGAAGCAGGATTCTACTACCAAGGTTCACTATCTCTATAGGATGTTTGGCAATTTTTTCCCTCTCAAGCAGGACGGTCAACTTCAATGCACAGGATTAGTCTTTACACAGAGCTGCCTTTTATCTAAAGCAGGGTAGCCTTGGCAGGGACCTGAACGATACAGAAGACAAGTGAAAGAAAACTTCTGAAAGGGAGCCCAGAACACACTACCTGTAACATGCACAGTAGTATTTAAGAGCAGATTTTCAGATGAGGGCAGTCTCAGAGTAGGTATGGCAAACAGTCTCTCTGAAAGCACCTCTGACCTGGGAAGACACTTTCACAACTAATCCTTGCAATAAAAAAAAAAAAAATATTAAAAAATCAGAACAACAATGAAAACCCAAGCAAATCCCAACAAATTAACAACAACAAATTAAAGAGGAATGGGAATGAATTCCACTCAGTGCTTTCAGACTTTTCTCATGTAAAACATACAGTTGCACAGTGACATTGCCCATAAACAGCATGCATTTCATAGTTGATAGCATCTGTAATTAGGCTTTGAAATTCAGACTATTAGTTTTCCTACATGGCACAAGTTTTGCCTAAAAACAGCATTTAAGCTGTTTCCTTCAAACTATCAAATTTAGAAGCTTATTAGATCAGATTTTTTTTTTCTTCAAGAATAATAAAACTAAATTGAGTTTATTTCAAAGATCAAACTCTAAGGACAAAACTGAAATAAATGTTTGGTCACAGCAGATGACCTGCTATATAAATCAAGCTCAGAAAGTATATAAATAAGGAACATGCACCAAAAAAAGCACAAACGTTCTGCAGATTCAGCTTAAGAAAATGAAAAATATAAGACGGAACCCACAAGAGAAGAAAAGCAGCTGCAAGAGTTGAGGAAACAGCAGCTAAAAACCAGATTCCCTTAGTCAAGTTTCACTGCAAGTGAAGGATATCCCCACTGCAAAATCAATTGTAAAACACAGTAACGCCAATATCGCTGTATTTATCATGGAGCAATTTAAGTCTGACCTAAAGGCACACCAAGAGGCCTGATGCATCTTTGTCTTACATGTCCTCTGAGGGCTGCACAAATCAACGTAACTTGCATCACCCTGTAAGATGACCTCCAAGTCTGTACCCTCCATCCAAAAGACATTGTGGTGTTGGTACTTTGGGACCAGAAGAGATGCACTGGTATTTTCTTTTTGCCAGTCACAAATTTTGCTACTTCTGTAGTACAGTTGCCATCTACTTCTGTTTCTAACGACTTCTTTTGCCTTTTGGCAGCTCTCCCATGGATCCTGCTATTTGTTGAATGCTCTGTTCACCGAGTAAACTTCCCAGGACATTTTACAGCACATTGCATTGTTCTGTAAGATAAATAAATATAGACCCTAACTCCTAGTTATAAATATTTATTTTGCATTCCAAATGACTTTTCACTGCCAGTTCTTCTATGTGTAAGTAATTCATTGATAAGGGGATAACGGCATTAGAAGCATTACGTATTTTAAAGTGTATAGATGCAAAACGTGTGCTGGTGAAAGAGTTGATTCCAAGAGCAGGCACTGCACACAACACAATTCTGTAAATTATTTACACTGCATTTTTCCATACAGTGAAAAGCTCAGCAGAAGAAAAACTCCATTTGAATAATTAAAAAACCTTTTTCA
The DNA here is from genome assembly GCF_027791375.1 of Indicator indicator. Lineage (NCBI taxonomy): Eukaryota > Metazoa > Chordata > Aves > Piciformes > Indicatoridae > Indicator > Indicator indicator. The sequence goes on along the minus strand of NC_072033.1, from coordinate 11,466,879 downwards.
TCCCTGCATACTGCAAGGCTTGATCTCAAGTTCTTAGCCTGGACCCCCGTGTCTCCTTCATACAGTATGTTCCATTTCCATTTATTTTTTGAGTGCTAATAGTGGCCCATATCTTCAAGTACTGCTATTCAGAGTCAGTGCATTTTCTCTGATTAATTACTACGGAGAGATGACACCTCTGGGAATCAAATACATTGTGCGCTTAACTCCAGAATAGACAGTTCCTGTCAATAACGTATCCAAGCAGCTTAAAACTTCAATAGCCTGGTTTCTTATACACTGTAAGTGGTGCTGAATATTCAGTTTTATTTCTCTGTTTCCCTGCCAGTAGGAAATAAAGAACACACTTTTAGCTAAATGAGAACTGAAGTGCATTGGAAGAGTGCTATAAATTATATGCAGGCCACCAAATAAAATTCAATTTTCAGGTAATGTGAAGGTGTAATGCGTCTGGAGAAGCTGTTTTGCATATCACACAAGACAGCAGGCAATAAGGAGCAGGGAATGACTAAAACCTGATCTGTCACATGCAACTCTTTGATTGTTCCCCCTACTTTACCTACTCTAATCGCACTGTTGCAGTGTTGATTCAGAACACGGCGGCCCATGAAAAATGTCACCGTTCTGTCGATGTTGCGGATCCGCTGGCAATTTCAGCAAGCACTGGATGCACATAAAGGGTGATAAGGCACTACATCCTGCCATGCTCAGCAGGTTTTCCATTTCCTCCTGCAATTACACATCAAACTGTTTTAGCTTCACAAGCTTCGGCACTATAAATGGCCTCAAGGCAGAAGTCTGCTTCGCACACTGATGAGTCTATCTTCAAAGCAGAGAGCAAACCCAGGTTTTGGGGAGAGATTTTTTTTTTTTTAAATACCCTTTTTCCAGAGCTGTTAAGAGTTTACTTAGAGATTATTCCTACCATTATCTCCATGTACTCCAATTAACAGGCAGTTTTATATCAACATTAACTGGAGCTGCCTCTAAGAGGAGATGAAAGCCATGCATACACTAGGAGCAAGTCACTGTGTGTAAGAAGCCTGTTCATAGCATTACATCTTTACATACTGGGCTTTGTCTTTTGCCTTTTGTTTGATTTGTTTTTTGTTTGGTTGGTTGGTTGTTTTTTGTGGGGTTTGTTTGTTTTGTTACCCTGCCAAGGCTACCTGGAACTCCAGACTAAGAACAGGCAGAAGAACATGGCTTTCAGATGCTCAAAACCTTGCCTCACACTACAGCAATGCTACCAAAATACTGTTCCTTTCTCCTGTTTGCTCTGTTTAAAGCAATTCATGCATTCTGGTAGAGTTATTTCAAACAGTTTAATTTCACAGACATAACTGCCCTTTCCCCACCTCCTGCATGCCTGTGCTTCATCTGTAAATGAGAAGAGGCCGCTCCTTACCCACCATAGGCAAAGCCAGCACATCCTTACAGACAGGATGCTGCAGATCCAGCTGCAGCTGCTGTTTTTTTTCCCTCTCCTCACCAGTTTTGTCTCTTTAGCAGGCAGACCCAAGGAGATATGTAGATAGCACCAACAAGACTACTCCAGCTGACACTCCAGAAAGCTATCCTCTGATTTCATACTTGCTTCCCAAAGCATGCTTACACTTTGAGATTCCAAATGTAACTCCAGCCTTGCTGATAGGCTGAAATCCTTACAACTGGCCAGGTGATCACAGCAACTGAATTTCCAACATGCAAGCTGAAAGCTGGGACTGATACTGAGGGAAACAAGGTAATATTGAAGTTACAGCTCTTGACTATATTGGCAGCACAATTTACTCAAACACAGATTTCCAGCTCTACATAAAACAATGAATCCCGGGATGAGCTAAACACAACTGCAGTGGCATCTGTGGACTCAGAGGACAAATCCCACCCAGCAATTACAGTTTTCACCTACTCACTTCTCATGCTGGCTATATGGTATGGCAGAAGTCATAATCCCTGCCAAATCATGACTGGCCATGATTAAAATAACCCTCACCCACCTCTGAGCTTTAGAGCCCTTAGAAGGATTCCACCAAACTCAACATCCAACAGCTGTTAGAACACATACTGCTCCCATGATGTGTATTAGTCACTCACACAGGTTCTCAAAAATAAAAAAGCACAAAATTCCTACAGGTGCTGACAGCTGCAAGACACTTGTAGTTTCTCCCATGGTCTATCCCTGTAATACCATTAATATAGCATTCAGACTAAGAGAAGAAACCACCATTGCACAGTACACACAGTTCTCTTTTACCCATCCCCTCTCAGACAGTCACACTGCAGGGAGTTGAGCTGCCTGAATTACACCCTTTGCCAAATGATGGCAGTGGGAATGAGAGACAAGCCTTAAGATGGGTCTGAAATAGATGCTTTTTGTGCCTTCCACCTATGCAAGACAGCATGGCAAAAGGACTGTCAGAGAAAACATGAAGAAGCAGCATTTAGCCACTGAAAACGAACAGGAACAAACAGTCTCTTGCATGCTGCAACTTACAGCTTGTTCTTCTGCCTCTCCAATGACCCAATCCATGAAGAACATGGACCTTTTTTAATATGCCTCTGGGTGTGTTAGTATTCATTCCTAACCTCTGAAAAGCTCAGCTATCACTGCTGCCTAAAATGAGCTTTCGGTTCTTTTTCTGAAAAAAAAAAAAAAATTACAAAAGATCCTGAACTAATGATGTTTAACATACACCTAATTTTCTGATTAAATCAATTCTCAAAGCATATGTATGTTTGTCCTCCCAGACAGGACTGCACTGTATCCATATTAAAACATTTCAACTTCCTGAGCAGTCAAGACCTTTCAGGAGGGAGGCAACAGCTTCAGGCAGCACATTCAAAGTACCGGAATGATTATTGAGATGATCTGACTTACAAAAACTCCATATTTATGCACAGAGAGAGCACTGTATGCATGGAGGGGCTCCAGAACCACAGGCATCACCAACCCACCTGATCCCACTGCCAGGAATTTGTGAGATGCCAGCAGGAAAGATAGAAGAGGGTGTTGATGCCTTAATAAAACTTCCTAAAGCTTTGTGTGTTGGTTAGTAAAACGCCACTGAACCAAGTCAGTAACATGCCTGAATGAGAGAGAAACCACTGGGAGAGTAGGAAATGCAAGTAAACACAGGGAAGTTTTAGCTGCCTCTTTGACTGTGATCTATGCCTGGGCAAGAGCTGCATCTGCCCTCAATGTTTGTCATCATTGCTACCCACATTTTTCACTCTACCTTTGCCATCCCATGACAAGATGTTTTCCAACCCTTATACTTATTGTGAACTCAGATATGTTTAGCAATGCTTGCTACTCTAACTGAAGCACCTGCTCTTTGTAATAACATTACTATCTCCTTCTTTCTTGGTATCTAAGTGGCATTGTTACACTTCCTGCAATTCTCCAGTACTGCTCCAGATCTGCTCATCAAGGATAACAAAAACCTCTTCAAAAGTCTAAAAAATAAGCAACTATTGAAGTCCATTCTTTTTGTGACTTTAGGGGGCTTTTGAGGCAGTTCAGGTTTCTATTTATTTTTAATCTGAAGATGTTTGTTGGTCCTTCCAGTCAAAATGACAGAGAGAAGAATGAGAGGTGGCAAGTGCAAATGGAGGACACCAATCTCCTACCCAAAGCCCAAAAGATTTCAGATCTCATAACAGCTGTTCCTGCACAAACTCAAGTTACAAAAAAGCAAATCAGGACTCACTGCATTAAGAACTTGTTTTTTTAAAGCCTCATAAACCATTGCTTACTGTGGACTCCTCTAACCAGTGCTGAAGCTAATCCAGACCCAGTCAGAACCACATGACACTGAGTTTGTCTTTTGAACGTGAGGTAGGTCCAACCTAGAAGATGACTGTTTAAAACACATCCTCTCAGAGGCAACATTTGGTGATTAAGGAGAAAGATTAAGCCCTGAAAGTCTCCTTATGAGGAGTGCAAACAAGCTGTGGTCAGAATTTAAGCAGCCTCTACTAAATTTATATCCTATCATCTGTGAATAACCCTTGCCCCACCATGATTAATCATGTGGTTGAGAGAAGCATATATCTCAGCTGATGCTCTATTTTTTTTTTTAGTTGTTGATGGTGGTCAAGTCGGTATTTATCAACACAAAGAACAAGAGCCTCTTTCCATCTTTGGTTTCTCAGAAAAGCCATATTTCAAAGAGTCTTTAATGGACTATTAAATACTACTGAGGAAAACTTAACTATGATCACTTACTTAACCAAGAAATGATGAGCATTTTCAAGCAAATCACTTACCACATCCCCATCAGTAAGCGATTTTAGCAAGTAGCTCTGTTCACTTTATTCTAATGTGAGCTTTCTACAATCCATCTGCAGTATATCTTGCCTGAACAATTATGTCAAACATATGGAAAAAACACTGGCAGTCACAGCACATCAGCTGAACAGGACATAGAGCAATGGGAACAGCACCTACATGAAACCAGAGAGACTAACTACTGAAGGTTCTGCAAAAGAAATTATGTTCCTCGTATATTAAAATAACTTGAAATTCAATTCTGTTGATGGCATAGTTCAGCTCCTTCAAAGCATAAACTGCAAGAGATGATGTTCAGCTTACTTCTATCACCCTGGCACAGTTGACAAATGCACCACTGAAGGATTTTATCACCACGCAAACCATCAGCAGATCACTACTGGTAACGAAAAAGCACTTTATAAAATGCCCTGTGTGAAATTTAAAACTTGATATGCCTCTATCTGACAGCTATCATGTATTAAACTCACCTTTTAACTATGGTTAAAGCCAGCTGAGCACCCAAGTACCCTTGCATACCTGCACTGAGAACAGCTAAGCAAACGGAGATCAGAGAAGCTAAATAACAATATTAACAGCATCTAAGTTCATGCAGTATATTTCCTCCAAGTGCAACACATTATCTTCAGGTTCAACACCAACCATTTATATGAATCCCAACAGCCAGTGCAGTGACAGCTGAAAACAAGAACTGATGCAGGTGGCTCTCCTGTTGGAACGTATGTCGTGCAGGAAAGGCACACGGCTCTTCATCCTGCCTGAGTGTGGTGCTCGGTAACACTAAGAAATGATGAGTGCACAGACATCTTTATGTTTTGCCTACTTGGCAATCTATATTTTCTGTACACAGATTTATTTGTATGGGATCCATATGCATACCAATCCCTGAGTCTGCATAAGGCATGCTTCAATAGCCAACAATATAGAATAAAATGACTCAGGGTGTGGAGAAGGGCAAAAAAGGGAATGCTGGCATGAGGTATAATTCAAACTGCAGGAAATAATGGAACCGGCTATAAAAGCAAACAGGCCACTGACACTAAAAAGTGATGTATTTGTTCATTTTTGTTTGTTGTTTTTGGTTTTATTTAGTATATGCTTTTTTAATTGTCATTAACTGCTCATTTAAAAACAAAAAAGTCCCCAGCAACTTGAGGTACTTTGTGATGCTTCACAGAAATCACATCAATGAAATGGGCATAGTTTGGCTGTCTCCAGACCTGGCAATACTGGACAGCTCCAGCTGCTCAGTTCATGATTCTCCCTTTCAGGATTCAATCACCTCTGTGTGAAACAACTTCTTTGTATATAAAAACATCTAATCCACCTAAAGGCTATAAATGATGAAACAAGGAATCAAAATTCAGGTATTGCTGAATGAGCCAGGCAGTAGGTCCAATTTGCATCCTGCAAGCAAACAAAACTTCTGCAAACTGAAGCCTGGAGAAACGACGATACCTGCAACGCACACATTTCTTGCTGTTTAATCAAAATTGTTTTCTTTTATATTTTTGTGTATGTTTGATGCAATTACTGGAAAAGTTTTTAGCTTGTTATGCAGGTTGTCAGAATAGATGATCTAACAGTGCCTTATGGCCTTAAAATCTATGAATCTTTGATATATTTCTCAGGAGCTGGTAGAATATTACCATTACTTTTAAAATGCCTAGGCATACACTTCTCTGGCAATCTGCAAGTTATTACTCACATTTCATTTACTTAATGCTCTACCTTCCCAACAGTTTGAATTAAACTTTCTATGAGGGAGGCACGTCAGGATATGCTCTCTACTATTTCTTTGAAATTAAATTCTAATTGTAGTGTATTATCTGCATTTAACTGAACAATTTAAAGTGGAATATTTAAAAAGCTAAACAGTCTTGCTGAGATTAATCCAACCAAAGTGTAACTAGGCCCCACTTCTGTCCATCTCAGCCTGGCTACATCAAAGGCATTTGCTAGGATTGACTGGAGATGTACCCAGGAGTCAGTCAACCCTCTGACCCTGTTCTCACAACCAGGGCAATTGCAGCACAGTTTCACACAAATGCAATTTCCTTCCATCCAGATACAGCACAGATGCAGACAGGTTTGGACTGGCAGTTAAAGGAAAAAAAATGGTTTACAAGAGGGAAGGTAAAAAAGCAACAGGAAAAAATAATCCAACACACCTGTTTTGAAGCATGCACCTACTGAGGAAAAAGCTGATTTATAAAGCAGAGTCCAGTCCCCTTCTGAGCTACTAACACTACTGCACTTGGAAATTTGCAAGTTAAAATACATTTCTAGTGTGCTGCAAACATATGCAAAGCCACATTTTTTAAACCATTTTCCCTCCTATTTCTTTTGTGTGCCAGCTCACTGCTGTAGAGTATTTCATGGGCTTATTAATATTGCAGCTGCACAACAGGAATTACTATAACCAGCACCCAAACTGAAGCTACACATAAGAGAGGTCAGTTTGTCAAACTACCAATGAACATTTCTAACAGCTGAATGAGAGATGCCCTGAACGCTTTCCTGCTAGCAGCAAGTCTCTGCCTTATTAACTATTGACTTTGTTCCAGAGCTGTCCAGTAAAACTGCATTTTTAAACCTAATCTGCATCAACCAGAGCTATCCACAAGCAGAATAATTTTCTGAATACAGTGCTGGAAGTAATGAGAGTATTCCCTCCATCATCAGAATTATACTTTTCTCTGGAAGCTAAGCAGCTTTCTGTGATCAGCAGCAGCTTTGTAGCACTAACCATGACTTTAATTTTTTTTTTTTTAACACTTTACAAACCCAAAACATACTGCTTCGACATATCTTATTTTAATAGCAACATGCTATAAAGTTCAATCACTGAAAGCAAGTCTGAGACTCATTTCAAACATACCCAATGGCCAACTGGAGATTTGTGAGACATTTCCAGCTTTTCCTTAGGATTTATGCTTGTAAATCTATTGTTTTCATCTTTCCCACATCCTTCCAGTATTGATATCCTATAAAAAGCAGCAGTCAATAGCAGAAACAAGATGACACCACCATAAAATACCTCCAGAAAGTCCTGCCCTTCCCCTACCAGCATGAATCAGACTGCAGAATTTTCCTCCTCACTTGGAAGACCATAATCTTGTAAAGAGGCAATTTCTCACAGGTTTTAACTAAACTTTCTTCCACTTGAAGTTTACCAGTTGGGTAAAGGGCTTAATTTTAGCCTCTTTCATTATGACTGTGTTCTGCTTGGAACAGTTTCTGAACAGATTCTTCCCATTCTGTATTTTCAGTTTGGGAAGATACTTCCAATTTGAATGATTGCAATCAAAAGACATCACAAAGTAGCTTGGAAAAGTCTTCCTCAGAAGAAAATGAGAAAGAAAATAAGAATGGAGAGAAGCAAAAGATGGAAAATAGATGGGTTTACAATGGCATGAGAAAAAAAATACTAAGATTTGCCATAGTTGTGGGCTCAAACAGGGGACAAAAGTGAGGTTCTCCTTTGCCAGTATGAACATTGACACAACAATGTTGATTTTAAGGCAAAGGCCCAAATCATGGTAAATCCAACACTCCCTATGGCTGTTCCTTCCCTGTGAAAGAATATCCTTCCTAAAAGAGATGATCCAGATTATGGGAAAAGCTACATGTATTTTCAATAGATCTTTCTCTTTTCATCATAAAAGCAAGCTCCAGCAGCTCTCCCATGGAATTCACTGTGAAATAAAATTTGCAACCTGGCAGCAGAGTCTGATGAGCAATATACAATCCTGCCTGAAAGGCCCAGGAGGATTCTATTGTTTTGAGGCTTAATTTTCAATTTGCATCTTTAAAAAGGTATGATTTCATCCAAATTCACTGGTCTGCTCATTTATATTTATCTGTAAGAGACCACATTTTAGCTCCTTTGAAAAGAAAGGGTAAAAAAAAAATTATGTTCAAAATTATTCTAAAAGCACTAGTCATATTTCTTGTTTTACTGCAATCTGCTTGGACAGAGATGTGACTAATTTGTTTTGAAGGGCCTGATTCTGCAGGCACTCGATAGTCAGTAATTCCTTTGTGTTCTCTATGTAAAGCAACAAAAAGAGGAGGTCAAGTGGCATAAATCGGCAGAGTTTCATTGCAGTCAATGGCTTTAGGCTGATTTACACCAACAGAGGATAAAATCCTCTATGTCAGAATGAAAAATATGGAGATATTTTGCCCTGTGCTAAACAAGCCTCTCCTGAACAATGACAAGCTGCAAACTAACTGCAGCTGGAATCAATTAAAATTCATCGCAAAGCACTTCATACCTTGCTTCAAACCAAACAAAAAGTTGTGCCTCGCAGCTTACAATATCTTGGGAATGTTCAAGCCAGCTCCCTTCAGAAAAGGCTCTTGACTGTGTTTCTATAATGAACAACTTAAGAACTGTAAATGCAACATGAACTAGTGCTAAAACCTTCAGGATACACAATGATTTTGAAAGAGAGTAATTAAATGACTAGTTACTGTGAACCCGTGTCCCCGTTTAAACTATTTTTCTTGTGGTCCATCTGCCAGAGATCCTTTAAGGCAGATAAAAAGATGCAATACTCACCATAGAAAGTTTCTATTACACTAACATTTCCAAAAGACCAGCAATGCTGACTATCATGAGTCTCATTAACAAAACTCAAGTTGCTCTACTACCCTTAAATATATTAGTTCCATGGGCATTGTGCATAGAAACGAGATGGAACTCTTACAACAAATGCAACCAAGACCCTCCAGCCCTGCTGTTCTCCTCATACATCTGGAGAAATAAAATCAAGGTCCTTGTAATGGAAGCCTGGTCCCATCTTGGCCATTTCCAACTCCTTTTTTCCACAGAAACTATTGTAGTTGAACAAAACACAGAAAGGAGGATGGGGGGAGCCTTCACAGCTCTCTCAGCAGGAACGAAGAGTTTTTCTCGTTCCCGACTACCAGATGGCAAAACCAATTCCACGAGGAAGATGAATTTTAAGGTTGATATTTTTACTACGCATTCCATAAAGTAAATAAAGAATGTGAAGGAATTTATGTAACTCAAAGGAGACTCTCAGCACACAGAATTTCAGGCATACATTTAATTGCTGTACCTGAAGAAAGAAAAGATAATTAGTAAGGAAAATTTGTTACCCTACACAATGGTCATTTTATTATCAGCATCACAAATCTTGGGCTGCATTAGCCATTTGCATCAAAGCTCAAAACACTGTAGCAGTGCTCTGGGGTGACATGTGGAAGCAATGGGAATGTGATAAATTCAGTATATGCAGAATTACAATATATGGATTTGATGCACTTCCAGAGATGGATGAATGTGGTTCCAAGACTGATTTCTGGTGGTAGAAGCCCCATCCCTAAAGGTTTTTAAGGCCAGGCTGGACGTGGCTCTGAGCAACCCAATCCAGTGTGAGGTGTCCCTGCCCATGGCAGGGAGGTTGGAACTAGATGATCCTTGAGGTCCCTTCCAACCCTAACAATTCTATGATTCTAATTGGAAAGCTTCCCACCTTACCCTTCTCACTTCCTCTACAACACACTCTTTCCAACTGGCAATCACCCTCAGAAGGCAAAGAAAATCAAAAGGTCAAAGCTTTAATTTGTACAAATCATAACATGTACAACTAAAAATTTACTGCTATACCAATAACTGATTATGCAATCTTTTGAAAGCACTAAACCCATACAAAAACACAGAGAATACACTTTAAGGTTATGAGGATCACTGTTACCAGTGACAGGAAAAGTCCTGCAGCATTTGTTGTTTCTTCTAAATCCTGGAAATGAGAGGCTCAAGTCTTCCTTTAAAACAAATATATAGAAACCTTGGTGAGATGCAACACAAAAACTGGAAGCTATGAAATTACTGTACATCTGAAATCGCTGAAATAAAGGAACAAAGAACTTCAAAACACAACTGGGAAATCCCTTCACCTAGCTCACAAACATCTGGAGACCTACTCACGAGTTCAGCTGAGGTTTTTTATTTATTTTTAAGTTGGCACAACTCTGATGCAACATGTTAGGATTTCGAGTAAAAGATACTAAAGAGGGCAAAATAGATTAGATAAATACTATTTTTATGTATTTCACTGACTTTTCCAGTCAATGTTATAGTTGTGAGAGATTCCAACACTGCAGCCTTCAAGTAGATCTCTAATGCAATAGCGTTAAGTAAGTGAGAATCGAACTAAGAGAGCTGAAGTGTTCAGCAAAACCTATCACTGAAGCTGCTCCATCTGCTTTTACTTATTTAGGAAACAGCAGGTTTCACATATTTGAGATGAAACGAATGAGAAAACATTACAGCAACATAACTTCCTTCAACTGAAAATATCCACTTAACAGATTTTAAAACAGATTTCTAATACATGTAGGAAGGGTTCCCTGATTTTTTTTTTTTTAATTGGCTCACTGAAGTACAAAGATGTTTCATTTCTCACAGGTTTACTTCTATAACACTTATTTGTTTAACAGTTTTGCAGTGGAAATGGTGCTGCCAGCTCATGCTGCTTTCTTCCTACACAATGTTGCTAGAATCCACCCTTTATAAACAAAATAAAGTAAAACGTGGGCCTCAGGGCTGTAAAGTGTTTATACAGGTGATTAATCTTACCCACAAGCAATGTCAAGGACCAACTCCTCAGGCCATATTCCTTCCTGCCTTCTGCAGCCCTCTCCCACCTCTCATCTCTTTGTTCACCCATCCACATGCTGCTTCCCACATCCCTGGCTACATGTGAGTTTTGCTCATATCAAATTTTGGATTCTCCAACCTGGCACCCCATGTGCTGCAGACCCTGTCCTGCCCACAGCATCCTCCTCACCTCCCACTCCTCTCCCACACACTGCAGGTCTGGGGTGTGTTGCTTCCCCTAAGCTGCTGCACATGGACAACCTCTAAGCAAAAAGCTCTTTCAGGTTTCTAAACACAACTGCATCTATACTGTTCTGTTTGGTTTATGTCAGGATTATTTCATCTGCCAAACCACTCAGTCAGTGCATTCAGCCTTTGAAGGCTTCACCCTAGTAGGACAATTTGATGATAAAGGCCAAGGTATCACCAGCCCTCTGTTTCTATAAGGTAACCATTCTTTCAGCACCATTGAACAAAATGGTAGGGGTTGGAAGGGCACCTCTGGAGATCATTCAGTCCAACCCTCCTGCTAAAGCAGGGTCATTCAGAGCAAGTTGCCCAGGATCGCAATGTCCAGGTGGGTTTGGAACCTCTCCAGAGGAAGGAGCTTCTGCAGCCTACTCTAGAGCTCCATCACCCCCACAGCAGACAAGCTTTTTCTTATGTTCAGGTGGAACTTCCTGTGTTACAAGTTCTGTCCCCTTGTCCTATCACTGGGCAACAGAGAAAGGAGTCTGGGCTCCATCCTCTTGAACCCCATCCTTTAAGACATTTATATGCATTAGGAAGATCCCATCTCAGTCTGCTCTTCTCCAGGCTGAACTCCCCCATCTCTCTCAGCCTCTCCTCATAAAAAAGATGCTCCAGTCCCCTCAGCACCTTTGTAGCCTCTGCTGGACTCCCTCCAGTAGTTCCCAGCCTCACCTGAACAAGGGACAAGACACAATACTCTAGATATGACCTCACCAGGGCACAGTAGAGATATACATAAGCACACAGAGACAGGTATATTCATATATCAACTGAGATAACTATGCACTCACTAGAGCTGAAATGGGTCTTTTGACTTCAACTCAGCATAAACCAAACTCACAAGATCCTCACTCAAAAAAAAACAAAAAAAAAGAAAATTAATCTATTGCACACTATGGACTTGTCGAAACATTGTAGTCTGAGTACATCTGTAGTTTTCTCTCTTAGATGTACTATATATCTTTAGTGCCTTATATGTGTAATAAATTAACAGCGAAATCACAAAACTGGAAGAAACACGTAAAACAGTAAACCCTCCTCCAAACCACCCCACACCCGATAGCATTACCATTTCCCTCTGCAATTATCATCAAGAAACATCATGTAGCTTTCCTGCAACCCTCATAATTACAATTAAATTTAAAAGAATTACCTCCAAGCCAGGTGCTATATACAATTTTAATGTCACTGGTCATTTCTGAAATGCCAAGAAGCATACAATTTTTCTGATGCTTTATGTGACAGCAGCTCACTATTGTGACAGAGTGTGCTAACTGTGAAAATTAAATAAATTAGCTCAATCTTCCAAGGGTGGCATTGTTACAGATGCTCAGCAACTGCAATGTTATTGCCTATATGGGAGGGGGAAGGAAATCTCACTTTTGGAAGGAAAATGGAATTTTCTTTTTTTTACACAGAAAACTGAGTCAAATTAAAATAATCAGGCAAAAGAATAAAGCAAAAAATATCTTCTCATTTTCAGGCTGCCAATTTAAAGCAGTTTGGTATTTGTTGCAATTCCGTAAGTTTTATGGTCAATTTAAGTGAAAGCAGTATAGATCTCCCTCATTTTAATTTGCCATGGTTGCCAGCCTTTTATGCATTTCAAGAAAATAATTAAAACAATACATGAAGATCTATTTTCTAAAAGTTATCTATTGTGATTCTCAGATTCAACTTCAAGAGCAAATCCAATAGCTGAGACCATGTAAGCACTAAAGTGAAGAGAATCACTGTGTACAATTGGGAAAAAATCATCCACAAAGTTTATACATACACTCAAAAAAAAAAAATCACTTGCTGGTAATATATCTTATTTAGTACACTAAATAAGAGTGCTGATTAAATGATATTTGTACACGTTAACATATTTGCAGCAAAAAGATTCACAGAAAAACAAACTAGAGCTTGAAAAAAACCCAAAATTATAGAAATCTAAACCTGTAGCCTTCCATTCAATTTTAAACCAAACTTTCTGCTTCAAATACTGGGGCTCTGTCTATCTGAAACTGAAACTGCCAGGAGTGGAACCACAGCTCCTTAATGCTACAGTTGACGTGAGCCAGATTAATTAAAAAAAAAAAAAAACAAGCAGAAATAATTTGCTTACTGAACACATCAAAACCGAGTGCAAAGTTGAACGTTTAACCCATAAGTAGATGATTATTTAACAATTCGTCCTACATTTTAAGGAGTTATTTGTAAAAGTAAATTACCCCTTGAAAAGTTACGTGGTAGAGTTTTCATTTTCCATTCTAAATCACAGAATATCATTCTGTGGTTCTGCACGTGTGATAAAACAGCTGTTGGAACAGGGGTTCCAATGTTCTGTTTTGATCACGATGGAACAAACACCTCCGTATCTTGTGATGAGCATGTCATCAAATCCTAACTACCATTCAAGGCTTCTGATTTTACCACAGCAAAATTCACCATTGAATTTAACTGATCTTTTGACCGTTTATACAAAGCTATCTGGTAGCAATATAAACTCCTAATAAAAAAACAAAACAAAACAAAAAAAAAAAACAGCAGTGAAACCAAACAACTCTCCTACCTTGAGAAAATTTTCTGTTCCCCCCATGATTTAAAGCATAAAGTCTCTCTTAACCATTTCCATGGAAAAATGCTGCTACTACATCAAACTGCACTGCACTCCAAAAGCGATGGTCAAATAAGACTGACCTTGAGTCTGGCACAGCATACTCATGTGTTGAGCAAAACTCGAGTCCATGCATAACAAAAATGTGAAAAAAAAAAAAAACCAACCAAAACCAGGAATTCATTGTCCAGAGATCTCTAAAACACAATCCTAATTACTGGAAGTGCATCCGTGGGCTAGGAGATGTGTACAATCATGGTCAATGTCTAACACTCCTGCTGACGTCAATGAGGATTCCAACAATCTGACAGTATTAAAGACAGGAGCACAAGAGAGGCTGGGCAAGCTGGTAGAAAATCAGATGAGCCTCTCTATACGCCTGTGCTGAGGTTAAAACTTCAGCAACACCAGCAGGTTATCTGTGAAATGCTTCACTTTCAACAAATTATCATCTACTTGCATGCTTCTCAGATTCTCTGTGAGCCATTTAAGGCCTATAGAGGTGCACAGTAGTTCAAAAATCAAATGGTCAAACATCAGGTTTTATTAGCTGGCCATGGCAGAGCTACATCTCTTATCTCTCCTGCATGCATTAAGGCAATACAACATCATTCACATTTAGGTTTGTCATTTTTCTGCACAACTTAGTGAGTTAAGCATGTATTTATCTCCCTTCTGAAATATATTGCTAAAGGCTAAAGCTTGTGTTTTATTTATGCAGACAGGAGATATATCCCTCCACAACTGAAAAACATGCTTGAGGTTCAAAAAAATGCATTAGTAACAAAAAAAAGGTCTGTAACAAAAAAAAAAAAAGGTTGATAATTGGCATATTCTGTGTAACTTTAATTGCCAAATACATTTTACTCAGAGAAGGAGACATTACATGGATGTAATGCCAAAAGATGAACTGTATTTGTAATTTACTTTTTTTATCCTGCACGGTGACAAAATTCATAATTCTCATGAAAATTTTCATCAATGTTTTGGCAAACAAAGGGCTGTAAATCTAATTCCATCTTCTTTGATGGTATGGATCATTATGTTTAATAAAGAGACCTAGCTCCTTCAACAAGCATCATTACATCATAAACTAGGTTCTGGTCAGATTTATTTCAAAATTATCATGTTTTTAATGTCAGCACATGGATGAAGGTCCAGCACAGTCTGTTTTTTGCCTAATGACCTAAAGAAGAGAGTTGTTTTGTTTTGCTTTGTTTTGTTTTGAGAAGCACAGGAAAACAGAAACCCCCACTAGCCATAACACAATGCAGTGGCCCTCTCCAAACCCTCATCCTCTTTCCAGTCCATTCTGTCCCATCTATCACAGCCATCCTTGACCACACAACCAACAAAAGGATAAGAGATTCAGCTTTAATGTCCAACAAATAAAACCAAAAAACTCCAAGAACTACAACTACAAATGGCTTTTCTGCCTCAAAGAAAGAGGAAGATTTCAGGGCACTTTTGCAACAGCTATGTAAGGGAGTGAGCAACAAAATCATCTGAATCATGACAACAGTCACATAGGTTTGATCAGTGTCATGCAAATCCCAGAGTCCCATGGACACCACATCTCTAATTTGTGGACTCAAATACCACAGAACTGTCTGAAAACCAGAAGTTGACACATTCAAACATTAAATATCTCACCACGTCAAGTGCTAGAACTCTGTTTCACACATACTGAGATCAGACAAGCAGCCTGCTCTCTGACATTCCTAAGAAATCCAGTGCTCAACTTTGAGTGCACCACCATAAATGCAACACAAGGATTCTGGCTTCTAAAAATCACACCAGCACGTACAAAAGTCCTGCTCCCTCTCCCATCAACCTCAGGCATAGATGAGCAACCAGCCACACTACTTTTATCAGCAATACCAGAACCAAACTTATCTCATCACTGAGACAAATGCTATCTCAGGAGGAGTTATACTCAAATATATGGGGGTGGGGGGGGGTGGGGTGTGGTGGAAAACAAACCCACACCCTAACATTTACTTCCAGTAAGGATCTTCAGAGAAATTGAAATAAGGCACAGCTGCACACATACAGAAGAAAACTTTTGGTGAAAACACAGCATGGTATTTCCAACATACTGTCAGCTTCCACAGGACTTTATAGTTCTTACTTTACCACTAAGACATGGTTACAGAAGTTTATCAGCCTGAGAGAGTCGCCTATTAAGAAGAGGAGGAATCCTTTTTAATTGAAGCAATAATGTTGGAGAGATGTACAGTGCCTGACCCCCACACATGGCTTTACAACTCCAGCATGCTGTATACTTCCTGCATGAAGCAACTCATTCAGGACTCATTGTGTTGCAGTCAGGCAGTCCCAAGACAGGTAACATTATTAGACAGATCAGTAATAGGTTCCATTCCCCAAGGAAGCCCCAAGTAAACTAACAAATCTGAGACTACAAACAGAAAAGCAGCAGATACTATTAATGCTAACGCAAAACTTTGATTTTGGAACAAAAAGGGAAAATACAGACAAAACAAAACCACTGTCAAATAGTCCAAAGGCAACTATTTCTGCAAGACAAGTGATGGTTTAATTTACTGGCCATGGTGAGTTTTACAGTGAAACGAACCACATTCTAATTACTCACTGCAAAACAGAAGCTTGATTTGATTTTAGGAGAGGTTCTCTCTAATTCCCTGTTATTGTTTTGTCACTGTAAGCTTAGATTTTGCTACCGGGTGAGCGAGTTTAATTTTCAAATCAATCCTTGAGTTACACACACTCCCCAACTCGTGTGCATGTTTAATGTGTGAACAGCACGTCCCCAGGCACGACTGGTATACAAACAAACATAACTGACAAAAAAACCCAAAAACAATCTACATACATGAAACTTGGGGTTTAAGAACAGTAATTACAGAAAGTCCTCAATCACCTGCATAAGGAGAAAGTAGTACTGAAAACAAGAGCCCAGAAAATGAAAAGCAACTGGCACAGAAAATTCACATCAGTAAATAAGCAAATCTTAGATGCAAGTCAGACTTCCAGAACATCTACAGAGCCAGGTATCCATAGGTATACACTAGAAAGAATAAGTTACAGAATGTGAAACAAGATTTCTGCTGAGTTCTGCTAAATTATTTAGAAATTATTCACTCATGACTCTGAAACTTATTTGAAAGTTACCAAAGAAAAGCAGGTCAATTTACCACAAGATGCTCTTGCTACATTGCTCTATGTGTAAGAGATCACATGCAACACTGGCAACATTATTTAAAAAACATTTTACACAGTTGCTCCACACATTATCAGTTTGAGAACCTGAAACACAACACCAGCAGAAGGCCTCTTGCAAAAAAGTAAGGGCAGCAAAGTCCTCAGAAGGTATCTCAGGATACCTTCTTCTCTTTTCCTTTGAGTGCCCGGAGGAAAGCCAGGCTTATCCCCAGCCTTGTGCTCTCCTGGCTCTTGGGCACTCCTGGCTGATCCATAGCTCATCAACACTTAGATGCAGTGAGTGTGGCATGGACCTTGCCTGCCAACATCACAGGTTCAGTGTCTCACACAACCAAAGACATCTCACAATGAGCAAAGGGAGCTCTACAAACAGGAACAGCAGCAGAGAACTCCCCTCACAACTCTTTGACAAACCAAAGGCATTGGACAACCACACATTTTTAAATGGCAAGGACTGGCCATACACACATCACCACCTGCAGGTTATAATCAAAGGATTCAGAAAGAGTTATCTGACCACTTATACAGTTTTAAAATAATGTTCCCCATAAATTTTGCCTCAGTAGAGATTCAGTCTCCAGGAGAGAGAACTTCTGTCTGTACCACCAAATATGTCAGCAGTGAATTCAGCATTTGCTGTGTTTAATAAGATAAAAGCCACAACCAGACGAATACAACAAAACCTTGACTTGAAGATGGCAACCTCTCTCTGCATTTGAAGTGTCGTCTTTAATTTCTCTCATCCCCAGCCAAGCTCTTCTAAGTGAGAAAGCGTAAAAAGAAGAACAGCTTTAGATGCAGAAAGCCCAAAGTGAGCAGGTACACAATGGCAAAGGAATCAAAAAGTCCATGTGCTCACGAGCCAACAAGCAAGGTGCACTGAAATGCTATTAAGAAAAATCACAATGGCACAACAAAATTCCATTTTGGTTGACTTGAAAGAACGAGTGCAGAGAACAGAAATGAAAACAGTTCAGATTTTGTGCTGGGTAACCAGAGCAAACTGACATTTTTTCCTCAGAAGCATTCTTCCCACCTACTCCCTCACATACAGGTAAATCTTCTGTCAAAAGATGAAAAGTTATGTCTCTATCAAACATGTATAAAAAAAAATACAGTACTGCTGCTGAGGTCAAAAATTATGACAAACATGAATTAATGTGCCCCAGCTTATTTAAAAATACTGATTAAAAGTATTTTTTTTATGAAGAGTCAAGTGAGCAACTTTAAGCAAACTGGAACAGCAGACATCGTCACCTAATGATGTTAAGCAAGTCCTGTGAAGAGTTTTTCAATAACACTGCCTTTATTAATGCTTTCGATAGAATGAGATAGCTAGCTGTGGACAAAGCTCAGTTTTTGATAGCAGTAAGCACTCCTTCCAAGTTTCTCCTCTGCTCCTATGCCTGGGTCATGGTAAACAAAGACAAAGTAAAACGATAGTTGGCTAAACGGATGGAGCCCAGTACACGTGACATTTCAGAAGGATGGTCTCTTGAAGTCACTTGCCGCCTTCTGCCTTTCTGAAAGGAACATGAAATAGGGAGAGCTTGTGGTGAATATGGAGACAGTCCGAGATTCTTTGAAAATGTCAAATTTAACAGCACGAAAAAATGTCTTTTGAATCAGATGATGAGAACTCAGGGGAGTTAAATTAACAACATAGCACAACATTTTACCAAGTAATAGCACTATATTTTTTCTTTTATGGAGCACTGCTCAGGGCAATATTTAATCTCTTGAGTTTAATGAACTTTTAAAACTACTCAATAAATACTCAAGGCCATGACAAGTACAATCATAAGATAAATTTAGCCCTACTCTAGCAGACTATATCACTTTTTGTTATTAAAAAATGTTAATTTTAATATACTAGGGGACTTCATTTCTATAAAATAAGGTGTCAGGATTTCTAAATTCATATCACAATGGTTAGTTTTCATTAAAGATGTTAAGTACATTGTCATTTTTAATAAAAATACATGGTGAGCCCTTCTTTCCAGGCTAATAATAGAACTTTGGATAAATAGTGCTATCTATAAAATGTTCCAGCTCTCAGCAAGGCTTCCTTTAGTCACTATGGAGGTTAAGATTTCAGGAAATTACTTAATGAATTGAATTCACACAGCTAAAGAATTTGTGATGGACCTCAAAGTGAAGACTTAGCTAAGTCTTCAATATTAACTTATCATGCATATAAAATAACACAGCTAGAATAAACAAATAGATGCTACATCTATAGAACTCTGAAACAAAATTACATACAAAAACCCAATAGAATTCTTATTTCAATGCAATGGGGAAGAGGAGAAATAAAAGGAAAAAAAAAAAAATCAAATAACCGAACTCAATCAACTTTTCTGTAAGATCCTACCACATGTACCCTAAAATTCACTAAATTATTTCACGGCTTTGGATGGATTGAAGACTCCAGTAGATGGGCAAAACCAGTTGTCACAATGAAGTCAACAGGAAACAACAATGGCAACAGATCCCTTTTGAATCACCAATTACGCCAACAGAGCCACTCTCACAGCAATATCACTCACAAATAACACCTGTGAGTTGTATTATTCCTGTTGCCATGCATCCAGAAGAAATACATTCAAAGAATACAAAACATGCAATGCCAACTAGTCAAAAGATAGGAGGGCACTTTAACTGAGGCTCTGAATGCAGGCTGCCAATTACCTCTGATTCCAAAAGCATTGTTAGTTAGCACTAGAAACACTATCTGCATGCAGTTGCTCAGGAGCAGCTCACAATTCTCTGTTTACATTATCTCCTGGTATCAAGACGGCCTATCAGAGAAAACAAAAATCAAAGCATCAGGAGGTTTTGTTTACTTGCATGAGAATATCAAGGAAACACAACTCAACATACACAGGTCATCACACCCCAAAGTCTGTTTGAGACAGTGCATTCGAGGACACTGTTCATGCTGCCTCCAGACATAAACACATCGCTCCATAAATCCCTTCAAAATTGACTACAGTTTCGTACATATGCTCTGTGAGTTTCCAGACATGAAGTACTAAGTAGTCTTCCCATTTGTCATTACCTCCCCACAAAATGGAGAAAATCAACTGCTGCAATTCTTTTTGAAATATATTACTGAGTATCTGTGTATTGATTTAACCTCTTTCATGCCACATTTCTTTCAATTCCCAGGAGCATGCCTTCGTAAAACATTCCCATTAGCTTCAAATAGCAGCCAGGACATACCATGTGAGTTATGCAAAAATTCTTCTGATAAGAAAGATCTAGCTTCATAGACACCATGTGATGTTCTGCATCTTTGAGCTCTGAATGTATAAAAAAAAAAAAACACTGCATTTTTTTTCCTGAAATAAAACTTACTAGGGTCATTCCCCTCCATACCCCATTAAAAAAAAAAAAAAAAAAAAAAAGAAAAAAAAAAGAAAGAGGAAAAAAAGAAAAAAGGAAAAAAATTGGTTTAGGGCAGCACACATTTTTCTTTATATATATATATATAAATAAATATAAAATATCTGCAGAAGACCTAACTACACAAACACTCTGCCCTGCATTCAGAAAGTTACATATGGAGTCTCTCAAGCCATACAGATAATTTATACTGAAAGCATCCATGAATGGCACTCAGGGTTACAGAGAACTCATTTCACTGCTTCCTAAATTTTTTTCTCAGGCTGATAAGGAGGTTTGACCATTTTTATGGGGCACAGGAGGCTGTCATTCTGGTCCACTACAGGGAGTGACAGAAGTGCCGTGCCTAATCAGTCACCACTGAAAACTGTTGTTATTCCCAGCAGTGCTCTGTCAACAAACCAGTGGGGCCACGCACATGCACCTGGGCCTTCTTCATCAGCTGCTGTTGTCACATTTAATGTGTTCTGCAGGTACCACAGCAAAGCACTGATACTTTTCATTTTCCCTTTAATAAACCTCCTATGAACCTTCTTCCCACTTTAAATTATGTTGGTTCTTGACTGTTTCTATGAGCTGCTCTGCCAGAAACGCTCCCCTTGCGAACGGCGGAGATCAGCCAAGGAACAACTTGCATCTCTACAGCTCTTCTGGGATATTTACCTTGCTGTTAGATAACACACAGCTGCAACTAGATTTTTAGATATGAAAACTCATAGATTTAAAACAACATTTTACTGATATGAACCTAACTGAATATTCAACCATTCTTCTGGATGACATCTTAAATAAGGAAAGCCCCTTTACTTCACCATCTCCCTGATCCATACCTGCTTTGGCAAGAGAACACAGATCAAACTTCACTGTGTCTTATAAATGTATTTTAGGACTGGAAAAGGTACTGGCTGGCTTCTGCAAAGCCATAGGATCAACAATCTCTGACCCAGTCTATTCTCCCTTCTCTGATCCCATTATTCAGTGGACAGAGCTGTTGATATCAAAGCCTAAACACTAAATACATTTACTGCATTAGCCATACTGTACTCCACATTTCACATAGAGCTGAAAAGATGCACTTTCAGATTAGGCAATTATCTTTGCTGAACATAATGCTACCCGAAATAATCGTGTGCATTCGGTGCAGTTTTCCTAAGGATTTCTTCCCTTTAATTACATTAGAAGGCTGCTGACTGCAGCTGATGATAGAAGCTTTGTCAAAATGAAGCCAATGCCATCAGAAGTAAAGCACAAAAGGCAAGCTGACCTTTCTGCTGTGTACGTAGCAACAGACTGAACTGAAACAAATTAGATGGAAAATGAGACTAAAACAGGAACCCCTTATTATTATACCCATGCAACTAGGTAGAAAATTTACACAGGAGAAGTGTAGTTGTGATTTCCCTTCAAACAGTGGTGCAATCAAACAGGTAACACCTTCAGTATTCTCCCGTTGAGCTAAACAAGTCCCTCTGTAGGCTGCAAAATTGATGACTCAGCAGATTCATCACTAAGGAAAACCAGTATGCTGAGTTAATCTCATCACAGGCTGTTTTACACTTGAGCTACCTTAAAGAGTGTCTGTGATCATAAAAATCTGTATCTTTACCAACTAAAATCTATTTCTTCCCTTTTCAGATGGAAGTTTCCAGTCTCGTAGGAGTAATGGGACACAACCACTGACATTATAATTCAATAAAAGGAAAAGAAATCATATCTGTCAGTTCATCTTTAGATCACAGGGCCTCCCTTCTTGTTCCTCCCAGCTGACCTCTGCAACAAAGCTGTCAGCTTGGAAGAGCTTAATATCTTGAGAAGATAACCTCTTTAAATTTCCTCCCTGGCTCACTGACATTCTGTCAACTAGGAGAAAACCTGGTCAAAACTTGGGATCACTGGGAATTCTTTCAGCTTGCTCAGTTGCATGCCAATGCTGTGTGCATCTGCCCAGGGTAAAGTCCCAAAGAGCCTGATTCTGTGAACTGTCAGGAGTCCAAGAACTTCATTAATGCCTCTTAGTAGCACACTGCTTAGAAATTAGGAGAAATTTGTGGGCAGAGAACGTTTAATTGTATTTGTGCTTTTAAATAGATAAGTAACATCACAGTAGAAAACAATGACTCCAGCTCACCTACACCTCTCTGTTCCCAAACTTTATTGATACACTCATCAAGAGACAAAATCCATTGTCCCATTGGAGGGACTAGTAGTCCTCCTTGACCAAAACGGAGAGTCCAGCATAGACATAGACCTTATTTCAATCCTAGCAGTGCCAAGCACCACTCTTACACACACCAGGAAGTTAGACTTCAGCTAAAGAGCCTGTGAAGAGCAAAATTTTCCCTTTTGTTCTTCAAAAAGGTTTTCTGTTAATTCACAGCAGTTATGATTCAGAACAAACTTAACTTTTTTCCCCCACCACCACTCTCTCATTCTTTCCTGTAACTCCCTCCAGCTACTGTACGTGAAAATGAGTTACTTATACCTGTATGGCAGACTGTGACCTAGAATCCAGGTGCTGAAAATGAGCCATTGTCAGAGTGCTTGCTCAATCATGAGTTGTGACATCAATGACTGAACACATGGTCAAGAAGACTCCTTTTTCATTTGACACTCTCCATCCTGTCCCTCATAAAATGCTGCATTTGACAGTGTAGGTAACTTCCAGTGCCCTATGCTCAAGCTCAGCCAGGTCCAGGAGTCCCAAATCCCACTTCTCACAAATCTGCCTTTACTTGAAACCTTCTCACCCCTCCTTACAAAGCACAAAGGTGAGTGATGTAGCATTTCTGTTAAAAAATATAAAGCACTTAAACAAGAGTAGTGGGAACCACTGGAGATTATTGGTCTTCAGAAAACCCATTTCAGTGTTGTTTTGCTTCCTTACTCAGTGAAACAACTTTTGCACAAAACCCTTCATTATTCATATACTGTTATAGCACACAAGTATTACAGGACGTTACTAAGGGATTCATGTAAGGCTAAAGCTACCACTACTAGTTCCAAAAAAAGTGAAAGAAATCGAGATTTTTGGAAATTAACGTTTGGGCAGTCAAATTTAGCGACAATCCAAGCTGATGCTTTGGCTTTTTACTTCCTGATTTTGCTGGACTTTTTAAGAAGTCTTTATTATGAAAATCAGTGACAGTCTTAGGTCCAGAATCAGTCTTTCATTATCTGAAGCCCATTTAACTAAATTTTCCACAATCATTTTTCAGTAAAATACAGCTTTTAACTTTTTCTTTTTCCCCTCAGCTGAGCAATTTCCAATCACCTTCTACACGGTTGCAATTTCAAACAGTGAGTGGGTGATAAAGAGCCAGGAGTGAAAAAACTCCAGGGAAGAGACTGACAATCAGTCCAAAATTACATTATTTATTAAATTATATCAAGTGAACTTGCATCATTTGCAAGTTCAATCCTAACAGCTGACATCTGCCCTTTGCTATGTTAGCCGTAAGGCAGGAAATTCCTATCTGCCACCCTAATATTGACACTTGGCAAATAGTATGGCTTTTAAAATGTATCTACCAGGCGAACATGATCTGTTTTATTGTAGAAGAATTTTAATTTAAATTGCTCGTTGTTGGTGCAATGGATTACTATTGCCTGTCTTTTCTGTGGCAGACAAAACAATCTCAAAGTTTGTGGAGGGGCTGCAGGATATTTATTTGTATTTCAGACAATGTGCAAGGCAACACCACACATTTTGTGGATCTAAGGACACCTGAATAGCACTGTTACCAGCCTCTGACATTAGGCTTTGCATACAGAGATGGCTAGATTATTACATCTCTATCAGGGAATATGGCATTATAAACTTAAGCAAAGGAATGGGATGAAACAGAGACAATAATTGATTAATGTATGAATAGTGTCCACTCAACCATTGAGGCAGTAATAAAGGTATTAATTTGGTTGCAAACATTAAAATATGTACAATAAGATGGATTTTTGAACAGTGCAGTGTGGTATAACCTTAATACAGTACATTAAAGTCATTCACTACAATGAATAAATAACTTAATGAGATTTGCAACATCTAGCACTCTGTGTGAGCAGGTGATGAAGTGAAGCCTGATATTGGCACCACTGAACATAAATTATGCAAAAGTAATACTTTTAATGTCATCTATTCACTGGTATTGTTGCTTTTGTTAAATATTCAAGCGTACGTCTTTCTGGGACAATATCAAATTAGGCTGTACCACAGTTTACAACAAAATCACCTACCATAGCCTGATTAGCATAAAAGTAAACAATATTAAAATATGCACACATAGTGTGATTTCCTTCTGTTGATTTATTTTGGTGAAGAAGAAAAATACATCTTCCCAGGAGTTTAATGTCTCTCTCTAGTTTGGTGGGTTGTTTATTAGGGTTTTGTTTTGTTTTGTTTTGTTTTTTTTGGTGGTGATGTATTAGTCTCAAAAACTCAGCTGCCACATTGAACACAGTATGTATATGTAACACACCCCTGCAGTTAACATGCAGTAAGATCAACTGCTGGAGCACACTTCCCCTCCCCTCATTAATTTAAACAACTTATTAACAAATCAAGCCATTTTATTTAAATTACGTGCCTAATCATGTAATTAGCTAAATAAAACCACTTAAAGCACATTTTTCGTCCCATTTTAAGCTGTGATGTTGGAGCTGTTACATGTTAAAGCAGCAAGAAAAGCAATTACTCTAACAATGTTTTTTTTAAAAAAAGCTGGTACATGAGTTCTGTGCAGCACACACAAGGCTGTGGGTTTTGTTTAATGATCACTTATTTCTCTGCTGTGTACAGACACAGCTCTGAATTTTGGATTAATTTCAATAAGTATAAAAATCTTTATTCTAACTGTTCCAAAGCATTTGTTATTTAAATTTGGAAGTGCAGGATTACTCGTGCATGGCTGCCTGTCAATTAATCCAGGATCACCCTATGGGTTTTCCCATTTGTAATTGGAAAAATGGAGCTTTTTGGGCTTTCTGCAGAAACCGCAGCCATTTAACTACAGGTGGTACTCGCAGTGGCAATTCACGCACATTTTCCCAAGGTTTGTATATAAAATAAAAAAAAAAAAAAAAAAGAAACCACATTTCCTCCAGAGACAGTAAAAGCATTTTTGGAGGGTATTTCCCTGTCTCTAGTATTAAACTGAACTTTTATAAATGACAGAACATAAATTAGAATAGCAGCAGTGGATGAAAGAAATTAACAAACAGCAGCAGTGTAACTTCTTGAACTAAAGCAAACCACATCAGAAAATATTGAAAGAGGATTTCAGGATTACTTTGCAGCTTTATCAAGGATGCAGTCTTTTACTTAGCCATTTACATGCTCCTATGCTTATTCTCCTAGAAGCACTCAATTCATTCTTGCAGCTTGGAAAAAAATTAAACGTGCTTAAAAGACTGATCACCAATGTGTGCCTGCAGTTGACAGCCTGGCACTCAAACACTGTATTTATTATGGTGCTGGCCTTCCCAGCAGGTCACTGACCTCTCAGGGCCCTAAGCCATGACTATTAGCAACTCTAAAAAGCGTTTCCACTCTGAAACCATGCCACAGTGTCTCCTTCCCTGGGGATGCAAGTGCAGTCTCTCCACAGCAGCTGAGTGATGGCCAGCAGGTCTGGGAGCAAAGTCACCCTGGGTCCATAAACAAGAGTAACAGTGCACAAAGTCTGGGAAGAAACTGCCCAGCTGCAACGTGTTCTTCAACACAAGCTGACCCTCATACCAATACGCAATGATAGCATGTTGAGGTTTGCCCAGAAGACCAAATCCTGTCTCCAGAAATCAGATTTGGCTTTTGGCCAAATCCAAGAGGATGCTACGTTTTTGCTTCCCTACTTCAATAAGTATACTACAGTGGGATTTACTACTAAGCTATTCCCAACAGTGCATGTGAATTGCTGATACCCTTCTGCTTGCTCCTCACAAGCACCAGAAGCACAGGTGATGTGGCCCAGAAGAGCACTCAGCCAGGAAGCATGTGGGAGATGGTGGCAGAGGGACCGGGAACAGCCACATAGCCAGGCTGTATGAAATCAGATGGAAAAGCTGATGGATCGCTTTGAACCCTGGCTCCCAGAACTCCTACATATTCAAGGGAATTAAAATAACAAGAAAAAAAAAAATAACTGAGTGTATATTCCCTGCTGTGTCCTAAAAAACTTGGTATTTTACCAACTTCAAAATCCACCAAGTTTTATTGTGCCTGAAAGAAGTTATCGACATGCTTTGCAAGTCACCCATGCTTACTCTCCCAAGTCTCTCTGGTTCATAAGGTATTCATAGTCAATTATTTACACCCCTTCTTAAGGCACTTCCTAAAAAGAGATCATACAAACATTTTAATCAGTGGATATGTGTCCAGAGAATTTCAGCTTTACTGGATGCCATTACATTTATCAGTCTCTGCTCTACAAGTCTTGGTAGGAGCTATCAATTAAATCAGGGGGGGAGAGGGGGGTTGTACTCAAGACGATGCTGTAGGGCAGCACACAAACTCTCAGAATTCTGAAATGTCCAGAAAGAAGCCAACACTTCTGTTCTCATCCAAGAAACCTGAACTGAGGAGTCACGTATCCCATCTTCACTAAGGGAGGTCAGAAAAGGAAAACAAATGCATCTAGACCTGGGTGCTATCAGGAACCCTGTCGAAGTCCCATTTCCGACCTTCATGGAAAACACAACAGCTCTGATTGTCTGACCCAAGTGGAGAGTGGTAGTTGACTAATAGCAGGTGGGGGAGATTTACTTGTGAAGTACACACAGCAGGATATGTCACATGCTCCAATGAGCCAAACAATTTAAAGTGCAATTATATGAAAGAAAAAAACAAAACCACAACTCACAAAATATGACTCGACACTACAAATTTCATTTCAAAAGGTAATTTTTGGCAGAGATAAAACTGTGATGCAGGATAAATGTGTGTTTACCTTCATTGAAGGCAGAGCTCACAGTGGAAGAGTCATCTCAACTAGCACAATAGCATTAATATCACCTAATTATTCATCAAATGCAGAAGTGAAGCTTGCTGACCCAGTCAAACATCTTTCTTTTCTCCTTGATGCTCACTCTGTCCATATCTCTGCAGCACACAGCAGAACACAAAGGTAATCCAGCAGCTGTCACAACAGGGGCCGTGGACTCATGTTTGCAGAACACATCCCAACCCCATTACATGCTTCAGCAGCTATCACTTTTCAAAATTCAATAGAAATTAATTTCTCAACAACGAGGGCAATTAAAAGGTCTGCACAGTACAAAATAAGAATACCTGCTGACACACTGACGTGATTTTTCCAGCAGTGCCAAGAGAGCTGTAGACAAAGCTGAAGCCAAATGATATTAAAAGACAGACATCAAACTTCCACGCTCTGATTATGGGACAGTTAATAAGGTTAATGAAACAGTTACTAGTTTAATACAGTGTTAACTCCAGCACAGCTTGTTGTACAGTAAGTGAACCTGTAGTAACTAAATTTTGTCTTTTAATTAAAGGACTTAACGTGAAGTAAAGAAGAAAGCTTTCATTGTATTTGTGATAAAACAACGTTGTTAAATGGTTCAAAACAATCAATGCAATCAGTAGTTTTAGAGCTTATTTGTAGTCTTGTTTTCAACCATTCAATACTGCTTCAACCTCCAACCATGCCTGAAATCTGAACAAAAAAAGTAAGAGTCAGCAAAAAAAATGCTTATGACTGAGAAGAGTAACTGTGCTACCTGTCAAGCAGCGGTTGTCTGAGAGCAAAGTAAACAGTGGCTGGTAAAAATAATTCAAGGATACAGTGACAATCCACACTGACTTCCTACTCTCCTACAGAGTAACTAGAAAAGCCACACATGGTTTTGCCCACTATGCCCAAAAAACGCCAAAGCACATAAGCACATCAGCGGGCGATGCCATTACCCTCAGGAAATAGGAGAATTTATTGCCCTACTCTGCTAGAACCAGAGAAAGCTAAACCAACAAGCCAGAGAAAAAATTTAAAAAAAAAAATATTGGACATGGCCTGTGCAAATCCAGGAAGGTAAACTCTGAAGAACACCCATGGAAATACTTTTGCACCCTTAGAAAGGCTGCAAGGAGGGAAACGCAGTTCCTCGCAGGGAAAAGGGCTTCCCACATCCTGTGCACTCAAATGGCACTGCAACTCTTGACACACATCTGCAATTCCCCCCTCCTTGCAAAAACAGGCTGAAAAGCCTTCTCTTTAGCTAGCTTGATCAAAATTAAACAGTTACCTTTTTTCAGACTTAAGCAGTCAAATTAACATAGGGAGCAAAAGAAAGGAAAGAGTAATTTTGTTGTAGGGAGGTTGGCTCACCCAGTCATTTGGCACAGCTCCCAGTGACCCCAGAGTGGACTTCTTTTGAAATACCTCCTGTGAAACACTTTTGGCCAATATCAATTCCTGCAATGCAGTCTTTTTTTTTTTTTCAGTGACATAATTCCTTGTGCTCTAATCACATAAATGAATGTCTTCATTCAAATCAGCAGTGCCTGTGCTATTGTAACCATTCTGGCTAATGCACAGGTAAACAAGATACTTGTATTTAAACGCAGAGGGAATCTCCACAGTGTATTTTCCCTTGCTTGAGAAACACCCCAAACTCTGAAGTGTTCATGCCAAACATCTTTTGGTTTTGACAGATCTTCCCAGTAGCTGCCTCAGACCCTTAAAGAAATCTCTCACCATCGTATGACAACAATAAAAGAAGTATGACAAAGTGCCTTTCCTTGCCCCAGCAGCTGGCTTTAACTAATTTATGGTTATTGAACAAGCTAGTGCAGGTGTGGAACGTTCATGGGAAACTTAGTGGCATGCAGATAAATGAAAATACCAGCTTCCTGCAGCTAACAATCACAGAGAACAGCGTCTGTGCCGGCTGCCACCACTGCCGTCAAAACAGAAACCACAGGGTGTCATCAGAATTCAGGTGGAGTACACACGGTGGCTTTCCTTTCCATAATCATTTTATTAAGCAGTTTTCAAGATACCTAAACTACTGCTTTAAGGGTCCAGAGCCTAGACTGTCTTTGTCCACACTTTCTAGCATTAAACCAGAAGAAACGGTATGTCACACCAAAGTTATCATTTAAGGGAAATAATCATATTTATGTTTTTCTCCAAAAATAGAGTAAGAAAACCATGCTGCCTTTCCTGGGCTGAGGCAGGTTACTGGCATGGCTTGTCATGTTTGATCCACAGTAGACCACAGCTCAACCCTTCTTTAACTTTTAGTGCAGCTAAACTACAAGGCAATAATAATATTACCACAAAGGAATCAAAACTCCAGTGGTCACAGGAGAGAAATACTTGGAGCCAAAGATTAGTCCAGGAAACTTCATGAAGCATGGGGCTTAAAATTCATCTACATGTTTGTAAATAAGTGCTCAAGTTATGTAGGAAATCTGATCCCCAGCATTTGACTTCTTTGTTGCAAACTGAACACAAAGATTTAAACTGCTAGGAAAAAACATCAGTCTCCTAATGCAAAACCAAGTCTAGTAATTTCCATCTCTCATTTATAAAACACAACGCAATGGTCCACAGAACTGTTTGGGATGTAATTTCATTTTCACATACAAAAATGAAAGGATCTCTTTGAAACTAGGCTAACCAGGCAAATGTAGAATTTACTTGCCAAAAATGGGTGCTATTAAAGAGGCAATCTTACCTCAGAAGCCAACTTTAAATTTATATTCTCTTTAATTTGGTTAAGTTCAAATTTGAAGCAGATTTTTCCACTCACTAGTACCAACATGTGCTTCAAAATGTCTAATCTGAAGTTCTGCATCAGGGACAGATGCTAGCTCTATGTGCCAACTGGCCTGTGTTTGCCAGGCATCCAGCCCCAAGGTCTGCTAATTCCTCTCCCTCCCATCATTATCATAAAGGTACTCCCCAAGATATATGATCCTTTATTCATTAGGTCTTAACTCTATCAACACACACGTAAGAAATAATTAGGCTTGCAAGTCCTTATGCTCAAACTTGTGGCTTTTTTTAGTTTGAATGAAATAATAATTTTCAAAACTCCTCTGGGGACTAACTTCAGGAACTCAGAGAACACTAGAGACCACAATAAACAGGACTTTCTCCTAATAACTTGTGGGAAACAAAAGGAAAACTTGAAGAAGTAAGTCTGATGGGAATGAGAAAGCCCTCTGAATAATGAGCTGATTGTTGGCTGACAGCAATCATTATTCTATTCCAGAAAAATTCCTCTACAGTTTAAATACTGACACACCTCTCTGCCCACTAAAGACAGCTGCTTTTGCTTTGTTTCATTCATTCATTTTTAAATGAAAAACAGTGGCAACTGATGAAGTGTTAATATGACAATGAAGGACTAGACAAGACCAAAAGTCTACCTCAATATTCCTTCATAAAAAAAGATCTTTTGAGGTGATCAAATTGTGTGAAAACTTAAGAGAAGTAGCTTTCTATCAATAAAAAAAGTGCATCGCTGTTGAAGGATTAGAGGGCATCCCTGGGAGAAGATTCAGCTGGTAGTAAAATCACTGCATTGCTGTGATCAAACACTGAACTTCTTCATTTCTATATTTTGCAGAACCTACATATGAAGTACCAAAGCAATCTTTTTAACAGGTGTTAAAAAGATTTTCTCAAGTCAGGGAAACACTTTCATTTTTGTTGAAGAAGACAAATGGCACTTGTTCATGCAATGAGAGAACAAGGCACACACCCCTCAAACATATGGAATTCTGGGCATTCCCCTTAGCAGCGTATTTTCCTCACCACTAATGAAACAAGGCAATCTGGAAATACCACCACTAAGAAAACTTCCCCATAGTTAACCATGAACTTAAACATGTTTCCTGCAGCTGAAGCAGAGATAAGGTTTTGCCTGTTGCTGAGATGCTCTAGTGTCAGATAAGGTATAAGTTACAGATTTTTCCCTTTGGAAGAAGATTTTTATTCAGATGCCCATATACAATCCTTGCAGGAACTTCATTGTCTTTGATTCTTCTACTTCTTACCAGTAAAATCTGGAATGGGGTACTGAAACTGGCCAGCTGCATGGAACATTACAGGGAAATCAAGCAGGGAGAGAGACAAGGGGCACTCAAGCTTTGTTTCATTAAAACAGGCTGAAAAGCTCTTGACGCAATGCTGCCTACTCAGAACTGCCAGAACACAAAGAAAATACTACTTAAATTATTTATCTTAACAGAACACCCAGACTATTTATTTATTTCTAGACTAGACAATGAACATGAGCTTTAAAGTCATTTCTTTTGATGTTCAGTATTTACAGACTCCATCTGTGTATGAATTTAACCAAAGTTCCTCCCCCAAGACACACCTTTACCTAAGATACTTTAGCCTGAGCAACAAGGAGAGCTGAATCCATTTGACCTTTTATTTTTAATTAAAATTCCCCTATTTCTACCATTCTTTCTTCTCAGTGGGATACAGATGAATCCATTCTTCTCTGCTCATTATTTTCCAAGTCTTGAATAGATGTCTCATAAAAGCCATACAAGCTGTTTCAGTTCTTGTGGCAGGGGTGGGACAGCAGCAAGTTGTTTACTTGGCATTTCTAAAGCAAAAAAAACCCCAAACCTTAAAAACAACCTGCAGAATAGATGTGCTCACTTCACTGACAAGCACAAATGCTTAAATTGCACCCACAGCCCAGCCATACAGACCCAGACGTTTCTCACAAACTCAATTAAATGCTCCAGTGCTTTTCAATATTTTTCTGCTTGTCAATATAACGAGATGCACACACAGAGAAACCTCTGCCTTTCTATCAGCCTTTTTATCTAGTCCTATTACTTTAGTACCAGAGCTGTGTTTTGCCACCTAACAACACAGTGCTACATAAATGGCCATGATGAGCCACTGCGATACTGTAAGGTATTAAGGGTGGGTTTAGATTGGAATCTTACAGGTTTTCCCCTAGTCCATAACAGGGACCCTCTTAGGGGGCTATGCATCTTAAAGGCTTTTCCAAGAGGTTAATAATGGATGAGAATTACAAAATCTCAAATCCAAAATTAAGTTTAGACTGAAGAACATGCCAGTATTTTTCCTTCCTTACAGAACTAGTTCACTCACTCCACAAGGAACCTGACTTCAGGTCTCTGACATTTCCCCCTCTGCTCGTTTTCGTTTTGTTTAAGTAATTCTGAAAGATCTCCTATGATAGGGCTTCACACCCCCCCTTTTTTTTTTTTAAGTTTCTTTTAAGTAAGATTTCTGCTATGGGCCCCATTTCATGCTTCATTCAAATAAACTTACTGGCACACTGCACAAAAGCTCCTTTTTCAGGAATGGGAAACCTAAACCGGAAAGGAACTAGGTCTATATGAGATTATTAAGGAAACATTTGTCTTTAAACCACCTTAATTCCCAGTTTGCTGCTGTACTGTAACACTAGGCTCATTGCTTTCTCTCTGCCTACAGCGCAATAGGTTGTGTGAGTACCAAGGGGACTAAAGTAAATTCTTTGTTATGTCTACACAAAGTAGTAAATGAAGCATGCAGCTCAAATCTCTCCTGCAGCAGCCAGATCCTCACTGCTTCTCCTTTTGGAGTGAGAAATTTAATGCTATTTTCTTTTCCATATGTTTCATCTCAGCTTTAGCATAAAAAGGAAAGGGGGGAAAAAAAAAAACTAAAGGCTTCGTTTTGCACTAACTGCTCCCTTCAGATTCTGAGACATGTCTTGATGAAAGCTCAGTTGTGATGGAGCAAAATCAAAAGAGGAAGAAATTTCACCCCGTGAGATGATACTTAAAAGAGGGGGAAAAAAGGCCTCAGAAAAAAGTTCTTACTTGAGTAATTAGCCATAATCTTAGATAAGACAACAGATCAAACAAGTCCTGATAAAAGAGTTGCTGTGGGAAGGAAAGAGAGGCTGTCTGCGAAGGTTTACAAATAATGCTAAAAAAATTAAAAAGCAGAAACACTGGCAAAGTTTTACATCAAAATTAAAACAAATCACAGAATTGTCTGTCTCAACCATTTCAGGATGTAAAATAGGTCTGGAAGAGCTCCAGAAGGAAAAAAGCTTCCTCCTCAAACGCACAGCACAAGGAGGTTTCTGTTTCAAAAAGATTTTTAGTTAATGTGGGGCCACATGTCCAAGATTGGACCTCAGGAGATGGTGCAGGGGGACACAGAGCCAGGGGAGCCCAGGGACAGGTCCCGGTGCGCTACTGCTCAGTTTTCGATTCACAGCAGATCTCTTTGCCCTCTCCGTCTGTGGACTCTTTGCTGCCAGGTTAAAATAAGCAATTAGGAATTCTGCATTTTCCCCATCACCACAGCACTGCAGGGACAGTAATGCAGAGGAAATTTTTGTGTACCTGCAGTCCCCACTGCCTTAAGTGAGACCACCTTGTAAGTCCATAGGTGTCATCTATGAACTACTGGGGTGGTGGACTCCCATGGACACCTCTGTCAACTCTAAAGGAACTCTGGAAATACACCTGGATAAGCTGCTGTCTGAACCTGTTGGCCTGAGTAAAGCCTTAAGAAACACCACACTAAAACACCAAACTTGTTTTAGTCACATCCCTTCTTGGACACATCCATACTACATATGAGTAACTTCCCAATCCCAAAATAGTCACACTGAATTCGTGAGCTAACACTTACCAACTTGCCAGATGCTTTACCTCAGATGACAAGTTTTGGTTTATATATGTGAAGAAGACTCAAATCAAAAACCAACTGTAACTATTTTAATGAGACACTTTTTATCACATTGTGAAAACCTAATTAAAGGGCTCGTTACATGTGCGAGTAAGCACTGTCTAAATAAAGCTGGTGTCATCTTGCCCAGTTCTTGTTATAGACCCAAACGAGAGAATCCACCCCTACTCCCAGCCCACACACAGCTCATTGTCCTCTCCCAGGTCTGGGAGCTGAAGTGTCACCAACTGGTCCATAACAGCTATCTACTGACAGTAAGTTAGCTCAGGCTTCTGGATTTGGGGCAGCACATTCTCCACATTCACTAGCAAACAAAACAAACTCACTAGGCAGCAGAAGGGCTGGTGATACTGTGAAGAATCCTGCAAAACCAGTTTGGTGTTGCCTTTCCCCCTCAACCAAACTGTTACGTGCTTTTGAGTCAATTGACTGCAGATTGCTGTAGCTCTTTGCAGTCTCTTTGCACTGTCATTTTGTGTTGCTCTCAGACATCTAAACAAATTTGAGACAAAGAAATAAACATGCACTCACTTCCATAGCAGTTTGTTTCTTCTTAAGATTTCTCAGAAAGGTACTCTTCAAGGCATGAAAACAAAACAGATCTACAGCTGTAATTTGTTTGTTACTTTTTCATAATACATTTATAAATCCTAACTTCAAAAAGACTACAAGCAGAACTATTATGTTTAACTAAGTGCATGCCTGACTTCCTTCATAAATATTTTGTCTCTTCCATGCAGGGTACTATTAAGTTCCCAGAGGTGTTTCAGAGTTTAAGGCCAAGAATCACTGCCCAACTAACCTCCTGTGCATCTGCTCAGATTCATTTACCAGTCATTGCTTCTTGTCCTTCTCTTGTACCAAAGCGTGGTGGTACTGAGCAAGCAGTGACCCAGGCCATGGATCAAACCACGGTCTCATGAAGAAAACCAGAAAAGGTGAATTTTAGAGCATTTATCCTTCAGATAGATCTTTACATATAATTGATTCTTGTAGACTTACTACATGACTGTTATTTAAAATGCTTATACCTAGGGAATATTTCCATCAACACTGCTTGAAATGGAATCAGGAATCCTAGGTCTGCCACCTTAATCTAAATCCTGAAGTACTCAAAAATGATGAGCTAGACCATGGGCTGATGGGACTAAAGCAGCCTTTATGTCATTCATTAATGATATTGCACATCTTAGTAGATGAAAAAAAGGATTGTGACAATGACTGAATGTATAAAGGCTAAAAGCAGAAATTCACATCCATGAAGAATTTGGAATAAAATGGGCTTCATGCTCTGGGAATACCTTCACATTTTTGCAAGGTTTGATCTTGCAGCTGTATTTACTGGAAGAGGCAATACCAGCCAGGACACAGGGATGATCACTTCAAGTGCTTTGTATTCTTTAATGGGTATGCCAAACTTGGAGTTTAGATTTTCTAAACTAAAAACTCACAGCAAAAAGGATCTGGCTAGTCGCAGATGAAAATATCTTTGGTGGCTCAGAATATTTTCTACGCACATCAACACAGACAGAACATATCTCTGTTCCTAGTTCCATACCTGGGAGACATCAGCCAGTGCTTGTTTCCAACAGTAATTTACATTATTTACAATCAATACAAATCCATTTAAATGTAAAGCTGCAGCACATTGCTATTTGCCATCTCTTCTCAGAGAGGTTACAAATACTTAAAACGCAAAATGCTCTTTAAAGAAGTTGACACTGTACAGATCTACCAAAGGCATCGAGAAATCAATATGTGAATGGAAAGCAGCTGATCCAAATTCAGCCCACAGCAGAAGCTCAGTAGAAAAAGAGAGATAATGTGGAAACTAAGTTTTCCCTAGAAATCATGGAAACTAATAAGATCTGAACTTTTTTTCCTTTTCCTTATATTTTTGAGTTGACGCCATTAAGCTCAATTAAGTTGTTTTAATTTCTCCCCCACAGTACAACTTTATGAAGGAAAATATTTTACACACACTCAGATTTCAGCTAGCATTTTGCAAATGGCAAACTACAGCTAGAAAAACATTATATTTATCTATTTGCATTCATTTTAAATAACAGCTCCCTTTTCATTTAAGCATATATTTTCTGACAATTGTCCTTTTTTTCCAATGTGCCTATTTTTTAGAAGGTTACAAAAAAAAAAAATCATTCCTCTTAAAAACATTAGTGGAAATGCAACTAAATATTTCAATCAGTGATAGACACAGGCATTACTGGAACATTAAATATAGTTATTAGATTTTATACAGGAATAAATGGGCGACCCGTTCCTTGATGGACTACGAAGGTAGTCTGAAAAAAAAAAAATAAGATCTATTTGACCCTTTTGACCCTAATATCCATGAATCCATCAACTTTATTTTACATGCACTTGACTCACTAGCTTCACCCACGTTTATAGCATAAATAGCGAACTCTACACATCAAGGTCTTCAT
Source organism: Indicator indicator (assembly GCF_027791375.1). NCBI lineage: Eukaryota > Metazoa > Chordata > Aves > Piciformes > Indicatoridae > Indicator > Indicator indicator. The sequence goes on along the minus strand of NC_072033.1, from coordinate 11,430,338 downwards.
CGCTTCAAGGTTAGACAACTCTCAATCAATCAGTGTGCCTCCAACTGGTTACAGTTCAACCAGAACAGCTGATGCTAGCGCTCGTCACAGAGTATTGACAACAGAAATTAAACCCTCACTCAGAACTCCCTATTTGCTTTCTTACAAACTGAGCTTAAGGCTCTAATGGAAAAGATGCTTCACTGGTCCAGGAACAAAAACTCTCTATCCTCTCTGTATACCAACAGGCTGAATGGCCTCCAGTTTATCTGGATAATGTACAACGAGACGCTTTTGGTCACAGGATCCAGAATCCCTTCCAGGAGACTGGACCGAGCCAAAGCTGAGTAGGACTCGCACCCTAATGAGATCACGAATGTTTTAAAGAAGAGAGTCCTAAAATTAATGGTCTTGGAAATACACAGCACAAAAGCCGCACTTGGATGCTTTTCTACTCTAATTTATGCAACACTTAAATCTCAAGGTGCCACACAAGATTAGGTAATTGCTATTCGTGAGGAATCAGCACAGAGCTTGACAACACCATCCAGTCGTGCATGTCCTACCTAAGCACTTCAGCTTGCTTTGGACTTCTGTTGTTCTGTACATTTAGCATCCAAGCTGTGCATTCCTTCCATGTGATGCACTAATAACATTATTGCTCTTTAATGGCATTTCTGATTATATAATTATGCCAGAAGCCTCACAGACATGGAAAATATATGTGTGCTGGCATTTAATTGCTTTATCATCACGACTATAATCACAAATGAGGACCTTCCAGAACTGAGAGCCAAGCGAGGCTTTTACTCATTCAGTTCTACCTGTCACCATAATAAACACTCCTTGGAAATCTCCCATATGTTTGCTGTATTTTAAAGAATTACACATCAAGAGTCTCATTTATGTATTTTGAGTGGGTGGTTGCTTTAGTACAAAACCATTTTCATTTCTCAGGATGAAGTGCACTGTGCTATGGAAAGAATAAATGCAGGTGTAGGTATTCCCACACAACTACTTATGGCACACACGTCAAGGCAAGCTGCCCATCCCATGCTCTGGGTGTTGGTGGAATTGTATTACCTGTGCTCATGCATCCTTGCAGCTACAGATGAGTCTGCCCACATAACACCATGTGTGCAGGCTGACTGGTGCTAGCCTGCTCACATCCAGCTTGGCAAGTGGTTCTCAGTCTCTCCCCATGCTTGTTTTCCCATTCTGCTGTAAGCACAGGAATGAGGAGGAAGTCCATGCAAGCTGATGACACAAAGTCAGATGATATTACTGTCTCAGTAAAAATATTACATGCAGAGTCCCCAAAAGAATATTATTTTCAAAGGGAGGTGTTTTGCAGTAAAAACAAAGCCCCAGCAAAAAACTCCCTTCACAATAGTGCGCTGAAGCAGACATGACTGTCTTCTAATTAAGTAAAGCTTGCTTAAATAGCAGGAAAACCATCAAAATCTGTAACTTTAAAAAGCTCCGTTCTTGGAGTTAGATGCCATTTTATGAAGCTGTAATTGAGTATCAACTTTTCCTAGATTAAAAAAAAAAAAAGGGAGAACTATTTTCAAGGCTATTTGAAGGTAAAAATTATTTTGCATGAAAGCAACAATTAATTAGCACTCAGCAAGGTTCCCTCTACTCAATGCTGTGAAGTAAAAGCAGGTCACTTCTGCAGCCCCTCACACCTGTTACAGGTCACAGATCCTTACCTGAACACAGTATCTTATTTGCTGTTTCAGCACCTCAAGGTTAAAGCCTATTTTCTTTCCAAAAATAACAGCAAATAAATTTTGCTTTTCAAGTATGACTGTACCAAGAGATAGAATCAGAGACACTTCTGTTTGAGAGCTGAAAAAATTCAATCACTGCTCCAAAAATCTGTACATTTTTAAAAAGCTAACCATTTGTGCAACGTTACACAGCCATGTTCCAGCTCTCAAGACTCATGTGACTCAGCACAGCTTTCTCTAGGCTCCAGAGAATGGCTGCTTGCTTCTCTTTGTATCCTCTTCACTAGGACACCTTTAACAGAAGGGCCACCACATTCACCCTTCTTTAAGCTCTTGCCCAAAGATGAATTCTTCTCTCTTTATTGACTGAGTCAGGGAGCAATCTCCATTTGATTAGTTAAGACAGCTGGCTGGCTGATTTAAATTATTTGTATATCCCTATTGATGCTGCTCCACACTTAGTGCAAATGTAATTATCGCTAGAGTACTTGGAGCTATCAAACATCCACACTGGAGTAGAAATAAATGCATGCACACACACACATGTGGACTCAGATCATAATATGCAAAAAAATAAGGTGTAGAGTGCTGGTCTGCAAGACATTTTAGCTTTCCACAAAGACTGTGTGATGGTGCAGTTCTTAACGGAGACTCGTGTCACTTCACCTCACTTCACCTGAGCCTAGAACGCTCAATCTAAACCACTCTCCATTACCCACAGAGAAGACATGGTCAAAGAAAGTATTTAAATCTCCTTACCAGGAAAGGACAAACAACCTTGAGGACATTTCTCCTGCTCCCTGCTGACCAAGGGGGAACTCACAAAACTAACACTGACTACATGCCTAGCTCATGGCTAATGCCGGAGGAGATAAATCCCTCATCCAGGAAAATGGAGGCAAGAACAGTGCCTGCTATCCAACAGTGCTGGGAGTCCAAGTGACCTGAGATGGATGGTCTGCAGAGTCTGTAGATGGATTACTGAAAGAGGTTAGTGGGCCAGGTCTCCATGGAGCACAAAGCCAAGCTGTCTTCTGAAGATGCAATTTATTCCAGAGAAATAGACCAGCAAAGGTTGAAACTAGATCTCACAAACCAGATTCTCCCTACTTGACTAAACTGAGGGCAAAAAACAACCACCTAAACAAACCACCAACAAAAAGACTCTAAGCTTCCTCCTTCTAACACTTTATTCAGGGAAATATCTGTGAGATGCAAACAGGATGATTCCCATCTACAAAGAAAAAATTGCCCTGAAAAGTAAGAATTTAATAAAGCCACTAGAGCTTTTTTCATTGCACTGTTAGTGAAGATTTTTGAATACATAAGTGAGAATTATTTGACTGACAGTCTCTTTATCAATGGTATAATCAGCTTTCTATTGTTGGAACAAGTCATTTATTTCAACAGGAGAAACATTTATTTTAGCTGTAGAAATATAACCCTATTTATTTCCAATCTGCAAAAGTAACCCTTGGTAGTGTAAACTAATTTCAAGAGAAAGGTGATTTCTTATCTGCAGAGAGCAGCAACAACACTAGCAAAGGACAATGGTCTGCATTTTTATTAATGCCAACACTAACCTTCTCTTTCTACACTGGAATTTCTAGCCTCAGAACAATATTAATGCCTACAACTGAACTAAATTTATGGTAATCTAATTTTATCATACATTATTTAACTATCAGGACATTTATCTATTCATCTATCCTTTTACCTCATTACTGTTAATACTCTCATCCTGCTTACAACTTTCAAGGGCAAGTCTGCTTCATCACCAGCTGTCATCATTAAAACAACTACTTCTTATAGTTATGAAGAAAATGAGAAGTTGTGAGCTATGTCACAAAAGCTAGACAGAGAACATACTTCTGCACGCAGCCATGCGCCGATTCCTACTTGACTGAACACGATCGTATTTTTAGGTTCTATAATTAATAGTGAACAGCTTTAAAAGTCTCACTAAATATTCATTATTAGAAGGAAAATTGAAAGGGCCTAATCCATTTTAAATGTCTCTGACAGCTGCCATTAAAGCATCCTTGTGCAACTTGTCATAGATATTTATATTTAGTCAGCACAGAGATGGATCGTAGGAGTCCACATCCTGTGTTGTTCCTCCTCTTTGTTAAGCATGAGTGAAGTGTCAAATGCTATGAAAACACCCTATACTCTTAACCTCTCTCCAAATACACACACCTGTGTGAGTGACAGGGAGGGTGCCTGCTGCAAATGAAGTGCACTGGTGCTAACATTAAGGCTGCAGCATTTTTAATGTTGCCTACAGGGATGAATTGGGTGGTCACACAGGAACATGGAGACATCACTTCATTTACTGCTGCTTGACCAAGAGGGACACTTCTCTCAGCTCAAGCAAAACTGACTTCACCAGGAGAGCTTGAGGTTGCCCTTCCTTCCTGGCAAGACTGGTTCTCCTAAAGGTGATGCCAATGTCATTCCCACCCCTAAGCAATAAAGCTCTTGCTTGCATTTTCATAACAACTAATACTTTTCCCCCTGTTGCTTATTAAAATTTTCAAAAGCCAGTGGCTTAAAAGTTCATTTTACAATTGACTGAGATTTTGTTTGGTTCCAGTAACAAGCTTTGCTGGGTCTTGAAACTTCATTTTCAAGTCTAATGGAAATCCACTGTTCACAAGCAACATACATGATCTTTTGGGTATCTATCTTTCAAGGGCTATGATTTAGTTTTATTCCTTTTCTCATGAAATCACTTCAAAGTTATACTGCAAGCCTCAAGTGAAGCATATAGCTACTGTGAATTCAGGAAGCCCAGGGTGCCTGGTACAAGCAGTTTAACTGATATGGACTGCTCTTACCATCAGCGTGTTCTCAAAAAAGCTAAAACTCAATTTTTCAGACTGAAATGCACGACTGGCAGTAATCCATAATCCTGACACAGTGTCATGGGTGCCAAAGGGCCTCCAGTGAGTGCTGCCTTTGCATTTTTTAAAATGTTTTATGAGCTCAAGCCCCTAGAATTAAGTGTCTTCACTTTGCAAGCAACCTGCCATCTCTAATGTATAGGAAAAGCAAACCAAAAAACCAACCAAACCCAAAAGCCAGCCAAGCACAGAACAAAGGACCTCAAACCCATATGTAAAGTCTCTTCTCAAATCCTCCACTTCCAGGGCTTGGTATTAAAAGCTAAGAGCTCTCAGCTTCAAGCCCATTATCATTTGCTCTTTTCTATCTGTACCAACTTGTTTTTTTGGCAAATGAACATTAAAAAAAGAAGAAGAAAAAAAGAGAGAGCAAGACAAACAGAAGAACCTTCCACAGGGACAGCTCATTTCTTAGAAATGACCAGGTTTCCTATTAAGGATACTGTAGAATTAAGTGATAAGGAGATACTTACAACCCTGGCAAAAGATGGACTGTGTTCCAGTGAATTAGGTCCCCAATCAATTTCCTAATTGCCAGACTGCAGTGTTTACTAACCTGATTGCAGAATGACTTCATTCCCTGCTCTAAATAAAAACATAAACCACCCTACTGGTTATTTAACTAAGCTAGCTGCTCATGCAGCTTCCTTTAGCAGGAGGGCAGGATATTTTGTTTATTTGCAAGGAATACGGAGGCATGGAGTTCCCTACACAGAGTTATCATCTCCAGTGCTTTCCGATCAGTAAAGCATAAAAGAAAACATAAAGGCAAGCCAGGAGGAGCCTGTAATCAAGAGCAGAGGTGCTATGAGATGACCTCTCAAGGTGCCATACAACTTCAATTATTCTATGATTCCAGGTCTCAGCAGGACTGAAGATCCTTGTGAAGGGAGGGCAGCTGCTCAGTGCTTCCCTGGGACACTTTTTTCCCCACCTCTACTTCATTGTTCAAGATCCTCCAAAGCAAGATACAGCATGAAACTGGAACATTGAGAAAGCTGGAACTCATGAAAATTCCTTTCTTTTAAGTGTTCTCTCATGACTCTAGATATCAAAACCCTGAAGATACCATGATTGATGAATATGTAGCTTCTCAGGTAACACCAAAAAGGACCAAATCCTACTGTGAAATGACTATCAATTATCTACCAATATTTGCGTGTGAAAACCTAACAACACAAATTCAGTTATTCCAGGTTTGGCTCCTTTTCTTCTGTCTTCTATCATCTCACAGCTGGATTAGTGTTTCTTTAGTCCAGAGATTATATATCCTTCTGGGTGTTTATTCTGTGCTTAACAAAGAGGCTTTAAGGCACTATTTCAACACAATGTTATTGTTACTTAAGATATCACCATACTAAACCTGGAGGAAGCGTATTAGAATTCTGCATGTGCTACTTCCATTAAACCACAATAACCACCCAATCCCTCCCACTGAGGTCAAATGTCTGTCCTCCTCTACCTCAGATTTCTTCTACCATCCCATAATGACTCAGACTGGAACATCACACAGCATGTTAATTTTGAAATGAAATGAGAAACATTTAAAAACGTGAATCACAAAGTTTTGTGCCTTTTTTTTTTATTAATTAAATGTAAGATGAGTGAAAATTATTGGTCCCAGAGTAGAATTTATGAGTAGTCTAGCAGCTGGCATGGGAAGTTTCTGCCCATTATGGTTTTTAATGTCCCAGCTACAATAAAACTAGAGAAATTATGAGTAAGCAAGAACAATTAGGCCAAACAATCCATCCCCCATCAATGCAGGATGGATATAAACTGTTTAAGAAAAAAGCATCCCAGTACACAATGGCAATACCCTTGCAATGTGACATCAGGGCTTTGAAGCCAACAGGGAACAGGATGCCTGGCTGAAAAAAAAGAGTGATTTTTTTTGTTTAATTGTACTGTGCCACCACTAGGAGCTCCATATTCTGTGATTACCACCTGTACATTTAGGTCAGTAAAAATTTAACTTCTCAGTATTGTAAGGCACATGAATTGTGCCTTACAATACAGAAAGAAATTGGATGAAGAATTTCTACTGTTGTCATTATTCAGAGATACATAATCAGAGGAACTTGACATACAAAGAGAGCTCAATATCTTCTGAAGTAACTAACATTTCCACTGGTCAGAAAAAGGCTGAGTCACAGATAGTGAAGTTGCATTTTAATCAATTGAATTTACACCTGAACTATCACAAACTTATTGATCATAAACTGAGATGGCTACTTGGAGATGCTGGGCTGCCCTGCCCTCACTCATAGCTCTAAGCTATTCTCAAAGAATGTGCTTATACACAGACCTATCATTGAGGATATGAAAGTTCTGCTGCAGACAACATACTCAAAGACTCCACCATCCTCCTGGAACTGAGGCTTCCTAACAAACTCCCACCAGTGACAAGAAGTTGTGGCTATTTACATTACACAGTGCCTGTTAATCACTCATCTTGAATGCTTGATAGCCTTTTCTCAATGCTTTCATCAAACCAGTGGTTTTGACCCCAAAACAGTTCACACATTTAAATTAACATGCAAATTATACACTTAGATCACCTGGAATCTGGCTTTGAGGGCCAGAAACTGTTTGACAATCTTTATGATGGCATTTCCAGAATGATGTAGGGCATTTAAGATGAGAGAAAGCAGCATTCAGCTGCACAGTCATTCTGCCTGTGTTGATGGCTGGCTAAAAACTCATACTGGGAAAAAAAAAAAAAAGCAGATTTTTAATATCTAAGTCCTAATCATTATCACCTGCTAGAACAAAAAGTTTCAGGTGAAAATTATATTGTTAAATCCAGCAGCTGGCTTTGAAGATTTTGGTAGCACCTCTAGCTGCAGAGATAATGGAACACCCTCCTGGAAGAGGCTCAGAAAGAGTTTTAACAATAGAAGCTCAGACACTTTCACAGATGCCTTTCAGATGGGTCCTTCAGAGATCAAGGCAAAAGGCACTCCAATTCTGGGAGAAACAGCAGTACAATTTGCCAGAGAAAGTAATGTACTGAAAGAGCTGACAGACAGAAACAGAGCACCCAGACATCTCTAGCAGGTATCTGAATATATGACAATCCCTCTCCCAAACACTTCTAGAGTCAGCAGAATTCAATATGACATCAGGGCTTTCAAGCCAACAGGGAACAGGATGCTTGGCTGAAAATTGTAATTTTTGCTTAATCGTACTGTGTCACCTCACTAGGAGCTTGCTATTCTGTGATTAGCACCAACAGAAATGCTGCCTCAACATAAGCAACACTGCCCTGCATCACTAGGAACAAGCAGAGGATACAGCTCAGGGCACTGAGGTCTGCACAGGTTTCCTGTGACTTCGAAAAAAATACATTTCAGATCATTGGATGTGCTAGAAGTGGTCTTACCTTAACAATAAGAATATAAAATATGAAAAGGATGATTGAGATTAAGATCTTAAGAATGATGTAACTTCTCTTCTCTGATCATGCTTCATAATTTAAGTGCCTTAGCATGGAGTAAAACTCACAGAGAGTATAGCCTTTCAAATACTAACACCCAGCAGCAATGAAGATGACAACTACCAGGTCCATGGACAGACAGGATCATTTCTGAAGAGATTTGTAAAACCATAGAATCATACAGCTGTTTCATTTTGGAAAAGACTTCAAAGATCAAGTCCAGCCTAACACCGCCATGGCCACTAAACCATGTCCTGAAGTGCCACGTCTACGTGTCTTCTGAGCACTTCCAGGGACAGTGACTCCATCACCTCCCTGGGCAACCTATTCCAATGCTTGAGCACCTTTTCAGTAAATAAAATTATCCTAATATTCCTTTCATTCTATCACACTTGATACTAGGGAGAAGAGACCAACACCCACCTCACTACGACCACCTTTCTGTTAGTTTCTACAAGAGAAAAATGTAGTTGCTCTGCCTTCACTGAAGTTGTCTTTTTTTATCGTTATTATTTTTTATTTTAAGCTTACATATTAAATCAATGCAAATACCCACAATGCTAGACTTACTTCAGTTACAGATGCAGTTAAATTTCTTTTAAATTAACTTGGAAAACACAACTGTCAAATAGATTAGATACACATACTCCTCCAGTTAAATTAAACTTCAGTTAAACTGGTGGAATAATTAATCTTGAGTGTCAGGAAAATAACAGGAAGTGTCTTATATTAACATACAAAACCAAGTTCTGCCAAGTCCTGAACTAAGAATTTCTGTCGAGCATCTAGCTTCACACATACTCAAACTTCATGGTTACTAACAATTTTTAATTCAAAATTTTTTAAGAATTTATTGTTTTGCATAATTAAAAAAGGTATTACTTATAGCACCCTAGGGTAGACATGGTGATCCACAAACAATCAGACTTGTAGGAGATTATGTGTTCCAGCTGTTTGCCTTGCCTAGTAATCTCCCTAAGGTGCTGTTTCTTCATGATTCCAGTAATCACTTTTCATGGGTTTACATAAAAGGTGCTGTATATCATCAAATCAAACCAAGGTTATTGCTTTCTTTTTGTTATGCTGAATATGTAGCTTAATACTAAAAACAGAAAGGCAGAATAAAATGTGTATTTTTACATTACAATTGACCTTCTGGTTTTCATTCAGTATACAAAACCATGTGTTCAAATTGCCCATTAACAAATTGGCTTCAACACTACATATCAATCCATGTACATATATTCACATTTTCAAGTCACACTTGTGCAGGATTGCTGACTTTGCAAAGTTACACTGAGGCTGAACAATATGAAGCCATGACTTGTCATCATACTTCATCTTACTAGTTTCACTCAGCAACAATCTCAGTCATCATGTTTATTAAGCACAGATTGTTCTTGTATCCTGTTGAAAACTATGGGAGATTTGCCATGGCAAAAATTCCTGGTGCCTTGTAAGATCTTTTAAAGTTTGAGTGCAAACTCAAGCATTTCCAATCTCTTCTCTGCATCTGACAGAAATAAAACCTTGCATCACTTTTTTGAGGCACCATAAATAGTCTACAGTTCATGAAAACAGCAGAAAACAACAGGAGACTTTACTGGACAGTTCACTCTCTTCTGCTGTCAGCAGCACTTGAGCCACCGTCACTTCACCAGAACTAAGTGTCCTTCCTAGAATTCAGAGAGACCCACAGAAACTCCATAAGACAAAATCAACCATTCTAAGCCATTTCCCACTTGTGCCAGCTGGAAAGCTGATTTTCAGTGAAGTTACATTGATTTACAGTAGAAACGAAACTGGATATGAGGAAGCTGCTTCTGGGGTAATGCCCATGGAACAAAAATTGCTCTGGGCAGCAAAATCTAAGTTAGAAATACACATCTCGTAGACAGGCAAAGGCAAAATCAATAGCAAACTGCATCTCCCCCAAACAGGAAAGCTGCACATAGTGTCAGGCTTGACTAAAGGGCTACTATTGTTTCTTCAAATCAAGACAATGACCTACCTGTACACGGAGTTATTGCTGCTCACCAGAAAACTCTGGCAGCTGTGCAGCTGGTGTGCTGAGCTGATCTAAACTCTTCTGTCAACAGGTCATTTTTGTTTTAATTTATCCCAATGATTAAATATAACACAAGGCAAGAGGATGGACTCTGTCTTGGACAACTGGAGATGAAGCCAGTCAGTAGAAGAGCTGAAGTTGTTCACTGCCACCTCTGAGACTGAAAGTCCAACAGTGGGAATGTTCATCTCAGGAGTGGGAAATTGTGAAATGCAAAAGGGAATTGGTACCACAGATGTCCCCTAAGGACATTCTAGTTTTATGCATCATACTTTCACACCATGTTTCTTCTGACAGCCTAGAGCAGAAGCTTTAGTCAATACTCACACAGATCTATAATTTTTTTCTCTGCCACACTGCCCCTGAAATATTGACCTTGGACCCACGCAAGGCCAGGTACAGCCCTTGGTTGCTGCAGCACTAGGCTGCAGTTCTTCAACTATTTAGCCCCTTGAACTTGCAGTACTGGAACCAACTAGCACACAATGGTGGGATTAACTATTCATCCTTACATATTTCAATATTTTTTCCCAACAATTTTTCCACAACAACATTTATCCCCTCATTTTAACCAATCCATACTGCATTTTAGCACTGGACAAAGCATCTTCTAATTAATACAGAGACTTTCTTCTGTTAATAGTTTGCTGCCACTACTCCATTAGTCTATGTTTTATGGGAAGTAATCCATTGCTTCTACTCATAATAATATCATCATGCAGAATGTTGTGATTGCAGCTTTGCTTACTGCAAGGTTTCCTTCCTAATTTTTTTGTTTGGTGTTTGTTTGGTAGGAACTCAACAATCTGGTATTTAGAAAACATTGTTACGAATAGAAAACCTGCAATCTAATACGGAGATTGTCTGAAGGAATGGGAGGGACAAAAAGAGATATAAAACTCAGAATTCTGTGGTCTAAACAGACTTTCACTGATGAGATCAATACTAAATATACGGCCAGACAATGTGAAGAATCTGTGTTTCCAAAGACCACAATAAGACGACGTTTTGAGAAAACACGTTGTTATTTACAAGGAAGATCTATTAGTGTCTACGGTTTAATAATTAAAACTACATCTACTACCCTCTGATAAATCCATTTTTAAAGCAATCCTTGTAAAAAAAAAAAACCCTGACAGCATGTATATAGGTGCTTGCTACTATCTGAACAATCTTCTATTAAGCCTACAATTACGATAAGGACCATCATTAATGGCTCTACACATTGATAATATTAATGAAGATACTGGAAGCTCATTTGTTACACATGAGCTAGGTGCTGAAGAGAAACTCTCCAAGAGAAACTCTCCAGTGGCAGTTGCTCAGAGTTCAGCGTGGACATCTTTATTAAGATTAAGCTACATGTCCCATGGCGAAGAGGCCAGAGAAGCCAGGTACAGTGAACTAGTAGCTGGTACACCAGCGGCAGCGCAACTGACACGGACAGGCAGAATGGCAAATACAAACTGTGGTTAGGGAAATGTGCTTGGGGTTTTCAACAAAAGAAGCAAACAAAAGAATCAAGTAACATGGGGTTTATAATTTCCTATTTTCTATCTATCTATTTTGGCATAAATAATGATCCAGCTACAATCAATAAGGAGTTCTGTTGCTGACTGTAGCAGAGCCAAGGTTTCACTCATGATATCTAAGCATACTAAAACACAGATTTTAATTGTTCTGGGGTTTTCCCCAATCCCAAGTACTTAATAAGAATGAGCTACTCTCCTTATTTTTGACAAAGACAGCACACACAAATTGTGGAGTAACTTGAACGAGCTGTCTTAAATTGACAGATTACAGTAATTTTGTCATATAAATGTCTTCTGTGACAGTGACACAGGCTACATCCATCAGCAGCTCCTGAGAGGGCAGCCCAAGCACACAAAGCCCTACAGACCTGCCTAAGGACACCAAGGATAAAAGCAGACACTGAGAACAGCAGTTCTAAATCCCAAACAAGCCTGACTCCAAAAATCCTATCATCCCTCCCTGCTAAAATAAGGGCAAGAAGTTTTGTGACTAGCAGGCATGTTAGAGTCTTTTTTGAGACACTTTGGAAGCAGCAGGGAAAAAAAAACACACAACAAGTAAACAAATAAAACCACTCACCAGATTTGGTGTCAGTCTTTACTGTCAGTGCAACTAAAACTCTTCAAAATAACAAAAGCTCGCAAATGTTATTAGCAAAAATTTCACACTTTTTAATGGGTATTTACAGTTTGAAGCAGGCTTTTAATTACTTTTGCTATTTGCATCTGATGGTTCTGGGAAATGTTGAATTCAGATAGTAGACTATCAAGGACGGCTGGAAGTAGTCCAATAAGAAACTGAGATCAGACTAGTTAAATTAGCCATCTGTCCAAAATAAACACAAATCAGAACTACTTTTTAATATTCCTTCAACCCCATCTTAAGTGAAAAAAGAACTTTGTCAAAGGCAGCAATTCTGATAAGGTAGGCTCCAAGGAAGTTTACATCCATCTGGTTTACAATGTAACTTAGTCTCAATAGTTCAAAGCTGTAACTACAAAAAATGTCCTAGATATGGCAGAAGGCCACATGATAACAACCAGATTTCAGTCTTTAAATTGTCATAAAAGTGAATTAATGAATTGTATTTGTACCAGTTACTGTTCTAGTTAAATTATTACCAGGAGAGTGGATTTATAATGGGCTGGTTCCTGTTCTCATTACAATTCATTCTCACGAGAACTTATAATCAGAATTTTAATGCCTCGTTCATTCTCTGAAAGATAGCTGTAAAAATATATTAATTTGACCTTTTCAAATTTTTGTTATTTGATTTGGTGCCTATTCTTATTTGCTCCTTTCTACAGCTCCTACATTTGCTCCTATCTATAAAATTAATGGAAAATGGAAGCCTGTCAGTAAGTCAGAAGACTTTTCTGTTAATTTTTTCCACCCAGGGTGAGGAATGCAATTTTATGACACTCCTTCAATAACCTGCACAGGCCAAGGAAAGTCAGTGCCTTAAGCAATCATCACACTTGAGTAACATTTCATCAACAGTAAAGGAACAGTGGGATCCTGAAAGTACAGGGAAATACAATAAACCCCATTCACAGTGGGCGTAGCAAAGCAGCCCTTCCAACAGACAGTCCCAGAGGATGACCTAAATCAGACACCTATCCTGAGACAAAACTAATCTCTCTGGAGATTCCTCCCTCTCTGTACTGACTACAACAGAAGCCTTGAAGACTAACTTAGATTACAACATAAAGGCGGTTTTAATCCTCCTAATGGTCTTCACTTGTGAAAATATGCCAAGAAGCTGAGCTCCCAGGGACCTGGTGTTAACCTGATACACTTCTATGCTGAGACAGACCCAACCACCTGTGCCTGAGGAGCTGGTGGGAAGCAACTAGCAAAGACACAAAGAGACATTACAGTACAAAAAGGAGTATTTTCTCTCTTACTAGCAGCCCACAGGGACTACTCCCTCTCCTGAACTATACACAGACTTGGAATCATTACACCAACCCTCTGCCCACCAAAGCATTCCTTGATGACTTCATCTAAATTAATCTTGATTTTACAGCATACAAGGAGGTTAACAGAAAGCAGATTTATCAGGCAGCAGAACTTGACCTTTATTTCATAACCAATACTGTACTCACTGTTCTATCTGTAAATACGGCATCATGCTACACAGCTCTGCAGTACCAGTGAAGGGCTGAGGACCACTGGGCCTGGACAACATTCAGATGCTATCTTTCAGGCAAACTGCTGATCTGCATTCACAAGTTTTGAATAAAGCAAAATGTGACACCAGATTTGAGAGTTTTTTTTATTTTTTTAATTGGGGTTATAACACTGAACAAAATAGTTTGTCACCTTTCAATCACTGAACTTCTAAATGCTCCTTAGGGTTTCACTTAGGCAATGTAACATTAAAATTACACCTAGCTAACTACATGCGTGCTGTCCAGGAAATATGCTATAAAATTCAGCTGCTGTTCCATAACAGATGCTGCAAACCAACAAGAGATGATACTTTCAACAGCATCATGTAATACAGGACCAATAGCCCATTCAGGAACCTGAAGTAAACCTTGTACAAGCCCAATACATTATGTCCAAGAGACAAAACAAAAAAGCCACAAAAAACACACACACAAAAAAACACAACACAACACCAGATAACTCTTATTCCTTGTATGGTAGAGTTTTCAGATTCTACCCATCGTAGCCAGTTCAAATCATCTCCTCTCACAGCAGCTTCAGTTACCATTTCCTCTTTTTATCTGCCTTGTAAGCAAAGTCTTCTCCTGCACAGCTATCCATGATTACAGATAAACACACATGAAAAGTAGCCAGGCAGAAACACATATACAGACACTTCTCTAAGTCCTTGGTTCAATTTCAGAGGCACAAACCAGAACTGCGATAGAACACTAAGAAGCCAGTGATGTAGGAACCTGTGACTCAGTGATTACACCACTGATGGATTTTGGTTCCTGAGTCACTCAGGTATTTCTGAAAATTATACCCATAACACCTACCTCATCTTTACATGAGTAAAAGACGTTTTGAGCCAAACCTGACTGCATTTCCCACCATATCCATCAGACTGGTGACAACAACAATGTTCAACCCCAAACAAGGACAGTAGGTAAGACAGATACCTCCCTATCTCCAGGGAACTATTGCTCAGAGGGCTTCAGAACTGCAAGTCACACCTCTTACACATAACACTGCTCAGCAATCCAGCACCTCTGGGTACAAGTTTGAGTAACTACACACACACATCAGCTAAGAGAACTCATAAACTTCCTTCTCTATCGCAAAGCCATCTCTTAAGTTTGTCTCAGTGACTTACTGGGATCTGCGGTTAACTTATTTATTTCACATTAAATACACGTCTTGCTCCTAAAGACACATCATTATAGTTTGGTGTCTTTTATGCAGCTACTGAAAAAAAAAAAAAACCAAACCTGAAAGTCAAAGCTGCACTGTGCAGAGATGATGTTCCTCTTCCCGTGTTACTGATCCGATGAAGGTACCAGTAGACACTGCTATTATAGTGAAGCTTTTGCAACCTTGAAATGTTAATTCCCAGAGACACCAGGGACTGGAGATGTCAGCATGGCAATGTTTTTGGTTTCCACAGGGGATGGAGTGTGTTCACAGCTCTGCTCTTACAGCAACCCCTACAGTTTAGTGCACGGAGTGGAACTGATGCCTGTCTCCATAGAGACCTCCTGTCCTGCTTTTGAAAATGGAAAGAAAATGGGAACTATGACAACAGACAAACCTGTGGGACGAGGAGGCGTAAACAAGTCAGCAGGAAGCCCACAGCAGTACACTGGGGCCAAGCCCGGTGTTTTCGTTCTTATCAGCTATTAACATAAACAGATAACTAGAAGTACTGCTTGCATAACCAGCAACACCAGAATGCACAGCATCATGGGGCTGAGCAACAAGACAGCATTTTGACACATGTCTGGGTGCTGGGTACTCAGAATGATGAGGAAATACCTTGACTTCCCTCCTGTAAAAACACTGGCCTGGAAGTGATATTGTTGTGGCCTTGCCATCACACAGAGGCCAAAGCAAACATTTGAGACACTGCTAGACATCTCTATCCAAGCTTGTTTTAGGAAAAGAAGGTGATGCAATTAGTTAAAGGCAACCAACAAATAAAAACCTTCATTTGCTACACTTTCTTTGAGACAACTTAAACAAGTCTGATGATGCTGCTCTTCTAGCCAGATCTAGAGAGAAAACAAATAACCCCTGCCTTCTATGTGTAAACTATTCCTATATAGCTCACTGGACTGAGAAAACTTTTCCACTTAAGGACAGAAAAATATTCCAGACTTTTAATAGAAAAACATCCCTATCTGAAGAGCACCCTTGGTATTTGTAAAGCATTTTTTGAAAGTAATTTGCTGTAAGGATGATAAAGCCAGCTCTTCATTGTTTTATTAGAAAGCATCCAGAAGGTCGTTACCTCTAGCGCACAGGGATCCATTTCCTAGATAGCAGGAGAGATGGCAAAAGGCAGCTGTTTCAGCAAGTCCTGGAAGAATTAGAGCTCATAATCAACTTCTGGTCAGTTTTTCGGGGTTTTTTTGCAGATACAGCCTGGATACATAGGCTCTAAACCATGGTGCTGTATCCGTTTCAACCTCATTTCTCAAGTGGCAATACAATAAGATTTTTTTCTTAATACATGCAGTATTTGTTCAGTGGCTCTAGACTTCCACACCTATGGCCTTTCCCTACAGAGGAAAAAAAAAAAAAACAACCAAAAAAACCCCAAAGCAAAACAAAACAAACCCCAAAACCAACCAACCAACAGACCATCACCAGGATATGTTCTCAAGGTATGGCAGACAGGTAAAATACAGCTCTGAGCCAAAAAAAAAAAAAAAAAAAAAAAGCCTTACTGGAAAAACTGAGCCTCTCCAAGATGAACAGTTTCTCTGTCCTCCCATAAATATCAGAGCCTGATATTTGCTCTTTAGATGTTTAGCTATTTCACCAACTTCACTCAATGAATTCATTAGCATTTCACCAGCTCTTCTGTAGCAGACACTCATCCTACATTTAAGGGATTACCATTCTCTAACTCTTCCCAGCATAACACTGCAAAAATCAAGTTGCATGGGCTTCGAAGTGGTGCATTGTCCAGAACTGTGCATGCAGAAACATTCTGTATTCATTCCATTGTCAGTAATTAAATTTGCTGTTCCCATCTGGGACACAATCTTCCCTGAGTTTGAAACAGAATCTCTTTGTCTGATTGCACTGCTAGATCAAGGTGATGTTCTCCTCATTATTGTATACCGCAGATAAAAACAGAGATGGGAAGGGACTGCAGCCAATGAGGTCAGAGTTTCATATAATAAACAATGTATTGAATAAATAGTGTTATCTAATCACATCCAGAGGTGCCCTTTTGTAGCTACATGCTACAGTGCAAGCAGCATTTTACAGATTTAGGGATGGGAGGTTCATTAACCAGTAGAATAAATACTGTTATTAATCAACTTTTCTATTCGACCAGCAAAAGCATCAAGGCTGAATAATCTGCTACAATATACAGCATAGCTCCTAATTTTAAAGGAAGCCATTCCAAACGTTATTCTTTTTTTAAAACTACACATATATACAAGAACTGCTTCCTGAATGCTTTCACCAAACAGACCTTTACATACAGAAACATGGAACAGAGTGGAACACATGGATGGGTATTTCCAGGCTGCTTCACAAAAATAGCATCAGCAAGCAGGTTATTTGATGGTTGCCCCACAGAGCCATGTATGACTTCATCCACAAAATGCCCCAATAAGATAAGGAAGTTTTATCATCTCTGTCACATGTGGAAGAATTCCACAAAAACCTCCTGAGGTCATACATGTAATTTATAGAACCTAAGAAAAGGGGGTGCTCAGGGCAGCCATAGGATCCCCACACAATAACAGCCTGTGAGGAGGTAATAGTGTGTAGCCAGGGATAGATACCACAATAAAAGAGGAACCCATTACCTCAGATCTAAGCCATATCCCGGAATGCAAATCAACACAAACGGTAGATGATCCATGACACAGACTCATTTTTCATGGGTTTACAGATAAGGAGCTATTGAGGCAGATACAGCACAGCAAGAAAATTTATATTTTTGAGAGAAGTGCTTCTGTTCCTGCAAATACTAGCAAGGTAGGCAGGTATAGGAGACCAAGCAGCTCCCCCCTCCCCAGCTTTTTTGTTTGTTATTTAAAGGTTATGTTTATAGGCATAATCACCAGACAGCTTTCTAAAGGGCTGGAAAAACACAGAATTAGCTGTAAGCACATTTTATTGTAAATACACTCAAACAAAAGGCTGTAAACAGTTTTAGTCTGTCAGAAGAGACTCTGTAGACTGCAATGGGCATTCAATCAATCCGTTTTCACATTGGCAAACAACTAGAGAAAATACTTAAATTATGGTCTCATGTTTATTTTCATTTGATACCACATTTATTTACTATCAAATACTAGAACCTGCCAGTGACATCACTTCCCTGCTCAATCAGCCTCCGAGATCAACATCTGGAGCCGAACTGCCCCTGCGGCTGCTTGGCAGAGCAGCTGCACTTGGTGAGAGTAGTCCCAAGTAAACAGGTAGGTGTCCAGTCCCATAGCTGCAGGGAAAGATTTATGGTCTCAAAAGATGCTGTGTTTTTCAATGAAAAAAGTGAACTCTCACCAAAAAAAAAAAACAAAAAACAAAAAAACACTAACAGCCAAAATGCTGATGAGTTTATCTTTCCTCTTTCTGCCCTTCTTCCTACTATATACCAGCCAAAGATTTAGTCAATCTCACTTAAAAAAAACAAACAAACAAACAAACAAACCAAAAAAACAAACAAACAAAAAAAACAACACCTGGTTTGTTACCACTGACTGTTTAGGAGAACTGCCCAGAAGACACAAGTAGAACTGGACTGATTTCCTTCACAATCATCCCAAGTGTCACAAAAACAACAACAAAATAATTACAAGAGAAACAATGATAGACAAGTTTGAAATGACCTGCATGAAGCTTTTTGTTAAGGTTGGGCTCAGGCCACTCAATGGGTAAGATACTACCACTATTAAAAAGAAGTGGAACCTCTCTCAGATTTACAGTTCTCATCATGTTTTAAAATGCTTATGCACAAAACAGGTGTATGCCTGAATGATCTGTGATATGCAATTTGACAGGAAATTTGGGGCAAGTTAGCAGCTGAGAAACTTCAAACTACTTCTCTAATTCACATTGGCAAGGGAATTTTCACTCCCCAGTACATCTAATGATACTGAAACCTATTACAGGTCAACGTGAGCACTGCGAACATCTTAAGGGACATGAGACTTGTGTGCCATGGAGGAGACCAGAATGATGCAATTGCTTTTGTTAATGAGTGGTCCATCTCGTCATAGCCAAGACTTGTCTTATGTGATTCATGCCTGTTGATCTGTGATTAACCACCATCAGCACAGCAAGACTTACTGCAGTTCATACTATAATTGGAAGTAAATTGACTGCTTATAATAAAAAAAAAAAACGCACCACTGATAAAGCTGTAATAGCAAGTACGGTATAGACTGCATTTCCTCAGAGCTTTTGTGAGTCACACACATTTGTCTCATCAATCAGAACTGTGTTTTCATGTCAATCAATCACCACATTAATGGGCCACTCCATTTTCCATTGTAAACATGTATTTACTTTGTAGAGATGTTTACAAAAGGTGGGAATCAGCACTTCTCCTTTCAAAGGGTGCTTCTCCTTGAAGAATTAAGAAAGTCAATATTTATCTAATGAGGGGTTAAAAAAAAAAACACTGCAATAAATGTTCCCTGTAGGAGACAGAAAAAGCAGCAGCTAATTTCTGATAGCTCGACTCACACTGCCACTTCCCTTGTGCACAAAAGGCTTCAGTCAGGAGCACCATTACATAAATCTAGTGTTTGCACAAGGTGATGCACACCACAAATACTCTCAGTCTACTCAGGATAATTTTCTGTTCTCACTCTTTGTATCTAATTTTCTTTAGCCAGCTTAGCTTCAGGTTGTAAGTTCATGCCATATGGCCTCTTCACAAATATCCCTGCCCTTCTTCGTTCAGCACACTTGTACACCAAAGAAGTACAAAACAGGCTTATGTGAGCAAGTGGTGGAAAGCCTGCTTGCCTTCCATAAAAAGCAAAGAAGAATATTTATAATTACCAGTAAATACATAGACAGCATGCAACCAACAAGTTGCTATGTGGCAGGAATCAAAGTGCAGTGCCAACAGCTGAATATCTAGAATAAATAAATACACTGTAGGAAGTTCATACAGGACCTTAGGACACACTTCTTCACAGAAATGCACAATGTGCTGTTTTACCATTTTTTACATCTCTGCAGACAACAGAGGATACAAACAGAGCTGAAAACTTGAACAAGATATGCATGCAGCAAATTCTCAAATAAGATCAGAATAGAAAATAACAACAACAGCATGTGTGAGGGTAGCTTTAGTTAACACCTCAGAAAGTTACACAGGTTTTACATGGCTATTTACTTTCCTAGTCAATAACCAACCCCTGAGTAGCTACAGCACAGCAACAGCTCCTTTATCACATGCTACCTATGCCTTCGTTCCTGAGACACACACCAGCTTCTCAGACAAACACAGCTTTTTGCATGCTTCACAGTGGTGGAAGCACTGGAGGTTCACATTCACAGCATCTTCTGCTGGCACTGTTGCAGTAAACGCTGAACATAAACCATCTTCAGCAAAGTAACAAACACATTCAAAATCTTATAAATGCATATAAACATCAAAAGAGTGGAGGCCATGAGGGTGGATCATGAGCTCTTTTCAGTGATTGCCAGTGACAGAACAAGGGGCAGTGGGTACAAACCAGAACACAACAGGTTTTCTCTTGAACGGAAGGAGAAACTTCTTCAGTTTGAGGGTGCTAGAGCACTGGGCTATGCTGCCCAGAGAGAATGTGGTGTCTCCTTCATTGGAGACTTTCAAAACCCACCTGGATGTATTCCTGTGTGATCTGGTCTAGACATACCTGCATCAGCAGGGCAGTTAGTCTACATGATATCCAGCCAACATCTGCCGTTCTATAATATCATGGTCCTTTGCAAATCACTTCAAAAACTTAGTTTACAGAGCTGTGATATTCCACAGAGGACACATGCAGCAGGACACGACTAGTTAAAGCTGAGTTTTAGGTGTCACATCCAAGGAAGGGAAAGCAAAGCATCATGCTAAGCACCTGAGTGTTTCCTCACAGAAACCAGACATCCTAAAAGCATGCTGAACATCTCACTGTTAAGAAACATCAGGGAAATCAGCAAAACCCAGAACTAAGACTGCTGTATGGACATACCTGTTTGAGAGCTACAGCCCCAGCCAAGCATCCAGAGTAGTTCCTCAACTTGTCATAGCAAGCACTGGTTCCCAACACCCACTGGCCTCCTTGAAAACAGATAACCACACCTGCACTCAATGATGGAGCAGCTACCTTCCAATCCCACAGCTGCCCCAACTTTCTGAGACGATGATAGCTCCAGGTGCCCATTTTAACCTTTTAATAATGTGTTCTTCCATTCTCCTGGTATATAAATATGAAACATGGCTCAATTTGGAGGAAAAGGAAGCTCATTCACGTGGGAAACATCAGTATCTTGTTATAATGGGCTTTTAATTAAGCAGACATTGCACAGTGCATGGTATAATAAATGCTGTTTGTGTTTCCCCTACTATTGCCCCATCCTAGTATAAGAAATCAACTGAGACAAGAACAATTTTATTGAATTTTCAGATTTATGAACAGTAATAGACCCCAAAGCTCTTACCGACCAGCAGATGGCAATCTTCAGATATAGTAAAAATTTGTCAATAGCAAATGCAAAATTTGCAATTAAATCAATATGAGGGAAAAAAAAATGCCCAGAAGTTATCTCCTGAGTCACTCAAGTTTCATTTTATAAAAGAGAAAAGGAGGATAAAGAACGTCTGTCATGGGTTTGGTTTTACCTTTCATCCTAAAAATTCAGATTTTTTTAAGTTTTGTTTTTTAAACAAGTTTTGAAAAAAGAGCAGACATACATTAACCTGAAAGCTGAATCTTTTTCTGGACAACCGAAGTATTTGAGGATTTCACTAAAATTCATGTTTATGGCTTCCATGAAAGTCCCTTATATGGCCATAAGCATAGCTGGGTTTACTCGAGTAGGTGTAGCCTATCACCCACAGATGTGTAACCCATCTTATAAGGGAAGAGGAGATGGGAAGGACTACACTGATGGAAATGAGAGATGTTTGAATATTTCATTGCTCTTAGGAAGTAAAACTGTGTACTGACATTTAAAATTCAACTGCCATCTCCCATCTCATAATATGTGGTCAAAGCGTCATCAGATACGGAAAGGAGTACACCAGCCTATATTTTCTGTTCTTCAGAAAAGCTGCACTTGAAATTCTGCTTACTGTTGGTTCTTGACTTTAAGACCTCAGGACATTGTGAAATGCGATTACACTTCTAACAGCAGAAGAAACCAAATAACACTTCCAATATCCATGCTGATCCTAAGCTCAATGTGCAACCACTGGAGTGCTGCAACACATATGCTACTCTACTGTGTCCCCTGATAAAATAACACCACGGCACATGCAACACATTTTTCTGATTTGACATAACATTTTTAAATATGAAGTACTTGTAAGATGTCAGTTCAACATTAAATATTTCTTACACTGCCGAATTTAAACACAAGACTTGCATGAGACTTATTCCAAGACAACTCCTCCCACATTCACACAAAAGTACTTCTAATCACTCAAGCCTGATTACATTTTTTTTATTTTCACATTCCTCTTCTACTTAAAACAGGCCCATTTTATTCAGACATGGAACTCCACCCTCATTCAGGAACATTTTTCTCTTATAGTCACAGAGTTGAGATCAGAATCAAGCCTAATATAAAGCTAATGCAGTTTTTAGAAACATCCTTATTGACCATCAGGACTAAAGGCTTCTTCAATTAACTCTAGAAAGATTTTAGCTTCACCCTATCTCCACAAGAACCACCATGCCCTACATCAGCTGTTACCAACACCTGCTCCACCAAAGGGAACATACCCAAATGAAAATGAGTTCCTGCTGCAGGATCATACTGTGAGGTGGAATTACATCCAAAATTGTGTTCATAAAAGAACCTGCAAATTCACTGCCTGTGGTCTTCTTAAAAATAAAATCATTATCATGTAGCCATACCTCAGACACAAAACCCCTCCAACCTGCTACTAGAACTCTCCAAAGGGAACTCAGCTTCCAGAGAACAGAAGTGGGACAGTTTATCAGCTTTCAAGAGAGTGACAGAAATGGAAGTAAAACAAAACCCATAACAGCTGGAGCAATTTTCTTGGAATTAAAATTAAAAAGCCTGACGGTGTCATAAAAATAAAAGATCTCAGGGAAAAAAAATGATGCAAAAGATGTTATTAAAGTAAGGTTCACAAAGTTTGAGAATAATTACAGATAATGTGTATTTATTACTCCTATAAGATCAATCTGTGGCAGAGATTTTCATATCTGAAGCCAAACGTACAGATACTTATCATATCTGTAGTTATCTTTGCTCTCAACTCCCACTCATCTCCCTAGTGACACATTTAGTCTTTCCATTTGTGATATATCAATATTCTTCATTTTTATTTATTTCAGTTTCTTCTTTGCAAGAAAGAGATGGAAGCTTATTTTAATCTTTGATAACAGCTCCTACATTTCTGAAAGGGCCTAAATCCAAGGAGTAAAAGCCTACATCCAGTTTGTCATACTGGGCTACCTACGTAATGGCTGATCCATTTTAAGATCAGAGAATAAAATCCTGGAGTTGGAGACAAACCTCTCAATACTCAATGTCTTCTACAGTCAGAGAAAATAGCAGATTTTCTGCTCTTTTGAGGACACCTATTCCAGCACAGAGCAGGGAAAATTAAGATTTTTCTAGCTAAAAACCTGGATACCTCAGACAGGGCTCAGCATCCACATTAGAGAGATTATAGCTAGATTGCAGTTTATTGAAGTCATAGGATCAGTGTTAGACACAGAAAAGGACTCAGACCTGCTCCCACTGATGCCTCTAAATAGGAGCAGGCTGAGCAGTAGGCATGGTGTAAAATGTTGTGTCAATACTGCACACCTACCTTGCAGGGATAGACAAGTCAGTGGTGCTTTTGGTAGAGGGTTGCCATAAGGCTTTCCAAACCTCCATGAACAGAGGTTTTGCCTTCTCCTTCCCTCTTCCCAAGATAATACTGTACTGCCCAAACTCCCACTCAAAATGCACTCCTCATGCTGTTCACCTAGTCCTCCAACATGGATGGCTGATGCTGCATAGGGCAGAGCTGAGGCTGTCTGCAGTTCACCATGCAAGAGCTGTGCAATGGAGGCACATGACAAATGCTCCAGCAAGACAGCCAGGAAAAAAAAAAAAAAAAAGAAGAAGTAGCCAGGCAGCCCAAATGTCCCTTGTTTCTCTGGCTAAGAAGAACACCTTAATTTCCCCTAGCAAAAGTTAACATCACCTCCCCAAACATTAAGAAATTTCACTACTTCAATTCACAAGAACATTTTCTTTTTATCATGATATCATTTTAAAAGTTAACTTGATCAAAACACACCATTTAAATACAGGCTGCCTCTATGTCTTGTACCAATTAGCCCACAGTACTACAACACTTTTGCAATATTTCCAAGAGAAACATCACCATCTTAAATATCCTCAGTCATGTGAAAAATACAACTATCTCCATGTCCTACAGTGGCACCTAAGATCATTAGAACTGAATAATTAAAGAGAAGGAAATCCATTCCAGTTTGAAACTTTGAAAATTTATACCAGCTAAGAATCCGACCTGGGGCTTAACTACCAGATCCCACAGTGCTGGCCCCAACCTCATGAAACCCTGCCTGGTGGCCCTTGGTCAGCACCCCTGCTCTCTCTCTGGAAATACACTCAGCATGACATCTATTCCATTATAAAGAAAATAAAAAAGTCATGGAAAATAGACGGAAAACAATGAAGAAGGGAAAAGGGAAAAAGAAAAAATGAAGTCCTTTTCTATTTCTGAAAAACTTCTAGAAGAATTATTCTTGAGGAATTAATGGAAAGAAACTATTTTTTATACACAGTATTAAGTGATTAAAAGCTTGTTCATCACTTTGCTTAGTTTAATTTTAGAAAGGCCTACTTGCAGATTCTTTGAAATGCATAATTTATTGATAGTGTGGTTACATCAGTAGAGGAGTAAATGATAGATGTGAAGTGAGCTTTCCACAAAAAAATACCACCAGCACAGGTTCACTCTGCCCTCCAATTAAGCTGTTTGATCTGCATACCTGATTGCACCATCACTCATAAATATCACTTACATTAAAATTCTTACTGGTTTGCAACTCATTGCAACTTGAGCAGGATTTGGTTTTTTTTTTTTTTTTTTTTGTCAATTGGATCTGACAGAAAAATTAAAATAATCCTCTTTTACCTCTGCATTATCCTTTAAGTATTTAAGTTTTAATTATATCTCAAGTCTACCTGAAGACGTTTCGGGCAACTTCCAATAATGTGCATAAGCAGTTGAATACAGTGTAAAAGTGCATGTAATTTCCAAGTCCCCAGTTGTTAATGAAATCCCAAACATTCAGATTTTAATTGAACTAGATAAAGATTAAGAAGCTTAGCAGCAGCTGGCATTGCGAATTAGTTCTCAGCAGATTTTTATGTTGTACTCTAAATCATTGCTTTTGTAATCTTCCTAAATTGTCCTTTATCTTGCTAATGCAGATATGATTCTCAGAAAGCATTAGGCTTCCACTGTTCCCATTGCCTGTAAAATCTTGAACTGTAAAATCTTAATAGTCTTTTTTTAATAAGTATTATGATCTATATGTATAATGTGCATTCAATAAAATCCTACTGTAATTAGAAGAAAAGTTTTTAGTTTTTTTACGTGACCTGTTTTGCAGATTAGATTTCTTAAACGGCATAAACTGCTGGAGTTGCTTTAAGACCTATTTAGAGCCGCCTGGCATCAGATGAAAAAATCAGCTCTAGACCCAGTGCTTGAGGCTTGCCTTTCCAGGATGTTCATGAGGAAGTTTCCTTCTCCTCCTGGTTCAGAGAGCTCATCATAAACACAGATATGCTGCTTAAATGCCTAACAACACATCAACAGCAATGATCCAATAATTTGCTTGTGAGAACTTTCCAAGGCTCAGGAGGGTATTCAGATGAACACCAGTGTTGACTGGCTGTGCCTCTCTCCATGTCCTCTCCTTTCAGCTGAAGCTCAGCACCGAGGACCCTGCACACACAGGTTCTATCTGCGGAGCCCAGACTCTAAATGCTGGAGTGAAGGTCTGTATTCAAAACAACCATGACAAATGTTCTCTCAGGACTTGTTCATGGCTTGTCACAGCCCATAAGAGTGCTACAAGTGCAATTATTACTTGCATAGCAAAAGGAGCTGTATTTATGTTGCCTGAGTTGAGAATGTCCTTTTTTATTCACAATCGTTCAAATAAAATCGGAGTTCCTGTTTTTATGGGGGAGAAAGCATGAGGGGAAAAACAACAACAAAAAATTAAGAGTACTAACAAAATCAAAAAGTAAGAAACACTTCAGTCCATTTTTCTTCTTCAGTAATTTTCCTAGCTAAATGGTATTGGTCTTTCAGGTCTGTTGGTAAATGACCAACTAATGCAGTTACATATGCACTGAAGAAGAAAATTATAAAGAGATAATACAGCCAACTGGCATTAAAGTTTTGAACAGAATGGAATTTTAACAGTTCCACTAAGGTCTTCTAATATTAAGAATCTTGGCTGCCCCAATTCTTTTCCTAATAAAGGAAACTTTTGGCAGAATAACAAACATGAATGTCAAAAGAGAGGAAATATCTTCACTTGCACATCTTGATTTTTTTTAATTGTAAGCATGGTGGAGTCCAGACTTAACTGATGGTGTTTCAATGCATTCTGTTGCCCCAGCTCCTTCCCAACTGCATTTTCCTCTCTACCACATATATTGAGCTACAAGGTAGCATTGACACCAGCTGCCAAACAGTCAGCATGCTCCACTGCTGAGACGACTGCATTTCAGTGATGAATAAAGTGATCATTAGTCTATACCTCTCTTCAAAGAATTATGTTTGGTTCAGCAAGCTTCGAGATCTTTGAATGAGAGATGCTCTAAGTAGTGCTAAGCAATTTTCTCTCCCTCAAACTAAAATGAAGCTGCTAGCTTTTCATGTCTCTTTAGGCCCCTTTATTACTTGCCATTTCCCCTTAGCAATCTTCTCATTCCAAATACTGACATTCTGGCAGCCCAGTTATTTTCAGAAACTATTATCTAAGTTTGAGATTGGGAATTTTTTGCTAGGTATTTTTTCCAAGCAAGCATTTTGCCACCTAATCTTCAGCAAACTTAGAAGCAGATTCAGAGACACAACTCTACTTATTTTTTCCTTTTATTTTTCTCCCATAAAACAAGGAGTTAACTTGAAAATGGTGACTTCTCATTTATGCCATTTTCCAAAGCATGGTGCTAGATCCAAGAGTGACTTAGATAGTTTAGCTTCAATTTTCTAAGCTTTTTATCAAATCTTGACTTTTTTTTCAACCCCCTAGCATTAAATAGCATTTTCTTTGGATGTTCCAAGTTCATTTAGAGTTTTTCAATGCCTGCTGCTGATTCCGAGGTGCCCTAAATTGAGCATTCACGAAAAGCCTGCTTAGAATTTTGTTCTTCAGATTACTCTCCTAAGAGCAGTGGAACTCAGTGCCCAAATTGCTTCCAAGGCTGGAGGGTTTCTCTTGCTTCAAGATAACCCATAAATAATGACTTTGATTCAGTTTTTTAAAATGCAAAATAAATTATGCAGAAGCAACTGGCACCAAAAGGAATTTTGTTATAGTATCTTAGAATCATTAAGTCTGGAAAAGACTTCTAAAATCACCAAGTCCAACCATCAACCCAACAGCACCATGCCTGCTAAAATGCTTTGGGACATGGTTTAATGGCCATGGCAGTAGTCAGTTGAAGGTTGAACTCAATCTTAAAGGTCATTTCCACCTGAAACAATCCTATGGTTCTCTTCTGTGTTCTGAAGTGCCACATCCACACAGTTTTTCAAACACCTCCAGGAATGGTAATTCCACCACTGTTGGAAGACCACTATTTCAGTAAAGAAATTTTTCCTAATATCTAACCCAAACCTCCTCTAGAGCAACTTGAGGCCATTTTCTCTTGTCCTATCACTAATTACTTGGAAACGTACTCAGCTCCAAACCTAGTTTGGTCTCAGTTCCAAACTTCTGTGGCCTTAGCCTTGAATTTCCTCAAAACTTACCAACATACTGTCAGAACACGAGTACTGAAATTCAAAATATTTAATTTAGAACGAAAATGAAACATTTAATTTTCCTAAATACACAAAAAGGTTGTGCGAGATGAATCATTCAACAAAATGTTTGTCTTACTGCATGAAAATAGGCAGGGAGGGAATTGCAAATAAATTACCATTATTTGGACTCCTGTTAAACAGACTAGTGAGGCTTATAATTAGTAAAATAATCGCTTTAAGACAAATACACTAAATAAAATAATGGATCTTCAGCACTGCACTGCATAATGCTAGCAATTTATGATTTATGAAACAGCTTGTTGCTTTATCAAAGTTTGGAATTCTGAACCTCAGAAAGCTACCATCTCTGCTGACCAGAGGATTCATTCCTGATTCAAGAGACACACCAGAGTACAGAAGAACTTCCACAGAGTTCTCACAGAGCTTTAAAACCTACTTGTGGAGATGCTGATTGTACAGGACAATTGATCAATAAAATTCATGTATTTCAATCCTTTCCTTCTAGCACTCCCCCACTTCCCTAATTGATTTCTCTGCTGGCTAATGACCAACCCAGATGCTCACTGACTTGAAAATGACTGACCAGCACTAGAAGGTGTTGTGGCCATGTCAAATGGAAAACTGATTGAAAAGAGCTAGACAAGGTATTTTTCTGATATGTAACCACCAATGCAACTACTCCTGTTACTCAAATCATAAGGTAAAGAATTATTTCATCAGCTAACCACCAGAGTTAGTGGAATGGCTTCAAGGGGAGAAGGGAAAAAAAAAAACAAAAGAAGCAGTAATGACCTGACACAGGGAAGATCTGCACCAGTCCAAGCACTTCAGACCAGAGCTTGGGTAGCAGCACCAGGATGGAGTGGAGAAGCTGCCATTTTCATGACTAACATGCAAACATGTAAAGATACTCCAAGATAAAAATTCATTATATACCAGGGTACTTCAGAATACAGCAAAAAAAGTCCAGTGGCAATCACACATGAAATGGCCAAACCCCCTTGAAAGGAATTTACTAATAAAAATTATTTCATCTAAAGGCTCTTAAGCCTAAGCAGAAATCACAGGTTTCAGTGAGTCTCCACAGAGAAGCAGAAAATTACATTTTGAAATGCTGCATGAAGTTGAAAGATACATCAGCAATACAGGGCCCTTAACGAGGGGTCTCATATGCAAAGAGGCCATGCCAACGGAGAGTGGGGATCTGCAGAACTGAGCTCTGGAGAAGGCTCAGTATCATTCAGAAAGGAACTTCTCAAGGAAGATCAGGTTATTATATTGAACTGCAAGTTCCTAGTGTCTTTTTCATAGCATCATAGAATAGCCAAGGTTGGAAGAAGACATTGAAAGTTCATCTTGTCCAACCCTAAAATTTTTACTGACTGCTCAGTAAATTAGTCTATGACTTCAGTTAAAAACACAAGGTACAAATTGCATCCAGAGCTACAATTTTTGTTGTTAGAATTATTTCAGGAATGCAGGTCTCAAACACAGCATTTATTTTCTTAGAGACAGGAATTAAGAATTAGTTGATGATGAGCATGATTTTTATTAAAATAGATTTCTTCAAAAGACCTTCAGAAAAGGCTCATCACCAGCAAGTATTGCTGCCCAGCTTATTCAGCCAGTGACAAACACTCCACCTGCCATCAAGACTACAAAACCTGTGCTTGCTGAAGGCACACAAAGGCTTGTGGTTTTTTTAAGATTAAAAGAAAACTAGTATTTTTTAATTGAAAAGAGAGCAAAACAGAAGTTAAGTGAAAACAATTTACCTGCTCTCAGATTCTGGCTACGATTACTTTGTTTTCACTTCATCTAAATGCAATGAATAATCTCAGTCACAGCTACCAAGATAAAAACCAAGAGAATTCATTTGTTGTTCCACACAGCCACAAGATGTTGGTGACACCTGTAACATCAGGAATGCAACTGCATACTGAAAGGACAATCTGCTTCATTCAGACTTTGACATGCCAGCTTCCCAAACCCACTTTATTAATTTTTCTGATAATCACACCAGTTTGGGGGACAAATACATAATGTCATAAGAACAGATCTATACTGACAACCAAGGCCAACTGGATAATGCTCGTCTAAGTGGCAATGAGATTCATTAATTAGGTTGTTGCTTTAGAGTGTTGTTCCCCTGCAGCTATATTCAGCTCAAGGGTATTTTCAATAGTATTGAATAGATGAAGCAATTACTAAGCAAAATCCACTAACTGATGGCCAGTGTCAGATTCCTCAGGCCATACTTTCAAAGGGTGCAGAGACATTTACTTGAACAAGTGATTGAATTTAGAGGAAAAAAAGGCAAAGCAAAATAAAATTCCCCAGTGAGACAGCTTATGTGTTCTTCACTTTTAGGGGTATGATCTTTAAAACAAAGTTCCCACTCTGCAAACACAATTAAGATGTAGAAAGGCTAGCTACAGGACACCTAGCTGCCTGACTGAACATGGAAATCAGGTTGGTTGCTATATAAAGGCACATACTTGCTCTCAAAATTAATAGCAGGCAACAAACTTCAACTATGTTTATTTGCACACTTCACTGACAGCAGTATAACAACTTGGAAAAATAGTAAATGTTTGAGTCCAGCAAAGTATTTCCTGGTCTGGTATCCAACTTACACGGTACTTACTAGTTTACTCCACTAATGTAATTTTTATAAGATGTCATAGCCCTGAGCATTTAAGTTAAATAAATAGAGTACACATATTCTGGCTTTGCTGTAAACATGTAGAAAGATTCTTGGGTTGGCTTTTTTTTTTTTTTTTTTCTGCTTTCTGCTGCCTGAGTGACTATGATGTTTAGACTTTGCCTCATTAAAGTTGGGAGCACAAGTAGAAAAGCATTCAGGCAGAAGCACTATTTTGAAAGATTAGGATATCTGTAATTCTAACTGATCTTCCACCTGGCATTAAATCTTCAAAGAATGTCAGAAAGTATCTTAAAAACTCGAGATGCTTGACTGTATACAGAGGAGGAACAGATGCACCTCTATAATTTGCCTATAAATAAGTAAAAATGAATCCATCAACTATTGAGGGATACTTGCATGCAAGCAGGCAAACACATCCTTTTTTTCTTTTTCTTCTTTGTTTGTTTGTTTTGATTGGAGTTGGTTGGTTTGTTTGTGGATTTTTTTGGGTTTGTTTTTTGTTGGTTTTGTTTTGGTTTCTTTGTTTTGGTTTTACATCTTTTGAAACAAACCTTACATAGGGCTGTTTAAAAAGGTTTAAACAATGATGTGTTTGTTTTTAGAAACTTACCATGCAGAAATGCCATCTCTCAGCTCTCATCCTTAAATAAAGCCTCCAGCCACTGCCCTTGGCCTCCAAATTCAGTGGGATCCCTACATGGCAGCAAAACGCATACACAAAATACGCAACAGCTTCTCCAGAAATAGTGAAACCTCAGCATGCAAAAGCTTCCTTTAAGGTCACAGCAAGTCAACTGCTTTAGCATCATAAATTCAACCCCAGCAGACACTTAACTGCATCCTCCTACTTCCCCCCACCCCACCCCACCCCTTGGTCTCTGGTTTTAGGCATGCCTGGCTTTGAGCAGAAGTGCATACCCTTCTCAAAAATTCATCTAGATGAGCAAAGAAGAGCAAAAGGATAAAATCCATAAATTTGAAATACATTTAACTGAAGTTTTTAATTGAGACAAGTTTCAAAAAACATATCTAAAAATCAAGTTGTGGCAATCCAATACCCCTGAAAGCATGCAACTTGAAAACTCCTCTTTACAGATAAGAATATACATCCCCAAATCCTTATTTAGGACACTGGGCTCACTCCCTCTTCTTCCAAATGATTTGATCTCTTTATCCAAAAAGCAAACAACAATGGACAAAGTGAAAGTGGACTAAAGGACACGAACTTAAAAATTCTTCCAAGTAACTTGTGCAGAAATGACACATCATGCAACTGGGGAATCCAAATTAAGTCAGCTACAGAAGCTCAGGTGAGGAATTCACATAGTAAGAGATCCTCTGGCTCCTAGGGTTCCTGAGCTTGACAAGTACATGTCTGGGTAGGTGATCAGATGAAGTATCATGCTGATATCTGATACTTTGTTCTTTTCTGTAGGCTATGCTGGTTTCTGTAATGAGCCAGAACAACGACATTTGAATTACACATCTATGAAATAATCCTTTCATTCTCTTATCTAGGAGGAGCAGAATGAAAAGAAACTAAGAAATCAGCTGGTTTCTTACTAAAGATTTTCAGTGCAAGTTATTAAGCCAAGAATGGAGTAAGATGTACATCAGTGGTTGACAGCACATGAGCTCTTGCACTGTACTATATTATTTCCCAGTTATCTTGTGTCATGATCATGGCAGGCAGGCTTCTTTCCCTTTTCCTTGGCATTTTCTAGTCCTCCTTTGAGACTGCACAATGAGACCCACTGAAAATTTTCAGTGCTGTAGTACCAGTCATGCTGATCTCTACAACCTCAAGCTGTCAGCTCAGGTTGTCCATCCCAGTCTAAAGGCCAGGCATGTGATCACTACTGACTCTTTCTTGGGTGCGGATATATAGAATCACAGAATGTTTCCATTTTTCATTTATTACTTTCTCTCGTTTGCAGAAAATCAATCCTGAATAGCCTTCTCTCTCAATTATTCAAATCTAGGAATTGTCTGTCTTCTGCTTCATAGTCCTTTCTGAAAAAAACATGTCCCTAAGGACAAAAAAAATAACAAAACCCAAAACCCAAACACCACCATGCACACATTAAAAAAAAACCCCACGAACCACTAAACCACCACAAATAATCCCACTCAGTCCCCCCAATCAAAAGTGAAGAAAAACAAACAACCAATAAAAATCAGAAGTTTCTAGAGAGATTTTCTTATCACCTTACTCTAAAACATGTCTGAGCAGGAGAATGAACAGCCACCCAAAGGCATCTCCTATTTGTTTTATTATTCACTTCAAGATATAAACCAGGAGAGCCCACACCTGGCCAGTATCCCACTACACTAGATGCTTTATAAACTTGGGTCAGGAAAATGTGATCTCCATCTTAAAGATTATTTGCAATCTAAGAAAGAGGCAAATACAGAGAGGAAGACAAGGACACAGTGACCCACTACTAGGCAATTGTGAAAAGTGACAAATATTTGGTTTGTGGCTAGGTTGGGATTGCTTCTCTTTTTTTATCTGAAGACAATTCATTTCCAGCACATCCTAAGTCATTTCATACAGACCTGAGAGGCAGCAGGTTAACACCTGAAAGACGTGACCACTTTGCCACAACCTGTTACACAAGAGTCCTCACACTAGAGCAGAGCATTATCTCAAATCTGTATGCGAGGAAATAGTGACGAGCGGTATTCCCCTCCTTCTACGAGCTTTGATCAAGGAGACTTACAAAATACATTCCACCACACTTTGATTTCACTTGAGAGCTTTTTGTTGTTTAAAGTAGTGAATAAAGATGACAGGCAAATAGCCTAATTAGCACAAATATCCTGTTTCTTGAAATTTTTGACAATTTTTGTATGTCTGTTGCTCATTGTTATGATGATGCACTCCATTACCAGCCCTGAGCTAGTGTGGACCTTTCACATCAGGTTGGAAGAGACCCTTCAAAGGTCATCTTGTTCAGGACAGTTTTCTCTCCCAGTCATACAAAGAAACAAGCTCTTCAGGCCTTCATCACTGCTGACCTCCCAGGTGAAAGGCCCTCACTGCTCCTGAAGGGCAGCAGGACCCCTGGATGCTCCTGCCTGCACACATTCCACAGGGTCAATGGATTACTTCTGGCTAAAGTACATCTGTTGGCAGTCACTCAATCCCCATCTGCAAAGCTCAAGGGTCAAATCGTATTTCATTTCACTCAGTGGCTCCCTCCAATGGCAAGTTTCCCACCTGTTAGAAAATACATCAGGGCTCTGACTCAAATTGGAGTATTTTGGGTCCCCGTCAAACTCGTTATTGTTTCCTTTATGGAGAAGGGAATCAACAAGACCACAAAAAACCCTGTGGATCAGCAGGACTTAATGACAAAAAGCTTCTTACATTTGGCTAAGCATACACCAAAATGAATCATGGCAAACTTTATCAATGTATCAAAGAGGCCACCACTAGAGTGTTGTCAGTCTGAAGCACAAAGGTGACAGAGTCCTCTCAGCCTCAAGTGCCTGTGAAGTCTGAAAATACTTCACAGACAGCTGAAATACCAATTTATACTTAAGGAATATATTGAATTACCACAGATCACACAAAAAGGGTGAGAAGCAACATGCATTTTGTTGTTGGACCTTTAGATTAGCATTTGATGAAAAGTCATCTAGTTTTAACCTAGATAAGTCTAATGTCTTCTCTGGAAGACTGCAGCTCCAGTCCTAATAAGGGACTTTAATTACATGAACAAACCTTGACAGCAATCCGTTTCCAATGCACTTAGTATTGAAATAGGTCTGGGTGTTCCACGATTTATAGAAGAAATCAACTCTTCCAAGTTAACACGGAAAAATATCTGAAAGTTTTGACTACTCAAGATCTAGGCTCTTGTTTTTCTGACTTCATTTGTGACATACATCACGTTACAAACAATTACACCAATTGCACAGATGAAACCCCTGTTCCAAATGCTGTAAAATTTGAGCAGAATTGATTTTGCCCAAGGTGTTAGTAAATCTCATGTATTTTTGGAAATCCGTGCAGGGCATGCACACCATGCAGCAGCACCTCTGAGCAGGACACCACCTATTTCTCCCACACAGCACCCAAAGCTTCAGGATGGAGGAGAACTGCTGTGCACAAAGGCATGGCACAAACACAAAATGCAAATCTCTTTTAGTGGATTAACAATAGAAAAAGACGTGCACTCATGAAATACATGGAGGGGGGAAGGCAAAAAAAAAAAAGCACAAAGGCTCATACTTAAGTCTAAAATTGTAGAGGGAGCAAGCCTGCCAGCAGGCTGATGAAACACTTGAGATAAAGTAGCATAATCAATAACAATGCTGCACCTTTAAAAAACAGCAAGTACTGCATGATCAATTCATATCCCAGTGAAGTAGCGTAATAAAAATCTGCAACTACAATAAGCTAATTTAATGATACTTTATCAAGCGCTCACATTTTCAACTACTGTTGTTCACAGCAGAGTGAAGCCTGTGTAAAAATATGTCATGAGTCAATATGGCATTCTGCTGAAGAGAAAAGACCCACATCATTAAAATCTTAAGTAAGCCTTCATTAAATAAAATACATGAAATTAGCTCCTTCAAAAGAATTTAATTAGTCAACACATGCAGGTTAAACTCACAATCTGCCATTGTGGGGTTTTTAAGCCATTCAGTTTCTTAAAGCTTTGTTGTAAGAGGGATTATTTTTGTTATTATTTTTATAATATGGTTAGAAACCACGGATCCTTTATGAGAAGGACAAAGTATCCCTTGCAAACAGCAAGACACATTTTCATTGCTGCTGTATATAGAGTGCTGCCTTGTTAAGGCAATTTCAATCATTTTACACATCTTCATTAAGTCAGAGACACAGTTCAGCTGCTCACAGAGAGAAATCTCAACAGCTGCAGAGAAAAGGAGGGACAACAGATTCTTAAACAGAAAAGAGGAATTACCAGTTATCTAGCTTGAAATGAAACCTCTGGGAAGCCCCATCTTCAGTCTCAGTCATTACAAATCACAATAATTATGTGAGCTCTCAGCCCATATATAAAATTTCAGTACCTACGAAGAACTGCAATAGTGCAATGTCCACAACACAAAAACATCTCCAGCTCATTTTGCAAAGCTTCAGGCTACTCGTAACACCGAGAGAAGATGAATCAATAAAATGTTATCAGTAAAACAGTTTGATTCCAGCACAGTTAAGCGCATGGCCACTTCTATATTTCAATCCCCTCAGGTCAATATAATTTTACACAGTTACCCAATTCTCAGCAGTGAAATGATACTGGTGGATGTTTCAGATATTCTAGAGCACTTATTTCTACATGGGGGATTTAGGAAAAAAAAAAAAGAGCCCAAAAAACAACCCACAACAAAAAAAAAAAGACTTTTTTTCCTATCTGGTTCAAACACTTGGATCTTTAGGACAGTCTTAAATGCTAGCAGCCCTTTACTCCAGCCCCAGCAAATTAAGTTACTCTGAACACTTAACTCAGCCAAATCCTCTGTGTCCTATTCACCCAGCACTTAAATAGGAGTTGGGGGGAGGGGGGGGAAAATCAAGTCAAATCTGGATTTGGCCTTTCATTTAAAGTAAATCTGAGACACGAAGTAAGGTATAACTTCTGCCTACTCAAGAAAATCAACCCATTTAAGCAAATTGAACTATTCACCAATAAATTCTGCTAGGTTACTCACCACAAGGACTAAGAAACTCTAAATGCTGCTGACAAAGATTTACTGCACAGTTAACACAACATTTTTCCCTATATCCAGATAATTCTTCATGCATGCTCTTAACTTCCAGCATCCTGCCTGGGTATGCAATAAAATAATGCCTCAGGTTAATCACATACCTCCAAGAGCTATATTTTTTGCATAATTAACAGCAACAAGTGCACCTCCAAACCTGAGTTAGTAATAACTTTAACATACTACAGTGTGTCAGGGACAGGAACACTCACAAGCAAGTTCTTTTTAGACTCAAGTCCACTTCCCTTGATTTAATTTCACAAAGTCTAATGAAATAGCAGAAACCTATTATTGGACCAGTCATGAGCACCATGAAGTCAAAGGCAACTGACTTAAGAGGACTCTAGTCCCAAAAAGGCAAAAATGTCTTAGTAGGTTTGGTGGGTTTTTTACTCATTTTGCATCTCACCCGCTTACTTCTTTTAACCCTGTACTGACAGACAACAAAGAAATACAGGACCACTCAAAAGGCAAAGGACTTGTTTTTTGTGTTTTGGTTGTGTTTTTTTTTTTTTTTTTTACCGTAATAAAAGACTTTTTATTGCTGCATTCAATTCTTAGAAAAGGTAAGGAATATTTTAGCAACTAGAACGTCCATAAAGCACCATCTACTCTCCTACTGTAGCTCTTTTAACAGGTTTAATTTCCTTAAATGCTAAAAGGATGCTGGAAATATTGAGGGGCAAAGCCCATCAGTATATATAGTGCAATTCCCTTGCCACATTTATCTTATTGGGAAATTACAATAAGGCATTTCTAGCACTGCATTTTAATAATTTAAAAATTTGCACAAAAGAACTAATTGCTAAGACATGGAACACAACATTTTATGAAGAGACAAAGCTGCACTAAGTCAGTTATATCACCAAAACTGTTCTCATAGCTTTCCTCTGAACAAGTTTCATAATTGCAAAATCTCAAACAGTAAACCCTAAACAATCTCTGCACTCTGTTTTCTCCCTAAACAGTGACCCAGACCATCATGGACACACACAGAAGGAGGAAGCTTATTTTAGTAGAAGACTGAGTTCATGAAAATCCAACTGCATCAATCCTTCTATTATTCTTTCAAAGTTCCCAAATCAAATAACTTTCCTCAGCTTGGCAAGAGCCTTCTGAATAGAAATTCCACTGGGGAAAGAAGTTTTAGATTAACAGCGCAATGAATTCAGAAATCAATAGATAAACCCCTTGCTGGGCAGTACTACCCAATACAAAGAGCCTGAACCAAGTCTAAGAAAATAGAATAAACCACTCAGAAACTTCCCTAATCTGCCTGCTTTTTTTTTTGGCACTGAAACCAACAACATGAACTTCATTTCTGCACCACATTCGGAGTTCCCTGTTTGAAAAATGTTCTGATTCAATAATACTATTTAATTGTAAAGAGACATCCATCTTTCTATTGAAACCAGGAGGTTTTGCTTGGTGGTGCTGGGTTTTGGGTTTGTTTTGGTTTTTGTTGTTGTTGTTGTTTCTTTGTTTGTTTTTTAAACCATAGAGATAAAGCTGTGAAGCAACAAGGCAACTCAGAAATAACCACATGTATTAGGTGCTCATCCTCCTGATATAATGCAAGCCCCATAAAGTGAGAAAACAATGTAATGAGATAGGTGAGGGAGAACAGATGGAGTGAAACTTCTCAACTTACTGTGACAACTTTCTAAGCCTGGTTGCCACTCAAACACCTGGCTTAGGAGCAGCTTAAATTGTTCACTATACTAGAAGCAGGATGGCTTTTACTTTTTGGTCTGTTTGACCTTTTCTCTTGTCATTAACAGTGTTGCTTTCTCCAGAGAGTCCTTTTTGACTGGATTGTGAGCACTGGAAGGTAGAATGTGAATCAGAGCGACGTCCAAATTCAGCCAAATCAAGCCAGAGCAGTTTTGCTATGAACAGCAATCGTGAAGCCCAGCTAGAGAGCACAGCAGAGCTATCATTTTAAATACACAAAGCCAGTAGTTGTGAGTGAACAGAAAATAGGCTTTTTCCTCTACCATGTGCCTATTCTAGTAGTCAAGACATCCCACTTCTCAGCTCCATAGGACATGAACAAGACAGCTCACCACAAAATGCTTCCCACTCTTTCACCTCCTTGGTTCAATTCCAAACCCGCTTAGAACTGACAATAAACGTACATATAATGGGACACAAAAGGAAACATATTTCCAATAGTTTTGGTAAGGCAGTTGAACAGCTCTAGTGGCACAATCCCCTGAACTTGGGTAGGGTATGTCACAAGTGCTACTGTTGTGTTATATTCATTAAAAATTTACATTCATGACTTACTACCCTGCAATTCTTAAAGCAAATCTAAAGAAACATTGTCATGATAAACACACACAGTGAAGGTTCCATACTAACCTGATCCCTATGATATCCCTTCTTTCAACTAACAAAATCCCATTTTATTATATCTCACTCAGACAACCAAAATACTGTCAGTACTGCTGGCATGAGCTTTACAAAAGAACAGGTCACCAAATCTATAAAACCTTTGCAGCAAAGCAGAAGAGCTTTACACACAGCCAGACCTCTCAGATGCCATGGGCTAGGATACCATGTTATAAGGCTGTAAAACTGTGGCCTGTGGCTCCAGTCCAGGCTGCAGAGTAATTTAATCTAGCTCACAAAGAAATCAGGAAAATGGCCTCTGCTGTGCTGAATCAGCAGTGCTGGAAGCAGTGCCACCCTCGATCAGCTAGTAAGAGAGCCCTTTGTCTGCAGTGCCAACTCTGTGTAGAGCAACCATTGGGCAAAAGAAAAGACCAGCAGGAATATTATGTGCCAGATTTTCAGTAGATGTAAGTCAGAATAGTTCCAATGACTTCAGGAGCTGTACTGATTTACATCATTTCAGGATTATAGGGATTTACATCCATTGGAAGTTTCACTTCTCTTTTTTTGTCTTTTTAATTATAAGAATGGTGTAGATTTGGCAGCAGTGCAAGTCTTCAAGAGACTCAGGATTTGGGAAGGATCTTGAAAAGTTTTGTAAAGCTCAGGGAAAGGCAATAAGCCATTTTTAGTTTTAAAAGATAGGGTGGCTAAGTTAAAATTCACAGGATGTATATAAATTCTGATCTATATCCAGGCAATGTACATAAATATATACTCCCCATCTTCACACTGGCACTCCCTAAATATAACAATGGCAAAAGAACAGCAATAAACAAAAAGTTTGTTCATTCAATCTGGTTATATATCATGAAAACTATCAGCACAGATGTTATCTCTATTTATGAGTCATGACTAGGGCCAAAACAAATGCCATGTATTACTTCACTTTACTTTTTTTTTTTTCCCCTCCTAACTGTAAGTGCCAAAAAAATAACTGCCACTGGGATTAGGAAAAAACCCAACTGGGAAAAACAGGGGGTACTGCTCATCAGGAAGCAAGCCAGCTTGGAAAAAAACACTGGTATGCTCTCATTTCCAAATCAACTTTGCAACTACTGCATGACCTCAGAGCAGTTTGTTGCTTATCTGCTCACTTCTCAAAGATCCATAGTAACAGAAGGTCTTTGCCCAAGACAAAGCATGTCTAATGCTGCCCTCAAACATGCACATACCTCATTTGTTTCCCATAGGTGACCATGATGGGGAAAGAACTGAAGGAAAGTGAGAATCATTCTGGTGCTTGAGATCCTTAAATAAGTAACAGATCCATGCTTTAGAACTGAAAATGAGCAGAACATTGAGGCACAGCTCTGTGAAAAAAATGTATGTAGTTACTCTTCATGCTGTTTCTGTGGCACACTGACCCACTCCCAAGCCAGCAGAGACTTCAAAATCACTGAGAATTAGGCTTATAAATAAACAGGACACTGTTTACTAGTGCAATTTGGCTGATATGTTACACAAGACCTTAAAAATAAACTGTTTCAAAATCCACCTAACGAAAGAACAGCTTAAGCCAAAATGCCTCTATAATCAAGAAATGTAGCCTCATTCCATCCCATCTTCTTCAGTACTTACCTCAGAACAGGTCAGTGTTAAATCTCCTGCTTCCAATGAGTCCAATTTAAAAGTGTTCTTCAAAGACTTCTGCAATTTTAGGAGTATTAAATTTTATACCTCCTAAGCTATTTATTAGCTGGGGAAGTACTTAATTGATATTCATCAGATATTCATCAGATATTAACTTCTTTTGAGCATGTGTTACTGCTTTTGGTATATAACCTTGAGCTTCCCCCCACCCTCCCTTTTTCAGGACAGCTCATCTAAGAGCAGTAGCTTTCCTGGTGTGTGGATTCCCTATAAATTTCTCTTGGAGGTGCAGACATATATTGCAAGGAGAGACTGTTCACAAGGGACCCCAATGATGATGAGAAGTTGAAAAATCCCTTTGACTTAATAAACTGTTGCAGAAATTTTGTCTTCTCTTTAGCCCTTCAGAATACATAACCACTTCTGGAATTGTCCAGACCAAACATGGACCATGGCCCAAAAGTTTTGTGGGGTACCCAAGTCTCCAGGCACTCACTACTCCACATCTCTTCTTCCTACCCACATCTGTTTTAATTTTCTATTCTTTTTGCCAGAAGCAGCCCCACTCTGCAGATGTTAAACTCTCCCTCTTCCAGTTGTGTTGCCAAAGACTCTACTGCTGTGTTAACAGAACTTTGCTTCATCATCATGTCTTCCCAGGCAATGAAACTTGCTGTATTGTTGTAAAGGTAAAACCAGCTGTACCACTATCGCTCAGTTCTGCTGCTATTTAACAGGATACAGCCAACATTATGCTTCAATTCACAGTAGAAAGGGAAAATAAAACTTTGTTTTATTGAAAAAGCTAAGAAAATACATTCCAGTAAAACGCATCATCTGCACTGAGCTTTGCCAAACCCCAGAGTTATTCACTGCTCATGGAAGTTCCAGCAAAGACTTGTACAATGGATGTTCAGTGAGCAGCACGAGATTAAACCTCTATTTTACAGCTAACCCAACCCCTCCAACATGTCTAACTGCCCACTGCCTCACACAATCTTTCCATATGGGTTTCTTCTAGACAGGAAACATCAAATTCATCCAGTCCTACTGCTTATTATCAAGTATATCCAGCCTTTTAGCTTTCTCTTATGTCTCCAGGCAGACAAACAAAACAAAAAAATCCTCTTTCAGTAAACTTTGCACAGAGTTTCAGTTATTTGAACAAGCATTGAGAATTTAGTGAGCTAGAGATTATTAAACTTCTCCTGGTGAGGGCTTCTTGTAGCTTGAACACAGTACAGGGATATCTGTGGGTCAAATCCAGGCAGTTTTGATAGTTGCCATCCTTGAAGATATCAATACACCAAGCATTGCCATGACCTATAGTTTCTCCTCTGTTCATGCAATTGTACACATTTCTCTACATCTTCAACCTGTCCCTTTTCTCCACAGTAAAGGAAAAACCCAAACATAAAAAAATCCTTTTGATTTGCAATGTCATTTACCCACATTCCTTCATCCACCAAAGAGGGTTAAAAGGCAAAAGAGGACATTGAATCAGTGGAAAAATGTTCAGAAGCCCATGGAAGGATAAATAAATCAAAGTTGTAATTCAGCCACTAAGTAAGAATATTTAAAGCTTTTGGAGATGAGCAAAACAGTTGCATTTAATGTGTAATTGTGCAAACCTTCTGTTTTCATAGAAGCTAAGCAACCAGCCAGCAATAATTAGGCTTCTGAAAGACAAGTAGCAAGGCATACAGAACCTGAAATGATGACTTTTTTTCAGTTCCCCAGGGAAGCACTTTTACTGGGGAGGGAAATACTCTGTAAATAATTCTCCATCTGGAAATCCACTAGCCATACTGTCTTTTCCCCCCAAACTGAAATGCTCCAGAATCAGATCTCATCAGCAGAGGGAGTCTCTTCCTCTAACACAGAGATCAGCACACATCTGGCTTTCTTCAGTTACCAAAAACACACAGGCATGATAGGCAAAATTAAACAGAGACACTTAGCAGTAAAATATTTAAGTGTGGGCTGGGACTTCTAATAAGCTCTATGAATAATAGAGATACGATAAAAAACAGGCAGTGCAGTACTGAATTGGTCTGTGTAGAGGAAACATCTTGCCCTCAACACACCACAAGATTAGACAGATCACAGGATGGGAAATGGGATGCAGAAAAGGTCAAAATCCTTCAGTACGGTGAAAGACTATACCAGAGTCCATCTATACACACATCTATACACAATACTCCCATTTACTACTTTAGCTTTCATTTAATCCTGTTCTTTCAACTCATGTTGGGATTAGAAACAGTTCCTTCAACAAAACTGTACTCTACTGAGCAGACATCATGAGAGTATT
The DNA here is from genome assembly GCF_027791375.1 of Indicator indicator. NCBI lineage: Eukaryota > Metazoa > Chordata > Aves > Piciformes > Indicatoridae > Indicator > Indicator indicator. The sequence continues at coordinate 11,387,558 of NC_072033.1, read as the reverse complement.
GGGGAATGCCAGGTTGAAAAGCATGTCCTGCAATCTGGACAGAGACCAGCAGCTGAGTTGGTGCAGCTAAAAAAAAAAAAAAAAAAAAAACACACAACCCACCTAGAAACTGTACTAAGAACTGAAACAGTCCTTCCCTTCCAATGGCATTTTAGTTAAGTTCCATGAACCTAGCTTAGGCTTTTATCTGGCATGTTTCTAGATGGTGAAAATTCAAAGATCCCAGGGTTTGTAACTTTCAAGAGCCAGGAAAAGTACTGACCACTGACCAACTGAAATATTTAGATTTTTGCTCCTACAGATCCCAGATATGTAACACCAAGATGTAAAAAGCTCAGATTATTTTTTCAATAAGTTTACCCAGAGCATCAGTTTTACTGGTTCATGGTCAAAGCAGAAGGCTCTATCACATGGGCACTGCGACAGCCTGTTCCGAACCGGTTTTGTTCAATGCTTTTATCAACACACCAGATAAAGGAATGCAGCATATGTTTGGTACATCTGCAAACAATACAAAAAGCAGGCTGCAACTGCAACTCTGTTGGAGGTCAAGATTAGAATTCAAAACAATCCTAACAAGTCAGATCAGGCCAATCAAAAAAAAAAAAAAAAATCCATAGAAGAGGCACAGGGTAACTCAATTCACCAGGATTGATCAACAACTCATAGAAAATGACTGGGTAGGTAGCAGTTCTTCGAAAAAAAGGATGTGGGAGGTTATACTGGATCACAAGCTGAACATGAGTCAACAGTGTCATACTGTTAAGAAAAAAAAAAAAAACAATCATCACATTAGATAAATCAAACGGAGTATTGCCTGCAAAACAAGCAAAGTATTCCTCTGTCTGCCCAGCACAGTGAGCCTTGGCTGGCATCGTGAGATCAATATGGAGCATCAAGTTAGTAGCAAAGACAAGGGCTCAAAAGAAGGGAGCTCAGTCACGACACACAAAAGGGAACAAACAAGTGGTTCAGCCTACAGAAGCTGAAAAAAAAAATATTTTCAAGCACGTTGAGGGAGAGGGGAAATAAGTAAAAATCCAGCAACAACTGTTCTATATCTATGATGAGTAAGACAAACAGCAATAGGTTTAAACTGCACCAAGAGAGCTTCAGCTTAAACACGATGGAAATGAGGCAATATGATACATTTGCTGTGATCCCTATGACTGGATATTCAAGAACACACTGGGGATAAACCCCTTGAAAAAGAGGTGCTCATGTCTTGAGGAAGGAGCATGCATTAGACATCCTCCTGAGTTCCTCCAGCCCTATTTTTCTAGAGTTCCATGAAACACCAGTGAACAGATGGTAACGAGCAGGTTCAGGTACCACCACAAAATGCTCTTGGTGAAATCAGTGAGTCTTCTCAAAACCTTTACAGCCAGAAGCAACTACAAGGCAGATACCAAACAATCAGGGTAGAGTTATCCATTAACCACCACTGACTACATCAGGAACAAACAGGTCATTATATTTTATGCTTTAAACTAGTCCAAATTTGCCATTTTACAAGTGCAACTACTTCTTAACATCTTCAAGCTCTTTTCTTGATGTTTTTCTTCTTGTATGGAGAATCCCAAGATGCTTTCACTGCTACAGGGCGAAGTAACCAACGTTGGTTTTATTGACCTGCCTTTTATAGTCTCTAGACATGAACCAGTAGAGCAAGCCAGTGCATAACTTTATGTGGAACAGTTTTTGTGATCTTGACTATTTATCTTCGGATAATTGCTATATTCATAATTATTTTTAAGACAATCTTGTTTAATAAGGACTGCAATCGCTACTAGACAAACTCAGTAGAACAAAATGTTAGACTAAAAGCAATTTTGGTGACTAACCTATGAACTGCAACAAAAAATTGTGATTTATAATAGGCATGGTAATAGCCTTAATGATTGCAGTGCTTATGGGTATCAATGAAAGACACAGACTGGATCATTTCAAGGCAGAAAGGGCTGTTTTTCTCTTTTTCTCCTTCATGGGTGGCCCACATTTATCTTCAGGGTCCTTGGAAGAGCTTCCAACAGTCCCACTGTGCATATCACATAGTGGCTGCTATTACCATGCTAACGTTAATAGGCTGTAGCTTATGTGACCCCTCCAAGCAGTAGCTATTGCACAGCACAACTAGCACCGAGTGCTGAATTACTGCCACTGGCTCTCTGACACAGAACGCTGGCAAGTGGTGAGGAACAGTGGCAGGAAAGTAGCAAGGGCAAAGCAAAAAATAATTAAAATTGTGTGTTGGAAGGGAGCAGAAAGCAAGAATCTAAACAGACTGGCAAAGAGATGCTGGAGCCTGGGGTCATGAGGCATGGGGCAGCAAGAGCAGATGAAAGTCACTGTTTCCAATGACAGTGCAGCCCATATGCCAGAACATTTGCCACTTCTCTCTCCCTCTGTGCAACTGCAATTCAAAATTAATAAATAAATTAGGGACAATGAATACAAGCAAGGAAAATCATAAAGCCTGTGGCAAAAAGAAATCTTGTTTAACCCAACTATTTTTTACATAGCGGAAAACTCACTTGGGAAAGATTCTGCTAGAAGAAGGCAGCAGCCAGCACTAATGGCATATTTTGGGAAAGCAGAAATTCTGCATGTTCTCCTTTTTATTCTACTAAAAATAAACAGGAAACCAAGAGCTTTTTGAATTTAAGTGTAACATTTCCTTACGCCAGAAGACAAACTATGCCTAAGTTAAGCCTGGACATTAATGGAAGCAAAGAGCAGAATGCTGGTCCCTGGGGTTTCAATTATTCTCTCTTTAGAGGTTATGCTTCCAAGAAGTTACAGAAATACAATTTCCCTGTGAGGATCATTTTTTTCAGGCTGTTACAATGTTTTTATTTAAAGATATTTGATCTGTATTTGCAGAAAAGCTCAGTTCATCACGTTACCTTTTCATATATTCACCTGTGAAGTGTTTCACAGGATCACAGTGCAGTGCAGGCTAGAAGGCATCGCTGCAGAACACCACATCCAAGTCCCTGCTCAGCACAGGGTCAGCTAGAGCAGGCTCCAGGACTCTGTCCAGTTGGGTTCTGAGTATCTCTGAGGATGGAGACTTCACAACATCTGAACAACCTCCGCCAGTGTCTGATAGCCATAACACTGAAAGTTTCTTACCCTATTTAAGTGCACTGTCCTGCATTGCAGTCTGTGCCTGTTTCCTCTTGCCCTTTCTCTGTGCACCACTGAGAAGAGTCTGGCTCCATCAGCTCTATACCCTCCCATGAGGTATTCACACATGATAAAAAAGCCACCTTCTGAGACTTCTCCAGGCCAAACAATCCCAGCTCTTGCAGCCTCTCCTTTCAGAAATACTACTAAATAAGTATTTAAACTAAATATCAAAACCAATGTATCACATTGTACTGAGCAGTAAGAAAACCCTCTGATGGCATGACTGGCCAAGGACACTTGTGAGTTTTACTTGAAAAATAATACTAGGACAGGGACATCATTTAAGCACCAAAAAGAAAACTGAATGAGAACCAAAAGAAAAAACGATCTTCAAAACCTGTGGCTAGTGCACTAAGGGCTTACATACCCACACACCACCCCCACCCCCCCCCAAAAAAAAAATATACAGATGGAGTCCATCAAGTCAGCACAAACACCCTGCTCTGTGCTCAAGACCAGGCTTCTGGAGAAACCAGTCTCTAATCATGCACACAGGTTCATCTCAAAACTCTTGCCAAAGCATTTGGAACTCGACATCCTAGATGCAAATATTGTTCTTCATTTTTCAAATACTGCTTTCTGGTCTTAGTTCTCACTACTTCCATTTGCCTATAAATGAAAAAAGTAGGTTTTACAGGGGACTAACACTAGTTCTGAATATATACCAGTAACCCCAAACTGAACAGAAATTCCTTTCTTTCCCTGTTACTCAAATTCAGTCTACTCCATGAAAAAATAATAAGAAGCAGATTTCCAATCAAATCCCATCCTCTGTAGTTTTAATCTCTTCTTGGCCTTCAAATAAGACTTCTAAATATTATCTATATTACTAAAATATCCCATAAGCTATGCACATGACCCATGCTACTGTCAAATTAAGTACCAGCTTGAGTTTGCAATGAAATAAGCTACCTTTAGAAAAACATTACACTTATTTCCAGAGTAGAAATTAAGGCAGAAGGAGGATTGCACATAAATATCAATGAAATTAGGCAATGAGAGCTGGCATTAGGTCAATGAAAATTAAGCAAGAAAATATTTTACTGCTAGAATAAATAATTTTCATTTGCCACATGCAAAACAGAATTTCCAGAATGCTTTCGGCGTCTGGTGTGCAAGATCAGAGCTCTGTCAGCACCAGTTTCTGAACACAGAAATGACTTTAAAATTAACATTTTCAGACCTTAAAAGACCTCGCATTATTGGTTTGGAGTTCAAAAAAAAACAGGTAATAAATAACAAATTGATACTGTTCCAGTCATAGCTTATTTCCTGAAAGTCTAAGCATAAAGAAAGGAAGGAATAAATTATTCGATAGAAATTGTTGTTTAATTTTCTTCCTTAATATCTTTTCTTAGAGTGCCTAATTTGAAGCAGTCAGTTCTTTTAACAGACAAATTCCTTACTAAAAAAAAAGAGAGAGAGAGAAATTCAGAGTTTGGAGAAGCAGATAAAAATCTGATAGTTCCCCAGAAGCAGGAAAAAAAAAAAAAGTAATTTTACTTGGGTTTGAGGAATTTGGTTCAAAGCTCTGATCTAGAAAGCAATATATACAGTTATTAAACAGCGTAAGGGGATTAACTCTACAGAGTGTTATTGACTACTCTGGTCTCATTAACTGCGATTTTATTTAGATAAAAATGTCATCTGAAACATCATTTTTGTGTCAGAAGTTAGATCTGAAGAAAAACATTAAAAATAAATAGGCATCAGCAGTTCCCCAATCTGTGGCAGCTCTTTCTGGGGTCTCCTCTGGAACTCATTGAAATTATGGTTTTGATTTGCAACATGCCTATCAAGAGGAACTGCTTTTAAAAGAAGCTGTCCTGTGGAATGGGAGAAGTGTTTTCTGAGAGACAGCTTCACTGGAGCATGTACAAACTTAACATGGAAAGCTGATGTCTGTCTGACTCTTTTTTGTTCCAAGAAAGGTATGAAGAAGGGTTAGGGAAAGAGTTCTGCGTTCCCAGTGGACTTTCGCCTACTTTCAGATTTCATTAAGGAACTGTGAAGATAATTATGTGTATGATAAGTTCAGCAACTGCTTTCATGCAGAATCACAGCCCCCAAAATCATGAAAGCGTAAATGGAAAAGTCTCTGTCTTTTAAACTGGGAGCAGTACAGAGAAGGTACTGGAGCTCTCAGCGGTCTGCAGCAGAACTTCCCTACTCCTAGAAGAACCAAGCAACCCTCAAGAGACGCTCAAAAACCCACCAAACACTGGAACAATCCGTACATCCCTCATGGTCTTCACTTCCAAAAACACCCATGTCACACACTACAGGGCACTCAAAAGACTTGGGCAGGACGGGGTGCAGAGGTGGCACTGCAGACACCCCACAGGCAGGACATCCTCAGGATGGAACATCCAGACATGCCTCAGAGGCAGCTCTCAGAGGTCTTTAGGAATCAAGCTCCTACTAAAATTAACAACAGGCAAGTACGAATGTATTTTTTGGACTCTAGACCCAGGAATAGTGGGAAGCCGGATGTATGGAGAGCCAGAATGTCCCCATCAACTGATTCATATATTGGGGCCACACAATACCGCAGACACTGCTTGCATGCCAGGTCACTGTTCATTACCCCAGGAGCGTGCTCCTTTCCTCTGGCACACAAAGCTACTAGAATTCCACCTCAAAAGTTTGTCTCATGCTTTCACAGGGGACAAATTTCCTGTATGCAATAGTATTTTGGGGCTGTACAATTATTTTCAAATAGAACTGTTAGTACATTTCACTAACACACCACATTCAAGTTCCTAGATTACCTTAACCACAAGCATGCAGCACATTTACCTCCAAAAGGAGGTACAGTCTATATCCTTACTGTTACTACTACAGGAATTCTTTGCAAAGGCTTGCTCAAGTTCCCCCTCTTCCCCTTTGTTATTTAATGTTTGCTTCTATACTATCCCATGAAGATTTGGAATGTTGGGTTATTTTGATCCGTCTGTGCTATATTTTTTAAACAGCACTTGCAGCCTTCCTAAGATTTACCACTGGAGGTGATGAGAGCTGAATAGGTCTTTTCAAACCAAAATGATTCTAAGGCTTTGAAACTTCATCAGGGAGAACAAAAAGCTTTGACCATGAAGAAGAACATCTTACCTCTTCAAAAAAACACTTATGAGAGATGGCCTCCATATTGAGTACTTATGAAAAAAGAACAGGCATTTCAGTAAAGTTTAAGCACTTTGTTTTTAACCAGAAACAACACTAGTAAAATTCTTAGCATAGAAGCAATTACGTTTTTTATACATTTGCATGAAGCTTGGCTACCTTTGGTTTCATACACTTGCTTAAAGCAGAACATGCTGGCACAGTTTATTCATCTTCCCATATGAAAATAAGCTGCTTCCACGCGCTGCTACCCAAACGTAACTGCCTACACAAGTGAAGTTATCCTGCTACATCAGTATAGGCACTACTTAGGATGGGCAACAGAAACATGAATCACTGCAGATGAAGAGATGTACAGAAGAACAGAAGAGGGGCTGTGCATCTCAACTGCTGATGTCGTGTCCCAATTGTAGGGAAAGCTGAGTGATGTTGTTTGGCTGTGTTTCTGAGAGGTGACCTGCTATAACTGTGATGGCACTAGGCTGAAAAAATAATGCATTTAACACCGTGATGTCATTCCACCCACTACGAGTTGCCACAGTCTCACAGCATGCCAATAAAACTTGGATTTTTAATTTAGAAAAATGGGCTTTTTAATTGCAATTTTCAACAACAACCTTACAGAAATGAAAAAGAGCATAAACCCAACATGAAGAGTTATCAGCTGTTGGTTTTCTTACTCATTTGGGCCACCATTGGGTGATGAATGGAGGCAGGAACCCCACAGCAATGAGATTCCAGAAATGCAGACAGCAGAGAACCTCAGAAGTCCTCCCAAAAGTCCTTTATGGCTGCATTGTAGAATCCCTAGCATTACAGTCTGGGAGTCTCACTTACAGCAGTAGTCCTGAAAGCCCTTAACAGACAAAGCAGCTAACAGAAGTCCTGAGCACATCCCTAGCAGCATCCCTACACTGAAGCCCTAGCCAGAAGTAGCCAACTAACAGAAGCAGAAGTCTATAGCAATCCTAACCAAAATCCCCAGAGAAGCCTTAACCCAAGACCCTAACCAAATATAGCTCAGAGTGGCTGTTTATATATTCTTTGTTATCAATCCCTTAACCAGTAAAATCCAATCACATATATAAGCTTATAATCATTTCCAAATAAGAGGTGCCAGCATGTCAATGAGGTGACTTCTGCAGCATGTTCCAGTCAAAGGGTGCCAACATGAAGATGTTGATCTTGGCACACATGGAATGCTATTGTTTTGCTCTACACAGCATGCTAAGGAATTGGTCAGCTAAGGAATCATGCACTCTGCACGCATCCAGCAGCTGCCCTCAGGATAGTGGCTGCAACAATCAGCCCCCTCCAGATCACATTGGATATCACTTTTAGCATCCTACTCCTTATTCCTCTCCCTCCCCGGAAGTCACCGTCATTCCAATACACCTGAGTTGATACTGAGGGATCAGATCCTCTGCGTCAGTGCAGAACAGTCTTCAGCATAGCACTGCACATCATTGCTCCCCACCCCTCAGGACCAATGTTCTCACCATTTTAAGTTAACATTAATAATTAACAAAGAGAAAAAGATACCCGTGCTGTAATCGTCCTCTGCCATACTGCAGGCTTTGAGATTTCTCCTCAGGCTAAAGAAGAAAATAGTTAACAATCCCATTTTAAACATTATCATGCATCAGTGATCAAGACAAAGTTTATTATCCTACAAACAACAACCAAAAAAAAAAGGCAAGAAAAAACAAATTACACCCTAGTCACTTTTATTAAGAGATGCAGGGATAGCATTTCTAAGGAAGGCACTGGGTCCACAAATCAACTGAGCTAATACCCCATCATGAGGCTACAGTGTTGGCAGTGTCATGTCAGATGTGGTATTTGTGGCACTACTGGGGACAATTACTTTAAGTCTAATTTACGTGAAATTTTTAGAATGCAGATGCTTTTCATTTATACATAAACCAAAATGCCATGACATTTCTCCCGTCTATTTATCATAAACAAGTTAATTACTGTGTAACAAATAGCTCCTGCTAGAATCTGTATGTTTTGGGGATGTTAGAGAGCTGACTCAGGCAAATAAGACAAACCACAAACTAGTAGCTAATAGCTTATGACATACTTATAATAAAACAATGACTCTGTAAAAGCTCTTGTTGTCAAATTAAGGCTAAGCTATTTCCATTGGAACAAGTCAATTATAAGCAGTCATTATCTGTTTAACTTGATTCAAACCTAGAATACTATAAGCACTTTAATTTTGATACATTCATAACACTGCATACATTTGAGAGCTGAATATTACAAAGCTTGAAAGAGAAATGCTAGGTTTATTGCCACATAGCTTATCTCTGAACCATAAAGCATCTAAACTTCCTAATGCTGGCTGAAGTTCACCACTATGCTGAGGTCTACAAGGTGCCTGATTTCTGGTGAACAACCGTTCAGGCAGCACAAACTGCCCCAGGACTACCCACATCTCCTTCACAAGGACAAAGTGTGGGTTACACAGCATGAAGAATTGATGTATGCCCACTCTCCCCTAAAAGCCAGCTGAACCACATACACACTTCTTCCCCCACCCAATTCCATGAAAGCACTGACAGGTGAATCCCTACCTACATTTTTCAGGCACACAGACCCATTTGGTCTGCAGATGAATTACTGAATGCTGATGAATAAGATGGTGGTAGCTGGCAGCAAAGCTTTGCGTGGTAAAATGGTGTGAAACAGTACATATGTCAATCTATCAAACATGATAATGTAAGCAATCTGAACCCATTTTTGGTCTGAACTATTGTACAATACTTCACCCAGATGGAAGAAAGAGATAAACATTTGATGCTTCAGACATATCAAGTGTTAGGAAGTAAAATTAAACCCAAACTGGAAAACTACCAATTTTACGTGCTAGAGCATATATAAAGAACAACATAAGCATGAAGAAGAATTTCATGCAGCAGATTTTCTCTCCCATTATTGCACAAATTATTTAGCTGTATTTGTTTCCTATGATGAACAGCAGCACATATTTGATTGCAGATTAAAAAGTGTAAAGATTATAGTTTACTTATTAGCAAACACAGCATTTGTGCTTTTTCTTTCTCCTCCTGTTGACAACATGCTTACAAATCACATAACTTGTGAAAATCATTATCAGGACATGAATCTTACAAGTGGTGCAGGCATACATAATATCCCAAGGGCCAGTTCAGCCCTAAATCACAGGCAGGTTTGCCATAACTAAGGTGAAACTACAATTGGTCCCTAAAGGATAAAATTAAAGAGAGATGTATTTTCATTCAAATCAACTTGACAGCCTATCTAATTTCATATTTAAAAATTATCAGTTAAAACTGAAATGAAGTGACAGCCACTATACCACCTTCAAACTCATTACCAGCCAGCTTCTCTATCAGACCTTTGCTCCACTCCTATTGTCCACTTACATAAACACACAGCACAATTTATCAAGCACTAAACTGCAAAAAATACTCCTCTGAGCAAATATATTAATGACATGACTTTCTACAGTGTTGGAGGCCATTGTTTAATCAAATAATTTTCAAAGCTAAAAAGCATGACATCTACTGTGTTTACAGACTGAGCTGTAAAGCTCTACAGCGTACATACGGGTTTGGGAAAAACTGCTATTAAATGTGTGCACACTTGGTACTTGGCCTCTTCATGTGGTACAGTATTTTTGGGCTTCTCTATGTCAAATCCCTATCTGGTTATCTTTCAACTAAAACCAAATTCCTCAATGCCTACTAACTGATGCCAGGCCAGTCAAGAGAAGTCCTGAAGAACAAAACTTAGACAAGTGGGCTCAGAAACAAAACTGATTGCCAACTCGCAGAGAGAAAAAAAGTGTCCAGCCTGGATTCTGCTGAAACTGACAACTCTCCTCCTCTTCTGAGTGAAATCAAAGTAACACAGCAGGTGTTTGCTCTGGAGGAAGACAGAAATCCCAGCTTTCTGGCAGAGACACACATGTGAGCAGATGTACTCAGGAGAAAGTACCAAGGGTTTATAAATCCTTGAGTAGTAAAGCATCAGGTTCTGACGTGCTCCCCAACTTTCACAGTAGATTGTGTTCAGAACTGCTGTAGTGATTTAACTCAAGAGGGGTGCTGAGGCAGGAGAGGATTTTGGTCTTCAAAATTTCTCTTGGAGAAAAACAGTAATTTTCTACATCATGCAAATATAAAGTTTAATTATTTTTAACTTGAAAGGGAAACAGATCAATACTCAGGATAATCTATTGTTATTTGGATTACAAAGACATCTTGGAGTTTACAATCACAAAAGAGGTTATAATCCTGCAATTACTATAAAGCTAATTGGTAGTTTCTTCTTGTCTGTGTTTTCATGTTGTCAGTGGGGCAGTAATGAAAATGAATGCCACATTTGTGAACAGAATGTCTGTAGGCTTGTTTACCACATTTCCAACAACAACGTCTGCTTTATCATGCATTTCAAAGCAGAGATAATTTAAGGATCTTTGAATTTCATACATAAAAATACTTTCTAAAATATCAAATGTAGAGTTCCTTCAGACAGGGTGGGAGTGGGAGACTCAAAAATGAAGTGATGACCTCGCATACTACAGCAAACAAGCCACCTGAAGCAGACAGCACGCGGACTGTGAATGATTCATCTGTATTCAAAACTGCGCACAGGTAAACCACTTAGTGCTTCTTCCTCCTACAAACATAATTCTGCAGACAATTTCACCATCAAAACCAGCATCTTTAAGCCTCCTTTCACCTCTTAAAAATACAGTTATTGCAGAACCTATTAAGCTTTTTATTCCACTTACCTTTAAGTAACTTCTGCCCTTCCAGGATGCTCTGGGAGACAAATGCTGTGTAGTCTTCTTCTGAAAAGCCAGACTTGCATGTGGGTCTAACTGTAAGATCCCCATTGTGTGCCTGCAAAAACAAAACAAGGAAAACATACACCATGACTTTTTGTCATTTGGGAAAACGTTTTGCACCTAGCTACTAGGTGTTTAGGCATGGGCAAACCTGAACAGTAAAGCAGTGTGCAAGTAGAATGTGATTGTGCTTAAGTGCTCGTCTGTTGGAGTGGATCCATACTGTAGCTGCAAAAATAAAATGGGCCAGAATATAGTTGCCAGATTACAATAAAGCGCATTGTTTGTCGGAAAGCTGGGATACTGGGCACTGTCAGAAGAGGGGATGAAACAAAGAACAGCAATTCATCAAGGCGAGCTGTGCTTGCACTGGAGCCACGCAAAGGGCTGATGTTGCAACATCCAAATCACTGAGTTTTGCTGTTGAGAAACTGGGCAAGTCCTGGGGCTGAAGGAGAAACATCCCAGCTCATTGCAGCCTCAGGAGCTCGTGACCAGCTGTAGTCCCCTTCCTTCCCCTTCACCTTGTAGCAGCCTTCCTACCTCTGCCTCCTGCTACATCTGTGACCCACCAGACTCTGCACTTGCCGATGGAGGGGATGGAGGGGATGGAGGGGATGGAGGGGATGGAGGGGATGGAGGGGATGGAGGGGATGGAGGGGATGGAGGGGATGGAGGGGATGGAGGGGATGGAGGGGATGGAGGGGATGGAGGGGATGCCCAATCAAAAAGTAACAGTGCCACTGAATGCACTGGCGCAAGCACAACCTGCCAGGATCGAAGAGGAAGCATTCAGCTAAACACTCAGCTGTTCTGCTGCAACTTTGGAATGTGCAGCAGGGAACCAGCCCCAGCTACAGAGACAGATTAGTCCAGTCCTGGCAGTCTGGACTGCTGGGGTTGGGATACACATTTCCCAGCATGTAGGGTCCCAGACCCCAACTCCAACCAACTCACTGAAAAAGCACAAAAACTAGTGATTTGTGCCTAACAAGTGCCAGGTGATTTACACACAAACAAGTGCCAGCAGCAAGGAATTGCCAACTGCCAACTTCTGGACTGTCGGCAGGGCTACCCACAGCACGGCTGAGCGAGGCAGGCTGCGTCCCTGACACCTCCAGTCCCACCAGCGCTGGCTGAAGCCAAGGGACTGGGAGAGTCACTTCCCCGACAAAGTGCAACTCCAGGCATGCACCTGCTTCCCCAAGGAGGACAACAGCTCTCCCGGGCTTCCCAAAACACTCCTGGGCACCAGCGATGCCGCAATAGAGAGAGACCGAGAAGGGAAGAGAAGCGAAGGGTCCTTTTGGAGGAGCTTAGTAAGCAGAACGCAAGCCAACGTACTCTGCTCAAAATCACGCTCGGGAGACGGATGCCAGCTACTGCAAGGGAAGCGCAAGGAAGCGGCGGCTCTGTGGGTTCTGACCGTCGCTGGCAAGATGTTGCCATTAGCAAACATTTCAGTGGGGCTGACTGAAGACAACAGGCTTCAGTCTGAAATCACTCTATTATTCATAAGGGTGCTCGCTAGATGAGAGCGCACCGGGGCTCCTCCTGCATACCCCCCAGACTCCGAGGACTCGGGACACCCGCACAGATACAACTTGGCACAGGGGGATTCAGGCAGGAAAACAAGCGACTCTTATTCCTGCTGCCAGTCCAACACCAGCTCCAGCAGCCGCCCCGCTCGCACCGTACCGCTGCAGCCACGCGTTCCGGCATTCGCTGATGTTCCGCAGACACCCCCTCATTTAGGGGGGAGGAAACCCTAAAACCCCCAAACTTTTCAGACCGATCGCCCTCAACACGGTTCAAGTCCACTCAGGGTGCTGACGGGCATGTAAAAATTAAAGGCACGGCCACGGCACCGCCAGTGCGGAGACGTGTGCCACAGACAGCGCAACGCGACCGCGCTGGGGCGCGGAGGCTGCGGAGGGCTCGCGCAGAGCTCCACTCACGGAGCGGTTCCGCCGCCGGGACAAGCCGCTACCCCCCGAAGTTTATCTGGCGATGCGCAGCACGGAAGGCAAGTTTTACCGGCATCACTGAGCCAAGAGATTGCAAGGGAACAATCAAGCTTAAAAACAGTAACTACAAACTGTAACCATAGGCCAAAAAAGCAGAAAAATGGTGAAAGCGACAAGAACTGCGGGGACGTCTTTGCCGCACACTCACCCACGCCGGCTGCGCGGACCGGCTCCGCTCTCAGACCTCCCGAAGTTGCCGTGGCTGCCGTGCCGGCAAGCAGCGGGTGAGGAGCGCTAGCGGAAGCTCCGTGGAGCGTGGAGCGCGGAGCACGGGGATGCTGTGCCCATCCACCCACCCACCCATCCTCTCTCCCTCCCGGGGCGCCCCACTTACCGCCGCCAAGCCCCAGACTGGAAGGAGCAGCACCAGCAGCACCCGCGAGCCGGTCCTCATCGCCCCAGCGGCGCCCGCTCTCCCGCCGGGCTGTGGCGGTAGCCGCCCGGTGCCGCGCTGCGCAGTGCCGGGGCCAGAGGGTCGCTACCGCCACCCCGCTCCCTCCGCCGCTCGGCGCCCGCTCTGGGCTGCAGGTGAAGCGCCCGCCGCGCGCCGCCGCCAAACCCCGCCCCCCGGCCCCGCGGCGAGCGGGCACGCGCCGCCTCAAAGAGACAGGCGCCGCCCCGCGGCGGGGCGGGAGGTGAATGGGAGGCGGTTGGCGGCGTCTGCGCTTGCCTTAGTCCCCTGCGGGAATCTGCGCCCGCGGAGGAGAGCGTCGAGATCGGCTGTCCGGAGACCAAGCTTACATGTCCAAAGACGTGAAACTAATATATTGAGGGAAAATAAACGGCACATCTAGAGGAGCGACATATCCACTGAGACAAAATAGCGTATCCAGAGGAGACCCACTGAGGTGCTGAGGGGCCCTGTGAGGAGAGGCTGAGAGCGAGCTGAGGTTCTTCAGCCTGGAGAAGAGGAAGTTGAGAGAAGATCTCATTAATGCTCATAAATATCTAAAAGGCAAGTGTCAGGAGAATAGACCTAGACTCTTCTCAGAGCTGTCCAAGGACATGACAAGGGGCTGTGGACACAAACTGGAACATAGGAGGTTCCATGTAATCATAAGGGAAACACATTTTTACTTTGTGGGTGGCAGAGCAGTGGAAAAGGGTGCCCAGAGAGGTTGAGGTCTCCATCCCTGCAGGCATTCAAAACCCACCTGGATGTGTAACTCTGACTTACTCTAGGTGATCCTGCTTTAGGAAGGGGCTAGACTCCACAATATTCAGATGTCCTTTCCAACACCCACCATGCTGTGATTCTGTGATTCTTTATCCACAGAGGAAAAAATAAGATATCCAGGGGGAAACTAATATATCTAATGGAAAGATGTACCCATCGGGGGGGAAAAAAAAAAAAAAAAAGGCAGGTCCATGTGTAAACCAAGCATGTCCAGCCGGGAAAACCTAGCATGTCCATAGGAAAAGCTGATGCATCCAGGGGATGATAGGCATATCCAGTGAGGAGAGTCTAGCCCAGGCTGTGGGGAAAAGGACTGGGGGAGAGTAGCATATCCACAGCAAAAATTAACAGGCAGGAAGATAACTTATTGCAGCTTTCCAGTACTTTAAGGGGGATCTATACAAAAGATGAGGACAAGCCTTTTAGCAGGTCCAGTTGCAAGAGGACAAGGGGTGATGGTTTTAAACTAAATGAGAGGAGGTTAGGTATAAGGAAAAGCTTATTTATAACTGAGGGTGGTGAGACACTGGTCCAGGTTGCCCAAAGGGGTGGTAGATGCCCCATCCCTGGAAATATTCCAGGTCAGGTTGTTTGGGACTCTGAGCAACCTGCTCTAGTTGAACAACATGTCCCAGATCACTGCTGTGAGGTTGGACTAGATGAGCTTTAAAGGTCCCTCCCAATCCCAAACATTCCATGATTCTATGATAGAGACCACCTACTCCTTCACCTGCAAAGGCCTTTGCCTAATATCACCTTGTTTGGAAGAGGAAAGCCTTGCTGGACAGACACTGGCGCCAGGGACTGTGAAGCATGGGTCTGGGTGGGCTTAGGGCAGGCAGAGAGTAGGGGTGCAGGTCTGTGAGTACCCAGGGTCAGGCTCTGTGCTTGCATTAATCAAACAGGCAGGGAGAGGGGAGGGTGATGCAGGTGTCTTCCTGAGAAGAGAATAATGTGGATGGACGTCAATTTCAGGACAAGGTAGAAAAATGCACAGTGTCTGAACTAGCTCCTGAGTTGTGTGCATGAACCAGTCTGAGCCTGACCCTTCTTGGAGGAAAACAGGCATGTCAGGCCTAGTCCATGTTCACATCAGTAGCAATAAAGCTAACTCAAATAAACTAGAGGTTTTCTGATATAAAAATAAAGGCAGTTCAAAGCAGGGCCAGAAAGTGAAACTTAAGTCAATTTAGTTTTCCCAGAAAACTGAAAAAGGAAAGCAGCCGTTTCAAGTGCTAAGTATGGTCCTGCTGTTTTCCTGCACTGTGACCCAGGCCTCCAAATGCGATCTTTTTCCTTTCTGAATGCAGCTCAACACCACAAATAGTTCTCAGGCATGTATATTTTGTGCATATAAATCCAACAGTGATTTGCATAAATAGATGCGTGCTATCTGATGTACGTGCAAAATCAGACATTGCAGCTGAAAAATCTGGCCATTAAACTATTCTGTTAGATTCACACATTTCCAAAGGAATGAGACACATAAATCCACTGACGGCATCTTTTGCTATTGAGTAGATTTAATAGCATTGTGTTAACACCTAGAGATGCTAGCGAAGAACTGAGACCTCATTGTATTAAGCACTGTAGGCACGAATAATGAAAAGATTGTTCCTACCCCACCAATTTACAGTCTTAGTGGATTATGGGGTTTATTTTTTTTTTTAAACAAGTATTTCTGAGTTTGTTACAGAACATCAAATAAATCCCATCATTGTATTGAATTTAGTGTATACTTTTTTTCACGAAGCACTTTCACAAAGGCAGAAATCCTAACAAAAAGATAATCCTTATAAGTCTAGATAAAAATCTAAATTTGATCCTTTTCAGCCTAATTTTCAAAGTTTGGAGTAGATTGTTCTGGGTTGAAGGGCAGCTGCAGTTGTTGCTATTTAAATAAAGCTACAAGTACTCTGGAGACTTCTGGGGCTATTTTTTTTTTCCAACTACAGCATGTATATTTCCTTGTGAATACCTATGGCCAGTTATTTTGACTCTTGCTGGACTACAGCTGTTGTTTTGCATGTGCTCACTGTGTTTGATAACTTTGTTAATATGACAAGTTCTACATGTATTGTCAAAATAAGTCTGACACTACAACAGATTGTGAAGAAAAGGCAGAGCAGTAGTGAAAAAAAATAGAATTCTTCAACATGTTTACAGTTGATTTCTAATCTGATGGCAAATTGATTTTTTTTCCCAAACTAGTTTGCCATCCCTCTTTTTTAAACTCTGTTGACTGACTCTGTACTTGGGGAATAAGTCTGCAAATGGAGTAAGTACACTTTCCAGTTATGTTTCTAATAACACTGGCCTGTGTGAGATACTAGGTGCCTTCCCAAACTGAAGTGGTTCCAGAAGGATCGGAGGAGACTACAAATCCTGCATTCAGACAATGGAAATAATTGGTTTGCATGTGCTTGTTTTGACTCACATTTTCCTTCAACTCTCAACACTGATTAATTTTGGAAGGAATTAAAGTTTTGCTAACTGATTAGCCACTATTTCAACTACCTCCTTGTTTAGAAGCACTTAACATTAAGTGCTTGTAAAATATCTCCCTTCAGATCTTTAAGGAAGATTAAAATATGCCATTTACATTTTTGTACCTAGTGAATTTTTCACCAACTGCTGCATTTAAGCATAGAGGTCTGAGCTGGGCCTGAACATATGCTATTTGGGAGAGCTAGCTTCAGACTCTTGCTTCATTTTCAGTCTGGTGGGAGACTGGTTATGAATTGGTATTCTTGCATAAAAAGGAAATAGGAAGCTCTATCATCTAACATAGGAACACTACAAGATGTGAATTTGGCTGGATGAAGACATTTGAGAGCGTACACATGCACACTAAATCAGCTTGCTAAACACCTCAAGAGCAAAGCTGCCGAGCCTAAGAGCCAACTTGCTATAGTGCACAACACTCAGGAGAGTAAAAGGCTCATATATGAGACATCTACAGAACTGACTGTGCCAGGATAATGAGGAGCGCAGAGTACACAAGGGATTTTTCTCTCCTTGATGCATGCATGTAATTCCTATTGACAGCAGTGGGAGTTACACGTACATATCAAGGGGACAATAGAACCCATAGTGGTGGAGATGAGCATCAGATGTGAGCTGTGTTACCACAGATAGGAAATAAGAGAGAGGGAGGTGTGATCGCTGAGGGACAGTACAACACACAATAAAATTGTCAAGCAGCCATCAAGTACGTGAAAGCATGGGAATAACAAATTAAGTGGACAGGAGGTGAGAAAACAAAGTCTCAAGAGACCTTTGCCTTCTTAGCTTAGGGCTGATATCTGAATTCCTTAATTGGGAAATATTCCCACTGGCTTAACTTGTTTAATTCTCTGATAAGTAAATGTTTTGCTGAACTTGAGCAAACAGTTATGGCCTAGATGGTAAGGATAAAAAAAATGGTTCTAAACAAAATGTCAACAAACAAGGCGAAATGAGATGAATACGGTGTGCAGACCACACCTTAGGTTTCTTCTGTATGATCTGATGATTTTTGCTTCTTCTAGCAGATAGCTATGTGACCAATGATATAGTAAGTTATTACTAATTTGGATTTGTGTCACAAGTAGTAACAAAAGAAGGAATGTATACAAATCCAGAGAAATAATGGGAGGTAATGGCAAATTATGAGTTTATGTCAGCACTTCAAAACTGAAGTGATTGAGAAATGCCTTCAGATTTAATCCACATTGGGTATCTTTTTGGGATGTGTAGGGAAGATGGGATGAGATGGAACTGAACAGTAAAGTGAAAGGTAAATCAAAGTTGTGGAGAAATTTGTGATCTGGAAAAGACATAAGCACCCTATCAGATCTAGACAGAAGCCAACAGAGGAAATAAAGATGCTCCTTAGTAGAAAGACCAAAACCACAGCAGGAAAATAACTAACAGTAAAACCTAAACTTTAGTACACATGTAATTTTTTTAAGCACAGCAAATCACTGGAAACACGTGAATGGCTGGGCACAGCTCAAAATTCTGGATTACTTATGATCTGGCTCCAGTACAAAATCTAAAGACAAAATGATGAGTCACAAAGGAGAAAGTGACTTGAAAGAGGAACCTACGGGGGAAAAAAAGCAGCACCAAACAGGAACAGAGTATGCATTAATTAAGGTGATTCTTTACCACCCTGCATGTGCTACCTATGTGTTGGGATGCTGAGAAAGACACAACTATCTGCCTGGTTAAACAGAGCTTTTGAAGTCACATTTTCAGTCCTGCCAGGCATGCTGCAATGCCAAGGAATTTGAACTTTCTCTCTTTTACACTATCTACTGATCAGTACATTGCGGCTCCTATCGATTCTCCTTCTGAGTTGGTAACATGAATTGCAATGAGGAAAATCCAGCTTCTGAAGCCCTATACAAAACCTTCTTGCACAGTTAATTACTCTGACCAAGGGAGGCCAACTTCAGTGTAGTCTGACCTCCAATTATGACACACATTGTGGTCTCCTCATTGAACTATGCAGGCATTAATTGCAGCATGCCAGCAATGGCTATATTAAAATCAATTTAAAAATCCCATTTCTGTGTCTCTTTCACCTCAGGTGAGGTAACACACCTTATACTAATGTAACTCTTATTAAAATACTGTAAAACAAGACCGACCTGTGCAAAACAGTAATTCTTTTTTTTTTTTTTTGAAAGCCATTTATTATATTGCAAAAATTAAGAAAAGAGGTGTAAGTAGACTGAGAGGTTTAATGGGGTCTGTATCATTACAGTGAATTGCAAATTAAAGCAGTGGTATTAACAACTATATAAAAGCAGAATTAAGTTTCTTCTCAGAAGATACAGAAAGTGTCTCTTTATGTCTATATGCCCCCTGTAACAGCTTCAGAAGAGGGACCTGTCTGGTCTATTTGCCAATCTGTGTGGTTCAGACACAGAAGATCACCGTAACTGCCAAAGCCTCCTAACATAGCAGACAGGCAGCTCCTGGATGCAATGTTTCATGTGCATGGAAAGAGTGAAACCCCACCACATTCAGTAAAGAAAGAAATTAATAGCCATTGTGCCTTTTCACAGTAGGAGGGTGGCCACAGATTCCTAGTTTCCCCAGAGCTTCCCTAAATTTACTGATTTTAAGGTGCTCTTCATACAAGGATGTGTTTAAGCATGATTCTACCGTCAGCTCAGAAACAAAGAATTAGCTAAAGTAGTTGTCTAAGATGGTTACATTCACAGCATTACACAATAAGAGCATCTGAGAAGAATCATCAAAGTGATATAAACAAGTGATCTCCCCACCTGCTCCATGCACCCTCCTCAGCATCTGAGGAGAAGATGCTTTTTCTCACAAGTCCTGTCCCTGTCACCTCCTGTACCACTGGTTAAGTTCACACTGATAGGTTCACCAAGATATCAGCGGAATGGGGCAGGATCTAACCTATGAATCCTCATAGTTCTGTAACCACTCCTCACACACCAGAAAGCTCCAAATGAATATCAATGTAATTAAAAGGTTTTTATAGGGTCTGCTGAAGGGACATGACAATTTTTCAGACTTGCAGATTTTACTGCTTCCTAGCAATACTTCTCATCACCACTGCTTTTCTTTCTTCTTTTGGTGGATGTGGCTTCATCTGCACTGAAATGTTCACCTTATCATTCCAGTTATTTATTCAAAATAAGTTACACTGTTGAAAGCAGCAGTACTAATAAATAAACACTCTTCTACATAGCAAAAATGTGAGGTTTGGATCAGGCTTTCTCTCTTACTGATAATACATGCTTTTCTTCTTTATCAGAAAAAAAAAGGTGCATGTTTTCTTCTGCACAGATTGGCAAAGCATAAATAGAAGTTATATTCTGAGCTCTCTGCCTTTTGTGGCACCCAGCTTGTTTGTATGCCTCCCAAATATTTCTTCCTCCTGAATACATCCAACAGTTTTAGCAGCACAGCAGATACGCTAAACTGTGTGTGTGCATGCTAAATGCTGAGGCAGAGCTCCTCAGAGAAAGCCCAAGTTACCTTTTCAATATGAAGTCATTTTCTCGACCTGTCAGCATTTTGGTCAAAACCCACCTGAAAGACAAAGCACTTTACAAGAGACAGCTTTGACAGTCTATGGATTTGAATACTAGAAGTGAAAAGATAAGAAAAGAAAACTTGGAGAGAGGGGAGAGGAAGATATGTGCCCTTGTAAGAGATTACCTTATGACAAAATACCACACATTCAGATTCAGCTTATTTCCAATTTAAAAAGGTACTGAGAAATTTACAGTGTTTGTCTCCATACAACTTCAGCGAGGCTAAAGCTGCATATGAAATTTATTTGAATATCTGAATCACTAATTTAGCTATAAATGAGGTTAATAATATGGCATGCAGGAGTCCTAATAATAATACTATATGCGTAAGTGAAAGAAAGCCTAGAGATAATAGAAAGGGAGCTATTTAGGAACACTATATTCATGGTCAGCTGAATCATATGGACTGACTCTAGGCCAGGAGAAATAAACCCAAAGTCCTACACACACACACAAACAGAAAGGGAAAAAGTAGAGTCCTGGGGATTACAATTTTGGTAACAGTTTTCACCTGCCTTTACTCTTGGCTGATCTAGGCTATATATTTTTTCTGTTGGCATGGTTCTTGCATGAGCCCAGAGATTTCTATACACAAATTAAATGCTGCTTTTTTGCCAGGGTCCAGAAATATCTGAACTTCAAAGATGAATTTTTCAAGTTCATGCATTCATCTAACAAGATTATCTGCAGTTATCCTGTTAACTCTGACCAATAGCTCCTGTGGTCTCACATCACCTAATCTATTCCCGACTGCACGCATGCTTTCAAGTCAGACTGTAACTGTGCCTAGGACACATGCATAGGGCACTAAAAATATCAGTACATCAAAGACTGTGTAACCCCCAGATAAAAAGTAACTGCCAGACAACGGGTAGCTGTGTCGTTTCCATCTCTTGGAGAGGGCAATACTGTGGGAAAAATTCCTGAATCATCCTCCATTATGAGCTACAGGCACGTTTGTGGTTTAAAAAAGCTTATTGTAAGTGACACTACTTCAGTGATTCTGATTGTGCTAATCCATCAATAGGAATGGCAAAATTGTGTCACAGGTTTTATTGTAGCCTAGGAAGAAGCAGAGGATTAGGTGGGACATTACTACTGTTACAAAATTTTAACAACAAATACAAATTATATCTGGTGCAAGTTACAGGCTGAATCAGGTTAAGCTGTGCTTCCCCTGTTCAGGTATTTCAACAGAGTGGTCATTTACACAGCTGATCCTTATGTACTTTAGGAGAGAGAAATCTAATAACCTTTTGGTGAAAACCTCACCAGTATGCAGACACAATAATGATCCATATGCAAGCTACCACATTGCATTGTATGCTGTCAGACAACTCAATTATTTTCTTCCAGATCTAACATAAGCTTCTGTTTAGTAAACATGATGAGAGTCAAACTTTTACATATATATATATATAAAGTGCTTAATTTGCATGCAAAATTGCCATTGGTATGTATGCAAATAGGCAAACTCATGCACAGATGACTAATTAAGTGCATTTATGTGAGAAATTACCCAATGCACGCATGAAATCTCAGTAATTGTACACACAACTCAGAAGTGCGATTGCATATGCATTTTGGACACATAACTGATTGAAAAAATTGTTTCTCAGCACTCTGTTGGAATAACTGATGCAGAGCACACCATCAGAAATACGACAATTTGGGCTTTTGGAAGAAAGCTCCTGAGGAGCTTTACAGTAAAAATGAAATTGACCATTTCTACCATTACTGTTTTCCAAGTCACTTATAAGCATCAGATGTAAACAAAGAACTGTAAAGAAACACTTGGCAAAATGAAATTAGTTCCATGGCACAAGAGATGGTGGCATTGAACTTAAACCTGACATTTGTAGCCTGCTGTTGCCGGACCACTACGCATTTTGGAGAAAACTGGTAAAATTATCTTTATGTATCTTGATCAAGTACCCTTTTCTTCTCACCTGAGCAGGGTTTGTAGTATGACAGCATAATATCCATTTGGGAGCTTCAGAGAGATTTAGTTTAAAAAAGGCTGTTTTATTTTCCAGGCATTTACATTATTACAGGTTTCTTTACCCATGCACACAGATAAGTTCTCTTTATATCCCCAAAGTGAGAAAGTTTGTGCTAAAATTGTTACAATTCAATCCAGTAAACAAAATTTCAATGTGATACAATAAACATCCCTAGCATCAATGTCCTGTAAAGAAAAATACCTGTCCACATTATTTTGATACTGGCTCCTGAAAGCAGGGATGCAACCTCAGCCTGTTTTCTGATGTTTTGCGCTTGCTGCTCTGTTCATTGTGTTGAGAACAGAGTTTAATAGCAGCTAGGGTGGCACTGTTTTATTTACACATGACATATAGCTGCAGGTCAGACATTTCAGTCCACCATCAAGAGGCAAAAGATACCCATCTGCCTTTGTGGGCACAGGGAAATGAGGTACACACACAAGGGGAGCAGGAGAAAAGAGACTGGAAAGGGATCATGCCGTGATCGGTTTTCTCAGAGCCAAAGTGCTGTGATGCTGGAGAGACAGACTGACAGCAGTGTTGTGAGGCTCTGAACCTGGAGAGTTGGGGAGGAGAGAAAAGGGGCATAATGGTTTGGTTTGGTTTGACTGGAAACAAGAGTTCCTCAGATTAGCTTTCAGAAAGGAGCATTTGAAGTAGATTTCTGCCACTAAGTGGTGCTGTATACAGTACAGCATCTTTAGGATACCACAGTTTACAAGAAGGAATAAACCAGACCCCTGTCAAGCTGATTAGAATGATGTAGACACTTAACAAGTGTCCATTATGCTGATTTAATCCTTCTGTGCTGGATAAATCAGGAGAAAGAACAGGCCAATCCAAATGATTAAGGAAATCCAAAGATTGAGCCCTAGCATACAACATCTTAAGTGGAGGATTACAGAAAACAATACTAATATTTTTAAAGCTTTATCTGGCTTATTTTTGTTCTTTTTTAATTATTAGCATTGTTTTCGCCAAGTTTATGGATGTTACTTCCCAAATAAAATGTAAACAGATAAATAATTAAATAATTATTTGGGTTAATTAATATTTGCTGTTATTCCAGGACTAGAAATCCTATTTTTAAAGCAGATGCCTTATTGTATATCAACTGACATAAAGTAGAACATGTTCTTTCTGAAGTGCATATCTACATGTGCATTACTCCCTCCCACCCTCCAACAAAAGATGCAATTTAAAAATAGGATGTAAATTTGGAAGGAGAATGCAAGCTTGCAACTTCCGCTGTCCTCAGTCCCAGGAGAAGTGTAAAGGCAGCAGGCAGAGGAGCTGTTTGGACCTTTTGACACCCACGTGAGCCCTTGCCCCAGGCAACCACACATCTATGTTGCCTCTCCGTTGTGGCTGCTGCGATACATCCTGGGTGAGGACGAGTGGACAAAATTGCACAGTCCCAGGGATGGAGAGAATGGGTTCAGGAATTACAAAGCTTTCCTCATGTTTTATTGAAGAAGGAGGAATTTGTTTAACCACAGTTTGTGAAGCAGCTTCCTCCTTTTCTCTGCAACTGGTCTGTCCTAGAAAACAAAGGAAAAATGGGGAGAAAGGATGGAGCAATGAACAATCACTCATGTTCCAGGAGCCCACCTGCTCCGTTGGTGCATTTCTTACTCATGATAGAGCAAGTTCAAGACTTTCTATTCAGACACCCACATAGCCAGGCCTAGACACAAGCTGGGAATCAGAGTTCTTTATCATACCTAAGAGCCCTAAAACACTGCCTCATGCTGAAATCCAGTGAATGTGAATATCAGTTGCTGTGCTGAGCAAAATGCCTTAAAAAAAATTATAAAAAGGTGGAACGTCTGGGGAGAGAATTAGTGCCTTTTGTGGACTGTATTTGTGTGCAGGATGCTGGTTTATTCACAATATTCCTAGAGAAGTGATTTAAATCAAAAGTCAAAAGCCAAAAGGGTATCAAAGCTGTAGAGGAACTGATTACTGCTATAAATTTTGCTGAAACAAGCTGATGGTTTGCTGATTCTTTGGTCCATTTCAGGTAAAAATATTCAGAAGATGCCAGTGTTAACTCACAAACATTGACTTCTCTGTATTTTTCATTTTTGTTCCAGGAGATTATTTTTAGCTGCTATGCATTAGCTCTGCTTCTGGAAAATATTGATAGAGGTTGCAGGTTCTTCTTGAAAATAAAAAAAATGATTTATTGACAGAAACTCAAAGATACAAATACATCCATAAAATTAATGTTCATCACCACCACCACTGTTTTTGAATGACGTTTAGAGACAGATGCTAGAAACAGCTGTGAGTTTCTCAGGAGAGAAAGAAATATCACAGATAAACCAGTTTTATACCAGAAAATCTGATCCAAAATGAGCATAACAGCTGAAAAATAAGTAAACTTCTAACAAAAGAAGGTACCCTGTTCATTTTCAGAGGAAGTAACTTTGAGTTGTTTATACTATGGCATAATTTTTGAGCCCCAAACTGTAGCTAGATACAAACACGTTAACAAGAAATGGTAGCTGTCCAAAATGTCCTCTGGAGAGAGCAAATAAAAAATGCAGAATTAAAGTGTTACAAGCAGAGTCAGTCACAAATCCAGAAACAATGTGATTCTTCTGACATTTGCTTCTTTTTCGTGCACCACCAAAAACATCAGCAGATCAGGAATTTGCATAAAGCAGCAATCTAACAGGTAAATGTTAGATGATACTAGAAATTATTCTCCATTCATACTAAGCTTCCCACATATTAAAGTAACAAGCTAGCCCAAACAAGGAAAAACATGAAAACTGAAATAAAAATTTCCTGAATCAAGTATATGACTTAGTTAAAATATTAACCTTTAAAAAAATGTTTCATTGATGGTTTTTAGATATCTATTTACATACATAAAAATAAATTTATGGTGGTTCAGGGTTTCTCTGTGGAGGTTTTTATATTATCAATGGCTTCACCATCCCATGGAGCAGATCCTCAGCATCTCTGCAATCATCCTCAGGTTTCCCCAGATGTAACCAGCGTATTTCATCATTGACATATTTCTTGTGGTACAGATCATTGCAATATTTTCCAAGTGTTAGAATTAACTTCCCATTGCCAGCACTGCCTTGTGGCATCACTTTGGCTTGCTTGTGTTTTTGTCTTTTACTTCTTTATTTAAAAAACTTTTTGATCAGAATAAATCCAAGTAAACTTTCTGAGCTGGTGAAAGCTTACAGTTCCGTCTCTAAGTAGGTCCTGCAAACTCAGTAGCAGTGACATCAGTTCTTTAGCTGAGTTTCAGATTGTTATAGACTTTCTCATACTAGTTTTAGTGAATTTGGCCTTGGATTTTGCTTCAACCAATTAGCACTGGTTTCTGATGTCACTGTCTCTGAATGTTAAGCTCAAGCAGTGACAATGTTCAATTTATGGCTTCTGGAGCTCTGTCCTGTCTGCCCACAGCCTGGATCTGACACTGCTCCCACTACTCCAATAGAAAGATGGAGGTGTTACATCATGATGGTTTCATCTATTCAGATGCCTTGTTCTGTGAATTTTCTCTGAAACTCTTTCCCATGTGGATCTCTTCATTTAGGAGATACATGCTCATGCATTAAACTGCAGACGCTTTCATAGACTGTTTTATCTTTTGTAATTACCTGGAAAAAAACCCAACCAAACACATAAATACAGCTACTTATATTTGAAAAACAGTCAAGAAAAAATTCTGGATCCATGTCATTGTCTTACTTAGAGGGTAAGATAATAATTCTCAGCATTTGCCTCATTCTCTAAAAACTTGTTTAAATATTAGATATAATTCCTACAGTGGTAGAGATGGATAAGGAACTTGAGAGCTCCAGTTTAAATTTGCAAAAAGCTTTTTGCTAAGAAAAATAAGGATAATAGATCTGGAGTATAAATGAAGCACTGGGTAAGTTTTCCCACAGAGGAACGTGTACATCTTGTATGTGTATTAATCTCCAAACTACAGATCAAATATTGATTTAAATTTGAACTAAAATATGTCATTTATGTCAAGTATCATAAACAACTCAATATCCTTTCTTCTCTCTGAGTTTATGAAGAATGGAGAGAATAGCATTCCCTCACAGAAACTATAAAGAAGTTACAAGGTTGGATCAATATTGTAAGAGGAACTTCCAGATGCATGTATTTAGCTGGCAAGAGAAAAGGGAAATGTTTCTGTGAAGCTCACCGCATAGGGCTTTAAATTGCCATATACTATCATGCAGTATGGACTATATTAATTACCTAATTTAGACATTTATATGGTCATCAGGCAAGTGGGGACCTGCAGAGAAATCCCTAATTAAGAGTTTGGAGTCTGATAAGAGGTTGTTGCTGCACAGTGATAAAATACTGGGTTTGTCTTATCTTATGAAAGTGTCAGGGCAGATTATGTTAAATGCTACCGACATGCAGAATCAGATGACATATCTCTGGCAAGGCCCACGGGTAGCAGTCTGCAAATGCACATTTATTATTTTACAGTTCAGAGTATTAAAGGCAGAACAAAACTTACAGGTCCAGAACTACAACACATCCACCTCAGTGGTGTCTGGTGTGTCACACCATCGGCATTTTCCTTGGGATCTGGGGACAGAGTATTTGGTCTGTGATGACAGTTACAACAGCTGGAAGCCTGCTCCTGTTCACAGCACCTGGAACTGTTCTGTTGGCTCTGTATTGCTGAACTCTCTAGGCATTGCCTTTCTGCTCCCTGACAAGCTTTTTATGCAATAAACCATTGGTAGGTGGATTAAAGCCATCAGAAATTCAATTATACCTAAGGAATCCCTATCTGATTGCTCAGGTTAACCTTCATTACCTTTACAAAGAGAGGAGACCAGGGCAGGGAACCAGCCGTTCAGCTTTCAAAACTCCACATTTCATTTCATTCAGATTACAATCCATGTTTTTTGGCATTATGAATTTGTTGTGAACACTGAATATATAGTGCAAAAATATCAGCTCTGAAGATCTTTCTTTCTTTTTTTTTTTTTTTGACAGGCTTTCTGGTAAAATCAGAGCTGCTCTATTTTTTGCATGCAGCCTTCCCATCTTTCTTCTCAACTGCAGGATCAGCTGGAACGATAGTGTTCACTTAAGGACCCTTTTCTTCATTAGATGCTTTGACTTCTTGAGGAGGATGGCCAGCTCTACCACCACAGCAAAAAAAAAAAAAAAAAGTAAATTCAGGGAACAAAACAAATGTAACAACAAAACAGTTGTCTTTTACTTGTTACTCTTGGCATGATCCAACATTGTTGATATCAATGGCAAAAGTCCTGCTCTACTTTACAGTATCAGAGTTTACCTGGTAGTGGAAAATGAGATGCTTACAATGTTTTATATATGTTCATAAACAAATACATATAAAAACATATAAGTATTGCATATATACATTTATCCACACGCACTAAATTTAACACTGTAATTATCATCTGGGATTATTCAAAGCCCACAATGTAAAACTTCCATGACCTTCTACCTGGGTAATATCTTTTCTCATTTTCTGTTATTTACAAGTATGCATAATAGAAGCTGACAAGTGCTATAGCTGAGGAAAAGAGGCGAGAAACAAGGACCAAAGGTCCTTGCTAAGTCGCAGGATGAAAGATGGCTCAGTGTAATTCTGCAGGAGGAATTCGATTTCAGAGATTTCCATACTAGAAATGTGGATATTAATGGGAGGTTGCAAACAGTGAGCTCAGTAACAGCCCCATTCAATTAAAAGTTCATAAAGTGTTAATGTATTGCAGCCCAGTTTAGGTTTAAGAGGCTGTAAAGACTAATGTCTCAATTGTAGGAAAATAGCCTATTGAGTTACTCCTGTGCTTAAACCCTGTGTTTGTAGATATCATCCGTTACCAAACAGCAGTTCATTAACATGCAGAATGTTTCTACATATTTCCCAAAGTGCGGATTAGGTTCAAGCACGAGATTTAGGAGACTGGAGTTTACCCAGCCACTCTAGCCCAGAAGCCCAAACCTGTCCTCTCAGCTCTGTAGTTTGCTTCTCCCTGAGCAAAAAGGGGTTGCAACACCGTGTGGGGGTGTCAGGATCAATCCGTCAGATTCAGAAGGGCTGGATGCTGCCATAATGAGGGATCAACAAGGTCTGGAGCTAACAATGTTTGCCAGGTACATAGCTCTGTACCTGGAGAGCTTGGCAAAAATGGAAGATTAATTGAAAGCATAAGAGAAGAATAGCTTCAAAAGGTACACATACATGGTTGAGGTATAAGTCATCAGCTTTCACAGTGTGATGGCCCAAGAATGAAAAAGACCTGACCACAACAACTGGTATGTATCAAATTTCCAAGCTTGAGGGAGAAGAATAAAACCAACCACTTGTGAAAACTTCATAACCTCTCCGCAGTTTGTTTAACCTGATCACTGCATGTCTGCATGACTAGGTGCTAGAATGAACATGGTCCAACAAAGCCTATGTGGGTTTGATTAATGGAGTGCCCCAAAGTGAAACAGTCATGCTGAAAATCTGAAGAGAAATGCAAACTTTTAATAACGTTTTCAAATTATTTAATCATACAATCAGGCCTGACCTTGTTCAACATGAAACTTCATTACAGCCTGGAATGTTAATATAAAGTTCCAAATGCATCATAAATTACTGGTTTCTTCAGTGATGCATGGGCCTGTCCTGCTGTGGCCAACTGCAATTTTAATATTTTCTTAAGAACGGAGACATGAAGAATTAGCAAATAATGGCATGATCCTGAAATTACTGTTCTAGGGATCACAGTTTATTAATTGGCTAAAAAGGATAAAGACATTACTCACTTCCCACAGATAAATGATGCAGCTTCTTTTTTTTTTTTCTTTTTGTTTTTTTTTTCCTTTTTTTTTTGGTGGAAGCGAACCCTAAAAGCTTATTTTCAATAGATCCATTAGTAACCATTTCAACTGACCTACCTTTCTGCAACATGACAGGTCTGACAGTCAATGAAGGAATTATTGTGTGTAACTAGCATCAGAAGCATTAGTTTGTATACAACTAGTACCTCCTAACGACTTTTAAATGGTATTTGCTGTTTGAAGAGGGTAAAATGAAAACACTTGCAGTGTTGACTGACAGAGATCCTTATTTGGAGCTCACTATTTAACAACAAAGGATGAAAAGTGAGTGGACTGTTGAAATAGCTTGAGAAGTGAGGGGAACACAGAGGCCTGTGAACTTTTACTTTAGAAATACGTTTCATAAATGATCTGCAGCAGCCACACATTTTTTGGAATGAAGAATTTCTAGAGGTTTGGTGGTCTTCAGGAATAGTCCAGTCCACTCATCCAGTTCACTAGTGCAGTTTAATGGCTCCATTGATTTCAATATGATTGGATTGAAATATAATTTTCTTTGCTTAATCACTCGTTAAAGCATCACAAAAAGCTGCTCAGCAGTTCTGCTGTGGATGTGACCACTGGCCTAGGAAACATTTCACTTCCTGTATTAACATGCCCACCTTCTGGAGGGCTGCAGATCCATGTTGTGCATTGTGTACCAAAGATGAACTCTTTGCTATCAGTACTGAATAGTAACAGGACAGTTATGGAACTAAAGCTAATAAAACATTCTGCAGCAATTAAAAACATACTTTGCAATATGTCATAGAATTTTCGTAGAATGAAAAGCATGAAAAATTTGAAGCTTCCAGTGGCTTAAAAACTCAATTAATAAATATTTCAAGATAATTATAATAATGACCAGCACAATGAACTTTTCTGACTCTTCTTTTCCCCTGCTCCCTGTATCTCTGTTTGTAACCTCTTTTGCAATCTTTTGAATCTCTACCAGATTCATTCTAAAAGCATTTAATGTAAATAAAACACACACCAGGCATTTCAGCTCTTTTTTTTCTAGGATAGACATCCAAAGCTTTGCTTGCCAAGAGGCAACAATACTGAGCAATATTGTGCAGAAGTCTATAATTTCCTCTATAATAACCTCAGTTTGCTTGATTTTTTTTATTTCTTCTGGCCATGAGACATGTCAGGAGTTTTCATGGGCAGCCTATTGCCCAGAACTAATTGGTTGGAAAGCACAGTAGGGGAAGAGTTTCATTGTTTTCAGCCATAATGTTAAACAACTGTTTAGCAAAGCTAAAGAATAATGCAGAATAATCATTAATTGAAGAAAACATTCAGAACCTATTCAGAACCCATGAAACATGGTGAAAAACACTATTAAGTCCAATTATGGCACTTCTGTGAACACTGTTATGCTGTCTTTGGTGAATTCACATTTTAAAGCTCAATTTTATGTTGGGCAATGGTTCAAAACCCAGAGACACATCAGTCCCCAGCACTAACTCACAGAAAAGTGCGAGACTGTAACTGACTGACAGCACTTCCCACTGCAATCTGGATTTATCTGAAAGAGTTTCTATTCAGCTCTGCCTCAAATCAAACTTCATTTGACTAAGGAAATCTAGCAAGGTCACAATGCAAGATAGTCTGCCTGCAGACATGAGCCATCCTTTAGTCTATTATACAATCACACATCAGAGATTTTAAGAACAAAACTGCCAGATACCTTCTGTAGCAACAACCTTATCAGACAGAATTGCTGTAAAAATCCAAAAGGTTGAATTCACAAATACGAAACCATGGCATAGTCTGTTTGTGAAGGCTGCTACTTGAAAACATGACTATGAACTCACATTTATCTTAGTGCAAAAATATAATGGG
Organism: Indicator indicator; assembly: GCF_027791375.1. Lineage (NCBI taxonomy): Eukaryota > Metazoa > Chordata > Aves > Piciformes > Indicatoridae > Indicator > Indicator indicator. The sequence continues at coordinate 11,356,428 of NC_072033.1, read as the reverse complement.
AAGAACTAATGTAATCAAAAATATAGCTGGACAGTGGACTGTGTCAATTACAGAGCTTAGAATTAAGGTTACAAGTGAAAAAAATGTGGATTTGTGGGGAAATCGTCCTTAGAGCTACAATTTAGATTAAATTTATTGCCTATGCTTAACTTCTGTTTTACATTTATTCATTCTGATGAAAAATTATATCCTGAATCCAAAGCTTCAGCTTCCAAAGTTGCAGAATAAATGTTAATTAAATATTTGATATAAAGTCTTTTAAAAATCCACTAAAACGATTCAGTTTACTTAAAATAGAACCCAGCAAAATACAAAGGGTGGTATCAGATGCCATAATGAAGTCTTTCAGTTCCCTTGAACTCTTTACATTTAATGTGAAATATAAAGGACTAACTTTTATATTTGTTTCCCTCTGGTATAAACAGACTGCATAATGAGCTGCTGTGTGATATGAACTGAATGTCACTCAGAAGACAGCACATTCACAGCTCTCTGCTGGCTTTACTTCTTGTAATCTTCACCTTATAGCTGAGATCTTCTTTCCCTTTTGCATGGATGCTCATTATGTATCTGTTATTCATTCACTTTGCCAGGTCCAAATAAGTATGGACTTCTAGACATGACATAATCTACCAAGAACTACTAGAGAAGAGAACGTTATTTGCTGAAAAGCCTCTTGCTCCTGAACAGCTTGTCAGTCTGCTAGCTCCTCAGAGGTCTGTTTCCCCATTAGGGCACATTTCCCCAGCTGAAGATTTAAAGATTTTTTTTTCCCACTGTCACAATAAAAAAGAGGGAAAGGAAGCAAGGGGTGTCATTTCTAAAGTCCAAGTGTTTTTAATGATCATTCTCCATTTTTTCAAGTGCAGAAATTTCAATTCTGATTAAAATGAAAATATGACAAGCCACTTATAGACAGACCTCCATCCTCCAAACACTCTGCTCTGAATACACAATATGTTTTCCTATATAGTGCATGCATCATATTTCAATATTAATTATATACAGGTCTCTTTTGGGTCACATGCTAATTATATCTATTTAGAATGTATCCTGCTACTTCCAATAATGTGCTGTCATTGTGTCCTGTTGTTTTTCCTTGCCTGAGGCACAAGGAAGCTACAATAAACCTGAAATTATTGGCAAGAAACATTCATTTTAAAACATATGGAGAAAAGCTGCACCAAAGGCTCTGTCCAATGCTCCTTGAAATCAACAGGAATCATTATATTAACCTCAAGGGAAAACAGTTTGAACCTGTTAAATGTCTCCAGTCCTATATGATGAAGCTGTGTGCATCTCTCACAGCCTAATGAAATGGTTGTGCTATAGCCATCTGTAAACAATCAAGGAAGCATTCAGCATCATGCCAGAGAAGGCAAGCAAAGCGAGATTTGAGCTTCTCTCTTTCTGAAATAGTTTGACTGGTACTAAATAGCCACAAGATAAAGAAGAATCAAACCCTCTGTTCCCACTTCAAATGTAGCTGTTTCATATGTTCATGTGGAGCATTTTGTGGCTGCTGGATTTGTTTATCAGTGTGTGGGGGCTATGACCAAGTACTGGATGCTATTGGATTCAGATATGTATTCAGAGATGTCACAATGTAAAAGTCTTGCTGTATTGCAAGCATTAAAGATACCAACATGGTCCCCAAGCTTATTGACTATCTTTCATTTTGTAATGACTGGTATAAGTCAGTCTGGATTTACCAACCCATGGTATCTTCTCTGTGTGAGGAATACTTAAAGTTTCCTGCACAAGTCACTACCAAAGTTAAGTGGTGCTCCCTTTGTGCCACCAGCTTATCAACACAGAGCCAAATTTTCAGCAGAATTATGTGCAGTTATTAATGCTGAAGATTTGCATCTGCTTTCAAGAAGTAAGTGCAGCAGGACTAAACATAGACAACATACAACAAAAAAGCAGGCACTAAAGATAAGCATCTTGGACCAAAATGATGCCCCTCAAATTTCCTTGCCTTCTGAGTTGTTAATGCCACATTACTAGTCAGCAGTGACACAAATCAGACAGAGGCCATGAGTTAAGTCCAATACACAGGAGATTACTTCATCCAAATTTCCATGCATCCTTTTAACTCACTGACTGCTACTCCCAGTCCATTTATTTTCTGTGCTTTTCTGGCTCACAGACACATCAGGACTGTTCTACTTGCCACTCCTCTCATGACTTTGATGGTGCCTGTAAGTAGCCTGACTAACAAGATACAAACATGAAATGGCATTTACATGTCTGTATCTCACTGACTTTTTTTTATCTATAATGAGATGTCTTCAGAATACGAAGAAAAAATGTTAACATTTAGCCCAATAACTGTATTTTTTTTTCTTTTTGCTGATAGGTCTCTAGCAGAGAGCAAACTGATATTCAGGTACAGAAAATGAATTATCTGAAGCCAAATGTAATTTCATTTTGGTGGGCCAACAATCAATACAGCAAATGCACAGTCATTTTAGTAACTGCCACAGCTTATGACAAATACTTACTAGAAGCTCGTGGCTGGGTAATCTCAGCCACCTGTATTACAGAGGTGCTCAGGACAAGCAGCAGTATGTATCTATAATGTATGTTAGCCCAGCTGTTCAGAGACACATGCAAATTAAGCAAGCATGTATGCAATTATTTTTTTTTCTTTAATATCCAAGGTTATAAATCAGATTATCTCTTCTTGTGCAAAACCCTTACAGTGGAAAAAGAAGCTTAAGTCTGAGAATTTCACTTTACTTAACTATATAAAAGGTGGCAGGGCCCATTAAGTTGGTAAAACATGAAGACTGTACGCCCAAGATCTAAAGGCACAAAGCCACCATTTCATATGGAGCTTATTGTCTCCACTCCTGCCAGGCATCATCACTGTAGGATCTCTTTTGCATTTAGCTCTGCCTCATGAAACTGCAGTAGCAGCAGTAAATCCTGCTTTGATAACCGTGAGCAGAAGAGGGCTCCCCTCCAGGGTCTGCATGCTTCTCTCATCTGGGCTCTTGCTTAGCCCAGAGGACTTTGTTCAGCACAAAACACTGGGAGAGCAGAGCAGATGTGGCATATCCACCTGCAAATGAAGGAGGAGATGTTGTAATAATAATAATAATAATAATAATAATAATAATAATAATAATAATAATAATAATAATAATAATAATCTATAATCAATCTGCCAAATACCTCTGTCCATAGCTGATCTTCCAAAGACTGGATAGCCTGGGCTGTATTCTGTGGGAGCAGCTCAGGGTGATCCAAGATGCTGTCTATAGATTTCTGTTGTCTGATGAGGTGAGGAAGAATTTACACTCAGAAATTATGCAAGAGAGATTAAACTAAAAGCTGCATCCTTGGTATGAAAAAAAGTGGCTGTTTTAATACACAATGATCATGAGTTTTAACTATGGTTCAGCACAGAGGTTTGGAGCCTTTCGGAAGACTGAATGCTGCTCTGATTGGGGACATTCATGGCCTTTTCAGGGCCTCTTGAAGCCCATGTAAGACCTGAGATTAGTCTATTCTAAAATGCCTTTTTAAGAAACAAAGGGCTTTGCAGTCACCAATTGTGAGGAAGATTACAGAGGGAAAAAACGTAGAAAGTATATTTTTCAAATGTATATGACCTACTAATCCACTTTCTCTTAATTTGCCACAAGAGGTGAAATCCTGTTATACTTAGACACTGCTGGGTCTTTTACCACTGGCCATCCCAGAGTTTTCAGCTATGCAGATCAGACACCTGGAAAATGGATCTTAATTTCCTTTTTTTGTTCTGAAACAAGAAATATTTTTTGTAATATCAGAAAGAACCTCCAAACTATAAGGGAGACCTTAGATAACATTTTTCCTTTGAAGAAAAGCCATTCTTTTTATATAAGTAAAAAAAACCCCAAAACATAACCCAAAACATTTGAAGAGTGTCCAATCAAAACAAACTTAGCCCTGAGTGTTGTTGGGAGAATAGCAATTTCTTCTGCCAGACATCTTTCCTAAAGGTAATACCATCTTTGAGCATCCTTTTTCAAATATAACAGAAAGAAAAGAAGGCCTTTCCATGTAGCATAATTAGCAAAGCTTGCAAAAAGAAAGGGAATAAAATATTATACACATGTTTTTTCACAGCAGAAAATGGAAAGAAGAAAAAAAACCCCAAACACCTCAGCTTTAATTGTACATTAAGGAAACATTGTCACGTACCTGCTTGTACAGGAATGACATGACTGCAGTTGGTCAGACCCAAAGAAAGACACAGGGTTCATTGATCTAAAAGAACATGAATACCTACAAAAGCACAAAGATACCTTCAAGCAGCAAGCGACTGAGGGCAGCCTTTGGAAATTGTTTTCAAACCTCCCACTGTGAACACAGAAGTTCAGAGCTGCAGACATTTCCTAACACCTAAACCAGGAGCACTGTTAGCTTGGTTCAGTGTCAATGTATAAATGCAGCCAGTGTGCTTGGCTTGTTTCCTCGTTCATAGTTGTCTCAATCTGGAGCAAAGTTATTTTAGCCAGCAGAGTCTAAACCTAAAACATTCATGGGAAAACCTTCCTGTAGACCAGTCTTACAGAAGGGTGTCTGCAATGAACTAGATTATTTTCTGCGTCCAGGTCATGCTGTGCTCAGCAACAGAGGGGACCTTTGGAATCTCTCCAGTTTGTGTCCTTGCCTAGCCACAGGCTAATACTCTATGCTAGTGCAAGCACTGTGCTATCACCAGTGCCATCCTTTGTACACTTACCTGATCTTCCTTCTCTTAGTGCTGATGGATCTTTAACACTACAGGCCATGGGATGAAAGCTGGCACACTGGCTAGGCTGGGTCCATACCAGTAAGGACTTGAACCCCATTTGAGATAATCCCTAAGGACCTGAAGACAATTTATGCCTTTTCTGTCATGTCTGACCACAGAAGAGACAGAACATTTGTTCTATTAACAAATGACCAAATCCAGAATAAAATCTCAAGCTCTCTCCACAAGCAGTGTAAGACTGAATACGGCTGTTCTAGACAGGCCAGCACTCAGGCTCCCAGCTTTCACATTTACTTATTCTGACTGCATACACCAAATGGATAACAAAATGCACAAAGTGTCCAAGCAGATTTATGCCTGCAACTCTCCAGATTTGCATATGTGGCTGCAATAGCAGCACACATGACAGAAACACAACTCTGCTCTGCAATATGCTAGCTGTACACATAGCTTTCCTAACCCATTCTTAACCAAGATTCTTCATTTTACACTGTGAGCACACACTGCATTTGTTCTCATTAATTAAATAGCATAACTAAAATGACTACTGCAAATATGATAATCTGATTGTTCTTTCCTGAAATAGTTGATCTGTGTACCAAGGAATTTTAAATTAAAAAAGAAAAAAATCCAATCTTCTTGTATTTGGCCACAGGTAACCACGTGAACTGGGAAGGAAAACCAAACAATGACTGATTAGCACTCACATTTCTAAAGTTTTTGTGCTCTACCTTTTTTTTTTTTTTTGCTCTCACACTACTGAATTTGAGCTGCTCCCCTGCAAGCCTGTGCATAGGAAAGTACGAGTAAACACTTTCAGAATACATCTCTCACCCTGAGGATCCACACTTGATTCTGATATAAAGTGTTATTAACTTTGGTTCCTAGTACAAAAGGTCTTGATCAATAATTGTTTCTACCTGTCTGTCTTATTTCTGTGTATCTTCTAAAACACTTTTGGGCTGCTGCCAATACATTCTGGTTTGTAAGCACATAACAGTGTATCATACACCTCAAATCTGTGTGGGTTTATCTTATCTTTTCATTAGGGAGAAGATGAGGTTTTTTATCTACATAGATTAGATTAGTTTAAGGTCACCCTGAAAAGAAAACAAAAAAGAAAAGGAAAGAAAGAAAAGGAAAGAAAAGGAAATAGAAGAAAAGAAGAAAAGAAAGGAAAAGGAAAGGGAAGAGGAGAAAAGGGAGAAAAATTGGGAAAAATGGGGGGGGGGGGGGGAAGGGCAAAAGAGGAAAAAAGAAAAAGGCAAAAAAGAGTTGGGGGAAAAAAGTGGGGGGGAGAGGCTAAAAAGGAAAAAAATGGGGAAAGGGGAAAAAGGGGAAAAATGGAAAAAGAAAAATGAAAAGGAAAGAGGAAAGGGAACCTCATATATTAAAATAATGCCACACATTCTGCTGTCTCAGCAATCATCAGTAGCTCTGCTATCTCATCCATTCATCCAGCTGATGCTAATAAATAAAACTTTCTTGCTGCATTCCTTGTTATAAAAGTTCTGAACTCAATCTGTTTTCATCCTCTGTGGTGGACTACCTTAGTGACAAGGCACGACAGGGTGCGTGTTTACTGATAGCTATGATGAGAAAAACCCAACTTTATGCCACATTATTGTGAATATATTTTAAAGCAACTCTCTTTTGGTGGTGAAGAAGGAGTTGTGAGCAAGGTGACCACAGGCAAGGAATGTAGGAGCCAATATGCCACCTGCATTCATTTAAACTTTTATTTTGAAAGGACAGAGCAGGAATTACAAAGCAGAATGCATTGCACACAACAAATAATTTTTAAACTCCTAAAATCTATTTCCTGGTACATGATACTTTTGCCATAGCTACATTTTAGCTAATTTCTGGGTGAATTATATTCTCTGAGTGATCTGCATTCAGAACATTAGTAAAACATTAAAAGTTCTTCAGGGTAAAATAAAAATCAAAGGAGAGTTGACTGTTTGGTAAACGTTACAGAAAAAGGAAGTGAAGAAGAAAAAGCAGCATGCCTGGAGGTAGCAGGAGAGGTAACTCTTCTCTCTATTCTGGTTGATAAGGGAACACTCTGGGTTTCAGCATTCATTCTACTCTGTTAGCATTTGAGGCAACTTTCCGAGACAAAGCATAACACGAGTCTTTGAACTCTTCAATGTTGAGAGTTAGTCACTACCTCACCATAAAGGGCAAACAGCTTCCTCATAAAAATGTTGTTACCAAGACACAAATATCATCAGTTGGCTAATTAGGTAGGAGAGGTTAAGGGATCAGGGCACACACACAAATCCTCCTGCAGAGCAAGAACTGGCATTTCTTGCGTGGTGTCTTAACCACACATTAGACCAGAGGTGTTCAGATTTCTGTAGCAAGAGTCATTCAAGTCCTGTATGAATTTCAACTTGTAACCTCTAATTCAAGCTTCAATGGATTTAATTGGAACATAGCCCTATCAAGTCATCTATCATTGACATGTTTTTAAGACCATTATGCTTAACACATTACATTTCAAAGAAGCTCTGTGATATACAGGATCTAGATTAGATTCTCTTTCTCATGCTCCACATTGTTTCACATGATCTGCTCTAAAGATGGAATTTTGGAGGCAGAGAGAGTGGGAGGCTGTGAATAGTTTATTCACACACACAAAAAAAAAGCTAATTGGAACTGAAATTATTCAGCAATTTGAGTCAAATTTGGCAAATAGCTTAGGCTGATTAAAAAAAAAAAAAAAGTGGAACTTGGCTGACCATTCACAAAACTAGCAAGGCAGAGAAGTCTGCAATACCTACTGTCTTGGTGATGATGACATACATCTCAAAACACGGATGTCTGAATTCAAGCCGGCCTTCTGCTTGGTTCAGAACAGGATTTTGGGAAGTGCAGTCTCCCATGTTCCAGGTAAATGTTAACTACTGGTCTATGAGTGACACCAGCAGCAAGGAGGGTTTCTTTTCTCTTGTGAAAAGAAAGAAAAACATTGATGATACAGTGAGTTGAAATATTCATCTGGTCTGAAACAAATGAATGATTCCAATTATTAATTTGTTTCTTTTCAAGTGAGACAATTTCACTCCCTTCTTTGCCTTAAACTTGTATTTTATATGGCATTTACCTTCCTTTCTAGGGTGAACCTCCTAACAATGGACTTCTCATTTATGGTCTTAAGGGCAATTCATCTCACCTAACTTCAGATCTATCTTTGAATTTAATCCTCCTGAGATCATTTTTATGGAGTCATTCATCTAAGCTTTTCCACATATCTGCTGTCCAAAAAGATGAATCACATGTATGTGTCCTACTTTCCCCAGCAAACTATCAGGGGTGATGAGCAAGGGGTGCATTTCCATGGTAGTTGTCTGTCATGAGTCCCATCCTTGGTGGAATACTTTTTTTCCTACCTAAGACTGATGTGAAAAGCAAACATAAAAAGCTCTCATAATCTTGTAGCTTTGCTCTGATACCAAGATACTTTAGGAAACAGACAAATTGGTGACTAGTTATTCTAGCCTTCCTTTTGATTTCATATATGCAAATTAAAAATACTTATCTGCTGTATGAAGACTGGGCATGTTTAAATAACTGTTATCCTTTAAATATATTCCAGTGATGTAGGAATCATTATTGTAACAGATAGAATAGGCATTAAATCCACAGGGGAGTCATTAAAAGATGGCTATTTCTCTCTGTTTGACCGAAGCTGCAATTGTAATGTATTTATTCAGGATTTAGCAAATGGAATTCAATTAGAGCTGAAATGGTGTTAAATTGAGTAATTCCTATTGTATTTGTCTGACAGACAGGAGTGGCATGACCTGAAAAGTTAAAAGGAACAGTATTCAGCCAGGATTTTGTGTTGTGTAGCACTTGTTGACAGAATGTCACTAAACAAGTATATACCCTGCTTAACTTCTTAATCACCTGCTTAACACCTGTACTAAAACATAAGGACTAAACAACATTTATTGACATTATGTGATGAAGTCACACCTTACTATGAATAATCTCTTTTATTCACAGTGGCTGAAACAGAGCTTAAAATTCAGTGTATTACAGCCATGTTTGAATCAAGTGCTCTGATATAACTCCAGCCTATGCAACAAGAATTAAGTGTTACACAGTATCTTGTTTCTCTAGAAGAGTTTTTATTTGAGGACAAAGTAATTTTAAGGCATGCAGCCAAAATGTGGATTTTTCTTTTTCACATAGTATGAAGATGTGCATTTAACACCTTCTGTACAAGTGTGAGCATCTACATGTAGAAAATGGAGAAAGCTTCAAAGCCGTGGAACGTGTATGGAAGAAGAGGGTCAGATATTTAAGATATTGGATATAGAGCAAGACATTATGCGTGAGGTGTCATGCAGAGGCAGGTACGTGACTTCCCTATTTTTGTAAAACCTCTTCAAAGTGAACAGATGGGACTGAGGTGGCATTCCCTCTGATTATCCATGGGGAATGCAGCCTGATGCCATTGAACACCAGACGCTGCTACTCATCAGTAAAGTTGCATCCGTTTATTAATTTGCTTGGCTGTCCCTCATGTTGTAGGTCTTTCACACACGCACAAAAATCAGTCTGGAAATGACATCTGGCACATGTTGAACATAGAGGAAAACAAAGAAAAATTACATGAGAACGGACTAGTAAATTTATGAGGCTTGTTAAGGAAATAGCCAGGATAACAATCCACTCAGGTGCTTAACCACTGCCTTAGATCTTCCACAGTACAGTACTGCATCTTCATAGTAAAGGACTTGACACAATGTGGATGTAAATATTTTTTTTAATCATAGCAATGAAACAGTCCCTGTGTTTTGGTTTTGAAACACAGGTTATGACCTCAGATGAGGGAAACTATTATATTTTACTTTTCTACTATTTTTATAGTTCAGATCTCTCACGCCTTAAGCACCTACATGATTTCACTCTCATTAGTATTCCCACTAGTTGCCAAGTCTCTAATTCAACACAGTACTAAAGCTCATGCTTAAACTTGAGCATGTGCTTCACTGCTGGTGGCTGAAAGGGACTGGGATGTAGGTTGGACTTAGAGGAAACAAAACGTCAGTTGAATCCTCACCCATATCCCGCTGTGATCCCGACAAAAAGGTTTTCTTGTAATTAGCATGCAAGTAACGAATTTTCACAGGAACAGAAGTTGCTCAATCAGGTCAATAGAATTCACAGTTGAATAAAGCTAGATTTCGTTTGTTCATTTTTAAATGTAGATTTGATTGGCGATATTAAAAGGCAATTCTGAAAGCATTTTGGTGAGCAATTTTTAGGGGACCGAATCCAAAGCTCCCATTTCACAAAGAGGGTCTGTTGTTTGCCTAATTTAATATACCAGCAATGACTGCACCAAAAATTGCTTTTGATGAAGGTACACTAAATATCCATTATTAAATATGGAAGTGTAAAATCCTTAAGAAGCATTTTGCAACTTTAACCTCAATTTGCTGAAAATGCTTCCATGCAATTTTAATATATAAAGAAGTAAACTGTTTAGGAGGGAGAATTATGCCTTTAGCTGCTCTCTGAAATATTCAGATGTTCAGAAAAGGAGGCAAACATATGACTAAAATCCCGCTGGACACCACAGTCCCCTTTGGAGCACTGGAAAGCAGATGGTGTCTTTAAAAAACAAGACAAGATCAGTCTTACCAAAACCCAGATGCTATCCATTTTCCAGGATGATCACTGGCAACTAATAAGGTGACACAATAAACTTCTGCTGACTCAAGAAATGTACTAAAGACTATAGAACAAAGAAAATTCTTTAGAATATTTTCAAGGGAGAAATAACCTGAGGGTCAATAAATTTTTTTTCGTGACTATTATCATCTTTACATCTATCCAGAACTGTTTCCATGACAAATGATCAAACAATGTAAGTTCCAGGAAATGAAAACATCATCTTGAAATGTAGGAAACTAAACCAATACTGTTCTAAAATCCTTAAATTAGAGATAAATCTGGAAGTATAAAAGATAAAAAATTGCAAAGCATTAAGAGATGGAATTTTGGATGCATAAACCAGACATTAGATACTCCTAAGTCCATAGTTAAAAGCACAGAGCAGTTTCCAGGGTAGCTGCTGGACACTATGTGCAACAATCATTTGCCCTGTTTGTGGAATGTCATTTATGACTCCCCACATAGAAGGCAACAGCACTGCTATTATAGTCTGTGTATAGATTCAGCATTACAGCTCTTTTTGTCCAATATGAACTGAAAAATTAAAACCACTTTTTCCCCCCCCCCCCTTTCCTTTAGGAATACAGCAATCTGTGGACTTCACTAAAGCAGGAAAAAGCTCATGAAGTCAAATTCTATAATTGGATTTTATAAGGGAGAGTAAAGTGCAAGAGAGTAACTGATGCAAATTTTATAGACACTACAGACATTTCTACTTATACATTCAGAAGGAGAGAAACTGTAGCTGTGAAAGTCATCTAATCACAGCAGGAATGAATTTTCATTTGTTGTTTCCATGTGCAGCCCTGGATAACTGGCCAGTTGTGTTATTGCAGGGGATTAATATTCCCCAAAAATGTGAGATATGAACATAACACAGAAAATCTCCTGAGTAAAACACTCCCCTGATGTACACTGGTGCAGTTCCATTAATTCCCATACAGAAATCACAGTCTATATAACTAAAAAAGAATCCAAATTCCCACTAGTAAACACTGAAAAGCATTGCCATGTCACAAGTGGGCTTGTCCTTCTCTGACACTAAGATGCAGGCAACAGTTGAAAAGCATGTGCAAAGTGTTAAAACCTTTGGGGAATATTTGGGGGTAAGAAGCAAAGAGGGCCACATACTGCTGAATATTGAAAGCAAGATTCAATGAGGCAAATAGACTAGTGCTGTTAGGAAACAAAACACTGACTGCTGTAAAAGGTGGCATGGAATTTTTAGGTCCCAAAGCCCTGTTTTAAGTCCTGATCTGAATCCTTACAGCTAGACAGAATGTTTGAATCCATGTCACCTTTAGCCACTCAAAGGAATATGGAATAACCCTCAAGTCTAGGCACAATTTTTTGAGGTTTGTAGGTATATATCTACAGAGAGGCATCTACTGAAAACATACAAGGAAAAGAGTGGCCTATGACAAAAATCTTATTTCCAGTTCTTTCAATATGACCTTGAGGAACTTTTATCTGAAACATAAGGAAAATAATAACAACATAATATTTACAGAGAGGTTATGAAAGAGAAATTCTTCAAGTGCATGAAGTGCTCAGATACTCCAGGAACAGGTGCATAGGAACAAACATTTAAGATAGGTATTTTTCATCCTGGGCCATAGGCAGTTCATAGAATCGAAAACTAACAGAGTGAAAAATGGTAGAAGAAAAAAGAATGGACTACCCACAGAAGTTTACTGACTGCCACATTCCAGTCTTGCAAAAGTAATATGAGCTGAAAATCATTTTCATTCTGAACCTTTCACAGGGCTTGTTTCCACAGGGCTTCTTCCACAAAAGCTCTGCATTTGGCTCATTTTCCCCTCCTTTCTTTTAAATCAGAGTCAAACTTAGATAACAAAAGTCAAAGATAGAGAGATAAAGACTTTCTGCTACATTTTTCTCATTCAGGTTAGAAGATAATTCTGTTTACTTGGTTGAGGTAATATTCCTGTTGTATTGCAAGCTGCCACTGAGGAATGAAAAATTGATTTTTTTTTCTTGTAAAGTATAGTGTACATGAACACCTATAATCTTTATATATTTGCTGTGATTTTTAAAAGGCCACACATCACATAAGCATGTTAAAATCATAAAATATTTTACTGGCCATACTGTCTTTAGGGTCCTTTCAGCTGAGGCTGTAATATCTGCAGATGTGAACCCAACATGCAGGTTTCACCTGTAGGGACTGCGTGATGTTTTGCCTGCTGCATCTACTAAAGCAGCTCACAAGGGCATGCTGGATGCAGGCTTTCCAGTTGCATTCTTAGGTACTAATTGCAAGCTGCAGCACAATTTTTCTAGGAGCTCCAGAAAATAAACAAACACATAGATGTATACCTGAAAGTGCAACTGTCCACAGTTGTTGTAGTCTTATGTTGGTGCTTTTCTCAGAAGCAGGACAGGCAGACAGACAGACACGAGGTAGCTGTTTCTCTTGACCCACTGCTGCACATTGATTCAGCACAAACCCCTTCGTGGGAGATGAATTTTTCCTTTCTCAGAGAATAAGTGAGATTCAGTCAAGTGTGTTAGGTGCCTGGGAAAGAAGTGCTGGCTCTTTCCTTTTACTTCATTCCTTCCCAGTCAACTGGATTTCAAACTCTTATCAAAACATGAATCATGAAAATTACCGACTCTTCACAAACACAAAGCTTTGAGTTAACTTTTTATTCAAATGTCACCAAGATACAATTTATCAACTTAATTAAGGTGTAGAGAGCAAGCGACTCATTTTTCTTCCTAGCAGGCAGGTTAAAGAATGTTAAAAATTATATTATCATGATTGGAAAATATGCCATAGTAAAATATGGCAACAGAGGAGTTGTTTTGTATATTATAAACCTGAATGCATTTAAATTGTTCTTTACCAAGTGGACCTGCCACTGCTGAGCCTGAACAGCATCACAGTTCATCATTTGGCTTTGCATCCTTTTGTAGCATTGCTACAGCTATAGCTTTCCTTTTGCTGGGCAGAGCAGAATGGCACAGCCCAGTGCAAGGGCAGCTGGGCAAAAATGTGGCAGCAGACCATCAAATGGTTTAGGGCTTGTCTTTGTGGGTAAATTTACCACTGTAACCACACCAGTGTAATTACAACACTGGAGTTAGAGCTGTGCAGAATCTTCTGCAATCAGAATGCCTTTTCTTTGTTCAGCTTATGCTGCTTTGAAAGATATAATTATACCAGTGCAGTTACATTGATGAATTTCTCCATGTAGACAAGTCCTTACATAATGCCAAACTTGTTTATTTCTCAATCAAATATCACAACTGTAAAAGCTATCATTGTTTCATTTACTTGTTTGGCATTTACCTTCTTTTTAATGTTGATATTGCTTGACATATTATTCAATTCCTTGTTAGATAGAACAATTATTCCTCCTAACTGCTATTAGAAATGCCATCTACTTTGTTTTGTTAATTAATCTGCACCAAAATTATTCACTATACAATCAACTGATGTTGTAGCTACTACACATCTCACTGCTGAATGATGCATGCTTGCACCAAACTGAAAAGGCAAACCCTGACTCTCTTTCATAAAGAGACCAACTCTTCTTCCCACTGGTTAGTATTCTTTGCATCTCTTTGTTATTCTATGCCCACAACTAAATGAGTGTAAATTATTTAATAAATATATATATATATATATAAAATATTATCAGAAAGTTGGTTACTTTTTTCATATGCTATCAAGCATGGATCCAAATGCAGGACAAAACCCCACAAACCATGTGGAAACAATTTTGAAGGATTTGCTTATAAAGCATGTGTGGAGATGCACATTGCAACTGGTGACACAGATTGCCTGTGGCAGTCACTTCCTTTAGTTCCCATTTGTTTCAGCAAATAAAGATGGCAATATAAAAATCAGAGATGGGATGTGAGCTCTCCAAGCCTCTGTAAGCTCTTTCATGTATAGGTCACCACAGTGTTTTGAATATTGTAAAAGACGGATTGTTGCAAAAGGCATGAGATGGATTGAACAGTTTGCACAAGGTGAATTCCCCACAAACTAAACCAAAAATGAAACAAAAATGTCCAACTTTATGAAACAGATCAAAAGAAATTAATGGCATCTTAAGCTAGAACAAGCTTCAGGACATTTCCCCCAGCTTAACCCAAGTACAGGTAACATGCATGCATGCTAAGCAGTAATTGGTCCATGTATCTAGTTGATTTGACTAAGATGAAATACCCTTAGCAAAGCCACATACCTTCACCTAACACTAAATATCTGATGTCCCACAAAACCAAGTCATGCTAAAATTCTTCCTTAACTGGTTTGAGCATTAGGGCAGATCAGGCAAGTGAGTGGTCAATGAGATAAAAACAGCAACACTTTTCCCACTAGAAGAGTTCAATATGTTTTATAATCATGAGTCAAGTATCTGTATCTCCTTTTCCAGGTCATGACAGTAAGGTGCAAAGGGTGATTGATCTGGTATTGGTATGCATTAAAAGGCTAACCTGGTAGGACCAAATTCTTCTAAACCTTCTAGCTGTTTTTCCGACACTAAACATCCAAAAGATGTGGAGGGAAAGAGCAGACAGGTAAGGGAGAGAGGAGGAGAAGTTGGCAAAGACAGAAAGAATCTCAAATGATTGAAGGAGTTTGTAAGACAAGAAGAAGGAAGGAAAGCATATAAAATCATTGTGTTTCTTTAAAAAACTATTTGTTATATATGTTTATTTGTCAAACATACATTAATCAATAAAAGTAAAAATTAAAGACTTTGGAGAGCTATTAAACCCCACTCAAGAACCCACCTCCTAGTAAAAACCTGTCCATCATTGCCTTTTCAGGTGTGACAGTTTCTCCAGCTACTGCAAGCTTGTTTGTCCCTAACATTTTGTTCCTCTCTCCTCTGTACACTTAATTGGCCTTTACACTTAAGCCCACTCCAGTTTTGCCAAATATAATAAATATCACTTTGCTATTTACAAGTTCTCAGGACATTAGGGAGTGCTGAGTTCCCCAGGAGCAAAGCACTTTTATTTAGAAGCAACTGCGGGCAAAGACTGCTGTTTCCTAAGCTGGGAGGTGAAAAGGACTAGCCACACCGTGCTCAAATACTCCCTGTCACTCTGACTGAAATGTGTTGGGCAACCTCCTTCAAAGTAGCTGCTGCCTAAGATTTTTTTTGTCAAAGACGAGGTAATGGAGAAGAGCACAAGAAGGGTAAAAAAAAAAAAAATTACCCTGCAAAGGCTGAAGTGTTCCCCAAGAAGAATTTGATGGGATTTCCTCTTAGCTGCCTGAGCAGTTCTGCACTGGGGTCTGGATCTGCAGCGAGAGCAGTACAAAACCCTGCAGTAACAGAACTGGCAATGAAATCTCTCTCTCTCTCTTTTTTTTTCTTTAAATCAGTTCTCAGAGGAAACTTCATCATCACAATGCAAAGAGATGGTGATAGACAAGTATTTATTGATTTTCACTGCAAAAACTTGGTTCTCCATGTCTCAAAAGGTGTCCCAGTTACCCTGGAGAGGTAATTCTAGCATTTTAGAAGTCCAGCTCTGTATGACCCGACCTTCCCCATCCCTAATTGGATCTTTCAATATAAAGAAATGTTATCTCCATTTTACAGCTTCAGCAAGGTGAGAAGCAACATCTTCTGATTTACTGTCTTCTTTAGCAGTGTAGCATAACACAAGTGCCATCCATCTCTGGCTTATATACTGTAATATTAGCCTCAGCGTGGGTATGAATTCATGACCTTCTCTATACATTAAATACTAGCAGTTCTTGAGTGCTACTGCACTTTGTCAAAATAAAATCATCTCCCCACAGAAAAGGGACATCATAAATTAATATGAAACCAAAATTGCTCAGCAACTTTCACAAGCTAGGATCCAGTGACCAAAACATTGTTTCTGATGAAGGCAGCAAGGCAAAGCAATAGCCCCTTTGCATTCCAAGCACTAATGTAATCAGACAATAACTGCTGCTATTAGTGTGATTTGTCAGATGTTCTTCCAAAGCTTATCAGAAAACCTGTGACGGGTTTTGTTGTGACTTTATTTTAAACCCCCTAATCACTCAGTCTGTCGTGATTTGCTTCTTGTTACTATAGATGTTCCAACCTCTTGCTGTTTGGTGTTTCACAAACTTTGCAAGCAATAAGTCAGATTTGTCAAACAATTCTAAACTTGCCAAGTTTCTGACCATAACTTAAACCTGTTTTTCCCCTCCTTGAAAGCAAAACCCAAAGAAACATAAAAAACAACAAGCCCGAACTCAATCCCAACTCTGAAATTGTAACAGTGAATTCTGGGTAGCTAATGTAAATAAACTGCAGTTCACCTAAGCACACATAATCTGAGGTGAATCCACTCAAGCTCAGCGCTCCCAAACAGCTCTCCACTTGGGCATTCTTGGACACAGGCTAGAAGTGGAGTTGCTCACACTGCCACTGCACAGCAGGCACAGGGTTGGTGTAGAATCGTTAGCTTGCACTATGTTCACACTCTGATACTTGAAGCAAGGATGCTTTGTACAAGAGAAAGCAGAGCTTAACCTCAGAGTTACTTAAGCATCTTCTCTTCTCATTTCTCTGCTATTAATGCTATATTCAATTCGAAATGAGTTTTACCTTTGCCAAAACCTGTTTTCCCAGAGCTGACTGGGAAATGCCAATCCTGCTTCAAAACCTGTAAGTGCCTCTGTCACCAGACCAAACAGTGGATAAAGCCACTGCTCTGTTCTGCTGTCACCAGACCAAACAGTGGATAAAGCCACTGCTCTGTTCTGCAGAGATTGCTCAAGTCTTCACCAGTCAGCAGCAGCCCACACTAGGTGGAACATCCTGCTGAGCTCCTTCATACTCAGATCTTCAGATCACAAATGAAGCTCCTTTCATATTTGCAATCGATTTTTTTTCATTTAAACATACAACATGCTCATCAGTTACATAACTTGAATTAATCATATTCCTGACTCAGATAAAAGGCTAGATGTGGTAGTAATGAAATCCATTTGGACTGACAGTGGATTTGAGCATGGCTTCCTTCCTTCCCTGTGTTTGAGGGAATCTGCTGTTCCTTCCTTCCAGCCCTATGTTTATGGCAGTTGTCTGAAGCAGAAAGATCTCCAGAAACATGCTCTAAAGGTCACAGTTACATATGAAAACACCAGCTGATCATATTGAACTCTGGATCCAGCAGTTGATCCTTCCCTTCACAGAGCAGCACACCATTAAACCTCACTGCTGTTCTCTGTGAGGATTTTTTCTGCTTGCCCTGCTTTAACTCACACATGCCCCTTGAAAGGCACATTGAGCACTGGATCTTAGAGCAAGCAGCCCTCACAACTGACTGACCCAGAGAGTGATTTACACAGCTCTCAACAGCAATGTACAGTGATGATATTTATAGCTGGCTGGGGCCAGCAGAGACACAAAATCATAGCTGGGTTTAACAGCCCTGACTAATGGCAAATACCATTAAAGAAGGCCAGACAGTGGTATTAGTAGGCAGTTAACAACATCACAAACTATCTTTAGGAAAAAAGTGAGCCTAGGAATAATTTGAAGGGATTTGTCTTAATTTCCACCTGCACAACTTTCCATGCATTATTTTGCAAACCACAGTCAGCTGGGCAGCCTAAACCTAAATCAGATGTAGGCAAATTCAAAATAATCCCAAGGTCTATACCCTCACTAACTTGGGGCTTTGGGACAGCTCAGAGGTGTCAGTATGTAATTCAGTGCAGGTGAACTTACCGGGTAGGAAGTGTACATGCTGTGACTGCAGGGTCTGTAGACTCTCTGCTGATCTACTGTGCTGCTTCAGGCATGGGTAGAATAAAATTTCAATTTCCAGGGCTCAGGCAAAACTCCTAGCAACCATAACTGAGATTTTTTTTCCTTTTTCTTTTTTTTTTTTTTCTCCCCTGAAAGAATTATCCTCCAGTCAGACACCTGCAGAGGGGCCATGTTTCTGTAAAGACCTGCTCATCCAGGTATGGCCCAGTTGTCAAAAATCTTAGCAGCTATTCAACTCTCCTGAAAATTCAAGCCCTTCTTTAGGGCCTGAGCAGAAATGTAAAAGCCATGTTTGGTAAATGCATCTCCTCCATCTTCCCTTAACTTACCTGAGTGCATTTAACAAGAATTCACCTGTACTAGGTCTTAGCCATCAGGAGTGCACAGCACCTGGAAATAATCAGGTTTAATTTGAAAAGCAATATTGTCTTAGAATACACTGGAGTGTGTTAGACATGGGACTTTCTGAGTCTCATGAACTGGTCCATATTTTGGGGAGAACAAGATAGACTGCAAATGTTCAACAGACCACATCCTGCACTATTATGAAGACCATCCACTATTATGAAGTACAAAGCAGAGAAGTCGTTTGGCATTTATTCTCATGTGGCAGGCACTTGGTCCTGGACTCAGCATTAGTAGGAATCCCACAGCATACAGATTACACAGCTTGGCTTTTCTTTCCAAGTACTATTTCACAAATGTCTTTGTGTTAAACAGAGTAATTAGTGCATTGGGAGCCCCAGCACACAGGCATTTAGTGTACTGTGGGACAAGTGCCTCTATTAGTGTATCATATCTGCTAAAATCCAATAGCATCTAGTGATGATGCCAGCCGCTCTAGTCAAAGACCTTTCTCTTGAGAACCCTTTTCCCTTCCTTTCTTCTTGCCCAATGAAGATATTCCTTCTTGGGTACTAATTATACATCAGTGAGATCTAAATTATTTTCTTTTCTTTAAGTGATGCAGAAAACTGTACTCCTCAGCCCAGAATCCTGTGGGCCAATTTCTAGACAATATTGTACATTTTCTCTGCAGATTTGTTTTTCAGGTGCTTCAGTACTCAAGTGTTGCAACGCTGTGGAAATTACAGTTTGCAAATTAACAATGGGAATTTGCATGGTGATTTATAAAACAAAGACCATTTCTTATTCTGTGGAGAAAAGAAAGACAGAACAGAGAGGGAAAGCCGAAGGCCATATGAGGGTAATTAGAGAGGCTAAATCATGGCTAAGCCTATGGTTGGATTCAGTGATCTTAGATGTCCTTTCCAACAGAAATGATTCAATGTGCTGGTCTCTTCTCCTTAGTAACAAGTGATATGATGAGAGGAAATGAGCACAACTTGCACCCGGGGAGGTTTTGGGTTCTTAAAGACCAGAATAGACAACCAAGGGCAGTGGTTGAAACCCCACCCCTGGAGGTGTTTAAAAGATCTGTAGATGTGGTGTTGAGGGCCATGGTTTAACACCAAACTCGATAGAGTTAGATAATGGTTGGACTTGAGGATCTTAAACATCTTTTCCAAATGAAATGGTTCTATAATTCTCTCCTGGAGTTATGAGTTTTGCATACTAAATCACAAGAAGGTTAAATAGCACTGAAGCCCAGTGGTGTAAAACCTGCTCAATAAACGGAGCACCATGCAAAATATGTCTTTGAAAGGGAACACATCAACCATTCCTGCCCCTGCATGGAGCCAGAAACTTGAAATAAAATCAAGACCCTCAGTAGTGCCACTTTTTAAAGCAGAGGCACATGGAAGGAAAGGCAATGACTCTTGTTTATGAAGATTTATGTGACAAGAAAACCAAAGAGAGAAGGCAGAAGGAAGCACCACATACAGCTTAGAAGAACTGGCAGGCTGAGAAAAACTTAATGAGCAATTGGGGGCCAATTAATGACTGGAAACAGCCAGGAGTGATGAGCAAAAGAACTTTCCAGTGGTGACCGTGAACACTGAGAGCTCTTTGTGGAAAAGAAAAGAAACAACAACAATAAAAAAAAACCCAAATCACCAAAAAGACTGCATCAACAAACAAAATAATCTGCATTCATCTAATTTTCTTGCTAAATTAAATAATCTACATCACCAGAATCTTGGTTAATCACTTAGGTCAAGTAAAGACCAGTGTCTGTATAGCATATCTCCACTTTTCTATATTATCTCTATGCCAGACCAAAATAGATATTTAGGGCATGAATTATGTATAAATATACATACATACATACATATGCATACATACATGTATACAAGACTCTGATTTATTCATTATTCTTAGACATTCTGGATGAAACAAGTGAAAACCAGTACTGGAGGATATGCATTTACATTGACAGAGTAAAAACTGATGCACATTATTTATGAAGCCTGTTCTGTTGAACAGTGCTGGTTTTGATGATGGTATTCGAGTGAATGCCACCCTTATCTGTCAAGTAAGACACACACCAACCTACTACTTCTCTGAAGGATAAAAAAGTGCTCCCAAAAACTGCACACCTTCTTCTTATAAATATGTATCAAGGCACAGTCAGATAAGACCATAAGCCTTGATATATATGTGTTTTTAATTGGCACAGTACAAAAACCATACCCAGCATGTGTGTGCACAATCACACAGCCACAGAAAAGTATTTGTGGTTTTCAAATCAAGCTTTATATTTTTATTTCTGTTGGTGCTGAAGAAGGCAGAGAAATAACTGTCAGACAACTGGAAAGCAGCACAGGGAAATGTAAAGATATTCTTCTTCTTTGTCAGAAAATAAGAAGTTTAACTGCATCTTGTCACTGAAACAGTTTGGTTCCTAATGCTTCATTTTTCCTCCTTGTAGTTGAAGACCATTATAGAAACTAATAGAGGTGGGCAGCAATCTGATTTTCTGTTGTATGTGTCATACTGTGACTGTGACAAGCTTTAGGTTTTTATAATTACACAAAACCAGAAAAGAAGTGTATTGGGAAAAAGAATCTGATTTGTGGGTAGTTAAGATGTGCTATTCAGGTTCCAGAGATTTACATTTTAGAACAAGAGAATGCTCAGAGCTCATGTTTCTGTGGAATGTGTTGTTTTGATAAATGAGAAAAAATGAAAAAACATTTCACTGAAATATTTTTGTTGTCTAGAATTTAAATTTTATGTTATGCTGGGACTCTGGCTCAGTGTTGATATATAGCACTACAAAAATGAAGGAAGCTCCATGACAGTGTTAAGTTAATTCTGGATTTACTCCAAAACAGCTAAGAGCAATATTTACTTCTGTATTTTAATAAGAAAATATGTGCACAAGGTACAAAATATTCTCAGAATCACTAATAAGAAGGAAGAATAAATAGAGAGGAGGACTGAAAAATACTGCAGAAAAGGAAGAATCTATACATGAACCACCAGTTCAGATTTTACCTGGAGTTTAATGAAGCAAGCACTGGAGATTTTAAGAGCTGACAGCAAACATCCATTTTCTGTATTTGCACTACCACAATTTCTAAAGGAACTAGCCAGAGATCGGAGCTTTCTTGGCTGAGAAAATGAGGGAATATTACAGCGGGAAAGGGAATTACTTTTTCCCCTCAAATTTGCAGGTATTCTTTTAAAAATGAAGTCCTCAGATGCTACTCTTTGTATCAATGACAGTCTTTCCCCTAGCGTCCCAAAGAAAGTGTTCCTAAGTTGGAAGCGTGTGCGAGAAAATCCAAACATTGTCTCTTTTCAGTCGGAATAATTCATTGTTAGGCAAAATTTTGCCTCCAAGTTGCACTGGCTGGAATCAGAGCAATCCCACTAACCTAGCAAAGCACAAAATCTGTTCTCCCTCTAAATCCGTAGCTACAGTTGAAATCAAATGCTGTGCTTCACTCTTCCCCTCACCTAATCTTGAATCTCCATCTGCTTAAAACCATTTAGCATCAACTTTTACAATTTCTGCATGCAGCTCTGTAAGCAACAATTCAAAACTAAATTTTGCTCTGAACCAGCAGCTTAGAACTGCTTACTCCAGTTTCACAATGCCAACATTCCAACAGGCTACGCAGACGCACGATGAGAATACACAACTTTAATCAGGACCATAATGTCTGAATACATTAAGCAACTCCAAGTTCTTACTCCATTATTCCCACCAGCCAAAAGATGGGTAATAATTTGTAGGTCATCCAGACTTCATGCTGCAAACTGTGAAAGCTCTACAGCAATTAGGATACAAAAGTTCACTAATGATGAGATGACATTGTTGAGCTGGGGTTGGAAATAAGTGCTACGTGGGTGTTGGAAACAACCCAGGGAGATATGACTTCCTTAATTACTCCTTGCATTGAAAGCCATTTGTGAACAAACGCCCATGCATAAATTCTCTCTCTTTGGTTGATAATGTCCTGTTTTAAGTCCATTCAGTAATAGAAACAAGCAGTTTTTCTAGTGATTCATGTTGCAGATGTAAGTGAAGCCAGATCTTATTAGCACAACTGTTTCCCTTTTTTTTCTTGCAAACTTTGAGCTCAGCAGGTCATTTGGTGCTACAGCTCATACTTGTTCTGCATAAATTGCATTCAATTTAATAAATGTGGTTTGATAAATATAAAGAAAAGGAAAATTAATTTTCAAATAAACAAAAAGCGAAGATTATCAAGTATGGAAATATTCAGGATTTCTTTGCCTTTTAAAGATAGGAGTGTCCAGAAATGTCAAAAAGCCCTAGTGTAAAGATTTAATCTAATTTTATAGTCACAGATGTGCTCTCACCTCATGACACAGTGCAGTGGAGAGCTTCAGTGACTGGAGATCAGATCATTTCTCCTGTCCTCAAATGATCTTGGTGTCTGAAATTTGGTTTACTTGTGCTTCCATTAATCAAAAAAGAGGAAACACAGCCACCTCTTAAAATGAGTTTTGATTACAAAAATACTTTATTGGAACGAAATGTAACTTTCATTTTGAAGTTACAAAAATCAGCTGAGACTATATTGGAGGCCACTGGAGAAGCTGAGCAAGTATGTGAGTTCTCTACACATCTAATGAAAAGAACTTCTGATCTAGTGCCAGCTGGGAACAAAACAAAGCAATTATCACCTCTCTATTTAATAACCAGCAAAAAAGGAAAGCAAAAACATAACTGTGGATCTGTTCCTCCTGCCATTTTGTTAGCAACAACAATCCCCTGAAGTAGTTGCCACTTATTTAGGAAACACTTTCAATGTTCACTGTGACATTTGCAAGAATATTTTAAAATTTAAACGTAAGTGTAATGTTGAACTTCATGAACAGCAACCAGCACTTTTCAAGGACGTCCTCTCTACTGATAGCATTGTCCAGAGAGTATGTAAAGTCAGATGGGAAAGCAAAATTTCACTGTATGAGAAAAAATGAGAACAAATGCACAGGATGAAGATGATGAATGTGAATGTCTGTATAAGAGATACTAAAGCTGTTAATTTTATTATGGCCAAATACTTGCTACTGACCAGAGGTATAAACTTTCTAAAAAAAGTAGAATTTGTTCAGAATGAGAGTTGATTTCTGTTTGCTAACTTAAACTAATGAAAACAACTGCCAATCATGTTCGTTCAGAAGAAAATATCTTGTAGTGGCTAAAATTGAGCTGTAACTTAAAAAGCATTTCAGTGCTAGGTGCTACACATTATGAGAATACACTGCATACATCAAGCAAAGTTGATAAAATGTGCCTGAACTGAGCTCGATTACACTTAGCAAAATGTCATTGAATGGCAACGAAGTCAATACTGTCACCTCACCCTCACAGTAGCACAGTGAAGACCAGAGTCTGTTCTCATGTTCTAACATCTCAGTCAATAATAGATACACTTTTATATCACATTCCTGGGTTTAGATCACATATGCTGCAGAACAAACAGAAGCAGTGACATTAGTGGCTATGAACTGTACACCATATATTAATGTAACTGTTGTTATCATGTGACAGTACTGGAAATGCTGTTACAGGGAATAGCTGAGCAAATAAAAACAACCAATAGGTGGAAAATTAGAATGGGACCACAGAGGATTTGCTGGAAATCTCTCATACAGCAGCAGACAATGAAAGCAACTCTTTACTCAAAGACAGGTTGCTTTGCTGTTTGCTTTAGCTTTGAGACATGTAACAAGCCTCTCATACCCTTAGAGTTACATTTGTATTTCATTTGTTTAAGAAAGTAGGGTGGTTTTTTTTTTTTTGAGTTGTTGGGGTGGGTTTATTGTTGTTTGTGGGTTTTTTGTTTTGTTTTGTTGTTTTGTTTGTTTTGTAAATGGTTTACTTATGCCAGCTCTGATCATTATACTCAATGACATCTTGTATTATTGAGAAGACTTCCTTAATTCAGTGAGACTGTTTGGGCAGTGCTGCATGGCACTAAGTATATTTGTCTTATTCCTAAAAAAAATTTTGATCACGTCCCATTTCTCCCAACTACCCCATCCAGTCTGTCAGCAGTAGTCTAAACTCTCAGTAATTAAAAGCAAAGCAAAACAAAAATTTTTGCCAAGAGTAGGAACACTTCATGCCCTCTCAAAAAAGCAGATTGGACTTTTTAATAGATGTTTCTACAGAACTCTAAATTATGTGCTCAAGTAATGTTGCCATAAAAGTTTCCAGGGGAGGTCACCACAGTTTTGCACAGGAAACTGGGAGTAACATGGAGTATCCACACTATTTTTTACCAGGCTGCCAGTAAAACTTGGCCTATGCAGAAAATTCAGACTTTGTGCCCCTGCTTTGTATACACCTTGCTGCCTTGGAAAGTGATACTTTTCCCCTTAACTTTGTCCTTTCTATTTGGAGAATATTGATCTTTACCTGCTCTCTGTTTTTCATGGAGCACAGCAAACACCATAACATTTTATTTATCTCCTTGCTTCTAAGCTCCATCCTTTTCCCAGAGTGGTCAATAAAGGACCTGGTTGTCATTCCCTGAATCTTATCTGAACCCCTAATTGACCTCACTGGGTTACCCCCTCCCATACCATTGTGGGGTAACTTCATCCTTAATAGCCATTGTTTCAACTCTGTATTCTCTAATCCTACACAGGATTGTAGTGCCTTTACCAGGAAGAGATAAATCCTGTTCCTAATATCATTACAACAAAAAGAACAAAAATCCTATTAAAAAAAAAAAAAAAAGTTCTGAAATAAGTCCAGAAAAAATACCTTCAAGTGAGGAAAGAATCAGCTCAAAAAGGAATTGGTAGAAGGGTGGTATTGAGAAAAGAAAATTATTTGCTATTTTTGGGATTATATGTGATGCATGAAAAAGAACAAGAGACTGCTACTGCATGGAAGAGTTCCTTGACTTTCTGAAAGGGAAGGAACTGGAGAAGTAGATGTGGTTCATGATGGCCTACTGCTGAGCCTGCAGGTAGGAGAGATTGCAGACACACTGCTTGGAATGCATAACACAGGCTATGGCAATGGCAGTATAGGATGCCACAAAATGCACCAGTTCTGTACCTTTCCTTAAAAGTAAGTGAGGAATAAGGATTAAAAAACCTGGGAACCTCTAGAATACGGATTCCAAGTCATGTGTCAGAAAGGTTATGTCCAGCAACAGCAGCCTCTATGCACGTGGGATCAGTTCATGTTCAGCTGGTGGCTGTTACGAGCAAAGGCCACTAAGAATAAGTTTGTATTTTCTGATGTGCTGTTCGGGGGCTAGGTACAACCTCACACTGCTTTTATACCAGATAAGCAAAAATTGTCAAGTTCTAGTCATTGAAGAATTAGGTCCAGTGGCTTCCAAGTATAGACAGGATTGGAACAATCTCCTCTAAGCCCTAAAAATGTACTCTAGCAGGTAACGAAGTCAGAACGAGAACACAACATAAAGCTGAATTTCATTTCATAGCAGCATATTATCATGCTGCATAACATTTTATCAGCTCTACTAGCCTTCTCACTATTGGAGGGTTGTTTTTTTGGTTTTTTTTTTTTCCCCTTCCTTTCTTTCCTGATGCCAATGATAACTGCATTTGGCTTTTTTTATCCTGGCATGATAATTCTGCAGTAATCTTTCATAAATCTCAGCATGTTCTCAGAAAGTAAATGATGGCATAATTTATCACTATTGAAAATGCATTTTGTGCCATGACAGTATAATTAGACATTCTTTTCAGGAGACATATTAAGTATATACCAATGTATTAAAGCTACTGTGCTGCAGATCCATTTAGTTGATTTATTCCTTGTCTCTGGCTACCTTGCCTTATCACAGTACCCACACAATCATGCATCCTCATTGCAAGGAAAGGAAAAAAAATGATGAGGCAAGGAAGCAACACATTGTAAGAAACAGTATCTGTAGGTTAAGTAATTCAAGTGGGAACAGGATGCAATTTGGCTGCACTTTTGTACCAATTCAGAACACATTAATTATGCAGCGATCAAAATAATTTCACATGCATAATGCTGACCTCATTCACTAGAGGGCAACAAAACCCCAGTTTAAAAAGCCTCCACCTTCTACTTTCAATGACAGAGCACTTTTAATAAGATGCTGCATGGATTTCATTATGAATACCCTATTAATTTTACATAAGTGCAAAGTTACTTCTGAAAAACCAGTTAAGGCTGCTGAATATACATGATCTAGCCTCCCAACAGGTGCCAGGAAGACGTTATTCGAGTCACAGCCCCCGATCAGTGGGTGTGTTCATTTGTTCAAGTGTTATTGTTTGACTCAGGTTACCCTACGGAGCTCCATTCCATAAAGCCCCTGTAAACGTTACACTGTTTCTGCAGATCAAAGCATGTGGGCTTATCTAGAGATCAGAGAGCTACCCATATTCAAGATACTTAAACTACAGCAATTAAAACCTCTTCTCCATCTGACTGGGCTTTGCTTTAGATCAGCATATTTTGGGGGGCTCTTTTGTCTTCCCCTTAGCTGCTTCTTATGACATAACCTCATTTTGACTAAAGAGGATGCACGTTTTCATGCTGAACCAAAACACAATGCAAAACCTCTGCTTGTAATTTTTAAGGATGCTTTTAGGAAGCTTGAAAGAGTTGATACTATCTCTGCCAACAGTCTAACAACTCATCAGTTTACTGTGGGTCACCACGTTAGCTCTGCTAATTTAATTTGGAAAAGTTCACTCTGCATAATAAAATCGGGTTGCTGGTTTTTCTCCTCGAGTTGTAAATAAGAACTAGCTATTACTGTTATGGTCTGTTGAGAAAGGGCTTCATACACTGTGAAAAAATGATTACACAGACACAGACCCAACCAATTGAAAAATAATTATGTGAATTTGTCTTTTGTCCTTAGATGCAAATAATGGCTAATGCAAATAAACTGCCAGAGAAGTATTTTTATGTGCTTTTTATAGCTTGAATATGAATATATTTAATCCATTTTTGATGAATGGCTGAATAATTTTTTTTCCCCCACTGGTTTTGTTATGGAAGATGATTATTAGGACCAGATGCAAACACCCATCTTCTAAAGTGATTGCTCCCAGGAACACATCTTTGGCTTCTCCTTTAAGGGGGTTCATCCCAGGAAGTAACCAGATATATACAAATGCATTCCTCTGTTTCAGAGGCAGTGCAAAGAGATTAGGAAGGAGGAGGGGGCTCAGAAGGGGAGAGATGTACAAATACATTTTTCTATTACACAGTTGACAGCCCCTTGGGAAAATAAGTCTAAGAAATGTGCAACCTTGAAATGTGTGCATGCTGCAAGGGATATTTTCAATGTGAACCCTGTGTTCTGATTTTCAAAGTCCTTATTCATTTGACTATGATGTGGAAAAGGGGTATATTGAAGCTCC
The DNA here is from genome assembly GCF_027791375.1 of Indicator indicator. Taxonomy (NCBI): domain Eukaryota; kingdom Metazoa; phylum Chordata; class Aves; order Piciformes; family Indicatoridae; genus Indicator; species Indicator indicator. The sequence goes on along the minus strand of NC_072033.1, from coordinate 11,328,432 downwards.
TAAAACAAACAGAAAGGTTTGATTTTGTTTCCTTCTCCTTGCAGAAAGGTAGAGTACTCCATCCCTGATTGCACCATCTTGGCAGTGCAGTGCAGCCTGCACACTGCATGCCTAGTTAGCAATATTCTCCTATCCAAACAGTACAGCATGACATGTCCCCCTTCCCACCAAAGTATTTAACAATTTCCTTTGAAATGCAACTCATTATACAAAAGCAGAACTAAATAAAAAAATACTCCAGAGAGAGAACAGATTGCTAGATATAGATTAGATGTGCAGTCTAATCCTTCAAAAGCATTAAATATTTAACATAATCACACCACAGGTGACAGGAAGATGTCTGCATTGTTTAATTAGACTTAATTAAACATAAGGAAAATCTAATAGTAATTCAGGTCTAGCTTTTAAACAGATCACAAAATTCCATTTTTAAAGTGCTTTTGTATCTGGAGAAATGTATTCTTTCTGTCATTAGCTGGGGAATCCTTGCCATGTAATGCTCAAAACCCATGAAGAGACGATCTGTTGTGTTCAAAAGCCCATGGATGATGCTGACTTGACTCTACTGGGTTAAGGACAAAGGCAAAGGACTTGGCACTTCCAGCACACTGTAACACTGGGATTTTTTGGCCATATTTTGTGTAAACCATTACGCTCGGGACATCATTTTTTCCTATTACCTCTTTTATGGTCTTATTGTTTACAAGAAAATAGATAGAGCATTTAATTATGAGATGGACTTAATGTTCTATAACAACTCCTGTATGCAATAGATTGCCTCTGGAACTCTGCTCACAACTCACATTAATGCGACAAATGAAAAAAAAAAAAAAAGCCCCACAACAAAACAGTGTAGCAGAGGATATGTTGTGCAAGAGGAGGGCAGCATCTCATGCTATTAATCATTCCCTGATAATATTCTGATGTCTCCCAGCAGAAGTTATGGTTCAGAACTGTATTTAAGCAGAGTTGAATATAACATGTATTGCCAAAGCACCAGAGACAATTTATGACATATCATTTAGTTTCCCAATCATCTTACTTAGTGGCTTCAGGTGGAATAGTCTGATAAGGGTCCAGCTTAAAAGGTGTATCCTCATGACTGGATTAGAACCAAAACTATTATTTCCTCTAAAAACGAAAAGGTAGAAAGGATTAAAGAAATCAAACCATAAACTTCCTAAGAAATAAATTAATCAGTACAGTGATCTCCAGCTCTGCTGGGCAGCCAGTCACTTCATGATCAGCCAGGAGCAAAGAAGATCAGACTCATAACTCTTACATTGTTGGTCTGATGTTAGACATTATTGTGGTACTTTAGAAGCCATGTGTTGATGCAATGTTGTAACTAAAGTACTACAGCTCTAAGCTCTTTCTAAAAGCTTTGTTTGCCTCATACCATGCCTCCTTCCCTCACCCTCTCTGTTTTCTGGGTCACTGCAACTAATTTTTTGGGGGTTTTTTGGGTGGGAGTTGGGGGTGGAAAATGCAAATTGTGGAAATGCTACCTGCAGAATTTTGTTTTCCAGTTGTGCATTCTGTGAACGTGAAACTTGGAGCTACTGTCATTCAGCCTCACTGTGCAACTATATCTTGGATACATGAAGGAGAGTTTTACACTATGCACATGCATAGGGTTTTGTCTGAATCTACAGGACAGAAGTTTAAGCCTCTCTTTCTTTTAAAAAATGAGATATGTATCAAGGTGCTGCTGTGAGTTTAGAAGACAGAGTGCATCTCTCTCATGAAAGGCACATAATGCAGGGTAAGCAACACATGAAATCTTGCTCTGGTCACACACAGCAACAGACTGTTTTGTTGTTGTTGTGTTTTGATTTGGTTTGTTTTTTTCCCCCAGATCTCTAGCAAGAGGAGGTGAAGGATGTATTTTTTGTTTGTGTGTTTTTTTGTGGTTTTGTTTTGTTTTGCTTTTCTGTTTTGTTTTGGGCTAACCTTTGCCATCTGGTGGTGACGAATCACACTCTACTTATCAGCCTGAGTCCTACACACAGTTGTCTGACATGTTTCTGTCTGCTCCATTAGACAACACAGCTGGTGAAAACAATAACCATATTTATAGAGCAGTATCTTATTCACTATTGTCCCAGTCAAATGATGGTTTATCTACAGAGAATAATTGGGTCGGCTCTGGAGATGGCCACACTTACAACAGAGAATAGATAACAAGGTTACAGAAAATACATTTAAAATGATGGGCAGAAACCAAAGACAGTTTCTATTTTAGGCAGGGTTTTTTACTGGAACAGGAAAAAAAATAGTGAAAACAAAATTCTACAAAGATGAAAATAAAGAATGTCAAGCACATAAAAATTGGAGGGAAGTTTTGTAATAGGAGGACACCAACAGAAAGACTGAAAATGAGAGAGGAGCATAATCCTTCCCTGTAGGAAGTTATGAAGTGTTTTAATTCTAGAGACAAGAAACTAAATTTTGTGAGTTAAGAACTTTTTATTCACAGTATTTCAGTAGAAATTGGAAGAACTAGCACCTAGCAAAAGCTCTTCAGTACCTGAAGGGAGCGAATCAGACCATGGAGGTGATTAATTCCCAGTTCCACAAACTCAGCTCAAGGTTGATGTAGTGTATGTGTTTTAGGGCACTCCTCTATAGAAGGTACCTTGATAAACTAGAGACACTACAGAAGAGAGCAATAAAAATGATAAAGTGGACACATTTCTTGTCCTAGGTAGTCAAGTTGAATGAAATGGATATGTGCAGTATGGAAAAACAGTGACAAAGAAGGGGACAGGTTACTGGTGTATAAATAACTGAAGGTTAGTAACTGATATGCCAACAAGAGATCAGTGCAATTTAAGGAGTTGAAAGGCAAATTCCAGAAGACTGTGATTCAGTAATAGTCTCTAGGGTGCTAAAACCATCCTACAAAAATCCCCAAGTAAGATAATCCATAAATATATCACTAACATTACTTCCCATGTTTCATTCCCCCTGGAGAGAAGGAAGAGGCAGTGATCCTCATCAGAAGGAAACCTTGATTAATCCTCTCCTCCCCCAAACCTCACATAAAGGCATACTTGTATGAGGACACAGGGAGCTGCCTGCCCATCCCACCCAGACCCATGGAGGTGCAGTCATCAGACAGTTCTGGTTCTACCACCACATACCTAAAATGCCACATAATGTCCCCAGGTGAGTACAAGCAGTAAATGTTCCTTTCAGGACAGAAATTGTAGTCACAGTGTGGGCATATTTTTAAGCCAGCAAAGGGGAAATGTCAATACAACAAGAGGAGACCAACTGTATGCAAATTTCCCTCTTACCAGCCCAGAAACCAAAGAGAACAAATGTCAGAAATGACTGAGCAGGAGGACTGCAGAGACGTTCTGTGTACCAGGAGCAGTGCTAACAATTCAGATGCTTGTTGTCGTTCATGGCTAAAGTCCCAAATATCTTTGATAATATCCTCTTACATATATTTATGTTACAAAATGTGCATAATCAATACATTAATACAATGATTCTACTTTCTCTTTCAGAATGTGCCACAATCTTTGGGGTCTTCACCTTCTACAAAATGTTTCCAGCATGAAGACATCAGTGCAGAGGAAGCCACAGGTAAACATTACCAGACCTTACACATCCTTTCTTAGGTTGGTTTGCACCGGGGTATAGGTTTCAGCTCTACCACAACACCTCCCAGAAAGACATCTGGATTCCACAGCTTTGTACCAGAAATATTATTGTTTAAAGTATAATGGGTCTGATTTAATATGATTTCATTAACATTTTATTAACGACTGTATCTTGGCACTCATTTTAATCATTTAAATATATTTCACGTGTGGGGTGGAAGGATTTGAGCAATTCAGGGGAAATGACAACTGAAAGTCAATTCAATCTGGCAGTTTTTGTCAAGCAAAACTCATATACAATTAAAGTTAAAGTGAGTTGGCCATTACCAGGACACAGCATGTGCTGTATAAATGTCTTCTGACAGCATACATTCCTCCTGAACGTCAAACCCATGAAGAGTGACATATGCTGGGTCTGTGCTAAGTCCCACTGGCGTATAACCAAATTAATATTTATAATAAAACCCCAAAGCCTTTCTGACTTTTGAGTTGTCAACAAAGACGTTTTGAGGTAAAACCCTCAATGCACTAGCATTTATCACAAAACTCTTATTAACACGAAAAGACATCTCGTCGTTTGATGAATTTTGAACTGTTGAACTTTATGTTGGCAGCAAAACCAGCTATAGATCCTGGTTCTTCTAATTACTAAATCACAGACATCTGAAGACTTGAAAAAGACCCCTTAGCTTTGGCTGCAGTTCTGAGACAGCTGTGATGCTCTGATGCCTTCCCGTAGAAGGCAGTGATGTGCAAACACACCAGACACTCTTGTGCAGAGAAGCTGCTTCTTGCTGGCATGAGATGCCAACTTTAGCATCTGTTTTTTATATTACCACTATATGATGCTTGGTCCTGAGTAGAAGAGGAGAAAGTGAGAAATGTTTCTCTTCTACAGGTGCAATCCAGCTCTTAACTTGGTACATAACTTGCAAACGAGTGACAAGATACCAACATCATTGTTGCAAATAAAATCCAATACTTCAACAACGTACTTCAGTACTTCTTCATACTTCTTAAACTACCTCCAGTTATTCTGAAGCTCCTCAGCTTTCAGCATGTCATAACAGAATTATTTCTGGATCACAGAGAGAAAAAAATGTACATACCATACAGCACTGTAAGAGATTCTGACATTTTTAAAGACTAAAGGACTTGAGAAACCCTCTGCCCCCCTCAGAAGACAGCAGCAGACAACCAGAACTATAAAAATCATTAAATACCGTTTATCTCCTCTATGACATATCTATTATATATACTGAACTGTAAGAAGTTTGTAATAATAATTTTCTCTCTGTAATGTGATACTTACTTCAAGCACTTGAAAACAAAAAATAGCTCAGAACGTTCTTGCTGTAAGCCTCACTCCTCATTTTGCCTTAAAATTTCAGCCTTAGTCATATTTCTTATCCTGGTTTATTCAAGAGAAAGCACTCCATCTCCCACATAAATTCTTCTGGATTTCCAAGAAACATAGATGCCAGCAGAACTTGCCAGCAGTAAGTAAACCATGGGTTCAGAGAAAAATTTCTAACACCACAGTGACTTACAGAACAACAAGCTAAACTTACAAAATGCAGGCATCTAGGAAGCATTCTATGGAAGCATTTTTTTCAGGTAAAACTGAGCAAATCAGTATTTTGATCTTTGTACTTACAAGAAGAGATTTTTCCAGTTGCCCCATTGCTTATAAACCAGAACAGAAACTCCAGAGCCAAGGTTCTCCTTTTAGACACTTCAATGCTCAAATCTGCTCAGTAGATCACCTGTATATGGTTTACTGAGGTCTGCAAACACGAATCAGAGGTCTCTAAGTCAAGCATCCACCCAGTGACTCAATGGATCTTGTTATTGCTGCATCATTTCTATTAAGCTTGATACAGCTTTGCTGCTCAATACACATTTTATGAAGTAACCTCCACATATTAGAGAGATGTTGCCAACACTGTGTACTCTCAAATTAACACTGTTAAGCACCAGGTCTTTGTTTACAGTGTGAAAATAAGCTGCTCTTGAACAAATGAGTAGGTAAACACTGACAAAATTGGAGAAAAGACTGAATATCTAAAGCTGGGTCAAGGGTGCTGAATGCCTTTCTCCTTTAAGAAAAACTAGCACAAAATTATTCCAATGCAGTAGGCTGAAGTAGAATGACTTTTCATGCTTAGTTTTCTTCATGGAACTAAGTGAACTCGAGTAAAGCGCCAGAAGGAGCACTGCCTTCTGAAAATATTTCACTTGAAAGCAAAGATGCTTTCTGTATAGATAATGGGCTCATTGAACAGACATCCAGATAACACATTTACATGAAGACTGGACTGCATATAGCACAGCATAAAGAAGAGACAGCACATTGTTACCCTTAGAAGGCTCCTTAACATCTCTGTACTCCTTCACATCAATTCCTCAACAATAGTTCTCTGTGATACCACCAAGAAAGGAAAACGTCACCTCGTATCCCCAACAGGTATCAAAACCCTCCAAAGCAACCAGATGCAAAGGGACTGTAAGGCTCCACCATGAGCACATGGACTCAGACAGAGATGAGAGTGAGGAAGGTGGTGGGAAGCTTTGTGTAGTCCCATTTTTCAGCATATCTTTGTGAGCAGCTTGGGTCTTTGTCAAAGCAGTGGTTTTGTCAGGGTCTTATTCAAAGCAGTTTTCTATTGTGACCTCATTTATATCAATGGGACATAAAGGAGCAAAGTAAAGCAAATATATAGGAGCTGTATTTTTAGCAGGCTGAACTCAGACCTCCTTTAGCCAACATAATTTTGGAATTGAAGTTCATCCCCATGAGAGCCTGTCCACGTGAGGATGTTATTTCAAGGAAGAAAAAGAATACTGTCCTGCTTGTCATGTCCTGAGCTTACTGCACTGACAAAATGTACCCTGCCACAGAAAGCATCTAGGATTATGAAACAGGCGAAAACCCTGAGATATTCATGCTTAAGATAAGGCATCATGGACCAATTAGAAAACATGCCATTCATCCTCTCCATACCACTAAAACTGGATTGAATTTAGTGCCAGTCTTATTATTGACCTGGATTTTCTTCTACTATTGACTGACTTTGACAAACACCCCATCACATTTTGAAAAAGCAAAGGCTGATACTGCTGCACCGTGCTTCCTGCCATGAGCAGCACTTTAGCATTATTGATACCCTAGTGCTTCATTTCTCATGAATGTGGCATTGAAAGCCCACATACATGAAGGTATTTTGCTATCTACAGATCAAATATAGGAAAAAAAATGAGCATCAAGCTGTTTGCATTGACTAAATCAATCATCTTGGCTATATCAAAGCAGAAAATTTCTCACTGCCATCAGAGAAATGAATATGGCCATGTCAGACCCCAGAGCTCCCTTTTTGGCAGAGAAGGCAAGCTACTGATACACAGCAAAACGCAAGGACTAATCCAAGGTTATAGAACATGTTGCTCCTCCTGGCCACTGAAAAGAATTGTTCTCATTTACATTAGATTCTGTTGGCAAGAAGGAAACAATGAAATGCTCCTTCAGCTTCAAACCCCTGCCTGGTCAAGGCCCATGTCCAGCTGATAACAAACTGGTCATTCCTTAAGACCACCATGTTTCTCAGTTGTTCCTGCTTTTCTGTGTGAGATGGATACATAGGGTTTGCCCAGTAAACCACAAGAAGAGTGTCTGGAAAAGATAGATACAAGCTTGGTATGAACAAGATCAGTTTGGGGAATTGGAAGGCTTGGACAATGAGATCCAACCTATTTATAGACAACAACTTGCAGACACATGTGTGTGTGTGTGGAATACCATTAATATAAATCAGCTCATAATATTTTGGTAGTGGTATCAGCCTAATTTGAATTTTATATTGCACTGTAGTATTGGGTGCTAGACTTGATGTTTTTTTTTTTAAGTAATTAATGAGCTAAGCTACCTGAGAGAAAAACAAAATGATAATTATAATTAGAAGTGTTCCGTGGCTGCTACCAACTGTTTAGATGTACTTACAGGTAGCATTTATAATTAAAACCCTCTTGATGCTTAGACATCTCTCTGTTCATTCGTTACTAAAAAAAAGGGATTTTTTTTTTTTTGCATTAAGAAATCCCTTAATAGAAAAATAATAGAAAAAGTTACATGTAGTTACATTCTCTGTGCTATTTGTGGTGAGCAGTACCTCTGAGAAAATGAGCTGCAGGTATAAGAAGTGCCAGCACTGATTCCACTCCTTTGGTGTATTCCACCTGGAAAGAACTTGGAATTTAGGCTGGGATTCTCAAAGGAGCCTGAAGGGATTAGGGGGGTTTCAGGGAAAGCTGTGTGTCTGACTTGCTGGAAACCCCAGGAAAATTGCATTATTTGGTGGAGAGAAAAGTAAAAAAGTAAGTCACCCTGAATTGTTCTGCTCAGAACTGCATAAGCCCACAGCGAATTGCAAGCACAGTCCAAAATCTCTTACAATGAGCCTAGGTCATGTGAATGTCTGACACAGACTTGCAGTGAATGAGGCTGATCATTGTTTTCCCACACATACATTTCAAGCCACTGCTTTCAGACAAAAATTTCAGTCATTCATGAAAATGAAATCTGTAATGCTGCAGCAGTGCTCAGTTAGATTAGCTGACAGCCAAAAGACTTCACTATTCAAATTGCCAGGGTAAGCTTAGCTATTCTACATACAGGAGCAAAGAGCAGCTCCCAAAGCCCAGAAGAACTGGATTTGCCACATTTTGGGGTTGGCAGTGAAGGGTTCAGTTAGAGCAAGGAGATTTCTTTCTGCTAATGCCCTGACAAGCCCATGTGTCTTTTCTTCTCCCAGACTGAGGTCTGTGTCACTTAGATATGGATGGTTGTCATTGGTGCTCACATTACTGATGCAGTTATGTTTATGACTCTGAAGCTCATTAACTTGCAGTCATAAAATGGACTAATGGAGTAGCCCTTCTGGAGATGCAAACTGTCATACCTTCAGTGACTTCTCTAAACTGATGCTGGTTTATATTACATGACAGTCTCATCACACAGTTTGCATTGTAATCCTTTGTGAGCCATAGCACCAACATCAATAACTTCTAGCAGTGGTACATTTTGTCTCCCACTTTATACCAATGCCGAAAGGTGATGAGGAAGCTGATATAAGGTATAATTCAGTCCAGAGCTGCATGTTTGAAAGAGGAATAACAGCTTCAGATCATCTGAGAAGCTGGGAGATAATCTCTTTCCCACCAAAATGTCTTTCTGGACCCAGGATTTGACTCTAAGTACAAAGGACACAAACCCAGTCTTCTCTCCTTCTCCAGACTGTACTTCTATAAGCCATAGGATTTGTACACATTTGCTGTGTTCAATCACTTCATCATCATTAGGCATGAAATATTAAAAAAAAAAATTTTTTTTTAGGAAACGTCTTAAAAGGCTCTTGGAACAACAGATGTGACTTTGAAGATGAGTCACAGACTGCAGGATGTGTGCTCCTGTCTCCCAAACCACCAGGAACTCTGTTGCCAGAAAAAATAATAGCACAGTGTGAAGTGATGGAACCTGTTTGCTTTGACAGTAGATGTCTTGCTGTCCACAGTTTGCACATTGGAGAATGTTGGGACAGAATCACGTGCTCTGGACTGCCAGAAAAGTCAAAGTTAGAGAGAAGGATGGGGGGGGGGAAAAAAAAAGAAAGAAAATAGAAAATGAGGGAAAAAAATCCACACAATATTGCTTGCTTTGGAAGGACAGTCTTGTGGAAAAGAACAATGAGTGAATAAAGCCACCCTGCTAAGTTTAAAAGGCTCTTTTGAGATCAAGTATGCCACTTTCTCCTGTAGGAAGAATGAGGAAAGACACAACTTTGATGATTTCTTACTGATTTAGGGGGGTGGGTTTGCAGCTTAATTATAATTAATTTTCTTTTTCTTCATAAATTCCAGATTGTCAAACAGTGCTCAGCCACAATCAAGAATTCAAGAGTTTGTCTGCTTTGATCCAGGTCAGCTTATCCCAGAAGAAAAACTACCTAGACAGATGACCTAGAATTTTTGTTAGTTCATCTAAAATCTTATGCTTGCTGCTAGAAGATGTGTCAAATGCCGCAGACAGGTGCTTAGATTTATGTTCTAATTAACTGGTTTTGACCTGGGTTTGGCTATGAAATTGCAATATTCATAATGTGAAGCCCTTGGCCTGATTTCTGAGATTCTCTCTCTTTTCAGTCACATGCAATATGCTTCCTTATTAATCTGGATCACAGTGGCAGTCAGTCTGCAAACAAAGCAGAAAGTGGCTGGCCTTCTAAGTGATGCTGAGTGCTTGGAAACATGTAACATTGTATTCACCCTCTTCTATCCACTTGCATCCAGTGATGTGTGCCTGTCCAGGGTGACAAGTAAAAGGCTGGAGTTAAAAATCAAGACTAATAAAGAAATACATTTGTCGTGCATATCTTCAAAGTTAAGCAAATCTGATGTGAAAAAAACTCCAAGCTGTTTCACTTAAAATAAACTGGTGTGCAAAATGCAGTATGGTCTCCCTCTCATTTGCATACTGTGCAATACATGCCCTTTAGAGAAATTAATTAGCCATGCATGACATTTATCTACTGATGTATGTATCCTAACATCATGATGCAGGTAAGATAACTTTTCACTAAACAGAACTGAAATCCTGTGCACAGCTGGTGAGTCAATGAAACAGGGACCTGTGCTGTACTGCTGGGTGACACCCATCAGCTTCCTGATATGAATTAGCTATGCAGCACCTTCCAGTAAGCTACATGCTCTTATTAAAGTGTTGCACTATGTGTAGCAACAGAACTGATCTTTAATCTACACAAGCTTCTTCCACCACTCCTCTATCTCAAGCTGATGGCTTAAAAAACGGGAGTGATGCAGGTAATTTAACGTGTTAGAAGAGAAAGAACTCCAGGCTGTAATAGTGTAATTGAATCCTTTGTAAATCCCAAGAAATGTTATATACCCATTAGGAACCGACTATGGGCTTAGTATTAGAAGGGGGACTTAATAAAGGGGATTGCCTATTTCTGGGTCTGATTAGGATAGAGACAAAACTTTCCTGCTTCAGTCATGCAAATGAAAACTCCACAAACACCTACATGTACCAGAGGTAAATGTGGGGTAATATCTACTACGGTTTGTTATGTTCTGCTCCCTCCCTGCTTACTGATTACATGGAAGGGAAAAAAAAAAAAAGGGGGGGGGGGGGGGATGGGGGGTGTAGAGAAAAGGAGAGAAGGAAGGAGATCTGAGCCACAAAGTGAGAGTTCAGCTCCAAAGCTTCCTCAAGCATGAGGACCCGTCCTGGCTTATTATACAGGCTAAAAGTCATGAAATTTGAATGGACTTTCCCAGGTTAAAAGAAGTTAGGTTTCAGGCCAATCTTTAGTAAAAAAAGTCTCAAAGGCATGGAGGGAGGTTATGGAATAGGGGTTAGTGGGTGAAGGAGAGGCTATTATATTATGCCCTTTTCTGTTGCCAAGTGCTCTCTATCTTACTCTACTTTTTCTCTTGAAGCACCTTAATATCCAAGGCTGCGTGTGAGCCATGGCAAAGGGCACAATGGCAGCTGCAACTGTGAGTGCCAATGAACTACCAGAATTTCACTCCTCGCTTCACAGAGCATACTGGGCTAACTCATGCATAGAAGTCTCTGTGAAATTGAATTCTATTCTGAAATTCACTACATAAAAAGGAGATTTGTTCCTCCATCCTCAACATCACAGTCTTAGCTCCATTGTGTGTGAAATCCAGGGTAGCACACTGCCTTGTTCAGACCAAAGGGACAGCAAATTTTGCTTATATGATTATTGAGATATTCATATAGATTCTAATACAAATCAGTCCTGATTCTAGGGCTAGGGCTAGGAACAGTTGTAGGGAGCAAGCAATTTTTTTTTGTGAGCAGCTAAGTTTAAATTCAGGTCTGTAACACGAAAGCCACACCAAACATAAAATATGTTCTGCCTCCTGTGAATGCTTCAGCCTACAGGTAATGTATGCATCTGGTCCTGAATGTCAAGACTACCTTTGTGAACACCTTTCAGTTTAGAGAATTGTGCCACAAAAGAAGATATAAATCTGGAGTTATTAAAAATATGCCATAGAAATACAATTCCCTAGAGCATGTCATTCAGTTTAACAATGAAAAAGTGAAAGTCTGGAGAAATGATACCTATAATCTAAATTAGTAAAGCAAGCTTATTATTCTGATAACCTGGGTGCAGGGCCAAGGTAAAAGCCAATTCATTTATTTTCTGTTCTTCTGAGACGGCTGAAATTCAGAGTTCTGATTTTCACGAGCAGACCTGAAGAAGTCAGCAAAAAGATCTTCCCTTTGAAATTATTTTTCATCTGAGGCAGCACTGAATTATATCTTCCATGACACTACACAGCCGTGTTAATAACAGAATTCAATGTAAGCTCTCTACACTGCTCATTTCCTGGAGAGCTTCTTTTAGTGACTATCAAGCAGCAACAAAAAAGAAGCATGAGCTTCTTTTGTATTGCAGCTAATGAAACCTAGAAACTATGCACCATGATCTTAAGTGGATTTCTAAGATATATTGAAAAGTTCTTGGAGAGTAAATGAGGCATACACCAGTCAGCCATAGTGACAATACCCACCAGAACAGATATCACAGCCAACCATTAGACATTACAGAGACAAAACCTGAAAGACAGCATTCATGTGACATTTTTGTGAGGAAGGTGGACTGGGATTTAAAATAGTTAAATACTCAGTAATGAAGCATTTGTTTGGCACCCACCACGTGACAGCTGCTGTCATGGGCATTAGTGAGCTTCACCAGAAATTCCCAGAGCAAGGCTATGAGGTACTCACTCTCCTTATGGGAAATGTTTGCAGTCAGAAAAGCTTTCCTTGGTGTGTTAATTTTGCCTGTTGTTGTCCATAAAATTAACTACAGACAAAACACTTCGCAGTGTGTGTATACATAGCTATGAGATTTGCACGCTCAGTCAAGCAGTTACAGGTCCCAGAGCTCTTCCTATGCAGAAATGAAGGTGTGAAAAACTTCCAAGGCAAGAACGTCACAGCTGGTACTGCAGCCAAACAACTCTTATTACAGAAGTGGTGCTCCTTTGTTAGACTAAACGTGAGAAATGGGGAGTGAAAGGAGAGGTAGTTTGGGATATTCCATCTTCAGGTTAGATTCATAGGACTTAATATCTGCCTTTAAAAAAAAAAAACAACAAAACCTGAATGTTGGTACACTGGTTGAACTAATATAAGGCATTATCACTCCCCACAAGAGCAGGAATATACTTTCCAAATATTCTGCCAAGTGCCGCTGCCTAAAATTTTGATTTATACATGACCAGTACAGACTTGTTAAGAGCTGGGCACCTAAAAATTTCTGATAATTCATTTTGCACTGGCTTTGCTCAGCACAGCAAGATGCAAAGGACTTTCACTCTTTCTTTGTCTTGGCTGCCAGGGGCTACAGCAGTACGAAACATTAGATTTGAGAGAAAAAGTCCCTCTGGCAGAGCCCGAGTGGCACAGGGAAAAGAAGGAAACAGCCACAGTGATATTCTCAGGGACAGGGAGCAGAGAAAGATGAGGACCCCAGGGGAAAAGGATAGGTTCTGATGTTGATTCCACTGAATAATCATTCAGTAGACCTCTGTAAGCCATTTGGGAACAGAACCTAAATATAAAATAATACAGCAGTCTGGAACTGAGGAATATAGTTTCAAATAGTATTTGTAGCCACGCCAGAGTAGATATTTTTTCATAAGAAAGTGCAGCATGGAGCTGCTATATATGGGTGCTCCGGGTGAGATAAGTAACATTTCCAAAGGATCCAGTAAGACTTTCATAGATGCCATTTTATCACTATCATCATCTGTATTGGTTCCCAAAAGCTGCAACCGTAGATCACAATCCCGAAGTGCAAAGCCTTGCACAAAAGACCCGTGACAAACCTATGTCTATGCCTCACACAGCTTACAACCTCAGTGGCAGATAAACTCCTTTGCTCAGCTCTAATCTGTTTTGCAGACGTTTTACAGTACCATGACAAAGAGACACAAGGATCTTTTTGCCACAATACCAGGAGTTACATCAGTGTGGTCCACTGACACTGTGAAAGGTTTGGATTATGACCCGGTGGCACAATATAGCGTACATAAAAACTCACAGAACCTAGAGAGGTGCAGGTTATACCCAGCACATCCATCAGCAGCAGAAGCCAGAACAAGCAGATTACGAGCAACAGCAGCATATATTGCAACATATCTCTCTTTTTTTTTGTCACTAAGCCATATGAAGCATTTGCTGTAGAATTATTCTTACATCTCTTCTGTTGATAAGCTACTTAGCAAGGTAGAATTGAAGCTAATCTGAGTACCATGTGAGAATTGTGATGTGCTATTTCCCTGTGTCACTGTTTGATATTTGGTCGCCTTTTTCCAGGCACTTTTTGTGAATTGCAGCTGCTATCTCAAAGCCAAATTCTTAGGCCCCTACACAGGTCATGTAAAGGCCCTCAGTGCAGAAGTATCTCCAGAAGAGAAGGAGGATAACACGGCTTTTCTTAGTTTGCATCTGGGAGCAATTGAATGATTTTGATATTTTTAGACAAATTTCTTTGGAAACTCACAAGGAAGCAATAATATTCCACTCTGCTCAAGTTTGATAAATGACTTACTAATACAATTTACTTCACTACATGAAATCTATTCCTGAAGAAGAAAGTTCTTGTAAATATATCAGGCACCATTCCGGTGGCCATATGACAGATAGTCCACAGTGCAGGCTGCAATTATTTTCTACTGGAAATCTTTTGACAGTCTAAAATAACTCAATCAGAGGTTTTCAGCCACTAAGTTTATAATTTCAAGGTTTTCCCCTCCTCTAATCAGCAGTTTTACAACCTACTGATCTTCCTTCAGAAAGAACTGGTGATGATCAGTGTTTATTCCAAACCATTTAAGAAGGCAGCTGTTTATTAAAGTGCCAACAGCTATGATTGATTTCTGATGCTCATGAGTGCATCTGTTTTCTAGTTAATGACATCATTGCAACCAAACAGATATTGCAAGCTGGGGCTCTAATGGAGAACTAAAGCAGCCATGCCTTCTCTATAAAAAAATAAATCCATTTTACGCAGAAAAAAATGTATTAATATGTCAAATGTTCAAGTTACATTCATGCCAATTGGCATTCTTAGTGCAACTGGCATTTCCTCAAAAAGAATCTGTGGATTAACAGTGTTTATATTAAAATCTCTAAAGAGGACATCTGTTAGTTGCAATTCCAAAAGTGGTGACTGATTTATGATCTAGTAAATCACATCTGTACAGGGGAAAAGAGAACTGAACTGCAGTGAAACTAACATCTGTCATCAGGCAAATACAGACCACGATAGTGAATGAAAAATGAAGTATTTCAGGCTGGGAGGGATCCCCTTAATTCTCCCCATTTTGTGGTGTTTGAAATAAGGAATGAAAATGAGCGTGCTCCAAGCTCCACTGAAACTTGCAAAAGTAATAGAGTTTTAAACCTCATTTCTTAGGACTGAATTCCCATCTGGTATGAACTAGCTGTATTTTTACTGCCTCTACCTTCTCCTGCCTCCTCAAGAATGTACTACAAACCATAGCATCAAGAAAGCACTGAGGTTATCTCCTGCAAGAGTCTGTTCTTAATGTAACTTTCTGTTAAAGAAAATACTAAGAGCACATATATATAACCACTTCCTTTTATGCAAACAGGGATACAGACCTAAGAGCACTGCTGCTCAGCTGCCTCTCTTGGTTTAGAGTGAGGCTACATGAAATACTACAAAGCATATAAAATATCCAAAATCCATAGTCTGGGCTTAACACAGAACCCCATTAAGTCTCTCTACCCCTATATACCAAACCAATGTGACACAGCTAAAATTCAGCTTGGCAGCTCCAGGCTCCAGTTAGGCTGCTCTCCTGGCTTTCTGGTCCACCTCCTGGACACTCTGGACCTCCTTGGAGGTCTGTAACTTTGTGGTTCTTAAAGCCACCTAGCCCCAACACTGTCACATTGCCTGCTCCTGGAGATGTCTCAGAAGGGTTTTATATTTTATGACAAATATGGTTTGACTGTCTCAAAGAACAAGGCCATGACTCAGGAACCCCAAGATGTGAAGCACCTACCCTGACCAGCTTTAACTGTGCCTTTTTGAGGACGCATCGAGAGCCAGAATATAGCTCCTCCTTGGGAGGAGCTCTGCCTCCTGCTGCCACATGCCTTGGTGTTGGTCCGCCTTGGTGTTGGCATTTCCTTCAGAAGTCCCTTTTCTGTCCGTCTCTTCAGCACAGGCTTCTTTCAGCACACGTGCACTTTGCCTGACTTTGCAATACTGCACATTGGTGAGAACTGAACGAGAGACACTTGGCCTTAAAACTCAGCCATTTAAAATGCTGCACACTGGAAAAATGTTCTTGGAAAAATATGAGAAATAGTGAAATCACAGCCTGAGGTCTGAAATAAAGCCTTCAAATTTCTTGGCTTTTGAGTCCTTTTCTCTTCTTCCCTGGCTCTTGACCTGAGTAACAGTAGCTTCTGAAATTTGGAAACACTACTCTAGCAATGCCTGCTTTCTCCTTGTTCTTTCATTGTCTATGCTTTTCTTTCTACCCTCATTCTTCTACAGCACCACCAGGGAACACCACTGTTCTCTTTACAGAAAGCAGGAGATCATCTATTCAAAGCCTAATGAGTCTCCTCATTCAGGTTTAAATCTTTGAGACTAAACCTAACCCTACCCAGCCAGTTTTCATCCTTTTTTATTTTATAGATTTTCTCATATAATAACTCTGCATCTCAGATCTTTTGTTAGCTTCACTCATAAATTCAATCCAACTACAAATAAAGTGTGTCATTCCCTATTTCCTCTTATCTTTTTGCATCTTGAAATAATTAGCAAAGCATATCAGAAACAGCAGAAGGCACTGGCGAATCACTTGCTGCTATAAGCTATCCACAATGCTTTGACTGAGATTGTAAAGCTCCTCATCTTAAACCAAAGAGGCTTCCTACAGCACAGTTTGGTCCACAGCTGACAGAAACATCCTAGGGACACCAGGGAGCCTGAAAGCAGGTCTCCCTATTACTCTATGTAACAGTTTGAAATGTGCAGACATCTTAACTCATCAATGGCTCCACAAAATCATTCATAATCAACAGTGGAATTATAAAACTCCATTTGTTTCAGAGACAGATTTTGTGTAGCATTATCAATACAATCATGCTAACACATAAACCCCATCATACACCTAGAATGAAATGCTTCCACACCATCCACAGATCTGACTTTTGTAACCCTAACTATTTTAGATTTCAAGTAGGGAAATAAGTCTAGGGAATTGCCTGAGAAATCTCACCCTGTGTCTTCAGGGAATTAAAAAACTTGAAATATCCCTTTCCTATGACACAGTGGGAATATTTCAAATAGAGGGAAAAAATATTGTTTTGCAGTTGTGTTTGAAAATTCATACTTACTGTCAAATCCATGTGCTCATTTTGCAATGTTTGATACAATTTCATTTTATTAATTTGACAACAAAATAATGAAAACACCCTTCTAACAACTTTGGAATAAGCAAAAAACTATAGTTGCTTTCTCATGGCTTTTTAAAAATCTATTTTTAATTTGTTCTTCATGAAACTTAGGGGAGAAAGTCTAGATTTTGACCTTCTCCACAACAGCTTAGTGTGTTATGCTGCCCTTTACTCCACGGGTAAGTGCTTTTCTAAGCATCCCTGATGCTGAATTTGATATCCTAAACATTTTCATTAAAAATCATTTTTTGGGGCATGCATTATCACTTCAGGTAGCCGAGCAGCAAGTGAGCTTCCTGCTGTGATTATGCTCAGCAAGCCATCCGATGTATTCAGGATACGCGCAGCAATTATGCAAAGCGAGGTGCATCGAGGCAGACCCTGCTTAAAGGTGGTTTGTAGGAACATAGTGAATGAGATATGGCTGGGGATTTATCTAGCTGCAGAAACAGTGATAACACTAAAGCCACTTAGATCATTTGAGAAATTATATTGACAGGTTTTTAAATGTCGTAATTTCACTGCCATCATTTCCCAACAAACCCAAGATCTAGTTTACGGGCAAAGCACACAGAAACAGCTTGCCACAGAGTAAGATGTTACTACAGGTAAGTGCATCAACACAGGAAGCTTCTGCAGAGCAGATGACAGGAATTATGTTTACTCACGGGTTTAGCCAATGGTAATCAACAGACCTGAAATACCAGAGGGACAGAAATGACTTCGGGGGACTGAACTATAGGAAATCATGTCCCATTAATTCTGCTGTTCAGAGAACAATTTAGGGTTTTCAATTTAATTTTTGTCTCATTCACAGATGACATATGGCTATGGTTTCTAAATATAGCTCAAATTAAAACACTGGCTGTATATAGAGAAAAAAATGCTCCCATTATTTTAAAGCTTTAGGGAAGATAATTTTGCTGCCCAGTTTCCTCTGATTTTGAGGTGGGGAATTGCCAACTGTCCTTAAGCAGCTGACCAGGGTATCCAAACAGATGTCTTCACTATCAGCACATTGCACACTTCCAATGCTGTGACTTGAATAAGGGAATAAGGAATATATTATTTCTGAAGCCATCAAATTAGTAATAGCTGGTTGGGTCATTGGGAGGTTTTTTTAATATATTCCTAAGAAGGAGAACATGCAAGTTCAAGACAAGAAGAAAATTGTACAACAAGGTAAATGTATTAGTCTGATCTCTAAAGCACCTAGCACCATATGCACTTGTTTGTGAGGGATTCTGCTTCAGTGAACAGCTCGAACAACACAAAATTTCTCTGATCCTGTTTGATCCCGGGAGAAACACTTGCAGGTCGCTGTTTAAATGAGGAGAAAATTGGTTATAAATCACCTTAATTTTCAAATGTATTAATCCAAAGAGAAGCCAATTTTGTGTGAAATGGTAACATTTAGAAAGGAGTTTAAGAAAATCTCAGTAAGGAAACCCTTTGACTTCAGTCTTAGCTAGTATTCAAGTTTTAATCTAAAGCAATGTTGTCTCTCATTTTTCAGGTCTCCAAATTTCAGCAGTGATACAGAACATGAAGGAATAATTAATAATAAACAAAGTATTTACATGTTTTGCACACATAAGCATGATGGAATATTTGATCTCAGCCTTTCTTGTCTAACTTTGGGTAAAATGCAGGCTATTAAGAATAGCTGTTGTCATTTTTAAGGCCTTGTACTTCTTTTGAAAGGAAATGGTTTTAAACCAGAGCAAGGTGATATGGTTACATTAGTGCCACAGTTCTTAGATAGCAAAAATAAAGGTCTGAATTTAATGGCATGCCACATTTTTCTCTCTATCCTGCCATAAACCCACTGAATGAAAAACACACATGCAATTGTGTCCTGCACTGATATACAGAAATACTCATCCTCAACTCCTCTCCCCAGGGAACTTTATAACAGTTGTAGCTCTAACAGGCTTTTGCTTACATCACAGAACTACTGCCCAACTATTCATCACAATCAAGCTGTGTTCAAAAGAAAATGAGCTGCTTTAGTATATCTGCAGAGCTTCTCCTTTTGCTTCCTTCTCCGAGTGGAGAAGCAGAAAAAGCTTTCTGACCAAGATCCTGCATTTGTGCATTCAGTTACTGATAGAATTTTTCACAAGAAGAATTCACTGAGGGGGCTAATCCTGCAAACCGCCAGCTCTAGTGAAGTGGAGAGAGGTTGCCAGAGATGCTCAGCGTCTCACAGTCTATACTCCAACTGACAGTGCAAGAACAACACGACTTCAAGGTCAGAGAAATGCAGAGAACTTAAATCTCTGCATGCCTCAGACATCAGCCATGCAGAGTCCCTAGATTTCACATTAGAAGTTGCCACATCATTTTAATAACAAGTTTTTGGGAAATATAGAAAAAAATATCAGCAGAAGTACAAAGCATATAAGCTTCAAAGGCAAGAAACATAACATTCCAGTAAATATATACTGAACCAATTTGGGCTGTTTAGTTTTCTTATTAGCTAGAGGACAAATTCTTCTCTCAACACTGATAGAGCTGTTCCAAAGTTAATGAGTAAGGTCTGGTCCAACTGGCTTCCTGAAGCCAGTGTTTTTTACATCAACATGTATCATGCTGATACTTAGAAATGTGCTTTTATCTCTAAACATAACAGCACCTTAAAAATACTCATAAACTGGCAAACTAACCAATCCATATGAAAAATACCAACCAGTATTTTTGTGATGCATGTCTGAACCCAGCAATACTCTTGTATTCCCAGAGGCTAAAGGTCCAATGATTACAGCACACAAACAGGGCTGAAAATCTCATCTCACTACTGATTTACTGCGTGATCCTCCCAACCTCCTTTCAAGCAAATTATGTAGTTCCTGTCACTTTTTTTTATACCACATGGTCAGGAAAGTACTATTCCCACGTTTCTCTAGCTCATACAAATTGTGAGAGCCAATTACCGTTTGTGAAATGCTTTGAATACATATTATGCGAAGACAACTAAGAAAAAGGATGCTAATTATTCATAGCTTTCATTTTCCAGCACATTTAAAACAATTTTCTATGCTTCAGCTGAAGTGATCACACCCAAACCTGATCTCCCTCAACCCCCCTGCTCTCTACATGCAAACATTATAGTGTAAATGTATGAAGCAGACCAAACAAGTCTGAAAGTCTTTAGTGAATCTCTTGACAGTTAGATAAGTTGAATTACAAAGGTATTTTTTGAGCATTTGCATTTACAACACTTTCATCTAATTCAAGCCATTCAAACATAGCCTGTCTAGTGTCCTTTGGATAATGGCGTCTATCAAAGTATGCTAAATGCTTCAAAAGGCAAGATCTTCCTGAAGGAAAGAGAAATGCATATACATATGCATTTATATGTACATCTATGTAAAACACAGATATATGTAAGTTTAGAAAACATGAGTGCTTCAGAGAAATCAGGTATCTATAGTAACAAGATACTGGTATTCTGATGTCACTGTACTTTCTCATAATAGAACCATTAATGAAATAGTTGTTTGATGTTCCATTGCATATAATGATAGCTTTTTGTGCTGTAAGTAGACAGTGCTGCAGACACATTGTTATTGCCAGAAAAATCCTCAGCAAGGCCATTAACTGCACCCCCCTGGCCCCCCACCCCCACATTCTATCCTCGCTTTCCTTGATTCATAGCTGAAATATTCCCAAGGCGCATTCAACACAAAAAATACCTGCAGTTTTAAGCATGTTGTGGTTTTCTATATGCTGCAATGAAAAAAAAAAAATTAAAAGTTATTCAAGTGATGACAAGAGTGTATTTGAAATACGGAATGAGAATTGGCAGATGAGGATGTTGACATCCTCTCAAATTCTGGCACTCACCATACACTTGCTGATCCTGAAACTCTCTCTCATGCCGTGGAAAATTTGTACTTTGCTGGCATAAAATGGTTTAGTTAGTGGTGTGCATGTTTTTTGTTTCTTTCTTTGTTTTTTTTTTTAATCACATAAGTGGATGGAATGCCTTTTTGGGTAAGGATTATTCAACACAATTTTTTTTTTTTTTAGAATTTGTTAAAATTATTCTGGTTTCTTCTCTCAGGTTTACTCTTCGGCAGACACTCATTTCAGCACTCACATTTGGACAAATATCCTTGGCTGATCAGACTGTCTCATCCTTGACTGGCAGGAATGTACACATTGCAACACAGAGATCTTCCTCTCTGGTTTGTTTTGTTGGTTTTTTTGGGTTTGTTTGTTTGTTTTGGTTTTTCAGTTGTAAAGAAAAAAAAATTAAAGCTTTAGATGTGAAGATAGAATAAGGTTCTCTGCAGCTCATTTGTACCAGCACACATTAACAAAGAGTTTAGGATGGGCTCATTTTCACTTTTCTACACTCCAAGGCCTAATGCTGTAATTTTTCAAAGAGAAGAAACTTCCTGCTGTTCTCAAGCTCTACTACTGAGGAATAGATCAGCTCATTAGGTATTTACAACAGCTATTCTGACATGTAAAGCATGGCAGCATCCTATCCTCCTCTTCACTTGGACTTAGAACTTCTGTGACAGGCAGTAATTTGTTTGAAAACATTATTACAATGATTTTAAGTGTGTTTTAAAGAAATGAGAGTTGGAAATTATGTTTACTGCAGATGATGACTTATAAAGAGTCGTGTACATGATATAATAAGCTGCCTGTAACAAACAACTGATTTTTGTGCTATTTTCCAAACATGTCTTGTAAGGGAGACTTCACTCTGGCTCTGAAATTTCTCTTTGATTTTTAAAGTAATATTTCTCAGCAAGACTAAAGCTTCCAAAAAAGATTAACAACACCTTGAAAACAAACCCCAACATATTCTGGCATCTGAGCAAAGATATAAATAAACACCTTAGAGACTGAACAAAATCAGTACACACAATTCACACGAATGTGTTCTGGGGAAAATGACATTTAAGTGAAGAGTGTGCATGCTGTCCCTCTCATTCTCAAACTAGTACGTCCTCAGAAATGCCCCACTTCTGCCTGTTATCCTTGTGTATTGTTCTTCCTCACCCACACCAGAACTGCAAGAATATTTTCCAGTAAAGAGGCTCTTAAATTTCATACATTGTTCAGCTCTTCTAGCAGTGAAGAGCACTAAACCTGGTCTACACATAACCCAAAAGGGTTTCAGACCACATCCACGCAGATGCAGCAATCTATCCCATCATACAAGAAGACAAAAGAGTTTCATGTCACCAAGGGCAGTAAGAGTGGGCAACCAAAGGGGTTGCCCAGCCTCAGAACCTTTCACTGATAGTCTTCAGTTATTGGTATGAAGTCCATTCAACTCCCTCTCTCTCCTTTCTTCATCAAGGTTGAGCTAAGCTGTTATCACACAACCCCGCAGTACACATCATATCAACCAGTACCAACCAAAGAGGCTACACTTCCTCATGACTATACTCACAGACTCTTTTTATTCTGTATTTTACACTGAACTAAAATTTATTCTGTATTTTACACAAGACTAAGCTACTAAAATTGAAACATTAATGTTTCAGAACACATTTTTTATTCAGTGTTCTACTGCACATATATGTTAATATCTCTGCAGGAAAATAAGGTAGTGACCATGTTTCCAAAGAGAAAAATATACGCAGAGCTTTTATAACAAAACAAAAGATGGATGTTTTACGACAAAATACATCCTTACCGAGGACATTTTCACCTTGAATCCCATCAGTCATCACTTTCAGATGAATTCTGTTATTGTTTGTGTGCACTCAAACAGCAAAGGATGTTTTGCACAGCTACAGGTTTTATAACTGTTTGCCCTTGGCCTAGGCCCATTGCAATGAGCAGAACTGGTAAACATCCTGCACAAACACTACCTTGCTTTTGCTATCTGAATTTAAGATGTAACGAGTTCATTTTTTTCCTGAGTAATTACAAAGCATTCCAAGTCATCATACCTTTATGACATATAGCCAATCATAACTTAGAGCAGAGAAATAATAATAAAAGCTCTAAAAATGTCTAGCTTCCTGCGTGTTGTAAAAATGCCTGGCACACCCGTTATATCTCCCACTAGAAAATTATTCCCACAGTATGCTCTAATGATTCTGGAGATGGTTTCAACACCTAGACTTTTGAGAAACAAAACCTATTATTTTTCCTATTGATAGACTGAGGCAACTGGTAAGCTTTCATCCATTTAGCACCTGGAATATTTTCAGACACAAAGCTAAATATCATCCTTTCCTTATAAAAAGGAAAAATCAAAGACACTGTGCATTCAGTACTAAATTTTGATTTTTCAAATATGGTTAATTAAAAAAAAAAAAAAGAAGAAGAAGAAAAAAGTGGGGTGAAAGAAAGATACAACCCATCCAGAGCATTGACTTACTGAATTTGGAATGGTGAATTTAAATTTTAGAGAATGAAGAGGACTGCAATTTATCTTAGCCCAACTTAATTGACTGGGGTATTAAACATTTTGTCCCTCAGCCTGAAAACCATGGTATAGGGTCTAGTCAATAATGACTCAAATTAGCTCATCTAAACCCATCTGATTCAGGGTATAGATATTTTTCTCATCTGTGTGTACAGGGAGAGGTACCTCTGCCCAAAGCAGAGTCTTTGAGTGTCCTTGCAGAGTAAAGAGCCATGCAGTGCAGAAGTGGGTCGTGTGTAACTGCTGGTCTCAGTAAGCTTGCGAGCGTTTGAGTGACTGAATAACCAGCTGCTGCTCTTACCGAACTGAAGTGGAAGAAAAAGAAAGTCAGAACAACTGAATTAACTTCTTACTGTCCAAGTCTGTCTAACTCTGGTCACAGGTGACCAACAATAAGAGCATTTCCTAAGCAGAAGCCCATGCTATCAGACTGTGTCCTCCAGATCCTGAGTCTGCACTTGGGGTTGCAGCAGGGTCACACAATTCCATACAGAATATTAGTATTATGGTTACAGTCAGTATTGTACTTGAAGGATACAGAGCATTCTAATGCCTAGGATAGTCTTAAAAGTAGGTAAAAATTGAAATATTGTGTTGATTTTCAGTTCCATTTGCAGGAGTTTTCAATTATTCTTACACATTATAAGAAGAAGGAAAAAAAGAATTCCCAAAGGGCAACTCCTATATTACTTTTTTTTTTCTGTATAGTGAAGGAGTCTAGATTAATAACTTTTCACCAGCACTAAGTTCAGTTTATTTCCTTACACATTTTCCTAAAAGACTAAACACAGCAAATAGCTATTATAAGTATCTCTGTGGAGATTAATTGTTATTAAGGCTTTATTCAGCCCTGTCATGACATGTAAAGATTTTCTTTGCGCTAAACCAGAAATAAATCACAACCACTACATTTGATGTAATTTCAATCAGGTTTTTGTGACATCCCTGAATTGCATGGGGGATATGTAAATGAAATGTCCGAGAGTAGTTTATTGCTGTGAAGCTCCTCTTTGCATCTTTGTTTTCTGCTTCCAAGCAATGTGAGATCAAGAATACTGCAGTCCAGCTTTTTCAACAAGGCTGCTTCTGGGACCATGCACATGCTTCTGGGTGTCTGGTCTAAACTGGACAATGCTTCTTGCCCTTTTCCCTAACCTGCTTGCATGATTTGGACCCTGTGTCCACATCAAGATAGTTCTGCAGATCAAAGCCTGACATGCTCTAATGTAGGCATGCCTGCTTTGTATATCTGCAGCTCACAGAGAGCAAGAAAGAGCTGAACTCCTGCAAAAGGAACTGGCAGTAGCCTGTGCTCCCAAGGCTATCATCTCAAACAAATGATATTTCTCCCCATCAACATTATTAAAGCTTTTGTGTCCTCTGATCTATTTATCACTGTCTGTCTTCCTTTTCTCATATCACATATCTTGGTCTAACCAAATTCTTAACGTTAAGCATCTCTCATGAGGCAGCGGTTACAGCCTTCCTGTCTTTTCCAGCTATACACACATAATTAATAATAATAATAATAATAAATAACTGTGTGCAGATGGATGAATTATTCATAAGTGAATATACCAAACTGCTTGACATTATCTTCATCTTCATCTGTCTCCAAGAAAGATGGCTACGCAGCTTTCAAAGCCATTTTTCCATTAGACAGAAGAGTGAGGGGTTTGGTATGTGCACAGTTAAGTACAGTCAAGTGAGCATAATGCAAAGCAAAACTTACCCAAACCTCTCAGAATCTTCTCACACCTCACAGCTGACTGTGCAAACAGAAGCCTTTGCATGTGTTACAAGAGGAGTTATATATGTATCTTGCCCACAGATACAGATGAATTGGTTAAAGCTGTGCAGATATGGCCCCTTTATTTCTTCTTGCATGTATGCTACTTTGCCTGGCAATTTACCCATGTTTTTATATATAACTACTCAATTCCCTTCCTTCTGCAGAAGTAGGTTGGGAAACTTCCTTAAAGTAAGTGATGTTATTTTAATTTTTTTCCCCTCGTTTCCATTATGCTGGGATCACTTTACCAGAGTAAAAGAAAATACCACATAGTTCATAATTCCTTATTCTGTCTTACACTCTAAAATACAATTATAGTCAAAACATGAATCTAAAAATGGAGTCATGGGACCAAAGTCTCAGACACCCTAAACTGGCACAGATTCTTTCTTCAGCAGATAGTCTGCAGCTGAGAATTTCTCTTAGAAGCTTTATTCACTTAAAATTGCAGTAGTTCCTAAGGAAAGAGTTCTTCTGCTTAGCAACCTGATAAACTTGTACATTTAGTATCAGTATCGTTTACATTTTATATGTAGCTAGAAACGATTCTGTACTCAAAACAATTAATTCTATTGCTGATGTGTGAGCCAGGTTCAAAGCAGATCCCCCCCCAGCTGAAATCTTCCTTCCTCTGTTTGCAGGGCCTTGTTTTGCGCAGTAAACCATGCAAATACAGAAATGAATTCAGGCAGCAATTTACACTGGTACCACAGAAAAATCTATCGCTAATGTTATGGAATTGACTCCAGAACATAACTGTACTTCCTGAGTTTTTATCACTAATTTCTCTGGACTTAAAGAAGCATTTATTTCTGTCCTGCAGACCTCCCACAATATTTATGGCTGTCCTCAGGGAAAGACCGCAAGTGGAAAAAAAAAAGCTTTTCTATTGAGTGTCCATGAGCATACAAATAGCAGTGCTAAAGCTGGTGTTAGAGAAAACAGAGACTACACTGTGAGATACAGTCTCCTGAAAATAAATTAAGTCCTTGTTTAGATCTGCTGGACATGTGGATAAAGCAATCTGGGCACCAAAACGAGTAATCCAATGGAGAATGGGAGACAGCTCAAGACTGCTGAAAGAGCTGCCACCTCTGAGCAAATCTAGTACATCTCTCTAGTTCCAGCTTTTAAGCAAGGTGTGTAACAACACCTGATATCTTACAGTCACCTGATTCTGACTTTCCCAGACAGTTAACTAGTAAGCCTCTAATTATCTTCTCTGTAACAAGAACATGGAGAACAATTTCTGTTAAATAAAGAAAACTCTGAAAAAAAAAAAACCTCAAGTGCATTCTTGCATATTTTTTTTCATTTCCATGAAATGGGATCTACCAAGGGCTCCAATACCCCCAGACTTCTAACAACAGACTTCTAGTATCAATATAGGCTAAAAGCATGCAGAATTATCTGTGTCACATTATCTTCCACTGTATTTAAAATGTTCTAGTGATACCTTTATGTGATGCAAACAAGTGCAGCTCCACTGATGGCAATGGTTCTAAAGCAGGATGAGGGCTATGCAACACTGTCTGTTCATAGACTAGAGCATCTAGTAACATTTAGAAATTTACCTGTGGAACAATTGTATCCTTTTAGCATTGCTTTTCATTTCAGAGGCTCTTCTAACATGACTTATCATAACAAAGTCTTCTGTTTATTAATAATTGCCATTATTGCTATAGAAACAAGCAAAACAAACAGAAATTACCTGTAATTTTCCTTTGCTGAAGTTCAAATGCATGATGGTACTACTGAAGTAAATCCCTAGGAACAGTTGAAAAATTATGTAATTATCTCCCAAATGTGCTAATAGCCCTAAAACAAATGGCTTTTTATTGCATTTGTTACTTGTGACCTCTTAGCTCAACAATTCAAGAGAAGGTTACTGCAACCACTTTCAGTCTAATGGAAGGGCTAAATGCTGTTTGATTTGTGGTTATTTCTGGCAATCTCAAATAATTATTTCTCTAAACCACAGAAAGTGATACTAGATAGAAAGATGCACAGCCAAAATACTTTGTAGCCACAGGAAAACTCAAAGTTATTGCTTTGCTACAAAACAAAGAGATGCTAGCAAAGAATGACAGCTCCGTGCAAGAAAGGATGTTGCTTCTTCTTCAGAATGAAAACAATTTGTGCCAAAGCAACACCTGATTTATTAATGATTGATAATCAATATAAACAATCACTGATAATCAACAATTAATTGATTTTTCTAATGGGAATAATTCAGAGACACTCAAATTGACTACTTCCCAGCTTGCACTAATGGGCAGCAGCACAGAAACATGACATTTAAAGCATTGCCCAACACACAAAACTTCCTCTACGCTCACTTATTGAAGAGATCTACGAGTCCACAGTATTCATCCACAAAAAACATTGTCCAAGTGAGACTCTGCCACAGCAATTGGACCTTATTCCTCAGATACATTGCTGCTGGCAGAGGCTCTGCTCTCTTCTTGCTGAAAAGTAATTACAGAAAATACAAATTCTACAGAGAGGAAGCATGGGCTGTGCTGCAAAAGCAAAACTTACTGGTTTGCAGAATATGTGCACAAGCTATGTGGATGTATGCCTGCACTTCTATATACTGTCATACACAAATAAGCACCCATGCATGACAGCAGATGTCAGAAAGCACTCCATTTGCTAATCACTTTACAATATACTTGCTAGTCCACTTCTTCATCTTGTCTATCACCTTCACTGTGTCTTGCAGTTCAAAAATACCACAGAAAGTTAGTTTATTGTTTGGTACAAGTTTCTGTTGGGATGTGGGGAGGTTCTATTTGGGGTTTCAGTCTGCTTTAAAAATAACAATTAGTATTGCATTAACAGAGACCCCAGCAGACATCTTCCTTTGTAAGGTATCATAGTACATTAGAGGTTGGAAGGGACCTCCAGACATCATCAGGTCCAACCCCACTGCCAAAGCAGAATCACTTAGGGTAGCCTGCACAGGCGTTTCATCTGCTCTCAGATCTTTTCATTAAATTATTCATTGTCTGACGAGGGGAGGACAGGGAAGAAATCATTTTTTTAATTAATCATTAGATGCCCTTGGGTTTTTTCCCTTTCCCCTCCACCCTCCCATTGTTTTTCTAATAACAGTATGGCATCGTCTGCAGACAAAATCAAAGAGAACTTCAGACACGTCAGATCATTGGTTGGTTGATGTCTGTATGTGTTTTAATGCTTGAAGCTTATTATACAAGGTACTTTCTGGGAACCCTTCATAGAAACTGATTTTACAGTGCACAAAAATATCCACACATTCATGCACAAAGAAAAAAGAGAGTTTTTTTGTTAAGTGCTCCTGAAGCGTATGGGTGGGATGGCCTTTCATCTCCACTGGCTGCAGGTCAACTGCCTTACTGCAGCACTACTATGGACTCCTAAAAGCATTTTCAGCTTTATGAACAAACTGATATAAAACATGTTAGCTCTGACCCTGCAATTACATTGCATTGAGCAGGATCAGAACAGCCACTGCCTCTTGCAATCTTCCCTTTGTTGGTTCAAATGTAAAGAGCACTGATAAACGTTTACAGCAACCAAGCAACAGTTAAGCTTCAACATTAATTTTTAACCTGTTTCAGTAAACAAGTCCAGGGACTGCCACTTAAATATGATGAGATAGCTGTCAATGGCATAGATGTGTTATAATCACTCAAAACTACATGGAGAACAGGGAAATTGGCAGAATGTCTAAGTTAGTTTTATAAAGATCCCAGTGCCCTCAATTACATTAAAAAAGTCTCGTGGGAAGCACTCACTTTTCTGGTTTTGCCTAAATAAACCTAAACATGTCGATGTGCCCCATCATAGGGATTACCTGGGGTTGTAATTTCACAGAATCACAGAATTACAGAATGATTTGGGTTTGGAAGGGACATGTGGAAATCATCTAGTCCAATTCCTCTGCCAGAGCTGGTTCACCTAGAGGAGGTTTCATAGGATAGCACGCAGGCAGGTTTTGAATGACTTCATAGATGGAGACACCACCACCTCTCTGGGCAGCC
Source organism: Indicator indicator (assembly GCF_027791375.1). Taxonomy (NCBI): domain Eukaryota; kingdom Metazoa; phylum Chordata; class Aves; order Piciformes; family Indicatoridae; genus Indicator; species Indicator indicator. The sequence goes on along the minus strand of NC_072033.1, from coordinate 11,299,031 downwards.
CATTCCAGTGCTCCACCACCCTCAGAGTAAAGAAGTTCATTCTCATGTTTAGATGGAACTTCCTGTGTTCATGTTTGCACTCATTACCTTTTGTCCTGTCACTAGGCACTACTGAAAAAAAGACTGGCCCCATCCTCCTAACACCCACCTTTCAAGTATTTATAAGCATTGATAAGATCCCCCCTCAGTCTTCTCTAGGCTAAAAAGCCCCAAGTTGCTCAGCCTTTCTTCATAAGAAAGATGTTCTAGTCCCCTAATCATCATCATAGCAAATCATCTCCAGATAAATATTAGCAAGTAAATGTAAACATGCACAGGAAATTAAGTTTTCCAGCATGGGCAGAACATATGTCTGGAGAAATACCATTAGACTCTCTGTGAGAAGCAGCCCTTCTGTTCTGCAGACAGAAAAGCCTGATCTGGCACAGTCTGGATCACATCTACCTCAGCTGAAGCTGATAGAAGCAGAGAGAACTCAGGAGTATCAGCCTGGGCCAGTTCCCAGTGGCTGGCTGAGCAGCAATTTCACAACACCACCCAGAAGGCCCCTTACAAACAGAGGTAGTACCACAGCCTGAGTGCCATCAGAGCTGGTATTCATTCTGCAGAGAACACACAGCAATTAATGGGAGCCTGTCAAACTATGCATGGCAAATTACAGGCATCAGGATTTTTGGATTGTTTCACTCCTGTTTTCTAAATCATTAAGAACTAGTTCTGATCTCCTAAGACTGTATTTTTACACTGTAACTCTGGCATATAATTTCTGATTTATTTGTGAGCAAATCACTTTAGGTATGGTAGCTATAAATTTTGTGATTAATATCACAGTAGGCCATTATCTCTTCAAAAATAGCAAAAGGTATTGGTCATCAGCTGAGCCTTCACCCAGTATTTCTCTGACTGTTGCTTCTCATTTTGTATTATATCTGCAGTTTCTGTGTCTCCTCTCTAGATCTGTGGACTGATCTGTAGATTTGCCTGGAACAGAGATTTCAGGACTTCAGTGTGGAGTAATTGCTAAGAGTTGTCACAAGTTTACCTAATTTTCACAAGCATTTGATCCACATGGATTCTTTCATGCTGTCCTGGCATTTGCTCTAGATGCCACTTAATAGGATGTTTTTGAACTGAAAGCATGTGCTTTGGAAAATGGCTCCTCAAAGCATCACACCCTGCAACTCTCACATCCTGTGATTCAAGCCTACAGCTTTTCTCGGCAGCAAAGATTTGCATTGCGTGCTAGTAATGTTACCTGCCTTCATACCTATCAGGATTATTGTGTTTGCAAATTTAAAGCAGTAATTTTACTTATATTTGAAGTGGTTATTAGACAGTTTAAAGACTTCACTAGCAAGACTCCCAAAAAGGCCATTAAAACCCTATTTTTCAGTTGCAGTGAATAGAAAATAAGAGAGATTGGAACTAACAAAAACCTTGAAGCTGATTGTAAAATCAAAAAAAAGTCTCCCACGGTTGCTGATAGTGGTGATTATTCTTGTAATTTTTAAATCAGTTATTATTGTAGGTTTGTCTCTCAGAAAGCACGATTTTTTGGCACTGTATGTACAATTACTGATGTTTGTTCTGTTTTGCTTTCAACTTAAGGTAATTACCATGTGAAACCCTACTAGAAAGAAAGGGGCAGGTAAGACCCAGGACAGGAGTTTCTCACTCACAAAACTTTCAGAGACACTTGGCGGAAACTGGATTGACTGAAAACTGCTCTTTGAAGAGCCATTGGTCACTCAAAACTGAATCTGTTCCTCAGCTGCTTCCAGAATCTTTAAAAAAAATTCCATTACATTTAATTCTGGCTCACAATTTGGAGGTGATGGGGGATGCTGTTGATACAAAAAGTCAGCATCTCAGTTGTGCTGTTTTACAACTGAGTTCTTGTACCATGGAAGCCTGTTCAAACCATAATGAAATGCTAACTACAAAGGAAGGACTATTTGTATATCTGGTTTCTAAAATGAAAGCTGGGAGCTGCCTCTCCTGTAATTGCTGTCAGGTTAAAGCTATCCTCCTGTCAGAGCACTTTTGAACACAGCTGGGAAAAGCTGTAACCAGGCAACAGGCAGTTCCTGTTCCTGAGCATTTGCCCATGATTGACATGAGGATTTTCCAGCTGGAGCCAGCTGCCATCACTGCTGGTGCAATGGACACCACCATGCCCCACTCATGAGGACCATCTACCATCATCACCTCAGCAAGTGAGTCCTCTGAACATGAATATCAGCACTTAAGAACTCTTATGCTGCTGGCCATGAGTTGGAAGTGTTACAGGCCAAGCATTCATTCTTCATCCAACTGGTTTGCACCCCTGCTAGTGTGGGATTCGAGAACTGCAGAGGAGCACCAAGGAGTGGAGAAGCAGAGGACAAAGAAATCAGAGTTTTGCCACTTTAGCCAGTGCAGCTGCAGCACAAACAAGGCCTCTGAATTGATACATTGTAGCTTATTGGTCATCTTAATGAGACAAAGTGTATCCATTTCCTCATAGTGAGCAGGGTCTGCATCCCTGGGTATGGCCTAGGACTGGAACTAAATGTCTCCTTATCCCCAAGAAATCTCTTCTCTTCTTTCTGCTGTGACCTCAAGTCTGAATGCTTACACAAAGTCTCTACGTTTTAGTTTACACAGACTCTAGCCAGCCAGGCTACTTCTTACAGTTCAAGCTAAAAGTGTGTTTAAAAGCATGAAGGAATTTAAATCATGTCTATGGTATAGCATGGGAGCTGGGAGTTGTGATATTCCCTATCTTACATCTTGTATCTGTTTTTATCCATCTGTGTCAATGAAAACACAGAGGGAGCCAACTCCAGCTATAGTTGGTAACAGCTGTAGGTACAAACAAACCCCAGTTTTTCTCTTTAGTATATACAACATATGGAGCAGTGCTGAGGTCAGGAGAATTATTTCTCCATGTTCTGTGGGTAGGTTTCTGATAGTGGTTTTATTTTTCAGTGTTGCAAGTTTTAAAAGAGTTATGACATTATTGTTTCTTTCTAGATTGCCTTGATTGAGATCAAAGTTCAGGGGTTGTATTATGTTACCCAAAGATTGCTTTGCCCCTGTTGTTTTCAAAGAATTGCATGGATCTGTACTGAGCAGCTTAAGGAGCAGTAAGCCTTGACTTCATTCTTGCTAGTGTTAATGAAAATCAGGGAGAAAACAGTGAAACACAATTAAGCTTGTGTAAAAGAGAAGAGACTCCAGTCCATAAAATTTTTTCATTGTTTTTCTACTTTTTTATTTACAGAATGCCTAAAAAGAGGAAGTTACAAAAGAGGTATTGTTTCAAACTGCTTCCATTGTTATTTCATCTCTCATTGCTCCTGCCTTTCAGGCCAATGACTTTCAGGGTAATTCTGACTTCAATGCCCTTTATACTTATCATATAACTCCACAAGGGAGTTATTATATGCAGTGGATAATTAAGCATCTTTGCTGATGGTAGTCTTTGACTATGGCAAGATTCTTACAGTACTAGTCTTATTTTCTGAACAATTCTGTCATTTGCTAATTAGAATCTGGCCTTAAGGTCTTTAGAAACATTTTCCTGAACTCATCTTATTATCCAAAACTTTTTTGTGTGCTTTCCTGACCATCATATAGCAGTTAATTGCTAATGTATATATTCAATTACAAGAGAAGCTTTCTCCTAAGTGAGGAGTCCTTTCCTATTGACCTCTTTTCCTGCAAAGAAATTGGAACTTGTTGCCCTGAAAAGGACAGAGAAATGATTTATCAAAGAGGGCAGTATTCTGTTGTTATTTTAGTGCTTGTAAACTTAATTCTGAGGATGCTGTATGTGAATGTCCTGAAACCTCCTAGGTAGGAGCCACCTCAAATTGAGAGTTATGCACAGCTAAGACACATGCCATGAAATACAAGATCACTCCAAGGTGGAATCATGACTTGGAAGCTGCAGAACAAAATTCAGGTAAATGGAGCAAGATTTAGAGCTTAACTGATTGAAAATCCTATACTGGTTCACTTTACACTCATGGATTTTCCCTGTAAAGCTAAAGCACTACTTGAATATTTAAAATTAAGCACACAATTAAATGTTTTTCTGGATTCTAGCCAGACTGCTCAGCAACTTGCTGTATTATCCCTCTGGAGAGCAGTTAGTTTGTCTTTTGAAAGCCAATTTGTCTACCCTTAATGAATTACTTCTTGCCTCTATTCTGTGTTTTATTTCATTGGTTTTTACATGGACCTTTATGAGACAAAACGACCATCCTGCCACCCTTGAAACACTTCTGACAACCCAAATATTCAGCCCAGAGTAGCACTGAATCCAAATTCATGGCATAATCAAGATCCATAACATTACCTCAGGAGTACAAAGTGAAAAGTGCATAATCACACTGTCTTTGCCAAACTCAAACAAAAAATGGAAACACAGAAAATTGCAGCTAAGGAGAATGAGAAGAGAAATAAGACAGCCACCAACCCAACTTTATCACAATTCTGTGTTTTTGTTCTGTTCTACAAAAATACAAAACACAAGAGAATATGAAGAAAAATCCTCACCAACAGGCTTATATACTTCATAAACACATACCTAAGAGAACTGCAGCTCTGCAAACAATCTGCCTATGACTGACAAAACATTTATTAAATCAAACAAGATGCTCTTGGCACTTCCAAACCAAATGAGAGGAGAAAGGATGAAGTGAAGCACTTGGGCCCAGTGAAAACATTTGAGGCAAAGAAAGCAAAAACATACAAGCCGCAGGGTTCTCTAAGTGTTATTTTCCCTCATTGTCTAGTAATTCAATTTGCTTTAACACAGGCATAAAACTGTCTTACCCACTAATTATTTTTCACAATATGCTGTTCACCCCTTCACATCCTCACCACACTGAAATGTCTGACAATTACAAGAGATATCAATGCATTTTCAACAGCTAAAAGAAGTTCAGTCAAAGTAGAACACCTTTGCAACTAATAACTATCTATAAACTCAGTCTATCAAGAGCTCAGTCAAGCCTCTGAAATGCCAAAGAACCATATCCCTCTCTGCTCCACTCCAGTGAGACCCCACCTGGAGTATTGCATTCAGTTCTGGAGCCCCTATTACAAGAGGGATATGGACATGCTGGAAGGTGTCCAGAGAAGGGCCACCAGGATGATCAGAGGGCTGGAGCACCTCTCCTATGAGGACAGGCTGAGAGAGTTGGGGCTGTTCAGTCTGGAGAAGAGAAGGCTTCGAGGTGACCTTATTGTGGCCTTCCAGTATCTGAAGGGGGCTCCAAGAAAGCTGGGAAAGAACTTCTTAGGATATCAGGTAGTGGTAGGACTAGGGGAAAAGGAATAAAGCTGGAAGTGGGGAGATAAAGGCTGGACATGAGGAAGAAGCTCTTCACCACGAGAGCGGTGAGACCCTGGAATGGGTTATCCAGGGAGGTGGTTGAGGCCCCATCCCTGGAGGTGTTTAAGGGCAGGCTGGATGGGGCTCTGGCCAGCCTGATCTAGTGTGGGGTACTAGATAATCCTTGTGGTCCCTTCGATCCCTGACTGATTCTATGATTCTATATAAACCCAATCAGAAAACCTGTCCCACCGCAGTAGCAAACATTGAGCTCCTCCTTTCCATCTCACCAGGTACAGCTCTGCTGCAGAGACTGCCTTGGGGACATTAGCAAGAGTGCCTCCCATCTGGCTGGAGTGATCGCAGAGACCTGAGAGCCTGAAAAGCTCTTGTGGAAGTTACAGGAAAAACAAAGAGGATTCAGGATGTGAGTGAGATATTCAAACAGTTAAACCAGTCCCTCTGTCTGATTTAAAAGGAGGTTTCTAATACAGCTGTTTGGTTTCATACCTCCAGTTCTCCTATTTTATCAGTATCAGATGGTTAAAGCTGGTGAGAAGCACTCATCTGCAGTTTACTCCAAGATGAACAACCTTGTAGCTCAGGCAAACTGGCAACAGAATGACGACACAGTTCCATATCTTTCAGCTTCTTTAAAATTGCTGCTTGGCTTTCTATGAAGTAATTCCACCACATGATATATTTTTCAGGAGAGGCGTGTTAAATCTACAGTAGTGACTCACGTTCTGTCAAAACAAGGAAAACATTTTGCTTGCATTACAGCAATGGAGCAACTTGCTGAAACACCATCTGAAACAGAAGGCTCCAGCTCATCAAATCTACTTTGTATTCATTATATGCATGAATACTCCTCGTAACAACAAAAAATAGCCTGTGGCTATGAAGAAAGTACAAGATGGCAGGCAGATTTTATCCATTTACTCACTACCTGACTTGTGGTGGAAAGACAAAGCAGCTGTTGTAAAGACCATATACAAGACCTTACACCATGCCTACAGTCTAGAAGAACTGGATGCTTGGGTGCAGATGGAGAGCAATGTCTCTCCATGTTTCATAAATTTGTCTCTCCTAATTGGATAAATCTGGTCACCTTCAAGAGTTTTATTTGACAGTCTTTGGAATTAGCTGTGCCAGGAAAACTGCTATAGGAAGCGTTAGGAGTGTCCATAGCTGAAATGCAGACTGTAATACTGACTGACATTTTATATTTTTGGCACAAAAAATGGCACTTAGTTATTTTAAGCTATCACATTGCACCATGCAATGGCAGAGGGAACCAAGATGACAAAATACCAGCTACAAATTCTAAGGCCTATTCTCTCCATCTATTTTTAAGTATCCAAGATCCTATCAGTTCTTATACCATTACTAGGGAAAGTAACATGACAGACCAACAATTCTGTGGAGGGACTTAGAGCAGCCTGTCAAGCTCAGGCTGTCAGAAAGACCCAGTTTGTTGGTATTAAGATTACTAGCAAGATAGATGACCCGAATATAGCTCAAAAAGAAAAAAAAAAAAAAAAAAAAAAAAGAAATCACCTACCTAATAACCAAAGGAAAGTAATTGCAAGAGAGGTATGTAGGAAAGAAAATAATGATGAGCTTACCACCTTCTCCCTATCTTCAGTCACCAAAAGAAAATCAAAGTAATATTCAGGTTATTGAATTCTGTACAGACTTCCCTCAGATGGAGACTAAATAACTAAAAAGTGACTCTGGAATTCTACTTCTGAAGTTTCTAAAATCAGACAATTTCATAATTGGCTCTCCAATACCTGTGATGAGCTATGACACTTGCAGTAAATCTGAAACACACATTTTTCAGTGAAGAAGAAGAAAATTTTTAAAGAGGTTAGCAATAAAATAAAAGGAAATAAATTGCTCTCAACCTTCCTCAAAAATTGTATCTATTTAAAAGTTCTGGCTATGTCTCAGCACATGTACACATAACCTTTAATACTTTCATTGTTAAGATTTGCCAGTTAATAGCACTTTCTTGTCTGCCTTTTATAGACAGGGAACAGTATAGACCAAGCCTGACTAACTTGTTCAGTGTCATAGAGGGATCATGTAATAGAGCCAAGAACTAAACTTTGTTCTTATAACTCACAAATAAATGCCACTGTTCCTGAGTTCTTCAGATAAATAGCATTTAATAGGGAAAAAGAGGAAGCAAGGGAAGAGGAGTATTGCATCATTAGTGATAAAGAATTGGAAGTTTTAGCAGGAATAAAACTCAATGCAATTTAATGTAGGAAAATACTATTAGAGATTTTTAATAGATATATCAATTTGGCCATTTACTATTTTAAATTCAATATTTAAATGGAAAAACAGATTATATTTTTAACATAAACCAAAAAACCCCAAATATTATTCATTACCAAATAAAGCTAGAAGTGATATTGGAAGGTATCATAAGGTCTTCATGGCATTTGAAGGATAGTTCTTATTCAAACTCTGTTCAAAATGATCAGCAACAAGTTCCACCCTACCTACACACATTTGTTACATTATCACTTATATAATGATAAAAGCTAATTGGTTAGGAGATGCTCTGTAAGCATTCATGGTTGAAGAGAGTGGTTTTCAACTTGAAATAATCAATAACTTAGTTTTGATCAGTTCTAATTCCTATGCAAATTAATTCTGTAATCCTGGTCCATCTATTAACTGAAACCCAGACTGAATAAACTTGATCATACAAGTGGTCTAAGTTAAATTCAGGCCCATAACTTGATGTTAAAAGGAAAAGTACCCATGATGGTCTACAGCTGATAGATGGTCTCAGTCACTTAGGTATCAGATGTCTGGCCCACTGATAGCATGACAAATACTGAGATCCTGAGAGTCTACCCAATATCCAAGCAGGAACTAAGCAGCACAGTGGGTGATGTGATTTTGATGTCTTGAAAATGTTTTAAAAGGTATTTTCTGCAATATGGTAATTTCCATCAGAATACTGTTACACAGGCTTTATCTATTTATGCATACCACATATTCATGTCTGTCAGGAGATGTCTGCCCAGAGATTTGTTTTAGTGGATATGCCATAGTATCCTTCCAAATGATACCTCTTTTACTGGTGTTGAAACACAAACAACATAGCTTCTGACACTTTAAAATCATCCCAGTTAACACAACCTTCTTAAGCAGTTAATTCCTGCTCTTGGATATATTTGTAGCATGGCTGGTATATGGGTTAAGGAAAAGTACTATAGAAATCTACAATCTGGCCTTTCTCCAATTCTCCCCTCTAGCAAATATTTTCTGTTAGCTTCCTCATTATTCTTCAGTTATATTCTGTGCTCTGACATAATTCACACAGACTGGTTTATGGCCATCATCATCTTGGACCTCTACAAGTAAAACCTTTCACGGTGTATTGGGTTTGGCCAAGCTAGAGTTAATTCTCCAGTGCTGTGTTTTGCAGCAGCAGTTGATAACATAGCAGTGTTTTGGCTCCTGTTGAATAAGTACCCAGACTATGTCTTTTCAATGTTTCCCTGCCCCAGGAGTACATTGAGGGATGTGCAGGATCTTGGGACGGGACATGGCTGAGCTGGCTTACCTGGACTGGCCAAAGAGGTATTCCATGCCGTATGACGTCAGCTCAGATATAAGAATGAAGTAAAAGAAGGAAGTGGGGGGATTGGTCCATGGTGTCTATCCTCCCAAGCAACTACCAAGCTCAGAGAGCCCTGCTTCCCGAGACCGACCATCGTCCTGCTGCTGGGAAGTAGAGACTAACATCTCTCTCTTGCTTCCGCGCGGTCTATTGCTTTTGCATATTATTGTTATTAAACTCTCTTTTATCTTATTATTAGCTTTGGTCAATTTCTTTTTTCTTCTTCCTCCCCTCTCCTCCTGTCCATTTAAGAGGGGGAGTGATAGAGCGGCTTTGGTGGGCATCTGGCCTCCAGGCCAGAGCCAAACCACCACAGTCTATTGTGGTGCCGTGACTCGGATACGAACCGAGGTTGCTGCAGATTGAAGAACAACAGGTGCCAATTGCTACCAGAACAGTGCACCGGAGGCAGTATCGCACAAACCGAGATTCCCTGGCTCCCATCCATGAACTGATCCACCAGCTGGAGATCCAGGGAGTGATCAGTAAAACGCATTCACCTTTCAACAGTCCCATTTGGCCAGTGCGGAAGTCTGATGGAGGGTGGAGATTAACGGTTGACTATCGTGGCCTGAATGAAGTGACGCCACCACTGAGTGCTGCTGTACCAGATATGCTAGAGCTCCAGTATGAGCTGGAGTCGAAGGCAGCCAAATGGTACGCTACCATCGATATCGCCAATGCCTTCTTCTCAATTCCATTGGCAGCAGAGTGCAGGCCCCAATTTGCCTTCACCTGGAGGGGTGTACAATACACCTGGAATCGATTGCCCCAGGGGTGGAAACATAGCTCCACCATTTGTCATGGACTGATCCACAGTGAACTGGAAAAAGGTGATGCCCCTGAACATCTACAATATATTGATGACATCATTGTATGGGGTGACGAGGCAAAAGAAGTGTTTGAAAAGGGAGAAAAAATTATTCAGATACTTCTGAAGGCTGGATTTGCTATAAAGAAGAGCAAGGTCAAAGGACCTGCACAAGAAATTCAGTTCCTGGGAATAAAATGGCAGGATGGACGCCGTCATGTACCTATGGACGTGGTCAACAAGATAGCAACCATGTCTCCACCATCCAACAAGAAAGAGACACAGTCTTTCCTAGGCCTTGTGGGGTTCTGGAAAATGCATGTCCCAGGATATAGTCAGCTTGTGAGCCCTCTCTATCGAGTAACTCGGAAGAAAAATCAATTTGAATGGGGCAGTGAGCAACAACAAGCCTTTGAACAGATCAAGCAAGAGATAGCTCGTGCAGTGGCACTTGGGCCCATCCGCACAGGACCATCGGTGCAAAATATCCTTTACACCGCGGCCGGGGAACATGGTCTTACTTGGAGCCTCTGGCAGAAGACAGCAGGTGAAACCCGAGGTCGGCCATTGGGATTTTGGAGTAGAGGATATCGAGGATCAGAAGCCCACTATACACCAACTGAGAAGGAGATTCTAGCAGCCTATGAAGGAGTTCGAGCTGCTTCAGAAGTAGTGGGTACAGAAGCACCTCTCCTCTTTTATCTTATTATTAGCTTTGGTCAATTTCTTTTTTCTTCTTCCTCCCCTCTCCCCCTGTCCATTTAAGAGGGGGAGTGATAGAGCGGCTTTGGTGGGCATCTGGCTTCCAGATGGCCAGAGCCAAACCACCACACACGGATACTAAACGTTGCCACTGTTGTGTGTTCACTAAACAGGCATTGCAAACGAACAGTGGGGAAGGGAGTACACACACAGAGAGAAGAAATCCTATGCACTTTTGTCCTTAAATCACAATAAAGCTTATAAAACAAAACCAAGAGAATAATCCTGAGTAGCTAGAAGCTGACACTGACAGACTACAGGAAACCTTTCTTCTGGTTCTCCCTACCTCTCCTTTACTTTAGTTGTAAACTAGCTTGGAATAAGTTCTAGATTCTCCAAATATGCATTAAAAAGAGTGTGATACAGGGAAAAAAAAAATGCTTAGAAATAATCTGCATGTAAGGCTGCATTGTTCAAAGAAGAATTCTTCCAAGCAGTACTCTGACTACACGTCCCCATGAGAGAGACTCCGTTCATCATCTAAAAGGCTGTAATTAATTGGGAAAAAAAATAACTGAAGGCGATTACTGGGAAACACATGGGAGGTGAGATAGATTATTAAATTTATTTCCAAGAGGACGTGTAGAAAGTATTACATTTTCCTGTCCAAATAACCTTAGTTAATATTCATTGATCAACTATGCTTCAGTTATATGCACTGCTTATCAGTTTATCAGCATCTCAAGGTTTTGTGTCAATTGTTCTGACGTGTTCTCAATAAATATAATAATAACAAAAGGACAACAAAAATAGGGAGATCCATCTTTCAGTGACTATTACCACCTCAGTAGATCAATACATGGCATAATGCTCTTATTGTTTGAGAAACAGAAATCTTTTTATGGCAATAAAGCTATTTTAGCTTTAATTTAGATCATCTGTGGCAGAACCAGGAATTCTCAGACTGGTGCAAGAAAACCACAAAATTTATCCAAAGTAATTATGAAAAATATTCATGATTCTCAAGTGAAAACATCCACCTTTTGTTTGGCTTTGAGATTTGTGTCCAGATTTTCACCTCTCTATATATAAGGGGGCATATTCTTATTTTACTGTGTGATGGAATTCTGTCAATTAAATACAGCCATTAAAGTGTTGCTTTTCCATACTGGGGTCTTTCCTGCATTTGGGAATCCAAAATTCTCCTTTCTCAAAGACAAAAAAGAGGTTCTTTTAGGTGGGAGGGTGGATACTCCTTTCAATTTGATCTAGTGGCACTGGATGTCATTATTATGCCTATAGCTATTTTTGTAACTATGACTATATCTATATGGTAGTTTTTATTTGGAAGTCTCCAAGCAATTACCAATTATTGATTTTTCCAACTTGAGTGAGAAATAAGTTATTAAACCATTTGGACATATGTGGAAACTGAAAAACATAAGGGTTAAATAAGTTTCCCCAAATAAGTCCTTGACAAATAAAATCCAGGTCATCTTGACTTTTAATATTGTAGCTCACTCAGCATTTTTATAGAGCAATAAATGAAACATTTTTTTCCTGTAAAGATAAATTTAGCTCATTTTCCTGATTAGAGTAAACATTGATAGCTGCTGTCTGTTTGTGCTAAACAGTGATCTGAGCATTCCTGTCTTTATTTGGCAATTAACACAGAATATCAACCAGGTTTTAAAAGCTAAATGTGTAATTCACTTTGAACCCATGAGCTGACTGTGAAGGCTGGAAGGAAGTGTAGGAATAACAAGTGTGTATAGATTATTAATGGAAAAAAAAGATGATATAAAATATACTCAACTTTTCTCTCACCCAAGGACTGGAATTTATATAGGGCATATTTCAGGGAAAGACTATGGCTGTATTTTATAGTTGGCTGTGCTACCACAGCAATACTAATCTTTGGCACAGGGGAAAACTGTCATGCCAGACAAACTCCAGCTGTCCACTCCGCCTGTCACTTCCTTCAACTTCAAGTTTGTAGCAGAGGGATGGAGGGCTCTGTGAGCATGTTAGTGAGGACTCAGCAGTGAGGACCCGAGGGAAAGGAGGGGGACAGGAGTTAGTTGAGTAGGGAGGAGGGAATGGGCAGAAGGGGACAAGCAAATCAGAAATGAGAAAAAATGATAGGAGAGGGTAGGATGGGCAGAAAAAAAAACCCTGCCAGGGAATGGAAAAGGAACAAGAGATAAAGAGGATAAAGCCACAGGATGTCCCTTAGGGATATTTGGTTTTTTAGGGGGGAAAGAGGAAGTTGATATACATTTGTTTTAAAATGTCCTCAGTGTGCAGCTTCTTTTAAGGTAAATCTAGCTGGCTCTCAATGGGCTGCCATGCCACTCTGAAAAGATTCCCCCCTCCAGAGAAACGACATCAAGACATGCATGACAGACTCCACCTGATGTCATCATCTATGGCTTTCAGCCACATAGCTCTCAAGAACGACAGAGCTAAAATTTGTGGAAGGCTATTCAACGAGCAGAGAGAGCTTCAGCAGAGACATTTGTCTCTTGAATGGGAGATTCTCTCTTTCAACCCTTAAGTACACACATCTGAGGGTGAATAAAACCTTAAAAATCAACACACTTAGGTGTTCTAGGTTCATTAACATATAGAGAAACACCAGAATTTTAGGTTCAGATTTACTTGTAGAGCCTTGGTACCAAGTTCATGAAAATCTGGTTTATGGATGTTTCTCCAGTTGGATAGAATAATCATGAATTGCTGACCAGAAAGAAAACGGTGTGAGCACAGAGATGAAAGTGCAAGTAATAACAACCCGACTTTGTTCTTGTTTGCATGCAAAGAAGGGAATTGAGAAGAAGTAATTGATGTTGAAACATATAAAGCATTGAATATGGCAAGATCTAGCATGTAAAACACTACCTGACATCTCTGGTATCTCACATCAGAAAGCCCAGGGCCTCAGTGCTCACCTGAGCTGATGGCCTTGCTCACCTCAGTAAGGAAGTCTGGCATACTTTCTGGTAGTGTAGCTATGATGAATAGCAGAGATAAGACAATATCAATTTCCAGTCTGTGAAGAGTGACTTGTAGCATTTTCATAGTCTGTAGATGAGTTTCTGTGGTTGGGAAGCCGGAAGAGATTTTTAAGATGGGTGCTCTGGTGCTTAGTTACAATGATAAAATATCAGACCTCCCTCAAAGACATTATTTCTTTGTTAGAAGAAAAAAAATCCTTTGAAAATACATGCTCACTCAGTATTCAGCATAAAATATTTCTGAGTTCTTTTTTTCCATATGTTGAGATAGAGGTGGATGTAACATCCATCCACAATCGAGGGCATCTTCATCCAGAGGTAAGGGAACGAGCAGCCCAAAGGCTCTCTTTCCCCTGCACTTCTTATCAGTGGTCCTGCAGCTGGTCTTGAGAAAAAAAAAAAAAAAGGAATAAAAAATATGTATTTGGCTTTGAGAGTTAAACCACTGAACATTCCTTTCCAGTTTAGTGTACTACTTTCTGTTTCTCTTAGTTTGATAAAACTTTGGTCTATAATTAAGGGCCTAAGAGTGTCATCCCACTTTTCAGAGGTCTGGAGTATACTGGTGTATGCCCTTTTGAGAAATTTTAAATTGCATTCCAAGCTTTTGTTTATCTTCTTAGAACTCCATTTTAACCTTTCCACATTTGCAGATGCACATATTTTTTTTTTCTTCCATTATTTTATCAACTAATCATACATTGATATATGATGAAACTCAAATTCAAAGAAACAAATGACATGAACATATTAAAAATATGAAAATGACAGTCAAGATCCAAATAAATTTACTGTTTTGGTGCAAAAGAAAGCAGGATGTTGTACTTTTATAATATTTCTGTATTGCTGTTCTCCTATCCAACAGGCTAGAGATTAATCTTAAAGGAGCTAATGACCAGCCCCATGGGCTTTTTTTTAACAAAGTGACACAACAGACTGAATAAAGCTTGAACAGAGAGTCACAAATGCAATGCAGAGATCAGTCTGTCTCATTCAAAACAGCTAATCCAGACCATAGGACTACATTACAATCACACATTTTTGCCAAGATAATGACAAGTAACTTTCTCACTATTTTTGTCTTTCCAGTATGATTTGGTGTCCACAGTAGGTTTTCAGTAGCTCCATAAAATCCCAAACTAAATGTCTCTTTTCAGTGGTGCTTTAATTAAAATATAATGATCACATACATAATATTTTTGTTAATTTTAGGACATGCTCACAGTGCTTTTAGGGAATTTCATTAAAAATCACTGCAGGTGCATTAATACTTTGCAATTTTATTTTTATCTATTTGTTTTATGTGAGTGATGTTTCAAGGGCATATCAGAAACATACTAAATCATAAAAGACTCTATTCAGCAAAATTAAGCTTTTCCAGTGCTGAGTAATTAAAGCTCTGCAGGCTTCCATGGCTCTGTACTGAGCTTAATCCTCAGTGAAATTTAAAATTAGAAGAAGAAGAAAAAAATCTGTTTACCACCATTACAGAAAGTCTTCATTAGCTTTGTATCCTTGACCCTATTCTCAAAAAGGCATTAGGAAGTTGCATAGTGTTACATAATGAGGGAAGCCAGTCAGAGCTAGTGTAGTCAGAATGCTGCCCCAGCCTTCAGGAGATTATGCTCTGGCTTCAAGGGGCAGCTACACACATTGTGGTTGGCCCTTCCTTTCTCTATATCCTAGCTCCTAGTTGTCAAAATGAAACTGATAATACATTGCTAAGTTGCAGAATGCTAAAAGGCCTGTAGTCCCTTGAAAAGAAGGAAAAAAACCCAGGAAAAAAAAAGATAAAAGCATGGCTTTAATATATTTATGGCATATCTAAAAATACCTACATATTTACTATAAGGAGCTGGCATCCAAAGGAACAGAGTTCTATTCTGTCAAAATTAAGTAATGCCAAGAAATAGAGATAGTTAATGATTTTCCTTGGAAATTGGATGTGGTAAGGTGACTGTGTTTGTTATAAAGCATCTTTTATATCTTTCTATGGCTTTCTATAGCTTCAGTGTTGCCAATTCTACAAAATGAATGTGTAGACAGAGCAAAAAAGCCATTGCATAAAGTTAATATAGCTTACTCTCCTGCAATATATGAAAATACCCACAAATTTCCTTTCACGGTTTTTCATTTCTCCAAGTCTGAATTAAACTTCCAACATCATACACTGTATAGAGCCTGGAGCTTCCACTAATATACCTGTTACCACAGGAAGAAGCAATTGCCTCCCAAGAAATTATTGTGAAGCAAACAGAGAGTGGTGAGGAGCTTGCCAAGGAAGGCCCTGGTGGAACTCAGCCATTTTTCCATGGTGTATCCTGCTTTGCATCCTCGTGCCGTGTAAAACATTCATAATCTACTTATGTTGCCAAAAATGTACAACTATGACAAAAGAAAAAAAAAATCCCTTGCTTCTCACACATACAGTAGGTCTTAGTAAAACCCAAATTAAGTGATGGACAGAGTTTAATGCAAATCTGCCTTTGGGTATTCTGTCACTTGCAGTCATTTCCTCCACAGCAGACAAAATTCTCCTTTCTATGAATGCTCACAAACCAAGGTCCAATCACTACACTGAGAGGGTCCAGCATTATCAGAAGGTACCAGTGCTAGTAGAGGACATTCATTCCTGCCTTACATACATCATTGCCTCTAATTGCCTGCAAAAGGCTTTCAGATAGCCATTTTAGATTCAGCTGTGCTGACTTCAGACTGACATTAGCAAATTAGGAAGCAGGACCACTGGCAGCACTAAAGGAGAGAACTCAGATGATACACTGTAGAACTGATGATGCACGAGTCAGTTGGTAAAGCAGTGATGTAATATTGCTGTAGGAGACAACAGCATCCAACAGCTTTTCCTGCACTCATATGAAGACAGACAACAAGGATCACAAAAAACTTGCAACCCCTCATCTCCTGGAGCATCTGCAGCCAGTACATTGGAACAGCACACCAAATGTGATCATAATTGACGAACGAGGCCCTGCAGTAGAGTGAATCCAACCTAACACATGGATGTGAGCACAAGCAGGTGACAGTAGGAATAAACATTCTTAAACTTGCCACATTTCTGCATGCCACTGAAATTCTGCTAATTCAACAGTGAACACTGGCTGTAGAAAAGGCTAGATAAACCAAATGTTAAAAGGTGTTTTGCTTGAATTCAGTCCAACAGAGAAGGGAAGAGAGTGCCCGGACAATAAAGGAATATATAAATTAGTCACATTCTTTGTTCATGCGATGCCTCTGTTTAGTTAAACTTGCCCTTCCTGACCTGCCTTCAAGAGATGTTATCATATTTTCTCTGAGTATTATTTTTGAAAAAAAAAAAAAGAAAAAAAAAAGACAAGCAATTCTTTTTTATTGATTTCTTCTGCCAGGTTTCTTGATGCAGAAGTACATTTTATGATCAAACTTCAGTCTTCACTTTTATGGTGGTAAACAATATATGGTATGGTTTTTATGTTGTGGGTTTTCGTTTGGTTGGTTGTTTTTGTTTTTGTTTTTTTACAGAAGACTCTGCACTAATGTGATGGAGGAGGTAGAAGAAATGAGTTGTGTTGAATCATTCAAAGTTCATTCTCTATGTATTTCCTGTTCTGCTACTTCAACCTACTCTGCAAAAAATATCACTAGGGGTTAACAATCTAGGAGTGCCCTGAAGGTATAAAAAAGTGGAAATCAACTTCTTCAAAACTTTCTTTCCTAATTGCCAATTAAATATGAATTAAGTCATAATTAATATGTATATCTGCAATGCAGCTAAATACTACTTGAGCATGAGTCACAACTCTCTTTGATACTGGCTAATGAAGTCAGCACTATGGAAGCATCCATGCACACACATGCAAAAATTTACAGCTATTGAATTTAATTTATAGTGAGTTTATACTTTCTTGAGAAACTGCAGACAAGCTTCCCATCCTGCCCTTTAAGACATCTGCAGACATTGCTGTACCTCTAGTACAAACCAAGAGCTATGTCTCCAGGTGAAGGCTTTGCAAGAAGAAGGCCACATGGTTGCTTGCATGACTTTGAAAGAAAAGAACTGGCTAAAACCCAAAAAGATGCAGCAGGTGTGTTTGCTGCCACCTTTAACTAGAGACAAATTTGATGGCTCCCAGAAGAATATTCAAGCAAGTTATTTAAAGAAACAAAAAGAGAAATCTGTTCTTCCTTTAAGAGCTGATCATAGGTACTGTAAAGGAGTTGAAAACAGTTAATAACTACTAGACAGGTTTACAAAATAAAGCTAAAAGAGAGTGCCTATACTGAAACTCAATCTTGCATTTTTTTCAGAGAATAAGCAAGGGTGGAAGAAAAGATTGCACACAGCACCTGACTGCTGCAGAATGTGGAATCACAGCATTCATCTATAATTTACAAGTCACTGCAACTCTTCATATATGGTTAGATCATATAGTTTTCACCCCAGTAGTCAGACCAGCTTTCTCTCCTTCACAAAATGGTGATGATCATTAGCTGTTTTTCTGTAAAATCTGAAAAGAAATACAGAGATAGGCAACCCTACAGAGTTTTGTAAGCATTGTCAGTCAGTATTGACTAAGAGAATTGCTTCAAGACCACTGAATTCTTCTACAATTCTATGTGGTGGTGATGGTGAAAGTAAAGAATCTGTTCAGTTTGAAAAGAGGGCAAATTTCATTTCAAGAAATCAACCCAGTGTTTTTCTATAGACACAGCTACTATAAATGCATTAAACCATCATTTTATCTAAATTGAAATGGCTTTTTAAAGTGAATTATAGACATAATTTTAGGAGAAAAGTGAATTAAATGATTGGTTATTCTAATGATGGATTCTTTACTCAACAACAATTGTTGAATGTCAAGAAGCTATGTATCATCCTGCTCAGTCAGTATGAAGATACATACAGAGAGGTGTTCAATACTTGTAAATGTAAATGGAAAAGTGTAGATTCTCTCTAACAAATATCTTGGGTAAAGAAGTTTTGTGTTGCCAAATATTGAGTAACATTATCAATATGCAACACCAAAGAAAGTAGAAGCACTCTACTTGTTGGGTATGGAAAGCAAGAGTTCAGCCTTCCAGTGAGGGTAGAGCAGCAGGTTTATTTTTTCTTTTCAGCAAATACTGACTAGCCTTAGCAGAAGCCCTCAAGTGCATAACATTGAAAAATTCATGTCAAATACTCACTTCAGTATCTAAAAGCTGACATGGAAACTCCTCCCTTTCCTAGCTTAAATTAAGAGCAGCCCTATATTCCTTCACAGAAAAGAGTATGCCACAATATTTTCATGGTTTAGGAATGTTTAGAAACTTTGCAAATCTGCTACCAATACTGAGCAAAAATAAAGTTGACTTGTTTATGATACGCTTCTAGCTTGAGGTTTACATTTAACGTCATTTACGTAATGCAGAAGGAAATAGATGTGTTGATTTTCAAGGTTTTCTGGTTTTAAACACAAATAGAATAATATAAACATCATGTTATCTTTGGTTTCTCCACCACAAATGCAATATATTCCTACTTCTTACAGCAAACAACAAGTATTTCCATGACAGGTACCTTGTTGAATCTTCTGCTCAGTTCTGCTTTTTGGATATTTTTATATTGAATGGATATATATATGTATATACACACACATATACATTTTTCTTAGATCAAGGATCTTTTTCCTCAGTCACTGAGCCCTTACTAAGAAGCAGCAGTCCTGCAAATAGCAAGAAAAAACCCTCTCTGTCTACTGCCAAAAGCCTTAATTTCAGGATGCACAGAGTAGATGAGGGAAGTACAGAGAAAACAGATCATTGACAGGTTCCCAGTTATCAGAGTGGTGTCTTCACTCGAGCATGTGAAAACTAAGGAACAACATTCCCAATAATATTCAGAAAGCTCACATCTGTCTTTTCCATGAACAGCTGTCTTTGGGAGACAGGACTAAGCTCCTGGCTCTTCTGCTGTTCTGGTGGTACATCTGCAGGTTTGGACTTCATTAAGATTGAGCATCTTTCCTGCCCCTTGTAGCACCCCCTGATTCTATTTATAAATGGCATCACATAGCTTAATTTTAAGTGGGATTTTGATGCTTCTCCAAGCATTTGCATAGTAAGCAGACTCTTCAGATTACCAGCTTTGCGTGATGCCTGATCAACAAGGTCACACTTGCTGACATCATTCAGAGGTAAATGCTATTCCTTCCCCATGTCCCTGTGCAGGCAGGCAGACAGTATTCAGCACACAACAGACTGAAGAACTTTTTCCATAGGGCTCTATCTTGAGACAGAATTAACAACGAAAACCTGGAGAA
Organism: Indicator indicator; assembly: GCF_027791375.1. Taxonomy (NCBI): domain Eukaryota; kingdom Metazoa; phylum Chordata; class Aves; order Piciformes; family Indicatoridae; genus Indicator; species Indicator indicator. The sequence goes on along the minus strand of NC_072033.1, from coordinate 11,279,227 downwards.
CAAGCAAATTTTTCAGCAGCATCAGTGACTAGAGACAAGCTGAAGGGACAGTGATGTCTCTAAACGGCTTGCACAACGAGCCATTTCCCAAACAACTGCCATAGCATCTACTTGCAAAGTGCAATGTCTCTGCCAGCCACAGCACAGTTCTAAGATCAGTATATCTCCCTAAACCAACATTTTTGTGCTGCACAGAGTCATAAAACATGGCAAGACTAAATATATGGTGCTACATTTCAGGCTGACCTGGAAGCTGATTTGCTGCAGGTGCCATCCCGGTATCCAGAGAAGCCTGTGCTGCCTTCCCTGCTGCTCAGCCAGGTACTGACAGAGCCTTTTGTCAACACATACATATGGTGTATTTTCAAAACCAATTTTAAGTTAGCCTGGAGGCCACTTAACCTGCCCTCCAACCAAATTATTTGTTGGTGAAAATTAAGATCCAAATCACTGGAGACTGCCAAATGCAAGGTACAGCTCCCCACACATCATTCTTTTAAAGGCAGAAAACAAGCCAAATGCAAACTGAGGTTAATGCAATATATACAAGAAAGAGAAATAAGATTAGATGTGATGTATGTGCCAAGAGGCCTTCTGCAGGCAAGGGAAGAAAGAGAATAAGGTTAACATCTTTGATTTTTTTCCCTTCCCCCTCCACAAGATCTGAGAGAAGTCTTCATAGCAGCAAGGTCAATTCTAATCTTATTTCTCACAGTTATTTCATTACCTTCATTCCCATTTCTTAAAACTTCACAGCAAATATTTTTTTCCAGAAATCTCTGCAATTCAAGATCAGTGAGATCACACAGCAGCTCATTGTAAATAATTATCATGAATCATACAAAGAAAGAAAACTCTTTAAAATTTAGCCACCTGCAACAAATATTCTGAGACAACACACCCTTTTCTTCTTCCGAGTGGCTGCTGCTTCTCATGAAAATATTAACATTTTGCACACACAAAAAATGATGTTATTAACAAAAACTTTCTCTATTTCTGTTCTCATTATTGCTGATTACCAGAAATTATCAGGCACATAATGCCTGCTTTCTCTTTTAATGATCAATTTATCCACCCTCCATCTGATTTCTTTGGTGATGAACTGAAATTTAGGCTCTTGTGTCTATGGCACTTTGTAAGAAAGAGAGAGAGAGAAAGAAAATGGGGTGAGGGAGAGAAATTAAACAGCAAGTATGTATAAAGTGCCAGAAAGCATTTCAATTACATGTGCTAATTTATAATTTTGCTTCAAGCCCTGAATATTTTTTTAAACATTTTTGTTAAAATCGCAGCTCCCAGAATCATCTGATGAGTCCAGACTTCATTTATTAATTATAACAACAGATAAACCCAGCTTCTTACATAGCAAAAATATTAGAGAGATGTTTTCAAAATAAGCTTGAACTGAGTGAAAGGGTGGAAAGGTAAATAAAGCTATTCCCTACAAATCTTCAAAGAGAAACCCCAGATCTCATCACTTGAGCAGCGCTCTCAATTTGGGGGTGATGCTGACTTTCCAATAGTAGGGCAAGACTCTGTTACCATGGCAGCTAGCAAGAGATGGGGATTGCCTCCACTGAAACACCAAAGCACAGCCAAGTTTTAGCAGCTACAGCACAAGCTATCTGGGAACACTGTTGGGGGAAAAAAAAAAACAAAACCACCCAAAAACCTGTGCTGAGATCTTCACTGCCAGAGCTGTTGCTTACTGCTATTACTATCCAACTACCTCATTTAAATCTGTTTGGCATACATCTTTGCTAGCTGCAGTCAGTCTTTGGTCCATTGCACAGACACCCTGCTATTTATGAGGGTTAGGATAGATTTCTCTTGTCTGAACCACTTCATACCCTGTTGTTTAGGATACAGGTAAGTGGGCTCATTTTCTCCCTGGGAGGGCACCCCTCAGCCCCTATCCCAGGAGTTCTTCCCTGCAGGCACAACTGTAGTTCCCATACCTAAGACCAGGCAAAATGATTTGCTTTTCAAAATGGAGAAGAAAGGGAAAAAGAAAAAAAAGGCAACTATTCTCAGCCTGAGACTTTGCATTTTAAGCTTTAGCCTGGAGCGAATTATTAAGGCAGAGTTACTGTCTAAATCCCTGGAAATAGGGACTTATAGTGAAAATACTGACAGATCCATAACTATAGCCATGCAAATACAGCAGATAAAAATATGTAAAAATGATAATGTAATTTAATGGCTTTAAGAATTTTTACTGGGGAGGAGAGTAACGTCTGCTTTATTTTGACAGTGTAAAATGTCAGAGCAGAATCCAAGGATGTAGCAGAGTCATACTCTATACTTCTTGGAGATTATTTGACAAGAACAATTTCAGTGTTCTATTTAATGCACTTATGACAAATTTAAGTGATGAATTGATGCCTGAGAGACAGTGTGGCTAGAATTAGGAGAACAAATTTTCTTGTTATGGGAGCAGCTACAGGCCAGTTCAGTGCTGAAAGGCATACTAAAAGTTAGGTAAAGGAAATCTGAAAAGAGTATTCTGTCAGTGGCAGTGAAAGTGGAAAGCTATATATTTATTAAACCATAATGTCACCAGGTTATACTTTGAAGTACCTCAGAGGCACTGACTCCTCAAAGTCTGTGGATACAAGAAGAGGATCAAAGTCTTTCTGGAAAAGTTGGTTTGCTCAGAAAAGCAAACATTACTGTACAAGTCCAGATGTCAGTTTTAGTTAAATATCACATTATTTTATTGATTTCCTCTAATATGGAGAAAAATTGAACAATCCACTCTGTAAAAATGAACTTTCACTCAATAACAGAGGCATGAAGTCAGGCAGCATTCTAGAGGTCTCATTTTTATATCATTTTCTGTGCTCAGTAAATAGCCACAGCCACTTTGACATCTGCAATTACTGGAGGTCTAAACCCACCAAAGTTCCAGACACAGTATTTCAGGGGGAGAGGTACAGCCATAATCAACATTGTACTGGACAATTTTAAAGCATAATGGCAAAGAAAAGCCATATTCAAGAAATATTTTGTAGAACAACTTAAAACCTAATCACGTCAGCTTCCAAAGATTCTCTGGACAAAAAGATTCTCTGACTCAGGCTTCATCAACACTTCCAAAGACATGAAGACATCTCCCACAGGTTGTAAGTGCAGGTGAACTGGTGATCTGCTTCTAGAGAATCATGATCTTGAACTGAGAAACTGCATTTATTTAAAAGGATATATATATATTAAAAAAAAAAAATCTTAGGGATCTCAGTAAACCAGGCAGCAGTGAAAGACCTGAAGCTGGGTTTATAGAGCTTGCAGGATCATTAGAATTTGTTCAACCATGTGTTTTGAATGAACTGGTTTGAAATTATTTTCCACTACAAATGAAACATCCCTACTTGTAGTACTGAAGCAGACAGCTACAACAAAATGACTACTTCAATATGCTGCATCCTTGAGACTCGCCATTGAACTGGCGTCAGCAGGGATTTACATCAGAATAGAGTCCAACGTGAAGAGAGAACGGAGACGCACATTGCTCTCTTTCATGCCTGTCAAAGAAGGAAGAAAGCAGCAACACTTGCTATCGGACCAGCAGCTTGGCTATTAATCAGAGAAGAGTACACACAAAAACTGCTACATTCCTGCAGCAGATTTTGTCATCAATATCTTGGATTTCAGGTAAAACATTAAAGCTGTTTCACCAGACAACAGCTGTCAAACACTGACAGGAAAGACTGGACTGCTGAGTTTCCGCCAAAGTTATTAGGACTTAAAATGTGAGTCCAAAACACAGGAGTCCAAAACACAGGTGTAACTCTTGCCTCTCATTTGAGATGAAATCTGGATGGAAAACTCTACCCTTTTCACTCTGAAGACTGATCCTCACCCAGAAGATAGGAAGCATTGGTACCTTATTACACACTGATTACAGCTATTACAGCCTGTTGCCCTGATACATCACGGTATCATAATTTGCATAATTACTGCCTCAGGAAGATCATGGAGCACACCCTTGGGAATGGTGATTTAAGGAGCAGAGAGACATGGCTGATAAATACTAAGCATAGAGCAATCTAAAATGCAGAGATTATAAACTCTCTGTATATACTCAAAATAGTCCACATCTGTAGAAAGCAATTGAAAAGAAAGGAGAGCCATTTGGTAAAGAAACAGGGCTTGGGAGATCTGGATTCTCTTCTTAGATCTGTGAAGATGGGGCCTTAGCAATGTAACGCATTGCACTTTTCTGTCCATTTGTGAAACAGAAATTCTCTTTCCCTCTCAGGGTCTGGAGAAATATGGGAATGCAAGTTGCAAGAGACCACTTACTCTGCACAGCCATACCTAGGCTGTGGATCTCCAGGTGTGAGCAGTTTGGTGCTGACATCTTTAAGAACACTGCATGTGCAAATTAGGGATCAAGCTCTGAATGCAGACTCAGGCTGAGAATCAGACTAAGTTGAACAGGTGAACACAGCAGAACCTGCTGCTGTTACTGTTGATTCTAAGCTTCATGCATTAATGATGTTAGAAGCCAGGATGAAACAGATCATATCTGCTCGTAAATATTGCAGTTGAAGAGTTATGCCAGATATACAGACATGTTAAATGCAAATATGAAAACTAGCCTTAAGAAGAAAAATGAACAATCAACATCCCCAAAAAATCATGTTGTGGAATCCATGGAACCAGCTGCACATGCTTGTGGACTTTATGCTCTTCAAACCCAAACCTGTACTTCTCCATGTACATTCACAGTCTGGTCTGTTTTCTTCCATAGAGAAATAACCCATGAATCTATTGGACTTCAGGTCTTTTTACCAACCAGAAAAATAGTTATAATGATATATACTAAGTTTACAAGTTGGTTTACTCTTTATTCTCAACTATTGAATTGCTAAGCTATTAGATGATGACTCCTGCCCCTAAATTCAACCCAAAATTTAAATGTCTGAGAGTCAGTTTGGTTTCCAATTGAAGATAAGACTATTGCTCCATCACTGGAACAGGCTAGTTCCTACAATATTTGGATCAGCAGCAAATCTTAAACATAATGAAGTTATCCTGGAACAAACCTTTCTCCTTTTTATTGTCTATTAGCTTTTTGGTCACTCTGTTTTGATGAATCTAAAAGAAGAAAATGGAACTAATTTCTTGATTTCTCCCCATCCCTATTCCCCTCTCTTCTAATGGCTATTTCCACTAACCTTTGCCTTTAGGCACTAACATTATAGTCAATATTTATACTGTTTAAAAAAAATGGAGAAAATGTTTAGCAATTTAAAATAAAAGTCAAACCAGGAATCCTCCCAAACCATATTAATACTTAGGGATCTGAACTCAATAATTAAAACAAACAAAAAAGCTACTGTTAGTATATTTTTTATTTCCCATATTACTTGATTTTTTTCAAAAGTCATGTACTAAGTGATCAAATTAATCTGAGGCATTTAGAACAGGGACCATGTGGTAGCTTGTAAAGTATTGGTTATTCACAATAATATGGATATGGCAAGTAGCCAAAGGACTGCTCACAAACACATGGTTATTTATTTCCACTAATCAGGCACTAATACAGCCTGTTTGCTACATCACTTTATAAATATAACACGATTCAAAAAGAAAAAAGACCACAAGTGCACAAAGTAATTAATGAAAACATCTCAAAACAACATGTAGAATCACTAGCATCCCAAATCCCAAAGGGATGTGCCAAATTCTTTATCACTATCACTCAATAAACCCCCAAAGATTGGCTCAGACTTAATCTGCTGTAGTGTGGCTGACTGCTTTGTTTAACCACTTCTGAAATGGTGCCTTCTTGAGTGACACACCAGCTGAGAAAGTTTAACTCTTGTTCTGAAAACAGCATCGATCTATGTTTTGTTATAAAGGCTGTAAGAGGTATCTTTTTGTGAAAAGAGAAGGTGAGGCACTGAATTTCATGTAAGTGGCAAGAAGAACTCAGTAAATTTGTTTTGGTAGGAAATAAATTAACTTAAAAATATATTTCATTGTTCCCACTCTTATCCATGAACTTAGATTCTTTACCAAGTGTCACAGAAGAAATTATTAGTTGCTCATGGAATGTTTGGAGCCATACAAAATAGTTTTTGAAGGAAAATTTAATGGGAAGGGGGAGAGGGAGAAGGAGGAGAAGGAGGAGAAGGAGGAGAAGGAGGAGAAGGAGGAGAAGGAGGAGAAGGAGGAGAAGGAGGAGAAGGAGGAGAAGGAGGAGAAGGAGGAGAAGGAGGAGAAGGAGGAGAAGGAGGAGAAGGAGGAGAAGGAGGAGAAGGAGGAGAAGGAGGAGAAGGAGGAGAAGGAGGAGAAGGAGGAGAAGGAGGAGAAGGAGGAGAAGGAGGAGAAGGAGGAGAAGGAGGAGAAGGAGGAGAAGGAGGAGAAGGAGGAGAAGGAGGAGAAACACAGTTCTTCCTGAGTATCCAAACAACACAGCATGGAAAATAAAAAAAAAGCCTGAAGAGAGATTAAAAGAGTTTACAAGCAGTAATGTCACTACCAGCTGTGTCCTTGTAGGGAGAATCGTGCCTCATGACTTGGATTCAGAAAACTTTGCTTTGCCCCATTTAGTCTCTATGAATCCTCTCTGTCCATCACCAGGAGGATTGATGTTGTTACTTCTGTGAGCAGTCCTGATGTGTGCCAAACTTTCCCTTCCTTTGCTTCCATCAGGTTGGTGCCACCCATCCCTGCTCATCACCTGTGACTTAGAACATCTCCTGCTTCCTACTTGCATAGCTTTCTAAAAGGGTAACAGGTGTGCTGAAGACCAAATGAAGAAAAAAGTTTTTTTGCCACTTATTCCAAAACTTTTTGAAGGCAAACCCCAAGGAATTCAACATATTTTATGGCACTGTTTTCCTAAGACAGTTGTTCAGTCAAAGACAGGAGGGCAGGAACCCAGCCCTCTGCAGGGAAGCATCAAATTTTTGGACCACTAGAAACATCTTCATTTTTTTGAACAGATATATCTTAGGTGAGAGGAGCAGGCATTGCATCATGGTCTGAAATAAGAGTAATTCCTTCTGATGGGATCTCACTGGGGATCCTCATCTGAAACCACTGCTGCACAAATCATCATCATCATGAGATCTGTTGTATGCTAATGATGAGCACTGACTTCACCGTTCAGTTATTCAAGATTAAATGACATGATTTACAATAAGAAAATGTAGCTAGAGGTTACAGATGCCGAGGCTGTCTCATTGAAGCACCAGCAACAGACTAATGTTTGAATTTAGCATTCAGTGCGGATAAATATTTAAAGGAAAACACTGGGAATAGGTTACAGAATATTTTCTGTGTATATAGAATAACTATGTGACCTACAATGTCACAACCATTTACTTCTTCAGTCTTTTGCAATACACTAACAGCTGTTTAAAAATAATGGCCTAATACTTTATTTTTAGTAGAAACAGACTTTTTTTTTCCTGTTAGAAAAACTACAAAAATCGTGATCATAAATTGGTCTGCAAAAATATTCTTTTACCCTCTTCTAATGAAAAATAACTGAATGTCTCTTAAATAAAATTCTGTGAAGTATTCAGTCCTTGTCTATATGTATAGAGCCAGACCTTCATCATAAATGGATATATTTCATGGGGTTTAAGCTACACACACACATACAAAAATTTCCTGGATAAGAAGGTTGACACAACTTTATCCATAGTAACACAAATACTATGCCTAATTACACTGAATGATATGCTGGCATTTTAGAATTTGCATACACAGAAGGTTTATTAAAGGTGATTACTAATTTTCATTTATGAAGAATTCCCTTAACAAATGCTGCATCTTTTGGAAATAAGGAAATAAAGGTAAAAACAAAGGAGAGAGAGGATATCAGATTTCCAATCCTGAGCTAGAAACAATACAGCTTTTGCAGCTGAATCTCCAGAAACATGCAGGTTATCACACTGAGGGATTTTGTTACCCAGCAATGGAAATAAATGGGTAACATCTGTGATTGTTGGGCAGTGGACATGTGCCAAACCTTCACAAAAGCATGAGACATCCTGGAGAAGGAAGTAAAAAAAGAAACCTATGCTGCCAAAATGCCAATAATGTTTGTAAACTAGCATTGGTGTAGCAGACAGCAGGACTGCAGAGGAAATTCAAGGCAACAGGCAGAACAGTCAGTGACCTTCTTAAATTATTCAGAATGTGTCACTTGTTTGCAGCCTGAAAACTTACTTGAAACTCACAATCAAGATTTGAATCCCAATTCTGGTTTTAGTTAAATTAAAACTATTTCTCCATGACCCGTTGAGCCTAATTTGAATCCTGCTATGGGACTTCCCTAATTAACCCATTGGGTATTTCCTTGCACTTTCTTTAAACCACAATTGATGTTTGTCTTAGTGCATCCACATGTGGGAATGTCAATCACACTCTTCTTTGCTTATATAAAATGCCAGATTTAAGTAACAGCAAAGCAACCAAATACATCTGATTTCAGGAAAACAATTTTTTCTCTTGGGAAAGTTGCACCTCAAGTTGACCTACTGATAATCCAAACAATTCAATTCATTATGTTAAAGCTATAGAAATAAAGATGCTAAAGATCAAAAGAAATTAGAACACGTGAAAGTAAAGAAGTTCTGACCACAGTTAAATAGCACTGGGTATGAATATCCATACACCTAACATGAAAAGCTAAGTCAGTTGTAGGATATGTTGAATATTGCTCTTTCTGACACACTCTGGTACAGAACAGTTAGATCCTAGCCTGTACTTACATTCCTCCTTCCAGTAATCCAGATGGGTTTTACCTTCCTTGATGACCCTTGGTAGGCACTGTCACTCAGGGAAATGGATGGTAGAAAGCAGGTTCATTTTAATTGGAATTCAGAAAACAACTTGGGTTGATGATGGCTTGCCACCTGCTCTCCAAGATCTCCCACATGTCAGGACCACATTTTAATAAAAACCAAAATGTTGTGCAGATTGTTTTGTATTAGCACCTCTGAGTCTAGTTAAAACTCAATAATCTGAGGAAGTTTTTTTAAAAAAGCCAAATAACTACATTATATTAAGAAAAGTGACTCAGCACCGTTGGTTGTAGTAAAGCTGAGTTACAGCAGATTGTTTGCTGCTGTAACCAAAGGCTGTTTGCCTTAAGATCCTGAAGTTCTTTCAAGCAGAACTTACGTTGAGGACAAGAAGACTTCGCCTAAGAAAAGCTTTAGTAGTTGACTTCAATGCCAAACTATCCTGAATTTGAAGAGCACTATTTCCACTAGGACAGTATGTAAATTATCATAATGCCTCTCTTGCCTTCACAAGGATGGGCTAGACCTACTTCCCCACAATAAAGTGTACCCAGATGTGTCAGTGTGAGCTGAAATTCCCCCCCCCCTCCCAACAATAACCAGGCTAGCCCAGTCTGGAAGCAAATGAAAAGCTGTATTTACAAGCAGATGAAATGCAATGAATATGTACAAATATACAAAATTCACAACATTTACAAATATATACAATCAACAGAAAAACACAACCAATCTCCCTTTGCTTCCCCCCCAAGGGGACCCTCCCAAAGGGGGCCTCCCTCTCCCAGGAGCTTCCCCCCCAGACCCCCTGGACAGAGAAGCAGAGTTAGTTAAGCAGAAAGTTGTTAACTTAGCTGCCAAGGTCAGTACGTGTTATCTTCAGCCAGAAGAGAAGAAGAAACAGCAGCCAGACAGCCCAGCAACTGCCCCCACTGCCGAACGCAGAATGTGCCGAATGCCTACTTTGTTTTGGGTAATAGTTCTTAAACATTTCTATCTATCCAATGGAAGTGTTTAGAACAATCGTTATTTTGCTTTCTTACACCCAATAGTGACTTATTTACATTCTTTCACTTTCTCTGTTCTGAACTTTGCAAGGAAAAATTAAAAAGACAGTTTCAAACCATCACACCAGACCTCTGGCTATTCAAAAATCCTAATTTTACTTTCTCACCACCATGTAGTTACACTTACTTTCAAATAAGTATTATTGGAATCTGACCAAAATACATTGCAAATAACTTGAAGATTTTTTTTTCCTCCAAACTTTGTCAATGTATAGCTTATTTACTAATTACTAGCATCTCCATAAACATATACTGAGACACACATCTAACTTCCAAAACACAAGTGCTGCAATTTATTGCACGTCAAGTTAAGACAACTTGTTACCATTTCATTCTTTTACACTAACTTCAAAACTCAGTCCAAGGTTTCTCTGCCTTAAAAGGCACAATTAATTTAAATTTCTGAAAGTGGGCTTTTTTCCATTATTCATATTAAAATTAAGTTCCCTTGAGATGGAAGAAAAGCAAGGAATTTTTATCAAGAGACTAATAATCTAACCAGAGAAAAATCTGAGCATTTTTATATTGAATTTATAAATCATACTAGCAGTAACCAAACTGTTTAAATAATATATAGAGTTTAACTATAACATACTTATTGCCATAAGTAATTTTAGTGCCTTTTAATGTAACAAATCACTCAGAAGATATTCTCAGTTAATCATTAACATACTCAAGTCTGGAGAGAGGTATGTATGTATTGTTCACTTTGTAATGTGATAGGAATGACTGAGTCATAAAACCTCATACTGTGTGCCAACTGATTTACAATTTCCTAAAGATGTTTGGGTACCCTGACAAAGCATCAGTCTCTGCATTATAAGCCACTATCTGCAGATAGAATACCATGTAATTAAAGTCAGGAGCAGGAATTAATTAAAATACACATGTGTGAGAGTGCATAGACATATATTTATATTTATTATAGAAAGAGCAAAAAACAGCCACTAGCACAGATATGGATGAAGTTAGCCTCTTCCAAAGCATCAGTGTTTTCTACTGTATTTATCATAAAGCCAGAACACAAAAACTTCAGAGTAGATACTGCATGGAGACATTGGGGGCAAGTGGGTATAGAGGTCTCTTGTTTGCTTCCACTTTTGCTTTATTTCCACTGTTTTGTGCCCCAAAATAGAAATATCTACAGAGAAGCAGACCAGAATTACAAGGCATACCTGGAAAGCAGAGTAATTGGATCTCATATGAAGATATGTAGTTAAGCAGGCTGCAAAATTAGAACCAATACTTCTACAACATTTTAGAATTTCTCAAGTACACATTTTCAAACAATGTGATGTCTTCTTAAAAAGTTCCTTTGTAATCTACTGAAAATGCCACATGCAAGAAGCTCAATAAACACACAGATGTTTCCTAGGAATTTTTATCTTATTGATTCCTGGCTAATAATAATCCAAAACTGGGCATTCTTTGCATTATCCTCATCTATAATTTCTCTGATGCCTAGCATCTAACACATCTGCCTGCATATAAAATTGCCTTTTCTCAATACTGTGCTGACCTTTCCACTATGATTCCCTTCATCTGTTACTGAAAAATATAATTAATTTTCATTATAAGTTCTAGTGGACAGGAATAGTTGTCTTAGTCTTATTTTAAGGCATCAGGGACACATGTGATAACCAATAAATAATGTTATAACCTTAAGTTCACATGGTCAATAGCACTACGGTAACTGGAGGCAAAAGAAGGGCATTAGCTGAATTATTCTGATCCTTTTATCTCACTGAACTGAGACACCAATATTTTCATTGAAATGATACGTCATGCTTATAAAGACAAATCTCTCAACTGTCATCTTTTCTCCTTGGCTAGAAAAACTTTTTGATGCCAGCTGTGAATTTCTCTATCCTTCAAGTCTCATCTACAGCTTCAGCAAGCCCAGTCACTTTGTCCAAGTTGTTCAACAGTCGTCTATTAATTTCAGTGTGATTGGAGGATACACTCAAAATATCTCAGGGGACTCTTATGACCTTGTTATATTTGCCCTTCAAATGGATATAAATTTTATTCCATGGTTCAGCAGACATGGGTTCTATTCTTGGTTCTTTGATGTGAATCTAGGAAAAAAAAGAAAACCCCCTACACTCTAAGGGCCCTGATAGTCCAAAATAGAAGCATTAAGGAAGGCTTTAAATCTCTCTGTGTGCTCCTGAAAAAGTGGCCAGAAAACAGGCCTTGTATTTTCTTACCAGAATTGAAAGAGAATACAGGAGGTACCTTTCTTGGGCCGTCTACCTTGCTAAGTAAAATGGATTTGAACAGCCCCCAGGCAAAAGTGGCCACACTGATGCATCCCTTGTCTGCTGAAGAGTGCTCCAAGTTCTGCGTGGGACAAGTCCCATGGTATCCCAGAGTGACATCCTTGCATGTGAATGGTCCTGGCACTTCAGGCAGCTTTTAGCAGTTTCAGCTACCTTTAGCTTTGTCAGAATAATAGCTTCAATAGAGAAAACCATTATATGTTACAGATAACTACACCAGGGCTTTTAATAAATATATTTTTACTTGTCTATGTAAATGTAAGTAATTTGAAACATGTATTCTGGAGAAATAAAGGATCCATACTGCTCTCTGAATTCAATGGTCCAGCTAAATCCACATCATGAAATGAAATTCTAAGCTAAACTTTCAAAAGATTTGTTGGCAGTTTAACTCAATAAGAACTGAATTCAACAACAAAGAGCCTGGTCTTAGAAGGAGAATTTTTAGGTCAACACCATTCCATTTCTTTCTGCACACTTTACAAAAACGTGTACAAATACTTCCCTCCAAGCACATTTATAGATTTTGTCACCAGAGCTGCATCTTAATATCAGGGGAAATTTCTGTTTAAAACTGTATGGAAAGGATAGGACAGATATTCTCCTCTTCTGCTTCCCTGGCTGCAAATACACATGTCCTGGGGACAAAGGATTTATTACAAGCTAAAGAGGAACATTTTTGTGGGTGCCCTTTGACAAAGTGTACCAGCACTACACTGCACAGGGACAAAATAATACAATTTAGCCTATTGTATTCTTGCAAAGGAAAAGGTTAGAGTGGATATTGAGTTTTTATGGCTCAGCTCAGAGGAAGGATTAGCTAGGAAAGGTTGCTGATACCCACTGAACAATACCTTCCGTTGCCTTTTGTGCTGTGCTAATTTTCAGGATGGATCAACAGTCAGAATTATAAAAGATCAGCTGGACCCCAAATGACTGACAGCTCTCTAAGGTCTAGGTGATTACTTACCAAGGATTAAGCATGCTATAAGACAAAATAAGAATCTGGAGTACCATCTTGCCCTGTCTAGTACCAAACAGTCCCTGAAAGATAGATACCACAGTGTCACAGTATATCAGAGGCTGGAAGTGACCTCAGGAGATCATCAGGTCCAACACCCTGCCAGAGCAGGATCACTTAGGGTAGTCCACACAGGAACACATCCAGGTGGGTTTTGAAAGTCTCCAGAGAAGGAGACTCCACAACCCCCCTGGGGTGCCTGTTCCAGTGCTCCATCACCCTCACTGTAAAGAAGTTTCTCCTCATGTTGAGGTGTGATCTTCTATGTTCAAGTTTGAACCCATTGCTCCTTGTCTTGTCACTGTGAACCACCGAAAAGAGCCTGGCCCCCTCCACTTGACACCCGCCCCTCAGATATTTATAGACATTGATCAGATCCCTTCTCAGTCTTCTCTTCTCAAGACTAAATAGCCCCAGGGCATAGGGGAGATGCTCAAGTCCCCTAATCATCCTGGTGGCTCTCTGTTGGATTCTCTCCAGCAGGTCTCTGTCTCTCTTGAACTGGGGAGCCCAAAGCTGGACACCATATTCCAGGTGTGGTCTCACCAGGACAGAGTAGAGAGATAAAAGAACTTCCCTAGCCCTGCTTGACACACCTTTCTTGATACATCCCAGGATGCCTTTGGCTCTCTTGGCCACAAGAGCACATTCTTGTTCCATTGTTGTTCTTTGAAAGATATCTCTTAGGATAAAAGCTGTTTAATAGCTTCTGCTAACTTAAGGATGTGGTCTGAGAACTCAACCTAATCCTAAACCAATGTACAGTTCTGAAGGCCTGGTTTGGGATATTTCAGAGGCACTTTAGTTTTTACAGAATACTGAAAAATCAGTAAAAAATTGAAAGAAGGAAGATGGTAAGGAGGGGCACATGAAAGGGTTCCACCAGGGATGATCAGGCAATAAACTTCTTAAGAGATCTGCTGTCTGACACAGGAATATATTTTGAATGGGTTCTCTATAAAGTAGAAATGAAAAGTAGCTGAGGACAAACTCATGGTCATCACACATGATCTAATCTTTTTATTAAAATAAAATCACTTTCATGAGATAGCTTGAAAACATAAGTATGGTACACAGCCCAAACTACTACTGATTCTCAAAAGCCACAGCCCCAGACCACCAGACGGAAAATGTAGTAAGATGCTTAACAAGCTTCAGAAGAATACTTATTTATGCATTCATCTTGTTTCAAGAAATTAGATTTTTAAAAATATCTGCTATAGGCCATATAGTATTTTGCTTCCTCTGTTCCAGAAATTTAATTTAGTCCCTATCTTAAATGTTTTGCATGCATGATGGTTTATTTCCTAATCTACCATAAAAGAAACTCAGGAAATGTTTATATTTATCTTATTTTAGGGAAGAGAAGGGAGGTAATCACAGCATTGTCTCTAATGTAGTTTCATGCTTTCCTCATAGGCGTTATTAGGTTAATCTGATAGCTCTCAAACAAATTTTGCCACCAGTGATTATCTAAAGACATTTTCAATTATAACCTTCCAATCTTATGCATATCATGATTATGACTTAGTAGATGGAAGAACTGTGCAGCAAAAGCCTGCACTGAGGACGTTTTCTTGTATCAATGTTGACCACATTTTCACAAAGATTGATTAGAACAGAAATTTGTCCATAAGCTTGCATCCTTAGTCTTTTGCTACTGCTGCTAGATAAAATTGTCTCTTTTTTTGCCACTACATTTCTTTCCTGTCAAGAAAACAATATTGAATTCTTTTGAAATACACGGGTGATACCGAGCAGATTATGCCACATTGGCCTCCTTCCCTAGCCAGACTGGGATCCAAAACTGCCTTTGCCTCAGCAAAGTAACAATTCTCAAAATGTTCTGTGCTTGTTTTCCTTGCTGCTGAAATTACATTCTTAACTGAATGGATTTTGAGGACAAAATGAGTATAAGAAGTTGTATTTTACCTGCCAGCATGTTGGTCTTCTTGTTTGTGGAATCTAAGAAAGCTTGTGCTGAGGCTTTCCTTTTTATCTTCTACCAGACACAGGCTGATGCCATAGTTGTTACTCAGTCTTTCTCCTTGAAAGGCTTGAGCTGTATGTTAGTAAGCAGCTCTGCCTGATGGATTCTCATTAAGCTGCAGCTTTTGTGAAGGTTTCACTGCAACTGCCATTTATCTCACACCTGAAAGGATAGCTTCCTGTAAGACAGGTGGATTTTAAGCATCCTTTTTCTGTCTCTAGTGCTTTCACTCACTTGCTAAAAACTTATAGCAGATACTGTAAGTTATTAGGAGCAGTCATCAAACACAGGGATATACTGGGGTTTGCCAAGAGTCATAAAAATCTAGGGTTGAATACAAGAAGTTGCAGGGAGATATAAACTCTGCTGTCAACAGAATCCAAAGAAGTGGTGCATCACAGAATCTGGTTCCTAATGCAGCTCAAACCAAAACCGTATTATTGTTCATCCTGGACTGGGTGGAAACAAATCCCATACTTGGCTTCAGCCTGTATTTCAGGCAATACCTAGCAACTGATGATTTTCTTCAGAACTGTAAAGCCACAAAGAAAAAGCAAACCAAGCTAGTGTGCCTTGTTTGGAGCCAATGACATCCTGTAAGAAATTAGAATTGATCTTTTTGTTTCTCTTTATAAATCTCTAAAGCAAGGAAAAAATAATGGAAGAAAATTCAAGTAATAAAGGGACATTTGAGTTTTAGCTTATGGCTAGATAGCAGTGTCAACAGGTCAACATCATCTGCAGCTTTTACCTTTTTTTGCAAAATACTTTAAGAGGTGTAGTTTCACCCTCTGACTTGAAATGCTTTTGAAACACAAGCTTCAACTGTTATTCATGGAAATAAAATGGTTCCAGAGAATTCAACCAGCCTTTATGGCATTTGTCAGTTGTAACTATGACCTTACTGCTCTCTCACAGTATGTTGAATGCACAGTTGTTTGAAAGATATTGGTATCTTTAGGTCTCTATGTTTTAAATACAGGTAGTTTCCCAGAAGGTGGCAAAATCTTTCCCACAATAAAGAAATGATTAAATGTAGTAACTGCAGCATAAACCTAAACAATCAACCATCTTTATCAAGTGTTTAATACAATGAGCTTCTGTGAAGCTTTACATAAACTCAAGAAGCCTGTGTGCATACAAGTGTAAGTACATATGTGTTTGTGTGACCATATATTAAATCACTAACATTCTGTACTAACATCAGTCTGATCTCAAACCCATATGCTGAAGCTCTCTGCAGGTACAATACAGCTGTAGAGGTTCACTTGTGGAGCTGAGTGCAATTCAACAGCCATTATCCATGGCAGGGTTTAGATGACAATGCAAAATCCCTGACAATCTGTCATCTGTCTGGTGTGATAGCACATGATTCCTGATGTGTTACAAGGAACCCTGAAATAACTACCATGATATTGCAAACGCACTGACAGAGAGCAGCCGGCAGAGTGGCTTACAAAGCAAATAACAAAACCTAATATGTTCATGGGAGACAATTTGAGAAATATAGATGACAGATACATCAGAATGATATCAGGGACCCAGCTGAAGCTGGAAATCATCTCAGGGATCAAGACCACAAACTTGTAGAGGTATATGCACATGCCTTATTTTACAAACTGCTGGTTTTTACCTTTGGTTTCAGAGGAAATAATCACAGTATACAATCACACAGATATCTAAATCTGTGCTGGAGACGTTCCCCAAAGCTGAACAAAGAAGCCAAGAAGATGGACCAGTTGGGTAGTCCAGAATAGACAATTCTAAAAGAAAATATTGTTTTGTAAGAAAATGCTGTAAGCTTCATCCATAAATTGAGCTTGAACAGCATCTAACCATGTCAGTACTTTGCAGAATTACAGGGTTTTGAACTTGGTCACCTAAACCTGTTTGCTGCAGTAATCAGAAGTGATCTAAATAAAGTTGCAGAACCCTTCCCCTTTTCTCCTCCTTTTTGCTGTATATAACCAGTCCTAGATAGGATATGGTAAAGAATAATTGCTTACATTTAAAATGCACACTTTCAAATGCTAGGCTTTATTTTTGGGGTACAATTTATACCTCCATCTGCACATGAATTGATGGTGTAAATGTTAACATTTGAATGGAAAATGACCTGATATATGAGTATGTGCCAGGTTGTTGGCTATGCAAGTGCTAAATCCATATCCCCAATTCCAAGAGTAGGCAAATTCACTGAAGCTGTACCTCAGCCAGAACAGAAACATGTTCTTTAAATATCTGTAACCACTGATGGCAAGGTGCAGTTCTGAAAGGCTACAGATGGCTTATTCAAAAATAGTAAAACCAGAGGTTTGGTGCACAGGTATGTTAAAGGCAATGTTTTGGCAGTGTTTTACTACTTTATTTCTAGGAAGAAAGAAAATAAGATTAAGAAGGCAAGTTCAGAAATGAAGGCACTCTCCATTCTAGAAAGGAACTGTAGGCTGCCTTCTCTGTGTGATGCTGCTTAGTTGCAGCTGACTTTGGTTTTAACCTGCCCATTTGCAACTCCACAGCCTACAGCCCACATACTTTGCATTTACATCAAGTCCTTCATCTCAAAAGTTCAGGGAACCTCACACTCTTTCTGTGGAACAGTTAGATTACATAGAAATGAAAAACTAAGGCACAAAGTGGAGAAGTAAATTCTCTGTAAAGCTTCTATGAGCAGGTTTCAGTATTTCTACTTTAATTTTCCCTTATTTTGGATTAATTAACTAAGTATGCAAAGTGTTTTCTCCCACAGTTGGGAAAAAAATATTTACATGGAAGTACAAATATTATACAGAAACTAAGGAGGCTTGAGGCAATGGCATCTAAGTTCCTTCACTTATAAAAAACAGAAAAGTTTGCTAACCCTCCTAAAGTCACTGGCAAGTGGCAAGGGTCTACAGAAATGCAATAAAAATTTAAAAACATGACATTAAACCTGAAGAAAAATTTAACCAATTGCACAACATCGGGAAGATGGGAAAAGAAGAGTTTGTCTCTCTCTGAAGAGAGAAATGTAAGAGAGCACATTCATGTATCAGCACATCAAGAAGTGTCTGAGACCTCTATGTGCACAGAAGTAAAAGAGAGATCTGTGCTGATTTAAGCTGTGTTTTGGTTTTTAGACAAAAATGTTCTTGCAGTCAGTTCTGGATACCCACACAGAATTATCATCTATCATGGTAACAAGTTTCCTGGTAACTGGCAAAACTAGACATGCCAACAAAACTCTCTAGGCTGCCACCCAAGATTCTCTCATTTCTATAATCCAAAGGAACTCAAGTTACCTCTTTGATTCAAGGGGCACAGGAAAGAGTGAACCTCCAACAGTCCTCAGTCAGAGTAGCAATCTTCCTTAAAACAGCAGGAACGAAGAAATCTCTCATCAGGGTATCAGAGTTGTTGCAAATACTCAAACTGAGCAAGGGAAGAACACAGGCCTGATTCAGGCTTTTACTATCACACACAAGTAGTTACATAAACTCTTCTATAAACCCCTTTCTAATTAAACATCCAAAGAAAAAATAATTACTAAGCCCATTTATTCAAACTTATGATTATTTATATATGTTTGTTTCAAACGCTGCATTAACAAACGTTGACAGTTTTCCAATTAAGAAATTAGAAGGCTGCCAACAAAAACAAGCAAGGGAAACAAAAGACAAGATTATGAGAAATAGTTTCTCTTGAACACCTTCTAGAAGAGAATAAAGGCAATTATCGAACAGTCAATCTGTCCTGACTCAGAGAAACAACAGCAACCAAAAAAAGGATGTGCATCTCTTGTCTTCTGGTTTGATATTTTTGGTATTTTGGAGCTTCTTTTCCTTTTTAACAAACTATTTAACCTTGGCAGAAAACACCAAGCACACAAAGGCTAAGAGACAACATTATTTCACTGCACACGAGTTTAGTAAGGAATGATGCTTGTTTCCAGTTTTCATCAGCTCATACTTTTAAGAGCTATCTGATACACATTATTATTAGTCCTTAGGAAGAATATATTCATCCCATCCCAGTGTAACCCTAAAGTGTACAATCACCATCCTGCTCATAGACAAACAGATCTAAAATTTAAAATTCCATAGATGAAGATACTTAATGCTGAAACACATTCACTGAAGCACCAAAGGAAGCAGAGGGGAAACTGCCCTCCTGTTGAAGCAGGAAGGTATTGCCTAACCAGTCAAATACATAACTCTGCATCTAGCAAGGTGTGAAGTGCCTCCTAAATAAGTGAGAAAACATTTCTCTTTTGTAGGGGAGTGGAGAGTTGTCTCTTGAACCCATGGGAGGGAAGGGCTGTTAAGTCTGACTGGACCCTCAATAGAGTTTCCAAAAGAGTCAGTGGGAAAGCTCTGTTCAGAAAGACTTTGCTCTGATGGATGCAACCCAGCACGCTCAGGGATGCAGGCAGATGGAATCTCTAATGAGGTGCATGTCAGCAGCTGGATACAAGGAGAGACATCTTTCAGATTTAATCTAGATATTAGCAGGTTAAGTAGGGTTTTCTCATCCTTTCTCACTTGTGTCTTTAGCTGTGTTGTTTTTTCAAGAAAGCTGCATGTACTTTATTTGCATTTTATGCAGAGTTAAGAGCCTTTTCAAAGAGACTTACTAATTACCAGGCATTCTTCATCTGTGGGTGCAGAAACTTGTCGAGTAGAGTGCTGAGGCACCAAAAATCATGCTCTCATTAATCCAAAACCCCAACATATTGAGTGTGGGGTTTTTTTGCTTGCTTTTGTGTTGTTTTTTGTTAGTTTGTTTTTTTAAGATACCCATGAGGTATTTTCTATCTGTGATGTCAAACATTTTAAAGCATCGAAGTTCTCAGAAGACCTTGTGAGTGAACATTGTAGGGAAAAAAAATGGTATTATTTATGTTCCTAAGACTCTAAATGCATCTTTTTTCATGCCTGAAAAGTTCTGACACTTGATTAAGCTGCATCAGGTGATGCTGTCAGACAGACTTCACTCATACAATGCTAACAGTCATGTTCTACGACTGTGCCCCAGATAAAAGTTTTATGATCACAGAGGTGTTGCATTTCTGAGGTGAATTGTGACATTAATGAAAGAATCCCAGTAGATGCTGCAGTTCATAATGTGTCCCCCATAGACTACTGGCTATTTTCACAGTCAAAGACCAAGAGACACATCAGCTAAATGCAAAGATGTGTTAGCTTATTCCACTTACCAGAACTGATAGTGTTCCAAAATTCAGAACTGAACAAACTTTGGAAAACACTAATTATACCTCAGATATTTTACAATATTTCATGCATAGACTGACTCACTACAGTGTTGATTCTTGGGTTTATCTTTTATCTGAACAAATACCTTAAGACCCAGTAGACTGAAAATAAGGTAAATTCATGCATTTCCCCATATTTATAAGAAATATGCAGCTTTCCACTGACAGTTGCAGCAAGAAAGTTAAAAGAATAATAAACCTCTGTTAAATGAACTACAGCACTAATGAAAATGGTGCTACCTATGAAGTCTACCACACAAGCAGAGGTCTGACATGCCAAGGTAAGCATTCTTTCACCGAACTGCTGATGCAGTTCTCTATTGACCTTAGAGAACTCTATTGTAGACTGGCAGATTATTTCATTGCTCTGAATTGACTACTGAAAACACCTGTTCTTTTTCTTTTCTTTTTTCTTTTTTCTTTCTTTTTTTTTTTTTTTTTTTTATCCCCAGTCAGTTTGGCTCTGAGTTTCTTCTCTAAGGATATCAACTCACTGGACAAATATTCTAAATTATGCCACTGTGATTTTCTGGTACATGCACTTATTACTTCCCCAGCTTCTAACAAGTCCTTTCACTGCAGGCCACCAAAAGCTATGAGGATGATCCAGTAGAAAGAACATAGATCTTCTTTAATCTGAACCATATCAACCCATTCAAGCACCAAATAATTCTAAAAATACTGCTAAAATTATATGATATCCTTATGTGGTACTTCATGTGTTTGGTCTGAATATCATTCAACCTGACTAGATAGAGCCATGTAGTATCCCAGGGAACTAACTACTGAGGTAGCACCAAATGATGTAGGTGAATGTGTCAAACCAGCCTGAATTCCACCACAGCTACATGTCTGCTGCTGTCCTGATAATCAACAGCTTATTTCTGGAGATTTTGGCAGTCTCACTGGTTACATCAACGAATCTCACTGAATCTCACTTGATTTGTTATTGATTTCACAGAGGGTTATTTGAAGCAGCAATTTTAGAGACACATCTTCAGAGTGGAAATACAGAGCAGAGAAAAAGCTTTGCTTGTAAGGAGACTCAAGAGGTCACACTCTGATAAGCTGAATTCAGGGGAGTTTTACAACTGTGGTAAGAAAATCTTTGCAGAAAATCTGCAGTTTTAGGGAAAATGCAAATAGTTTCAAACACATTAGCTGCTTTACTAGAAATCTGAACTACTTCAAGTTCCAACACCTGACTGTTAGCAGATCTGAAAATAGGTATCTTATCTTAAACCCAGCATATTTGTGACAGCTGTCATATTTGCTGACATACCAGACATTGAACTGTGGAGCTGTTGAAGCAGAAAAATGAAGGCTGATATAGCCTGAGCTAATAATCCCTAGACTGAGCTGCAAGCAGGTACTTTCTAGGTAAGCCATAAAGCAAGCTACCTGTTCAGTTGCAAATGCCAGATATGGCATTATGACATCTTCTACAGAGAGTAAAACTGTTAACATTCAGGTGGCCTCAATGCAAAATTTCAATGTACTCACACTTGTAGAGTATCAGAAGGGATTAGTAACTGAGGTGGCTGCTGGATAAACTGTTTCAAGATTGAGAACAGTCTTTTAATCTGACTTCAGAAGAGCAAGAAGCATGGAGAGCAATCAAAATTTCACATACAAGAAAAACACAGGGTTGCAGCAGAAAACTGCCAATGGATGACAGGCAGAAAAAGATGTAAGAAAAAGGATCCTTTACCATACAAAAAAAGAAAGATCTGCCCTTTTAAAGGTTTCTACAATGATCTATAGATACAAGATTATACTGTGAGCACCACTGTAGTATTCAGAAAGTCAAGATCTTTGCCTAAGAAAGCCCTTACACACAGATTCCTAGACCAGAGTTTAACTCTGATATTATATTGCCTACACATACCACTATTTTTCTAGGTCAACATCAAGGTTTTAGATAATTAAATCAAAAGTAAATGTGTAGCAGTATCAAATGTGACAATTGCTCTATGAGAGTCTATATATAAACCAAGAGGGAGCTGTTTTTGTTTCGGGTTTTGGGTTGTGGGTTTCGTGTTTTCTTTGCTTGTTTGTGTTGTTTTTTTTTTTTTCTTTTGTTTGGTTTGGTCTTTTGTTTGTGGTTGTGATTGTTGTTGTTTGGGCTGTTTGTTAAATAAAAGTTACATCTACTTTATGAGCCTCTAAATTTTACAATCATGAGAATTTTAGATGGCAGTTATTCCAAGCTCTCTGTGCTTTTGTAATCATTAAACCAAACATTTGTGATGTATAGTGATGCCTGGTTTTGAATGCTCTGAATTTTAAAAGAGCAATCCCAGAACTGTCAACTGGTGAACAAGACATCTCTGCACACTTTCCTTTTCCTCACTTGTCTCAATCCTTTTGCTCATGGTGGTTCCAGCAGTCACTGACAAGAGAGTATTTAGGAGTCGAAATACATTTGTCCTTCTAAGCTTGCGTCAGATCATTCTTCATGCAATAACCTATTTTGTTTGATTAAAATGCATGAAAGTAGCTTTTAAAACACCTTACCATGGAGTTTAATCCTTCCCCAGCAGAAGGGGGAGTAGTGAAGATTGTTGCTGCTGTTTACATATGGCAACACTCAATCACAGTGCTTACCTTTGGCAGGTATTAAAATTGCCTGCCTCATAATACTTGGCAATGCTTTGTTATTTTTTTCAGGTTTCAAAGTTTTATAGAAGTTTCTCTCCCTTACACACAAAAAGACTAGGCAAAACTAAGGGCTGCAGATCACAGATGAATATAGTGAGCTCTGGAGGAAAGCTGCCACGACTACGTGGAAACACTTTGGTTTATATATGCAATACAAATTAGATAATGAAGAAAAAAAAAGTAAAATAAATATTTTCTTGAGTTTGTTTCTTCAATCATTTGATGTGCCATGATTTCAGAGGCAGTTTTTCTCAATTATATCATTATGAAAAAGAGAAAAAAAAAAAAGTCAAAGCCTTTCAAACACATCTTTTTTAAATAGTAGCCAAATATTTAACCTAATATAAATTGGTACAGAGTTCTCCCTATTCTTTGTTGCTTTAGTGGAAGCTTTATCATCCTACAATGTCATACTCGTGACCTAGTTCTTTAGGTAACTGGAAAAGTCCCAATTTTTACCCCAGAAGTCCCACCATATGCTAGTCCAGGATGTCCTCTTGGGTTTATCTTGTCATTTCTGGACAAACATATATATACTAAGTTGATGTAACAGTTGTAAATAAAACAATCCATGATAAGTCCACAGATTCTGCTGTTGTAATTCTCTGAAATAAGATCCTCATTTCCCACACTGAGTAATATTTATGACAATATTTATGTGTGAATGGAACCCCAAATTTAATATGTCAAGTAGTTTCATTTAACTACAGTATTTAAGTCAAGAAATACAGCCATCCACTTCTCATATCCATGTTAGGACCTATTTTAAAGTACAAAGAAAATCACTATGCACCTAAGTTCTCAGTATTCTGTGAACAACTTAAGCTTCCATTTGCTTCAAGTAAATGCTTTAAGATTTCAGCAAAATTGAATTGCAGTAATTCTTGGTTGCAAAATGTGGATTTTACTGCTTCCTCCTGAGTATTTGCACTCAATAGTCATTGCTTCACTTGAAGAGTTATAAGCCATTAGTTTCAGTGTGTTGACTCTTGGTTTGCAAATGGGTAACTGAGATGAAGTTTGGTTTCTCAAGAAATTTCAGATTAAGAAAACAAGTGGAAAACCAGCTTTGTTTTCTCCCTTAGTAATACTGACTTTAAATGAATGTAATTCATTCACAGCTGCTTCCCTCTTTACAGAAAACCTGACTTTCCAGAATTTACAGCTTTAAGAAAAACAAATCAGCTTGGAATTTTAGGTGGAAAAAAAAAAAAAAAATCACACTGTGGCATGTGATGTCAGACTGCATCAGTCTAGTTTTATTCTATGATGCAATTCACCAGGAGTGGCATGATTCAAAGTGACGTCACACAATCACAGAAGCATTCAGGTTGGAAAAGACCCTCAGGATCACCAAGTCCAACCAATAACCCTACTTCTGCAAGGTTCACCCCTAAACCATATTCCCAAGCACCACATCCAAACCACCTTTAAACACATCCAGGGTTGGCGACTGAACCACCTCCCTGGGCAGCTCATTCCGATGCCTGAAACACAACACGACAGCTAAAAAGTCATGAAGCAAATGACTTTTATCGACATTATAGCTTAGACAAATGGACTTCTAAGAATGAGAATTCACCACCTTCAAAAAGAGAGGGGGGGGGAAAAAAGGATGTGGCTAAAACGTTTAGAAATCATACAATAACGATACATACACAAGAGACTGCTAGAGATTTTAATACATTTCTATGTCATCTACACATTCTAGTGCAGACCCCTCGTATCTGTTGTCTGCCAACTCCTTTGTACAAGTGAAAATCTAATGAAAATATAATTTGGTAGAAACACAAGCGACCATTGCCAACACATACTCGCACCCCAACTTTTTCAAATCAATCGGAAGTTGTTTTTACAGATAGGAGAGATCAAATGTCAACACAAATCAGTCCCCTACTGACAGAGTTTCTACACAACTCATACACAACAGTTATTTGCCATATTTTAAAATGTAGTTTGCTCTGATTTCTTTTACTATATTAGGCTCTTGCACTGATTTTTGAAACAGGAAGCTTATTTTGCTCTTATCTCTTTGTGATACTGACTGTACTTCTATTCATGTAGCAGGCATAAGGCAGAGACCAGAATAAGGTTCACAGGAGGGCTTATTCGGTCAAAACAGTAAGTCACACGTATCAAGTTAAAAAGTTAATTGATGTATTATAACACTACCCAAATATTTCTGTTCTTTCATTTTTCCTCATGCAAAGGATTCCTTTGTGTTCTCCCTCCACGTAAATCCACAATTTGTCCAATTATAAAACTCAGCTGAGGCAAAATTCAAAGTTTGTACATTAGCACAGCCTGCGAATCCATCGTGGGCAGGTGTAATGGGCATTGGGTCAAATGTTGAGATGAATTGTGCTTGACATCTTTCAGGGACATTCTTGCACATCTGAATTGCAGAATGTGCTCTGTGCCAACTTAATTCAATTGATAATAGAGGCTTCATACTGACCACGACACATTTCACATGTACAATCATTTAAGCACAATGGGATTTTCTTCATAGTACGTTTCTGGAAATATAATGACTTGGATATAGTATATTAAGAGTGTGATACAATACAAGGTTAAAATCTAAGTACTATCTTTAACTTTCTTGGGGGGGTAGGGCTTGAGCAAAGGAAAATTTAATGCATTTTTAATGCAGGATAATTCTTACAACAATAAAGTTACCTCCTCAGTGCTGAGATGCTAAATATATTCAGTAAGAGGTAGAATTTGCCAGATATTTACAGATGTGTATTCTAGAAGTGGAAATATAGGTAACAATTGTATTTTCTATAATCTATCTGAACTTAGTGGAAAATGTCCTACACACTACCTAGGAATACTGGTTAACATTAGGGCCTCAAATACCAGCCTTAATTTATGCAAACATCCCTGCCCATGGCAGGGAGGTGGGAGTAGACAATCTCTAAGGTTCCCTCCAACCTAAGCCATCCTATGATTTGATGATCTGTACTTAACAATCAATAGTTACATTTCATAAGAAAATAAGCAACCATTTTTCCATATATCATCTAAAAAAGAAAGCATTTAATTCTACAGAATCATAAGCCTTTTAAATTGTTATCCCTAACTTTCCTCCCACCTATAAATCACAAACTAGAAAACCTACCAATATTTTATGCATTGCACTGTAAAAATTTAAAATCAGATTAGAAAACACGGTTGCCATGGTACCCAAGGACTACACTTTCATGCAAAGCAATTTAACAGATGCAAAAGAATTGAACCTTACAGTAGGCATGGTATAATTTTTTAGATAAACTGAAGAAGAAGCTGTAAGGATATTTCCAGCTCAGTCTCATGGCTGGATAGCTTCTTGTTCTGTATTTCAGGAAGCTGCATCTTTACGTCTATAACTGCTTCTTCAAACTCTCTCTAAGGGCTGAAATGTTCCTAGGGTGAAATCTTGATGTTATTTGAGTCAATGGGGGTTTTGCCACTGACTTCAAACAAGACAAGTTTTCCCCTTGGCTCTTTGAAGATAGATGGCAAAAAGAAACATTTAGGGAGAACAGCGATCTCAAGCCAAGAAGGTCAGGCTAAACCATGGTACAGCACTGCATCTTCACTCAGAGAAAATGTTCATGCAACCTGTTTCCACAAAAGCTGCTTCTCTGGGCCCCTGAATTAAATTTAAGGGGAAAAGGTTCACAGATAAATGAGGTTAATTTCTATTGCATTGTCTGATTGTAGGTGTTGCACACCTTATTTTCTTTGCCCAGGTTCATTGCAAAGGAGAGAGAAGAACAAAGCAAGAAACATCAGGAACGTTCTGCCAAATAAAAGACAGAAATAATAGGGAGTAAAAAAAAAAGGAAAAATACATTTTTTTCATGCAATTTTGTGCCAAAAATTGGCATCTTTTTGTGTTGCTTTTACAGGAACATTGTGTTGGAGAGCTCCTTCTGACTTCATTGAAATTTGATTCACAGAGACATCTAAGTTACCCAAGAAAAATGTGCTCCTTTGACAACTAAGAACCACCTCGACAGACTATTAAATTACTCTTCAGAAGTCTGGGCTAGCCTTTCAAATTGTTTAACACCTACTATTTTCTGTTCTGGCAGCTGAATTAGTGGTCAGGAGTGCAAACTGGTCATTTTTCCAGATATTTTTGTAACCTGGTCAAAAGAGCATAAAGTTCAATGCTTTTTAAAAACACAGTCATTTCAGCATGACTAAATATTAGAAAGATTGTTTAATAAAATCTCTGCCCAGCAGTTTGCTCGGTGCAATTTATAAAGCTTGGCCTGTGAGCACATTAATAGCAAGAACTGAATCTGAAGATGAAAAGCAGCCTCCTGTTCTGCCATGCCACCAAGAGGCAGTGCTCAGCCTTCCACTTCACTCCTTCATTACACGATTTCTGTGCTCATCCAGGAGCAGCAGATGTGGCCAACATGCAGCTAGAAAAAAAGGGAAAATGGCAACAGCTTCCTTCACTTCTTCAGTGAGATTATTTACTCTGAAAAGCACACTCCTAAAGCAGACTTCTGATCACGTCAAGTACCACAGAGGGTTTTGTACACTGAAAGAGTTTCAGAAAAAAGCAAGCCAACAAACAGGGAATCTGCCCCAGACAGGTGACTTGATTGCTGTTATTCTGCAGCCCAACGGGATTGCTGAGCAACAGAAAGGATGAAGGAGCCCTTTGTAGATACTTGCAATGGCACAGCACACATATATGCACATCGTGTAACACCTTTTACTTCTTTATCCTTTGCTGCTGGGGTTTAGTTATGAAAGAATTAACTCACTTTATAACACAGAGGATTGCCAGCGATTTAAGTGAGGCTTTTAGGAAGGTATAACTCCTTTTAAAAATAGCATTAAAAAAAGCCCAACCCAGATTCACAGAAGTCCCGAACCCTGAATGAATCATTGGCTCTTGCCAAGAAAAATTAGGCATTGTACTGGGACAGCAGCATAGTATGCTGCATCCTGTTGTGAATCACTGAGGCAGTATCCTGATACCAATCTTGAAGGGCCTTACTTTTCACTGCTCAGATGTTTCACCACCTCTCTGTACAGCCAGATCCCACAGAGCCACCTTCTGCTCACCATGCCCTTCTTCATCAGGGAGGTGGGAAGGTAAGGAACAAGGACAACCCCCCACAGCAACCAGCCACTGCAGTACGTTGGGGTTCATTAGAGCACATTTGCATGGAAAATCATCCTCAGTTTAAATGCTGCTTGCTATGAGCAGAACATGAATTCTTCAAGAAAATTTGACACACAAAGATGACAATGCCTTGCACATTGTGTATATTCCTGCTTAAGAGGACATGCTGAAACTTTGGATTTTGAATTTTTTTCCAGGTTGTAAAGAAGAGTGGCCATTGCCATCTGGTGTCCGTCCCTGCAAAATCAGGGAAGGGAGATGGCAGGAGCATCCAGTCTGGCTCTTTACTAGCTGTTTTCCCCTATTATATTTCAACCTGGAGGCCTCAGAGATTCTGCCAACTCAGGTCCTGGGACAGTTGCTTCTTAACAATGCAGAGCTGAGGGGTTTCTATGCAGAACCAGGACTGAAAGGACACAGAGGAAGAGATGGGATTATGACATATACCTGCTGAAGAGTCTCATTTACAGTAGAGCAAGAGCTTGTTGTCTGAGCTTTTTAAAGCACTGTAAGAGTATTCCATCTGCCATGGGAGGGGGGAAAAAAGAGGGGGGTTGATATTAAAGGCTAATTAATTTGATTAAATTAGGAACTGGAGATGAAACAGTTTCCTGAATTTGCCAGAACAGGTGAGATGCCATAGAGACTGTTTTTGAAGGGACCACCTATTTTGATACCTCTATCTGTTATTTGTACTTCTCTTTATAACTGCTTTTTTCTGGAAAACTCATTTAGGTCAATGGAACTGCAGCAACATCAAAGAATTTTCTTTATTAACCTTTGGTGCTTGGATATTGGCAGTGCACAACTTCTACTTGTAGCAGACAATGAGAGTAAATGTGAGTTACCAACAATGAAATGATGCCTGACTGCAGTCCATGCATTCTCTTTGTACTAGAGCATCTCTATGTATTTCAGTCAAGCCTCTGTTGTTTGTATAAAATAAGATCAAGGCTAGGCCTTACCTTTCTGGTTGTAATTAATAAGTGAGATACTTTATTTTTAAGGGGAGGAAAGAAACATTCAATTTCTACTCTTCCTTGTTAGCATTCAGCCTACTCAGAAAAGTTATATAAGGTTCAAACTGTTTAATTTCATTTGAAGGTTGCATTCAACAGCACTTAAAAAGTGATACCATTAGCTATTCATTTTATCTAATACATTTCATATTAACAATAATCTATCATAGTGCATAATGATTATTAAAATCCAAGCAACAGGAGCTTTAGAATAAATGAACTGGCACACTTGACTAACCTTGAAACCTGCCTTCTAGGTTAAAAATACTTTTTCACCATGAACACTTCAGTCACTTCACTTTCCTTATATTCTTCATATCTGAATTGTATTTCCCACTTTCCTCTCGTACACTTGATTCAATTCAACAAGCCAAATAATTTTGAAAGCAGTGAATATACAATCACTGAGTTTTTCCTACTTTTAGGTCATCAACAACAGGCTCATACTTGTGCTGGGGCTCTCAAACCTTCACCAGTGTAATACAAAAATCTGTGTCCATGAAGACACTGAGAAATTTGTAACATATTTCTCTGGGTGATACCTTTTAAATTTTTATCTAAAGAAATTTACTTGATCCTAATTTTAATGCTGACCTCTAAGTTTAAAATGGAATCATTTGGAGTACTTACATTAAGGTAACATAAGTAGAGAGCAACATAGTAACAATGGTACAGTGTGAATTGCTCCAACAGTCTAGAATGAAAAGCTTCTACTACAGCAAAACTGGTTTCCTATTAGAAAAATAGAAGGAAAATCTCCCAAAAAAGCCAGGAAACAACTGCAATGAGATACTACCAAAAGCTTATAATTTACAGTGCACTGGAAAGAGATTGAAATGAAGATAACTTGGATAGGACATAACAACATACAACACACTGATAAAAGAAAGGATGGAGGAAATGCAACAGAAGTGAAAGTAAACACACATCTAGATGAAAGGTAAGCAACCACAATCACATGAGAAATCAACATTTTTAAAAGGGTACTTGAAACAAGATAACAAGCAAAATCAATGTAAAGCCACTTTAGGTCCAAGTTGAAATGAAAAGGAATAATATAAAAAAATCAATAATAGTAAAAGGATTAAAAAACAATAGGCCACATACAGAACATGATTTCTCTCTCTCTTGTTTTTTTTTTTTTAATTAACTAACACCTAGAGGAAACAGCACAGGTCACAGTGCTGCAGGTTGCAATTTTTTTCCTATACACAAGGCTTTCAAATTTGTTCATTTATCTCATTACAAAACAAACCATTTTATCAGAAGTGGACACAAAAAACTTTGACATTCTGAGCCTGCAAAAAGTGCACTGGTATTGGGTAACCATACACAGAGTTGCAGTTTCTGAATGTTGATGTGTTTGTTAGGAGATAACTGTTATACCACGAGCAGGTAGATAAAGGTCCAAAATTCCTTCCTGCAGGAAGTTGAAACACTCATGTTCAGTTGCAAGAGGCATTAGGAATCTTAGCTTAACCCACTACCCACTCTTAAATGAGAATATTCTTGCAAAGGCAATTGGTTTCTCCTGTAAAGCAAGGGAATAGCTAAAAGCAACAGATCCATGTAGCCATAAATCAGTCGTTTTTACTCAACGTTGCTCTTCCAGCTTCTCTGGCCATTACTTCCAAACTCTGATTTGTACTGGGGTGCAAGTCATGCATAAAGTATCAAGTGTACAAGACAATAACCCTATTCTGCCCTCTCTCTTCCATGGAGAAACAGCATACTTGAGTCCAGCAGAAGTCAGAACCTTTGGCCATTATGAGAGGGTATAGGATGAGACTGGTGATTTTGACAAGAAAGGGAGAAAAGAAATCATAAGAGGAAGGTCCAGGGCTCATATTTAAAAAACTACAGTTCTTCATATGTTGTAATCATAAAATGTTCCCTCATGTTCAATGATCCACATTCTGTCCTGGAAATAAATGACACTGATTTTGCTCTAAGATCCAGCTTATTTGCAAGTCCATGTAGGAAGCTGATTCCTGGCACTATCTGGTCAAACAATGACTAATTGTTACTGACTTCCCAGATGGTCATTCTAATAACTGGAGAAGGGCAACCAACCTAGCAATCAGGTTTCATTTAGCTGAAGACAGCACAACAGCTGTCTTTTTCTTTCCTACACACTCAGGAAGAGCTTTCTCTTGTTCCAGTGCTCTCCTGAGCTTGCAGCAAATAGAGCTGCAATGAGCTGGAAAGTCCTGCTCTAAGTGACGCTTTACTGAGTTCTAACCCTCTTCTCCTCCTCCTTCCACATTACTCCACATTTCTCTCCACTACAGCTGCACAGTAGCTTTTGTTGGGAGAAGTGATTGAATGTGTGTGCTGTTCTCCAACCTATTCAAAGCATTTGATTTCAGAGGAAAGCATTTTATGAGAGAGTATCCAAAACATCGAAAAATCAGTAAAAGAGTCTCTGCAGATTGGCAATTCAGTTCAGTCAGTTCTCACCCAACTCAGAATTAACTGGTTAGTTCTCCAAACTGACAGCAGCTAGCTAGCACATAGTCAGGTAGTATCTCAGGTGTGTAATAAGTAAGGAAGTCAAAACTCAAATTTCATCAGCCTCACAGAAGTTGGGATGCTGTGTATGGATATAAGAGCATTTTCAACTAAGCTTGAGTTGCAGTGGGTTCTTCTATGCTATATCCACCTAGGTCAGAAAAACTCAAAACCTAATCCAATTAGCTGGCCTCTATCAAATGTGTCTACAGGGCATGGAGCTTGTCTGTTCCTGCAGCTCCTGATATCATTCTGTAAGAAAAGCACAGATAGCTCAAATGCATAGGCTTTTCCTGAAGAGTATTACAGCACTAGAAAACAAGAGAGATCAAACCTTTCCCTGGTACAAACTGTTCTGCCTTAAAGGCCAAGCAAGTCAGAGGAACCTGAGGCAGAGACAGTCTGGCACACACTCTAATATAAACACTGAAAACGGGGGTGATGTTCCCCTGAACTGCTTTGGCCACAGCATAATTAAAACTCTTTCAACTGTGTGTTTGCATTTAAGCAGAAAATCATTTATATCCTAAATATATCTTCTGAATGTGTTATGGTCCTTGATTTTCACACTGAATACACTCTAGCAAAATGCCAATCTCACCAAGTTATCAACTACCAAGTCTAACTTCATCTCAGGTGAGAAATCAGACCTCTACCATGGAGTTTTAATTTGTCACATTTCTTTCCTTGGCTTTCTACTCTAACCTTTTAGATAATGTATTTTGGTCCCATATTAGCTCAGGAGCAGCAGGCTTAATAGACCACATGTACAGGAGGAGACACAAGATACACACCTCAGAGAACAGAGGAAAAGAAGCTTGTTCACAGGTACAACTAAATGAAAGCTTGCCAGTGACCCCAGTCATCACATTGCACTGTTTTAACTGAAGAGCCAGTTCCTAGCAGTGCTGGCAACAAAAGCCCATGCTGGCTGCCTTCCTCCCATGGCTGGGATTTGGATTACCCTGCAAGTCCTGTAACAGCAGAGTTCCTCTACTAATCACATAATGCAGCTCTACCACTGGAAACCATCCCTCCTAACAAGTCTCATGTGACTTACCCTGCATTAGCCATTTGCAGAACAATTACAGTGGTAAATGCTACAAATGGCTAATCCCAGCACACAGATTCTCCTTTCTTTTCCTCCCTAAAAATACAAGACCAGTGAAGACCCATAATAGAATGAAATTCCATTACAGTTTTCTCATAGTTCTTTCCTCATAGATTTTTAATTGCAACCACCTTGGAAACAGGAAACTGGCATCACAAATTGTTTCTGAAATCCTTTCACTGTGAAATACTGTTATGCAAATACCAAGAGATGAATTTACAAATAAGAGAAAAAGTTGCTTGCACATCAGATCACTCTACATTTTTGAAGTAAGCTGCAGCCATGTTTTGGGCTAGGGCATCATTTTCCAGCTAGACATGATTTCTGCAAATGTGTCATATCAGATGGTCTGTACAATTAATTTTTAGCTGCTATTTGTAAGCTGCATGGCTTCTTTACATATTAATTTTTATGTATAACATTCCCTATGAAATCACATAGGTACATAACAATTGCTTGCCAGAACTGGGATGTCTTCAAGTATCAGAAATTTTGAGATTCATAAATTATTCCACACCTTTCCAATAATTATCTAGAATTATGAATAGCCTTAGTATGACTAGCAGTTAATAAAATATTCACTAACAACAACACATCAGTGTTTTTCTTCCCTTTTGGCATCTTTATAAAAATACCATTGGTGCTAAAGTTTCTGAATTTGGGTCTGAAGACAATTTCAGTCACACAGAGCCCGGGCAGAAAGGAGAACATAAACCAGGCTATATGGATTTTCATGACTAGAGCTGAATGTGCAATCTTCAATTTAGAATACCAACATTTACCAAGTGGACTAAAAGTTAAAGGTATTAGAATGGGAATGCAAAGATTCAGCACCTCTACAGACTAGGCAGAGACAGGGCACTCAGCACACTGTAGTAAATAGATGTGTTTAGGCAGATTGTTAATGCCCAATAAATATTTATTTCTTCAAAAACATCTCCAAGTAGGAGCCTAAATCAAGCCAAACATATCTGAATATGAACATAACCTAATAAAGTGTTTTTATTTTTAAATTATACATTGCTTTCAGGATTTTAGAATGCATCTAAAATTCTCTTTGTTAGCTTAGATTAATATTTTAAAACTGGAAGTATGACAAGGAGACAAAAGGAGCATTGTAGCAGATTAGACTAAAAACACCCTTGCCACATTAAAATAGCTTTTAGAAATAAAGGGACAGCTGTTCACAGGATGAAAAGATGTTGGAATAAATGAAACAACTACATGATGTCTTGATACTCTGATGTATACACTCCAATGCCACAGATCTCTATTCGTACAATATTTATATTTGTTTCTCAGTAAGATTAACAGTGCTCTTCTTATTCATTTGCATTTATGACTCAGTTTCAGCCCCCCTCCATATCTCAGTTTTGCCTCTAAGTGTGATAGGAGAAGGAAAACAACACCTGTGCCCCGCCAAAGAACTGAGTGTTCTTGTGGAATAGACAGTAATGGGAGGTCAGGCAACTTTTTTTTTAGTAAGAAATACTCTGAGCACTGATACATTTATTTCCACAACAAAAGAAAACCTAAGATTTTCTGCAAGCTCCTTTGGATAAGTAAAGTGGTATGCTACCCTGTGACTGCATCCCATCACCCAGGGGAATTCTATAAACATCAGCACTCAAGCTAAGGATCGCTCATGGCACAGAGGCCACAACTCTATTAAAAGCTAGCACACAGACAAGTGTGACTGGGAGCTGTAGAGGAAAATTAGCATATTTCCTGAAATGTAGTTAGGTCAAACATGAGCCACATTTTTTCCCAGATGGCTACTTAACTTTGATTTTAGGGCTAGCAGTTCACCCATGCAGCTTCCTCAAAATAGGTATCTTTGTCTCCTCTAAATCCTGTGCACGTCATACGTGGGTGAAGTAAAGAAAAGCCTTACTGTGACCTGAGACCTTGCCTGCTTCTCCCAGCTTAATTTGTACAGCATGCACAGAGAAGATGCCTTCTTAAAGGTGTCCCATGATTCACCAGACCCTTGCAATTGGCCCTGACATCCATCTTGCAAAACATTCAACAAACAGACATTGGAGGTTCACAGGAGGCATATGCTCACTGCTGTAATTGCTGCATCTTACTCACTGAGTATTTCAGCAGAGCCCTAACACCAAACAGCTGACATTACTACTAAGCCTCCTTAGCACGTGGAATTACTATTCCTGCAGCGCATTTCTTGGGGGATTTTCCAATGGGAAGAATTTCCTATTGTCTGCCAGTCTTAGGGACTGTTCTTGTCAGCAGCTGGTTGACAGTGGGGACGTGAAGACAACCTCCCCATCTCTTTCATCTCCAGCAAAGAGAAATGGGCACAGCTTGTAGAGTGAAGCAGGTCTTCCTTAGCACAGCACTAGGGTGAATACTCATTGACTGTAAAGTATTGCAGGTACCTTCCCGTGACAAACCATTAAGTTATCTCAGGTGGTATTTACCTCCACAGCAACAAGACAGACTGGCCTGCAGAGCTCTGCAAATAAAATCACAGACTAAGAAGGTGAAGCTCTGTAGCAGAGGGCTGCACTCACCCAGTGGATCTCAATCACCACACCTTGTGCAACCACACTGCATACTGGGGTATCCTCTCCCAGTGTTGGGGTACCTGGGTGGGTCTGGGTCTAATACTATAACTGAGACAAAATATTTTGTAGGTAAGAAAAGTATGATGAGGCATGAATAATTTAAACATTTGGTAATAGTCAAGGGCCTCAATTCCATGTCCAGTTGTACTATAAGACAAGACATTGTTTAAAATACTTCAGGCTTTTACCTGTTCCCAGTGATCCATATTTTATTCAAGCAATACAGATGTATTGGCCCATATCCCCTAATTCACAGCAAAAGGGATTCTATTCTGTCTCTGCTAGCCAACATTTCACCAGTTCACCCTTCAGAAACAAACCATTTTGTCAGCTTGCAAAATTACTACTTAGAACATTGATCCGTACAGGCAGTGTTTTGCTCTGAAGTTATTCATTAGGAAAGGATTAAGATGGGCTATAGGGGGGAGGGGGGGGGAGGGGAAAGCAACATTCTTTGGAATATAGAAGCAGTGAGTTAGAAATTAAGCACCACAAAAGTGAGTCATAGTGTAGAACAGATCGATGGTAAAATTCAAATGAAATACACTTGCAGCAAACAAGAGATCCAGAGACGCTGGTTCTCACTGCAGGGCAAGTGCGATGCTATAAAGAAAACAAGACAAAAATGAATTTATCATACTGTTCTTCACTTGAAGAAAAGCATGAATGCTTGATAATAAAAAATGTATAAAGTTGAAAAATAAGATTCATGTAAAACAATTTTGCTTTGCTTTTTGTCCTCCTGCTCACAGTGAAGCAATGCTCTACAAATTATTAGACCAATATAAAACAAGAACAGAGTTTTGAGAGAAACCTCCAGAGAAGTCTTGAAGGCAAGTGGGGGGAGAAAAAATAATCTGACCAAACTCGATTTCCTGCCCTGTACATTGCTGGCCCAACACTGCCTATATATACACTGCTTCAGACAATCACCAACAGGAACTGCTCTTCACTGTTGCCTCCATAAGTAGGAAATGTGCCTATGTACTGAGGCTTTATGTTATCACATGACACATCTGAACATACAGTAATACAGAAAGAAGAGGCTGCTCCCAGAAGCCCAGGCTCAGGAGGGGTTTTAGCACAAAGGAAAATCTGCAGAAGAATCTTTTCACCCAAATAGGCAGACTGCTGAACCATGATCTTTCATTTAAAATAAACAAGTGAACCATCAAACCATTGTTTATTAGTAGTAAACAGAAGAATAGGTGAGTGTTACACAGAATCACACATACAACAGGTGAGGTTAGCAGGCACCTTTAGAGATCATCCCCACTCAAGCAAGGGAAGCTAATGTAGATTGTTCAGGAACAGGTCCAGTGAGGGTGGCCTCTGTAACCTCGTTAGAAAAACTGTTGCAGTGTTGGATCAGGAAATTTGAACAGCTGAGAGGCAGGCACACAAGCTGTGCGCCAAATCTCTCTTGGTCTTTAGCCAGAAGGACTTTTCAGGGATTCCTCTGGCCTACTGCTAAGCTTGAACTATCCCTGATATAACTGGGGGAGAAGAGAGCAGCCTTAAGGCTGTTTAAAGTTACACCGTGGGATAAAAAAGTTACTAGCTGTCCCGAGGCTTGAGAATCATAAAGGTGGTTTAGAGTTAGTATGTTTTTTTTTAAATATATTTTTATATTGTCTCCACTACAGGGTAGAGAAGAGGATACCCCAGAGGATAATTCAGATGCATCTTTATGGATGTCAATATTAATGTTTGGAACTATTTTTGCTTAAGATCTTTTAGCAAGTGTGTGCAAACTCAAGAACTGGATGAAACCTCCTGTTTACCTGAGAAATTACTCCATGACAGACACAGATTTGAAAAATTTGCCGTTTTTCTGCAAATAAAATCAACAGTTACTACATGATTCAAGGCAAAAGTATATATTAGCAGAGTATGATATGGGAAGAGTCTTTTTCCCACCATTTCAGTATCATAATCCTGCTACAATGATTAGGAAATAATTTGTTACTGATTGACAGGCATGTTACCATGTTACCATGCCTGACATGTGAATTTCACCAATTCAGTGTTTGCAAGAGTAAGGAACACATGATAAACATGTCAAGGTTTTGAACACATTTTCTGAACAGGATTGGCAGAGTTGTTTTTTTGTGGCACTCAGATTAAGTTCTTTTTCTTCAGCTATGCTAGAAACAAGCAGCAGAGACAAAATTAATTACAGACCTTTTTGACTGGTATCTGCTTTCATCCACTGAATGAGGATAATGCATTGCTTCCTTCAGGGTCTTACTCTAGCCTCACGGTTTCCATTAATACATTTCATGTTACTTCTAGAGTTCTCTGTAAATTGTTCAATAGGATTTTCATAAAGCTTGAGACATGTTGAAATATTCCTACATCTAATTTGCTTAAAAAGTAAAAGGAAAAAAAGAAATTTAGCTTGACAGTCTTCTGGACAATTACACAAAAGAGCTGTAATACGTGAATACAATTAAAGAAATTTTATGTGCAAATTCTATGCCACAGATATGAAGCCAAAAATAAATAGTTACAAAATACTACCTGCAAGGTTACAGCTAAGAGGGACCGTTTTGATTGTCCATGCTTTAATGCCCACAAAGTCAAGAATTACTCCCATATCATATCAATATCTCTTGACTGAATTTGCACCTTCTTCATTATAAAGTCATGAAGAATCTGTACCTACTCTAGATACTTTGGAAGCTAATTCATCAATTAATTCTGGGTCATCACTTCTAAGCATAATCAGTAACTGTATTATATCATCCCTTTCAGAACTGTATTTTCATTGCTTACAGAAAAAAAAAATGTTTTACTTCTAACTAGAATTTCTCTAGAACCTATTTGTTAGATCATGTTCTTTTTTATCACAACTGAAGAACATTAGAAACTTCGAATTTTTTTGTTGTTTTTGTTTGGTGTTTTGGGTTTTGTTCGTTTGTTGGTTGGTTTGGGGGTTTTGTTGGTAGATATTTTCTTAATTAATGGTCAGTGCATGATGTAGGTTATAGCTCATTTGTGCAGCCATACACAATATAATAAACAGCTTAGAGTATGAACATTAGTATGAAACAAAATGCTAGGTGCAAACATCTCCAAAATTTATATGGTTCAAAAGTCTTGGGAGGCATTATAAATGCTCTGCTGGCTGTTAGTTAACTCTGTTCATTTCCTTTCAGGCAGAGTACTTTAATTATGGCCATTGAGCAAGAGACACTTGTGAGAGAAGGAGAATAAAAAACTAAATGAGTGGGCTTGATTAGTACATCCACTATAACACAGAGGAAACAACAATTTAGATAAAGCTGAAGGGAAACCATAACAATGCTGTTACACAATATTTGTGTCCCTTGATTTTCTGCATGACTGTAATTATCCTGGGATCTTATACCCTGACTTGGAGTATTTTTTTAACGATTTTTTTTGCAAATTTTTAATTGTTCATTCACTTATGAAGATGTACAAAGAAACTGTATACCAACAGATTTTAGATAAGACCACAGCTTATCCATAGATAAAAAAAGTAAGAAACCCATGCCCACATGTATTTTTAAAGCTGAAAATAATATGGCAAATAGATTAAAGAAAATCTGGCTGAAGTTCAGGTTTCCTCTGGGCATCATGATGTAAACACACTTGTTCTGCATCACAAATAATACATTTGATCAATATTCAGCCTTTGAAAAACCTCGAACCGGGTTTCTTTCAGAATGATCAGAGGCAATCACACCATGGGTTGCTGCTTAAAAGCTTTTATAAGTATGTTCACATTCAGTTTCATGTGGCTTCAATACCTCCTATGGCTATCTTAGGAATTTAGTGATGTTGCTGCATACATCCCATAGATATCTGGTAACTCCGAAGCTGGTTATCCAGAGAGCACATCAGCTATGCAGACCAATGCTAGAACGCATCAGGAAGGTAGGACTTAAACATTAACACTAGGTTAAGCAATTACAAAAGAAAAGCCAGCACCTAGCAAAAGAAATCTAGAGATCTAGATTTCTGGGTTCCAAAAACACAGAGCCAAATATAATACTGACAGTACAGTAAAATCCACAAATGGTCAACCCCCTGATTATAGCACTACCACATAAATACCATATGCATTATAGAGACGCTTGTGAGCCCCCAGACAGGAAGATCAGAGTCTTCTGACAAATGTGTTTAATTTCTTTTTACACACACTGCATCTGATGCCCTGGTTCTTTTTAAGTTGCATATGGGGGTATATATGCAAATACAAATACCAACACAGTGCCTCTACAGCTAGCCTTGAATCTAACCCTAAAGTGTCTTCTAGCTCAAGACAGTGACAAAATACTGCTTCAGAGACCAAACGTGCTGTCTGTTGAATACATAGTCTCAGCCTGCCTTTATTAGAAAATTCAGCCACTCATCCTGCAGCCTGCTACTAAGGTTTGTCAAACAAAGCTGACTTCAAATGAGCATGATCAGCACTCGCTCCCTTTATGCTGATATAAAATCAGAATTCAGCTCTGTGACATGGCTGCAGCTGGCTGATACTGTACTGCACAAAAATTATTGATCAATTTGCAGAACACTTGAGAGACAGCCCAGAAGACCTGAGCATGAAATACTCACAGAAAACATGACAATTCCACAGGTATTTTTTAAGTGCACAGAAGGATAAATAACCTTTGTCTAATATTAGCTACTAATTTAAATAATATCTTGATTTAAACAATAAAGATAGAACTCCATGATAACGGATCTTCTTAATAAATGAGAATGTGTTCCTTTAAGAGAACTGTCTTCAAAATTTCTGTTAATTCAGCTATAAAAATATTTTTGTTTTGAAGGATAATAGCTGTAGCAATGTTAGTCCCTTTTGTACGTTAATAAAAAAGGAGGAAAAATTATTCACAAACTTTAAGTGTCCAAAAAAAAAAAAATCTTGGCAGTTAATGACAGCCACACTAAATTCTCCTCAGAAGTTAGTTTGGCCTTGCTGTTTTATTCACAATAACCAGAAGCTAAGGCTCTGTTACAGGGTCCATAATTCAAAGATGCAGCTATACAGAAAGATAATTGATTTCATTCAGCTGGTGTTAAACTGAGTTTATACAGTATTAGTTGTCCTACCACAGAAGAGGCAATCAACCTCCACAACAGAGCAAATGCTCCACATTATAAAGCAATTAATAGCTTTTCTACACAAGGAAATTTTGCTGCATGAGACTGACCCAAGCTGAAAGTTTGCCAGCACAATGGGTTAATAACTGCTTTTCTAACAAAAAAGCTTCTATTGGAATTTAAATGGCTGGAGGTGGCCAGGGCTTTGGCTTCATACTTTGCATCTTAAAGCTGGCCCTTGACTGGAAAGGCTGCTCTGTGTCTTCTGCAGGGAAGCTGTGACTCTCAGAAGCCCTGGCAGGAGTCGAACTCTGTGCCCCACATGTAGGGCATGTAATGAAGGCTATACTTACAGCTCCCTCGTTAAACACAGAGCCACAATGCCCCAGAAGTATTTTTACTCCCCTTAGTGCCATATGTTGTCATTCATTTCAGATATTACTGGGAAGACTACACTGCTCTTGAAATATCACAATGGTATTTAGATATCACAAAACTAAACAACAGTTTCTTTGACTAGTTCACAACCAGCACAGAAAACAGTTTTGGTGACCTTTCCATTACTGCATTGTCCAACAGAGAGAAAAGACTGCTCCAGCTACCCATGAATTGTTCCTTGAGCTGGTTTTGGCTGGGATAGAATGAGTTTTCTTCAGTAATTTTTGATATGGGGCTGTGTTTCAGATTTGTCAAGGACACGGTTTTGATAACATAGAGATGTTTTTCTTACTGCTGAGCAGTGCTTACAAAGTCAAAGCCTTGCCTACTTCCCTTCCCAACCTAGAAGTGAGCAGGCTGAGAGTGCACAAGAAGCTGGGAATAGGGCTAGGCAGGACAGCTGACCCCAACCAACCAGAGGGGTATTCCAGACCATGTGATGTCATGCTCAGCACTTAAATCCAGGAGGAGGGGGGAAGAGCGGACATTCAGATCGATAGCATTTGTCTTGTGAAGTAACTATTGCTCATGATGAAGTCTCTCTTTCCTGGAGATGGCTGAACATCTGCCTGCCCTTGGGGTGCAGTGAATGAATTCCTTGCTTCACTTTGCTTGTGTGCACAGCCTTTGCTTTTGCTTTACCTATTAAACTGTTCCTTAGCTCAACCCAGCAGTTCTCTCACTTTTCTAATTCTCTCCTTCATGTCACTGGGGGAGGGAGTGAGTGGCTGAACGGGGCTTAGCTGCCAACTGGGGTTAAACCACAACTCTCCTTCTGCTGTGTCTGTCTTTATTGAAGTAATTCATAAGAATAGATGCTGCAGCTGTGTTGGTAATGGTATGTTTGTAATGCCTCTGTTACAGCAACTCCAACATAAAACTCACCTATATACCAGATCCTGTAGTAACAATCAAAATACTCAGTACCTGATTGAATAAATCTCCTTAGGTATTTTACTCCACAAGTCCTAAAACCCATAAATTTACAAAGTTATACTTATTGGTTAAATAATCAATAAACCAGCACTAAACCCAGCAATTATTTTTTTTGGTCAATACAATACTTGTCTGAAATATCTTGCACTGCTCTCTATAACATCTTCATTGGCTTTTGTAAAATGAAGAAGAGGTACAGACTGTGGAAAGTTTTTAGTGTTAAGATCATTTAATAGTTGATTAAT
This sequence comes from Indicator indicator, assembly GCF_027791375.1. Taxonomy (NCBI): domain Eukaryota; kingdom Metazoa; phylum Chordata; class Aves; order Piciformes; family Indicatoridae; genus Indicator; species Indicator indicator. The sequence goes on along the minus strand of NC_072033.1, from coordinate 11,237,123 downwards.
ATGTAATTCTCCATGGCTAGAAAATTAAACAATATCACAAACTCTTGTAGAGCCTTATTATTCTTCCAGGTAATCTAAACCAACAGTGAAATGTGCTAGCTATTTGATTATGAGCTTCAGGAATACAAGACAGAAAGAAAAATAATTCCTCTCTACTCCATCCTACTGGTCTGCTTTTGGCTCTACCTGTCAGTCTTGAGACCCTCTAAAATATAAGGCTTCTTGATTTCCCCTTACTAGCTCACACCTGCATTTTCCTTTCTACCAAGGAGTATCAGGTAGGGTAAAATGCCTCTGTCCCCCTTCCCTCTTGCAGTTCAGTGGAGAACACTGTGTCAAGGAGAGGGACAGCAAAGCACATGAAAGGACTCTATCCACTCCTATGTACAAGCTATGCTTAGAATAATGGAGATGAGCAAGGAAAGACTCCTTTTCCATGAGTATAAAATGAGGAAGTAATAAAATAACCATTCAAAGTCAAGTTTTACAGAAGAAACTGTAGCTCATGTATCCTTTTGCAGTTGCTCTCAGCATGCCCATGATGTGCTATACGCTGTAAATGATAAATGGCCTAAACCAGACCTCTCCTAGGAGCTGGCTACAACAGCACCTCCAAATGCCACTGTGAGAGAATGTTGTCTGCTTATTTTTTGCTCCCAACTGCTGCATGTCATTTTTGGAGTAAGACAATTTTTCTTCTTTACAAGAGCCACCCTAAGTGCTAAGCAATTTTGCTATAAACCCAGTAACAGAAGAGAATGAATCTCATTGAGAAACCCATGTTATTTGTTGTTTGGTTTTGTGGTTTTTTTTCAAGCCATAGCTCCCCAAAGGAGGTAAATAACTGACTGCCTAACTTTAGAATAAATACCAAAGCGATTAAGTTTCATTACCAATACCTAGAAGTTCTTAATTCACTAGCCCTATTTTCTTTGAAAATATGTCTCACTTGCACAGTTCCCCTTCTTGCTACTGTCATCTAAGAAGTTACAGCTTCCTCTACATTGCTCCACTTCAAAGTTTTGACTCCTGCTACTTTCTTCTCTGGTCTACTGTGCCGTAGTTTGCTGCTGCCCACAGCTCTCTTGGACCATTCCACAGCAACCATGCCACTGTCTCAACTCCTGCCTCAAGTTCACCTCCTGTTATCTTGGACTGATTTCAAGTATGGGCTCACCTTCTGAAGGTTAAACACCTCAAAATCAGTGGCACTCTCCTTTCTCACAAATGTTTCCTTACCCAGGAAGCTCTGCACCACCACCACAATTCTAGGACAAATTCTGCAAGCTTGGGATCTTTCTACTGCTTTGCTTAACAAGGTTTCAGCAAGTCCCTGTCAAAAGAAAACAAGCTTATCAGAGATTGCAGTTAATGGTGAGGTATGAAGGACTAATTTTTTTTATTCCTTTTAGAAACAAATTGTCCAATAAGATTTAGGCTGAGGTTTCTGAAGTGTTTAGCCCTTTGCAATCCCCACAACACATCTCATTGCAGATTCTTCTAGAAATTAAATACTGTCCATACTTCAAAGTGAAAAGCAAATGAGCAAATGCTCTGCCTGAGTATATGGTGCTTTTTTTTTTTGTTTTGTTTTGTTTTTTCCTCCCTCCAGTGGAGAAGATTGTGAAACTTCATGACCCTAATTCTCTTTGGGTGTCAGGTAGAATTACTGCAGAAGCAAGGCACAAGGCCTCAATGCTACAAGCAGGTCGCATTCTTGGTCTAGACTCTAACTGTGAATGTCTGAAGATCAGAATAAAAGTTTACAGATGCTCATTTTCTTAGACAGGAATTTATCAGAATAGTCAGCATTCAATATTTAACATCTCCCTCCAAATTTACACTGAGGTTGAAGAAGTTCTTAAAATAAAACATTTATGTGCATAGTGCCAGAACCACCTGCTCAGTGGAGGGGAATAGAAAATAAAAAAACCACTGAGATGTTGAGACTTAAATACATCATTATTTCTTGTTGGCTTCTTTTATGTCTCAAGTTTTGTTCTCTAGGATACCCATAGGCTATAATTCCTGTGTATAATATACTACTGGGGTCTTTTTTTCTGCTTTCAGATTTTTTTTTTAATTGATTTGGGAGAAAAGCAAGTTCTAATGATTTTTTTTTTTCCCTAAAGACAATTTTTTTTCTACTTTCAATTAAACATTCTCGACATCCCAACTCTGTCTTCAGTGTATTTATTTCCCTTATATTTTATTCCATATTCATATAACATGGAAATTAAGCATGGTTAAATAATTCCTAATTTCATATTCTTCAACCCATATGAATTAAAAAAAAAATATAAATCTTTCTTTCACCCTTCATAAACAGCCTTTAAAAACAGATTCCTTCATGTCTTAAGAAAAAAAAAAAAAGGCATTTGGCAGTTCCACCTAATGAAATCTTGCCATTAATGGTTCCAGTTTAAGCATTAGAAAAACCTCACTTATCACATACTGTATGAAATAAATATCAACAGTGTGTTGAAAAATGCCAAAGACAGAGTTGTCTTGAGGCTTCAATGAAATCCTCCATACATTGCTCACAGCAGATCTGATTCTCCTTGTTGAACGGGGCGGGGGGAAATCAGGCAATTGAGAAGCAGCAAGACAGCGAACAGGCAAAAACATTTTCATTTGGGCATAACCCCAAATTGTATCCACATTATCAAAACAGATAATGTTTCTTTAATGCTTATGTTCCTTTTTCCTGGGCTCCCTATAATTCTCAACGTTTCTCTCTGCTTTCCTATTCACTCTCTCACCAGTGAGCACATCTTTCAGCTGTGCGGCAAAAACACAGGGATACAGAAAATCATTCACATCATGGAGGGCAAATGTCAGAGAAAAAGGCACTGCTAATATTTCATAGCCAACACATCAAATTTTTACATGTCTAAGTAAATTATGTACCCACATTTAACTTTCAACCAAAACCTGGACTGTTTTGAAACTACAGCAAAGTAACCTTCATAGCTGCAAGTGCTTAAGACTAAACACAAAGAACTGTGTAAGTGCAAAGAAGATGAGCATCTAATGCTCTCAGCTGGCTGTACAAACAGAACACAGTGACAGAGAGTTAGTGTCACTGATTAAGAACGAAATTCTATAACCTACTGAACCTCCATTTTTTCTTTGGCATTTATGCATGTTAATGTCATTTCTATTCTGCTTTAAAAGAATTGATAACAAAGAACTTAAAATGCTTGAATACCTATAATTTTCTAGAGAGAACTTCTAACATTATAAAAGAACTAATGTGCAAGCTGAATAGGTTGAAAAAAAAAAAAGAAAAAAGAAAATAAATTGGTCTAGCAACATTTAAATGATGGCAAATGTAAGTTCGATATAAAACCATATTAGAACAATTGAGAATCATGAGAGGCTGATTCATTATTTATATAGCACACTAAAAGTTATCTGTAAAGGAAATTGTGTAATATGCAGTAAATTAGACAAAGCTGCACTATAAATTGGGATTAAATCTTAAACTGGTTTTAATATTTAATATACTATCATGACTCACATTTTCAATAATGGTTGTTCAAAGTTCAGGAAGAAGCTTGAAAGCAGACAGAGGAGGATCACCTGACTCCTGATGATACAAATTATATCAGATCGTCTCTTCATTTCCAAACCCAGACAAAACTAGAACATGTTCTCTGTTGATAACCTGGGTCCAAAACTCACCAAAGAGACTGGGAAAACTCCCATTAAACTCAATAGGATTGAGATCATAGTCACTTCAAGTTACCTAACTATTAGGGCTAGATAAATTATATTACGTAGGAATAAAATAATTTCAAATTCATGTGGTTTATTTTTTAATGATTGTCCCAGTGGAACACCAGCAAAATTTATCCTTTGATGGAAGCAAAACTGGCATGTTGAAAAAATAATCATCCCAGAGGAGCATTTGCAATTATGCTGTTTGACTTGAACAAAGTCAGAGCTGAAGTTCAGTTGGATTTCAAACTGCACACTGAAGTCGGCAAAATCTGGGCATGAAGTGACACGATTATATTTTTTGTAAGTATGCAAGATGAGTTCCTGTGTACACTGTAATGTGTTCCATAAGTTAAAACTGGTTTGTTTATAGTGTTTTACTTATGGTCGTATGGAACACTTATTTGAAAGGTTTTGATCTCTATGACTTAGTCCTGCTCCAGACATTTGTTGTTTGCACTACTGTGAAAAAAAAAAAAATTGCCTCACTTACAGTCCATGGCCTTAACATACTGTGCAAAGAAAATAAATCAAAGTCCTTGACCAAGAAGGTTTATAACTGAAGATGTCAAACAACAGACAAACAAAATCAGGGACAGTTCAAGGAAACCATGACACAGCTTTGGTCAGCAATTTAAGTCAGTGGTCTCAGCACATTGGCAGCCTAACTCCTGTCAGGAGAGCTTTAAAGAATATTTGTGTTTTGTTGAGGACTATAGAGTATCAAGGACAGCATGGAAAAGGCACCAAGAATATTAAAAGTAGTCTGTGGGCAGTTGTCAAGATGGAGAAAGGAGTCAAGCTATCAGAAGACAACAGGAAGAGAGGGATATAGCTTTACATAGAGAAAACAATTAATATTTGATTCAATGTAGTAGGAGAAGACAATCACATAATCTAGGGTATGATTTCAGCAGCTGTAGGCTGAGTGGAAATGTTGAATGTCATTACTGGCCAACACCAGAGAAAAGGATGCTGCACTATAGATCAGGGCATGCAGTCATTCCTTATCTGATGCAATGCTAAACTTGTGGATTGCTAAGAAAAAATCCTGTCATAGGTATGCTTTATGGAAAGAGCTTGCAAAATATGTTTTTATCTGTGTGTAAGAATAAAGAAAAGTCAGGGTAAAAATGCCACATACTTCAGCTCTTCTTTAATGTATTGAAATGTCAGATGTCTAAATGTATCTATGGATCAATATGCTGCATCACACCTTGACATTTGTCTGGCTGTCAGTAGTATAGTTGGATAGTTCCACATTAAACCAGTTTTCTGTTGTTGACCAAGCAAACCCTCAGGAGTTTTGTTTGAGAGCCTGGGCCACAGTTTAACTCCTCTGCCCTGCTTGGTGCAATGTCCCTCCCCCAAGAAACCATAAGAACCATGAGTGGGGTAGGTTTAAAAGTAAAGTGTTGTAATTTGCAGCTTAGGCTTCACTAATCTTTTTAAGGTTAAGGTGCTCTGCACAGGAAATTGTATTTTGTTGCCTGGAATGCTTGAGCTGCTTAAAATGCCTAATTGTCATTTTGATGAATATAAAATAGGCATGCAGCAGATAAACATGGTCCACAGTGAATTGGCATTACAAATGATAGCATTTCCTAGCACTGCCATGTTAAAAAATGTCGATTTAAATTAACACTTTATTTTAAAAGACATTGTTTTGCACATGACACAGTAAAAAAAGTTTCCTTATCTACATGAACTTTAGGCTGCTGTGCTAAGCAGCTTGGCTAGAGTTTTCTTTTAAGCATGGAGGAGAGCCTCCCTTCATAACTATCATGGGGACATTGCAATTTATTCTATGGTCACCAGGTTCTAGGACAAAGATGCTATAATAAAAGATGCCTTCTTGAGGCATTTCAGCTCTTATAGTTTATTTCTTCATTATCTCTAAAATGAAGGTTGGTTCATGGCTAGTTGTGATTCTAGTCAAATGTGAAACAAATCAGAAATTACAGCGTATTAATGGAATATATTGTGGCTTACCTCTCTTCCATCAAGTTTAATTAATTTAGCATACAGTCTTACACTATTACTGCAATATCTGGGCCTGAATAATATATTATCAGGAGATACAAATATATGAAAAATTCAACCCAAAGGTACGTATTTCAGAATGGCTGACTTCTGTAAGAGGTTCAAACATTCCACTAAACACATTGTACTCACTTATGACAGCCACTCATTAAAACTCCACAACAGCACAGCATCTAGATTGTATCTTCGAATCCCTTGCCTCCCAGTTTTCATTTATTTCCATTCTTGTTACAAATACCTGGAAGCAATCAACAAGGTTTGGGAGTCGCCTTCCTGTAAACACATAGCCTGACTAGACTGCTTTTTATTATCTAGTAAAACTGGTAAAAAAAAAATAAAGATATCTTTAATTCCCAAAGCTAATCGAGTCACTTTATTTGTTGTTGAAAGAGAAGTGACAAACTCTTGGTTCTTAAGGGAAAAGAAGATTAGGAAGTTAAAGTTTCCATGAAAAGTATCTCATTCTCTTTCTTCCTTATTAGAGTTCATGTTTATCAGGGGCTATTTATCAATATTTTTTTCCAAAAAAATATTGTAACTAAAGGTTTATTGATTTTTGGAAAGTACAGGCTACACTGCAGACTATGAAAAGCCTCCTGTATTTCTTTTACCTAAAGATGTCTGCTGCTCAGAAGTCAAAGGCTTTTAAATTAGAATTCCAGACATTTTCTGCACCTGCTGACTCTAGACTCAGTCCCAAGACAACCAACTGAAATTACCCCTAGCAGCATGAGTTTAACAGCAGTGGGGATGAGTTCCACTTGTCATATAGCAACTACCTCCATAATTAGCTGTTTGAAATGATATTCCTGCATGCTAGGATTCCTACTGAGCATGTCAGCAGGTGGACAGGGCAACTGGACCAGGTTTGTCAGATCTCCACTGGCTTTGGTTAAACAGTTGGCAAGACAAATCACAGAGGATAGAAATCAGGATATATATTCTCCTCTACTAGACTACTTTTAATGCAAAAGTAAACGTGTAATCTCTCCTATTGCAGAAGAAACTCTGAGAGTGCCTCAGTGTGTGTTTGTTCCTCAGGCCAAGAGCTGTAAATCTCTCTCCCTACAGATGAAAGATGATAGGATACACAAATAGTTCATTAAAATATTTTCAGGTGTGTATCTCTATTACTGATTTATTGACAAAATATGGCTCAGATAAATGTCAGCCAGGCTTCTAAAGGGAGAGCACACTCTGAAATATATATTTTGGTGCTGATCACAAACATTAAAGATAATTTATTTAAAAAAAAAAGACATTCTGAGCAAGAACATATCCAATCTTTATCATGATATGAAAAAAACATTATCATTTCCATTCTGGTATTATTTTTATGAGTTCCATTCTTTCTTAATAGAAACTTGAATAAAAACTGGCCTGCCCAGACCTCGCTATTTTATTTCTTTTATTGTAACCATTAAATCAGCTTTCATTTCATTACTCTAATTGTGCCTGGGAGCAGCAACTGCCACCTTAAGGCACATAACCTAATTTAAAATGCTCACAGCTCATTCCACCTTAAAATATATTGCAGTACTTAGAATCAGCACAGCAGGTCAAGCTATACAACAGCACTGTTGTGATCAGAGGATTTTTGGCAGTTAAATCAGGAGAAAGACTGAAGCAACGTAAAAAACCTCAGCATTCCTCTTGCTTAAAAGATACACAGCAGTTGACATAGCCATTTTTTATTTGTACCTTAAGTGTCTCCAGAGTATTCTTATTTAGGTGGAGATTTCTCACATAAGGAACATTTCTCAGCACAGCGCACAAACCTCTGATTCACTAGGATGATTCTTACCATGGGGATTATCCATGTAAAGAGCCACCTTGCTGGGGTGTGAGAGGAAAAATCCATAATGATGATATATATGTCTGTTTGTGCTACTTGTGTGGGCCATTTCGCCCATTGTTTCTGACTATCTCTCAATCTCTATCTATTCTAAGTTTTCCTGTAAATTGCATATTACCTCTATTTTACTGCTGGGGAACTGAGAGACAAAAATGAAACAACTACCTGATGTTACCTAGGGGCACTAAAACAGAGCTGGGATTTAAATTTAGGACATCTGATACCCAAGTGAGTGCTCCATGTAAAAGGTGCTGTTGTCCCAACTTCTTTCTCCTTTCTCTTTATGTAGTTAACAGACTTGCCAATACTTCTACGTCCCCCACAGCATTGTTTCTAAAAGGCTTTCCTCTAGCTAAATGATTCCAGCTCCTGTAAACAAAACCATAAGCAAAACACTCTGCTGGAAGAGAGATGGGGCAGATCTTCATTAACAAAAAGTACAATTACAAGCCAAAGTCTTGCTGTAAGGTTGAATAAAGAGGCAAACCAACAATTACAATCTTTAAGGTCTAGGAAAAGACCAGAAGCACGTCCTACCTACCTTGCCTTTGTTAACTGAAATCCCTGCCTACAATGCTTTGTAACCTAGTGCACAGCCCCCACCGGATCAAAGGTAAGGACACAAGGGATGCCAGGAAGGAGACAAATCTAGGAGGGAAACCAAGGTTCCTGTGATCCTCAGGGCCTAAGGGAACTCAGTAAAAACAACCAATGAATATCTACTTCTGTATGTCTTGAAGGTAAGGGTGGGATTTTTTCCTTTGCCTTGCAGTGAATCAGCTCTATAGGAAATAACTCAGTACCGTTCCTTGGAAGGCACCAGCTAATTAGCTGCTCGTTTCACTAGCTAAACAGATACTAATTGCATTTCAGAGCACTACAAAAGGACCAAGTAGTCATCGGACTGGACTTAAAGAATGACTGAATCCATTTCACTTATGCTGCTGTTTTGGATAGGAGAGCAAGTAGATCCTGACCAAGAAAAGACAGCGTAACATTTGTATGAGTACTTGCATAAAAACACATATATTCATACTTCTAACACACCACATACCCTCCCCATCACTTATAAAAGAGATTTTCAAGAAAAGTACTCAAATTTCTCTTCAAATGTCTTCAAAGGGAAAAATAAAAATTTCAAAAGTTCTCCAAACCTACTTCTCACAAATATATTTTAACAATCTTTTTCCTTCAAACAAATCAGCATATTTTAAAAATTCTTCAGTTGAAGTGTCATTGATGAAATACTCTGGGCTCAGGAATTTCTCTATGTGATAAGAATGACTTAGCTGTTAGCTTAGGCATTCCAAAATGACAGTTTTCAGAAAACCCTGATGCTGTTTTCACAATGTAAATCAAATGATTGAGTGGCATATGGTTATCCTGTTGTTATGACATGGAATGTTTATCTTTCATTTCTCTGCACCAATAAAACTAGAACTTGGAAAAAGCACTAGTTTAAACTGGAACAGGAAGAAAGCACTCATTGAAAACAGATCATATTTATAATATGCAGAAGAATATGTATATACATAAGCTTGATATATATTACATCTGACATAACTTTAACCTGCTTCAGAGATAAAGAGGAAATAGATCACTGGAAATCCAGCATTATCCATCAACCAAACTGCTGGATACTTCCAGCACCTGGTCATGGACTTCATATGATATTCAGTGGAGGAAGAAGTCACCTTTCAAAATATGGCATTTAGTTATTCGATGTACTAACTGATGGGGGTCTGGTTGGAAATTGTTTTTAGTTGCTGGATTGTTATCCACAATAGTGCCAACCACAAGGAAAATACTTTGTCTAAACCTTCAGTACTTTCCCCCAAACATTGTTGCATTCCACCTTCACATCCTTTGATGAATATTTAATTATTTTTACAAAGTGCAACAGCCCAGGCAATGAAGACAACTAATCAGTCGTCTCCACAGGTACTTCAAGGGCAGAGGTTCAAAAACCTGCTACAACTATTCCATATCCACATGGCTACTATAGTCTTGATACCCAGCAGTGGGACACAAGCATTTTCTCCCTCCTATTTGATTGTGTCTTATGGGTACTCAATACATACAATTTTAACACAGTCTTCAGCAGAAAAGTCAGTAGATCATTAATTTTGAGCATCTCCCTGGATCTTTTATCTGAGCAGGTTTGGAGCAGAACACAAATATCTAATTCATGAGGATTATTTTTTACCACAGAGATTATAGGTGGCAAAATGTATTACATAAAATCTCTGTGCTGTCTGGATGGGATGAGGGTATGGGGAAAATGCTTATTTTGAGAGTGTTCTTGGAATGCAAGTGAAAAATACAGTGAGCTGGAAAGGCAGATGAACCTGTGAGCATTAAAGCTTTTAGACTACATTCCATCAGAACTGGCAGTCATCTCAGGAACTGGCTGATGGTTTCTGTGATGCAGTTAACTTCTCTGTGTGCATATTGGTAGCCCGCTTCTAAACTAAACTTCATAACCCAAGTCTCTAGCATGCTTAGAATTGCAGATGTGTGTTCTGAGAATTTGCAGTGTTTGCCAGAAAGACACTATATGGTATTAGCACAGTTGGTTCTGAATTTTAAACCCAAATCTGATGTGCTGTGACTCACAGCCTCAGGAAAGAATTAGATGAATGGCTCATAAGGGAAGAGACACTACCTGAATATCTTTATAAAGGAGATATGATGAATAATAACCACTATCTCCATACCACAAGCTACCATTCCATTTAGGATGTGGTGAGCTGCTGTACAGCAGAGAGTGCCACATAGATAGTCATATCTGAATTATCTTTAATAAACCTAGAGTACCAGAAATCAATGAAACTGCAACAGCACAGACCCTGCTACTGGCTTGTTCTTTCCGTTCACAGCCAGGTTGCCTTACTGACACACTTGGACAGTCCATTCTTAAATCCATGCTGTCACAGCAACTCCACAGCTGATAAATCAAAGCTAACCTAAGTATCCCTGTGTCTGATATAATCACACTTATCATAGTCCCACAGGCATAATTTCAAATTATGTCTGATACCCTCTGTATTACAAATACTGGTTCATTGTACTTGTAACCCTGTGTCCAGTATGTAATTCACATGTACCTCTTTTAGAAAAAATCTCTCATGTTATCTAAAAACTGTAGGTACTATGTGAATCTGGCTCTAGGTAATCTGAGGGGGGAAGGGGGAGGGAATTTCTCTAAATGAAAATATTCAATACACATGGCTCTGAAAAGTCTGTGTCATCTCATAGACTCTGGTTATCACCAAATATGAAGGGTCATAATTTTCTTGGTTTCCAGATACCATGCCATGCTAGGATTTGCATTGGGCATTCATCTTGCTTCTAGGGCTCAGAAGTACAATCGCTGACTTCAAGAACTTTAGGCAAGCTCTGTCCAAAGAATTATAAGACAGAAGCGAACAACAGCTTGTGGCATTGTTAAGACTTGTAGTCCCCTGCAAGTCAATCTGCTCCAAGCATCACCATTATAATTCTTTTTGAAAGACCCAATAAATGTTCATAGAAGTTGATTATAAATCACAGACCTTTTAATGGCTTCACATGAAGGGGAGGAGTGCGTTTTTTATTTGGCTAACTTTACAACCTAAGTAACCTTCCACCTGGAAAATCATTATTTATGACACATTCTTAGCCTGTGAAATAACACGGAAACAGTGCAACACAGTCTGTGTGTCTAGAACATGCCGTCAGCAAACAAACAGCACCTGGCTTTCTCTTCTCTGACTTAAGCTTTTTGTGCTGTTTTTCAGTGAGAGACTTCATGACATTATCCCCAAACATCCTAAAGTTCTGCAGTAGGACGGAACATGGAATATCAATATTTGAATCACACATTAGTTGCTACATTTAACACAAGAGCATCTAAAGTTCCTACCAGTGGAAGCCCCTCTGTGCTATAAAAACACAGCATAAGGCACCCTTATTCTGCAGGGTGGTACACTAACTGCAAAGTCCCAAAAGAGCAGAGAGAGCTTGGAAAAGAGAAGGTGGGGCAGTTGGTGTTTTATAGCCTTTTAAAGATGGGGTGCTTACTTCTTTCTTCCTTCCTTCCTCATGTTTCCTTATCCCATTGCCTTATCAGATTGAGTCAGACTCAGTTTCATAAATACAAGGGACAATACTTGAACACTCACCTTCCAATTTCTGGTCACAATTATTGTGAGAAGATAGGGAGTTGAAATAGAAATAGGTATGTTTTAACAAATATTGGACACTGTGTCTGGCTCTGTGCTTTTACATCTGTTAATGTTTCCAGACCCTACCCAGGATGAGTCTGTGTGCTAATGCTTGCAGATTCAGCTTGTGAAAAATGTCTCCATAAATAGAATGCATCCTTTAAACATCAGTTGCTCTTCTTCCCTGCTGTGCAGCACGTTTCAGTTTCCACAAGGTGCAAAAAAGAACCTACTGATGATGTCCTTTTGCTCCTGTAGAAAAGGAAACTCTTAAGGCCCTGCAGCAAAATATGTCCCTATTTAACAAGTTACTGAATAAATGCAAACTCCATGGGGCTTTGCTTAATGGGGCAAGCAAGTGTTTCTGCTGAAGAAATCACAGATGCTAACTTAGGAATACTCCTGTCTCCTAAAGTTCACCTCCTCAAACATAATCCAGAAAAACTCAGCTGAAAAAATAAAACAATTTTGGAAAGAAAAAAGAAAAGTCTCAAAATTTCAGGTCAATTTCCCCCCCTTGTGTACTTATGCTCCTTTTTTTTTTTTTTTTTTTTTTAAGATTATATACATACAATAAAGTGAACAATACCCAGATTTGGTTTTTATTTTATTTTCCCTCCCCTTTTTCTTTTTGTGATTCTGAATTGTTCTTCAATTCTTGCAAAGGGACAGAATGGAAAGTGGAAAAACAAAGAAATGGGAACTGGAAGAAATAAAGCAACAGAGAAGGAATAGCAGGAGGCAAATAAACCCAGAAAGCCTTAGTAACAAACTATCTTAAAAATACTTTGCTATGGGTACATAAATTCAGTGATTTCTCTCTAGAATGACAATAGGCTGGAATGCAAAGACTTGACCAACCCCATGAGCACAGTAGTGCAAATATAGCATAACTTGAAAGTTTTTTTCACTCCTCTATAGTCTACAGCTAAGCCTTCTTTACTCAAATACTGAACTTTCAAAGAACCTTTTGTTTTCTCCCATTCTGCTCAGCTAAACAGAATGAATAGTAAACAACTGCAAAGGCACTCCTTGTTTCCCTTTACGTCCCTCATTAAAACCTCCAGTGTTGTAATGGACCTACAAAAACAACAGCTTGACTTGGACAGCTGAATATCAGCACTACTGTATTGCATCTAAAGAAATATCGTCTCCTGGGTTGTTCAAGCTCCTTCATAAGCATATGTAGTGTTTTTCTTCTCCTGAGAATGCAAGATTTAGGGAGAAAAAGACTGGAATTTTTTCTACAGTTCTTAGCTGCAAAGCACTCAAAACATGAAAACAGCAGCAGCAACACATCAAAACCTCTCATTTCTTTGTTGTATCTGAGAAATTACAATGAGTTGCTCTCTTGCATATAGAGGGCAACCCTGAGAGTACACACAACACCCATAGTGAACAATAGATGCCAAATGACAAAACCACTTCCTTTCAGCACAGTTTGTTGTTGCTAAGGGTCCTTTGAACGTTATTTTGAGGCTCAGTCCAGAAGTTGCAGGTTCCAGGAAAAACATCATGTATGGCAATGTAATAGAGAGCTCTTTAGAGAAGTACAGTTTCTGGAGCAAGAGGAAAACATTAATGTAAATATTTCTAAGGTGAAAAAAAATAGTGATAGAATGGTAACAAGATTTAGTTAGAGCTAACTATTCATGCTAAGGGATGTGAGCAAGGGCTTGCTTTGGCAATAAATGCATTTACTGAAAGCAAGAAAGAGTAATAAGCCCAAATATGCACTTGCTTAGAGGAAAGATTTTCTATATACAAGTAATCAGACTGTAAAGAAAATGGGAAAAAATGGTACCAAGAGGCTTGGAGCCACATGATAAGAAAAAAAAAAAAGAAGTATATTCTCCTTATACATGACATACACAGTGGACTTATCAATCTTCTTTTATCACAAAGATGTTTATTTTCTAGTCATGAATGACTGGATTCAATTAAAATATAAGCTCACCTGTCAATTAACTTAACATTCAGAAATAAACATTAAAAAGCACCAGTTACAGTCAGAGGCTGCTATCCTTAAAACTATTCCTACAAAGGAAGAGAATAGATTCTGTTACTAAATTAATGTAAAATGTGTAGTCTCTATTACCCTGTTGGGTGTTAATTTAAAGAAAGAGAAAAATGTAGCCCTTTCAAAGGGCTAAAGATCTTTTTTTCCCCCTCCTTCCAGCAGTAAATATTACAATAGCAGCACAATTTATGTATGCAAGGGTATCATAAATTATAGAGTGAGTTAATAAGGCAATAGGAGTTTGTATGTATACTTAAAACCTGCCAGTTCTTTAGTAAGTTTATTTACTTAAACTGTCATTTCGTTCAGTGAAGCTTTGTTGACATCTCAACTTAGCTTACTTAAATGAAATCTTTTTACATTTGGGTTCTTAATTTCAGGCTGACTCCTAGATTATTATAAAGTAAGATATGTGTTGATAGATGTGCTCCATGTAGAACGTTTCCTTACGAATTTGATTTTGGAGTTGTTCTAAAACACCATTTTTAATCTTCTCTGGAGAAAATAAATATTAACAGTTCATCTGTTATAATTCCTAGGACCCACAGAAAACACAATAGTACAGATTTCCAAAGGGAGGCCCCTGGTTACTGAGGTTACTTCCTGCAGCTTCAGCCAACACCTGCTCCACAGTCACCTATTGTACCTTTCAGCTGTTAAGGACCAATGCCCATGGTGTGCTGCTGCTTTGTTGTGGCACAATCTATTTATCCTACACCTGCAGAAGAAATGCTCTTGCTTGCTCTGCTATCAGGAGAGACTTCCCTTTAACAGCAGCAGCGATAGCAAGGGACATAGCAGTAGAAGTTAGTCTCTCATGGGAAACTTCACTCCTCAAACAGTAGGAGGTTATTAGAACTTTACAAGGATTTCTCAACTGTCAGGAAGCAGAGCTGCAATTCCTGTGTTAATAATAAGTGCTAACAGACACACAATGGCCCTGGAAAGCAGTGCGATGTTAAAGTGCTTGGAGTTGGCTATTGCTGGGCTTTGGGGGGTTTGTTTTGTTTGTTTGTTTTTCCTTTTTTTTTTTTTTGGTGCCTTTTTTAAAAGCAGACAACCAAAAAGGTCACTTCACGCTTCTCAGTTTTTCTTTAGTTTTGGATTTAGTAGGATTGTTTTTTATTCCTTCCATTCCTTTATTGATCTGGGGGGAGAAGATTCACAGAGGGAAAAAGACAAATAGGCTGCTTTTGTCCCTTCCCTTCTGTCATTTGTTTCACGGGTAAGTGAGTAGAAAAGAAGACAGCATGGTCCATGCTGAATACTGAGAGCACAGAATATGGCCCCTAGCTAAAGCACAAATAATTTCTATGCATGATGAATCCTTTCAATAACAAAAGCCCTGCTAATGTGGGATCAAATCACAGTCATTAGCTCTTGGCACCGTTCTTAAAAAGATGATGTAGAAATCCGAATGGCATCCAGCCATGGTCCAGTATCACACACATTAGCCAGTATTTCTGTTGGCAATTTACTTTTCTCATCAATGTTCTGCTATAATTAAGAAAAAAAGCAATCTGATAGGATAAACTCCTCTAAAAGCAATAGCCTGCTTAAAAAAAGATAGATCATGATGAAATAAGGGGCTGCGGTATAATTCTATTGATGGATTAATTGACTGTAGGACTATGTCATGACCTGTAGCCCCATGCGAAGAATGATTTTCTATGGTAGGGAAACTGTTGAAACAAAATCAGCCATTCCAGTGCTTCTTATTTTCAGTTAGCACTGCTTTTTGAAACCATGGGTTTCATATGAGTTACCCTTACTGCAGCAAAAATTGAGTTCAGGCTCTTTGACCATGATCCTAAAGCTTTACATAGTTATTTAGAAACACTTCTCTCTGCCTCAAGTCATCTTCCCCCAACTCCTTTATTTTCCTATGTATATTATTATCTTTACATAGTACCTATTTTCCCATTTAAATTTTTTATTCTGTTATTCAGTATTTTATCTACTGAAAAATGTTGCTGTTAGTGCCCTTCAATGTGTGATTTATATATTCTCCTAAAAACCCCAATCATTTTTCCTCAGCTTAAGCATACACAGTATTTTGTTTTCAAACAGTACTTTCTCTGGGAGATTTGGGGGGAGGGGGGGGGTGGGTTATTTGTGCTTTCATTCAGTAACTCTACATCCATAATGATATTTTACATTTCATTCTTAATGAGTTTTTCAATGAAAAGAAAACCAGTAATTAGTAAAGAGTTCTACTTAGGCTGCTTCTGCATTTCCCATGTTACTGTTCTTTAGGGAACAGTTTGTGGTAAAATAGATACTACTGTTTTATAAATGAGGTTCCACAGAAAATTAAACTTCAGCCTGTGTTTCATATTCATTCAGTCCATATAAGGGATGTGCCCCACATATGTATTTTTTGCCAGTAAATGGAGTGGAACCACTACTGCTTTCATGAATTGTCACGCTGCTATTGGATTTGCTAGTTTGATATGCCACTAACACCCTGGCTCTGTTCAGAGTTTGTCAAATAGAAATAGACTCCATTTATTACCCAATTAGGCTGTAGAAAATGCTAGTTAATAAATACTCTGTCAGTGCCAGCTGAACAGTAAGCATGTGGCCATGTGGCCCATCACTGTATGGTGCAAGCCCTCAAGAATCATGTTTGTGACCTTTACTGACATCACAGAGTATACAGTTCTCATTCTATTATTAGATTATCTTTGATTTAAATAAAGACTGGTCTTCTAACCTGTGACAAAACACCTGCTGATCAAATAATTCCAAAACCTGTCATGACCTGATATCCTGAGCCAACCCTGGGCAGTACGGAAAGTTGTGCTACAATTCATCCATCACTTCTTGGATCCAGAGTCCAAGTCCTTCAGTTGTGGGTGTACATCCCAGCAGGGTCCTCTGTAGTGGATGGAGCATATGGACCCCGGAAACTACGGTCCTTTTATAGGCTTTTGGGGTGAAGTGTTTGTGGGGAATGGTCTCGCCAAACCACAGAGGTGCGCACCAGGCTCCTGCAGCGTCTGACACATGGTGCTGTGGATTTTAAAGAGGGAATTCCTGCCTCTGCAGGAACGATCTCTTTTTCATTGTTAAGATAGCAGCTCATCTCCAGAGCTATTAAGGCCATCTCTCTGTTTATTCAAGACCAGGTATGTCATACACCTTGTTTAGGACTACAGAGTCATTATGGGCTGTCACCCCGGTACTGCCACATTCATTGTTTTGAGACAATGGAGGACTGGACAATTGCAACTCATTGATGCTTAGCTAACTCCAGAACCATCAATAACATGAAAGAAAATCAAATACTTGAACAAAGAAGGAGACACTACAACTGATTCAGTCTGATTTAGTGCCTTATTTCAGTGCAGAGCACATTGCTTTTTAGATACAGAAGATAATTTCAGATGCTGAAATTTGACTAGCCCAGACTAAGACAGAGATTATGCCCCCCCCAGGCCAATATCCAATAACATGACAGAAGAGATAAAAGGGTCGTGTCATGGTTACCTATAATTATGTATAAACACAGTCCTGAAGCAGTCTGTATTAAACTGAGCCAGAAAAGAGGATCAAGTGGGATAACGTTTTGAAGTTGAATCAATACATGCTTATTCTGAAAACAAGTTTTATGATGCTGCTCTATGATCCCTTCTGGAAAAGGATACATGTTCTGTTTCAAACCTCTTTTGCTGACTTTCTGTGCAACCTTGGTAAAAATATTTGGAAGTAAATTCCAATTGATTTTTATCCTTGAAAGGAGAATGCCAATCCCTTAACTTTCCCCTCACCCCAAAAAATAAATACATAAATAAAATATATATATAAAACAAAACAAAAAACCTACCACCCAAACAAAAAACAAACTATAACCCCCAACTTTTCCTGAAAAGCTTAACAGTTACCTACAGCAAAGCATTCAACTTACATAAACTCAAAAGACATGGCAAACCCAGGACCAAACATCCTCGTTTGAATCTCTTCCAGAGGAGATACATCATTCATATCTGAGTACTTCAGTTTAAAAATATTTCAACCGTGGTGCTAATTTTCATCTGTGTAACAAAGAATTGAATCACCTTTCCCAGTGGTCCTATCTGTCCTTCCATGCAGCTTCCAGACACTGTTAGCTGCAGACATACCCAGGCCCTCCTCTGGCACAGCAACACCCCCAGCAAGCCATTACATCTGGAGGCACTAAAGGATTTTTGTCTCAGTTATTTCCATCACGTTCCATGCTTGTTACCAGATCTAAAGAAGGAAACAGTTTAGGTTCCAGGTGCATTAGCAGAATAATTTCAAGAAATCTATTCTGTTTACAGTACTTGCTGATAAAGTTACAAAAAATCCCCTGGACATCTGTAGTTTTTCTTCTGTAGTTCTAATACAGAAAGTACACCAATACAAGAGGGTTATAACCAACAGAAGGGAAACACAGTGACTCTAGACAACTGATTGCAGGTTTCTGACTAATGACATAATATAGTTATGTTTCTCTAGATGCTAAGGAATGTCAAATACTGTTCTGGAAAACACAGTGATCTCTGTATCTAGGTCTCCTCTATTACAAGCGACCATGTTTATATATTCTCTCACAAAAACTAGTATTAATTTGGTATAATGGAATATGAAGATAAAAATTGGAACAGTATTTCCATCTTCTATTCAGTCAGTTTGTCTCATCTAAAAGAAAAACCACAACTTGAGCTGTCTAATTTCAGCAAAAGGTAAATCTCAGCTTATTTTGTACAAAAGTGTTCCTAGTAAGCTATTCGGGTGGATTAAGTTCATCTTTTCTTTTTTGTGACAACTCATGTCATGACATTAAAGGTCATGTTCCTTCCTTTCTGTCACTTTAAATTATGCCATCAATATCATGAAGTGATTCAACAGAGTTTAATAGATGTTACAGAATTATTAAAATTGTACTAGGTGGTTACTTTTCACTTATTCCTGCAGTTCCTTTCATGGTTTCAACTAACTCTTTACATTCTTAACAGGAAAAAAAAGCTGTCTTGAAAATAAAAGGAAATAAGTTGAGGATGCAATTCTGGGGAGGAGGAATAACTTAAATTGCAGTCATGCCATGCCTATAATCACAGCAATAGCACCATGGATATGTTCATTAAGGAAAGGTTCAGTTAGCCTCTCTGCAATCAGGTTTAAAATGATTTAGCTCAACACTCTATCCCCAAAAGCATACATCTGTACTGAAATAAGAAATAAAGTTATAAATGTTTACTGAAAACATTTGCATCTGACTCAGTCAAGTGCTTAGTCATATACTTTTCAGTATGGCTACTTTACTTTCAAGTTGTTCTTTAGCATGGTTTGTGGTTTTTGGGGGGTTTGTTGGTTTGTTTTAATGAGAAATTCAGGTTTTATTTCTCAAACACAGCACCTTTTTGTTTCCCCCATGTAAGGTGGAACAGTTAAATGCATTGAGTTCCAGGCTGAAATAGATTATGTATACTATGAGATCTTCAGTATTGGTTTTTAATGGTTTAATAATTTGTTTAAAACATTAACTTTCTTTCCTACAGCATGTTTTCTTTCAATGTACTACACAGATCTAATTGTGTTAGAGTAGTATGCCTCCTTAAAAAGCCAGGTGATCAGTTCAGTTATCAACTGTTAGTAGTTTTCTCTTGTATTATAAGTTGACTGTATGTATTATCTTGCAACTAGAACACATTTTGCTAAACAATGTGCAAATATAGAGTAAGATTTAGTCTACTGTGATTAATTCCTTTATTACTTGAACCATCATCCACCATTATGAACATATTGTGTTAAGTGCTGCATATACATATTAAGTTCCATTCTGAATATATAAAGGAAAAACAGAAAAGTAGATAGTAAATGGGAAAACATCACTACAATTAATTCTGCTTCATGAATAAGAAGGCACAGAGAGATTAAATGACTTAATTCAAGGACGCACTCTCACAGTAAGTGGCAAGGCTGGGACTGAACTTAATTTCCTAAGTCCTACCTCAGTAGCTTAACTACAAAACCATCCATCCTTTCAGCCTACCTGCTTTTATTTAGACTCATTTGTTGAATACCCAATCAAAGAAAAGCTATAATAAATGTGGTTAACAAAAGCTATTGAATAAGGAAAAGGGGAAGAAGAGGAGCCTCCAAAATAAGTTACAGAGCTAATCGTGTGTAAAATTAAATGTTTTAAATCTTTTAGTTGCTTAAATAATATTAAATATGCATGCAGAGTTATGGGGAATAAGAATGTCAAGGGAGAATAACCTTTCAGTACTGCTGGAGCTGGAAATAGGAAAAAAAAATGAATATAGACCACAGCAGCTGCTGTGGCAGCAGGACAATGAATGAAAGGATGCCTGAGTAATCTGCAAAGCCCCCCAGCTTCATACAGGTGTAACACCTGCATCCCACCCTCGTTAAGGGACCCTGCTCGTACTTTTCAAGTGAAGTCTGATGGACCTTCCTGCCTCTCCCATCTGGAATTACATTTTTTGACACTGCAGCTTCCAGCAAGACTTCTATCATGTGCTGAAACACTTCTTTTAGCCATCACTACTTTTTTATTTTTTTCCCTGCATGGGAAGGATTGATCTTTACACTTCACGTTTTCTTTCTTCCTAGAGTCATGTTAGCAGATGGACACACTGCTAACCACTTACTGCAGGCTCTTCAGCAGGCTTTTTAGCTGAATACATACATGGAAAGGGACAGCAAAAGAAACCTTCTCATTGCCTTTTAGAAAATCTCAGCTACTTTAACCCTAATGCTAATCTTCAGTATTTCCCTTTGCAACTATGAAGTCAAGTACCTCTGGGGAAACAGGGTTTGCTTCAGATTCTTTGTACCTAAGCTAGTTGAAGAGTACAGAGTTATACCATGGGATCTTTTCTGTGATTCTGTGATCTGCAACTCCCTGCTTGACTAAACTGTCTGTCAAACAAAATTTAGTCTATTGATGGAAAATTTACTTCTTCCAGGATTTGTTTGTAGTCAGCACAACTCCTCCCATGAAAAGCATCAAGGTTGCTTAGATACAGTCAATTCTCCAGAATAAAAGCCTAGGTTCAGCACAAAAGAAAAAGGCAAAAATCATCCTTTATACTTTGGGTTGAAGTTATGAAGACACCTTTTAAGGCATTTGTGATAGTCCTTGCAAAGGTTTTACACACTGCCATTTAAACTAAATTTTGTTTTCTGAATCACTCACACTCAGGGTTTCATTGTTACCTGAAATTCATAGACACTGAAAAAAAAAAAAATCTCTCAGACAGAATATGCCACTGTAAATAAACATAATTTTCAGAATGATTTGTTGTGAGATTTCATATTGTTCAGATCATATTTGTTAAAACTGTTACAGAACACAGAATTGATTGTTCTGAGATCACACCTAGAAATTCAGCATACAGATATCTGATTTAGAAGCCAAAAATTCCACAAAGAAAATTCACAACTGTTAAGGAAAAGTTTCCTGCATTCATTCTAAATTGTATTCTTGAGTATCTCTGAACTGTCAGCTTCAAATCCAGTTTTCTGAAGGAGAAATTGGAATAGCTGTATAGTATTGTTTTATTATGAAATAAGAATTTTCTGAATTATTATTAGAGTGAGAATGCTTTATCTGTTTTTGATGAAAAGGGTAACTAGAATATTCTTTAAGTATCATTATTTTGCATCCAGAATATTGCAGCAAATTCCATTCTTGTTTAACACATGCTACTTATTTTATTCACTCTATGAATTGATATAGTCAAATTGATATAGTCTTCTCAAATTGATATAGTCAAATCATTGCAACTGATGTATTTAGTTTCTAAAGTGCATGAGAGGAAAATAAGGCAGTCATTTTCCTGTGTGGAAAGGAGTGATCATTAAAGTACCTGTTGTCTATCTACCCACTAATTACAGGGAACATCACTTCAGAAAAATCAGAAGTAAACAAAGCACAAGACCTTTCTTTTGTCTCCCAGTCAAGCTTGAGTTCCAGAAAAAGCAAGACAGAACCTACAAACTCTTTTATGTATGAGTAACTCTCATTGAAGTAAATCTTAATTATTCAATATTTCAATTATAAAGCCAGCAACTGTTCAGACAAAAGGTTTTACAGTACTGAACTCTCTAAAAATATTAGAGTGATGCAGAACCCTCAAGTTGTATGTATTAACAGCTTATGTCTCAAAATCTTTTGCATTGACTGGCTCAGCTGAACAGCTTCCACTGTTTGATAGTACCTTCCATGAGAGAAAGGACCCAGTCAAACATATTCCTTTAAATTTCTTTTGAAAGGAGCATATATAAGCAAACTGCATATAGTTTTGGACTTCAAGAAATAATCAGGAGTAGCTAACTGGACAGTCATATTCTGCAGGGAATCCTGCACAATGAAGAGGAAAAAAATACCCCTCTGAATAATTTAGAGTAAAATCTGCTTGATTTACAACCTTCTGTTCTATCACTGTGGGAGACAGTGTAAGGGAACGAATCTTCACAGTAAATCTACTTTTAATAGGAGGAAAAGTTACTAAGCTCCAGTGACTGTCTAGGCCAACCTAAACAACTAGATAGCTAAATCCCAGAGACTCCAAAAAAGATGACAAAGGCAGTGCTCTTACAGTAGCTGTTTTGAACTCTACAGACTGACTATTCCTATTCGAGTTACCACAATGCAATAATGCTCTGAGCCTCATTGTGTTGAGTGCTGTGCAAAAACAGAACAAAAAGACTCCCAGGCCAAGGATCTCACAATCAAAAGTACAAAACAGGAGTATAAGGGGAAAAGAAAAAAAAAAAAAAGAGGAAAAAAATTGATACAGATGAAAACTGGAGTCCAAGGAAACAAAACCAGGGCACTAGGAAGGGCAGGAGACTTAGCATTACAGCAAGCCTTCCTATTGTTAAATTACTTGCAGCAAAGGAGAGTCTGAAGGAGCACAGAGGAGGAGAGGAATGCATCTGGCCAGATGTATACAAGGAGCCTTTGTCCTTTGTCAAACACAAGAAGAAAGCACAAACATAGCCTGCTTCAACAACTCCTGCCGAGCTGGTTGATGCTGGTATCACTGGCCACTGTTTGAAACCATGCATTTGAAAACTTCTACTGGTTCTGAAGACTGATACTTAGACACTTACACAGGTAAAAGCATCACTGAAAATTGACTAAAGGCTGAGCAAGATCCTCAGCTGGTGCAGACTAACTTTCAGAAAAAGATTCCTTTTTAAGGAATCTGGGGACACATAATGCATATTTGGCTCTGTTGAAAAAAAAAAACAAACAAAAAAAAACAAACAAACAAAAAAAAACCAAACCCAAAATAACCCCAAAAAACCCAACTGCAGTTTGGGCTCCTAAAATCCTACTGTTTACCAGGAGATGCACGTTTGAATATTCATTATCTTCTTGAACTGGAATGAGTGTTTGAGAATGAAAAATCAGGAGATGTCAGAAACAGGGAAAACAGCCAGGCTTCCTGTGTGAAACATATGTGCTAGATTTGTTGAAAAATGAGAAGAAAGCAGTTCTTTCGATGGCAGCATGTAGGTAAGCTATTTACAAATACAAAACTCATGCTGAGACCTTTGTCTTTCCTGCAGTCTATTCTTCGAGATCAGCTCAGGCATTAATTACATAAATGACCCCATCGGTAACAGCCTTGTGCAGAACACAGGGAGCAGAGATCATCCTCTGTTTGGGAAGACAGGAATCTGGCCTTCAGGAAGCTTCTGACTACAGTCAGCTCTTGGTATTGGTTATGTTTGCTACATACTGAAGTAAGTTACACTGCATAAGAGTTAAATGAAGGTATCTGCTGAATGAACAATACAGACCACAGGAAAATGATTTGTAACACCTGAAGCTGCAGCTTTCTGAGGGTGCTCTACAGCCTGAAGGACTGGGAAGGTTATACCTTGCCTTCCACAGAAGGCTTAAAGTACTGGTGTGGCTTTCTTTTAAACCTATCCTACTAATTAAATTCTTAGAGACTACATGCTAAGCATTATAAAGGATGCACTTGAAGAGAACATTTAATAGACAAAGCTGTGAAAGACAGAAATAAAGCGAACTGTTGAAGGGAAGGAATGCAGTATGTGGTGCTGATGAGGATGCGAGACAACCAGGAATGACTTCCTCATGCAGAACAGGTTTCAGTGTCCAAGTGTGACTTCTATAGACTGCTTCTCTCAAAGGATTGCACTTTTTGAGTCTCTTGATTACCACAAAAAGACTGAGTAACATCCCCTGCAAACAAAGCAATATAAAGAGAGTGAGGCAAACCGTGGAAATATCTGATGCAAACTAGTAATATAAAAGAAATCAGATCCAAGAGCCCTAATGCAAAACAGCATGGAATATGAGCAAATTTCTCTTTGCTTAAGTGTAATCTGAATGATCCAAAATTTTCAAAGGATATTCTTAGAGGGAAAGTGAAAAACTGAGCTCTCTAGTAAAGTCAAGTTGTATGGAACATTTCTGAGCTCTTTGGCAGCTAAGTTGGTTTTCCCTGCAAAAATCACTGTGGGGAGTTTTTCCTCTCCAGCCTGTTGTTCTTACTTTGTGTGGTAATAAGTAGCAGTGTCAACGTTTTTGTGCATCCGTAATTTTGTAGTGCAGTTTTAAATGAAGGTATTTATGACAGAGCAAAGACTAGCATTCTGGATATCTTATGAAATTAGTTATGCATTATAATTACACTGTATTGGGGAACTAAGTTGTGGAATAGCCTCTTTCACTTCCTTGGGCATTCTAATTACCCATAGGAAAAAGGACAGGGATATTCTAAAGGAGATATGTTTAGGTTCTGCTAAAATACCATGACAACCTTCAGAATTATTCTCTTTCAAAGCTTTTTTTCCAGAGTAACCTGTAAAGAAACATCAAATATTTCATACTATTATGGCAGAAAATAAAAAGTGTTCCATTTCATGCTTAATTTATTTTGTAATTATAAATCTGTTGGTAAACAGTACCATAATAGGCTTTGCTCTGTGCCTGCTTGTGCTTTTGAAATATTGAAGATTTAATATGTTTTCAATACAAACAACACGATAATAACTGTTCTTGGAAATGACTGGCTAGATGGGTTCACCTCAAAGTAAATTTTAGCATTCATCACATACACCTGCTACTGAGAGACATTAAGAAAAAAGTAGATAGAAAACAATCGGCAATTTTTAAACTGAAGTAATCATTCATAACTAGAAAAAAAATTGATATTAATGTTACCATAACATCAGTCTTTTCAGGAAAAATCAGGAAGGTGGTCTTTAACTAAAACCACTTTTTCATATAAAGATGTAAAACTAATTTACAGGTGACATTTCCTGTTTTACTAACTCTCTCTGATATACTCCTGAGTAGAAGTGGTTTAGCTTTGTCCTCACATAAGAGAGATTGCTTAGGCTTTTTAGTGTATTTCTTGGGTCTTCACAACCACTTAAGTTCGTGGAGGCTAGTATTTAATATTGACATTTATTTAAATTATTTGCATTACCAAAATTAAAGTGTGTGAGTTCCCTTAGCAGACAGCCTATGTTGTGTTTTAGCAGAGCATCTTCTGTTTGGCTTCATTTTGTAAGGACATTCTTCTCCTTAAAACAGGAGTAAACCCTGTCCATGCAACTACATGCAAGTTAATTATCAAAAGACCCCTTCCTACTTATATATGCAAAATGTATAATTAGAAATACATTTTGAAAAAGAGTTTTTTCTGTGCGGCTTTTCTCACTTGAGCATTCTCAGCACATCCTCTGATGAAGAGTTCAGAGTAGTACTCTGTGTAATTTCACATTTGCAGAGTTGTTAATAACTTCACCCCCAGCCCCCACAAGGGCTATGGATTTGCAGAACAGACAGATTTTGGAACTTCTGTACCAGCAGAAATAAGCATAAATATTCACAAATGATCAGGGAGTCCGTAGTTCAGTGAAAAGCATTAGGAAGAAAAAGTGGTTTGCATATAAGATAAGTAGTTTTGTTTAGATGAGCTTACACACAAATGCATCCAGTTTCCTATTTCAGTTTGGATGACTCAAAGTTCAGAGTCAAGTTTTTTTCCACCATTAAATATTTTATCAGCACAACCACACAACAGACTGAAATGCTTTTCCATTACTGTGCCCTGAATGAAGAAAAGGAAAGCTTACTATACTGTATTCAGGTAGAGTGGTTACACTTCCTGAGTGATTAAGTCATGAATACTAATCTAAAGACCAGTCTAGGTAGGTGCTTGGGAGGCAGAGTCAGCACCATGGCAAGCTCTCATCGAAGCTTTGTCAAGACAGAGTCATCCTGAGGATATGCTTCTAGTAAATGAGATTGCAAGCTAGTTGCTACTCAGATAAACCAAAACATAGCTGCATAGAGCAATTCTGACTGCAGACAGTTATTCCCTTGTAGTCATCCCTCTCCCAGAAAATCTGTCCCTAAATCAGAAAGTAACTGTGTAGTTTTATAGTGAAATACAGATTTAAAGTAGTCTGTAGTAACAAGAGTGTGCAGGGTTGTCTAAAGATCCTGAAGTCCAAATTCATGTGAGAATCTAAGTTTTTTTTTTTTTTTAAAGGACACATTACCCACAAGTCTTACAAATATTGTTCTTGATTTTCAAACCGGACTTTTTGTTTTTCCATTTACTTTATTCCTAAGAATAAATTTACTTCTAAAAATCTTAATGGAACTTTCACTACACTGGAATTTGCATTAACAAACTGTTGGTATACTATTTTATATATATGGTATAGTATGGTATACTATATATTACTGCATTATTTTAAGGAAAGAAAGCAAATTCTGATCAAGGAAAGTACTAGGAATGATTCCAAGGAAAAAAATAATTATACATCTGCATAATGGTAAATTACACCAGTAGGACCACTGAGTTATTAGGAACAAATAATAAGAAGTTGAGAGCTATTAGGAACAAGCAAAAAAAAGTTGATGACACAGTAGATAAGATACCATAAAACTGAAAGCATTCTTACCCCAGAAATGGGAGAATTATGCATGAAGCAAATTGTTTTTAACCTCAGTATAACACCTTCTTAAAAGCAAGTTTCAGAAACCAAAGATCTCTGTGTGGATCAGCTTTAATTCCATAGTTAATATTTCCAAGTTTCTCAATCCACAGGTATTACCTGGGCATCTAATTGCCAACTTGGAACTTACACAAGCTATGAAGGTTCTGTAATATCTGGAATATTCCAGATGTCACAAGAGCTAGACAGAAATAGACTGCTTCTTCCAAACCTAACACACACTGATCTGTTGGCAACCTACTCAGAAGACTGGTTGAGATTGCAGTACTAAATATTGGGCCTGTCAGCATGTGAAAATGTTTGGATTGGTAAACCAAAAGCCTAATGTGCCTTTTTCTGAAATGTAAATGTGGTTCTTCAAGACCTGCTATCCCATTGCCCCAGGCAGGACATGGTTACACTGAAGCATCACCTTCCATAAGCACAAGAGTCTTGATGTTTTTCATTAAACAAAATGCAAATTAGAAATTTCACTTGCCTTTGGGCAACAAAACCCCACAAATTGTACCTTTATTATGGGACTGGATGGTCAAAATGTACACAATATTTCAACTGGAGTGATTGAGAAAGGCTTTGGGTTTATTTTCCCTGTATCATCCAAGTAGAAGGTCATTTTAAAATCCTTTAAGCTGTTCATTTTGAATGATTGTGTCATGAGAAATTAATTTACAGGCTTATGGATTTTGCAGAAATGATAGATCTCTAAAGACTTTTTGCACAGTGAATAATGAACTTTTTCAGCCTCCTCAACACCCTGAATGATTTAGATTCCTGAATAAGTGAGGCAAGTGGCTGTCTTATCTCTACACTGAGGTCAAATGACTTCTGATTGGAAGTGGCAAAAGGAAAATACAAAAATCTTCCACTTTCTAACATGTAAGAACAGTGTAAGACCACATCACTGCTTCTTGGATAAGAGCACAGTTGGATATTAACATCTTGAGCAGTTATTCTTTAGAATAATAAAGAGGGGAACACGGCTAAAATGGCAATGAGGCTTATTTCCCCTCCACACTGAAGAAAAAAAAATACATTTGAGATCTAAAAGGTGCTAATTTTCTTAATATTTTGAGCAATTCTAGAAGAAAGTTTTCAGATTTTGAAATACAACCTCTTATCTGCACCACTGAAGACTTTATATCTAAACACTGTTAAGACTCGTTTGGGGATACTTTTTCTTTTTTCATTTCATCCTAGTATTTCCTTCATTAAATCCCTTGCATCAGTGCAAAGCAAATAAAAGGTAATTTATTTGCTTCTGATGTAGAAGAATGCTTTAGGGAATGTAATAGTCATAAGAACAACCAAATCCATGGCATTGGCCTTAGTTTAGTAATAGGCAAAAAACTGAACAGCTTTGATTGTCCAGAGGTGTTATCCTAAATTAAAATCAGCAGACAGCATGAGCAAGGCTAACATCTGCCTCCTTACAGATATTTATATCTTTCTCAAAACTTTGCTCTATCTATTTCCTTTACAGCTCTACAGGTCAGCTGTTCACTATGTTACACTATCCATGTGGCCCCAGTAGGATGTTGTATAAATTCCATGATTCTTTGGAATACATGAATTTATAGCCTCACTTTTGTCCCAGAACCAGCTACATGTTGATGAATGAGATCTCAGACTAGATAGGTAAATAGAAAAAGAGTGAAGGATGTAAGCTTGCAATGTATAATTTATTATAAGAGCCACAGAATACCAGTGCTGAGAGAAAACAAATTATTGGTTTCTCATGCAGTGACCATGAGAAGATGATAAATATTTCATTATATGGTACTCATCAGACATTTGAATAGCTCATCTGTCCTATTTATGCCAGCTAAAATGAATTCAACCTATCAGTGGCAAATGCATTTTTAATGTTTCTTTTTACCTTCTGTGGAAGAGGCAGCTAAGAAGTCCATCTTCCACAAGAATTACATTATTCATTTCATTACATAGTGTAAACTGTTTATTCTTGAGTAGATTTTTCCTGTTAGAAACAGCCCTTTACATCTTAAAGAAATTTCTTGTCCAATGCTCCTTCTGGTTACTAAAGCAGAAGTTAGCACAGTTTTCTAAGCTGTGAAAACATGGTATTTTGATGGGAAACCACCCATCTTATGCTAAACCTCAAAAACGTTTGGAGACATCCTTGGGGACTCCTTCCTTTGAAAAAGAAAACCCAAGCTCGCAAACACCACTTAAGCTTTCTGAATGCCTCCTGAAATGGAAAAATGACATCACATTCTTTGTGCAAGAGAACATCAGGTCTCACACAAAACACTTCAAATTGTCACATCTGTGACCTTATTCCTAGGATGTCACTACCATGAAAGGACCACTCCTTCTACTGACTGTAACAGAAATCCATGAGATCACATGATCTCTGAGCAGTTCTTCAATAATAACCATATAATTTTTTAATAATAAACATATAACCATATATTCAACAATCAGTTCATTTAATTTTGTATCTTCTATTACTTCTTAGAAACTCTACATTGAAGATCTGTCCTGCATAGACCCATGCCTTTGAGGAAGCATCTAAGTGAGAACAGAATCACGTTTTTAAAATATTGCAGTGTTTTAACTTCTAGGAATTTCACTTCAGGATGGATATAAAAAGAAATCAGAGAAGTAGCATCTGTTAGCAGTGGAGCTTACAGCATGGCTGCAGTATACAGAAAGAGCCCATGTACATGTCCAGTAGCATGAAAAAGCTTTATGCAGTAGCTGAAATCAGACAATGCCAACCCACATACTCTATTCCATGCATGTATTTCCGAGGGGAGCTGGGTGTTCACCATTATGGTCAAACTGAGGCAGGTTTACAGAATTTTTAACATAGTTGTCTTGCCAGCACTAATGTGAAAACGACTATGAAATGCTATGGGAGCCTGAAATTACAGTTGAAAAATCTACGTGCAAAACATTTGACACACAATTTGGGCCTAAGACCACATGAGGAATGGCAAACACTGCATTTGGTCAGTGTTGGTTTCTAGCCCTAAACTTCTCTGAAATATAGGAACCAGCCACAAACAAAGAATCATTAATTCCATTTTACTTATGCTTATATATTTGGATTTGTTGGAAATTGTACTTATTCTGACATACAGCCCCTGCTTTCCCTAACCATGAAATTATTCTGCTCTTAAATTTAGCTTTAGCCCCATTACAGCCTGGAGAATTTACTAAGAAATCCCAAGCCACTTACCTCTTTAGAACTTTGCTAATACTGTCTGCATTGAGCTGCCACAGACCTTTTCCTTCTGGCCTTATCCTTAGAGGAGGAATGGGCAGAGAAACACAAGAGTCCTGGAAATACAACTACCAACAGTTAATAAAGATTAGCTTTTAGGTATAGAAATAAGGGATTCCTTTCATTTCTATAGGTCTCTGATAGCTTTAGACTTGTGTTAGTTATAATCATCCCCCTCTGTTGCCATGGTGCATATCAGGCTGGCAGTAGTGAACAGGCTCACTCTCTCTACACTGACAATAACAAAGAACACAGATGGCCACCATTATTATTTTAACTCCCTTCAGAGTGTCCTTGTGTGTTTGATGGGATCTGGAAAGTGTCTGTGTTACTCCACCCATGTACTATGGGTCACCACAAAAGCTGTTGGAACAGCAATAACAGGATTGAGCATGAAATTGCAAACATTTCTCCCTCTAACAAAAACATGCAAACTCTTATATCTTATCATCATAGAACTATAGAATGGTTTGGGTTGGAAAGGACCTTAAAGACCATCTAGTTCCCAACCCTGTGCCATAGACAGGGACATCTTTAACTAAATGATGTGGCTCAAAGCCCTCTCCATCTTGGCTTTGATGTTTCCAGGGATGGACCAATCAACATCTCTCTGGTCAGCCTGTGCCAGTGCCTCACCACCCTCATGATAAAGAATTTCTTCCTTATATCCACCTTAATATCCTTAAGCCATTACCCCTTACCCTATCACCAGATGTCCTTTGAAATCAGAGACAGGTCCTATATCAAGGATATTGACCTGAGAAATAAAATTGGAAAAATATATTTTGATACCAAGCACCTGCTTTGATAAGGAAAACTCAGTCAACAGTAACCTGGGGCTGGTTATAGGGGCTCAGTCCACTAGTCCTTATTTGAATAAAACCACAATTGAGACCACGAGTAGGTCAGCATGAAAAACAAACAAACAAAAAACCCCACCATAACAAAACAAGACAGACAGCACTGTGACAAAAATCAGCATCTGCTAGATGAGCTGATTCATCAAAATACAATGGAAAACAGTCCATCTTTTCATACTCCCATATTTCAGCCAAGCTTCCTATCTTTCTCAGGCATTTTAAAGGCACTGTCTGAGGTATACCTGGAAAAGGGTTTCTCTGGTGGAAGCAGATTATTTTGGACACAAAGTGCGTCTATCAAGCCTGAAGGATAAGGTTAGTAAATAATGGTTAACCAAGCAAATTGAAGAGCAAATATATTCTGGTGGGAGGGCCAAATATTTAAATATTACAAGAGTTTAATTGTAATATGAGGTACAATTTGTCCCTTAGTATTTTGTGTTTGGACTCTCTGGTTTTGTTCTTTTTCCAATGGACCCTAACATTAATACTATTTCCTCTTCTTGTCTGCTATATCTTGTGGATGAGAACACAGGCTTTTCAGCTTCTAATGAAGCTTTTATTAACTTGAAGGCCAGTAAAATCAATGATCAAAGCTCAGCCTGTGAGTTCTCTTCAAACACTACAGAATGAGTTTCGATGTGCCTTCTGTGTAAATACAACAATTTTCAGGACAAGATAAAGTCCATGGCTGCTTTAAAACAGAAGTGAACCAGGACCTTATAATGCTATCTACCAGCAGCTGTAATTATGTACAAGCCTGTGTTTCTCTTGCAGGGTTTTATTAGACATGCAGAATCTCTCACTTCCAAAGAACAGTACTAGCTGGGATCTAGCTTTCTGAGAGCCTTTATCCCAGCTAACTTCTGGTAGCAGCTCAGTAAGTGCATTTATATTTAAAGAATCTAATAAAGCTTTTATTGTTAAGTTGGGTTACTTCAAGACTGGACCAATAGTTTATCTTTGATTTAACCAAATTAATCAGTTCTTGTTTGTGATTGACAATAGAAGAAAGCAAAAGAGAGGCAAACAGTCTGAGGTATTCTTTAGTATGCAGAGTAGAGACATTGTATCCACTATTTACAGTAGAATTTATGATAGACAAAAGTGGGTTTGAAAGTTATTTTCCTTAAAGAATTGATTTTTGTTTTGATGCCCCACTGTTTTGCATTTATTAGCAAGTGATTTATGAAGGAAAGCAGCTAAATATTAGAAGTTCTGTATTTTTATAGTACTGTTTTTCTCTCAACAATTCCATATATGCTTTTGCTCTGTTATGAGCTCCATATTCAGTAATCATTCTTTATGACAACCTAAATATGTACTGCATTATTTGTGAATTAGAGAGCAATTTATTTAGGAATCTCAGAAAATTACTTTTCTTCTAGCTGCTATTTTGCAGTCTATCCATTCTCTCTTTTATCTACGATTGCCTCTTCTACGTCAGATGAGCTTTAAGAGATATTTCATACAGATGTGAATTGTAAGATTACAAGAAACAAAGTTTCAAAGAAAAAGATTCAGCTTTGATTGTGACTAGAAGGAAAATAAAAGCTCTATAGATACTAGACAATAGTTAAGGGACAAAACAGGACCTTGTACTAAACCAAGCCATCATAAGATATAGATAGATAGATAGAAAATCCAAATAATGAAATGCCTACAATAACATAAGCCTGGATCTGACAATCAATTCTTAGTTCCTACTTCAGCAGGACTACCCCAGCATCTTCTTAAAACACCTTCCAGGAATTTCCACACTGAGATACTTCTGTGAATTAGAAGACTTCATCTGACCCTAGAGTGTTCTTTCAGTTTAATTTTGTGCTAACTCTTCACACATAAAACTTAAGTAAGCACTAAAGGCTCAGTTCAAGACTCACAGTTGCACTGGAGACACCAGTGCATAAGTTTAAATCAAATATTGCTACAAAGAGAAAATTCACATTATGCAAGAAGAAACACTTGGCAAACCATATCATACACATTGCTAAAGAGAAAAATATTTTTGCTACATATTTAATGTGCTAATGTGAAGCAAACCAAGCAATTAACACAGAGTTGAGATAATGATTTAACAGTTCTTTTTCATGTGTATCCTGGGTGCCAAAAAAGGCCACTTGAGTTTCTCTTGCCTTTTACCTCACTAATGAATACTTCATACTATGGGAAAGAAAATGAAGGCTTCTGTAGCTTCTTATTAAGGAATAAGGTGAATTTTTGCATTTCAAGAGTCTGGGCCAAAATCTTGAGCAGAAGAATGTATTAACCTGGAAATAAGGTTAACTTTATCTTTTGTCTCTGTCCCAAATCTGCAAATTTTACAAAACAATTTATATAAAAAGTAGAGAAATGCAACATCTGCAGAAGACAGCCCACTGGAAGGAAGAAAGAGTTCATACCAGCTGGTCTTGTACTAAAAAATCAACTCATCTGAAAGTTGGGAGAACTGTACTCATGTTGGCTACTAGCCATATGAATATCCTGCCCAAAGCTGTTCTCATCCCCCCTTGCCATGTCCCATCCATTGGCTGACAGCTGGTTTGGCACAACTCTTCAACGCTTCCCCCACAGCTGGCCTCGTACACCATCTCCTGGCATCTCCTATGCTCTTCCAGGAGCCTAAAGAGCCAGGACATGGTCTTGGGCCTCTCTTTCGACTGAAGTACCAGTGCCAGGTCAGAAATTAATAACACTTATATTTTCTTCAGAGTCACACAAAGCTTTCTGTGATCATGGCAAAAGACTGTGAATTTAGAGGGTTAAAAAAATGCACCAAAGCAGATTCCCTCTGGATTATGAGAATCTAGAGCATGACAACCACATCATGAATATTATCCTTATCTCAAGAAAGCCAATGAGTAAATTTTTCACCCATTTAGGAGGCAGGGTATGAAGTTGCTGCAGAAGCCTAGAAGCCTTACACTGGTATGCATAAACTGTATTAGAATCTCTAACAGACCAGGAATCTGGCTTCAGAAATCTGTAGCCAAGTTACAGCCACATCTACTAAAAAACGTGACCTATGACTCCTTTGTGTGTTTTGGGAATCAAAGATTTTTATGGGCTCCTCAGTGACATTTAATTGGAAGTCTGGGTGGTACATTCAGCCTCCTGTCAGCAAAATGCCTTGAGTAAACAGCAATAAGCAAACTCCAATGGGTTTATTTACCACACAGTTAATAACTTGGGAGAACTATTTGTCTTGGGTCTAATATTTATTTTGGCTGAAAACTTGGTACACACACTTTGCTCTGATTCTTATATGTACATAAATTTTAGAAATATCCATGGACAAATAACAAAGTTCAGAATCTTTTCTTGAAAATAAACACTGCTCTATTGCTTTTGTGTCAAAATGCTGTATCAAATGTATCAAAATTCAATGTACACATTGAATTCACTCAACAGAAAACAGAAGGTTCTGTTACTTTCTCCTACTTGCATCCTTCACTTCTTTTGAACAAACAGTAACACTCTCAAGAGAACATATACCACACTGAACTGCTTTATTTTCAATAAAACCCAGCAGTGGTAACTGTTTTCACCATGATTAAACCAGGAAACATTCAGAAAGCATGTCGTTATTATTCTAAATTACACTTTGCTTGAATTAGTCTTTCTGCATGGCTACCGAGAGATAAAGAGGTCTGAACTGCTGTGACGTAAAATGAGATTTGAAGAACAAATACATACTGCTGAAAGATTGTCAGTTTGAGAATTTGCAAACTAAAAACACCACTACAAAAAACAAACAAAAGAACCCACAAAAAACCCCACCCAAAAAACAAACACCCTGCAAAAAAAATCAAAAAACAAACAAAACCAAACTACAAAAAAACAACAACAAAAAGAGCAATAGTCCACAGGCTAAAATTATAGTGCCAAAGGCATCCTTAATGAAGGATTTCTGTTAAATTCCGGGACCATAATGTACTACCGTCTTAATGCTGTAACAGAAGACAATTTTATTCTGCACTCACATGCTGTTTTCCCTCTTATCACTATTGTTAAGCATTTAATCTTCTCTTTTCCTACTACTGTATTATCTGTTTCCCTGGCAAGGTAACACATTTACTCATAAAGTTGTGATAGATAAAGATGTACAGGGATTATCAATCAGATAATGCACAGAGGGATTTGGACAGCAGCTCTCACTGCAGATTTTGCAGGTTGCTTTAATGACACTTTTGGAAACCCTTATCTTCAGCCCCTACAGTCACGGGTAAATGTATGTTTTGCATATATAGAGAAGAATATAGACCTGATTGAAAAATTGCGTGGATAAAACACATTGGACTTCCTGTACTTTGCGTGGCTGTAAACAAATGATCCTGCAGGAGACAGACATGGGGATGGCAGGAAGCAAAATTCTGGGCATGTCTAAGGACCTGTTCTCACCTTCTCTAGTGAGAAAGCAAGCATACAAGAAGGCTTTGAAAGCTTCTCAAACAAAAAAGCTCATTTGCTCCATTCTTTCCCAGTAATAATTCCACTAAGTAGCCAGAAGAAATAATTTTCCTGTTCTAACAAGCAATAGTACAGTTACACTCTCTATGCAAGGATTAAAGCTTGAAAAAATTGAGAGATGCTCAGTTCTAATAAGACAATTAATTTAGCATTGTCACACAGTTTCCTTTGAACAGCAGTTAATTCATTTTCTGACTATTGCACCCACAACAGTCCTAAAATCCTACACATCTGTATCAGAAAACTGAAGTGCATCAGTGTCAAACACCATTGATTTTAGATAACTACCATTAGCACAGTTTTAAAATGTAGCTATAGAAAATAACCACTATTTTCTGTTCTGAAACACTTAATTGTGGAATTTTTATAGCTAAATCAAGGGGAACAAACCCCATGTTTAAAAATTCAGCCGTTGCTACAAACAGTTCCCCTCTGTAGTTACAACTCAGCTTTCACAAAGTTGCACTCTAATTATTCCATGCTTCAATATCCCAAAGGCAATTATGCATTTTTCAAAAGTTATTGGACAGTAATCAGTACTTTCAACAAGACTTCCAGACAAAGTCTACCCAATGCCTTATTTATTAGTAATGGCACATACTTTGATTTATATTGTATGCATTCTGCAAAGAAACAGACTGTCTCTCTTGTGGAAAGAAAGCTCCCTCATTTAGTGGATAAAGATGTTTCACCTTCAACCTAAACAAAGCTACTGAGAGGTCATCGACAGTCAAAGCAAAACAGCAGCTGTAGCTCTGTAGAGAAAGAACAGCTCCATCATGCACAGAATAAGTTGGGAACAGGGACTATGGATTGCACAGAAACGCACAAAGTTGCTAAATACCATTGTACAGTTATGTGCATAATGGTGGCAGCAGCATTGTCACCCAGTCAATAGCCAGTTCTATTTGCATCTCACTTCTCTGGCCCTCGACTTCAGTGAGCACCAATTAAAATCCATCATTTACCACTCTCTCAAAGAGATTGTTCCCCTTCTTTATTCCGACTCTCCTCTGTGGTTAGAGAGACAAGGACACTTCATGATTGTCCCCTGAATCTGCTAATAACTTTGCTAACAAACATCTTTCTAGACTGTGCTCTCTATAGCACAGAGGTTTTTTTCTTTCCTGCGAGTTCAAGCCTCTTTCTACAGTCACAGGTGGCTCTTTCATAAATGGCTATGAGACACTGCCTTGATAAAATAGACTTAAAAACCATGAGGAAACTTCAATTCATGTTTCTCCTTATGAAAAATCTATTGGTCACTTTATCTGCTTTAGAAACTACTCAAATATAGTGAATCGATTTGTGTAGTTATAGAAGAATCTGTGAAATTATTTGGAAAAGTTGTAAGGAGAGAAAAGAAGAAAAATCCACACACAAAAACCTCCCTAAACTTAAAAATGCTAGTATCCACTTCATGACACCTAACTCTTTGGTTGGGCAACCCTTTTATGCTTAATACCTGTCACTGACCTTTTTTTTTTTTTTAGGCTGAAATACTCTGTGCCTTTGAAACAATTTTCTTCAAATATCCATTTAGAGACTATGGCAGCACACACACAAACAAAAAAAAAAAAAAAAAAACCCAAAATGAAACAACAACAACAAAAGAGAAAAACCTGGAAATATCTTACCTTCTCAGGCCACCAAAAAATATTTTTTTTCCTTAAAAAAAAAAAAAAAACCCAAACAAAACCAAACCACACATACAAAAAAAACCAACCCCAAACGAAACCAAACACCTACAACTAAAAAAAACAAGAACCCCCAAATTTTTTTTTTTTTTTTTTTTAGGGTGTTATACATTGCTTCATACTTCTGGAGTACCTGAAGGGGTGGCTACATGGAAAAAACACGATCCAGCTTTGATCCTCCAATTATTACAGAAACATTTACCCAGAGTGAGAAACAACAGAGTTCTGCATCGTTCATTGCAGACGTACTCAAAATGTTACTGGGCTGAATTCATGTATCACTTATGTATGAGATGTTACCATGATGCCAGGGACAAGACTTATGAACACAAAATATGAAAGAAGTCACCTTTAAAGCACTTCAGGTATTATCTAGGAGCCAACTGCTTGTCAATAACTGAGAAAGGGGAATATCTCTGTATTTGTTTTACCTAATAAAAATGAAGTCCTAGATGGAGTATAACAATATTCTATAAATGAAACAATGTACAAGCATTGAAGAACAACTACCTATTCAAGCTAGAGCACAATTTAGACCACCAGCATTTTCAGATTTCAATTGAAAGAACTCATTTTTAGAGATATTCAAAACTTGAAAAAGCCCTGAGCAGCCTAGCCTAGGCTGTCTTTGTTCCCAGTGGGGTCTCACCTGATGACATCAAGGAATTCCTTTCAGTCAGCTATCCCTAGAATTCTATTTTAAGGTTTATTTAAAAAAAGTCAATCTTTATTAGAATATCCTTGTAGCAGAGGCAATGAGGACAAGAACTTCACTGCATCAAAACAGTATGGTAAATTCAGGAAAGAAACCATACATGACAATGTCAACAACAGCAAAGAGCATGACTTAGCACCCAAGAAGGCCTCTTCCAGTCTTATATTCCTTGAAACAATATTATACCAGCAACACAATTCCAGAGCAGTAGATATTAGCATTCAATAGACTTAGAGATTTCACTGCCTAAATTTCTTTTTATTCCATTAAATTACTTGCAATAGCAACTGGCATTTCAAAGGCAAACTTTCCACACAAATGCTCTCTGTCACTATGATTAGTTTAGCTTTTACACTTTAAAACTCTATTTTTTTGTCTAGAAAAATGTGAATGCTAACTTAACAGCTAATACCTGTAAGAGAAGGAAAACTAGCAAATGGTAAAATATTAGTGTCTGAACAGATGCTATTGAGGAGTTCATCTTAAATCACTGCAAGGCCAACGTATTTTATGCCTATAATTGCTGCTCAAAGTTCACAGTGGCATTTTGCTGATGTGCCAAAAATAGTCTTCATGGGTGCTGTTAGAGTTGATTTGACAGTAGTTAGGGTATAAGGGGCAATGATCCAGCTGAATGCCTGTCTAAGTCATTTTGATAAGTGTGCAGCCTGTGCAGAAACTTCTTAATTGCTCCAATACTCTTTAGTTGCTCCTGCTCACAGAGTCTATGAGAAAGGTCATCAATCATGGTGCACAGGAAGTTTTTATGCTTTGCTTGCTTAACAAAATACATTTTAAAGAAAGCAAAATCAATTAGCATGAACTTAAGGAGGTTTTGATGTCCTCTTTCCCAACAGCAAATTTGGAACACGAATCATTTAGTATCTGTATTACAGGGGAGCCATGTGGTTAGTACTAAAACCTGCCTCTTACCTTGTTCTTGCCTTGAAACAAAACTTTTTATCTGTCACAAGTTGACTTTATTCTACTGATCAGTCCCTTTGCTTTGCAATAAACTTGATGCATGAACACATTCATCCCCACGAGTGATACCAGGTCTGAATTCAACTTTTTATATCCAATAGTGTATACATTTCACATCATATCAAGGTTGTCATAGTAACAAAAAGATATGTAATGAATGGCAGAAAATTAAAAAACATGATGTATGAATCTGGCTTAATTTGTTGACACTAAATATTCATTGCCTGCGGCCTGTATCACTTAAAAATTACACTTCTTTCTTAGCAAAAAAAAAAAAAAAAAAAAAAAAAAAAAAAGTGGAAACCTTGATAAAGCATTTTTTGGGAATATTTGCATTTTTCCCACTAGCTGCTTTTGTAAATACTTCTCCCCTGCCTCTCTCCCTCCTAACCCCTCCCCCCCTTTTCCTACACTATCTCCAGTTAGGGATCTCTCCCTAGTACTGCTAGCGTAATTTGTCACTTACGTTGGAAAAAAGTTAAATTAACCTGTCTTCCCACTTCCCCTCTACAATTGCTCTTCCAATCCAGTCTCTCATTTTAAGAGCTTCTGAGATGTTAACTTCAAAGGCTTCATTTCATTCATTTTTCTATTCATCAACATTAAGTAGCCCAGAAGCTAAATTTCCATTATATTACCTTTTGTTGCAAATACTTTCATATCTACAGCTACAACATTTCAATGGTTTTCCTTATAAACCAAAACCACCCAATAAGTTCTTTCCTCCAGTCTTTATTTGACATAGTAACAGATGGAACCCAAACTGTAGAAAGACACCCAGTGACTGAAAAATCTGTAAAGTTTTGAAGTGCATCTGTAATGTGCCAATCCCCACTGCTTTCCACATTCCTGTGGAAAACTATAAAGGAGGGGATTTTAGGCCCCCAATATAAGGATCCTGGGGAAAAAACAAGAATTCTCTTTCAACTGTATTATTTCATCTCTGAGGGAGAAGGATTACCTGCACCTCCAGCTGCAGTTATGAAAATAGAGCCTGCAACTCTGACCTGACGGTACTGCACCTCCACTGCTTTACTTCTCACTGACACAAAAATCTGTCCTATTAAAGATCTTAAATTCTCCTTCCCTATTTGCTTCCACATCAGCATCTGGCATCACTAGAAAATGCATGGTGCTACACACAGAAATGGCTATAACTGCTCAAAAGAACAACTGCTTGGGTTTAGGAAAGCAACTCTTAACAGATGTTTAAATAGGAACAAATTAAAAGCTTCAGGGCTACAGTGGATTAAAATTGTAGTTTAGATGTGGAAAATTGGAAAGTGTCCATTAATTCTTGTATACATTTACCAGCAGTCCTTTCAGTGTGTGTTGCACACCTTGACTCACCTAGCTATGGTGACACTGAAAGAGGGTTACCAACGCTTTTGGAACGTTTACTGCATTGCCACAGCTGTCAGACCAGCTTTTCTGTATGATGAACAGCAGAGAAAAAGTTTGAAGTAGATTTATGAAAGGAGAAACACGGAAGACTTTCCCATTCCACAATCAATCCTAATTAACTAGCAATTAATATTTCATCTCTCCTTGCAATGCATTTGTGTCTTTATTGTATTAAACTTAGCAAATACCTGAACAATTTTCTCCTGAAGATACCATTTAATTTGTTTCAGTTTCAGGACATACTCAAAGTCACTCTTACAACTGGCTTCATCGCTCCTTGGGCTTGGAATATCCTCAGGAGCACGAGAAACGTGCAAGACAAAAGAGACATTTTAATAGCTATAAAGAAATTCTACCGAATAGGACATTTGGTGAATTTTTATCCCACTGAGCAAAGAAACAGACTCCTGTAAGTGATTCAATGCAGCTTTCACTATATAGACACCAGATGAAAATTGTGCTTATCTGGAGAGTCTGGTGCAACAATTGTTTCGACACATAAGGAACTGAGGAATTTGCTACAGTCTTTGACACCAGACACGTAGCCTGCCTTCCCATTACTCATGGCTCTTATTACCTATCACTGGGTGATAGCAGCTCCAGTACTACTGCGATACAGGATTATCATATTGCTGGCATGTGCAAGCACAGTTTTTCACATTCTACTCTGTTACAGCTCTGAGTTTTGCAGAAATTTGCATTCTCCTGCACATTTTTATAACAACTACTTACTGTAGTCCCATTTGTATTTGGATAATATATTGGTAAGATAAATGATATTAACATCCAGCCCTTTGCCATGCAAGGCTAAGAACTAATTTTTAAAATAATAGAGATAAAGAGCACCTAGGGTGCATTCTTGCCTCTTCATGTGTTAGTTTTAAGGACTACAGGCTGGAATTTTTTTGATGACCCATGCTCCAGCTGACTGACATTCTCTCTCATGATACTTCCACTCTATTCTAGATGCCAAACAGTCCTCATAGTACTGTTTCCAGAAATATTAAATATGATGTTCACCATATCCACCAAGATTAAGCTGATGGAACTTGGGGTACAGATATAGGGACTTGGGTTTTGGTTCAATGATACAGAAAAATATTCTGTTGCACCATCTGCCAGTTCTTAAGTGAGGATACCTGTCCATCTTGACTGTGTAGGGAAGCAGAAGGAAGCTATTCTGATATTTTCATATTTTATGAAAAATTGAGTAATCCTTTTCCTAGCAAACATCTCTGCTTCAGAGAGTTTGTATCCTGGTTTGTGCTATTCACAGGAGGCACTATTTACTTTTAACTTTTAACTTTACAAACAAATAATTACATTTTTTAAAAAGCTCTTTAAAAATATTGTACTAGATATAAATGGGTTGAACTTTGCCTCATGGCTGATCAAGAATGTCACCTAATTAAACAGTTTTGTGCTACTGCCATAGGCTTAGAAAGGAAGGAAGTAAACAAATAGCAGGCAATTGTATTTCCATAAGCTGCATGACACTGTTGACTTCCCTGCATCTAAAGAAAGAAATCATTACTCAAAGCAAAGACAGAAAAGATTTTCTTTGAA
This sequence comes from Indicator indicator, assembly GCF_027791375.1. Lineage (NCBI taxonomy): Eukaryota > Metazoa > Chordata > Aves > Piciformes > Indicatoridae > Indicator > Indicator indicator. The sequence goes on along the minus strand of NC_072033.1, from coordinate 11,195,320 downwards.
TGAATGCAGTTTTGCATTCAGCACCAGAAAAGTAATGCCAGGTATAACTGGTAGAAGGTGATCTGTGTATAGAGGTGAGCAAAGCCACATTCTGAGGGAGATGAAAAATTCTGTCACTTAATATTTTCAACTTCTCTATGTAGATTGCAGTTTAATTCAGGGAGCAGTGCCAAATAATTTTCATATATTTCAGGATAATATGAACAGATGAAGAATGGAGAACATCTTCAGAGAAAAACAGAAGTGGTTACACAGAAAAAACACAACAGTCCATAACAGAGAAAAACCATTCGTGCTTTGTCCAGGAAAGGGAACATCAAAGGAGAGAAGAGAAAAAAAAATTAAAATAATATAAGAAATTGTCTGCATCTATTTGTAAACATACTGAAAAAACTTACTTGGACAGACATTTTGAGAAGAAACATCCAGTGAATTTAGGGGCTGTTCTAACTGCAGGTCTGTGGATATCTACACATCAGCTTGAATCTCCAATTAACCATAGCAGCTTTTTGAATCCTCTATACCTATAGGGACTTGCCCACAATCTCATCCAATATTGAGACAGTATCTCATGCTGCTCTTTTTTTATATCACATCTACATATGCAGCATATGGTGTTTCTAATCTAGTCTTTGAATTTTCAAAACATGGGGGTTTACTCCCCTCTGAAAGAGCCAAATTAATCTTCACTCATGCTCTTAATTCTTATGACAACAGAAATTCATAACATAAGTCTAATGCATGTTCTATCTGTGTTTAAATAACAAGATTCACTTTTTGTTTTCCTTTTTGAGAACAGCATGGTACAAATGTTATGAAAACTTAAGTAGCCTTGTTTTACCAACGTGTTTAAAAAGAAACATTCACATTCCCAGCATGGTTAAGGGGGTTACAATTAAGCAGAAAAATTTGGCATGAAGGCACATCTCTCCCCAAACAAATTATTACATATGGCATTAAGAAAAACTATAGCACTAGTTATCTGGCTTTTACTAATTCATTGCAAATTATCTCTTAGTTCAAACTCATAAACAGGTATTTTATTCCAGGAAAAACAAAAACTAACTTAGATAAACTTTAAAAATACTTATTCTAGTAAACACTTCACCATTAATGCTCATTGACCTGCATTGCTTCGCAAGACTGAACGTTTTAACAAATACTCCCCATGTAAAGGCAGCATGGTTGTGTCCTGGGAAAGAGGCAAAGCCAAACACCCATGGAATGCATGGAAACGTGACTCCCTGTATGGTTTGTAAACAAACACCAACAGATTCTTTTGGTCCCCAGGGTTTTACCCAACAATGTTAACATCTGAAGGGCTGTCCTGTTGGAGATACATGCATCTGAAGCGTGCCTGAAGATGAGAACCTATGGATTAACCCTTTCAACATATTTCAGTGTTAAAGTTTCTGCCCTTGCAAAACTGCCCTACCTACCTACTATGGACAAGATAAGGATTGTAGAAATAGTTTGAGATGTTAATATCAACACATCTACAGCAGCCTTGGCATCAAACTGCCAACAGATTTAGAGTGTGAGACACTACTGTGCCAATATCTCACCTGAAACCCTCCCCTCCTGTTGTGGAGAATCCCCTGCAAAGATGCATTCTGCAAGGATAATGTACTGTGCTGCTCAAAGTCCAGCCAGCCTTGGCTTCCTTTCCACAGCCCCCTGTTCCTATCCTCCCCTTGGCATCAGCACTGTGAAATCAGAAGGGAAGGGCTGGGATAATACACTTCAGCTATATAGAAAAGAACACAACAATGCAGCAATGACCAACATTATTAACAATGTACATGTGAGGTACTTTTGCAACACCAAGTATTTTGAATTCATTATCTCTTACATTTTCAACATCATTATCACATATAATTATTATTACTGCTTTAGTTAATTCTCTAGTTAACTCATGCTTTAGTCAAGTCAAAATTTTACTTCATAATTAGAGTCTTCTATTCTGACTATTAACCTCTTCACATTTTTACAAGTACTTAAATGCAAAGAATCTTTTCCTTGTTCATAATTAGGAAGAATTTTAGTTTCAAGTTCAAGCCAGGCCAGAAGGAGGGCTCAACAGACCTGCAGAGGTTTGTTTGAAGAGAATTTCAACCTCACACTCAGGGATGCTTCACAAGGAACACTCTACTGCCCCAGTGCAGCAGTAAAATCGCATTACAGATCTTGCGCAAAAATACTAGTGAGGGTCTCAGATTTTACCAACAGTAACAAAATCACGTTTTTTTCCCCACATGGAGTCAGCAAATCATGTTATTTTTAACTCTTAATGATGAAGGACAGAGGAAAATTTCAGAGGTTCACAGGCTGTACCTCAGAAAAATATTGGACAAATTGAATTTGTGTTGTGCTGCCTTCAGAGAAGAGAAGTGATGCCCCAAAAAACCCTGTCAGATGTCTCACTGAAAAGTGCATCAAATCATAAAATCATTGCTTTCACTTGTATTGGACAAGTAAGAGGAGAGAAGAAACAGTACTACATGTTCAGTCATTACCAATCAGCATTTGCAGCAATGACTTTGTAGCAACCCCCTTCTACAATCAACAGAATTAGAACAAAATAAACTGCAAACTTTGAGTAAATTATACTACCAAATGAAATAGTTTTTATCTTTTTGTGGACATTCTAGAAATGGAAAATAATTTATTCCCTAACGTCCTTGAATGATGAATATTTGGATTTATTTCAGAAGGAATCAAAAGAGTCAGAGAGTGTGTGAATGTAATGAATTTTGTTGCTGATACCGAGTAGCAGTGCAAATGGATCTATCATCTTCTTCTTGCCTATTAATGCTAATGCATGTGCATTGGAAAGAGAATATAATCCATAATATATGCACAAAATCTGCATTATTGTTGGAACAGGAGTTATGCTTGTCCTTGGGCTTCCGAAATAGTCACTGCTGCTGCTCTTTTGTTTAATAAAAGCTTCATTATTTTTCCTTTTAATTGAATATTTATACTTCAGAGCAGTATTAGTAAGACTATTTTCAACTGAATTTTTACTGTATCTCAACCATCCTCCTCTTTAGGTCTCTTTAGGGATGAGTGAATCTGCCTTTGAAACTTGAGAGGAACCAAATGTGCTTGCATTTGAAGGTTCAAAAAAGTTGAAGAAGTTCTCATATGAAATAATATTCTAATTTCTTCAGCCTTGCATAAAAGATACAAATATCCTGCCAAAGGAAGTGATTTCCAAGAATATCCTTTTCCAGCTGAGTAAAATTCTCACTGTCAGCTGGGCCAAGATCCTACTCCTTAACAATCTCCTTAAGACAGATTAAAAATTAGTAATTAAAACAAAAGCCCAAAGCCCAAGGATAAGACAGATACTGCTCTATGCCACCAGGTGTTTTCTTTGCCATTTTAATGTCATCTCTTGCATGTAGTGTACCAGTTTTCATTGGTGCAGCTGTCACAGCTGTTGCGAATTGAAGGTATTGTAAGATTCTTTCCTCTGAAGAATTAGACTGAATTTGCTGAAGTTGATTCTTCTGTGAGAGATGTTACATTCATAGAATAGAATCAACCAGGTTGGAAGAGACCTCCAAGTCCTATCACCCAGCCCTATCCAACCAAATAGACCATGGCACTAAGTGCTTCATCTAGTCTTTTCTTGAAGATCTCCAGGGTCGGCGACTCCACCACCTCCCTGGGCAGCCCATTCCAATGGCAATTCACTCTCCCTGTGAAGAACTTCCTCCTAACATCCAGCCCATACCTCCCTGGCTCAACTGGAGACTGTGTTTTGTTGCTGGTTGCCTGGGAGAAGAGACCAACCCCCACCTGGCTACAACCTCCCTTCAGGTAATTGTAGACAGCAATGAGGTCACCCCTGAGCCTCCTCTTCTCCAGGCTAACCAGTCCCAGCTCCCTCAGCCTCTCCTCATAGGGTTTGTGTTCTAGGCCCCTCACCAGCTTTGTTGCCTTTCTTTGTATGTGTTCCAGTACCTCAACATCTCTCTTGAATTGAGGAGCCCAGAACTGGACACAGTACTCAAGGTGTGGCCTGACCAGTGCTGAGTACAGGGGAAGAATAACCTCTCTTGTCCTGCTGACTACACTATTCCTGATCCAGGTCAGGATGCCATTGGCTCTCCTGGCTGCCTGGGCACACTGCTGGCTCATGTTCAGCCTAATATCTACCAGCATTCCCAGGTCTCTTTCTGCCTGGGGGCTCTCCAGCCACTCTGTCCCCAGCCTGTAGCACTGCTTGGGGTTGTTGTGGCCAAAGTGTAGAACTCTGCACTTAGCCTTGTTCAATCTCTCTGTTGTAACTGCACTGGGGCAGTTACTCCGATTAAATAGGCAAGCAGTGTTTCTAGAAGAACTCAATCGTTCATGAAAACATGAATATCCACAGTATCCATTTTAAAATGGCAGCAATAAAGCTATAGCCCCTGTTGCTGCCTCAGATATAAAAATGACAGACGTGCATTCACCAGGCACATTTCTAGCTTGTCCTATTCTTACTGCAACCCACAGAGCTCCACCTTCAACTGCAAATGGCAATACTCTGTCATGGCATCCAGAGAGAACTTTCATCAGAGTGAGACTTGCTCTTCCAGGAATGCTTAATCAGGATAAATAAAACCAAGAGGATTTCCATTAAAAAAAAGAAATTAACAAAAACCCCATGACAAACACCAGCCAGCCAAAAAACCCCAAACTACCCAAAAATGACAGCTGGGATAGAAAGAGAGAAACCATTTTAGAATTGGGAGCAGAGAAAATACAAAGTGCTACTATATATTTCAAACTTTCCTCTGTCACCAATATCCTAATGTTTAGTAATTAGAATTCAATTTCTTATATGATTCTGTGTCTCCAGGAACTGAAACATTAAAAACTGCTGGTCCTGTAAACATTGTTTGTTCTTTTTCTCTGCTTGTGCTCCCCTCTGCTGACAAATGCAATGTATAGAAGTCCTACAGCATGCCCCTGCCTTGCTCAGAGCAAACCTGATGCAGTGACTATAGCATTAGCCATGGCCTCTGTTGCTCTTGTTTTACAGAGCATAAACAAGTAGCTATTTCTAGTAGCCCAATGCACAATCTGCACAAAACTGGAAATACCGTGAAAATGAGAAGCTAGTCTCAATAGATCAAAATTTTAATATTAAAAAAAAAAAGCCCACTTCTGCTAGTATAGAGAAAGAAAGGAAAAATCTCTGTGCTTGTTCCTAGTGTTTTGTCAGACCTAACTACAAAGGGGATCAGCAACCTTTTGCTTCTATCATAGCCTCCAAGCTTAGTGGAAATACCATTTTGCTTTTTCTAGTCTCATTTTCCATTCCCTGTTCTTTTTGCAAAACAAAAATTGCTGTTTGGTGGGTTTTGTTTTTGGTTTGTTGTTGTTGTTTTTTTTTTTCCCTTTTTCCCTGCAACAACAAAGTAAAATATTTGTGGCTGTACAGGGGAAAAGAAAAAAAAAAAAAGAAAAAAGTAAACCACAACTAATAGATGTGAAAAATTCCTGGGCAGAGCATGCCACCTGGGAAAAATGTTTCTAAAAGCAGCACTGGTGGATACATTCAGGTAAACTACTATATGGCTTCCCCAAACAATTTTACATGTTTCCTTTTCTCCAGTTGAGGTGCCCAAGGGGGTAATGTCTGCATTTGGTAGCGAATAAGTAGAGCAAGCAGTGTTTTCACCAATTTCCCTGTACAGATGTCTGTTAGAAATATTCTGCAGCAGTCAATGACTGCTGGTAGTCATCTGAGTCAAGTATATCCTGCCTGCTAAGCTCTTCCAACTTCCAAGTTCTAGATAGGAACATTTCCTCTGACTGCTTTTCTAATGCACCTGCACAATTAAATCACACTGGTTGCTCTCCTCCTTTGGATCCAAAACCAAAGAAAGCAACAACCCCTGCACTGCACGCCTCAAAGTGTTCAGTGTAGGGGTGGGTTGAGACAGATGTTGCTAGTAAAAGGCAACAATGGGGGGGGAAATGCCTAAAGCCACCTCCCAAAAAAATCACCTTAAAAATTAAACTATCATCAAGCCAGTTAAGTATTGCTTCCTACTCAATCAAAATGCTAGATTCAGAAAGGACTCTGGAACATGACTGTGTCTCGTGATACGGATTCATTTTCCCTTTCAGGTCCCGTAATGGACAAAACCCTAATTGAGATTCTCTCTGGAGAAGTCTACCCCTGGTCATCAGCTTAAATTTAATTTAATTAAAAAAAAAAAGAAAGGAAAAAAAAAAAAAAGGAGAAAGAGAGTGCTGGAGAAATAGAGAGCAAAGAGGACACTTGAAATGTTTTGCAAAAGCAGTTTCTTCCTCAAAATTAGACTTTAAGACGTAGTGGACAGCATAAAAATGAATGGGGCAGTGGGATCCTTGCAGTTTAATGGGTAAGGACTCCAGGATATGATTGCCCACTTTGTCAGAAAATAAAACCAAACTTAACAGATCGGAAGAGTTCTTTGGGGTCTTTTTCCTCCTGAAAAATAAATACCAAAAGCATCTCAAGAAATTACTATCAAAAGTCAGGTGACTTACATAAGTGGAGGATCACATGCAGTAGTTCTGTGCTTCATCGTAAGCAACCTGTTCCCTCTCTTTTCTTCCCTTCTATTCTGCAAAGCCCCAACAGTGCTCTCCTTCCTTTAGGCCAGGACACAGCTCATGAGGTGCTGCAAAAATTTTACACAAGTAGCAATTTTACTAGCAGAGTGGTGACACTTGGTGCCAGGTTGATGCAAGTGCAAGCAACTCAGTAATGCTAATAAACTGACCTCAAAGCTTGAAGGCTACTTACCTTGTTTCAGTTACTCAGCATGTTAAGATCTGAGGGACATTTTTGCATGGTTATGAATTGCAAATCTTGTGAAGTAGTTCTTGTGCTCTCATATACATGTGGCTGAGAGGCCACATACATGTACAAGGGCATGTCAATCACATTAAATAATTCAGTTGCTCAGGGTCTACTCCCTCCTTTGAAGGTATTTTTCAGCAACTAAAATGACATTAGGTGACCAACTCATCTGCTAGTCATTAGGGATGCAAAATAAAACTAGATTGCTTCAAACACCTCCAATGTAGTACCTCTGTGTTTAGGAGTGTGTACCTGCATAAGCTATAAGAGCAACTGGTTTAGTGAGCACAAACATCAAAAGGGCAGTTAAATGTTTTAGTAGGGATTAATCCCACAAAGGGCAGAATCAGTGTTGTATTTGCACAGACCTCCTGGAATATGATTGTCAATAGCTCCTGTTTTGTGTCTTAAATTGTCACATTATCAAAGCCAGGATGATATTCTTAAAAATCTGCATTTAGATGAATAAATACAGGTTGGGTAGTTGCACTTGAGGCAATCATTTTGGGAGAACTCTGTCATGGTTTGGGGTTGGGGTTTTGTGTGGTTTTTTTTTTGGGGGGGGGCTTTCTGGGTTTGTTTGGTTGGGTTTTGTTTCTGTTTTCTCCACTAGGAATTTCCAGTTCACACACTCAAGTTTAGCAAAAGTGCACTGAATGGATGCCAACAAACACACAATTAGAGATGATCAGAGTAATTGAGGAAGAAAAGTTTCAGTTCCTTATTTTGCTACCTTAAAGTAATACAAATGAAAAATTGTTCTAATATCCCACTTCCAAAATACATTAAAGAGAATAAAACCTCCTTCCACAAGCTTCCTGTCAGTAATGAGCATTCTGCACCCAGATGCACAGCTCAGAAATGCAATTGATTCTATTTAAATGTAAAAACTATGTACAGAACTCAGCTATTCCCTAGTTGCTGAAAGGTATTTTTCTCCCCAGTTCAAAAACCTTTAAAGATGCTTTTGGGTAATTAGTTAACAAGCAAGTTGTGATTTTCAGATTTCAATGACTGAAGGCAGCATTTTAGAGAGAAAAGAGAAGCACTGAAGCCCATCAGCTTAGGTGTGATTCCAGGGAAGGTGGATAAATTTTCTCTTCCATATTCCTGGAGTATCACCAAAGTGGGAGGGAAAGAAGCACCAGAATAGAGCAGTTTCTTTCTCCAGCAGCACAGGATCTGACCATACTGCTTAAATCTCCTCTTCCTTGAGATGAGCTTAACATCAGCACTTGAAGGTTCAAGCCATATTGGAGATTTCCTGCCAGTCAGCTGTGTTCCTATTATGTCAGGCAGTAGCCAACTCTCCAGGGTGGCTTTGCTGTGGCTCTACAAGCTGCCACTTCATGCCATGCTAGCAGCTAAATTATTTCTAAAAGGTAGTCCCCTCCTGGACCACAGTCCTTATTGATGGGAAAATAAACTTGACTGGCCAATATTGCCGTCTTTGACTGCCTTCAATACACAAGGGACAGAGTGCACACTTCCATGATAGATTGTAATTAGTCTCATATCCTGCTAAATGACAATATTATATTTGACTCTGGCCAAACAGAGATGGGGTGGAGTGACAAGGTGTTTACAAGTGTTTGAAGTGAATATATCCCTTTAGAAGGACTGGGGTTATTTTAACCTCTCATTTCCCACTACCACTTCAGTTAGACCCTGAGCCTTTTTGATGGGTGACAGACATACAGACAGTGTCTGCTCTAAATACAGGTAACACCTGTTCTGGTTAGCATGAGTTTTTACAGACATCATTTATTAGAAAAGTTGATAAAACACGAATTTGGCTCTCAGTTATAAATTGAGATAAAAGTCATTCAACACATGCTCACAAGTTTGGCTACTGATACTTTCCATTTAAACAAAAAAAAGAAGGCAGGAGAAAGGCAGGTGGGCAAAGAGCAAAAGAGAGAAAAATAAAAATAAAATGGAGGGAAAAGAGGAAAAATGATAAAAGAAAAAGAAGTAAAAAAAATTAAAAAGAAAATATTTAAAGATGCAAGTCAGACAGTTCATAGGCTGCTGTTCCAATGCAGAAAGAAAACAAAATACAAATGAGAAACCATATTTGTATCTGAATAAAATAATAAATTGCATCAGACAGTGTACAAGTCACTGTCCCTTTCTATTAGAGGTAGTTGTAGGCAGACCCAATGTTACAGGATGCTTCATTCTGAAGTTTTCCTTTAGGTGTCACATAAATTAGCCAGAAAAACACATTTAACTTTCCTCAGGAACAAGCTGTCTTTGTCACTTTGTCTTGACTTTATCTGTGTGCATTAGACTCTGCCTGAAGAGTTCTTGAAGGAGCCTCAAAATCAGTAACAGGAGCTTCTCACTTTAAATCATACTAACAGCAGTGCCCATCTTAGCTGGCAAAACAGAACTGTCTCAACGGCAACATTCCTGAGATCTACACTATGAAATCCTGGATGCATGAAAAACAGGAGCATTTTTCCAGCCTCCTCTTCCATTTGAAAGCCAGTGAGAAGTGATTAAAAGACACACATTTTTCAGTGAGTGTTTTTTAAAATAAATATTCATTTGTCAAAGCTAAAAGTATTTACAGACATGCTGTGAAATGTTTTGGGAATGTAACTTGTAACAACCTCAGAAGCTTTTTTTTTTTTATACCAGCTTCTTAGATGTCTTCATAATGTTGTGAATAGAAAATATTCTGAGCCAGGCCTTTATATAACAAAGTGAACATAATATTAATTCAGTGGTTTTTAGCTTGCTGTGGCTCAGGACAATTCAAGTCACTGAAAATACCTTCACAGAAGTGAATATTTAAAAGGATCTAGATCTGATGAAAGGCAACAAATATGAATGTTAAGCACCTTTAAAACAACTCTTTAGAAAGTACTCAGTTAAAAAGAGAATTAACAAAAATAACCATCCACAAAAAATAGATAATTGTGACTTAACAAAATATCTTCAATTACACTGGCTTAACAAGACTAACCATCCCTCAAAAATGAGAGCTTTTTGGGAATGGATTTGCAGAGCAGGGAGTGTGGGTGGGTAGAGGAAAGCTCATGTTGATGTTACACCATCACGATGTGTTATTTATCATGTGATGTGTTACCATTACAGGGGATTATTTTAGTTCTGGAATAACACTTCCTCTAACAAAAATGTCAAATACAAGATTTTTTTCCCCTTGCAATTATAGTCTGTTTTGAAAGATAAAATGGATTTGTCTTAAGAAAGGAGTTTGTAAAAGGAATAACAGTCTCTGAAGATTACATATATATTTACATATGTCTGTATAGAAATGTAAGTGGAAAAAAAAAATCTCTATCTGAACATTGCCTCCTTAAGATAAGTGTTTTGACAAAAAAAAACAAACATGTCAAATTGTGTGTACCTCTATGAGCCAGATGATGAAATGCATTATTTACATAAGTATGTTCCAAAAAGGACAAACACTCACAGCTTCTTCACTCTGCTTCCTTCAGCATTCATTGAGTCAGAACCTGAAAGTCTATTTGCTGACAAAAAATGTCTTTCAGACATAGAAGACCCAAGTTAAAATCTCTGCTATGTATCTGATGGAAAAACCTTTGACAGCAGCTAGCCCCACCCCAGTCACTGCTCCATGCACTGAAGCCTTTCTTCTGTGCTCCCTCCCTCTCATCTTCCCCACCCCACAGCAGAACAAAGCGTTCAAAGCCAGTACAAAAGCTTAGGTTTCTCTGTAAAAAACACTTATGTCATTCCATCTGCTGTGACAGATGCACCATTATCCTGACAGTTCGTGAGGTATGGCAGCTACAAACAAGGCCAGAAAGACACCAACAGGATCTGTGTAACCTTCAGCTGGTCCCTGTGCCAGAACACAGCGGTGTGTCCTTCAAGTCCCAACAAATGACACCACACATTCAGATGTTACAGCCTCTTAGGTGACACATTTTTACACCTTTAAGGGACATACTGAAGATTATATGGTAACAGCCTCTCATACAAAGACAGGTACCAAATTTTACATTGTTACCCACGCTTATTTAATGCCACCTGTTAACATGTCACTATTTTACTTTGTGCTGAACCAGGATAAGCAAGAGGGACCAAAATGTAGTGTTGAGGGGGAATATATTGGATGAAGATATGTCAATTTCATTGATCTGGATTGCATTACATGTCTAGAAGGTAAAGAAGTTTCAAGTGAACTGTGCATACATATGAGTAATAGGGTTGGAAGAACACTCCCAGCATCCCACCCCACCACCACTGGGAGTCATTTGCTCTGCACTATTCTGTTTGGAGGCATTAGGAGTCAAAAAAAATTGCTCTTTCCACTTATCTGCTCACAGGAGCCTTTTGTGTCTGGATTCTAGATATGCAGAAACCTATCTTTAAAAACAGAATATCCACCTCATTTGAGTGTCAGACCAGTAGTGCATACAACCATAGGCATTAGATGTACTGCTCAAAAAACTCCACAACTGGGGTATAGAGGAGGCTTTTTTTTTTTTTCCCAGCTGAAGCTCTTTCACAAAAAACATTTTCTTCTGATTGTGCTCCACTTCGACAGCCCATACATAATTTAAAAACAATATATTTTCAATTATTTTGAGCTCCCTAAACAAGAGAACTGTTATGGATGTTAAATATAACCAGGTAATCATTAAAATGTTGCTTGTGTTGCAATTTTTTTGCAGTTCAAAAGCAATGCTAAAGTTTTTTAGTAGTAAATGAGACCTCTGGGGAGGACTGGATAGAAAGAGGTTTAATCAGATTTTCGACAAGCAAGAGGAAGGAAAAGTCTACCAAAATAACCTTCCATTTCCCTACTCTTTTGGAATCAAAGTCAAGCCCAATAACCCATCCATACTGAACTTATTCCAATAGCAGTATGATCCTACATTCATGAAAAAGCACTCTCCAGGTGAAGGTTAACTGCATGACCAGAAGTGATTTGGCTTCATTGTCCAAAATATTCAGGTTTGTCATTTCACTTGATCCTCCTTATTACTAAACTAAATCTGAGCCTTGTAGGATGTTTTGAAATACCTGCAGAAAGTTACAGAACTGACAGTCTAGTAAATGACATCTTAGTGACACCTTAGGAAGAAGTCAGCTTTATCTTCCTCAACTAATAGTTCAGTGTTCAAATGACTAGTAGGCTACAAATGTGCGTGCAAAAACCTACCACGTATCAAAGATGGACAGACATATTGAGTCCCCCAGTTCTCCTGTGGGTGTAACTGATATCTCATTTAAATCCCACATTACATTTCCTGAAAGTGGATTGTTTTTCACTCCAAGGGAAGAAATTGTGCATCATGCATTCAGATCACCTGCTGCTCCAATTCTGAGCCACTAAGTTTTCTCTTTGCAGTTCCCTTTCATATTTCTTGGGGTAGAATTTTCAAAAGCACTGAAGTAGCGAAAATTCCTTGGTTAAGTACTTCTGAAAATGCTTCTTTTTTTTCTTTCAAATGGCATTGATGCACTACAGAAAGCTTGAGATAAGCTCTGAGTTCTTATAGAACACTTTGAGGCTAGTAGATCTCCAACTTGTGAAGGAGTCTTATTTGCTCATAGGAGCCCCGTGAGACTACAGAGCATTATTTAAATAGAGAAACACATCCAAGAATTTTTGTAGCTTTGGAGCCTATGCAAGTTTTCTTATCTCTGCTTTATGCAGGGGTCTATCAAAAGCCAGATATGTTAAATAGGATGCCTTCAAAAGTCTGACTCAAAGACATAATGACCTTACCTCTTAGCATTACTAAGCACACAAAAACGTGTAGCTATATTCTTATCCACAGTACAAATGGTGAACTCCAGCCCTTTGTTGTCAAACAACTTGATACAGTCAACCAATATTTGAAAGCAAAATACATTTAAGAGAAATTAAAGAAGGAATAGAAATTATATGATTGCATGCCAAAAGCACCCCTTTGCTGTCTCAGCATATTTAATATGACAGCTTTTACCTGCTCGCTTCAGAAATCCTTAGGGAGGAATTAGGAAAATATATCTCAAGGCACATAGTTACAGAGTGCATAAATTATGTTTTATGCATTCTGGGCAAAGCTAAACACAGGGAGAACAGGAAATGGCTGTACACTTTCAGAGGGTTTCCTAAAATCCTAGTATTTAAGTGAGGACTGAAGTTCTCCAGATTGGGAGTTTTGTTCCCTTTTCCTCCATTAAACTTTGGAAGAAAACAACCTAACAGAATCCTGATTTTGAGAAGTTATTTGAGCTGCAGTTGGAAGTGCCAGCCAACACTATCAGACAATCATGAGGCTGTCTCTCCATCCTGTTGTCATGGTTTAACCCCAATCAGCAGCTAAACACCACAAAACTGCTCGCTCACTCCTCCCTACCCCAGGGGGATAGAGGAAAATGGGGGGAAAATGTAAAACCCATGGGCTGAGATAAGAAGAGCTTAATAACTGAGAAAAAATAATTATCATCCTCATAATTGTAATGAAAAGGCAAAAAAAAAAGAGAGAAATAAACCCCAAGAAAAGACAAATTATGTGCAACACAATTATTCTACCACCCACAGACTGACAACCAGCAAGCTTCTGATTAAAAATTGACCTCCCCAGTTTATATACTGAGCTGACATCCTGTGGTATGTAATAGCCCTTTCACTGGTTGAGGTCAGCTGTCCTGGCTATGTTCCCTTCCAGGTTCTTGCACACCTCCTCACTAACAGAACAATGGAAACTGCAATGTCCTTGACTTAGGGTAAGCATTACTTGGCAACAACTTAGGCACATCAGACACTTGGCAACACTCAGGCACATCACGAAACAACTCTTCATTGGCTACTAGGAGGAAAATTAACTTTATCCCAGCCAAAACTAGGACATCTGTGCTTTCTTGACATTTAAAAACAACTGTATAGGAGTATTTGGCCAAATTTACAGAATTTTGTTAAAATAAACCATTGAAGATAAGACCAGCAACATTAAATGAATTCAGATACCTCAGAAGTGCCCTTTTAGCATGACACTCTCCATTTCTATCACCAGAAATAAGAGAGGGAAAGAAAAGTGATCTCCACAAGATAACATGACTGTCAGGTTGCTCAGAAGATAAGAGATAGGCGTTTGCTGTCAAAATAAACTGTCTAGAGATCCTATTTATTTGTTTCTTCTACACTGAAAGAATAAGATCTGAGAGGCATTCCAAAGAAGAAACCTAAGCAACAATATTAATTTTGGTGTGTAAGTAGCCTGAGAGTGTGATAGTCTCCAGAGTCAGCAGGACAGTTTATTTACTGAAGGAAACAATATATAGTTGTACAAAGCCTGTTCATTGTAAGTTAATTTCCTTTTGATGAGGTGCATGTGGACTTGACTTATTGCCTGGCTCATCACTACTGAGTTATACCCTTCTTCATCACACCATACCCCTTACCTTTTAAGGAAACAAACCATAAGTGACAGAATGTAAGCCACCACTGAAACTCAAATCCTTCTTGTAGTGTTTGCCATTTTACAGCTGTATTTCCAGGTAAATTGTTTAAGAGGACTCGGTGTACCATCTCCAAAGAAATTATTTCCATAGCAAAAGGTCTGCTTAGTTCTGAAGTTGACAGCCAAATTCTCTGCTGCCATAAGCATTGCCATTGTTTTCTGGACTACATTATATCTGCTGCCATACAAGTAGGATGATAAAACAGAGAACCAAAAACCAGAACCAAAAACATATACAAAGTCTAAGTTATTTAATAGTTTTAACTTTCGTTGTCCTATGTATGAAACATATTGATGAACTTCATTAATTTTCAGTCAAGAAGTAACTTTCTTTTCCAATTATTTCCAGACACAAAGTTTTGCACATAAAGCAATCTGCCTAAGCACATTTCTCTGTATCTGTGTACGGTTTCAAACGGCAAGAATTCTCTCTTATGAAAAACTGATGTCACTAATTTGAAGTTGCCCATCTATTCGTAGGATGGTCAAACATGTTATGCACATCAGAATAAAACTGGAAGTTAAAATTCTTCCTTGTTGCTTTCCCCTATGGGACACAGCAGACTTTTAATTGATTACATTATCTGTTGTCTTCCTCTCTTAATATTGCATTGGTAAATTTAGTGAGAACGAAATGTTCTGGTAAAGCTTCCCAGCAGTGACAGCTGGCATTGGAATTTGCTGATGTGAAGCCAGTTTTAATACACACACTTAGTTTTAAGATGGGATCTTAAGAAATTCGCTGGAGACACACTCTACAGTTTCACGCTGGTTGATTTATTTATTCTTTATAAAGCTTAATATACCATTCTGAAAAATAATAGTCAGCCTGGCAACTTCTTACTCAACAGATTTCTACTCCGTGTGCTTTCAATCAGTTCTGCTAACTTGCCAAAACCAAGTTCTGCTGGTCTAGTGTTTCAAGTCCCAAGAGCACACGTGCAACAAGTCAGGCTAAGGATAGATCTGTTTCACACTGAAGAGAAGGGAAATCTCCATTAAGTGAGATGGTAAATAAAAAAGGATTAGGAGGTCAGGATAGAAATAAGGACCTGGTTAAAACCCAGAGTGAAGACATCAGAAAGAATAACAAATCTGGATGGACGTATAATAATAACAAAAATAAACAATTAAAAAAAAATAGAAACAAAAGAATGCTTCATTACATTCCTCAAATGTATTGATAAACCAAAGTGAAATCTAATTATCTATCTAGCACAGAAGAAACAGGAGAACTGGAAAGAGAAAACACATGCAGAGTCCATAAATTATTTTGCAAAGCGTTGTATAATTTGATGGGAAATTTAGTGCTAGGATGCTACAATAAATAGTCCAATAAATATTAACATCACTTTACTAAATTGAACAAGCTGAAACTGGAACACATACTGAAGTTCATGAAGTGTACTATTGTGGGAAAAGATGAAGAGTGACAGAAAACTACTACCAGTATTGTAAGCGACATGAGTTTCTAAAATATACATCAAATGGAATAGTGGAGAGATGAAAAAGGGCCCTCTTCAGCAGTAAACTCTAACCTGGCTGCTGAGAGAAGAACCTTGGGGAAACAGCTACCTGTGGGCAGCTGACAGCACAGCTGGCTTCTCTCCTTTGCCCTGAGGGATGATTCCCTATCTGTGAGCACCATTTATTTTTGCAGAAAGCAATATCCTAAACAGGCAGTATAGTTTGTTCCACTAAGACACAGAAGATTTGCTACATGAGTGCTAAGGATTATACTCCTAAATTACTTGATTAAATTTTTATTTCACCTCAAATTCAGTCACCTCAGCAGAAATAAAGCAGTGAATGTAAGTCTCCTGAATGTCTTGGGAAATTTTTTTTTTTCAGGCTGAGAATGTGACCTGAAAGGACCAGTTACACTGGTGAAACACAAAATTATGTGTTACTGTTATTATGGAACGCCTGTGTTTGATTTGATACCACTTAGGACTGTGCTTAATCCTTCTTTCTGAATATTAGAACAACAATTACACATCTGTCTTTAATAGAAAATAAAGGCTTCTCATACTTGCACAAAATTATAACCTAGATAAATATTTTTCTAGGAGTGCTATTAGAAGGCATTGTGTTGTGCCATGTTTTATGGTGCTCTCTGCAATTAAAACTTAAAACCAAAGGAGAAAAAAACCCCACCACATACAAAGCAAGAAAGAGGCATGACATGGTCTTCAAAGTTCACATTCCAAAAGCAAGCTGGCCAATAGCATATTTTGAAATACAAGCCATTAGCCAAATTATAGTTCTAATGAACTTGGCAAAAACTTAATTGCAGAGTATATTGAAAGAAGTCCAAATCAGGAGGTGTGTGTATGGCTGCATATGGACTGTACCTAAAACTCACCCCAAAAGGATCATCTTATCACTGAACAACAATTAAAACATCAAAGAATTTTGCATTATTTTTAATCAAACACTAGTAAGTCATCAGGAAATCTCTGAAAGTTTATGTGTTTGTACATATATGTAAGGAAACTTATGCTTCATGGAACAAGCCCCAGAATGTAATCATTTATACTTTTCAATTTTTCTAATTTGTTTTGTAGTTTTTGTAATCTATTTTCTCAGAATTGAAGCAAAAAGGGAAAAAAAAAAAGCAGGTATGGAAAAAAGCAGCAACCTTAAAATAATTCATGTTGAGTCTCCGCATAAAGAAAACAATTCAAAAGTCATTTTGAGAAACGTGAAGTTGTTGCCCAACTTCTAAGTTGTATGTCAAGCTGATTTGATATTTAACATTCAAAGTAAACCAAACAGTGCAAACAAACTTCCTTTAGAACTGAAGATGAAAAGTAGAGAGAAGCTTATTGATTCAGTGAGACTACCATTTTAGTACAAAGTTCAGCTTTAAACTTCAGCCAGAATGACTGCAATGAAGAAAAGGTTATTTATTTAAAACACACACAAGATTATTTGTTGGTATGACAGGAGGATGATGACAAGTTGCAGGGACGCACGAGGGGTGAATTCTGGTTTTATCAAAAGGAAGATAAGTGAGGGGGAAAATCCAAAATACAAGAAAATAGCTTTTTCTCTAAGAGTATTTTCTTCCATTTACTTGACAGATCTAGACCAAACTTGTTTGGGTGAGTTCTTTATAACAAGCGAGAACTCAAATGATTAGTAGCTCACCTTTCACTATTTATTCCAAACTACTCAAACAGCTTTGCCTCTTGAATGCAAAGAAAGAAATGCTATGAATTAGGTAAAATTCTACATTCCCAAGGAGCAAATGGAGGTGCAAGAGCAGGAGGTCGGCCTGAAGCACTCGGATTCTAGCAAGATTAATTCCACTGCTACCAGTTTTACAACCAATAGCCAGAAAACAAACCAACCAAAAAAACCCAAACCTGAGGGCCTAGCAAAGATACCAGTACCCAAAGTTAACAGCAGTGAAAAAAGTATGACTTATAAACTGCTCTGCTGCATATGAGAATGACAAGTAATTGAGTATTATGAATCAGTAAGTACTTTCCAGAAAGGAATTACTATTTTTTATGAAATTTTCTAAGCTGTTTCTATAGATATCAGGCTCAAGGACTACTTGAATGGGGAAAGACATAAGCAGACAATTTGATCATCACTGCAGCACTTTCAGTCTTTTCCGGGCCCAGATTAGAGAGACACAGAAGTGTTCCCTCTTACAAAAAGCTATTTCAGATGGAAGCACTGCAAAATGCATGCTGAAAACCCAGTTGTTCAGAGTACTTTAGATTCATGTTGTGTGTTCCAAACAGATTCATTCAATTTTTCAATTTTAGAGGAATGTATTGTTTACTTAAAAGGAGGAAAGTCAGTGTATGCTTATCTACATATATATGTACATTGAATTCTAAAAACTCTTGCTCTGAGAAAAAAAAAACAAACAAACAAACCAACCCTCAAAACAACTCCAAATATAACAGGTCTTAAACATTACTTTTTTTTCCCTACATAAAAGTGACCTAAGTGGGAGCCACTGGATACACGTGCAGTTGAGTAACTTGGCAGATCCTCCTTCTAAGGCTTTGAGGCTGACAAAAAACCAAAACAAAACTCCCATCCCAGCCCTTCCTCTCAGATGTTCAAGTTGAGACAAATGTCCATGATAATAGAGTCCACCAAAACTCAGATTACAAGGAGTGGAATAGTCCCTTCTGCTACAGACCATTGTTTCACATTGCCCACACTTTCCAACAGATGACCAGCAAATCTTGCATTTCAAGAGTTTGTTTTACTTCAGATTTAGAGGGCAAATTTTTCCCAATCCAGACTGTCTTTTTTTATGGGGACAATAGGAACTGGGCCACAGCAGAACACAACAGCTTTCAACTCCCAATTGCCTATCAAAACTTACAGATAAATAAGAACATACATTGAACATCACACCTTTTTGTCCCCCTCTCCTTGTTTTTTTTTTTTTATTTGATTTAAACAGCAAATTATGCCGATTCAAATAACCTTCCACTAACCCCCACAACTAATCTGAGCCTCCTGATACAAACACACTCAATTTTAGGAGGCCTTCTGCCTCACTCCTTCCCTTCCTGAAGATGGCCCCTTTATTCCCAACATAATGAGAAATATGGGAGAAATATTCACTACTGGATATAAAGAAATAAAGTACTAGCGTACACCTTCACTTGTTCTGTGTTGCTGTTCTTTTCCTTTTATGGTTTGCTGCTCCAATTTAGAATGAAAAGTGCTCAAATCAAGTACACAGAAAAAAAATATTCATTCTATACAGTTTACCCAAAACTCTGTCATAGACTAATTATAGCCATATTGTGGTAAGTTTTGCTTTTTCCATGGATCATCTGCTCTGGCAAAGAAGGCTGCCAACCAAGGGCAGCCAGAGAAAAAGGATGCCCTAGCAAAATACTTCAACAGATAGCTAAAATATGTGAAAATAGATTGTAACTATGAAAATCTTAAACCACATCTCATTAGGTGTCTTTGCTTGTGAAGTGGAAGCAATAAAAGTCCCTCTGCTAAGTAATAACCTATTGTTCATGAAATGCATGCATATTTTGTCTGATTAAAGTGGACTCATTTTTTGAGATAAAAAGACAGAAAATTCTGAATGAGCCACAGAAGACATGCTGAACCACAAGAAATAAAACAGATGTAGCCAGTAATGAGATTGAGCTGTAACCAGTTCTGTAACATTAGTGCTGAACTTCCCTAAGAGACTACAGTGCTTACCCTGCTTAGCATTAATAACACTAGATGAAAATCTTGTGTTAAAAATCAGGCAATTAAAAAGGGAAGCTGCATGCAAGGAACGAATGTAATCCTTTTCATGTCAGATTCTCACTCACCAATCAACACCTGAATAACATCTGCAAAGTTTCTGCATAGTTGGAACCTGTATCCAACCACAATTAGTTATTTGGAGTGTGCCAGAGTTAGTGATCCCTGAGGACACAGAGAAGTTGTTATTTTATGTTGCCATTTTGAGCATGTACCTCTATGTCCTGGTAAGAACAGAGTCTTTTCCAGATTCCTTCAAATCCTAATAGCCCTTTTGTGGTTTGCAGAAAAATTTATGTTCTAATTTAGGGAGGGCAATAATATAAGATATTGAACATTTTGAAATTAAGATGAATGTTATTCAGAATTTTCTTTCATTTTTGAAAAACACTTATAGTTTTTTGATGAAGCTCTTCTCCGCTAGAAAAACCAGGTTCACCCAAGTCAATAGGCAACATCTTACTGTTGTTGTTTTATGTTTTGCTTTTTTTTTTCCTTCAGACATCTAACTTCAATGATTAGATGCAAATGAGCAGTCCCATTCAATGAAGAATTTGTAACTGAAAACTCTGTTGCATTTGAGTAAGTAATTTGATCACTTTCAGAACTGATCACATGCACAGATAGAGGTAAACTCCCAAACCAACCCATGGTGTGCTACAATTTTACCTCTCCACCTGGATGACAGCTTCATTTAGAAAGCCTGGCACTCTTGCGTGTAGGTCAGCAGTTACTATCCTTTCTCACTCAACATAGTACCTGTACAGAAGATCAAATTATCAGAACAACCTTCCCTTGCCTAACAACATGTGAATCTCAGTTCATCAAGTATTACAAACCCACTCTATCCATTCCAAACCAAGTGAGACTATATTCACATAGAAGGTCCTAACCATCTCTAAATGTTGACAATGAGTTTTGACAAGTCAGGTAGCATCTTCCCACAGTTCTTCCTTTACTGAAGGCTGATAAACACTGCCATGGCTTGCAAATATACATATTTTACAAATTATAAATACAGTTCTACATGTGAAGGGCTTATAAACTGTACCTGGGAGAAAGAACATAAAAAACCCCTCAACTAAACTGGATTTTATCAGTCAAGTTTGCTCTGTTTGGGACATATAAAACCCATACACAATAAAAAAGGAGTAATTTTAACCTTTGCAGTCAGACAAACAGAGAAGTATGTTGCTCTTCACCAGAGAGCAGTGCTGCCATGTCATGCACTCTCAGCAATAACCATTTAGCAGCCGTTGTTCCTGTTGCCTAAATGCCAGCAGAAACATTACGACACTTTCATCTGATCTGCCAATATATCACCTGCAGGTATAGTCATACCTCTCAAAACAAATCTCAAAGAAGTTCAGGGTTATGAATCATCCTTATAACTAGATAAATCCTGTCCTGAATACACCTAGCAGATACAATGCACTGCATTAAGACATATGTGGTCTGGAGGAGTGGCTGGCTTCAAAATAAGATGAATTTTCAAATTACAAAATGTACTCCTTGGTGACTTTTTAAAACGGCACAACTCTTAACATTTTCAATTATTTTAAAACTTTCACATGAAAAGGAAAGGAATTCTCAAAAGCAATCCATTAATCTCTCTTCTAGATCATAACATTCAAACACATTTAAAGCACATTGTAATTGAAATATAAGCCTCTTATTAGCCAGGCAACTACAGTAAGCTCAGCGAGATGTTCCATTTAATTCTCGTTCATGCACAGGAAGAAAATTATTGATTAGATGTGGGCAATTTATTTATACTATCATTCAAGAGAATTTCCTAAATGTGGCTTGCCATCCATTATGTTATATATTCACTGTATAAATACTGGCAAAAAAAGAAATGCTTTGTCTTTGTCAGGCTGCAGTACATACAGGAGAACATAAGACAGTCGTCTCAGCTTGTAAAGACACGAGAAATGATATGATCTTGGATATTAATAAATTCAGTCTGCCAGTCTTGAACATTACATAAATAATTCCATTCTATTTTTATCAGTTAGAGAGAAGAAATGGATGTTTGTCAAGAAAGAATCAATGAAAATGAAAGCGTTCCATTTATTGATTATTAGATGTTACTTTGAATGAGACATTTTGTAGTGACATCTTAAATGTTCTAAAAAGTAGTGATTTGACATTTTTTTCCTGTATTGCAAGATATTTGGTGGATGAAATTGTCCTTTAGCCAAAAGGCACATATTCAACAAACTTCATTATTTTGCTAATTCATCCTTTTAAGCTGTGTTCCAAGATACTGCTGTCAAAATAATAGTTCTCTTTTACATCAAGACTGGAATCGGGAATTTATGTGTTTGACCTAAAACTACCTTAAAAGATTTGCTCAGAGTTCCTCAAAACTTTATATGAAAACAAAGGCAACTTGTCTTCTAGTCTTCAGTTTAAGTGGTAAAACTGTCACAAGATACATGTGACAAAGACTGATAAAAGATCAGTCAGGATATGTTCAAGTTACTGTCTAGGTCATTTTCATTTTGGAGTGAAGCAAGATGGAAAAAAAAAAAAAAAAGAGAAGAGATCATTGTGGTTTAGTTATTCAAGTCTTGCAGTTTTGCTGCCACAATTCATTTCCTTAATTATACTGAAAATCATTTGCCCTGAGTGTTAACAGTTTTTTTGGGTATTTTTTATTTTTTCAAATGGTAATATATGTAAAAAGCCTTTGGGGCTTAATGAATTATGTAACTTATGTTTTCCTTCCTTGGGACTGGAGATCATTTGTGGAAATTCCATAAATATAGGAAATGATTATAAAATCTGGGGAAGTCAAGTTAGTTAAGTGCCTGCTCTGCTGCCTATTTTCAATTCCCTGTTAAACAAACCTATTAATAAACCCTGTTAACTAAAACCCAAGTCATGAAGTTCACATTGTCACTTTGCTTCACTTCCTTAATACTCTTTAGTCTTGCACTTGTTCATTCTACTGTTCTAATTATACCAACAATATTGAAAAATAGCTGTGCAGATGAAGCTGCCTCTGAGAGCAAAGGAAAATGGGCAGGACATCAGCAAAACCAGGAAATAAATAATGCAGTGCATTCTTGTGTTGCCTCACAAGTAACTGGACACCAGTACTTGGATCTGTTCTCACAAAATCTCCACAAAGCCTGATTTTAGAGCTATGTAAAGTCACTCTCATTTCCAGAAATCCTTCCTTGTCCCCACTCCCTAAGAAGAGAGATGGCCAATGAGCTGGATTATCATAAACTCAGCAATCAAATTTACACAGCTCTGGAGATGCAAGTAAAATGAGTATTGTATCTTCATTTCCTTTGTGGCACTTTGTCAAGCTCTTCCTCTGCTGATGGTAGAAGTCAATGAAATCCTATTAACACTAAGATCTTGTATTAAGTTTGACAGTTTACAAATTGCAGGAGTTTTCATTTCAAATATGAGCAGCTTGAGATACTCTGGAGCTTCACTGTATAAAAGTATAAAAGTTTGAATAAAGTTGATAAAATAATTTGGATTTATTTTTTCCTCTGCTTCCAAAGAAGGCAGCAGAAGCAAATCAAACAAACAAACAAAAAAAAAATCTATAATCCTTCCTGAGAGATTTACATTAGTCTAACCAGGAAGATCAGAAGAATCATAACAGATCTATATTTAGAGCAAAACATTCATCTGATCTCACTGTGGGCCTGATCCATCTGCTATTTGAAAATAAAACAATCCTGCCTACAGACTCCATGAGCTTTCTATCAAGCTCTGTTGTTCTATATAATCACAAGTATCTGCTCTTGCAAAATGAGTAATGCATCCTAAGAGAAAAAGGCTTAGAACAACTGAACCTTTAAATAGGTAAATAAATAGAGATACCAGCAGCAGGGATGGAGTTGGCACCTGCAGAAACAGCAATCAAGGGTATGGTTGACCAGCTGGTAAATGAATTAGGAATTATGCCAGAACAAACTTGGGGACAACTCGAAAGCTATTCCTGCAATTGGGCAAATAGCCATAATTCCTGCACTTATCCACCTGGTGATTTAAACTCCTATTAAATATTATTTGAAGAAAACAAACACCAGCCCCATCTGGTGCTACTCTTCCAGTGAAGACTTTTTTCATCAAACAATGTTCTCTGAGAGAAACATGGTAACAGAAGGCATTTAAGCAAAATCTAAAAGCTCTCCTAAACAAGAAACATAAATGCAGAACAGGTGACTGGAAACATTAATGAAGGGGGTAGGATAAAAGGATCAAATTTGGTCCAGTTTTAGGAAAGCATGCAATATACCAATCTCAGTGATTTTCTGAACAGCCCATGTGGGTAAAAATGCTAAGTTAAAAACAAAGAAGGAGAATGTAAACAGAAGTAGAGGGATAGGTAGAAGAAAGTGGAAATGAAGAGAAATATACTATTAACAAAAGACAGGTGGGGTGAAGGACACTGATAAGAGACAGCAGAAAACAAGGCTAAGCAGTGAAGAAATGAGTGACAATATGGCTAAGAAGGCAGCTTCCCTTCACACTGTGTCTTTAGCCTCTTCATTTAAAATACCTGACCTCACTTGACATGGACTGGGAGCTGTGGGAAAGCTGCTGTTAGAAGGAATGGCAAGCAGGCTTTAACACAGCTTTAGGTTAGATTCTGACATTCTTCTCAAAACCTTCCTCAAACCTATGGTTTCATTTCTGAAATACCCTTTATTCCTAGGAAGGAATAGTGCAGAATAGTCATCCATATATTCCTTCTCCCATACTTTGATGTCATCATTGCTTTGTTTAGACTTGGAGATTCAGGGAGAATCCTCATTCTTGAATTTCATTCCTAATTTTCTTTACTACTCTTATTTTGCTTAACAAAGAACTGTTCAAAGCACTTTTCCCCCGCTCTATTTCTTATGCCTTTAAGGTGTACAATCTTAAAGCCTGTCAAAAGTTTACTACTTACTGAACACCTGAAGAAAATGGATGCTTCTGATTTTAAGTTAAATTTACTGAATCAGGCTAGCACCACTGAAACAGAAAGTATCTGTGGGGTTTATATCATTACCCTTTTAAATACCATCAATTCAAACATCTCGTAGTGTGTGTGGCTATACATAGATTCATCAGATCACCACTCTTACTGCATAAGACAGTCTTGGACTGTTCACAAGACAGAGTGGGAGGCTTTATTTTGAAGCAAACATTGCCTCTAGTAAGGATGTTTGCACACAGCAACAACTTGCCAGTGTTTAAGGCCAGAAACATTTCTAACACCCACTTACAAAGTACAGTTTCTAGGGGAAAAAATAACAGAAAACTTTTCCTGCCTCAAATAATTACATCCAGATATGATACCAGGCAGATAATTTTTAGCCATCTATCCATCACATATCTATATACATAGTCACATATGCTAGTAGTGCATCATGTATCCAGACACACTCTAAAGTTTCTGCCCTGACATCTGATGCTGTCTACTCTCCTTTTGCTGCCCTTGAGCTCAAAGTATAAGGACTGAGTGGCAGAATTCTGTGAATTCAGCACCACAGTTAATTTATTGCACTATGACTTAGAAGTACAGTCTTGCAGGCTTAAATTTCTCCCTGAACAGCAAAACAAAAAGATGTCTCTCTCAAAGAAAATAATCTGCTTGTGCAGGTAGAATTCAGTAAGGAAGACTGAAAATGTGTGTTTTATTTATTTGTAATGGAACGTATACCTAAATTGCCATTTAAATCTTAGAGTAGATAATAAAACCTTTATATAACCAATTTATACCTCAGTACCAACCAGCAAGGGGTCAGAATCATGAGTGGGAGTATAAAAGCATCTGAAAAGCTTTTTTCACAAGAGATTGCCTGAGATTAGTACTATGCCACCTGGTCAAACCTTTACATTCAGAGCTACACATTCAACAGAAGATCTGGTGAGCCACATCACTTTAGGCTCAGTTTTGAACAAGTGGTACCTACTGAGAATAGATTGTGTTAAGTGCCTAAATCTCTGAAGAAAGGAAAAGATCTTCATGTTGTTCCTCATCCAAGACTCAAATAATCATATGCTGTCAAGTCAGGAGTGAAATATAAATACAGTGCACAGGCCTAGCCTTCTCTTTGCCTTCTATAATATTTCAGCACCCTTTGGTATTTTACTGCTGTGCTGACTAACAAAATACAGCATGTGACCCCTTTTGTTTTCTGGTTCATCAGTTTTATGTTCTTATTTACTTGCCATACATTTTAAGTCTGATGGTACCCAGCACAAGCAGCTGAGAACATGCTGTATTTAAAAGATATCATCTGACAGTGTCTTTGTTTTCATAAAAGCCTCTTTTTCAAAAATTAGCTGTGCTTGTGTGCATTTTTTTAAAGCCTAACAGTCAATCAAAGGAGAGACAAAGAAGCTAAAATTACAGATTCTTCTGTGTTTTCCAGCCTGGAGAAACACCCCATTGTGCCCTTGCAAACATTTATTTGTACACTCTGCTGGAACAGGAATGAACTTTGTTTTCTTGCTACAAAACTTGACAATGCAATGGCCTCACATAGAGGGCCAGATGCTCAGCCAGCACAAAATGACAGAAGCCCATTGATCTTCACACCTGACTGTGTGTGCATCTAATTGCACTCCTAAATTCTACCAAGGAGAGAGAAAGTCTGCAGCATACTCCACTGTTTCACCAAACTCTGCTTTTGCTCGTCCTGTGATTATAAACGATGCCAGGAAGCCCTGATGCACTATTGCTTTGCAGTAAAAAATTAAGTATCTTTTCACAGTTTGCCACTATTATAACTTGAATGATTTTGCTTCACCTACCACAGTAATTGATTTTGTATGATAATCAACAACTGCCATATCAACTGCTGTTAACTGTTTAGCAGTGTCCTTCTGTGAGTGGCTGGCAACATCCTAAGTTACTAAAGAGGCAAAAGCACCATGTTTCTAAACAGGAAAGAACAGAGTTTTGTTCTTCTCACCAAAACAGTTAACATGCTGCAGACAGCTCAAAATAATGAGGTTGACTCCAAATCATTATTTCTCACCACTACTTCTTAGGATCTGGGAGTAAGTACCCCTCACAGAAGCTCCACACCAATCAGAAAAATACAGTACCTGTAATGACAACCTGTAACTTCAAAAGCACTATTTGTAAAAAATAAAACATTAAATAAACACCATAACTATACTTCAAAATGGTTCTTGCCTTTTTTAAAAATTAAAAGTTTTAGTCTTTCTTCATGGTTAGATTTTTATCTATACAACATAGATTTTGTTTGAATATACACTTTTCTCTTAAATTCTAATAATCTCCATCCTGCCTTGATAATGTTCCACATGAATCTAGTGTGTTGGAATCCTTGACTTCATCTCCTCTATATTAAAAAAAAAAAAGAAAGTTTTACAAATATAGGCCTTCAAAAGGGAAGTATTCTGCAAAGTAACAGAAAAGCATATACCTGTACATTTGCCTGCCTTGATTTCTTAGGGTTTGGGTCACCCCCCCCACCCCACCAACACATCTCCCTCCTGAACCAACAGAACTAGTTTGTGAAGTTTTTGACTTCCTTTGCCCCTTATGCTTTCACTTATTCAGCAGGTACTGTCAAACACCTCATGCTCAGCTGTTCCTGAGTAGTCCAATTATCACCTGGCTTGCATCAAAATATGGTTTCCTTTACAAATGGCTCAGCTGCCCCCTCTTGAGATTTTATACTCAAACAGTGGCTCTCAGACAAGGGGTGGTGTAAAGCAAATTTCACCTGCCTCCCTTTCCCATCTTTCCTAGGCTTATGACTATGCAGGGTAACTGAGACTGGGAAACAGCAGAGGAGCAAAGATGTGAGAAACCAAACCAGAGAGACAAAAAGCCACCATTAGAAAAACCTGCAAGACAGCTCTTACATAGTTGAGGATCACTGCCACAGAACTGCAGCACAGGTCAATCTTCTATAGATTAACTGCTAGAGGCACTCTAGTTCAATATACTTCCTGCGGTATCCTTCCCTCCGTATACCACTGTCAGTGCTGGCAACACAGCTCCACTCCAGATGCTTTTCAGTAGTAGTCCTGAAAACCTTCAGAGAAGGACTTCACCTTTTTTCCTAATCATACTGTCACATGTAACACCTTAAGGCAAATACAGAGTTCTCTTCATGCTGTCATAAAAATCAGCTCTGGCTACCACTCAGCATGGTATGATCAGACAACAGTAAACTTCCAAACAAGGGATTATGGTCAAATTTATTCTCTCCACTTAAAAAACCCTATGTTTTTATTTAGAATCAGTTTTAAAGGACAGCTAATGATCTAAACAACATTCTTCAAGCAAACACTCAATGTAATTCAACCCACATTTGTGAACAGAACAGAATGTGCAGATAACTCAACTCAGCAGTCTTAGGTTACCGGGAGCAGTTCTTTTAAGCAAGTCTCATCAGATAAGCAAGAACAATTTACTGATGAAGCTGGATAAAATGGCAAGGCATCTTGTTTAATGAAGTGTTTATGTCCTTGATCAAAATATTATATCAAAGCTGTGGTCAGGTTAAATTGAATTCTTTAAAAGAATAATAGAAGAGATTTGGCCACAGTAGTAAGAAAAACGTTTTCATAATAAACCGAAGTGCAGAGAAAGTATCTGAGGTAATGTTAAGAATCAGTAAATTCATTATTTCTTAAAGGGAGAAGCCTAATTTGCCCTTACACTGATTTCATGCTTTTAGTTTTCTTTACAAATTAGATTAACTTGTCTTTAGAATCTCAAGTTGAATAAACTCTCCTTTAAGCATTAAGCTGCCATAACATTTCCTCATAAAAACATTTTGTTTTCAACTAAAGAGACTTTAGCCTGGTTTGATTAATATACAAAGTAAGATAGGTACTGGGATAACTGCCCTAATTTTCTCTAAAAACAATCAAGATAACCAGGCATGACAATTATGAGGTTGTTGGAGTTACAAAATCTGCTGATCTGAATATCAAGACAAAACCCAAACCAAACAAAACCCCAAAACAACCAAACAAACCCAACCTGTAAGAAGTTTGGGGTTGGATATTTGCTGTATTCATTTCCAGATACTGTGTTGGGACAGGGTATGTAAATCCTATCTGTGAGTTCACAATTGAATCCTCCATCTTAACTATAAATACAATTAGTACAACTCCACCCTCAGAAGCCTTATGTTCTTTTAAACCTCAAATTATTACAGAAGAATTTGAGGCTGATATTGTGGAACATTTAAAAAATTATTTTGGGCTTAGTCCTTCCTCATACATTTTGTTTGAATAACTTGGATGTAGAGGTCATTTCACATCCAATGATGTAATGTAATAGTCACTTGCTTCTTTCAGTTAATCAAACTCTCCCCGTCAGTCATTTTGCACTTCCTCCTCAAATGATTTACTCCAAACTGGCTATGTAAACCAGTATTCAAAGTTTTAAACAAAACAAAAAAAGGAGACAAAACAAGCTTTTACTATGTTCATGTGTACTTGAGTGTACTTCAAGAGAAATTAACAAAAATAATACAGTGTAAAATTGGCAAATATGTTTCTTAAAGTCACCAGCTACAGGAAGATTTTGCTTATCAACAGCTATTTTACAGTACTGACCATGATTTAAAAGGCAACTCTTGTTATAAAAGAACATCTCTGCTTTCAACCTCTATTCCCATAGGTTTACACTATCTGTTCAAAGACCTATTAGATCTAAACTATTTGATATATGACCAGCTACTTCTGCACAGCTTTTTGTTAACTGAAATCTAAACCCAGCAGGGAAAAGGACAAATCACTTCTTTTATCAAGTGTTTTCAGTATCAATTTACTATGAACAGGCATGTTCTTTGCTTTGTTTTCCAGTGCTCCAGTACATCATGAGTTTATAAGGACGAGAAGGAAAGAACAACAGAATTCAGCTCTGTGTTAACACATTCTTAAATCCATTATTTCTGAGTAACATAATCATGAATAGTTATTTTTGAACAAAGGTTCCAATGAAAAGCTGTGGACATACATGTTGGATACAGATATCTGTTTCTCCTGACAAACAAAACTCCTAAAGCCTGTTGGGACATTTTTGTATAGAGGAAACTTCTTAAACCAGACCATCCTTATACCAAATGCTTAAACACTGAGAAACAAGTTTCAGCTTTAGTTCAGATATCAACCATTTATACAAGGAATGAGAGGTGCATTAAATCTGGAGTTACTAAGTAAGAAACAGTCAGCAAAAATACATTCATTCCTTGAATGAAAGGAATAGTTTCTCTTTCAGAACCTAAGAACTTGTGAATTTTGGTGTGATTATGCTTTGTTGTGTCTACAATATCCTAGAGACAGTCTAGAGACAATATACTACATTTAAAAATAAGTGCAAATCAAAACCAAACCACCACCAAATCAAACATAAACCCCAAATCATACAGACATCAAACTGATTCCAAAGCTTTAGTCTACAATAAAATAATAATTAAAAGATTAATAATCTTCCAACTCAGAGACTCAGGAACTACACTGAGCAGTGAGTCTTAATTATGAATACATACACAATATTAACTATCAATCACTGACTGTTAAAACCAAAACCAAACACTGACCAAAAGAAATTCTTCAGTGTATTAAAATGGAAAAAAAAAAATAGTATTAAAATTTGGTTGTTGGTGGTTGTTTGGCTTGGGTTGTTGTGTTGTTTGGGTTTGGGTTTTTTTTTTTTTTTCCTTTGTTCTGGTTTGGGTTTTGTTTTGTTTTAAATAAGGTGCTTTCCTGAATGCAGACAAAGCACTGTATATTAAGGGCTTCTCCTGTGAGTAGTCCTAAACCACGTCTACAAACAGGCATTTAAAACCTGCATTATTTCTTCAGGGAAGGGGTCCTCACACAGATCTCTCTACTTCTACAGCTCTGAATTTTAATTGGGCAGAGTTCTGCAAACTAACTAAATGATGAATGAATGTGTATAGATTCAAAGTTCAATTTCTTCAATCAAAACTCCAGAAGGCGCTGCCAAAGTAGGCCTAGCGGAAGAAAAAAATAAAAAAGAAAACCAGCATCTGCTAATATTAAACTCAGGCTTTGCCACTCCAAACAGAATTACAAAACCTCATCTAATGACAGAATAATTAGGCATACAGAAAGCAATCATTGGCACATTGTCAGAAGTGGAGTCTTCACAAAAAAATAAGAAAAAGACACAAATATCAGCACTTTCAGTGGCATTCACTAACTCTCTAGCTTTTGCTTCCCCTGACTTACTCTAATCAATGAGTCAACTGCAGCAGGTCGAAAGCAACTGTGATAAAATGCCACCCTAAGAAGTAACTGCCTTCATAGATCTTACCAAATGAGTCATAAAACTATTCATCAATATCACACCTTGTGCAGTACAGCAGTTATGAGGTAAGCTCAGGGAGTTCTCTGATCAGAAAAGCTTACTCTGTTATTCCATTTGCAGGCTATAAATCATGATTTCTTACATTCCATACCACCATTAAGTAAGGAATGAAAACCTCCACTATCATTAATTGACAGCTAACAAGGCATCATTAACAGTGTTGACAAATTCAAATCGATTTTAAAAGCTTATTTGCATCATAACCTAAAAACGTGAAGTAGAACGAAACAGCCTGACAACTTGATTATGTGTTATAGCTTAAATTTTGGGGTTTTTTTTCTGCTTAGGTATAGACATAAAAAATATACATCACATTTTGTTGCAGTGCCCTCAGGTTTTTAGTTTGCAATTACTGTATTAAACTCACAAATCTGAGGCCAGCAGCTCTGTGATGTTCCAACTTCAACTTGCTTAAGTACTTACTACCAGTTATAAAAGATGACAGATAAAGGAAAAGCCCAAAACTTTGGCTTTTTTTTTTTTTAACCCGAGGAACAGAGAAGTGAAAAAAAAGATGGAGAAAACAAGATCATAAGCTATTCAGATAATATCAGACCTGCAACATCCAGAAACACAAAACCACAGTGGTTTCAAAACACAGAAATAATCCTGGTTCATTCCAATATGGAGCAGCCCTTACAAACCAATTCCTCTGACAACTGTGACTGCTCTCCTTTACTGTTATCAAACTTGAGGTCATGTAGAAATTATACATCAAAAGGCAATAATGAGGAGCACTCAAATGCAGAAATAAATGTTCCCAGGTACACAAAGACATGAAATATGCCAGGGTGACAACCTTAGAATACATTTAGTTTGTGAGAAACCCCAGTTTGAGCTCTCATTTCAGGACCAGAGACAGGAACCAGTTCACTCCAGACTTCCTCTCCTGTTTTGTTTTTAATGGACAGAAACTTTTTCATAGAATCAGGAAGTTACCATCCAGGCTCAGTCCTAAAGGAAACTCAACAGCCATCCAAAATGAAAAGCTGACAATGTACACTAGACACTGGGGAAGTATTTTTGGTGAATTTCAAGAAAATATCTGATACTGCTTTCAAACTTCATTCAAAACCATTCAACCAAATGAAGCAGTGCTACAGAGAAAAAAACCCAAAACACCACCATAACTAAATAACAGCCTT
The DNA here is from genome assembly GCF_027791375.1 of Indicator indicator. Lineage (NCBI taxonomy): Eukaryota > Metazoa > Chordata > Aves > Piciformes > Indicatoridae > Indicator > Indicator indicator. Next base: position 11,163,262 of record NC_072033.1, on the reverse strand, counting down.
CCAAATGAACTAATTAAATCATGTTTCAGTATTCCAGATTTGGTACATGAATACAGTTAACGTTGTTTCCTTTTTGCAAAACCCCTTTTGATACAATAGAGAACAAGCAGTTCTGAGAAACCTATTGATACAAGTGTGCATTCAGGAAGAGCAGTATGCAATTTCAGATTTATAGATACCTGAGCAGCAAAAACATATGGCACTTATTCTGGTCGTTGGGGAAAACTCATTTTTTAATTATAGGATGTTTGTCTTTAGTGAAAGCTGCATGCATTTGGCAACATGATCTTTCAATTCCAAGTAACAAGAACCTATTACACTCATAAAGGAAATTACAAGATTAAAAACATTGTTGAGCAATTGACCCCTAGGAGACTAGCAAGACAGCTTTACTGTAAGTCATGCTGCTGCAGAGACCATCCTGAGAAACCTGCTTTGCTACTGACTAGAAATTCTAAGCTGTCCTTGTGCAACACAAACCCACATAGTTCAAATTGGGTGTGCTGTGCACAGTCTCCACCAGTTGCCCTCATTTGTCTCTCTAGGGGAACACACAAGCAGGGATTAGCAGTGCATTTACCTTCTCCCATTTTCATCTGTACTCATCAGGTTCAAAGATGAAAGGAAAACTGCTCCTAATTAAATGGGCTTTGCATTAGATGCTGCTTGCACTGGAACAACTGCTTCATAATTAATTTCCTATGAATTAATCTTTACAGTCAAAACTAACACGTTCTGGCATTTTGGCAACAGGAAGCTGAAGAGCATCCAGAGTGTGATGTGGAAGTTGGTATCTCCCTGTCACTTGTTAAAAAAGCCAAACCAACCAACCACTTTCAAAACAGTTTCTCTTTCTGGTTTTACTGACAATATCAAACAAAGGCTTCACTGTGATGTTTTTCAAAGCACACAAAATACTTTAAGACTGATCCCAATATATTTGTTTCCTTTAAGACAGACCATTTCTTAGGGTGCAAGGCAGCACTAAACAACCCACCCAAACAAGGAGAAAAATACCAACAGCACAACATATATTAAAATATTTATGCCAAAAGTTATATTCTTGATAAATAACCAGTAATCATTTGAAGTTTTTGATATTTTAATATTGTTAAAAGACACACTAGGAAAGTTATTTCAAGATCCAGACAGTTCTACCTAAACTAGCCAGTTCTTTATGGTTAGCTGATCTTAGTTTCCTAATTGCTTCAATTTGCACATTTGGAGTTTGGTGGGTTTTTTTTATGTAACTTTTTTTTTTTTTTTTTTTACAAGAACACTTCAGAAACTTTAGTGTTCTATCTGCCCATGCTTCTGAACCGTGCAGTATTATATGTGTTGATCTTTTAATAACTTACCTAAATCAGTGTTTACCTTTCCTTACCTTTCTATAATTAAAGTTAATAGGATTCTTGATAAAACTAGTTTTCTGAAAGACCAATGAATAAATAATTTTGGGAGGTAGATAGTTTAAGTTATCTGTTCCTATAGCTAGTGTCAAAAGCTACACCTTCCCTTTTCTTAAAGCATCTTTAGGCAATCCCATGCTTTGTTCCCATCCACCCCAAAACTCCTGCAGCTTCAACAGAATATACAAAGCAATAACAATAATCCAAGTCGGTTTTAACTTTTTACTTGAAGGTTTAGTACAGAGTAAAAAGTGGGAACACAGCAAACCCCATGCTGGGTAAGTTTCTAAAAGGAACACAGAGAATTAGTCAATAAAATTCAGATTAAGATAGCTGAGACTGTAGAGAGACTGCAAATGTGTCTGTGTTTAGGCTTCCAGTTGTCTCTTTAAAAGTTGGCCCACAGTTCCGAGTAAACTGTATGTGGGCTGTCATATTTTTGAAGACTTTGGAAGAACTTAAGGTCTACATGACAGTGTTTTTCCAACTACAGTGAAATTTTAAAAAGGGAAAAAAATGTGCAGAAACACAAAGACAAAACTTCACTGCAAGAATAACGTATTGTCTTCAACTAGCCCTAACACTGATTTTGTTATTGCTAACTACTAGTCCTATACCTGGCCTACAATGGAATTTGACACAGGTAATTTGTGTTAATGTCAGAGGAGAACAATCTCTAACTAGTCAGTTATTTCACACATATATGCATGCACACATGTGTTATTTATCTATAAAAGGAGACAGTGCCTCAATCTGCCTCAAAAAGTAAAAGTTTTACTGAGATAAGTTATTAAAATGAAAAGTCACAGATTTTCCAGAAAAGCTGACCTGGACTACCAAATTAATTTATTTTAAAATAAAATATTTTACTTAAACGGGCTTGTGATAATTAAGGGATAAAAGTATGAGACACTTCACTCTGATCAGAATCGCTGAGCTCATGATTAGTTTAATGCCAGTTGCCCCAAAAATGTTTTCCTTAACTTAGATGCATGACTTCTCCCAATGATTCAGGTAAACCCCAAGTACAGACACAAATCAGTTGCATACTGAACACACATTCAGTTTGTATGCAAAAAAGAGCATTTGTTAATTACTTTCTTCACAGGAAATCCAAGATCTACTTCAATTCACATCATTCAGCATTCAAGAGAATGAATCTCTTCCCCTGACTTGCCATAAAATGGAAGTGTCTAACCAAAATGCAAGCACTACACATTCAACTACTTAAGGAAATACAGATCTTCCACACTGGCAGATTTACAGCAATCTGAGACAAATATCTTCATTTGTTAAATAAAAACTTTGCAATTGGAATTTCTTTTAATACCTGAACAGGAAAGGTACTGCTAATTCTTGTTCCACAGGCACTAAATTGCCTGAGGTACAGTCAGCCTCTGCACATGCTCCATGGTCAGATTTACTTAGGTTCTAATCAATATGTTCCATGCATCTTGCCTATATTGGAGCTCTTCTTATTACATGCTCAATTGATTCACTGAACAACAGCAAGCTGCAAAAGGCTGTACTCCCATGGATAAAGCAGATGTTGCTCTGACCTCCGCCTACTGGCTCAGATACCTAGTTTTCTGTCTGCCTTCACTAAGGAAAAATCTCCCAGCTACACATTTTGCCCTTGAACAACAGATACAGCATTCATTATAGAACAGTCCTTGCTAATTTCCCCCTTATTTTATTTGAAATACTAAATATTCACATAAACATCCACCATGAAAATCATAGTAAACTGTTTATTCCTCAGAGTTTTAGAGAAACAGCCTCTATTTAGAAACACTTGAAAATTTTGAAAGCATGCACAACCCACTAGAAGGCAACACTGAAGAAAAGCAGTCAGTTTCCTCAGATGACAGTAAGCTTTAGATTGACACAGAAACCCTATTATGAACACCCATGAAATGATACTGACCTCAAAACGTTTCTATTACCTAAATTAATTATCTTTACAATGAAGGCAGCACAGAAAGTAGAAACAAAACCCACCAAATCTGGGAGAACAAGGAAAACTGATTGAAAGGGAAAAGAAAGAAGAAAAATCAAACAGGAGGTACAAAAATCCTACAGATAACAGTGACAAAGAAAACAGAATTATAAAGGAAGAATTGTGATCTGAAAGGATGGGAGAGTGCTTTTGAGAATATCTATGAAAGACCAAGATGAGAAATGGATATATCAGATTCTTGTTATATTTAAAAGACTATTTAATAGTTTAACATGAATGGTGGGAAAGCTGAAAGACAGAAATAAAACACTAGAACATCCAAATATACACAGCAAAAGCAAAAGAGCTTTTAAGCAGACCACTATGAAACAATAATGCCTATTTCTGGGCTATGATGGTCACTGCTTGGAACAACAGACAAATCAGATTTGGGAGGAGAAAAAAACAAGAGGTTTCAGAAACAACAATACAAGAGAAAGCAAAATACATGTCATTGTTTAGCACTAGCACCATCATATGATTTAGTTAAAAAAAAAAAGAAAAAAAGGCAAGTTTCATTACCTTAAAGAATTTGTGGTCTTTTTGAATCAAGACACCTTTGCTTCTAGAGAAAACACTGCCAACTAAATGCTTTGTACCCAGAGCAACCTCTTCAGTCCACCTGCTGCTTCCACCCACACAAACAATCCCAGATTAAAAGCCTGAGCCCTTAACTTTAAGAGGACACCTGTGAATTTAAGGACTTGGCTAATTATAACAGCCAAGCTTCTTGTAAAGTACTTAACACAATTTTTCACCAGATCGGGGGTTAATTCCTGACAGGTTCCTTTTACCATGTTTGAGGAATTTAGATTATCACCAAAGCCTTTGGTTAGTAGAATTCTAAGATGATTAAGATCACCCAGGTACTTTAATTCCATTTATTCAAGATTAAGAATTAAACTTGTTTCTACTGAAGTCAGTGGATCCACCTCTGTAAATATGCACTTCAGATCCTCTCTTCTCAGGAAAAATCATTTGACAGAGATAAAACTAGGAAAAAAATAAAACCATCTGGTTTCTTCATTCCTAATACATACTGACAATATATTCCTTTCTCATGTGTTTTGATCTGTCTTCTGACAGATTCCACTTTGTCTCCCCTTTCCAGCACCTCAAGTACAGAGCGTCTGACATAAAGAATCAGAGCACTTTCTCTGGGTACCTCAGCAAGCAACTAGTGTGCCTGTGAAGGTTCTGACCTTTGCTACTCTTACCCAGAGGGACAGTAGAAGAGTAGCAGCTACAGACCTCAAAGGTGAGTTCTTGGAGAATTTATAATACTAACATGGACAGCTTGTAGAATATTTCTGACAGGAAATTGTGCTGTGCACCACACAGGCACTCACTCACCCTCAAGGTGAGAAAGGATCAGAGTGAGAAAGCTCGTGGGTTGAGATAAGAATATTTGTGTCCTCTCCCAGCTTCTTGTGCACACCCAGCTTCCTTGCTGGTGGTACAAGAAGCAGAAGAGGCCTTGTATGAGCACTGCTCAGAAATAAAGAAAACATCTCTGGACTGTCAACACAAACCCAAGACACAGCCTCATCCTAACTCTGAATGGCAGAAAGAAAATTCTGGGCATTAAACTGCAAACTCCCTGAGTTACCATCAACATACATTTTTACATAGATTATAAAGAGGCTGGAGAAGGAAGGAAAATGTTTCTTCTCTCCATTCTCTGTATGTTTTGAACCAGAGCATCAATTTCTAAATCTTTTGTGCAAATTTTGTTAGATCATAAAGTCAGTATGCAGCTAGAAGATAGTGAATATCCACTGAATCAACTTGAATTAATATCCTTTCATAATTTTAGCACACTGTGCTGTTAGAATGTCATTTTAAAGTAAATTTTAAAGTGAAGTTTTAAATTTTTTTGTGACTAAAGGAAGTTTTGGTTTTAAATTGAGGCAGCTTACAATAGGTATGGAGAAGCAGTTCCATTTGTAATCCTTTCAGGACAAGTATTAAAAATGTATGGTTATTAGATACTTCTCTCTATTTGGTAGCCTGAATTTCATCTTTTCCCCCTCCCACTTGTACAACAGTCTAACAATACAAAGCCAGTGGAACAAGAAACATTATTTTAGCATCAAGGTGTCTTACCAGAAATTGCAAGTAAATAGAAAATACAGGATTTTTTATTATTTTTTGCTAGACAGCTACAGAAGCTTCTTGTAGTCCTTCACTATTACATTAATCAGCAAAAGAAAATGGAACAAACTGCTGCAATTACTTGCCACTCCTGTAATTTCTCAATGCTAGTAAGTACATCTGTGAGTCATTGAAGTGGGCTGTAGCTTAGATCAGGATGTGAAAAATAGTCTTGTCTTAAGCTTAAGAAAATTCTTGTGTTTATAAGTAACAACATCCCAGTTCCATCTCTGGAACACATATGTTACTCCTTATTAAATTTGAAAGAAAATGTCTGTAATTTCATTATGTTCCCTACTCTGTGAGAGTAGGTGTAGATGATCTTAATCACTCCAGTGAAGGGTTGGAGAAAGAAGTACAGAAGAAAAATGTACAGCTGAGAATATTGAGAAGTGATAGCTATTAATTATGTTGCCTTATGGGATGCTTGTCACTTTTCTTGCCTTGTTTAATGTTGCTAGAAAGATACACACGCATTTTTCCCTCCACAAAACATTTGGAGCATAGATGTTTGCTAAAGACCAAATGAATTTTGGTTCAATAAATCTAAGAGACTATAAAAATGAGTGAAAAAGCTTCATTCTTTAGATGTGCCTAATGTCTTGCATTAAGCTGGGGGGAACAGAAAAACAACTAACACACACACACACAAAATAATTAAAAAAAAAAACAAAAACAAACAAAAACCACCAAACCCAGAAACAACCCAAAAAGACAGAAACTAACGAAACGAACGAAAAACTGAAACCAAACCAAACCAACAAAAAAACCACTCCCAAAAAAAAACAAACCACCACACAGAGAAAACTGTGTTCAAGGGGGTGCTAAAATATCTCTGCTGTGTGTATAGAAAGTAATGTAAAAGTCATGTTTGATACTACTGTCAAACCATGTTCCCCAAGCTTTGCCAGAGTGTGCTCCAGAAAGAGCATGAGGATTGTTAGTAGCTTGGAAGTATGGCAGATGAAGCAGAAAATCCAAGAAAGCAGACAGGGTCAGGATTAGTAGGAGGGTTTGATCAGAAGATGAAATTCCTTAATACACCGGTCTTGGCCTTTGCTTTGCATTTAGACACCTTCTGTGGTCTAGTTTAAAAGGTTATGATTTACACTTAAGCCATGAGAATAAAGATTTCTCCTTTATAAAATATTACAAATATGCATGCCGTGGACAGCTTGCCATCGAGTTACTCTAATTACCTTGATCTCTTTGATCTTCTGTGCTTTGCTGAGTCTTCGTGCCCATTACTCATCTCACACTGTTCATTATGTGTTAATCTCTTTGTGGCAAAGTCTGTTCCTTAAAAGCAAAGAGAGAGTTGAGTGAAATGAAGGTCTGACATCTGACAGAAGTCAAACTGGGCTATCATGTTTTAAACAATTATGATAATAAGCAAGGTGAGATTTGTCTGACAGAAAATGTTTAACTTTATAATAATTTATAAATTCTGCTTCAACTCTCCTACAATTTTTAATTAGATGTATTGTGTTTAGTATATTTGATCTATTCTTGTGCTGGTTTTGTTTGGGACAGAGTGAATTTTTCTTCATAGTAGCTGATACTGGGCTGTGTTTTGGATTTGTGCTAAAAACAGATATTGATGACAGAGGGATGTTTTCATTATTGCTGAGCAGAGCTTACACAGAAGCAAGACCTTTTCTGCTCCTTATCCCACCAGTGAGAAGATTGGGAGTGCACAAGAAGTTGAAAGGGGACACAGCTGGGACAGCCAACCCCAAATGTCCAGAAGGATATCCCAGACCTTGTGGCATCATGCTCAGAATATGAAACTGGGAGAAGGAGGAGAGGGGGGACATTCAGTGACAGTGTTTGTCATCCCGAGTCTCTGTTACATATGACAGAGCCCTGCTTTTCTGGAGATGGCTGAACACCTGCCTGCCCATGGGACATGCTGAATTAATTCCTTATTTTGCTTTGCTTGTGTGCACAGCTTTTGCTTTTCCTACTAAATTGTCCTTAGCTCAACACAGCAGTTCTCTCACTTTCACTCTTCTGATTCTCTTCTCCACCTCACCAGGGCGGGGGGGTTGTGTGTGTGTGTGTGTGTGTGTGTGTGTGTGTGAGTGGCTGCATGGGGCTTAGTTGCCAGCTGGGGTTAAATCAAGACAATCCTCTGGATTTTAACTGGCATTAAGTGATGATTCTCACTTGATTTTTCTCCTGCTTTTTATTCAAAGGATAAATAGCTTTTTCTAGCTGAGGGTCAGGAAGGGGAAATGTTCCTTTATAGAGCAAAGAGAGAAGGAACTCCCAGATAATTACTTATTATTCTCTTGTCAAGAGCTATCTTTGTCCTGCCTACAAAGTGAGAAGAGAAGCTGCACTGAATTGACATTATGATAAAATAATAACTAAAATAATAACTGATACAAGGTGGGATGTATTCTTGATCTTCATTACAAGATCTGGGGATCCAGGGATGCCAAACCTTTAATTGTTTTTGTAAAGAAGTCAGTATATGCTTAATTATCAGGAAATTAGTCATGAAAAATGGAGTTCTTTTCCATCTAAACTTTCTAATTTAAAGGATGCACTATGTGAAAGAGAGATCATACATAATTTAATGTAATTGAGGAAGAGAATTAAAATATAATTTTCACTTTTCCATCTAATAACACTGCTCTTTCAAGCTCTGGGGATGTTGTTTAAGCCAAAGGTGGTGGTTTCCTTGACAATTCTAGGTAAGAATAGATACTCTTAAAAGAAATGAATAGAATAATAGGGTATGAATAAGCAGCATTTAATAAATTGAGGGTTAAGGAAGTTATCAGAGATCCCTGAAGAAGACTTAACACTGAAGATATAATATTAGAATGAAGAATTAAATGAAGGTTAATCTTGATAATGAAGGACTAGGGCCCAGAGAAAATGTCATTATCAACATGTTAACATGTGCAGAGTTAGGGAGAGAATTGGATGGCTTGAGACAGCCAATGATACCTGTAGCTTTTCATCTGCTGCTCATTAGGAGTAGTATAAAATTGCTTGTAGTGGGGCTGCTCAAGAGAGCACCTCTGTGAAGGTGGAAATCTATTCCAAGCAAAATGGTGGTGATAAGAGAGTTTAACAGACCTGGGTCTTGAAGGATAGGTCTAGTTTTGGGGCTAAAGCTGCTGTTTACTTTCCAGTTATTAAAAGCCCTGACCACAGCTGTGATCTAATTGAAATGTGAGCTCATTACCCTGCAATGCAGATGAAGTGTGAGAAGACAAATACTCACAACATTAAGACCAGCAAAACACTACAGACCCTAACAGATACCTGACTAACAAGTCTTAGGGAACAAAGTTTTACAAACAGCTCATTACACCCACCTTGTGTAATCCTGAGGCAGTACCGAATACAGTTTAATTCTAGTAAACAGAAACATTGGTCTTAACTGTTATCTGTGGTTACCTTTGAGCTGCTGTTCAAGGATTTATTGAAACAAAATTGTTATTTGTTGGAAAGTTGCTATTTTTTGTTTGAAAGTTGTTGTTGTTGAAAATTGTTCCAAAGAAATGTTCATTTTGTGTCCAGTGACTTACATCCAATTTCTTATTACTTTGTATTTTATTCTCTATTTACTGCTGAATTCACAGCTCAGAGAAGCAACTAATGGGCTTATACAAAAAAAAAAAAAAAAAAGGCAAGGAAAATTACCCTTAGTGGTTTACGCTTTATATTTTGGACAGTTGAATATTTATGAGTAAAAGAATCATAGAATCATAGAATCAAGAAGGTTGGAAGAGACCTCAAAGATCATCGAGTCCAACCTGTCACCCTAAACCTCATGCCTATCTAAACCATGGCACCAAGTGCCACGTCCAATCCCTTCTTGAACACCTCCAGGGATGGTGACTCCACCACCTCCCTGGGCAGCACATTCCAATGGCCAACCACTCTCTCTGGGAAGAACTTTCTCCTCACCTCCAGCCTAAACCTCCCCTGGCGCAGCTTGAGACTGTGTCCTCTTGTTCTGCTGCTGGTTGCTTGGGAGAAGAGACCAACCCCCTCCTGGCTACAGCCTCCCTTCAGGTAGTTGTAGACAGCAATGACGTCTCCCCTGAGCCTCCTCTTCTCCAGGCTAAACAGTCCCAGCTCCCTCAGCCTCTCCTCATAGGGCTTGTGCTCAAGGCCTCTCCCCAGCCTCGTTGCCCTTCTCTGGACATGCTCCAGCAATTCAACATCTTTCCTGAACTGAGGGGCCCAGAACTGGACACAGTACTCAAGGTGTGGCCTAACCAGTGCTGTGTACAGGGGTACAATGACCTCCCTGCTCCTGCTGGCCACACTATGCCTGATGCAGGCCAGGATGCCATTGGCTCTCTTGGCCACCTGGGCACACTGCTGGCTCATGTTCAGGCGCCTGTCAACCAGTACCCCCAGGTCCCTTTCTGCCTGGCTGCTCTCCAGCCACTCTGACCCCAGCCTGTAGCTCTGCATGGGGTTGTTGTGGCCAAAGTGCAGCACCCGGAACTTGGATTTGTTGAATGCCATCCTGTTGGACTCTGCCCATCTGTCCATCCTGTCAAGGTCCCTCTGCAGAGCCCTTCTACCCTCTAACAGATCAACACCTGCTCCCAGCTTGGTGTCATCTGCAAATTTACTGATGATGGACTCAATCCCCTCATCCAGATCATCAATAAAGATATTGAACAGGATGGGGCCCAGCACTGATCCCTGGGGGACACCACTAGTGACAGGCTGCCAGCTGGATGTGGCACCATTCACCGCCACTCTCTGGGCTCGGCCCTCCAGCCAGTTCCTAACCCAGCGCAGAGTGTTGCTGTCCAAGCCACAGGCTGACAGCTTGGCCAGGAGTTTGCTGTGGGGGACAGTGTCAAAGGCCTTGCTGAAGTCCAGGTAGACTACATCCACAGCCTTTCCCACGTCCACCAGGCTGGTCACCTGATCATAGAAGGAGATCAGGTTGGTGAGGCAGGACCTGCCCTTCCTAAATCCGTGTTGGCTGGGCCTGATTCCTTGGCCATCCTTCAGGTATGCAGTGATTGCCCCCAAGACAATCTGCTCCATGATTTTCCCTGGCACTGAGGTCAGGCTGACAGGCCTGTAGTTCCCGGGTTCTTCTGTCCGTCCCTTCTTGTGGATGGGTGTCACAATGGCCAGTTTCCAGTCTTCTGGGACCTCTCCAGTGAGCCAGGACTGGTGGAAAATGGAGAGAGGCTTGGCCAGCTGTGGTTTTGTTAAAAAAAGAATGTTAAGGTTTGTTTTGTGCAGGAAGACACAGAACAACCTCACTGCCATCATGACTGTGGAGAGCTCTGGTGGCAGGTCAAAGACTCACAGCAAAAGAATGAAGTAAATGAGAAGTCTTCACTTGAAAATAAAAAACCTGAGTAGTACTGTCATTAGAACAGAACAATAGCAAAATTCTGTATGAAATTAAACTTAGAATTTAATAAATGCCTGGTCAAGTAAATGTTAGAACTGAATGATTAAGATTCAACAACAGAGGAAAACAAATGTATTTAATTGTCCAGACTGCAAAATCAAATAAGGGTGTACAGTAAGACCTTGGATAACACAAGAAAAGCAACTAGTGGGGGAAATTGCCTATTGGTTCCTTGTTTGTTATTCTGTGAACTAGAATTATAAAGTACAGGTCTTTTAAATCCAATTTTATTTCTTACCTTGCTTTTTTTTATTTCCCCCCCTAAGATTTTTATTTCATTCTAAAGGAGATTTGTGGTGCTTCAAAATAGTTCCAGTAATTTGAAGCCAGCCAGGGAGATAGTCAAATAACTTTCAGAAGTCTGAAGATATTGTTCTTTCTGACCTTCCTCAGTACAATATAGGGTATAATTTCCCCCAGATTTAATAATTAAATTCAATATTGAAACTTCATCACTTCGGTCTAAGTTTGTCAAAGTCCTTTAAAAAATGTTCCATTGTTATGATTCTTTATGCAACATTATTGGCCGAAAATCTTGGAGTTCACTATTCCAAGCTTTCTAAACATGGTAGTCATTTTGGGTAGAGTCTTAAATGGTACAACCTGAAATGCAGCTTGGGTTAGCGTTTTTAATGATGTGGCATCTTAGGAAACCTAAGCAACTCAGAAAGAGTTGGGAACAAGATAAAAAACCCCAAACTTTTAACATTATACAACTGCCTTGTAATGATCAAAAGTGTTTCTATGGATCACACTGCGCCTTCACATTCTAGGCTGAACTCTTTATTGATCTCACCAGGGAGCTCTGCTCACAAGGTTGTGAAATATCCTGGCCAACAGCAAATTAAGATGCTTTACCACATAACTCTATTACAACATCTTATGATAGGTCACATCATTTTTCTTAAAAAAAAAAAATGTGCAGCAATACAAATTCTGCCCTTATTTATGTCTGCTTTTGGGGTTTTTGTTGTTTATAATTTGTTTTTCCCTGTTTCTTCATATCTGAGGACAGTAAAGCTTCACTGTGGTCATCTGCTGAATTCAGCAACAGGAAAGACAGGTGGAAGCAGATTTTTATCTGAAACCTGTCCTTTACCAGGGACATGAGAAACAGAAAATAACGTGACAGAATTCCAAAATGTACATCATCAAAGCAGTATCATTCTGTCATTAAAATCTTCACAAATTGCGCTGTAATATTTCTAACAAGAAATGGCATGGATGCAATTAAATATTTAAAACCTGAAGAATCTGCAAACATCACTGTCGCTGCAGGTTCTTGAATTGCATGTTTCTTTCTGTAAGGTGGAAGACAAATCTCTCACTTCAAATTATAGATGTACTGTTTTGTCTACAGCATAATGAATAAAGATAACGTATGAACAAGCTCCTTTTTAAAAACTGTACAACAGTATAAGACAGTTGTATAATTAATATGGAGGGGGATTTATTCCACTGAACAGTGGCAAAGGAGAAGATTATTTTTCCATTTGAAAAAAAGAAGATGACATTTTTACTGCAAATCATCTGGTTAACGAGCAGAGTTGCTTTGGAATCCAAGGACAAGGAATCCATTTTCTTGCTGTAATGTGATTTGAGTGGGCTAATGGTCACAACGTTTTAACAGACTGAAGATTTGCATCAACTTTAACTGTTGAAAAAAGATTTCCTGAAGCTCAAATTTACAAATATGGCCTTGCCTTTTGCTAAGTAAGGTCGATGTACTTATTTCCCTTGAATTCTCAAGGAAGTCATTCCTTTTTCTTTACAGAGGAATAAAATTCCATAAACCAGACACTTTTCAAATTATGTTCTTTTATCCCACAGCAAAACTGTCTGCAATTGAAGAAGACTCTTTTGTTTAATGTGTCTCCCCCAACACTCTCCCTTTTCTTATTTATAAATCTGCCTATCACTTCTGGAAGACTGATACAATTTATCTTTTAGTCCTCCTTTGGTTTGTAGAGTCCTTTGTTTTCTTCTCTTAATTACTTTGTCTCAAAAAGTATAATTCCCTTTTCTTCTGTTCTTCTAAATTTCGATCTAGATAGCAGAGTCAATGGTAGGTCATGTGAGACTGCTCTCACACATTGCTTCCAACCTCAATGCCTCTGCATTACCCATTCAGATGTAATCATCTCCTTCTAACTTACATTCTTACTTTAGCACTGATAACCACACACACAGCATTTCAGAATGGGGACAGATGTCTTGATTCTGCTGCCTCCTCTCTTTAAAATCCTTTCTTTCTGCCTCTTTGGTCATTTATTTACTTTGACTTGAAACTTGTTTTTTTCCTGCAGCAAGCAAATAACATCTCTTGAACATTCTGAAAATGATGCTTCATTTTTAACTCATGCAATTGCAAGAGCAAAATATTCATGTAGCTGCTTGTTCTGTTGTTTGCAGATAGCATGACGACTTGTGCACACAAATTGGGTGTCTGTATAAATTCACTACCTTGAATGTATTACTGCCATAACATTATTTTGTCTTCTACAGCATATACTGCAAGATTTCCTGGTACTGATGAGCTGCAAAGCATAAAATGCACCCCAAAAAATTGCATCTCGATGTTTGTAACTCTGCCCACCTATTGCTGCCAGCATTTTTAATTTGCCTTTTTCCTCCTCACAAATCAAGGTATTCATTACCCTTCCTAAAGGAACAGATAAAGAAATTCAGCTGCTATGTCAAAAGTATTTCCTAACTGTAATCGATGTACTACTGGTTTATGAGAAAATCATGGCAATATTTAGTGATATACCTAAAGTTTCAGAAACCAGAAAGAATGAGTGGAGTTTCAGGCTATGCAGAATGATGCTAGCAGCCATTATATGGAAAGCTTAAAGATCTCCATAAAACTGGGTGTTTTGAGTACCCCTCCTGGATGCAGAGGAAGAGGCAATCCCTCAAGCAACTATAGTTGGTGGATTATGGTGTTTGTTTTCTTGTTTACTTTAAATTTTAAAGATTTTTTTCAATCCATCCAAAGCCCAAATGACAGCCATTGAGGCTGAACCATCAATTTATTAATTGTGGGGTCTTTTTCACCACTCTTGCATTTTGCCTATATTATAACTATTTTAAAATCATACCCTTTGGTATTTCAGATATCCTGTTAGAGTAGGGAGGATTTAGTATTTTCCTGAACTATATTATTTTCTTTCAGAAATATGCAGTGCAACAATTAAAAATTGTCTTTTCTCAGCAGTGTTGACAACTTATGATAGACAATATTTGGGCTTGGGGAACGGGAAGAAAGCTGGAGCACTGCAAAAGGTTCCTGAGGCTGAGGAATTCTGTAGAGTCCAGCAAAGATAAAGAAATAGTCCTCAAATTGTAAGTGAAAAGAATTTGTTTAGTGTGTGACAAAAGAACAGGTCATTATGAAGTATTCTTGTTTAGATTAATCAAAAGAGACATCTTTTCACACTGACCTGTCTTCTGTCAATAACTACTATGCTAGCTGTTATTCAGCCAGGTAATTTTGCACTCTGTGCAATGTCTCCACCAATACAACCACAATTACCCAGTTCTTCAACAAATATCCAAAGTTTTCAGAAGATGACAGTTATTGATTTATCTCTATTTGTGATTTAAAAAAAAAAAAATCAATGTAAATGTGCAGTTAAGACCTTCAGTGCAGTGGAAATAGTGAGCAAGTGCAATGAATTCCACTTTATCAGCCATTCCACCAGGGAAAGCTTCACAAGTATTGGAAAAAAGTACAGATATGCTACATAATCCCTGTTTACAGTGGTGCTCAATATATAGGGAATGCACATTATATAGTATAACTAACAACCCTTCTGTGCTCCATTTAGAAAGAAGGCTAAGATCTCCCGTTGGGCTGAAGTTCCTATCAGTTGTATTCATCATCGTGAATGGTTTTAAGTTGATGATGCTTAATGAAATCTACATCATTCAGATAGCTTTCAAGCTGTGACTCAGCAAGACTTCCCCAATTCAGTCTTTCTAAACATGTCTTTACCTTCCCTTCTGTGACTACTTCATGACACAAATTAATGTTTCATTGAGCTAATTGGATCCTTGCAGCTCTTAATTTTTTGCAGATATACTATTTTGAAAATAAACCATGCAGCTTCATCTTTGAACATGAAAGCAAATGTTCATTCATGTTCATTCTATTTATCTTCTCAAGGTAATGTGAAATTACATCTCTAGTAGATAAAAGATCTTTGCTTTCCAATCTATGTATTCTTGGTTGGTTAAATCAATTTTTGTAATTCAGCATAAATATTCAAACCCATGGAAATTAGTTACTGGGGCCCAGAAATTGAACACAGGTAAATGTAAAAGCTTTGCTTTCAAACTTGGACTTTTATGGACATAAAGGTAATGGTGTTGTTCACACCACTTTGGGGGTGTGCTAGGGATCCTAACCATCAAGAGACAAGCAAGCTTTCCATAAAGTCAATTATCTCAATCACATATCTGTCTTTACAACTGGGACTTTAGAGTAATGGCATGTCCATTTCATCAAACTAAAACCAGTTCAAGGTGTTCCAACGCTTGTAAACAGAGCTA
This sequence comes from Indicator indicator, assembly GCF_027791375.1. Lineage (NCBI taxonomy): Eukaryota > Metazoa > Chordata > Aves > Piciformes > Indicatoridae > Indicator > Indicator indicator. Next base: position 11,147,730 of record NC_072033.1, on the reverse strand, counting down.
CCATTCAAGAAAGCAAAAGGAAAATCTCACGTTTCAAGGGGGCCTCAGCTCTTTGCACCTCTACAGGAGTACAGTTACCAAAATCTTGAAAAAGTTCTGCAGAATAGCTGTGTATAGAATTTTTAGGTCTCTAAACTTCTTCCTGAGAGAGCACTCAGCATGATGTGCTATAGCATGAGAACATTTATAATATCACTATTCTAAAATCCTTCATATGCTGTGCTGAAATGTTTCGCATTCTATGCACAACAGTGCAGCTTAGAAGTAAAATAATTTGCTGAATAAGCAAAAGTACACCATTAAATAAGCAAAAGTACACTATTCAATAAGCAAGAGATCACACTGTAACCACTTCACACAAAATGTGGAATTCACTACAGTCACTGCAAAGTCTGAAATGCAGCACTCCCTTCTGCAAGTAGAGAGTCTGGTTCATTTTGACATAACAATGCTTAATGGCACACTTTCCCCCAAGTGCAAACATACCAATTTTATGGAAGCAATAGAGTGTTTCTGTGCTGAAGCTGGTTGAACTAATAGTTTCCCAAGCAGAGTGTTTTAGAACAGTGACAGAAATAGCCATTTCACTGCACTGCTGAATAAAGCAAACTCGATGCATAGAAAATGTATGACATAGAAATATAAAGTCCATAATTTGACAGAATCCATTGCATGTTATGATCCTTGGTATAGTTGAAGATTTTTCAGACTCCTGTTCTGTGCCCTTATCAATTCTTTAGAAGTGTTTCAGATAAGCCCTCAGTGGTCCAAAGCTTTTGTACATTGAACCTTTCTCCTACAGAGTATTTTAAAAATGCAATGAAATCATCTAGTCAAAGATTTGGAGTTTCTTATCCTGTTTTTATTGGACAGATGACTCTATCCCTCAGCTTGGGTCATATTAATCCCCAAATGAAGGCAGTAAACTGAGAAAAAATTTTAGGATATGTGGTTTGTGCATACAACAGTGCTACAAACAGGCAAAAAAAAAAAAAGAAAAAAGAAAAGGTAGGTATTTAGGTTTCTGTTTTGAATTGCTACAGTAAACATCTGTGCACTTTTCCTAGATCAGCTGGAGAAATGACTAATTCAAGTTTTTACTAGTCTCTTCAAAATGTAGGGCATTTCAGAATAGCAAAATTTACTGACAACCTTGTCATTACATCCCTAATTCTCAACCCTTTAAGACATATATACACACATGTATCCTGATAATTACAAACGTGATTTCATTGTTATTACACTGAAATGAAGAGCATCTTCCTAGCACAGGATAAGAAATATCTGCTTTCTTTTCAGGCACTATAACATTAAAGGTACTAACAAAAAGCCTGTCAAGATTTTTCCATCCATCTTCTGGCCTTCAACACTTCTGTTATAGCATTAATTCTATCTATTATCTTTGATGGCAATTTAGCTTTTGTATCTTCTAAATAATGCAAAGCACTAAAAAATCTCTCTATCAGCAGGGAAATTGCTTCAGGTTTGGTGGGCTTTTTTTTTTTCTCCCCACCTTTGGGCATCTCTTTACCTTAGAAGTGTCTGTCTTCATTTCAGTGCTGAAAGTCATTCACTATTCAATGAAACATGTCCTCCATGATGCAACAATCATTTAAGGCAGCAGGTAAGAATAGGCACATATACTGAAAGTCACTGTTGTTACCCTCAGACTGAAATGCATGAGGACTGGTACCTTTGCATTAACACTGTACTAGATTAAACAGGTGTGCCCAGAGATAGTTTTCTTATAAAATGCGCAAATTCTAGGGTCTGAAGGCATTCCAATATGTTATGAGTCACACTTCAAACCACTACCTTGAAATGTATGTAGAATATTTTCAAAACACTGTTCCTCTCACACAAAACACTAACAAAATTTTATGGTTTCAGTAACGCAGAGCTAAGAACAAGCAGCTATTGGGAAGGTATTGAAAGAGAATTAACATAGAGGTGGAAAAGGCTATTCACTGATATATCCAATGAAACTACAGATGTAAGTGTGTAAGGTGGATTAAATCATAGTTTCTCACTCCTTGGTACCAATAAGCTATACAAACATGGTCAGGGAGCATTAGCAGAGCTGTATCCTTTCAAACTTGCTTTGCATTTGGTTCTTGAATCCAAAGTTTTCTTTTATGACAGAAGAAACATTGAAGTGGGATGGATTTCTCTTTTTCATATTACTGCTCTTTCACAGAAATCACTGGAGTTTTTACCACAATTTTCAAACCCCACATAGTAGTATAGCAACACTTCTAAGCTAAAACATTTCAAACCTCAGTATTCAAACTATTATACAGATTAAAAATTACACATATAAACCCCTTAATTCTGAAAATATAGAGACATAAAGTGTTAAGCTTGATGGAGCTCTGAGCGACCTGATCTGGTTGGGGATGTCCCTGTTTACTGCAGGGGGATTTGACTAGGTGACCATCAAAGGACCTTTCCAACACAATGCATTCCATGATTCAAACCTATTAAAATGCAGTTAACACTAGAAGGCAACATTCTTTAAAGCAGCATCACAGAATCACACTCATCTTTTTATTTTCCTTTATAACCTACAGAAAGGAGCTATTTTGTTGAGTTGTTCTTTTAAAGTCTTTGCTGTACGAATACCGCTGTGCTAGCTACAATCTCATCAGCTTGAGAGCTGTTCTTCAGACACTTCAGATGTTCATAATGTAAACCATCTCTTCCCACATCTACCTGCCAGATGACTCAAAGCTTGAACATATTGCTAAAAGTCTGACTAACCCGAGTATTGCAAGCAACATTTGTATTTATGCCTGAATGCTCATATGGGGAGAATGAAGTCTTGCATTCTCTATACACTTTGACTATCAGGTGCACTTCCTTGTTGATTCAGTGCATAAAAAAGATGTCTATCAAAAAATATTTGGTTATTGGAAGGTTCTGAAAACTCTTACTGACTTGTGGTCCGGTGCATCATGGTGAACCAAATCTTCAGCTAGAGTTTTTCTAGCATACACTGCACTACTTTGCCTATTCCAATATGATTAGTTCCCAAAAGATCTCCCATGCAATTTAGATTGTTAGACCAATCTGAACATGATTATTCAGTTAACATTGTTTAGTTAAACAATTAATGCAATATAAATATGTTTCATAGCTTGTCTACTAAATTTATTTACTTATTTAAATTACTAGTTTAAAAAAATGCAAATAAATACACAAACATGCCACTCAATTCACATATTACTGAAATGACATTTATTACCAACATTTGGGGAGTTTCTTAATCGTTAAATAATTCCTTCCACATTTTAAAATGCTGCCAATGTTACTGGAAACTGATGTGATTTATTATTCCCCCCCGGTTTTACATGTACAGGTATCCTTTTACAAATTGAAATTGTTCTACCAGGAAATCCTGAGCTACCTATAATATTAACTTCTCCCCTCAACCTGAGTTTATTTGCCATCCACTGAGGAGTTTGTTTGTTTTGATTTGGGTTTCTGCTTCTATTTACTTCTGGAAGAAAAGAACCTTAACTTCACCTGCATTGACACACACTGGTTATATCTTATCCTCTGCACAACACAACATGCAATTCAAATTGAGCTCTCTGCAGTGCATTGGTCATTCTGCTGTATGAACAGTGCTACTTGAATGGTTACTATTTAAGGCCACATTAGCTTCATAACTGTTCTGACATTAATCATCTTCCTTCTCTTTTACTTCATATTTCTCCATATCTATTGCTCTGAACAGAGTTCTGAAAATAGGTGGTTTTTATGCAGGGAATCACTGTGTAACCAGCCTTCATTTCTGTGTGTATAGATATGAAGAGAAGATGTTGGTTTTTCTCTGCATATACCATACTGAACCAGCTAACAGGACTCTAAAATTAGTAGTAAGTTGCATGTAAAACAGCAATAAAGACTTGACTTTCACGATAAAGTAAAAGCAATTTTGTATAAATCTTAATTAATCTTTCAATTTAAATGCAGAATAGAATACATATCATGGGTATTTACTCAGCACATGGCACTTCTGAGCCTCCTGTGTCCTGACTTTGACTTTTTTTTCATTGGAGTCCAGCTAAGCAGTATGTTTTGTATTTTCAGCAATAACTTCAGTTGTTTGGTTTCTTTGGGGAGACAACCTGACTCATGAATCTGCATGTATAATCTGGCTAACATCCCCACTTGCCAGAGCTAGCACATTCCAAACAGTCTGGCCACATCCACATTAGACAGGATTTGGGCAGGTTCTCTCTCAATCCCAAATGCTGCTCCTGAGGCTCTGAGACACAATTTGTTTTGCAGAGGGTTCGGTTTAGAATGTTTGCAGATTCACAGTTCTTATCAACTGTGCCATGCTTACATTCAATTGAGAGAGAATTAGTTGACTGGGAAGTCTAGAAATAAATTAGCATGGAAGCAAAATAAGTCAAATTTACAGCCTAGGAACATTTGCATATTGCTTTTTTGAAAAACCCAAGGAGTAGACAATCCAAGGAGACATTGGCAATTTTGGATCTTGATACTGAGGAAATATTTTCAAAGAGCAGTGTCACTATATCCTTTCTGGATCCCCCAAATTAAACAGTGATTATTTAGAAAGCAGAAAAAGGAGGCTTTCAAAAATATAAAAAGCTTCTAAGATGACCAGAACAAGGGTCTCTGCTCCCAAAAGGGCATCTGAGATTTCTAACAGCATCAGATGTTTCAATAAAAGATATTTCTTTTTTTTTCCCTGTCAAAGACCTTTAGGTCATAACATCCAAGGTGAAATACCACTGGAATGCTTTAGTTCATCATAGTACTGGTGCTCGATGGTCAATCTCTCTCTTAAGGTGACAAGAGGGGGGGCTGAGGCTACTGTTCATTTTTGCCTTCACTTTAACCTTTATTCTCTGTTAGGTGGTATGTGAAAATAGTGCTCTTTCAGTGTTTATCATGCTGGTTTCTATTGTACTAGCCCCAGAAAAGTATTTCTCTACAACATACTCTCAAGGGTTATGTGTGGTCTAACATTATGTATTTGTCCACAGCAAGCATTTTAGGGAAGTGATGATGAGAAGGTGAGGAAGAACTGAAGGTATAAAAACAACATAGTCCTTGAGGAACTGGGAAGGCACAGACTGAGGCTCAGAAGAATATTAAACACACTAAGGCAAAAAATGCAGAATTAAAAGGATGGCATTTTAAAGACATTTTTCAAGTACCTAAGAAATAAGATGCTGACAAAGGAGAGAACAATGCTTCTGAAGGACAGCAAGAGATATTTACTGCTGAAAGAAATATGGGGTTTAATTAATTTTAATAAAGGAAGATGTGCAAGAGAGAAGCAGAGCAACTGCATTTAGTCAAGATTATATGGACACCAAGAGTTCCAGATCCTTTAATCCTTTTCAGTGCTCAATGTATAATACCTCCAACACAAGACACCTTGCTAGGAGAGGGATCCAGCAGCATCCCAGAGGAGGTCAGATGACTCATTTTCAAAGAGTTAAAAACTGCTATGTTGCTCAGCAAAGAAATACAAGCAGAATTTATAAACCTCATGCTCAGGAAACAAGTAGAACCTAAAAACCATCATATGTTTTAAAAGCTGTGAAAATTCTTTTATTTTTTTTTTTTTTTTAATCTTCCTTCTTCACCTGTTTTAAAGGGCTTGTTTGTTTGGGATTTTAACTTCAGGGTATGCTTGGGTTCGTGCTTCATGCTTTTCTCTGCAGCCATAACAGCCAGATATTTACCTGGAAAGAAAGCTATGATTCGTAGTCATTTAATGACTCCTGAAGGTAAACCCCTAGGAATATTACCAATTATTGCAAGACAAGAGCTAGGAGCCTACAATAATAAACAGGTATTTCTACCCTTACTAGCTCAGACAACAGATCCTTTCTACCAAATTCCTTAGTTTTCTTTCCCTCTATTCAAAAAGTGCTGTATGCTTTGTGATACAGGAGTTGTTACACAGGTAGATCAGAACAGAGAATGTAAAATACTTGTAAAATTTTAAACATTCACTTCGTTTGTGTTCCTGACTCCAGTATTCACTTCCTAGAAAAACTCTTGTGAACAGGTAGGGGAGGAATATTTTCAGATGTACTAGAAAACATTGAAACGGCAAATACAAAGTTGCTTTTATGTGTTATTCTAGTCCTAATTGGAATAAAAATACATGTGACATAAATAACTAATATAATCAAATATTCCCAACTCACTTTAAAAAATGCAGTATAAACCATAATTGCTGATACTGAAATGCATGACATACTGCAAGCCCTTTTTTGTGTGTGTGTGAATAGAAATTGAATACATCAAATCATCTACTTGTCAGGAATTACTTTTTATTTAAAAATCCCTTCCCTGCTGTGCAGCAGCTGGAGAGTGAAAGGAGAAAGAGGTTAAAGATGGCCTTGGAGCATCTTTTCTAAAAGACCTACAACTGATGACTAAAAGGCCTGAAGCAAAATACAGAGATATTTTCCTCTGGGTGTAAGAATTCAGCTGAAAAGGGTTTTCTGAGTCTGGAACTGGGCCTTTTTAAATCTTCAGCAGAAACTCAGGGTAAATTTGAAGTGAATTGTGGTAGAAGAGTAAAATATTGTTATACAACCAACCTAGGGGAAAAGAGATTTCAGAAACAGGCAAATTTCATCAGTGTTAAAACAGACATAAGACAAAGCATAGACATAGTTGTCATCTTGCCTTTGTTGGTGTATTGCTTAAGTGTGCATTTTCTGTTTGAAAACAGAAGAAAGGAAATTAACAGGAGACTTAGCACTCTGCCTTTTATTGACTGACTTATTTGATTTCCTGCAGCCCTTTAAAAGCAATAAAATGTTTACAAGCGAATTGGAGAAACCATATATTTCTGAGACCTTCATATTACTATATTGCAATTTCACAGAGACAGGTTTGGGCTCTTGAAACTTCTGTGCCTGTTCAAGGCAGCCTTTGCTGACTACAAAAGTTTAAGTGAGCTGAGCACTCTGTTCCATTTAATTGCAGGAATCCATACAGTTCCAGCAAATCTCTTGCAGCAGGTAGTACCAGTGCCACTAACCATACTTCCAAAGCAAGCAGTTGCTATTTCACTCCTGTAGTATCATTCCAGTTCCTGTTATGAGAAAAGTACATTATCTTGCATTTTTTCCAGTCCTGAAGTGCAGAAATAGCTCTTTATGGCAACACTTTAAAAGCAGAAGAAAAATCAAAGTTTTCTCCAAATTGCACAGCAAAGTTATGTTTGATCATCTTGCAGCAGCACTTTTTCTTCAGAACAGAAGAGTAAAATATGCATGCAAAGAGGTGTGTAACATCAATAAGGAAAATTTATTCCAAGTATTAATCAGGGGAAGGGAAGAGATAGTCTGTTAGCACGAATTGGGTAAACCTATCTTTCAACACTTTCTGTTGTTTTACTTCAGAGTGAGATAGTGGAAAGGCATTAAAGATTACTGACAATCTGTTTATTTGTCCTCCTTTTTTCTACTTCAAACAGACTGATTCTTGTATTCATGTTTTCCTGAGACAAACTACAGATCTAATGAACTGGTCTATTTTTATTTCCTTTTTGTGAGAATGTTCTTTTACATGAACAGTTATTTTAAAAGAGATAGTTTTCCATTGTTGGGAGATGTGACAATTACCCTAGACAACTACAGCTGAATTCAGAGCAAAGTTACTTTGAATATTCTTTACATCTTGAATTCCTTACTTCATTACATACTAAAACTGCTGTGAGAAGATAACTATAATTGGATCCAAATTCCAGTTTGAGACCCAATATAAAGCATCTTTCCAAGAATGCATAATTAAACAGCATTTGTTAGAGTCAATTTGAGTGCATAAATTATTGAACATGGTTAATTTTGGTTGGATTAAAAGCACCACCTGTTCACTCCTATAAGAAAAATACTATAATTTCACTGAAACAGATGTATTTCATTCTTATATATTTGGATTCCACCTTTCACTATGTCTTATGAGTAGCCCCCAGTACTGAGGGAGTCAACATGTGTCCCCTTTATTTGCTCTTCACATGCCTGCTAGTGATGCACTACTCTTCTAAATGTGTTTTCCACATAGGGAAAGCAATAGAGATCAGAGTAGCTTGGACATATGTACCAGTGTGTGTAAAGATACAAATGGCTGCAAAACAAACTGCTGTTCATCAAAGAAGTTCAGAACAGTAGTGGCAGTTACTACTTTATATGGCAGCTCTTGATATGTAAGACTTAATGACTGCTAAAAAACAGCTGCTAAGCAAAGCCTTTCACAGCAGTTGCAGCATTCTGCTGCTCTCAACAGCTGTTATAAACCAGACTGCTGTGGAAAACATTCCTTTAGCCTTCTCAGGTGGAGTTGTTTCCAAATGGCAACTTTAAAGTGGTTTTACAACTTAGAAGTTTTAAAAGTGGCTCAATAGACTGGAATGAGTCACAAGCAATCACTATGAAAGTTACAGTGAAAATCTCTTTCACTGTATTTTCCATGTCTGATGGTAGGATGAACTTTTGACATGCTTAGCATCTGATGGGAAGACCTGAAAATTCACAGCTTTGGAGAAAAAAAAAACATAAGATTGCAAATCATCTAAAAAAAATCTGTGTGGATCTGCAGGCCTTGGATCCTCTGGTACTTTAACCCTTCTGATTTAATCAGAGATTCACAGCTGTGCCTTTAAAAAGAGCTGTCGTACTCTATTCTATCATTTTAATCTTTAACTAGTGCAGAGTTCTATCCTGTACAGGTATGTATACCTGAAAGAAGATTTTAGAAAGATATTTTACCACGATACAAAAGTAAAAGGTTAAGGTAACATTTGTTGAAAGAAGGTGTTGAAGGAAAATATTACAAGACTCAGTTACGAAAAAAAAACAAACCAAACCAGTGGAAGGATTTATCCAAGAAGTTCTCCTTTTAAAAGTATTCTAGGGACACTGTCAGTTCTTAGAACAAGATAAAGTGAGTTGCAGATACTACAAAAGCATTACTGTCAGCAGTGTGAGATGTTCCAAGGAGAGATACATTTAAAGCTTTTCAGTGTAAGGGGCACTGTGGGAATTCTGTGGAGGCTGGGATCAGAGACACCCTCTCTTTTCCTTGCTGTTGAATTTAAAACCCCAAGTGTTCAATTTCATCAGTAGAGATGCTGAAAAAGTAACCCATGAAAACAAGCACAGCACAATAGAAGTAAGTCTGCAACACATGGAGAGAGTGAAAGGCAGCAAAAAGATTAAAATGTTGCTCAGAAAAGGAAAATGGTAACTGTAAGTTCACAACAGAATAGAGTAAAAGCACAAGAAAGCATGCAAGTGTAGGAACCCTCAAGAGTAGCTGGCAAGGCACCCCATCTTCCTCCTCCTTCTCTTTATTCCTTCATGTTTATGTCAAAGTTTAATTCTACATCTTGAGTGTTTAACTGGTAGTGAAGTGCAAAGAAAGTAAAAGCTTTATGAAGCATGTGCACGGCAGGATAAGTAACAGGTACACAAATGCAGTGAGAATTAAATTTTGAATAAATGTGAGGCACTCAGTTTTTCTTTGCAGGAGTTTGGGCCCTGGAGCTTAAATGTATTACTGCAGGTAGCTTTATTGCTGTAAGCTTAAGCTTATTATTACAGTTCTGGGACCTCAGTCTGAATTCAATAAACTAATGTGTAAAGTATTGGTCCCTCAAATCCCAGAAGTCTTGCCAGAATGACATATCCTTATTCATTAAAACTGTTATCCCATGGAATTCACTTCAAGTCATGAACTCCTAGAAACTCATTCAGCTGAACAAAGGCTATAGGCTTTTCTTACAGCATGCAGTAGAGACTGGCACTAGCTACTAAAGATATGTGACTCTTGGTGATCTCATCCTGCAGTTGTTCATGCAAAAAATTGTTTTTCTTTTTCACTTCCCTCAGATCCAGACCTTTTGGTTTTGTTTTGATGTGCAGATTCGAAAACATAACTGTGAAATCAACTTTGTTTCACCTGGCTTGAAGTCAAAACCAGTCAGTTCTATTTTCTTCCCATAACACTTAGAAGCCTGTTCAGGCCAGCCAATCTTTTCTTCATGACCCTCACGTAAATTTCCAACTGGCTACTGAAAGGAAAACAAACATCACTGATGCAGGAGGCCTACAGAGCCTCCAGTTTCTCCAAGTTTGATTTACCTAATCAACACTACAGCTTATAAGCTCCAGCAGTTGTAAAGCACTTACCACCTAGGTAAAAAAAGTATACTATGTTTTTTAAGAATATTTTTATTTCTGTAAGGTTCCAGGAGAATATTTTAGCACTTTTCTTTTGATGTCAAGTACTATCTAATGAAACAAATCCACACTTTTTTTTTTTTTAATTCAAGCAAATGCAAAATAGGTGGAAAGAGAACATTTGTAGATTTATTATTCTTATTTAAGTAGCTGCTTACATAAATCCTCAGGTATGTATGATTAATTATTTGCTCTCTAATCCCTGTTCAAAAGAATGCATCTGCTTTTATGTTTAAATCAGGTTTTAGTATCCTTTTTTAAGCATTTGAAAAATTAAAAATGCAGATACCTGTACAATTCTTGTAATGCTATTGATAATCATCTACTACTTAGCACTTCTTTGCAAAAGCTATGAGGAGCTGCTGTACATTATCTGTTTGCTACAATATTTGTCTTGGAGTTAACTATATTTTCTGCTGAGGTTTGCAGTCACCCATTTCACAGACTGGCATTCCAAGCATTAACACACATCTTGGATATTAGGATAAAAACATGAATATTAGGGAAAAACCAAATCCAGGGGACCATACTACAAGTTTACCCATTATATTTAGAGGTGACGGGCTGACTAGTCAGCCTCTGAAAGTTGCATTTGCCATAAAATAAAATCTTGACAAGGCAAATCTACTTACATGGGCAAGTCTACTTAGATGAACACTCAAGACATTCCTAAGAATACCTATGTCCACTATCCTACAAACCTAGTGGAAAAAGAAAAAACTGTGAGCCTAGAAACACATATTCATCCAGACTTCCAGCTGTGGCAAACCATTCTGCTGATTCCTCTTAGCTGTCACCTTCCCAAGTTTGTCCAAGTTCACACCATTTCTAATCACTCAAAACCTTAACTCTAACCTTAGAACTGCTTATGCAAAGGCAAGTGTGCTGTCTTCTGACCTAGGCTGCCCTGAGCAGGAAGATGTTTTGGAGCAAAAGCCCTACATAGGTTTAGGCACTTGTTCATGACAAGACACACATGTAAAAGACTCCTGGAGCCAAAACTTCTCCAAACTACCAGAGCCTCAGAGAGCACCTGTGTTCTGTTTGTAAAGGGGTTTTAGATAAAGTTGTAATAAGGAATTCAAGTATTAAGTTATATAATTTAACTTAGGGGAGTTATCTCCGGCTTGACTAAAAAAAATCAGGTCTAGAATCAAATTATTTTCAGAAGTCTTCATATTTAAGCTTTGAAACTGACTGTAGAACCATATATATTCATTAAGTGCCCCAAAAGCCTTGGAAGAATATTTCCCATGTCTTGTACTTGGATGAGGCAAAACCAAACCTCACCTATTTCTCTGCTTGAACCAGAAATAAATTGACTATTAGAAAGTGTAGCAAAGTACATTTACCAGCCTTTTTACCAGATGAGTTATCTTTCAGAGAGCATTCATTGCTCTGTTGCTTCTACTCAAATTCATGCTGGATGTTGATGTGACTGTTGTAATCTAACAGCCCCAGAAGTGTAAAAAGAGAAATTGATAAGGACCTAGAAACATTGTCTAACCATCTTGTATCTCAAGGTAGAATCAACTATGTCTAAATCAAAACTCCATACCTGAAACACTGTTTGTATCAATACTTTCTAGCTTCTGCCTAAACTGGGACCTTTCATGTTGCACTTGGATCAGGAAGTTTTCTTTAGTACTTAATTACTCCGAATTCATTGTGGTTCACTATCTGAAATAAATGTCATACTTGTTGAGTTGTTGTCTCTTCATGGCACACATAATACAGGGGCTTGTTACATCAAGCTCACTGCCAGCAATAACTCAACTGTTTTTCATTCAGTTATAGAACACACTGATTTTCCTGCTGAGTCACCTCAAATTCAACTTCTCATTGAGAATTCAACTGCATTACTCACCCATGATTTAACAATGCTAAATGCTAACACAGACATTGAATTATACTACATTTCAGTGACTAGAAGACGTAATTGAAGCTGACAAGGTCTGCTTCATTTCTTTTCTCCTTTTCCAATTTTGACATACCGATCTTGTCTTCTAAATACAAGAATTATTTTGTGGGATTTAGGATGTAGCCCTGTATGTCACACAAAAAAATGCTTTGTTTCATCTACTGAGTATGGTTCCTCCAGAGTGATGTCGTCTTCTCCAGAATGATTTGATGGACTGTAGACAAAAGAGTGTAACCTGTTCCCAGTTTTGCTCACTAATAAGACCTTTTATCCTCAAACTACATTTCATTGCATGAAACATCCTTTGGTTAGAACAGTCGCTTGCTGGCAAGTGAACAAACAGACAACATCCATGTAAGAGCAGACAGATTATCTTACTGCTTCCTAGAAGAATAAGCATCTAATCTGCTGTATCCTTTTCCTTTAATCTTGAGTGCTTTGGCACAGGTAATAAAAACCAAAATCTTAATAAAATTAAAAATCCAATCCAAATTACAGTGTAACTTCCAAATGCCATCTAATTAAGATGAGATAATTACCCACAATCCTGGATATTCACAGTATCTAACCAAACCTGATGAGGTATAAAAAATTAAGATGTAATTCATTAGAACACTGTTTCTGGTGAACTGGAAATTATACAAGATTGTTATGTACAGCAGTACTTTGAACATATTCAGTAACTCAAATAATGGTGCATACAATTGAATGCAGTTATTACCCAGAAACTCCAGAACAGCAGGATGCTTGGTTTGGCAGTTTGATTTTGTTTTTAAAATAAAATTCCCTGCTTAAAGCAAATTCTGCCTTTAGCTCATACTGGAAGAGAAACCAAAGACGACATAGCTGTAGGTCTGCTTGAGAACAGCTGAACCTGAACAGATATGCAAAGCACTGCTGCGTATATGAAAAAGGCTCCAACGAAATTGATGAGGAGTTAAAAATATGGAGTACAGATGATTTGGTCTACTAGGGATTTTTCAGTTGCTGTCTCTTACACTGGAGTCATTGGTGTATAGTGTTGATGATTAACTAAATAACAGCAGAATAACACACAGGTATCAAGAACATGAATAACAATAAAATAATGTTCTGGTATTGAGAGCTTAAAAAATACTTGTCCATAAATACCTGCAGCTTTCTTTGATAATGATGTCCAATTCAAGTGCAAACTGGCTGACACATGGACTTTGCATTTAGCTGAAAATTTCAACAAAATACTTTACAACAACATTTGCTATATCATCAAAATTCAAACATTTTTGCAGAGTAGCTCAATTTCAAGCAGAAAACTCACCTAACTTCCTGGCATTTAGCCTGGTTCCAATACAATTGCCCAGAACTCTGGAGCAATTGCCAGGGGACTCTGGAGTATTTATAAAGAATTTCATGTTTAAGTTGTCCAAGGAATCAAATGAAAGTTCAGAATACTGAACACTGAGATAGGGATATATATTTTACCCAAGGTTAAACCAAAGGGAAAGATTCAAACAGGAATTTTCAGGCACAAATACTACATAGGTACATTTACACCTGCAGCTCTTCAATTTCTAATTACATTTCCCTAAACTATGTGAAAAATCCTCTTCTAAAGACCCAAAGAAACTTGCCCATAGTGTACTGAGGAAGTTATTCTTCCATACAGATTACAGATGCAGGTAATTTCTGAAGAAAAACCAGAATCATTAAGAAAAAATGTGTGTATTTCTTTTATGTTAATATTGCTCTGGATTTTAGCACATTCCGCTTCTAAAGCCAGTGCTTGAAATGTTTTATTCTTCCATATTCTTAGATTAATGTGTTACTATAAATGGCTAAACTACTGTTTTTAACAACATTTAGCAATAGATGTCAACAAGTTACTGCTGGCTGTGACACTTCCTTGGGTACATTTTCTAGCTTTGTTTTCCTCATGGCAAAAAGTCACTTTTACTGGTTTTACTCCTCACTATCAATGGATAATTTAGTAATCAGAGAGGAAATTCCAATCTAATTTTATTGGGTTTTAATGGGAGGATCTGTGATTTTAGTAGATTAAGTACATTCTTCCATTCCTAGCTTTGGAAGTGCTTCTGATATCTTCCAATATAGATTAAGCATTGATACAATTCTGGAAATGAAGTTAAACTAAGGTTGAAAGCTCAGTTATAGCAAGAGACTTGAGGACACATCCTTTAAGAGCCTGCTGTTGATTCCAGAAACCAACTTAAACACTGTGTGTCTGCTACTAACAGGCTGAACTGGCAACCATTCTCCTTCTACCCTGCTGCAATACTGTTGGCAGAGACTCCCAGAGCAATTGATCTTGGATATCTCCAGAAAACTGCTAAAAAACCCCAGAAATACATGAGCAAAATGCTGCTAATGCTACTGCCCAAACATGGATGTGGACCTATCAGAATGTCAGTGAAAATTACATAGGTCTTAAGCCACAAGGCAGAAAAGTAACTTTCCATCAAGATACGTCTTCTTGTGGTCTTTCTGCATTCAAGCATTGCAGGCTTGTGAATTATTACAAATGTTGGCACTTGAGGACTAACTAAGCTTGTGGGAACAATGTACTTCTCTAGATGATTACCAACCATTCATCTGGCTAATGTGAGGCCAAATCTGGCCTGACTGCCTGGCTCAAGGGAATATAATTAACTCTGCAGTCAGGTTGCATTTGCAGAGCAGGATGAGCCCCAGGAGGTGCGCTCATGAGTGAGAGCTTATGCTGCCACCGAGTGTGCAAAAATGGACTTGCCATGAAAATCATGCCTTCTGATCAAAAATGTGTGTATACTGAACACTCCTTTATAGCAATCAATATTTAAAAACCCTAGGAATATACATATATGGATTTTTATTTTTTCCCTGCATCTTTGACCAGTTGGAAAATGATTCTTGACATTCTTCCTCTGAAACATCCTTACCAGAAAGGGAAACCATGTTTGAAAACAGTTAAGCAGATTTAAATACTATTGATTGCAGAAGTAATAGCGCCAAAAGTGATTACACAGTGTGGTACCTGCAAAAATAATTACACTTCAGAAAATCAAAATTAATCTGTACACTTCTGCTACACTTTTAAAGTTGTTGACATTTCATTGTAGTGCTCCTAATGAAATGAAAATTATTAATAATTTTTTCTACTTCAGTGTGACAAATGCCATTTAGATTAGGATGTGAATTTGTCAGTAACTCATCAGATCACTAAGTTGACTTTTGGCTCCTGTTAGAATTTGAAACAGGAGGTTATTAATGTTCATCAGATTCAAGTTTACATAGGGCAACCATAAGATCAGTATGTATGCTGATTCCTAACAGGGAAGCATCTTATGTGGTGTAGTCCTCTTTTCTTACAAATCACTCTGAAAAGTTGTAAAAATAATGGAAAGTGAAGTTGCTTGGATGAAAAATCAAAATTTTTTCTTCTTCAAACCACTCCAACAAGTAAATACTATAAAATAAACTAGTGCAAATACCATAGCACCAGGGCTGCTACCTGAAGTGTCATTTCCCTACCAAGCAAATTTAGTCTAATTTTAACACATAGTGAGTCACATTGTTGAAGAATAGAAAATCATCAAATGAATAGCAAAGGCACCGAGTATGAAAAGAGATCTATTGTGTGAAATAAGAATTGTATTATGAAAAGAGATCTATTGTGTGAAATAAGAATTGTATTATGCCTGAGTGCTTCTCTCAGACGACATATCACTCCTACAAATAGTTACATAATTAGGACAAACAAAATAATTAAGCTTTTAAAATACTGTAAGAAAAATATCAAAAGATCTTAGAATCCCTTAGAAGCATGAAAGAATTAAGATTCACACAAGCTACACCTGAAGACCCTTACAAGTCTAATTTAAGTCAGTTGAACTGACAGCCATATCATTTGTCTTGGCAATTATGGCAAACCAATGAGAAAGCTGCAAAGAGTTTTAGAAGACTTGTCTCCAGCTTCCTCAGACAGTTCTCATCTACTGCCCTTAAATTTGATAGGAGTCTGCCTCAGGACACTATCCAGATTGAAGTTACTTTCCCATAACTCCTCTAAAAGTGTATGGAATTAAGTGTTGGGGGGGGTTGACAATTTAAAATAATCTGTGGAAAGAATAGAGAACCTTCATTATTCAGAAAATCCCTTGCATTGTGCACCATTCATTTGTAGATGGACTAAAAGCAGACAACTTCTATCCAAAGGTGAGTCCAATGTTTTGTCTAAAACTTGTTTGAGCAGTGCTTTCAGTCATATAGAAATGATTTTGTTAGTCTAAGATAATCAGCCTGGATATGTGGTGGTTTCCTCAGAAAGAATTATCAAGAGCCAGTTTTGTGAAATCAAAGCCTCACGAAATGATGGCTGCATTAATATTTCAGAAGTTTTCTCATTTATCTGGAATATATTTTAGTAGCTCTGATTGATGATAAAATCATGGTTGTAGATGCCACACAGAATATAGGAGCCTGCTAGAGATCTGCTTTGCCTGTGCTTGGGGAGTAAGTACTCCTGCTTTTCTAGTTGTTACCATAAATCCAAATGGCATGTTGGCAGGTTTGAAGGACGGGTTTGCATAAAGCCACTCATGGCAAGCCTATCTTTGTTTACAAAAAGACCTGAAACAACCCCAGAAAAATAACAGTAAATATGTTTCTAACAACTTTTTCCTAGATTCGAGTAGAATTTTTATTCCTTACTTAACGTTGCAGGCGCATCATCGACATGAGAAGCTTTGATCTGATTTCTATTACGTTTTGTTTGCAATTAGCAACAGCAAAAACAGGGGCTATTTAAGGAACTCAGTTTCTCTGAGATACCAGCAGATAACCAACATTCTGACAAATCAGTTTAAATGGTGAAACTACAGTAGCAAGTAAGCAGTCAAATAGTCTAGCACAGCCATCTGTCTTTTGATTATAGGAAGGAGCCACTTCTTTCCCACTCTGATAATAAGCTGTTTCATTTGCAGTAGATAAGCATAAACCTCCCCAAATAAAATTCTTGCCTCACTTCTACCCTCACATTCTCATCAGCAGCTGTGCACTTTCAAGTTAAAAAGAAGAATTAAATGCACTAGAAAATTAGTGTTTTATTTGCATCTTATGTTTTCTTCTTAAAAACCTCTGATTTATCCTTGTTCAATGTTATCATACTCAGGATATTTAGATTTGTGGTGTTTATTTCTGCTATGCTTCCAGTTCTCAGACTCTTAAGAATATTTGAGAATCCCAACTTCAATTTAAAAAATCCTTATATTGCTATCTCTCAGGTTCTGGAGAACAGTATGAAAGTATGACTCAAGTGTACTCTAAAAGCTCTATGTGAAAGACAAAAAAAAAAAAAAAGGCTGCTCTTTGCAGGCTTGCTTCTGAAGGAGCTGCAGTGTGAGGGAAGCTGCTTTTGTCTGTAACTGTGTTCAAAAGGGATGTGTATCAGGTGTACTCTGCTGTGTGTGGAACAAGAAATAAAAAGAAATGTGACAGTTGTGCTGTGTGAGTTTAGAAGGTAAAAAGGTCTCTATTTTAGCTACTTAAAAGTTGTGACATAATAAGCAAGAGGGAGGGGGGGAGAAAATCCCATCTCAATTACCACAATGAGGAGACAGGTGTTAAGTGTTGTATTGCTGCTTCTCTGGTTCAAAATTGCTTTGCTTTCTTGGGGCTGTTCTAGAGTTTGCAAAGAAACTTTAAGCTCTACACAAATGCCTGTTTCTGGAGAACTTAGGAGCTGGCTCACTAATTACAGAACATGCTGGAAAGGTTACAGTTAGAAAGCTGCAATACAGGCAGACCTGCAAACCTTAATTATCCTTTAGTTTTATTCCTGTTCAGGCTACATTTGGAATATCATGTAGAGGTTAGTGTATTGCTTAGAGGTATGAGTAAAAAATCCTAATTAATACAATAGAAAAGAACTTTGGTTTCTTGTTTGGTTGGGGAAAAAAAAAGATGGTTAGCTGAGTAATGATATACTCCCCTGAAGTGAAAAATTAGCACCTTACTAATATTTCTTTCAAAACCTCTTGATTTTAAATTAAGAATAGTAGTTTTATGATTAAATCCCTGGGTAGAAATTCAGTACGTTTGAATTCCATTTTCAGATCTGAGTCAGGCTTATTATGTGACCCTGGGTTGTGTGTTAGTTACCAGGGCTAGCTTTTCAGCACCCATCTGCTTTTAATTATGAGCCCAGTGCAGCTGATAAATCACCAATGGGACTAGTAGGGCTTTTTACATTGGCTGCAGTTGACTTTGGACCAGACCCTTTTATCTGTCTGTTTCCTGAGTGTGTATGTATGGAGAACCAGACTCTGCTTAACTGGGATGCTGGAAGTGTGGACATTGGTCAGTGAACAAAACTGAAAATATTTTATGTCATTTTAATTATCTTGAGTATTTATTCTCTTAATCTGTTATTGCTTCTTGTTGTTTATTGTCTATAGTTTTGTGACATAAGTATTTCCTAAGTACTTTAGTGTAGTGTGATTAGCTGGTTCTCATATCTGTGCTAGAGAAAGCAAACCTGAGCGTTGTTGTGTGAAAGGGTGAGCACCTTGTAAGATATGTTTCACATTCCTCCTATGTATGAAGTTCCATGAGTCCGATGGACTGGATGAAGAGAGAAATAAAGTACATTAAGAAGTAATGAGTAGAGGAAAAAAATGTTTTAAGATCTTTTCACTCTTAGATCAGGATCATTATAACTAGAGTCTCAGAAGCTGTTATTTCAGGCATTAGTATATAATGCTGTACACTACATTAAGTTTTACGTACAGCAGTTGGAACCTTGGGATGACTATTGTAAACTTTCCATCACTGCTAGTTTTCACAATGACCTTTTGTCTTCATTAGGCAATACTCTGAAATTGCACTAAATATACCAGTATGGATTCTTTGGTAGCATAAACTAGAACATGTATTGATGTTAATGGAGCCACTTACATTTATTAGTGTAAGTCAGTTTTAGAATTCTCTCACATCATAAATCATGATGGACAATGGGAAAGTCATTTGGCAGGACTGATGTAAAAACAGTGGAAATGCGAAAAAAAATTGGCTGTTACTCAAAGTTTAATAGCAGAAATGTGTGAACTTTCTCAAGCTTCACCTTACAGGATATGAAGCAATGAAGGGAAGAGTGATTTTCATCACAAGAGGACAGCATTCACTACTTTTTGACCCTTCAGTCTAAAATCTTTCTAATGTTTCTGATCCTTGCATTCGTCATATGTAGGCATAATGACACTAATCACCTATGCATGCATATATTTGGGCTTGCCTAGGAAGTGTACTGACAGCTCAGGTAATGTCTGTATTTTTACAGAAATTAGTGAACTGATACAGGGTCACGTCTGGCTGCTAGGTCATGAAATCTGCTCAGCAGAGTATGATAACTGTTACTGAAGTGGATTATTTCAGAGGTAAAATTATATTTAGGGTTATTAGGCTTTAATTAAAAAAAAAACAAGTTGGACAAGAAAGGATATCCCAAGTCTAAATCTAGAGCCTCAATTGTTACTGACAACCACATAAAATAATTTGAATTTTTGAGGTGTTACTGTAGAGCAAATACATAATGCAAATAATAATCCATAGGTAAATGACAGCTAGTCAGGCAAGCCTGAACATCTGTTTTATAGTGAATGAACATTGAACACTTCTGGCATCTACTGCTCTATTTTTACCCAGAAAATCCATACAATATTTAAACCCTTTTCACGCTGCGTTTTGATGACTCATTATTCCATATTGATATCATACAAAGCTGTGATTTCCTTAGTTATAAAGAAGACTAGCTGGGTTTATTTGTCAAGGGAATTTGTAAGGAGAACTTCTATAGAACAGAGAAACTGTGAGATAGCAGAAAGTATTTAATCATGGCGATGGCTTTTTCAAGTGATTTTTCTTTGTGACAAACCAAATATGTATTGTATTATTTGTGGATCAGTATATCGAAAGTCAGCACACATTTCTGTTTATTGACTCATTTTATCATGCTGAACTGTCACAAGATTCTTATTAATCTGTCTCTGAAGGATCAAAATGCTTTAATAAATATGTTGGTTCCTTTAGATCTTAGGCTGAAATGAAACTGTTAGTTAAATGTACTGTGACTTTGAGTGAAGGTACCTTTAGAGAGATGTAAAATGGGAGCATGTTATATAAATCAAAGACAAAGGAGAATGTGTCTTTCTTTTAATGGTCAATTAGGACTCAAATAAAAATAATAAAGTAAAAAGCTCTTTTCCATACAAAACGTGAGACTTCTTTGTTACGTAGTACAAATGTTTTATGAAAAGGATAATTAATTTTGCAATTTCATAGTGAAAACTCATTCCTTGTGTGGCTCTTCATTTGTCTGAACAGACAGATGTGCTTTAAAGTCAGTATTTGTAATGTATGCATGTATGGCACAAGGACTTAGGAAGGTCTCCACCTTTCATTGCTTTAAAGAGAGATGTGTAGCTAACTTTATGCAAGGATATGAAAAGGCATAGTACTTTTTTTCAGCTAACGGTGTCAAAAAGGATGGAGCTTGAAGGAAATACAGACACTGAAAGGACTGTAAGAACTGCAGAGAGAAATGAGCGTATTTGACTAATATGAGAAGGCTAGAAGCAAGTCAGAAAATTTTAGATGAAAATCCAAATGAGGAAACAGAATTTTATTGCTGTACAGTTGTGAACATATTGCAGATAATCATGTGTGAATAGCCATGCCTGTAAAACTTCAGTATTGCTCTTGAAAAGCGAGTCCCTGATGGATGAAATTAGTTTTCTAGTGCAAGTGTATGTGTTTGTGCAGCTGCAACTCATGTGTTTGTACCCAGTGGTGTTGGTTTGCTTCCTCAGAGCTGTCAACAGTTTGGCACTACTTCCTTTCCCTTACATCTTAGCATCAATCCTTGATATCGTTACAGTACATTACATGGCTTTTCCTCTGTGTTATCCTATATTGCCATTGGGAAATGAAGCATAAAAAGGCTGCCATTAGAGCACGCCATTAAATAAGACTGCATGAATTCCAACTGCTGAACAATTTATCAGTTCCATTTTGAGTCAAAGATATGTTTTATCCCTATTCAATGTCTCTTACCACCAAAAAAACCCAAACCCATATTTTAGTGATGCCTTTAATTTCCTTTTATTTTTCTTTTAGAAATTGTGCAGTGTAATATCAGCCCCTATCTTGTAAAGGAAAAGATCAAAGCATACCACAACTTATGTGTATGTGCTAAATGTGAGAGAGTTAGAAATTAACTCCCAGTTTTTGCAACTCTCTGAAAGTAATTTGTACTGAGGTGTTGTCTTTTAGCCAGATGCAGAGAACAGTCACAATTGTTCAATTAACTGCAGCAAGAAAGGCTGGATATACCTTTCATAATGTAAGACAAACAGGGTTTTAAGTACTTTAAATTAGATTTAATAGTGAAGGCAACAAATGAGTCAGTCTAAACCAGTAATGATGATTATTAGGTGACTGTGTACTATCAGTTATTGTAAAGTGTACCATGACATTTTCAATCATGAAGTCTGAATCAAGACTCTTGCCAAAATTACTGCACTTTGGATTCCTTGGAACCCATCTTCTTTCATGCTGCATGGCAATTGTCTTGTTGCATTGTTGATGAAACTCAGTGACTCAAAAGTAGTGAGCTAATAGAGAATATTCTATTCTCAAAAACTCCAGCAAGTTCTTAATGCCATCTACCCATCTCCTGGTGCTCAGAATTAGCTTATCACAGTAATTGGTCAGATTGTGCTCCCCAGTTCATTTATGAAGTGAATAAGGTTACAGATCTGCTGCTGCTCTTGAATATCACTGTATATTTAAAATATCCATACGTTCTCCTTCTTATTGGTATCATCAAATAGAAAAGCAGTTGACAAGGATAAAAATCAATATTGAAGTGCATTCTAATGGAATACTGATTAAAGAGTTAAACTAGGTAGGTTTTTGGTTTGTGGTTTGTTTTTTTTTCTGAAGCACATAGTTAACAAATACCTAATCCAAGCTTCATTATCAGCTTCTGCATAAGTCATCGAACAGTGAAAATTTCCATAGAATTCTGTGACTTTTGCTTTGTCTCTTATGGCTGGAAGACAGATGATTCTAGTCATGTTAGTGTGCACTTTCAAGGGCTGTAGGAGTAGAAATATGAACATTTTTCCCCTGTGAGAGAAAGTACAAGCTGAATATATGTGAAGTAGCTTCATAATAATTGCCTTGAAGCCAGACAGTTGAGTTCAGGTAAAAATGCTCTGCTTTTTTGCTTTGTAAACTGGTCACTGTTCAGTTAGAGTCAAATTTGAACAGGCAATTTTCTTTTGAAAGCTGCAATATCTGTCTCTACTTGAATTACTCTTACAGGAAAAAAAAAGCCTAAAGCTCTTGGAAACTTCAACTGTTCTTGTCAAAGCAGGATGTGGAGTTCTTAGAAATAGTATTCACATAACTTGAAGGACAGAGTCTGCATCATAGTATTCCTCCTGCTTTTTTATGTTGATACCTCCACACTTCTTTTAGTGGGAATTTTTTGGTGTATTTTCTCAAATGTGTCACGACATGTTGTATCAGTCAGAATTCTTTCATAGTTCCTCACTAAATGACAATTGTTCTACAGTTTCCTGTTGGGTTGTTTTCTACTCTAGTCTCATGAAACCAGTTCTGATTAAACTCTCTTAAAGCAGGCTGCTGTCTCCTTGGAGGAAAGCAAATAGACCTTTTTTATTAAAGACAGACTCCCCATTTCCTTACTAAGCCAATTCCTTTTTTAAATCACTACATTCTTGACTTCATCTTTATTTCAGGTCATTAAGAACCATATCCTTGCTTTCGGCAGTCGGAAATCAAATGCTTACATTTTAAATTTGTTTAAGGGTTTGATTTCTTTGGGATACTACATTAATTTGGGTTAACTTGCTAATAACCTCTTCAAAAAACTGTTTCCACCATAAATGTTTTTCCTAGCTGTCCCACCATGGGATTCTTCTATTTTGGAATCACTGTTCCCTGTTCAACTTCTATTGTTTGTGCACTTGAAGAGAGAGTACACACTGGACATTCGATCTAGTGGTAGACTACATATACCATTAAGCTTCATTTGGAAGGAATTGGTCTCCTAAGGGCACAGCAAAGTTCCTGTGAAACAGGATTTTTTTTTTTTTTGGTAGCAGAGGAAGATCTTCAAAGATTGAACATCAAAAATACTTGAAAAATAGTTGAAGCTAAATATCAGTAATACTTGAAAGTCTTGAAAAGCAATACTTAAGAGTTGAGCTGGCTTGTGCAGTAAGTCTGAGCAAACAAAGTCTTTTAGACAAAAGGAAAGGGATACTACTTAAGGAGTTATCATGGTTGGCACCATGGAGGTCACAGCACTAAGATGTGTTTTGTGATGGAAGATGAAATACAACTGTGGAAGTTGTATTAGACCTAATCAGAAAAAGGAACCATCTAGTCTATTCAAGGTGATTCCTCTAAAGAAGACTTCAAAGAGTCAAGAGAACAGTTAATCAAGATGATTTATCAGTTTGGGTTGAAGTAAATTTACTTCAGGTTATATTTAACTGAAATTTCAAAAAAACCTTGGAGCATGTGGGTCAATGTATGAATGTTTAAAAATACAGTAAATATTAAGGCCCAAATCTTGCCAGCTAGGTACATAGATGTTAAATTTAAATGTGTACAGTCAGATACAGGAAGTTTCTTAGCAGTCCAAGCTTGTCCATGCAGAAGTGGCACCTCAGATATCCATGCAAATTATGTGATTTATGCATATTTGGTTCTGAGCCCTTGTCAAAAGCTACAGCTGGTGGAAGATTTTTATTAGAAGTTAAGATAAACTGAAACTCAATAGCATAACTGACCAAAACCACCACCAATGTTCTAATAATTCCCAATCAAGAAGTCTCTTCTGTGTTTCTCTTCTTATCTTTGTTGGTTACAATCTCGCCCATGTTCTGTATCTATATACCATGTTATAATATTTCCATACATTTTCCTTCTAATTTTACAAGCTCTAATATTCTTTCTGAAAGCAATGTAATCTAGAACAAGAGGACACAGTCTCAAGCTGCGCCAGGGGAGGTTTAGGCTGGAGGTGAGGAGAAAGTTCTTCCCAGAGAGAGTGGTTGGCCATTGGAATGTGCTGCCCAGGGAGGTGGTGGAGTCACCATCCCTGGAGGTGTTCAAGAGGGGATTGGACGTGGCACTTGGTGCCATGGTTTAGATAGGCATGAGGTGTAGGGTGACAGGTTGGACTCGATGATCCTTGAGGTCTCTTCCAACCTTCTTGATTCTATTCTATTGATGTGAGGTATTTAAATATCTGCTTCTTTCTCCTTCATGAAGATCTTCTGCCACACCTGAAACGATGCTTTGTTTTTCCTATAATAATGACTCAGGAATCAATGATCTCCAATTGGTGAAAAGATGCTGGAACCAGCTGTTTTAATGTCTCTGATCTGCTTGGTAGCATTACAGTGCTTATGACACTACTGCCTACGGATATCAAGAGAGCCATTTTGTCTGACTGCAGTAAAATGTTTTTCTAATGTATCACTCTGGTGAGGTTTTTTGCTTTACCTTCACTTTAGTCGAGAAGCTCTGTGCACACTGAAGCTGGAGTGCAACACTACCTGAAGAGTTTTTTTTTTCTTCCTGTGGAATGTTAAATTGATATTTGTCCCATAAATAATGAAACTTAGTGAGGCACAAATGGTGTTTTTAGAGAGTGTTCATTATGATAGATGCAGAAGGAATATAATCTAGATTCACTGTGATATAACACTCATGACTATTACCTTTGTTATAAGAACAAATACTGGCAAATGTTAAAGGGAAAAGAGTGTGATTCATTCACATCTACAATTTAAGTCTTTATTTTCTCTGAACACTTTGATCTTTTGGCATGTGAAAAGTAACTACCATATTTTTGACTATATGGAAAGTTCCTCTTTAAGGTCTAGAAGGAAGCTGCAGGAGGAGAGGAAAAAAAAAAATTCAGTCCATTGTTAAATCTTCCAAGAAAAAGATTCAGGGATGAAAGTAAAACTGATATACAAAAGGTGGTTTAAGATATGTAATGTTTCAAAATGTGAGTCTTGCCCCTGCCTACTGACCAGTTTCAAATTTACTGTCTAAGAACTGAAATTCAAAGGTGATTTGGAAATGCCTTTTTTTACAGCATTAACTAATGTGAGGGCATATGGCCCTTTAGTCTGAACGCATGGCACTAAAATATGTGTGGAGTGCTTTGTTTCAGAGCCACATTTTACCTTTCATTTGTTTCTGAAATCAAAGTTTTTTTGTGTTCTTGAAAAGACTGAGCCTGTGTAATGTTATGCTTTGAAATACTGTTCTCTTGACATTATAAGACCATGAAAGCTAGAACTTTGACTAACTGAATTATTCCTTCAACTTAAGGAGACACTATCAAGTTTGCTAGGCTCTAAATATGAGCCACCTAGTTTTGTTTCCTTTAGGTCTTATTCTGTTACAAAACTTATTTGATTCTCTTCTATGTGAAGTGCTTCAAAGCCTGCTTTTCTTCATCACATAAAACAAATAAAAATCCAGAGACTTGTTTCAAGTGACTTCTGCATAATGCAGATCAGTGCAGGCAGGTGATTGCAGTTTTCAAACTTCATTTCACCTGACTAGTGCTTATCAAACAATCAGAGAAAGCAATTTAGACTGAGTTATGTCTTTTGATGTAGGGATGTAGTAGTGATCAAAGTCAGTGATAGCTGTTTGTGTGAATCCCAGGACAGGCCTTGTCCCCATTAGAAATATATTCCACTACAATAATTGTTAGGCACCCCTTTTCCTTAATTTTAAATAGAAAATTTGAATTTGACCCTTTTGAATCACAAATGCAAATACAGGAAAAAAAAATTGAAATGCTTATTTTTGTTTCAAAACTGATTGGCTTCATCTACCAAAACTAAATCCCTAATGTTTTAATTACCTATAATGACCTCCTTCACAAATATTCTGTTTATTGTGGCCCAGAAAATAATCTTATTGAAAATCATGCACCACCTTTTGCATAATGAAGTCAGCATGGTGTCTACAAGCTCTGTTGCTCAATAGGTTCTGCAGCTGTGAAAGATACTTGTTTTTAACCAATCCTATTGTCACTTTTATCTGAATAACTAACTGAATGCATTCTTGGCACTTACCTGAGTTCACTTATGTAAATAGCTGTATACAGCTGATGAATTAGGGTTTACTGATAAGAAAGTTGTAAAAGTTCAATTTCATTTGTACTTGCTATGTGTTGAAAATGAATTTTTGGAAACTTCAGGTGATAAGAAAACTCCTGACCTCAGTAAAATCCATTTTCTGCCTAAGAGAAACAGGAAGCACCCAAGGCTTTGCTTTGAAGTCCCTGAAAGCCAAAGATCTGAATGAGTCTAAAATATCCAGAGTCCTATATAACTGCAATTATATACTTCAGTGTCTGTTGCAGGCTTAAGCTCTTGGCTGAATATGTATTAGATCAATGGTTAGGGAGCACTATGCATTTTTAGAAATGTGCAAATGGGCCAGTTCATGGAATATTCCTTTCCTATTGCCTTCCTGAATCGACAACCAAGAGAATTTGAGTGCTCTTTGCCTCAATGTTTCTTGTGCTTACATGAATGTTGTGTTTGGAGGAGCTCCATGACTTGACAGGTCTTAAAAAAAAAAAAATAATCCTTCCAGGGGAATGTGGATTAGAGAGCTGTAATATATAGTCAGGCAACTGAGAAATTAATCTCATTTCATAAATGGAAGATTTACTCTCAGATTGAAGTGAATCTTACCACTGAGTTTGGTGATGAATGAGGAAAAAGTGGAAACAATCTTCTTTGGTTCTACTATCTAAAATAAAATTGAAGTGACATTTTCCAAATGAGAATACATTGTCTGCTGCTTTGTCTGGTTCTTTCATTTCAGATTTGTTAGATCTTTTGTTTCTTTGATGCTCAGAATATTGCACCATTTGGCTCTAAAACCTACATTAGAAGAGCATTAATTAAAGGCAGGCGCAGTGCGATGGAGACACTGTTAAAATTATGCTTGAAGGTACAATGTAATTAATTTTGTACAAGTGAAACATAAAAGAGAGAATTAAAGCAGAGGAAATAGCAGCATATCTTCACAAAATGATAATGAGGAATACAATTGCAAATCAGACAAAATATGAAAAGACATATGCAATAATTATTTTAAGAAAGGCTTCAAAATAAAGAGTAACCTGCTGAGTGCTCATAGAAGTTAAGTGAAGAATGTATAACTAATGTTCAGGGTTCTTGGGTTTTGTTTTGGGGTTTTGTTGTGGAGTGCAAGATCTACATTGAGTACTTGCCAGTAATGTGAGGATGCACATTTTCACATAATAATTTCCTGACAGGTATGTAAAGAATTGAGTATATTGCTTCACCTTATCTGATATAAGCTCTCAAAGATATTAGGTTGGGATCTGGGTTATGGTTCCCAGGCTGAAAATAAGGGCACGTGACAGTATTGCAGTTAATTATGTCTGTACAGTTGAAGAAAAAGGCTTTGGGAAACTGCTTAATTTTAATTGGTCATTTTAAGTAACAATTGAACTTTTTTCAATTCTTTTTAGAACCCCTGCAGTTCACATTTGATTGGTAGTATTCATCAGTAAAACAGTTTAAAAGGTACAAAAATGTGGCTTGAACATTCCCCCTGTACTCCAGAGTTTAAGTGAAACCAGAAGTTACCACAGGTCTGTGATAGCAGTCTGAGGTTTAACATAATGTAGTATAAATGAAATGAAAGACTATAATATGTTTAAAGATCACCATTGCATGTCACATCTTCTGGGAGCTGCAGACTGCTGAATTGCTGGGGTTTCTGCAGAGTTTTCATTCTAGGTGTATGGAAACTGTTTATATGTTGGGATGCTCCTTCAGCTCCAGCTGTGAATTTGCTGATATCACTTGTATTTTAGTGGGACAGGATTATAGATAAGTAGCAACCCCTTTTGTTTCCTTCTGATTCAAGTTTAAGCAAAAAATACAAAGCAAGTGTCAGCACCTTGATCCATATCCACCCACTCAAAGTGGTGGCACAGCTTAGATCCATTAAATGTTATGCAGCATACAGACTTCAGCCATCTGAAAGAAAGCAGGAATTCACCTAGTAGGCTCTCCAGTGCTTCCCTTGCTGATGAGCAAACACAGGAGATTTTTACAATGTTTGAGGGAGAAACCCTGAAACTTATTTAAAGACTGTATAGAATTATATCTTCCTGGACTCCATAGGTTACAACTTGTTAACTTCAAAACTTTCCAAAACTGGTACCTATCTAACTAGACTCTGATAGTTGAAGGTTGGTTTTGTTTTCTTTGGTTTAGCTTTTAATTTTAAGTTACTGCCCTTTCTACAATTCTAAAGCTTTCTTAATTGGTCACAAACTCCTGAGCTTGAAAGCAAAATAACTTATAGCTTAATAATGTCTTCTGTTGTGTGCATTGTGGCATTTATTTGGATGTTAGAGTTTTAAATAAATCCAAATCCATTGTTGCCCCTTTTTTTTGGTATTATATAGCACAAAGCAATATATTCATTTAAAATCTGTGGGGTTTTTGCAGCAATGCAAAGGGCACCATAGGTTTCAAAACAGAGTATATTTTGAAATATACTGAACTGCTTCCAGTGTATGCAATTATATTAACCAGTCCAGGTTTTTTTTCTTTTTTGTCAAATGTCAAACCATACAATTTTAAAACCAAACCAAAGGAAAAATTCATAGATTTGCCATGGAGACAAAAAAACCCCAAAAAACTCTTAACTGCAACAATGTTAAAATGCCCGATTAAGAGCAGGTCTTTATGAAGTATAGTACACCATAAAAATCAGAAGATCCTTGATCTTGCAAACTGTCTTTTTCATCACAATTTGGACAAAATCGTAAAAAAATAACTACAGAGCAGCAGAGAGTGTTTCCCCATTGGTTTTCATAACAACTTCAGAGACAACTCTTTTAACTGAAGTTTAATAATCATTGGAGTGTCAAGACTTTCAAGTGTCTTCCCTAGCCCTGTTTGGGTAGAACATATGTAAGAAATTGATTCTCTGATTAACTTCAGTTCACAGGATATTTTTTGTTTTTTTGTTTTTTGGTTTTTTTTTTGAAGAGCAAATTTTGTCTTTACAGCTTAATCTCTGCAATTTTTTCCCCTTTTTCTTTTACATGAATGCTCACAGAATTTTGATAGTGAGTAGCTCTAATTCATTGCTTTGTGAAAGGGCCTTTTAACCCATTACACTTTACGCTATTTCCCTGAAGAAATCTGCTGAATTTCAAAACAGTTGTTTTAATGCCATACAGATAATATTTCGAAGGGTAAATATCTTTTGCTACAGTTAGTGATGGAAGAATATATTTTCCTAATAACAGAGATTCTGCTTTTAGTGTTGCACTAAGGTTTTACAGATAGGGTGTGGGTAGTTGTGTGAAATTCTAGTTTTGTGCAAGTGTAATACTAAGGGCTGACTTGCAGGAGAACATACCTTCACCCATCTCTCCATGAAGCACAAGAATTCTCTGTGCTAATTGGGCTGAGGCAGAGAAACATTGAAAGACCTCTTGTGACTTCAGAATTTCTTTTGCATACCAGAGTGTTAAATTCTGGCCCTCAGAACATCTGAGTAATGCCTGTACTACTGAATGATTTATTTCATTGGTTTTGGTCTCCATGATTAAGGTTGGAAACCATGTGTAACTGTGTGAAAATAAATCCAGGTACTTCCTTACCTGATCAACTTGTAACATTTTGACAGCCTCATCTACTGTGAAACTTTGAAGTAGATGAGCAATTTTTGTTGCACCTTGTAATGTTAGCCTCTAGCTCACATAACTAATCTTTTACTGTTCTGGTAGTCTAACAGACCTTGGTAGAGTAGAGTATTACATAAAGTAACTGCAGAAAAAGGTATTTTCATTATTTCTCATTTAGAGTGGATGCTTTTGATTTTTCCTCTCCAATGTGTGTCTGGTGATGAGGGCATGGTGATGAAAGCCACACCAGTGCAGCTGGTGGCATTGTGTTTTTCCTAATTCAGTTTCTCAAGAGCCCATGCCCCCGTTGCTAATGCAATTGTGTGATGTCTTGTAGAATTCTTACAATGACAGTTTTCATTTATCCTCCTGAATTAATACAGAATGAGTACTTAGCAAGCAGCAATGCTGTTGTTACTGTTGAATAATACACTCACTGAAGCAGCTGCTAAAGGCAGTGTCAGTGGGGAAGGTACACCAAGCACAGCACTCAACGTTTACTGTAGCCATCTCAATTGGATTTCTCACTTCATTCAAAGTATGCTTCACAGAATTCAGTGTTATGTGTCTTCAACCAACGCTGCAGCTTGCTCTAAATTAAGTTGTGGTCGTGGCCACCTGTCATTACACTGCCAGCTACTATTAAACCATCAAAGCAATATTATAGGTGCTTTGATGTAGACTGGAATTGTATCTACTGCTGAATGATGATTAGATAAAATGTTACAAATGTATCCAGAGGGACTAGAAGCACTAATCTACCCTTTATCCACCAGAATTTTATTTTAAGTGTTTCGTTGTGTTTCTGTTATTGCTGATGCATTTCTTCATATTTATGCATGGTAGTACAGCATCAGCAGCCTCTTAGAAGCTGCCATTAATGAAGTCTGTTCTATTAATATCGTGTTTCATACATCACAGCTTCAAGAAATCAATCAGTAATTAGATTAAATGTGATTTTTATTATTTATTTTTATTCCTGGAAAGACTAGCTAAATCAGAAAGCTCTGGGAAATGGATAGGGGAAATGTCATTTCCTCTTTTTTGAATGAAAGTCTGTGTTCTAATACATATGGATTAAAAATATAGAAATAAAATGAAGGGTTTGGTTTCAGCTTTAGTAGAGAAATCTAGCTCCTATTTGATACTTAATAGCTACAGTCATGCTGTACCTGCTTGGTCAGTTAGTATTTGATTAACTATTGGCGTTTTGGCTTGGCCCCAGATTCCCAATTTATCTCCTTACAGTCTGAGTGCTGTTTTGCCCCTTAGTCATTTTATATCAGACTCCTTTTGAGGATGCTAGGGCATTGGTATCTTTTCCTTCATATGTGGCATTGTCCCATTTTTAGGGCAAAGAAACTAGATTTTGAAATCTTTGTGCCTACACGGAGAAAACTTTTATGAGATGTGGAATAAATTCTGGGTTCAAGACTTACGTTCAGAAAGTGATTTGAACTTTGTCTCACATAAGCATCTGATAAGATTCTCTATCCCAGAATAAATATTCAGCTTTTTATAAAGTAAGAAAAAAAAAGAAAAATGAGCAGGAAAGATAGAAAGAAAAGCACTTTAAATCCAAGTGGTGAGTCTCATACACAACTGTAGACTAGAAAAAATTGCAGGAGAGAATTGTTCCAAATCTGAATGGTTCTGACTGAACCTTCCACACCACTTCAGTAATGAAAAAAGCCTCCACAGTTTTTATAAATCAGCTGTAATGGTAAAAGATAATTAAACCAATGAATTCACCAAAACAGCCCTTCAGCTGTGCCAAAAATGGCTTGTAACCGAAAACCCCTAAAATTTTATCTGAATATGTATTTGGTATTCATTTGAGCATGTACCTAGACCCTGGCCATGGTCTAATGGTTCATGACTTCCTAGAAAATGTGATTCAAAAGGGAATGCTGACAGTCCCTTCTTCTGGGAGTGCTACCTGGATCTGGGCTAATGGAAGGAAGAGAGCCATTAATAGCTAATGCTGGACTTGATGCTTTTAGCAGAAAATCAGTCTGAGATCAGACCCTGTGAACATCTGGCTTTTTGTCTGAGGAGAAATTAATGTTGTATAATTACAGAAGGGCAAAGTTCCAAAGAGAAAGAGAGAGAAGAAAAATATTCCTATAATGAAGTGTCTGCTTCTTGATGCATTTCCTTTTACATATGAACGTTTTTAAGCTTGCTTTTGTGTTTCAGTGTTTCTGATTTTCAACAAATTGCTGTAATGCAAAGAGGTTAAGTACAGAATTCAAAGGAAGTCTGTTTTTATGATTAGCACTATGGAAAAGGCAAATGTTTTTCTCTTGTTTGTTTCTGGCTGATTGCAATAAAATGTAGACACAGAGCTATTTCTATGTAGACACTTTCATTTTGATTTCTGTGGCAGGAGTCAAGTGTACTTCAGACTATCCTTCCAAGCAGAAAACCTACTTCATGTTCAGCAAGTGGCAACATTTTAATTGTGGTAGGTCATGGAAATCTTTCAAAAAGATACATGAATAGGGCTCCACAGTTTATGCTGTGATTTGTCAAAGTGAATTTGTCTCAACTGAAAATTGGTCAATTAAAATTGTGAAAAAATAAGTATTGTCATTAACATCAATGCAGCTTCCATGTAAGTGTTCCTGATTCAGTGTAGTCAACAATAGGGTGGGCACTAGGGCAATATGAGCTGAATTTCACTGAAACCTATGAAAGTCTTGGAATTCCTTTCAAAATTATTTGGTTTTCTTGTAGTGAAGCATGTAATCATAGCTCAGACATGCTGAAGTAAAGATAGGATTTTACAGTGATCTTTCTGTAAGCAGCCTGTAATAAGCAGCATCTTTTGTGAGGCTTTTCAGTGCCTAATTCATGTGAAAGGATCCTCTGAGCAGCTTTGTCATTTGTTTTGTAGAACTACTTGGAACTGTGAGGTTGCATTTGCTTTTGAAGAAGAAATAAAGTTGAGTGAAAATATATATTGTAGAGAAAAAAATTGGCAAAACCTCATCACAATTACATATTCAAAAGAGAAAGGTGTGAGTTTAGATTAGTTAACAGAAGATTGGAGGGTTTTTAAAACAAATTCTCAGATGTCCTTGCGCTGTAAGATTGCTGTCAAATATTTTTCTTTACAGTAGGAAAAGTAATTTCCAGTAGTAAAACTTACCTTGTTTACAATATCCTGAGGTGACAAGAAATGTCAAATGACAAATTATAAGCTTTCCTCCAAATGTCTAAAGATAAATCTTAACTGCTGCTACTGTCTTCTCTATGTAGTGACAATCTTTAGTCTGTTATTTATGCAAAGGATAATGATGGTCCATTCCATAATTCCCCAGGGCAGGTTTGCATGGTATACTATATAACTGATTTTTGTGCAAGGGTATCAAACTCCCATGTCTGAAAACATCATCAACACTCTAACATTAATAGGAATAAGCAATAAGCTGCTTGTTCTTACATTGAGGTGAAACGTTGCCTCTCTCCATAGAGAATAGAGGAAGTAGTCCCCACTGCTGGGGTGTGGTACATGTACAACCTGAAGCTAATGAGCAATATGACAAAAATATAAAGGACCTACCAGTGACTAGGTCATCTCTCTTTCTATCAAGACCTGGGGGGGGGCAAGCAAAAATGAGTTTCCTCATCTATTCCAATGTAGCACTCGGGCTTCTGTTCAGAGAAAGAACCTTATTCAGCTATTGGTGGTTGGTGGAATACAATATATATTTTATACCAGCCACAGTGGGGCCAGTCTTCTTGCCTGAACTTAGTGCTTATTATTTACTGATGTAAGCCCTATCTCCTGGACCATATTTAATATGGTTCTGTTCTGGTAGTTACTATATTTTAACCACATAGATCTTTCATCTCCATTCTCAAAATAAGTAAATATGTAAGAAAATTAGTCTCAGTAGCCCTAATCTAATGGAATTTTAGTGTTTATGTAATTTGAAGGAGGTAAAATAAAAAATAATTCATTGTTTCGAACACGAAAATTAACGTCTCCTTAATGAGATTTTAGGTGAGCATTCATTTCTTTCACTGCATTTACTTTCCCTCTGTAAGTCCTATCTATGGCTTAACCACTGCTGAAAATGAGGGTATCTGATATCTGTATTTTGAAGTAAGACAGAAATTCCTTGCTTGCTACTCCTTATTTCCAGTTTACAGAAGAAAGGATGATTTATTTTTAAGAGTCTTTTCACAATTTCCATGCCATAATATCATCTTTGGATAGCTCCAGTCAATTATGTCCTTCACTTTAACAGCCTTGAACAGTTTGTCACCCATCAGTAAAGCTTATACAAGTATTTAACTGAAGTGATGTATTTTCTCTCACTACTGGAATTTTCTGCTGTACTGATCACTAGTTAAAAAACTTAAACACACCTTTGTGTGCCAAGACCTTCACCTGAATGACTGTTTTCTGTAGTAAGCAGTGATTGCAGGATATTTTTGAAATATTGATACTTGAAGACTAGAATATTAGCTGCTGTGTAGGTGAACAATGGAAGGAGAGTGCTCTGGTTAAAAGAGTTATCATAAGAAATATGACTCAGAGCAGTGGAAACATTAGGAGATTCACCACTACTCTATTTCCTTCGTGATATAAGGCTTCCCTCTTACACATCATCAAAACTAATTCTGCTTCTCAAAAAAAAAATTATATAATTTAATAGTTATGGGATAGTTCATGAGTGTTGTATGAGGTCAGCTACTGAGCTTTTCTAATGTCTTCTGGGTTAATGTGGGTCTCTTAATTAGGTGTGTGATCTCTGCTATAGAATCTTTCATTCTCTCATTTGTGATAGGAAGACATTGAAAAAAGAATGAAGCTTAACTAGTTGGATTTCAGTGGTGGGCCTGTCACATTGAGTTCATCATACTTTAGAAAAGCTAAAAATACTAAGAAGAGCCTGATAAAACTAGGGGATTTCCAGTCATGAATCCATAATGAGAGGAAAAGTTTTATTATCCAAACCCAATGGATATGTGTGTAGGCTAGGCATAAAAGGTATTTGTGATTGCTAGAGAATAAAAAACAGTGGGTTGTCAATTTTAAAGCATAATAACAGCAAAGTAACTGACATCTGTCTTGTATACATTCCTTGTCAGTGACCTCTGTATCACACCTGTAGCATTTAACAGTCAAGATTTCCACTACAGTTGAATAAACTGAAATGTATATCTAAAAATTAAGGTATATTCTTTCTGCTTCATAGCTGGGTTGATGGGACAAACTGAAAAGTGCTTTTTTGCCAGTCTTCCAGTTTGTTGTGGTATAAAATGCCAAGGGGTTAATTTTCATTTTTTTTTTTTTTTTTCTTCCATGTAACCAAGAGATTATAAAAGACTAGAAAACCTGGAAGGTTTTCAGAATTACTAAAACCGGATGTCAGAATACAGAGTCGAACGATCAGGTAGAAGGGACTAGAAAATATTTTAATTGCCTCACAGGAGCAAAGCACTAAGCAAATGTCCAGTTGATATAACCTGTTATAGTTACATCTGTAGCTGAGGAAATCTGCTAAGGGTCTGTTTTTTCCATAGTGGGAGATGATCTAGAAAATCTTCTCTGTTTTTTTGGTAAATCTGGGAATTCAAATCCAAAGGCACCTGATGCCTACTTCTTCAGGAGATGTGAAGCCTCAAAGTCTCCAGCTCTATTGCAGTCACCTTCAAATCACTAACGCTTTTCTCCCCATATTATTCTAGACATTTTTACCACCTTGCATATGTTAAACTGTTCATTTTTGTTCACTCAAACCTTAGATTACAAATAGCAATACTCAGCACTTTTACTTCAGAGCAAAATGTTGGGGGAGAAAGATTCATAGCAATTTTAATCACATTGTCAAAACCAGAGTAAGCTCATGTATCAAGTTGAGAGTTTTTTTCCAGGTTTATGACATAATTGCTTCTGTATTAGGCCCACAACAAAAATAATAGCTCTGTAGTAAAAATGCTTAAAAAACTTTATTAGTACTGTTTGCTGTAAGATAAAATGAGTAATTACTGGCCCATTAAAAACTGATGTGTAGCCAGTTAGAAAGAAGACGCTGTCAAATTATTTCAGCTAAGTAAAATCGATCTTTCACTGCTATTTGTAATTAAGTAATTTCATCTTGGTGCTCATGTAAGGCCAATTTGGAATTCAGGAAAAACAATCCTTGTAATAGAAACAATATTACTGTAGGTAACAGCACACTGCACTGGAATCGTTAATAGTTAATTGATTTGGGCCTTTCACAATAAGATGCCCAATGTCAGATGACAAACATCTCTGAGAATCAACTTCTTTTAAGTTTTCAGATGACCTGGCTGCATGAGTAGATTTGTGACTAGGGCTGCCAAATTCTGAAATTTGCAAAAAACTGGTGTTTGAGTATAGCTGGGCTTCTTTAATTCTGAAAGGGCTAGAGATTGGAAAGGAACTAATGTAAACACAACATCAGTGACTTCAGTCCAAATTTACAGTAGTAAGCCCTGATTACACTTTCAGCTTTCATACTGCTGGACATTGACTTCTGTGATGAAAACAATGTGGCTACAGAATTCACTGTGAATGCCTAAAGCGTGTGCCATGGTGTCTAATTTTCATCACCTTCCACAGCTGTAAACTATTTTAAAATGAAGACAAACTAATTCATAGCTGGAAGCTTATGTCTTAATTCTTGCCCTCAGTTTGTTCCATCTTTGAGATATGTTTTGTAGTGTCTAGAATAAAAAGTAAGCAAATAATATTTCTTAAATGCTGGAAAACTGAAAATTATAAAATTACTTTAAAAATTATACTGATGATTTTTATGTAAACAAACTGTTGCCTGCACTTGCATGGAAAAGGCAGATATATAATTTGATGCAGGGATGAATTATTTAATGCAGTCCTCAAGTAAATGTTTCAGCCCCAGACAGCTTGCAGAGTGCAGTTAGGAGAGGCCTGCCAAGGAATTGAGGCACAACAGTTGAATCACATTTGGAGCCTACTTAACATTGTCAATGAATATTGCAGTATCACAGATGTGAAAAAGCATTACCCACTCTGCTATGCAGAGATTTCACAACTTGTTGGAGTAAGTAGAAGACTACATATGCAAACTCAAAGGTGATTTTACTTGTTTCTCATGGTGGTTACGCTGGTGGACTCTAGACTGCCGTAAGACTCAGTGAACAGGTAGCTGTTGGTACAGCCAGAAGCACTGTTTGTAGGACAATAAGGTGATACTGTACATGGAAAAGGTTTATGATGAGGAGATCAGCTTTTTGTAGTATAAGGTCAGTGATCCTTTTTCACAGTATTAGATGTACAGAAAAAAGCATCCAAGTATTTTGAGTTTTGGCAATCAGTGCGACTGTGAAGACTTTTCAGTCAGTATGGTACTGTATCATTACATTGCATGTTAACTAATATAATTAGCATAACACGTGGTCCATGATCTTCACAGAAGCTAATTAATGACTTTGGGATTACATGGAAAAATATTTGCGACTTCATCTTTGCTTTTCCCCCACACCTTGTAATACTGATATGTTTGCTGCTTGTCTTTATCTATACAGCACCACCTTCAGTGAATCCTCCAGTTCTTCTGTGGTGTAATATATATCACTGCTAGGAAGCTTTCTCTTCAAAATAATTATATTCATGGATAATTGTTTATTTTCAGAGACTATTCCATATTGTCTGCTCACTCCCATTCTAATTTTATTTTGATGGACTAGAATATCAGCCATGCTGTTCTCAAGTCTGAAGTAAATGTATTCATTAGTTGTAATTGCTTCCAATGTGTCCTCACCAGTCTTAGTCTTCTGGTTACTTAATGATTCTGATTGGATGTTCAACACTTTTTATCTGGGTTAATTTACTATTCATAGTACAATGATGGATTATTCATTTTGTTACCCAGATTACAACTGTAAATTGAGTTATACATCATCAATGAGAGCACCACAGAATCATTTAGCTAAAAAATGCCTTCCAGTTATCTTGAAGCAGCAAAGATAGTCACATAAAAACTTTGTGGCTGGCAGTGCTTCCTGCACAAAGATGGCTGAATTCTTTAGCCTGCTATGAATTGCCATAAAATTCTGTAAATGCTACATTTAAACATTTTTTTGTCCCTAAGTGCACACATGTGTGTACAAATTACATTGAGAGAAACTTAATAAAACTAAGCTGATGCCAGCAGCATGTTTATAAAGGCAGTGGATTGGAACTTAAAACTCCCAAACTGTTTGGTGGATTTAGGGAGGTGAAGAAACATAAAAATTTTAAAGTGGAGCTGTGGAAGGAAAGATCCCTCAAGCTGAGTATCTCCTTTTCTTTTAATGTAACAAACCCTCTAGCTATAGTAGTGCTGAGCAACTAATCTGTTAAAGGTGTATATCAGATTTATGCTGGACTTAACTGTATTAACTTCCAGTGATGTAAGCACCTTTATGGGTTATGTAACTGGTAACTTAACAGTATGTTTCAGCAGTTTTTGCTCTCAAAGAACTTTGTACTTACTGCAGAATATGGTGAAATTGTGATTTTTTTTTTTTTTTTTTTTTTATCTTCATGAAAGAAAATGTTTTAGGGTCATTTTAAGTTTTAAGATTTTGTAGACTGAAGTAAGAAAGAAGGTACTTGACTTCAAGATCAGGCTCAAGTGTGTCCCAGGCAATTCTGAATTCAACTTATTTTCTGAGGATTGTACAAATTACATCAAGTGAGGCATAACAGAACAACCCAACACCAGACTTGCAGATAAATTCTTATTGTTCCTGTACTAGGAACACTGTGGAGATTGAATCTTCTGAGAAGTCTGAATGTCCAATGGAGGGCAGAGTGTAGTGATTATAATGTTAGAAAAACAAACAACAAGCAAGCAAACAACCCCCCTAAACTTTAGCAAGTGAGATGACACTGAATGAAGGAGCTCATCTTACAGGCTGTGATTTACATTTCAGTGTATTTTAAAGGCCTTCTACACTTCCAGAATTGTGGGATTAGTGGAGGTCTTCCCTGTTGAAAGTAATTTCCATTTAATCTAAACATTTCCATGTGTTGTCTGTAGTTACTTGTGTCACTACCTTCATTTTTCTATTGTGGTCTGAGACGATGATTGCAGTCTTCTGTTTATTTGTGATATAAAAACCGCACAGCAGGTCTCATTAAGATGAAAATAATCAGCTTCTTCTCAAGTGCCCAGAAGATATCTTTTTTTTTTTTTTTTTTTCATGTGTTGTGTCAAGCAGGACCCAGAAGCAGTACCTGAGGATCAAAAAGAATTTGTGCTCTTCGCAAGTGTGCAAAGAGAGAAACTTCTTTGAAAGTTAGTGAGAAGTCTGGTAGTTCTGTGTCAAAGTTAGCTTGAGGAGAGAGTAATATTACTAAATTAAATGTAGCTTAAGTGGCCAATCCAGTAGAATAATTGTATATATACCCTAGAAATGAGCTGCTCTCCCTTTGGGGAGTAATTATCACTGAATGGATTTCACTAAACTTTAGCTGTCCTATTCTGCATGTCCTCAGTTTTAATTGAAGAAAAATAACTAATTGTGTTCAGGAGAGAATTATTGTAAAAGATCAGCAAACTTATTTTATGCCAGCTAATGACCCAAAGGAAATACAGAGCAGTCAGTATGACATCATGTAGCATGCAAACTGAGTAAACATTTCATGGGCAATAAGTTGCTTGTCATGATTTATCAAGTAGTTACCAACAAAAGAACTTCTGCTGTAGGTTGCATACGTAAATGGATAGTTTCAGTCTAATTGTAACTCCCTTGAGATTTTTTGGTTAAAAAAAAAAAAATTGAGTTCAAATAAAACGGATGTTTTCTGATGATAAGGTATTGAACTAGGTCAAAGTCATACCTCAGATACAGAGGGTTCAGGAACTTGCCATAGGATTTGCAGCAGTAATGTAAGACCAATCTTGCCTTCACTCATGGTTTCATATAGGAAAATGAGGCCTGAAAGTGTTTAAAATAAGACTGGATGAGGCACTTAATGCTATGGTTTAGTTGATTAGAAGGTGTTGGGTCATAGGTTGGACTTGATGATCTTGGAAGGTCTTTTCCAACCTGGTTGATTCTGTGATCACTGAGGAGCTTTTCCAAAGGTGTATAAATTTAGCAATGAACAGATGTTCTAAAAATTCAGAAAAGCCCTTATTAATCCCTACTTTTTAACATCCCCTTTTATGCTTGCAAGAGTTCATGCATTTAATTTATTCTCCAATGTCATCAATTTTCCTCAAAGATGTATTTCTTTAATTAAAGTAGTTATTACAGCTGTCACTGATGCAACATCATCTTTAAGTTCCTCTTGGGTAACATTTACAGCAGAGCATTCGTTGGAAGCATGACTGTTGTCAGTTTGGCACTAGAAGTCTTGCAGTATTCTGGGACCATCTCATTGCCTTTGCAAGTGAGCCTAGGGGGAAATAATTGTGTAACAGAAGTCTTTCATTGCTACATTTTGTATTAAGTACTGTAGCTTTACCTGACAGTTGGAGAATGGAAACAGCAATTCACTAAGTGTGGAGTCATGGTAGAAAGCAATGGAAAAGTAGCAGCAGAAGTAAGGAAGCCCCAGCATTTGCATTCTGCTCTGATCTGACAACAGGTTCTAGCAATTTACTGACAAAATAATTATTAATTATTGTAAACGAGTTTCAAGCTTGTGGGATACAATTCTCTTCCTGTGATGTAAATTAAGAGTAATTTAGGAGTAACACTATAGTAGCCACAAATACAGTAAAATACTGGCTATGTCACAGGGTCACACTGGCATTTTATTGTCTCAGAAGTTAGTGGTCAAGTGTGTTATTAACAAGTGGATTGGGCACTGAGTGAGCCTAATGAATAAAATTGCAAAAGACCCAAGAATTGAAACAGTCAGCAGGGGGAAGATAGAGTATTGTAGAAAAAGATAATGTGGAATGTTCCTCTCAAACTTCTAGTAAGCTGGAATTTAATCAAAATTAATATAAAAGTGAGAGAAAGCCAGAAATATAACTTCTAAGAATGGTAGTAAATCCTGAAACAAATCCT
Source organism: Indicator indicator (assembly GCF_027791375.1). Classification (NCBI taxonomy): domain Eukaryota; kingdom Metazoa; phylum Chordata; class Aves; order Piciformes; family Indicatoridae; genus Indicator; species Indicator indicator. Next base: position 11,106,737 of record NC_072033.1, on the reverse strand, counting down.
TGAAAACTAAAGGGGGTTGATGCCAGCAATCAGAAGTCTGAAAGACAGAACGTGCCAAAAGAATTGGAGCATTGTGCAAGAAGAAACACAGTAGCATGAAGGGTTTCTTGGATTTTTCAAATCTTGATGGATTTGTGGTAAATGATGGATAAACTTTAGTTGCCTGGTTTCAGTTCTGTAAATACTACTGTATACTGTCAGATTCTGCAGTTCTGAGTGGTGTTCCTCTCAATTTCAAGAGATCTGGGTTTAAAAAACAGGATTGGAATTCCTGCTCCATGTAGGAAGCAACAGAAGAGCTGCTTTTGTAATTGTGTACTTCACTTTAGTGCTCACAAGGAAAGCATTCATGCTCCTTGCAGATGCACCCTGCCTGGAAAATCACTGGCTTGATAGTATGTAACAGGCAGAGAGATGAACAAAAAGCATGTGTAGGACTTCTGAAAAATACCTTCATTATCCTTTGCGTTCAACCTGCTGTGAGTTTGGCCAGTAGCCTCTGATCACTTAGAGGTTGATCTTGAGGCATGACTGTGTATGGGGACATCCAGGAAGCAGAGACCAAGTAGTGACTTAGAGGAAACATAATTTTACAGGGATATAAAGGATATAAAGTCTAATGGATTTGGTGACTTGAGTCTTTAGCAAAAACATACATGAAAAGCATCAAAATACAGGAAGCTCCTGTTCTATGAATTTATCTCTCTTTTAATCCAGAGGTAGTTACTGTCATTGAAAGCCACAGGAGCATTTTGGAGATGCTCTGAATTTTCTGCCAGGTACCTTCCTTGCAAGTTCTTGTTGCATCTGTTTTGTATTACTAAGGGTTTGAATGTCTTGCATCAAGCACAGTTTTACTCAACTATGTGAATTGCATACATACTTCAGGCTGAAATTCTATATAAGCAGAGTCCTGTTAACACAGTAGCTACTTCTACTTAGTAATCTCTGATCTGAAAAAGAAACACTTTAACTATGGTTTGGCTAATAACATTTTAAAAAATAATTCTGAAACTTGTTTGTTAGGACTTAATTAACTTATGAGGAAATAAACAGTGATATAATGTGATCCTTAAAGAGCAGCTCATGAAAACCTATTGAAACATTTCTACTCAAAGTGTATGTCAAGAATATACTTTCTGTAGTTCTCCTCATTCTATATTGCTATTTATGTGCCACTATGGGATCTGTGTTTTGTGCTATGAATTCCCTGTAACTGATGTTTCAAATCCATGTTTTGTTACATAGTCCGTGAAATTATAATTGCAGTCTTACCAGCCAACTCCTTCTATAGGAGATTGTGGTATCCTTCTTTCTGTGAATGGAGTCTTTATTGATGTGATTACTTAGCTCATGAAATGTTCAATGTCCTGTTCAGTTTTTAATTTGATCCATGAAATACTTTTATGGTGTAAGTGCTCCCTTAGTGGACATGTCATAAAAGTGCTGGAATCAGAGCCAGAACTTCTGATAACTTTTCATATTGCCTCTTTCCCTAATTTAGTTATTTTATTAGTAATTAGATAAAAAATTAGGAGAAGTGGTTATACAGTATTGTTCAGACACAGTTCTTGAATGCAAGCATTCAAAATAAAGCTGGAGATCCCTTTTTAAATGCTGTTGTTCTAAAGGGCTAAAATATGAATCCATGAATGTAACTGAAGCAGAAGTATTAGAAAATATTGTGAAATATTTTCTATTTCCTCTGGGGCAAATTATCATTAAATTATATTAAAAATTATATTAAATCTGGCCTCCTTGAGCCTACATAAGTAAGGCACAACCATTCATGTTAGTGATACTTTTTCATGCAAATAGGGTTTATCAGAATTAAAGAAGTGTAGTATATAATCAGTACTATTTCAAGCGTTTTGTTTGAATGTTTCTGTTGACTTTCAGCTGGGCAGTAAAACTGAACTCTTTGCCATGAACAGCAAATTCATGTTTGCATTTTAATTGGATCATCTCTAATGTTTAGTCTATATTGGAGTTAAAAAAAGGAGGAAAATAGAAATTGCTCAGATGTTTGAACACACCATCAGAAACTTGCAGATTTTTGGTAATTTTTAATATAAGACTGTTAAATACTGTAGAACTTTTTCTCTATAGTGTTGTTGTAGTTATGAATAAAAAGTAGCATTTATCTTTCGTTTACATGCCTTACACTTTCATTTCCTAATACTTTAACTCGATTACCACACACATCCATTATTCTGTTCCTGGTTTGTTTCTCTGAAGTGATGCTGACATTGGCAGTATGCTGGAAGTCAATACTTTCCCATCAGAACTCAAGAAACACCAACCACCTCAGGAATAATTTAAAAGCCTCCAAAGGTGCAGCCATGTGTGTTCTGTTTCCTTCTCTTTGTTATAGAAGTAGTTGACTCTCCAAAGAACATGACCCAGGTCCAAAATGCAGACAGGGCCTTCCCATAGTTTACATGTAAGTATAAAAATATCTTTATATGAAGTTTAATTCAATGCAAAGGTAAACCTGGAAAAGGTGATTACTGTCTCAGAGATGCCCTTTCTCAAATGTTAGTTGTTTGTTTGTTGCTGTTTTTTATTATTGTTTGTTTTGTTTATTTCTCATGCTGGAAAGGGATCCAAGTGTTCCATATCTCCCTGGATGTTGTTTATTTTTCTTCCCCATAAAACAACCCTTATGAGGCCAGTACAAAGAGAATTGTTTATGTTTTTCTGAATGAATGCCAAGAAATAAACAACCAGAAAACAAAGATAAACCTCTTCTTGAATTTGCTAGTTTTATTTTCTGACAGTCTGTCATGCAGAAGCATGAAAATCCTAAAAATTCAGTTTATGTATTTCCTTTAAACTGTTTGGAACAGTGAGTGTGCACTAGCCTTTGAAGAGACTATAATCTAGGTTGAAAGCATAAGAGGAGGCATATTAGAAACTTTTTTCTTCCTTTTGTTTTCTCTTAGCAATTGAAAGGGACAAATCATCACAGCGCTGTTCTCCCCAGTGCAATCGAACATTTGTTGCAGGATAAGGATTGTCAGCCTTTATGCCTGTGGTAGTAGAACTTTCACACTATATTCCCTACTCTTCCCTGAGAGCTACTATTTGTAAGAGGACATTACCTCAGATTCCCCTCTTCCTCTTTTGTCTATCTATTATGAAACCTTCCTAGGGACTTTTCTACCTCTGTCTTTTCTAGGTAGCAGATTTTTCAAGGCCTTTTGTTTTCACCCTTTTGATAACAAAAGCAGAATTCCCTTGGACATACCGAATTTTTTACACTACTTTTTTTGTTTATTTTTAAAGCTTCTTCCAATGCTACCTGTAGGAGTTTTTGTTTTCTTTTGCTTTCTCATCACGATCTTAATGGTGACTGCCCAGTTACCTCTCTGTCAACTTTTCCTGTCAGAACTGAGCCATTTACTAGTTACAACCAAAGGAGATGAGCAGATGTTGTAAAAACAAACATAGTGTCATGCTTTCGTTTTGGCTAAGTAATGTGAACATATTTGCCAGTTCATGAATATCCCTGTGGCTCAGAACTGTATATTGTATATAATATTATATGCATAAATGTATGTGGGTTTATGTAGCTTTTGCAGTACAGGCATACCACATAATAGTTACAATAGATCAAGCATTATAAATTATCAGATAGTATCAGTATCCATAGCAAAAGTTATTCAAAGTAGATATTTTTAGTGTAGTGTGTGCTATTCAGCCAAGCAGCTGCTTTTTAATCACATTCTCAGCAGACCAAGGTACAATGACAAAAAACTTAGTGGTGTCTGTCATGACATTCCCCAAAAGATCACTACTGGCAATACTGCTTCCTGGAATAGAATGCAATAAGGCAGATAATTTAGATATCTAGAAAAAGCCTGCTGCACACACAGGGTAAAAATATTAAAGAACTCTGCTGCTGCCATGTTTAATCAAAACATGTTAATTTAAAATAAGCATTTCAATCCCAGGCATTTCATATTGTCTATATATGTATTGGTAAAATAAATATAGGTCTAGTATTGTTTAATAAAAGAATAACAAAGATTCCTGGCATAATCACCTTTAAGCTTACCCCTGACCTCATATATTTTAATTATGTATAAGAGCTAGCAGATCTCCTGTGCAACAAGGAGTCCTTCATTACCTGTAATTCCTATTTTATAACTTTTTTGTTTGATCTGTTCCAGGATTCATTCTGAAGAAATTCAACAGAATAAATTATCTTTCTCCCCAACCATTTGACTGTAGCTTTGAATATATAATGTATCCACCCATGTATATTATTTATGAAAGATTGATTATTCTTTCATCTCAATATCCCTTTTATGCCAAGAGAATTTCAGATTTAACACTTTCCTTTCGAGGCATAGATTAGCTGTCCAGATGTGTGACTGCATCCTACATGGGCATATCAAAGCTAGCTGAAAGCTCAGCTGGGCACATCAGTGTGAGTTGCAGTTATGCTTTTGAATCATTGTAGGCTAATGACTAACTCAAGAAATAGGCAGGTGAATGGACTTTTATGCCCTGATTGATGAAATGTGGGCTTTTAAAGCTGGATCAACATGGAATTTTAAACTAAACCTTTGACTCTTATTTTCTGCTTTTCTGTATCACTTTTAAACCAGTTTCAGTATTGAGTTGAAACTATCAAGGAAAATGGGGCTAAAAATCAGCTGAAGGTATATCATTGGATTTCACTGAATTTGCTATGTTTTCATAAGTAGAATGAAAATAAATTACCTAGGATGTTTGAGTTGGGGAAATTCTGCATTTGCTTTTACCTCCAGGTTTTGGTAAACCTGAGAGATCTGTGTTTCTCAAGGACAGATGGCTTCACTGCCACTTACCACGGCACTGCTGTCACTTGGCATCTCATAACAGATAGTGCAGTGGTGTCTCCTTATCGAACAATGGTGAGAACTGCTTTGTGAATGCACTATCTTTCTTTAGGCTGTTCTTGGGATGGTCTCACAGGAAAGAGCGAACTATATACAATTTTATATTGGTACAGCTTTCCAAACATGCATGCACAGCACTCAGCAGCTGAGATCAGATGTAATTGAAGGTTCCTTTCTTAAAGGATATTGTACCCGTTACTGATTCTTCAGGGACATAAAGAACTGGATGGCTGAGAAATGCAGGAGCATTCTTTAGTTATAAATTAGATTGTTTCGTCAACCAGAATAATCTTAAGCTTTCCAAAGTCTTTTCTTTTGTCCATCTTTGCAGCCTTTGTCCAGTTGGATTTATTTTCAGCAGGGTTTTTTTTATGTAGATGCAGATCTTAACCTACAAGCAAGCTTAATGAGAACAATGGGCTAATGAAGAATATGAACTGTTATGTGAGTCATCTAATGCTTCATGGTGTTGACTACATGTATTTGTGAGGGTTGGGGTTTTTTTTTTTATAAGTATTTTTTGTTATTCTCTTCCCATTTGTTCACTATTTTATATCTAAGCTGCCAAACTGGATTGGAAAATGGATGGTCAAAGAATAGTTAATCTTGGAATTCAAGGGTTAGTGTCAAAAGGTATCATTCAGAACACCACTACTCCTTTTTAATATCTATTTGTACTGGTAGGTATTCCTTCATGGGTGTTTTGTCAAGTGATGAGCTTTGAAAAACATGCAGCTGTTTCAGTGTTTTATGACTTCTTCTAGTGGTCAGTTATTTTCACTCCTTTTTTTCTTTTCTCTTCAGCACAATTAAAATTATTCGTTTGTTTTGTAGAAAATCTGTTTCAAGTTGCTGGGCAAAATAATTGGATTTTTTTTTTTACCTAATGAAATCAAAAATTCTTTTCAGATTAAATGGAAGATGAGTTTCCCACATGATGGCTTCAAAAATAAAAGTAATATAAATGTCATTGGACATTTATGTTGCGAGTGGTGGAATACAAGTGTGGTTTTAAGGCATGGAATAAAATTATTTCATAGTGTGGTTTTTTTTTTTTTTTTTAGAGAAGGAGATTGTTTCTATCAAAACAACTCTTGTTAGAAAACTGAAAGGCTGCAGCAGGTTTTAGTTAAAAATGAATCATAAAATTTCACCTGAACTTTTTTTTTGCATTTTATGATAAAAACATGTTGTCAGCTTGTCCAATAAGGTTATCTTTTGAAATGTGTTGCTTAAGTAATAAGTAGAGTAGAAATTATTCAGTCATCACCTTGTCGAGGACTGCATGATTCCCACTGGCATTTTGGAAGATGACAAGTACAAACCAAGGCCCTAATTCTGTAAAGATAAATTCTCAAGTTTATACACAAAACCAGCTACAATAACTTCCATGATGCTCCACTGGGAATCAACTATTTTACTATCTCCTTTCCTGCAAGGTGTTGTAGTAAAGTTCACTCATAAATGCTCTCTGTATGACTTAATTCCTGCTGATTCTAAAAGCCATATTCCTATCAATAAAAGACATAGGATGACAATAGCTTGGTGGTCTGCATGCTCTCTTGGTGTTCAAAGGAACAGATTTTTCTTTCCGAATCTGCCACCTATTTGTTGGCGACCTTAAGTGACTACATCTCACTGTGCCTCAGTTTCTTCCCCTCTGAAACTCCTCCTGGCACCTCTTACACAAAATCAGAGTGCACCACCTGCAATGAGTCCTTTATTGGTTTTCAGCAGTAAATACTTCAAGACCACCTGTAATACTAATAGCTACTGTAACAGGGAATAAAATCATATAACACTGCAAGAACATGCATTTACCTTTCATATTAAATTACACCATAATCTGTGTTGCTGGTGAATATATTGTCCACTAATAAGATTGGTTTTTACAGCTCTTGTAGCAAAAGTGTTTCAATGCTTTTCACTTTTGTAAATTTACATCCTTTGGTTTCCTTATTCCATCAGTGTAGTGAGCTTTGTCCCCTTTCTGTGCCCAGTCACCTCATTTTCTTTGCTTGTTCTGGTTATTTCCTTCTTTCTTTTTTTTTTTTTTTTTTTTGGGGGGGGGAGGGGAGGAGGGGAGAAGGTAGAGAGGAAGGAATAATTTGGGGGTCCTAGGTTTCTACCCCACTGAAATTCTTACAGCTTTTTCCAAGAACAGGGAAATGCCTCTTTCTTTTGGCTCCAAGCAATACAGTTCTTCACTCATATGAAAAAAAGTTTTCTGCATGAGATTTGTGGAGTAAACTAGAGGAAGGCAGTCCCTTCATTAATACCTCTGCATGGCTTAATGTGACTCACCAGAGGTAAACTTAGCTGAAGTGGTTTGTGGCTGGAGGCTATTATTCCTCCATCAGAGACAGGTTCTGAATTGCAGTTTTCGACATCACTGCCTGGGGATCTTGTCTTCAGCAAACACAGTTGATGCTCAGACATAGGCTTTTGGCTGGCTGTACTGATCCCATCTGTTTCCATGGCACAGTTCCTGCTCACAAGGTGATACACTAGATCTAATAGGGCTAGAGTGCCAAATGAAGATTAGTTTGGATGGAGGACTCACTCATGCTACGAAAGCCCTGTCTTGTGCAAGAACTACTCCCTGTAGAACACAAATGTCATGCATGCACTGTACTTTTTTCCACTCGTCCTTGCTAGCATCCCTATGGTACCTTCACCTGCTAAAGACTGCTCTCAAATAGAAGTCAAGAATGCCTCCAGGCATTAGTACATCTTACTGACCTGGAGATGGTGTCTAATTCAGGTCCAGTGAATTGTTTCATTTGTTTTAAGACCTAACCAAGAATGCTGGGGTGGATTATGATATCACATCCTGTTAGTATATCACACTACTCCTCTTACTACATGACCATTGTCTTGTTTCTTAAATAAACATTGTGCTATTATGCACTTAGTTATCCAGAGAGTAACTTTGTAAGGAACGGTAAGTAAAAGCCTTTCCTTTGTTTTTTGAAACTAAATTGATGTCATTGTTCTAAGGTCCTCAAGCCATTCTAATTGGTCCTGAAACTCTTAAGGTTAAAAATTCCCTTCTTTCAAAGATATCCATTTTAATAATTAAGCTATTACTTCTATAATATACACTTCCTTCTGAACTTGTCTCATCTTTCATGAGAAAAGGTAGTTAAGAAGAAAAAATCTATTTGGCTGTCTTAGGCTCCTTTGTCTGTTTTTTCTAAAGTACTTTCTGTTCTATCAATCCTTTTGGCAAATCTTGAAGAATTTGTCATTTTGTGTCTACTCTAATATCCTGCTGGCAAATTTTAGTTAGATAGCTGTGCTAAAGATGAGAAGCTCAAATTTCCACGTGGATCTGCTCTGTATCTAGATACATTCTAAAGCTGCTTGGAAGGTCTTCTGCCATTGTGGTAGCACTGGTGCAGCCTTCAGTGTTTTAACCATGATCATGAGACTGACAATTCAGTGAGGATGGAATAATTTTATAGAAGGGAAGAAAAAAAGGCTGGTTCTAAATAAACTATATCATTTATTGCAGAAAGAAGTTAACTTGTTTCATGAAAAAAATGAACTACATACTGTTAGACCAAGAAGGGAGAGTGAGCAGTTGCTCAGAACATATTACTTTGCAGTAGCTCAGTATCTCTGGCTCCCACACTGTTAACATCTCTGTGTCTCTTAATTTTATTCTTCCACAGAGATTTCTTTTAATTGCCTTTTCTTTATCCTCTTCATTCAAAATTAATAACTGAATAATTATTAATTGTAAATTAGTATGCCTGAAGATGGAGACACCAGCACTAAAACTTCTCAGGAATGAAGTTAAACCCAAGGCTTTATCACTTCCCCACAACATTCTTGGAGATTTCTGGTTGTGTGCCACAGTTTTCAGCAGAGAGAAATGCAGACTTATACCCTTTAAAAACACGGTTTCTCTGTTTGACTTTTGTGCAGGTGGGGAAAAGGAGCCTTCTCCCAGGATACCACAGGCTTCAAGAGCAGCAACATGTTCCGATGTTACTTTCCAATTTTACTCTAAGTTTGCTGGCCTAGATTTATTTGTAGTGTCAAGAACTATGGTTTTGCTTAGTCCTCATTTATACATCATGGGATTAGCTAATCAAATTATAACAAACCAAGAGTCTTCACTGACTGTCATAGAAACTGGCAGAGTGTGTTCTATTAGGGAGCTTCATTGAGGTGAAAGACAATAGCTATTCATCCACGACTGCTTTGGGAAACTGGAAGCAGTTGTTGGCCTTGAGTTTGGTGGGGAATTTTTAGGTTTAAAGCCTTTCTCAGGAGTATGGAGAAAGCTGGACTGGGCTAAAATAAATGAGTGGAGTGGATTTGCTGGTTTTCTTAGACGCATAGGCAATGGCAGATCTCAGTTCTGTGGGTCCTCCAGCTTTTTCTTTTTTTTTTTTTTGCCTAGTACTATGAGTGCAGTGCACAGAACAATATCCGATCAGCTGCAAAAATAGATGGAGACCAAAAGAAGCCTATTTAACTTCAACCTTTAAAACTGTGTCAGTTAGCAACATACAGGAACAAGTAATGAGTTGAGAAGCCCTGCGAAGCTGTGCTGCATGCAGATTTCTTCTGAGGTATGCATTAAGCACAAACCTAGCTGACAGGTATCTCTACTGAGTTTTGTTGTCAGATGGCATGCAGGAATTTACTGATATGTCATGTAAGCACTCACTTATAAATAACTAATATGCTTGCTGGGAGGAATTGTGAATGATCAACAGAACACAGAACATCAAGTGTTGCATTTCTTTAATAAAACTCCTGATATGCTTCACAGCAGAGTATTAAGTGCCTAAAGAAGTCCTATTCCTCTCTCAGCATCAGAAGAAATTGTTCATGTCATTGCTGTAAATTTTTATACAACCTATGATGTTGCAGATTTTTAAAGTCCTTTTTTAATTTAATTTTTATTATAATTTGTTACAATTGAATTATTTGAATTGTTAATTATGGTAAGGAAGGAACACAGAATACCATCTGAGAACTGCATGCACAGTAGAGTGTAATAAATGACAGTTTTTAAACGTGTCCTTTAGATAGTTCCTAGTGCAAATGTGTGATTCGCATCAGCTTACGTTTGTGTATTATGCTTTAAATACTACCGAGGTAAGATATTTCAAGTAATAGCTTATGTGTGGTGCTTCTCAGGCACCTTCTGCTGAGGTCATTGTCATTTGGTCAGCTTAAATACCTTGCAAGCAGAGATGGAAGTGAAGAAATGATTGACAAATCAGGTAATGCAGCAGCAAAAAATAAAATATTTTCAAGTAGCACATTTAAAACTGTACAAAATTCAGTTTAAATGCAGAAATAGATCCAAATATTTTGTTATTCATGGAAAAAATTATAGATTACAAACAAGTCTCAGCATTTTCCCTCTGCCATTAAAATACAGAGTTTCTATTCTATCAGGAATACTGGACTAGCATTTCACTTTGCTAGGTGATATTGGCATACTCAATACTTAAAATAGACTGAAGATATTTTTTTTTTTTTTCTGGGGCAGTTGGGGAAATTCTGGTTTTATTCATTCTCTTTGGCTTTCGTATATAATATATGACAATGTGGGAGCCTTAACAGAAACTTCAGTGCATGTGTTTGGGATGACTACATCACTGAAGTGAAAAATGCTGATGAAACATTGTATCAGCCATCTATTAAGCGATAATAAATGAAAAACAGAATTAATAACTGAGAGCCTTCTGAGTCAGGGGGAAGATTGTAATAAATGTTTTCACTGAAATACTTCTCTCACTGTAGTAGGTTCTCAAACGTTTATCGATAGAATAGCAGAGCCCTTAGAGCATTGAATATCTGAAGTCAGAATTCTAAAAATAGACGGATCAAAAATCTTAAGGAATTTCAAGCAAAGAGAACAGGCCAGACTTTAGCCCTTGTGTATATCTTTTGTGATCTTTCCCAGTGTCCTTTATAGTATGGTTTTCATAGCACATTCTTTCTTACTGAGATACTTGGAGATCTTTGAAGAAAATGAATTTATTATTGATCCATCTATCCCTAAGTACCTACTTCAAACTGGTATGGGTACTGAACTTCAGCTTCTAAATGGTTATCAGAATATTTAGAATATCTGTGGAATAGCAGCAGATCCAGAATATCATTCCCTTCTAATGACATTTGTGCTGTATATGTGAATCAAAAAGTCAAATAACACATTTCATTTTCATCGCAACATGGTTTTCCTATCTGACATTAATACAAGGTCAAATAAACATCGCATGGGAAGGAAATAAATCCAGATTTGAAGTTTGAAAGGGCAGTCATATTTCTTGAATGCTCTGAATGTCAGAGTTTTGATGGAAAACTAATACAATAGCAAAGGAGTGTGTACATATATGCCAGCTCAAATTGTCTTTTGTATTCATATCCAAGTTTAATTTCTTTGAATCCTTTGTGTTTCCTATTCAGCAGTATCTTATGGCATTTATAATGTTTCTCTTAAATTGCAGTAAATGAAATGCTTTGAAAGGTCAGACATTCTTTACTATATAAAATAAAATGAAGGTAAATTAATAGGTATTATTTAATAATCCAGAAAATTGTTTTACATACATGTGTTGTTAAAGATCAACTACCCTGGAGTTTTGGTAATATACAGTGTGTCTTAGATTTTAAGTTTTTCTGATAAAATATTATGTTGACAAGAGAAATAATAATATTTTTTTTATTGTGCCCTGTGACTGTAATGGTGAAGTTATTACACAGAGGCAGCCAGATTAATACAGATTAATCTGGCCTGTGACCTGAGTGATAGTTTAGTAAACAATCTCTAGTTTAATAGGAAAGAGTTTAGATCTGTGACTCAGAAGCTTCAACTGATATTAGACCCAATGGGGCATTTGAGGAAAAACAACTCATCAAGTATGTTTTCTGCAAGTTCTCTTAAAACACAGACAAGAATAAGAATTTTTTTATTATGCCTACTAAAGAAGTAAAAAAAAAAAAGCTAGCACTTTCTGATTTAGACAATCTAGTAGGCAAAAATATTCCCAAATCCCCCCCTCACAAAAAGTTAGTCTAAATTCTCAGATCAGCCAAGTAAGCTCTGAGAGCACAGAGGAGCTCTTGAAGTGGCCCCCAGCCACAGAACAACCTCATAGTATTCCAGCCAGGGGCATAAATTGCTCCTTTTCAAAGGAACAGTGATGTGAATCCCTTTGCGCAGTCCTGATGCTCATCCTCCTTTACACTTGTGGGTTGGACATTACAGTAACAAGGAAGGGGAGGTTGGAGGATGGTAGCTTTAAGGTGTTGAATATAGAGCATGTGCTTCCTATCTCTGGAAGGTAGATGATCACATGGGGAGCCATCTGTTTCTAACTTCATGTGTTTAAAAAAAAAAAAAAAAAAAACAAAAACAACAAACCAACGCTTCAATGAGTATAGGAAGAATCTGCACTTGAGGTTTTTTCCCCTAATTAGGCATTCATTATTTTTAATTGTTTTCCTTGTTCTGAAAACAAAGAAACAACTGAGTGGAAAGAATCTTCAGAATCCCTAGCTATTTCTTTAAATAAAGACCTAGATAGAAGGGAGTTAATCTCATCCTCTTTCATTATTGCCTGTGAAATGAGGTGAGAATATATAATCCTCATACTTCTACCACTGCCTCAGTCAGGACACAGTGCAAAAACCAATTGTTATAGTAATTGAATTTCAGCAAAATTTATGAATACTCTTCAATAATGTCAAGTTTATTGAAATCTAAAAATAAAGAAACCGAATACTCTTCTGAAGTATGACTTAAGAATTGTAATATATACAACTTGCAGCACCATTGTTAATAAAGAAAACATACTGTACTTCACAGGAAATTAGTTTTCTAACTGTTTGTGCTATTGTGAAATGTTAATGCATGTAATCATTTGTAAAGAATATTTTCCAAAATTTATCTTCAATGCATTATACAAAACTCTAAATGAAGATCAGTGGAGATTTCCACAGCTTTGTAATGGAAGTGAACATGGGAAACTGAAGATAGAACATGAAAATCCTTCTATCATAATCATATTCTGGTGAGGGGATGGACAGTTTGAGTTCCTATGAAACAAGAAATCTGAACATCCTGAAGAAACATACTGTGGTTTGCATACACATTGTTATTACTGCCTATGGTGTGTGGATTTGTAGTGCTGGATGTAGGAAGGAGAGGCAGGCTGTGGTAAGATATAGGATCGGCTGATGATACGGATGATTTTGAAGAGAAGAGTGGAAAGTGGTACTTAGTGGTGAGCAGGGTTGGCAGAGAATCTCTGCATTCTTCCTGCACCCATTTTACTTTCTTTTCTATATATTGTACCTTTCTCTTTTTACTCTCCCTTCCTTAGACCCTGTTGCTACATGCCACTTTTCCACATTGAAGTCTAGAAATTGGCATCTCTATCTCTGACTTTAAGAAATGCAGCTTTTTTGTGGTGAATGTCAGCTGCAGTGGACATTTAGGTCATCAAATTGGTTATTTTCTTTAAGTACAGGATGGGTTTCTTCCGGAACTAATAACTGGGTCCTAGCTTAGGAATGGAAAAAAAAATGATAAAAGTAGAATGAGCAGAGTGGGAAGAAGGAAAGCAACGATGCAGGTCTGCTTTATCCTTCCAACCTGGTCACCTGTGAAGCAAGAGAGATTGTTGATGACATCCTCACATTCCAGTTTTCCTCTTCGGTGACAAAGAACGTAAGGAGACATTTCTTCCATTTAAGGGATAAAAACAGCTCTCTGATGTTGGTTTGTGAGGCTGTTTTCCAGATCTGAACAGGCAGATTCCAGTAGAATTCTTCATTTCAGCACCATCACAGAGCTGATCTGTACTCCCATTTCACAATATCTGCAAAGCCTGACAGTTTGTGTGGTTATTGATACAGATTAAGAGGTATATCATAAAGCTGATTCCAAAGGAAAATTGGTGTGACAGTTCAGAGCTCAGGTCATGCGTAGCTTCACTCTTCCTGTCTGAAGACTGAGAGTACTCAATAAGACATCTAGATTTGCAATGAGATATTATCTAAAATATGGTCTTTATACAAACTGAAGTTGGGAGATTTTTGGAGACCACTGATAAACATGACACAGAGTCCTCACACTGAGTTCATTCATACGTTTGCTTCAGTCAAGAGTTCTACTGGTTTTGGATGAAAAGCGGACCCATAAACCTGAATTTAAATAGAAAAATGCAATCAATTTCTTCAAAACACTTGTATTGGAAAATATCAATCAAATAATGAGGATTGGTACAAATAAATATGGAGTTTGTGTTTTTGTTAAAATCAACAAAAGAGAAAATTGGAAAACATCCATTATACTGTAGTAATCAATGCAACAGGGCTCAACTAGGAGCTGGATCATTATTATTTCACCTGATTGATTACCTATTCTGTAACAATTACCTGTAAAATAATCTTTTTTTCTCAGTAGAACAACCTTAGGTACTTGTCATGTCAATAACATGCAGTGTGATATCAAGTCTGATTTTTATTTCTAGTCTATGAACTTAAATTTAATACCTGAATATACTAAAGTTCCAAGATAATCACAAGAACATGACAGAAAGGGCCAGGACTGTCTTTAAACTGTCATATTGACATAGTTTGCAGCAGGGGGCTTTCTGAAAATGGACACCACTGAACACAAGATGATTTGGTTTATTGAGGACCATGTACAGCTCAGTAAAGAATTTCCTGTTGGTATGGGGGTGTTTAGAAGAAATGTTAGCAGAAACAGAACTTTACAACATTTGACATTACAGTCCTCTATCCTCTGCTGCACCAGAGGAATTAATAATCAGGTTATGAGAACTCAGAGAAGGATTTAATTTTTATAGTTATGTGGGCTAAGATTGAATCACAAGGCTGAGCATTTGCACTTTATCCTTCTGTTTAGCCAGAGGGTCTGAGAAGTAGTTCCAGACAATAAGAGATACAAAGCCAAACTCCATTGGAATATGGCTCTTAGAGTTCTGAAGTCCTCATCCAAAAGCCTGATTCATTCATGAACTTCTTAGATTCAAGTTGCTAACACAAAGATCTAAATGCTCTTCTGTATGCATTGTGCCTGGAAGACAGGGAACATTCTCATTAATATAGCAGTGTCACCTATGATTGTAATGATGGAAATGATTTACAGAGAATTAGGAAATCTTGTTCTGTTTTACCAGTAAACAGTGTTACATTATCACATTTCAATAGTTAATTCTATTGCTGTGCCTTTTCTCTTGAAAATTAACATGAATTTCAGGGTAAAATAATTATGTGTCATTCATAATCCATTAACTAGATTAAAAAAAAAAAAAGAATAAAATTGGGTGCTTATTTTCAGAGGGAGACATCTGGAGTATCTACACTTCCCTCATGTGGTATGTTAGTGTAAAGGCTTCTAGTAACCCTGCTAATCAAATGCGGTCTGGTAGCTCATGTTTCCTCATATTTGAATAGGATTATTTAAGAACATCAGAAATAGATTGAAGAAAAGGATCTTTGTGGGAAGTATTAATTCTAGTGATTACTGAAGGAGTTTAGATACAGCGTGGTTGTACAAGACTGGAACACACACTGGTGTTTAGTTGTGGGGGGGGGTTGTTGGTTTTGGGGGGTTTTTTGGGGGGGTTTTGGTTTTTTTTGTTTGTTTGTTTGGGTTTTTTGGGGTTTTTTTTGTTTTTTTTTTGTTTTTTGTTTTTTTTTGCAATAAAAGCAAATGCAAAAAACTACAGGCAAAACTGCTAATGTTAAGTTAGTGCTCTTACCTAAAGATTTTCATCAGCAAGTCTCAGGAGTGTCTTTAGAGAAAATATCATCCATCCTGTTGTAGAGATCAGGAAGGTGAAGCACTGGAAAGGCAAGTTACTTGTTTGTGTTTAGACAGAGGTAATGGCAACACTGCTTGAGATCTCAGTCTGTTCCTTAGCTAGTCAACTTTACTGTTCTTGTAGTAACACAGGTTACTCCTCAAGTGCCTACTCTAGCTGCTGAGCATTTTTTGAAAGGGACAATTTTGTTCCTTCCTTTTTTTCTTTTTTTCATGTATTTCTTTTATACTTTACAAGACAAAAGTCTATTTTCTTTTTTGAACTCTAAACTGGTCAGGGAAGTTTAATGAATTTTTTTCTAAATACATTTGTTGTTTTTAAATAGTAGTTGCCAAAGAACCATTAGCGCTATGATTAATTTCTTCTGTCACAGGAAAAATATGAAAATAAGCCATGAAAAAGCTGCAAGCCTTTTAAGTATGAATAATTCGCTGATGGTCTAGGAAGGGATTACCATGCTGAATACACAGCTCTATAAATATTAAAACAGATTTTTTTTTTTTTTAAGAAAACTATACTTCAGGACATGCTTACAACAGCTAAAATGGCTATAGAATTGTTGGGGTTTTCCTCTTCTCTGTCAACTCACAAGAAACTGATGTTTCAGAAGAGCCATCATTCCAAAATATTTAAATCAATCTGACCTAATTTAATTTTAATCTTTAGAAATCAGCCAGATTTTATTTGGTTTCTGACTTCATCTTGAAAGCTTTACATAATTCTAGATTGTTATTCAGTGCTTCATTTCAACTGCACTACTGAATTTGTTGGAGATCTGAGTGTTGCTCTGCACGTGCCTCTGTTTCTCCACATATCATAGAGCAGTATAGTCTGCTGATTTGAGTGAATCACTGAATGTTTGGGTTTTCCTCTATGAAGACCTGAGCCACTGAAGGTGGCACGAGTATTATCATCGTTAGCTGCAGGCTTTGATCCTTCCAGGCTTGTTACCGTGTAGTATTATTTACATTCACACTGTAAATGTATCAATATAGAAGCAATGGTAGGAATTTTGCATAACTCTTTTGCAGAGAAATAGAATCCGTGATAGCAGACATGTAAGAGTTACAAAGTAGGAGAAAATCAGTCATTATTTGTGCTCAGGACAGTTTGTGTCACAAAGCAGAACAAATGTCTGGGTATATATTGTGGGCAGGTGTTAGCTTCCACCACGTAAGATCAGTTTACAGAACGTGTTCTGATTTGGAACAGACAGAGATTGTGGGGATAGTTTTCTCTAATAGTTGAAGTGTTTTGCTTCCATAACCTAAGTTGCCAATATTTCTCTCTCTTTCAAATCCCCGACTTATGCTTTGCATTTGAAATAATGCAAGACTTAATGTGTGAATAGTTCTTTCTTTGGAGTTTGGCTAAGGCTGTGAATATGTCTAAGATATGAAACAGGAAGACAGAAGAGATGTCTTTACTGCTGAAATCTGCTGTTCTTGTGATTTCTGAACAGTGAAATAGATTGCCTCTTGCAGCTAGCTTTGAGGTCTGTTAGGTACATAAACAAATTTTTACTACAGCTATATGGCCCAGGGATGGTTTTGTGTTAGCAATTGTTTCTAGACAATGTGACAAACACTTTTTAAATCATTTACCTGTTTTCTTCACCTGTCTCTCTTGGAAATCAGTTTTCTTTTCAAGTAAAGTTATTGGTAAAAATAAGGTACTTTATCCTACTGCCTACAGCTTTACAGCACCATATGGATCATTAAGGCCTACAAATGCTTAAAGCAGGGCTCATGAGGAGAGTACAAGTTGACTTTCACACTGACTGAATAGGCATTACTCCTAGAATATTACCATACTGGGGATTAGTTTGTGAAGAACAGAACTATACATTGAAAGAACTGTTAAATAGCTAGCAATCGACTGCAAGCCAGCACAGATGTGCTCACTTGGTAAGATTAGGTCTGTATAAGAGACAAGTAATGATAGTTCATTATGGAGAGGGAAAACCACCTACAACATTAACATGGACAGTCTGTGATGTAGTGTCCCATTTACCTTCAAGTCACAAACTGAATAAATCAACATGATTGCAAACTTCATCTTCTTATGATAGAGTATGGCACTCTGGGATCTATCCTGCTGTAAGAAAGGTAAATGGGCTTTGCTGTGAAATTTGTTTCTAGTGCAGCTGTTGACAAGAGGTTGCTGTGCAGATTCCCGGTATCCTTTCTGTTACTTGGTCATTTTCATCTTTGTTACTGGCTTCCCAACAACTGATGTGGCTCTTTTCTGGGTGTTGCCTAATACAGGCTATGTTGTCTAATCAGTAGAGGGGGTTATTTTGTGTTATTTCTTCTGTATTAGGCCTCCAGGATCCATGGATCTGGCTTAGTGTTCTGTATTTTACCTATCTGTAGGCTAGAAAGCTCAAGTAAACCAAATACGAATGTGATTCAGGCAAAATAATTTATGACTGTAGCCATTCTTCTCATCAGTTAGTCTTCAGGTATACAAATTAAGCTTTGTGAATGTTGTAAGGGCATGCTTAATGGCTGGAAGAACATGCATTCAGCATATCATAAGAGACAAAAGATGAAATACTATTTTGGGATTCGGTATGGTTTGGGTATTGGATTTACTAATTGTCTTTTCCTTACATTCAAAATAACACTAAACCTAATGATCACCCTAATGACTAATCCTAACCTTAAACCTAAGGCCCCAACCCTAAGGTGCTAACCCTAATATTAAGACCCTAACTCTAAACCAAACCCTAACGCACTAAACCTAACACTAATGCTTAACCCTAACCCCAATACTAAAATCTAATCCTAACCCGGACCTTAACTGGAACCCTAACCTTAAGTATTTCAGCTGGATTTTAAATAGAATGGATGTCTGAGCTTCACTGCACTGAATTTCATTGGATTTTGGTGGCACCTCAATTGTGTTCTACCTGTGCCTCATACATTTCAGAGCATGCTGAAAGCCACCTGTGTGAGTGCTGAGCAACTGCAAATGCACCCCTCCCTCACCCTGTAAATATTCTCGGGTAACTCCTTCAAACCAACACAAAAAACTTTGGCATAAGTTTTCTGACTCTTTGAGTTAAAATTATAGGACTGGAAGACTCCGAATAAATTACCTGCATGTATAATTCATGCTCAAAATACAACTTGTTCGTTCTATCTCCACCCACTGTATACAATCTCAATAGACAACACATAGTGCCTTTTGAAAGTGTCAAACTTGATAAACAGGTGTACTACAGATCAAGCCTGCTTCCTGTCTTCAATTTCGTGTGTTAGATGTCTTAATCATGGTTCATGACACTTGATAACCTATAGTTAGGTATTACCATAATCATGTACGATGTGATCATAGATCTATGTACAAATTATGTTAAATAATTGTTTTGAAATCACATCTAATCATGAGAAACAGCATCCTGGAAAATTCTTCAAACACAGTTCAGGTTAGAGTCCTTGTAGTTACCTAACTGATGACTAGTTTTTCCTGCACTTAAAGAAAATCTTTTTTTATCTGAAAAGATAATGTCCATGCAGGTCTGGTAGATCTGCAGCTTGTCCATGAGAAAAAAAAAAGAAATATATATATTATATAAAAAAAATTAATCTGTAAAGTGGAGAAATTAGTTTATTCTTTTAACTGTTTATTTGACTCTTTCTTCTTTTCTCAATGAAGAAATCCCCAAGATCAGGGAATCAGGGAAAGCACAGCAGCTCCCCAGTGCAGAGGAGGTTGCTGGGCTGAGGCCTATGTTAGAAAATGACAGTGCATAAGCTCAACAAAAGGCAGCAGAAATGGATGAAATGTCCCCCACCATGCAAACACCCTCTGTTTCTAATGGATCAGTGTTTCTGTGTGAATAATTTAGAAAATAAATTTAACCTTTTTTTCCTTGCATTTAGAATACTATCAAAAGGAACCCTGTTTTGTTCACATTTATCTATTATTCATAAGTAAATGCTCCCCTGAGACTGATCACTGTTTGTTCTTTGAAATGCTTGCTGTAATTTTTCCATTGAGGGATATTATGGTTCTATTGGATGAGTGCTCAAGAAGCCCTGCTGTGTCTATTCCAATACAACACTTAAAGAACCGTGGCCATCTCTTCTGCATGGGTTCTTCAGGTATCTTTCCATCTTTTGATTTTTCCTTCTTAAACAAGAGTGTTTACAAAATTATGCACCATTCCATAGTGCAACATACAACTTTAGTTCTGCAACTTTGAAGCTTCACCATACAGCAAGCTTGTGGAAATCCTCAGTCTCACCCAATTCTAGCAGTTCAAACATTACAGCTTTGATTGGATTTCCAAATGAACTATTTATAATGAAATGACTACAAATATGAAGATGATCTTTAGAGTTGCAACTAAAACAAAATTAGTTTGTAGAACAGATTAGAGGTCACTTGGACTTTGAATTTAAGAATAAAGTAAGTGTGGGCGTTTAACATAGTATAAGGAAGGTTACATTGTCTTAATTAACAATAAGCTAGTTAGAACTGTATTAGAACAGCATACCAAAGTTAATATACAACATTGACATGTGAGTCTTGACGTTTTTTTCCCTGTTTTCTTTTTTTTTTCTTTTTTTAATAGCATTGTGCCCTTACATATCACTTGGCTTTATTTTCCAAGTAAATGATGAGAAATTTCTTCATATTGTACATCTGGAAAATTTATGGGAATAATGTAAATGTTGCTTATGTTAAGTAATCAGATACTCCAACTGGAGTGTGTTAGGTAGCCATTTCATGTGGTTTACAGATGGATTTATAACATGTATATAAAATAGATGTTTTAAACAGAAAACCAGCCTGTATGAAAGCTAAATTAGATCTCCAATAAAAGATCTCTGGTATCTGTAATTCAATAGTTCTTGCTGTAGTCCTATAGATCTTTAGCTCTTGTTTCTATAAAGCCAAAGGGATTGTGAATATGATAAACAGACTAATAAAGTTTGCTCTTAGGATACCTATAAGATGAACTGACTGATGTTGCTTTCTAAGTCCAACTGAATGACAGGTTTCTCTTTAAACAATTCAGAAAGACCAGATATATTAATGTGTAAAGGTAAACAAAATGCAAGAGTAGATGAAAATTCAATGTACAATTTGGATTAAAAAATGAATCACAAAAATATTCATTACATAGACTCCAAAATATATAATACAAACAGCCCCAAAACTACCAGATCTGAGAATGCAGACAGCAAGATTCTCAGTGTAGCCTTGTAGACTACAAAACCAATAAAATCAAACATTCAGATGTTTCTTGGTTTTCAGCTGGGAACATCTTTGTCAGCAAAGTCTGGTTACTTCTCCCTCTATTTTTAATAGAATTTCCCATTAAATCCAGTGTAAGATTATCTGACTTTTTGGAAGAAAAATGCTACCACAATCTCTGTTTAGTTATTGGGTTTATGTTACTGACTCCAGATTTTCAGAATGAAAAACACAGTTGGTTCCTTCCTAAAAATGTCTAAGCAGTGTATTTTTTTTTTTTTTTTTAAAGCTTGGAGAGTAGTATTTAAACTATCAGTAATTATGACTATTCAACAGGGCAAGTCATGCTAGCAGAGACACTGGCTTGGTGAACCTGAATTACTTTGTGCTCTGTTACCACCGCATGAACACCTGATATTGAGTTTCTACTGCAAAATCCCATGGATGTGTTAACAGTTATTTTAAATACAGAATAAAAAGCTTTAAATCAGTTTGGGAAGATGGGTAGCAATGGAATGTGGATAAAGGGAGTAGCATGACCAAAAACTTCAGATCAACACTTTCCCCTTTTGTTTTCATTGGGTGTGAAAATGTTTACATGTATTTTCATATCCTTCCTCAGGTTATCAAGCCATTGTTCAAAGAAAGCTTTTTTAACTTGTGTGTCCAGTTAATTAATTTACCCTGAAAGACAGGAATACAAAAAAGAGCAGTGGTGAAATCCTTTTGCATTCTCAGAGTATCTTAAAAAAACAAAACAAAACCAAAAAAAACCCCACATAGAAAAGGCTCTTTGATTACCAGCTGTGAAATTCCATTGGAAAACCTTGAATGGAAAGAAGAAATCTCTTGCTTTTTGTAAATAGAATTGTAATTTTCAATTCTATGTATCCTATGAAAATCACCAGAATACATATAATGTCTCACCTGAATTTCCCATTTATTGTACTGTGTAAGGAAAATCTCAATGAAGGTTCAAATAGAAACATTTTGCAGAGACAGGTGTTTTCCTATTTATACAGTTCAGGAACTCTCTATCTTTTCTGAAGCACCTGGTACAGACTCCCCCTCAGAAAGTGATCCAGGGTCCTGGCTCATGTAGTCCACTTTTCACATGGCAGTTCCATTGATTTATTTGTGCTGGCCTAAACAAGAGATCTAGTCATGCAAGGAATGCACATTAAGACAAAAGAACATAGAAGTTTGGTTAATTTTTTAACTGAAAGAGTGGTCATGCATTGGAGCAGGCTGCCCAGGGAGGTGATGGAGTCAGTGTTCCTGAAGGTGTTCAAGAAACCTGTGGACATAGCATTTTGGGACATGGCAGTTTGGGACATGGTTTAGTTGCCATAGTGTTGTTAGGTTGATAGTTGGACTTGATGATCTTAAAGGTCTTTTCCAACAGAAACAATTCTATCATTCTATGTAAACTGAGATGAAATCTAAGAGTGTGTATGCTCAAGACAATTACTTAAATTCCAGTAAAAATGACAAAGGGATCTCCTTGCCTTCTCAATATTGTTTTTCCCTAGTTTATAGGTGGAAGTTGCAGGGATGATTTTGAAGGTGGGAAATGTGCAATCATTTAATTTCTGCAAACTCTAAAATGATGTCTTGCTCAGGAGCACTGCACACAAATGCAGAGCACTTCTACTGATTCATCCTGGCAGCCTCATATCACAGCTTAATAAAAGGAGGACATTTCTAAGTAGAGATTAGCACTTTTTTCCACCCAGTACATATGTTTTTAATCACACAAAACATAATTTCTCTTTTTAACATAAATTTTGCAAAAAAAGATTTATCTATAGTTCCAGCTGTCTCTCTTCATGTTCCTATCTTTGAGTGGAAGGAAAGGTTACAAGAAGATAGGTCAATAGATCTCACATGAAAAATTAGAGGCAAGCGACTCAGGAGGATATTTAGATACAAGCTGTAATTTTAAAAATGAAAAAATGAAAGCAACCATATTTTCAACATTAGCTCAGCAATGCCATGCTGTATTCAAAGCGGGATCAAAATTTTAATGTAGTGGGATAGCTCACAGAACCAGAGTGCTGCAATGGAAGGACTGCCCAGGGAGGCAGGTAGAAAAGCAGATAGAGCCAGGCTCTTCTCAATGATGCCTGTGGACAGACACAAAGAACAAAACCTGGAATAACTAAAATTCCGTTCAAACAAGTTTCCCAGAGAGATTGTAGATTCTCCATGCTGGGATCTATTTGATACAGCTGGATACAGTCCTGAACAACTTGCTCAATGTAATCTTTCTTTCATCAAGGAGATTGGATTGGATGATGTGCAAACATTCCTCACAGCCTCAATGAGTTTATGATTCTGTGATATGCATCATTCCTTAAAGCAGTCAGAAATTAGAAGGGCAACGAGGGTGGGGAGAGGCCTTGAGCACAAGCCCTATGAGGAGAGGCTGAGGGAGCTGGGACTGGTTAGCCTGGAGAAGAGGAGGCTCAGGGGAGACCTCATTGCTGTCTACAACTACCTGAAGGGAGGTTGTAGCCAGGAGGGGGTTGGTCTCTTCTCCCAGGCAACCAGCAGCAGAACAAGAGGACACAGGCTCAAGCTGTGCCAGGGGAGGTTTAGGCTGGAGGTGAGGAGAAAGTTCTTCACAGAGAGAGTGGTTGGCCATTGGAATGTGCTGCCCAGGGAGGTGGTGGAGTCACCTTCTCTGGAGGTATCACAGTATCACAGAATGTCAGGGGCTGGAAGGGACCTTGAGAGATCATCTAGTCCAACCCCCCTGCCAAAACAGGATCACCTATACCAGGTCACACAGGAACTCATCCAGCCAAGTTTTGAATATCTCCAGAGAAGGAGACTCCACAACCCCCCTGGGCAGCTTGTTCCAGTGTTCTGTCACTCTATAGTGAAATAATTCTTCCTTCTGTTTCCATGGAACTTCCTATGCCTCACCTTCTACCTATTGCCCCTTGTCCTGTCATTAAGCATTGCCAAGAAAAGCCTGTCTTCATCCTCTTGGTGTTCAAGAGGGGATTGGATGTGGCACTTGGTGCCATGGTTCAAATAGTCATGAGGTTTTGGGTGACAGGTTGGACTCGATGATCTTTGAGGTCTCTTCCAGCCTTCTTGATTCTATGATTATTGGGGTCATTTCTGAGTGTCAGATATGTTTGTGGTGTCATTCCATTTTTGGAATGTATTTTGTGATTAATTTTCTTATTTTTCTACACTTACCTATTGTAGGGTTTGGGGTTTTCCTATTGTTGTCTTTACTTCCTTGCAGCAAGAGGTACATTTTTAAATAGGTGTATTTTATGACTACAAAACTGTGATTTGGGGACATTTCATAAAGTGTTTTTAAACAAATCCTAACTATGATTCACATTCTAACCAACTACCCACTTCGTCATCTTTGAAAAGGTTCTTTTTTTACACATAAATATTCTTATCAGAAAGCTTCTTTTTGTTGTTGTTGTTTTGAATTTTTTTGTTGTTGTTATTGGAGGGTGCTTTTTCACAAGCCAAGTAGATTTGTTTTATGGGACTTTTATAAAGCAATTACTATTGTGAGGGGCTTTGATTGTGCAATTAAGACAAATGTTCTGCCACATTCTTTAATTACTGGAACACTGAAAACACCAAACAAAACAAAGCACTCCGTCTTGAAAATAATTGAAGAATCACTTAAGCTAGAGCACCCTGCACTGGAAAGTATAAGGTACTAACAAGCAGGCTGAACATCTGCTATGTATGTGACTTCCTTCTTCTACCACAGAACAGGTTAAAATGAAGATATTAGAAGTGCTGCTTATCCTCAGCTTCCAAAAAAGGTTCATTAAGTTGGTAATTACAACTTTATCATTAAAAGATGTAGTTTCTGTTGTGAGGTGTCAGATATACAGCCCTTTCTTCTGCATACTTCAAATTTATCCCAAAACTGCTAACCTAACACTGTTACTGAGTCTATCCTGCATCTTCCAAGCTGTACTTCCAATGAAGCTACTTTCCACTTTTGTTTGTCTCAAGAGAAGCCAAAACACAGAGATGTGAGTTGCCTCTAGTGGTTCTTGCAATGCCATGAAAAGTTTATGAATGCTTAATTTCAAGTTCCTAAAGCTGACAGTCATTTCTGACTGTTCCATATTCCACTTTTCACACAAATAAACTGGCAGTTATCAAAATCCACAGTAACCATCAGATCAGCTTGCCTCACAGGACTGATGTGAAGATTTTAATTCTTTATGCCATCTTTTGTCCATGCAGTTCATCACAGTGTCCGTGTACCGCATAATGTTTAATGTATTCACCATCACCAATCCCTAGCAGGAAACCAGTGTTAAACCCAGTACAGAGATGGTGACTGAGGTATAAGAAATCTGTGATGGAGCAAAGATTGAATTCTGGTGTCTTAAAGCCATCACTCCAACCACTGGATCAACTATAATCTTCTGATTCTGAGGCTCTGACAGGGCTGTCTAACTGCTATGTGAGATTTTAATTGCAAAAACTATTTTAGTTAATAAGAAGCTGGACTTCTTTCTCAGATTTCAGCCAGAAGAAATGATGAAAAGATATTTCTTTTAGAGCAGAAATCCCTGGCAAGCTTTCCTCTCTACCAAGCTCTTCTCCTTGCTCCTCGTTGGCTGCATTAGACATCATAATCCCATTACGGAAATGAGTTGATGAGCTAGGAGACATCCTTCCCAAACAGCATCTTCTCTAGAGAGTTAAAGAGGAGCAAAAGACATAATCTTAAAACTCTTTCCAGCCAATCAGAATGGGAATGGGAGCAATCAGTGACCAAAGGCATATTATAATAGAGAAATTAGAACCAAAGCCATAGTCTTCAGAAAATCCATTTTCCAGTTTTAGGAATAATTCTTCCCTGATGACTCTCAATTTTTAAGGCTTGTTTGTCTGATAACAATGAGAAAGTTCACTGTTGTGCTGCATAATGGACTGCGAAAGTCTACAGCACATCCAAAAAATTTATCTCAGTACTGAAATCATCTGTCAAATGCCATAATATCTATCTTACACAGCTGAACAAATTTGCCAATCTTTTGGCAGAATATGATAATGGTGATGAATGCATTGACAAGGTGACATGTGCTCCATTAGCAAGCAATATTTCAGAGAGGGATTTTCTTCTAAAACAAAGAAGAGATTGCAATCAACCCCGTGGATAAATTGCTGCATAGAAATGGAGGAGGGTTCTTGATGATCCTCTGTCAAACATCCTTCACCATGTAATGGTTAATCCTGTGGCAACCATTCTGAGAAGCTGTGCATTTCTGTGTCTGATGTGAATCAAGACTGTCCTAATGCAGTTTATTGTAGGTTAGATTATATTGTGGTGCTTGAAATCAGATATTTTCTCTTTTTACTGGGCTGAACAAAAAAAAAAAGAAAAAGAACAAAGGTGCAGCTATAAGACTTGCCTGCTGAAAATTGTTAACGTTTTATTTTTCAAGCAAAATAGAATAGAGTGCTTCAGTCTTACCCACTGTGTCTTGCTCCAGGTAGCCTTTGCTGTGTTCTCATTGTGCACTTATTTGACACATCAACCCCTGGTCTGTATGAATGTGGAATGGGTAGAGCATTGGTCTCATTAGAGAACATAATGATTATCAGTGACAAGCTAAGTCGGAGACACTACAAGAAAACAGAAAGTTACTTGCTACTGGAACAATGAGGCAAAAACATTGACATGGCCTGAGCTCCAAACCAAGTAATTGTTTAACCATTAAGGTAGAGCTCTTCATTCTCAAAATGCCTCCCCCATCAAAGTAAGGCATAGACTTTGATGGCATTTTGAAGTATATTGATAGAATTGATTCTCCAGCTGCCTTCCACTGGGAATCACTAAGAGAAGTAATTTGATGCCAGCCAAGGTGTGGGATCTGTTTATTGTAAGAATCTGAACCTCTCAAGTTTAGTTACCATTTTATTACCATAAAATCTGTAGTGAAAAGGGGAAATCAAATCAGCAGTTTTATCACAGGTGACACTACCTAGACATCTTAATAAAGTAGGTTGTTTTATTAAGTTTTTCTGTCAATCTGTAATTTTGAATAGTGGGAACTACTCATTTGTGCATCATTGAAATAAGTGACTTAGATGAGAGACAACTTGAGACCCACTTTCATTTGCATTTAGCAAGTCAAGCTGTTGTTTTTCACATAATTTATTACATGAGTTTTAGAAAGTTACACACGTTTTGATATCCCAGGAAAACACTTGTGATTCATCTCCTGTATCTATTTCACAGATGCCATAGCAAAAATCCTACATGTTGAATTTATAAAAATCTATCATTAAGGACTAGGAGGAGAGCTGTGTAAAATATTTGCATAGCACCTTCTCTGTGGGCTAAATGATATGAAAGTAGCCCTCCTTCAGGTTTTATTACATGCTTGAAATTCGTTGCAAAATATTAATCAAAAGGCTTGTTAAGGCAAAAGAAAATGCAGTGCAAACCTGACATCTGATATTTCTTGTCTCAGGTAAATTAAAGGCTGGAAGATGATTTCAGTTGCTGACCTGAACAGAGCAGTAGACAGTACTAGGCAGCAGAGGCACTGAAAATAAATCTCTCTGCTGAAACACACTGTCTGTCTCTCTTGCTATAGGGAACAAGGTAGAACTTTCCTACAGTCTTCCTTCTGCAGCAGCTGAGCCCCATTTGCAGCTCTGTCTCCAATTCACCTGCCCTATAGATGATAGGTCTCATTTATCCTGTCCAACATAGAGCTAGAAGTTATTATTTGCTTGCAGTGAATAACAGCTAGAGCCCAGTGTCTCAGCATAGAAAACTCTGCTGTGAATATGGAAGAGCACTAGATGACCCTGCAGCTTATTTACAAGCTTCCTGCAGACCCCGGATAACAAACCACACCATGAACACAAAAGGCAAAAATGAGGTGGTTCTGGTTCCGATGTTAAGCAGCAGTCACAGGCTGGCTGTAGGTAAGGATTGCAAAGATGTCACAGTCAATTTACATGGACACCAAAAAAAAGTTAATTTATCTTCTGCAAATGAAAGAGCCTTTTTACTGCAGTTCTGCAGTGGCTGCCTCTCACTGCTACCAATCTGATTTACCCACAGTTGCACAGAGTGAGAGTTTAAAACAGACAAGATGTAAATTGACATCTTCAGTGAGTGTTTTTTACATCATATTTATAATAGCACAGATATTTATAGAATAACTAGCAGAGGAAGATTATTAATAGTAGTAGGAAAGATCTCCTTTCCCCAGAATAGGCACTGCATGTAGAAGTCTGTAAGCAAAACTGAGGCTATGGAGGGATGTGGTATGTGAGGTGGAAATCCTAGTGCTTTAGGTGCTAATGATTCCTGTGGCATCTATTCAGCAAGAGAAGTGCTATGCAAAGAAGGGAAGAACAGAAAGGTTGATAAACGCAACCTGTTTGGTAAATCTGACGTAGAAATAACCTCCAAATGCAAACCAGGAAATTTCCAGGGAAAGCTACAGTTCTAGTGTGTTCCCATTCTGTTACTAGTCTTTTAGAAAATAAACTATTTGATGACTTATGTCTGTTATTCAAAACAAAGAAATTGAAACCAAAGCATTGTATTCTTGCTCTGTGCTGACGCAGATTCTCAGGGAATTATATTTAAAAAAAAAAGACACTTAATGGCAAGCATATTGAGCAATCTAATTGTACAAACTGCTTCTGAAGTTTTATCCTTTTTAGCTTAAACAGTTCATTCATGTCCATCAAAGGCTCTTCATGAGATGAATTTCATCTCTGAATGCCATTTCATGCTTCATTATACTGTACTGATGGGGATTTTGGGGTACTCATTATTCAATTCTTTCTTTTTTTTTTTTCTTTTTTTTTTTTTTAATAAGGAATGGAATACATTAGTAAATCCAGATGGTGGAGTTTTCTTCCTTTTTCCTGAAATATAGACTTTACCATGTTTCTTACTTAGTGTACAACAGCTGGATTGTGCTGTGTCTTGTGAACATTTTCTTCACCTTGCTTGTGAGAGCTCTTGTGAAACACTGATTGCAGGGAAGGCTCCAGTTGGATATGCACAGTGTATCATGTCCCAGCTGTCATTTAGGAGCACCAGCACAGTTGAGACCAAGTCAGGACACTGGTTTATGTGTGTGCTTACCTCCGCCCTCTCTGGGGTGGAATTTGAATTCTTCCATTATGTACCTCTTCTTTGGCAGCCACATGAGGTTGTATTGTTGGAGTAAAAGCATTGAAATGTTTGTGTTGGTGATACTGTATGTCTGGGTCATGCAGCTGCTTCCTAAATGGCACCCAGTCCCAAGAGAAATCCCACAGAGACACACAGAATTCCTGTGTAAACAGTTGCTTCTAAATAGCTTGCATAACAGACTACAGGAACTGTTGACATCATTACTATGAGTGTAAACCAGAGATGATCAAGTGGTAAGAAATCATTACTGATTTCTTAACAGAGTTGTCTCTTGGTTAAAAGTAGGCTCATGTACAGAAGATGGTCTCTTCCTCCTGACAGGCTGCTGGGGAGGAATACTCAGCCTGCTCACCCTGAGGAACCTTTCTATGCAGTATTGCTGGAAAATTATTTCCAGTTTCTCTAGACCTCTTCAAGAACATCCTGACCTCCTAAAAGCCTTTTCACCTACGAATCACTCTCCAAAGTTTACATCTATATAAGTCACCATAAATCTGCCAAAATTGTTTAAATCAGAAGTAGCCCAGTTTATACTTAACCCAGAGTTCTATATTTGTAAATCATGAAGATGAAATATGTGCACTGAAGCAGTAAGAAATGTATCCTCGCTGTAGATCACTTTCTTAGAGTGAATCTTTGAGTCACTTGCTAATTCTTCTGGTTGACTGAAAGTGACTTTTGTCATCCTTTTCCTTCTACGAAGGGTACTGAGTGAGTTTTAACTAGTGCCTGCAGTCTCCTGAAGATACTGCATCCTGGCTTAAAAAAATTCCTCGGGCATAAGGTGAGACAGAAGTTTTCTCTGTGAACAGTTTTACCGTTGGACACTAGAGTTTATGACAAATGTGGAGGTGGACACCAGAGATGTATCACAGGAAAGAAGATGCTTTGTTCTTTTGCCTCTTCTCATTAGAACCCAGAGGCAGGATAATATAACCCTGAAGAAAACTGCTTCCCTTCACAGTCACTGCAGTTGTGGCTGCTGGAGCATGTAATTACATGGAGGGGAAAAGAGCATGCAATGAAAGGTTGTTGAAAGCCTCAGGACTCCTAATCTCTCTGTCTGTTGTTGGGAAGTAAAGGCCTCTGTGGCAGAACATGTTTGGGTAATTGGAAATGGGACACCTACTGCTTTCATTAGCCTGACTGTACCTATATTAAACAAATGTATAGTGGTAGTGTTTTCCTAATGCCCAGAAAGATAAGATCTCCAGAGAAAAGGAAACACAGACAATACTTAATACTCTCTACAACATTCTTAAAAGTATCAGTTTAAAAATGGTGCAACTGGGAATGAAAGAAGTGTGTGATATTCAGAGGATACAACTGAACAATGCTGCTTTGAAGTTCAAGAGGGGATATGTAATAGTAGGGGAAAGGAGGGAAAACCAGAGGTGTGGTAATGTCAGTATGTCCTGTCACTTTTTCATATAGAGAGGAAGCTAGAGTGAAAGCTTTGTCTGTCGTCGTGTGGGGCAAACACAAAAGCTTTGCAAAACCAAGAACAAAGTGAGAATTTGCATCTTGGTAAGTTCCCCAACCTTTAAACCAACAGAGAAATTAAGTAATGACTATATTTTTTTAATATTTCACATATATAATGAATAATATCCTAGTTCCCCAAGATATCAAAGGTAAAGTTTGGGGCATTTCGTTCTGTCCTGAGAATGGAAATGGAATATATGAAACCCAGTGAAAAAAAAAAAAAGCTCTGTGTTGTCAGTGAGTTCAGCTGTCATTCACAAAGTCACAGTGCCCTTGTACAGTCATACTCAGAGCAATGTGCCCTTCTGGTAAAGAATGCTAATGATATCCTGGGCTGTATTATCCAATATATTGCCAGCAAGTTGAGGGAGGTAATCTTTCCCCTCTGCTCAGCACTGGTGAGGCCACATCTGAAATACTGTGTCTTGTTTGGGGGTTCCTCAATGTAAAAGTAACACAGACATATTGGAGAGGAGGTCTGTTGAGATGATCAAAAAACAGGAGCATCTCTTAAATAAGGAAAGGCTAAGACAGATGGAACTGTTTGGGGTAAGGGGAATTATACTAATATCTATAAATACCTGAAAGTAGAGTGCAAAGAGAATCTGGGCCATGCTTTTTTTAGTGATGCCTAGTAAGTGGACTCAAGGCAATGGGCACACACTGAAGCACAGAAGCTTCCGTTCGCATGTCCTGAAACACTTTTTTTTACCATGAGGGTCACTGAGCCCTGGGACAGGTTTCCCAGGGAGACTGTGCAATCTCCATCCTTGGAGATATTCAAAGCCCATGTGGACACAGTCCTTGGGAACTGGCTGTAGGTGGCTCTGTTTAAGTAGAGGGGGGTGTACCAGGTGTCCCTTCCAACCTCAATTGTTATATTTCCATAATTCCATGAAGTATCTAGTTTGCTGTATCAGGAGAAAGAGGTTGTTGAAGTAACCTATTTTGTGTTACTACTCAATCTGAAATGGCTACCATTCTGGGGAGGACAGCTACAAAACATTTACAATCTGTTCACTTCCTTAAACATCATCCTATGATGCAAGAAATAAATCTAGGGCAGGAGGAAAACCCTCTGCTAGCTGATACCACAGGGTTTGGGGCTTGGCTTTAAAGCACCAAATAGATTAAAACTAGAGCCTTGCCTCCTCTCCTTCAGTGATGGGAAATGATGCAATCTGACACTACTTTGCTGCCTTTTTTTTTTTTTTAATACACTCAGAAAAGGAGGAAAAGAGGCATAGTTTGATATGCCTTAAAAATAAAACTGTAAGATGTGGTTCAGCCCACATACTATGCAGAAGTATAAACGGACACAAAATGTGTTTTACCCCCTCCTACAAAATACCTTTTTATAAATACTAGACCAATGTTTTCTCAAACATTTGATCACAATCTTCCCAAGTCTCTAAAAGGGACATAAAGTGTTACTTGGCAGAGTCAGCAGGATCTCTGCTCCTATAGGGCAAAGGAATGTGAACAGGCTGTAATTACTGGCTTCAAGTGTTCTTAGTAGTCAGGGACCTATTTGCTATCATTAATTGGTGGCAACAGTTCAGGCAGTTGTACAAAGACGTGTGGGCTGAAAGGACATTGCAGGTTCCAAAAGTTGAAGAATCACAGCATCAGAGCAATGGACCTACTTGGGTAAATTGCAAACATCCCAAACTGTCCCAAAGATACCCTCATTTGTAGCAATCTGATTGCAGAGGCAGCATGTATTTCTGCCATTAAACGAATGTTGTAGAACATTGCCAGCTGCATTGAATTGCCATGCTGCACTTGAGCAGTGTTAAGGAGACCTCATCAGCTAGTGAGAGGCTCAGTAACAAACACCTCTAACTGGTGTGTTCTGTATACATTGCATTCTGTAACCACTGACACAGCTATCACAGAACACCTGAATTAAACAACTCCTTAAAGAACCAAGATAAACCCCAGAATAGTTTGAGCCAAGTCAGCCTTTTTTAAAGGTAGACAACAAGATAAGAAACAGTGTGTTCTCTTATTCACCAAGTTCTCAGTTCATTTGTTTTCTGAATGGCCCCAAAGTAGGGATTCTCTTTACTAAGTGGAGTCTCATGTGTCAGAAATGCACTCAAACAAAACACACTCAGAGTATCTTGATGCTGATCTTCCCAGTATTGTCACCCATTAAACCACTGACTTCTGAGGACAAAAGGGCAGGCATTGAACTTTTGGTCACTGAAGTATGTAGGGTTATTCAACTGAAATACTACAAATACGCTGAAATACTACAAGAGCCTTTCCACAGCTAATTGTTATCTAGTACACATCTTTTAAATCTTTTTTCCTCTCACCAATTTTACCAGACAGAATACTCTGCTCACCATTTAACTGAGTTAAAATGTTTGATAGTGTCAGTACTCCATGAAGAGTTAAGATTAATCATAAAGTCACAGGTAATTCATGAAACAGGAATATAAAAGATAGAAGACTCACTTGCATGTTTGCCTTGCTTCTTTATAGACTGCTAAATACATCATTTTACTACAGTTTATAGAATATTTTGCAGTCATTGCCAAGATTCTCTGAAGATGCATACTACACTCTATCCATGATGAAGTTCCTGTTAATGTTAGTGCTACACTCTATCCATGATGAGCAGAAGTTCCTGTTAATGTTAGTGAGAAATCTGAATCAATAGCAAAATATAGCCACAGGGGTCTTAGATACACTGTAATAATCACAGTGTCTCCTTCATGGGGGTTAGAGGGCTGGAGGAGAACTGCTGTAAGTAGAGAGTATTATAGTCAGATCCTGTATCAGGCTGGTCAACATCTAACCTCAGGTCTCATCATGACAGAAAAGATCTCTTCTAGAATAAGAATATTAGCCAAGATTTTAGCATTGAGCTTTAAAGGCATCACAGAACTTAGATCTTCTAAACTCTGTATCTCCCTTAACTGTCTTTCAGATTATTCTTCAGATTTGCTCTTTGTGTAGGCCTGTGATTAGGAAAGCTTTCCTCGTGCTCCCTTTTCTTGTTCTTCCTTTCCTGCCTGCCCCCTTTTATTTTTTCTTTTTTTTTTCCCCCTCTCCTTTTTCTCTTTTTGAAGAATTTCTCTTTATAAAAGACCATATTATACTTTGGCTTTTATGCCTCAGGCTGGGCATGAAGTCATGATATCTACTGGGAGAAGAATTGAGATACTCGAATGATCTTTCTGGAGGAAGGGCTGTATTAATCTAGGTCTTGCATAGCTCTTTATATTTTTATGAGGCTGTTTAATGGATTATTAATGAAGCCTATTTAGATCTTGCATGCTGTCATCATATTCTCCCTGTTTCACCAATGATGCCAGCTTTAAGAGATTTTTGGTAGAATTTCCTACAAGCACCTTGTTTCCTTGCATGCCTAGAATGTGATCCCAGCGATAGTACGTGAAGTTTCTACAGTGCCCTTTGGCCCTTCCTTGTAACTTGCATCTGCCATGAGTCTGTGTAAAGGGTTTGACAAAGCTGTCTTTCCTGTTACTTCTACTAAACTATCACACCCCTACTTTGCTCAAAGGGCATTTTGTCATTACATAAATATATAGTATCGGAGGAACTGTGTGGTTCCAGTCTGAAAGGGAGCCTTTACATAGCAATAAAATCGTGATCCATGCTGATTTTAGTCAACAAATTAATAGTATGTCATAGTTTACTAAATTAATCATCAATGTGGTATTCAATACTTGTTAACAGTTTTAAAACAGCTATTAGTGTAATGTTTATGTACAGATCTATTTCCAGGAGGCTCAAATTAATTGTAACGGATGAATCTTTTCATCTGTCACTAAAAACTTCATTGTTGATAATTTTTGAGTCAGTTCATGGAACATCCTAGGCAGCTGTGCCTCAGAGAGCAATGGAAATGTTTCATTTCTGTTAGTCTCCCTGGCACCTGCAATAAGGATTTCTCTGGGATGCAGGGGAAGAAGAAAATACAGTATAAGAGAATGGATGATCTACTTTCAAGTAGAACACAAAAATATTATACAGTCCTGTCAGTTTTGAGAAAGGGTCAGGTCACGTCTCACCCTCATCAGCCATGGGAAAGCTGTAAGTGTTTAAATTGGCAAAATAAACCTAAATTGTGAATTGTGTCATGGTCTTCACACACCACACAATCTGAGGACAGCAATACTACTTACTCAGGCTTGTTCAGTCACTGAAGGCTTAGCCCTAGTGGAGATGATAGTCCTTTATTTATTAACCCATAGGTCATTGCTCAGGTAGAATTGCTGTAAAATACCTTTTCTAGCTGCTTGGTACAAGTAAAGGCCATGATTTTTCTTAGCCTTGTGTCCCATTGAAAGCAGAGAAACATATCACAAACACCTGTGAATTTTTGAAACTCTCATCTGATTTTTATCTGACCTTTTCCTGAAACATTAACACACACATATATTTTTCCAGTCAGACCTTGATTCTGAATGCATAAAAGGACCAGAGAGAAAAGAGGATGTTTCATTTTGTTTCTTGTTTGGGATTTTATATATATAAAACTCCACTAAATAAATCTCTGAATGAAAAATTGATGCAGGTTTTCTTTTTTTTTTTTTTTTTACCTTTCTCCCCTTATCAGAAGTGCACTGAGCCTTATCTCGCTGAATATATTCACTGATCTTGGCTATTCATTGAAAGTAATAGAACAGCTAAATAACTTTGGTACACAGCAGCTCCAACATCTTTTGTTTAGTTTCTTCAATAAATCATATTGTCAGAGGTTACTTGATTTTACTATTATGTCACTATAAAAGAACAAACTATTTTTTGAAAACTTCCATCCCTGTTGCTTAAGCTCTGCTCTACTAAGTTTAATACCCTGACAATTCCAGCCATAATTTACTCCTTAGAACAGATCATTAAGTACGCATTGCTGCTTCAGACTTCTTCTTTGATCCATTGCCTTTTATAAAATATAGAAAGAGTCTAAATAGTCTCCATAGAAAGAATTTTCTTTTAGGTTGGTATTTAACTATGAATCATAATACATAATTCACCCACCCAACCAGAAAAATTTCTTGCACCACACAGACACATTGCTTTCATTCTCAGAAAGCCATATGGTGCTTGATCATTTGCCACAGTGGACTGATTCAGAAATAATAAGGTTAATCATATTACCATAGCTAAGTGGGCAGATATGCTGGTAAAGCAGGTAGTATCTTCTGTGTTACCTAGAGATAATACAATTGCTCTGTGGAAGCCCGCCAGGGATTGTCAGAGTCACTTAAGGGAATCTCATGTGATTTGGTGTGTAAAACTATCCGGGTAGCTTGGTTGGAGACACATGATAGTGGTATAGGCTTCTCCCATGGGCAGCTCAAAGCAGTTAATAACACATCAGGGAATGGTCACTGTGATGAAACAGCTATTCTCTAAGGAGGAAATTTCATCTTTTTCCTCCAGAGAATTTTACTCAATAGGCACAAACAAAGATTGTTTATGAATGAAACAATCATGTTGAAATTATGGGATCCCTTCCATCACTCCCAAAACCCTTAGCCTTCAGAGTACCCTGTCTGAGTCTATTAAATTAGTTTAGGTATTGGCAGGATCCTGTACAGAGAAAGCATCTCTTTCTACAGTGTTAATGGGTCGAATTGCATTATCCTTATTACATTGATAATACCTCTGTCTAGGACAAGTCTGATTCAAATAACCATCCTTAAACCATCTCTAGAAACAGAGAGTTTTTAAGTTAAGGGAGGTTTCTTTAGAAAGACCAATGATGTCTATAAATAAATATGTGATAACTGCATAGGTCATTTTATCCTCCTAATATAGAGATGAATTTTGTTATCCATCATCTAAATAGACCATGAATCATTACCTAACACTTCTAGTTTATCCATTTTTCATGTTTATTTTTTTCCATAGATATTAATCATTTAAATCTGTTTACAAAGGTAATGTATTTACATGTCTAGACATCTGAATATTCAAGCTCCATTTCTCACTTCATACAGCAAAAATTGATTAGGCATACCTAGAGAAAATTTGTCAGAGCGTAACTGCCAATATTAACATCTGCCAGCCAATCTTCTTTATAATCAGCAGCTAAAAGAAGTGATTTTTGCCTCTTGGGAGAGCTCTCAAAGTTTCTTGTCCCAGTTTGCAGTTTGTACCTCTCAGGGGTGTAAATATGAATAATATTACAATTCTCCATAGCTTCATCTATCAAATGTGTAAACTGATGACAGGATCCCCATAACAAAACACTGTAACAATGACATCTCCTAGACTGCTTTATCAAGAGGAAAAGGAGAATCAGCTTTCAAGTCATGATCTGAAATGAACTCTTGAGGTGGATTTGACCCAAGGTGTGCAGGGTAATAAAAGTGAAAACATCAGTGGAAATACAGAAACAGTTATTATGTCTTACTGAAAACAATGTTAGATCTTAGTAGCAGTATGTAGCTCAGGGTGTGTACACTTCAAACATGCAACAACAGAGAAACAGAAAGTTGGAGCTGAGTTATTAAAACTACAGACACTTGGTGGATGCCAATTCCTAATAATTTTAAAGGGCTTCTAGCATCCAGATTCCTTGGGATCTCTTGAAATTCAGCACAAAGCATTAATCAATGCTTATACTCCCTTCTGTTCTCCTTATTCACACCAGCAACAACTCTTAATGCAGAAACTACCTTCCCTTTGGCTAGATTCTGGTTTTAATCACAGTGCAGTAGAGTTACTGTGATGCCTTGTCAGGCCATGGCAACTTGGGTAGTTCAATAAAAGCATCATTACTTTATCTTACTCAGAGTAGGAATTGAGTAAAAGGTGAGCCCCATTTGCTGGAGCACTGAAGTAGTTCTTGGTATGCTAAAGAACAGCTAGGGGAGCATAAAGGAGGGTCTTCATGAGCACAAATTGGCAGTGTGGGAAGCTGCCATCATCTGTATGCCGGTCACTAACAGTCCTGAATGTTTCAAATAGCTGCCACATACAGATCTAAGGTAGGCATGCTCAAGCTAAAGTACACATACCTCTGTTCATCGATGTAGGAACCTAAAGGAGGAGCTGGCTTGTAGTAAATGTTAAAAAACAAAATTAGAAATCTACCTCTCTTTACCTTCCTGCCCTCAGAAGTTATTGCCTCTGAACACAAAGCTGTGCTTCCTCTCTTCTAAACACCTTGTAATGTATCTGCCTTCCCTGAGTTTGGCAAGATGCTCAGCTCTACTGTGCCCACAGCATGGAAAAATATATGTAACCACATCCAGGAAAGTTACAGTGCCTAGTTTCCCCTTCTATAAGCCTGAATATTATGAGTACTGGACTATTCATCAGGGAATTTGAATTGTAAACTAAAAGGTTATTTCAGAATTCATAATGATGTCTCAAATGGCACTTCACAAAGCTGTTGGAATGTTCTCATCCTTTATGATGATCTATTTAAAGACTGCATCTGCAGTACTTAAAGCAACTAGCCTTTAAACCTTTTACAAAAGGAATAATAGAATTTCTTCATTTCTTGTATTTTCTGCTATACCTTTTAATAAAGGAGTAAAAACCTTGAGTCAAACTAGAATCTATTGGTCATATATGGTATTTTTTAAGAAAATGTATTGGAAGATAAATTTATGTTCCTTGGTTATTTTGAGTTGCCTGAGAATAGTTCTTCATCATACTTGAATTCAGATTGTAAGAACTAATCAGGGCATCACAAGTGAAAGTGTTTTCTTGACTGTAAAGTGTATCTGCTACCACTGCAATAGACACCAGGAAAGACAGAAAACAAGTGAAATGACTGAACTCACTATAAAAGATAATTGCTTGTAGAATAGCCATCACAATCAGAAAGTAACTGAACAAAACATATCCTCACAAATAGTTGTAAATTCACATAGCCTCATTGATCTCTGTGTAGTCAGACTGATTTACAGCAGCACCTTGTCCTCTTAGTCTGTAAAGACGAAGCATCTATTTTATTCGGAAGCATTTTTTGCTCAGAGATAAAATGCCATCTTTCCACTTGCTCTCCCCTTATTTTTCTAAAGAAGCTGTTGATATATTATTTGAAAACCCAGCTACTGGCTGAGCTGTGCTTAGTATAATGTCATCATTTATACTTCAACTTGGAAACATGTGCACAAGATTGGAGTTATTTTACTCCCACAGGGGTAACACTCTATTTTAAGTGCCCATTAACTAATCCTAAACAGCAGCAGAAAATCAGTGGGAATACATGTGACATCTACATGAATACCAAGTGAATTCATGAAGATTATTGCTGAATACAAAATTATTCCACTATAGAAGGGATACTTGAAAGAAAAAGTTGCTGAAATAAGGATCTACTCATAAAAATATGTCCTTCAGTAATAGTTCTTTTATATTATGTGGCTCCATTCATGGCAGTTAGTCTGCATTTCTATTATAAATCCCAGGGGCTTAAAATTTGCATATTAAAACCTAGTCCCTGACTTGGTACTTATACCAAGTATGTGCCTGGGATTAAATTTAGTTTAAATTAAAAAACAAACAAACAAACAAAAAACCCCACTGTCATTTATTTAAATTGTTAGAACACGTTAAGGGATCTCAGTACTATTCAGCATTGTTAATGCCTTGCTTTTAAAATAAAATTAGATATACACTTGGTACTGACTACTCCCACAAAAACAGTTGGCAAGAGAATTTCAGTAAATGTGTGACTCATGTCAAAGACTGCTTGAAGTCATCATTTCTTGATACTGACAGAAGAGTATAATCTATACAGTTAATCAGCATGAGAGGCAAAAACCTAATTATTTATTTAGCTCTCAGCATCTAGGTGATTGGTTTTGTAGAATTCATAGAATACCAGTTTGGAAGGGACCTCAAGGATCATCTAGTCCAACCTTTCAGGGTAAGAATATAGTTTAAATGAGATGGCCCAGACCTCTGTCAAGCTGAGACTTGAAACTGTCTAATGTTGAATTGTTAACAGACCTCAGTTAATCATGAGTTGGAACTACTTTGCTACCAGTACTTAGATGCTAAACTTGTATCTAGGAAGCTTGACTTGGATTTTAGAAGTGCTAAGTTCTCCCAGCACCCATTGAGGTTAAACTGGATCAACAAGAAACATTTCATTTTCTAAGCTTTGACTATATAGTCCCAGTCATTTGGAACAGTTGATGTTTTTGTCTTGCTAGATGTGATGCTATCTGAGTATTTATACAATTACCTCATCAACTGTGCAGAGGCCAGATCTTTAACCCACAACGGTAGCACTAGCAGCCATAAGCAGGAAGAGAGGAAAGGACAGATTTCTGCAGTAACTTCCTCAAATGGTTCACAGGACAATTACATTTTGAATGCAGAATCCAGAATACAATATACAGCATGAGAAAATGCAGATTTATAATTATAGTGAAACCAGAGTTGCTGTAATCTAGACATGTTCAGAATGGTGAAACACATTTAAAATCTGCATTGTTATTGTCTGGTACCCCAATTTACTGCACAAGCTGATTTTCCAGTCAATTTCTCTGAGTTAAAATTACTAGGATGAAGTACATAAGACATTCACTCACATTTATTCCAATATTTGTATATAAACAGTTCTGATTTCTAAAAATTAAAGATCTCTCTCACACACATACTCATTCTTTTACCTGCTCCACCCTAGCAGAGTCTCTCTAGGCAAACATTTTCCTTAAACATTAGCTGATATATTGATGTCATTTGCCTATTCCAAACACCCTAAGACGATCATTCTTCAGAGAGAAAGCAATGCGGAAGCTCATAAAATTACAGGAAAAGGGGTTTTATGGAAGGTTAATTTATATTGGCATGATTTGTGGTAAAGGCAGTCTTTTTTTTTTTTTTTTTTTTTGCAATGTCTTTATACTGTGTATCAACAGGAGGCCACAGCTCAAGACCAGGAAACAACATGATACGATCATATAGTACAAATGGTCTTGAAAGTAATATTGAGGACTAAACTGAAAACAGATGAAGTGCCTGTCCTTCTGAATATTTCTACAAAACAGAGGAAAATGAAACAAAATTTCCAGAAGGGAAAAAATCATGGATGAAGTTAGTTGATCTTAGGAAAATATATGATATTTTGATGAGAAATACTTTAGAGGTGGTAGCCAAACCAGACTGGTTTTGGATGCCTAGGTTCCTTTGGTAACACATCTTGCTTTGACTGTCAAAAATCTTCTGGAAGATGTTGATTATTTTCTGCTCATTTAGAGTGATTTATAAAGTAGACCTCAGACATAAAAAAAGTTTTAAAATAAATCATAGTAGGTATAGAGATATGAAGAACTCAAGTTAGATTAAAAGGAAACTGAAAATCCTGATTTAAGAAGAGGCTTACAACTGCATTCTTTGTTTCTGGTAGTCTTTATGTCTACTTTGATGACAGCTACATACATCTTGATTTTTCCCCAATTTTATCTTTAAATCCAGCAAGGGGGGGGGGGGAATGTTTTTGTTTGGTTTTAAAAACCCCAACTCTATTTAAGTTTGTATTCTATGTGGTCTATTTTTCCTGGGGTGTATTTCATCTCTTACTCATCTCCCAATGAAGTAATACCCATGAGCATATAACCCTGGGGTTCCACTTTCTCCACTGTCTCCTCACTGAATACAGTATCAAGGTTATTGCAGTCACGTGTAAAGATTTTAATGACACAGACTCAAGTTACCTGAAAGGTTATATCTCCCTTTGTAACCCTAATCCTCATGGTTAGAAACAGTTATCTGTGCTTACACATGTTCAGTGAGTTTACATTATTTTCAATATTTTCTGATCTTGACTATTGCCACTTAATACACAGGAATGAGCACGTAATGCAATTTGGCAATTGCAGTCAACATTTGCTAAACTGGTAATGTGATTTATAAATGAAAAGGAAAATGGCATGTGAAAAGAGGATAAAAATGCCTTCTTGTAGAAAGCTGAGTCACTGAAACAGATCTGAAGACTTCGGTGTTTGGTTTATGTTATACTTGATATAAGCGTAACACATTAATCAAGGTGGCATCCAAGCCTAGTGAAATGGCAAATCACATTAAGTCTTTGGGCTACTAGGTCAGGATTTCACTAGCAGATTTTTCAAAAATCAAGAAAACAGAGATTAAAAAATCTGTATAGATAATTGATTTTTATACACAGTCCTGACTTTTTTTCTAATATGAACAGTGATGCTATTAAACGTATTGACTTGTATAGTCACTGTATGCTGATTTTTTGTGTGTGTGTGTGTGTGTGTATAAGTAATGAACCTTAAAAGTAAAGGGTTTTATAACATTGGTGCTAAGAAAATCATAAAGAAAAAAAATGGGTTATGAACAGCAAAAGCAGCTCTTGTGATACAACAAAACAGAAGTGTGTTCCGTACTTCTGAGTGCCATCTACTGGCATTTCTTTTGTTAAGTACAATAATCCAACAGTGTAACCCATAATCTGTATCACTAAACTTCTTACTTTCTCCATCATTATTTCGATTGTAGCTTTATTCTGCCTCTGTAAATACCCATGACTATGACAAAGAAAAAGGTATCAATAATTGTCTTTGTCAATGAAAAATAAAACGAAAATATAGAAAAAGCATGGAGAAAAGAGCAGCTACTGGCATGCTTCCTCTCTGTGAGTAACGTCTTACTCATAAAAAGATCCATTTTCATACTCCAGTAGGGATGTTTTCCTGATATCTCTTGACATAACATTTGCCATTTCATGGTCACAGTCGTACTGATGGCTCATAGTCATTCTGTGATCAGGTAACATAGCCAGGTCTTTCTCCACCTCTGTCATTTTCAAGCTAATGATCTCACCAGCTGTACCAGAAATTCTTGTTATTCATCCCTAAGTGAATGGTTGTGTGTTTTCTGCTATTATGTTTTATCCTTTGACCATTAGTCTAGTTCTAAATGTCATCTAAATTGCCCTGTGAGGTATCCCACTCTTCCTTCATGCTGATGATGTCTTCCAACTACATTTCAGTGCCAAATGTCACAAGCACTGCCCCAAGATTTTTTGTCAGCTTGGTAATTAAAATGTTAAATAAAACAGGCCCTAATATTAATCCACAA
This sequence comes from Indicator indicator, assembly GCF_027791375.1. NCBI lineage: Eukaryota > Metazoa > Chordata > Aves > Piciformes > Indicatoridae > Indicator > Indicator indicator. The sequence continues at coordinate 11,064,084 of NC_072033.1, read as the reverse complement.
ATAAAATTCCATCAGCAGTCTCACTCCCTAAGTAGGCATTTATTCTGAGCAGATGAGTAACTCTGCTGGAGTCAGCAGAATAAATATTTTCTTATGTGTAGTTTCCATTCTGTTGCAGTCAAAGCAAATGACCAGGGATCTAAGAAGGGAGAGCTAAAATCAATGGAAGCTGCTTAGATACTTGAAGTTAAGTGTGTGCTCAAAATTTTAGCTATAAATATCAGTGGTAAAATTTCCCTCTTAAACTTTTGCCTTGAGTGGAATCTTGTTGCCTGTGCATCCTGTTGCCAGAGCAACCTGTAATGGTACTAGTACAGTGACAAAGATCAGCTACTGCTTTCAGAACAGACATAATGACATAAATCTGAGCATTTGGGTCGATTTTTTATATATTATTTTTAACACTCATACCCACATTATTGAATTCTATTTTCCTTATTTCACAAAACTGTAGTGGGATTTTTTCCACATCTGACATCAGTAGGGAATAGTAAGTCCCTAGTAAGTAACATTCAATATGATAGTCTTGCTAATTGTTTCATAATTAAAATTAGTAACATATGCAGGGCGAGGCAATGTAGTGGCATCAATCTGATGTCCACATGGATAGATGCAAAACTCTTACAGATACAGCTTGTAATGGTGGAAGACTGGAAGGAAAATTTGCAGAAAGCTTTTTTGATTCAGCCCTTGATCTTTGGCTATACTCATATCACAGGTCCTACATGCCTAAAACTTCCTAGATTTAACTACCCCTGAAAAGATAAAGGAAGCTCAAAGAATACAAGATAGGTAATTCCCAAGTGAACAAACTCAGGCAGTACATTTCCATCTTTTGCAACTGAATTTTCTCACACACACATTCCACTGCCTAGTCAATTAGTTACTTGGTTAGAATTTTACTTCTCAGTTTCATCTGCTGCTGTAGGGGCAGGGGGGGAATTAATAAAATTATGCCTGAGTGTCTGTCTCCATTGGGTTTTGTTCAGTATTTATGTAACAAAAATAGCAAGTACCAAAAATCACCAGCCTAACAATTACTGTACTAAACAGAACAAAAAATTCCTCACATACAAATTTGAAGGATTATCTTCTCTTAAAATACAATGTGGATTATAGTATAACATATACAAACTTTTAGTGTTTAATACAATTAAGTCTTCTTCTGTGCTGTAAACCTGACTGAATACAATGGTGAAAAATAACGCAGAAACTAGTCAACTCTTCCCAGCAGACTTTAAATTATTTTTTCAGGGTATAGTGGCATAAATTAGAATGAATTTTGTTTCACTGCAGACAGTACAAAAAAGGATTAACATGGAAAACTTTCTGAGGCAAAGCTCCTATCAAGAATATAGAAAACAGTGCAATGTTAATCAGATAATCTGAAAAACCTCTTGGCTTTTGACATTTTTAGAAATAATATGGTCTTTTTTTTCAGGACCTCTGACATGACTTTTGTATACTATTTGCAATATTTTTCAAGCACCTTTCTATTTAATCCAGAGCAATCAATGAAGACAATGATCATCTCTGTTTTATAAAGCTGCAGATACCAGTTGGTACTGTTACCCTTTTTGATGTAAATTGTGTCAATCTTTACTCATGGATAGATTCATGAAGATAACTTTTTAGTCCGAAATGTATCTGTTTCCTCTCTGTAGAGTTAATCCTATTTCACACCATATGATGAGGCAAAATATCTGTAAACCAGAAAATGTCTCTTACATAAGCTGTCCAGAATTGATTGTCTTTGAAGTTGGGGTCATGTCTGATCTGGACCTGTTGTAACTGCAGTATTGCATTTGGACCACACATTCTTAACTAGCCACAACAGTTCAGCAAATACCTGAGCATTTTGCTGGAGCACATTGGGATTTAAAAACATTTCTGAGCCCAAGCTATAACATTCACATGCAATGTTATTAATTTCTATGCATGAATGTGTGTTATCTCAATCTGTCAGATATTTAGAAACAAAATCCAACTCTCATCAATAGTATTATCCCTTTCTCCTGAATCAAACCCATTTATCTGCTTTGCTCAATTTTCCATCTGCGCATTTTCCCCATGAATGATAGGAAACATTCTTTCACAATTCTACTGGGAAATTTATAATCACATGGTCTCTTCCAGTCCACTTTGTTCAATATTTAATGTTTGTGAGCTTATTTGGTCTCAGAGATGTGTTCTTCCCTACAGAATGGCACCAGGCAGCAATAACCAGAGGTCACTCTTTGTGCTGCTGAGTCAAAGATACAGCTATTCTCCCATGTCATCATTACAGAGCAATCAATAGTGATGAAAAGAGGAAATAAAGGAAATGCTTTCCCATTGTACATTCTCTAATGAAGGACAATTTAGGATTTATCCGAATTGGCCAAAATTTTCACAGTTAAAGACAAAAGAGAAGATTTACTTCATATCTACTAACCTAAATAAAATTTAATGTTTGTAGGTTATTCATTTTAAGTCTTCTACAATTTATTGTTCCTTCTCTTTTCATTCATTCCTTAAATAAAAAAAACAGCAAACAGCTCATTTCACTGCAGCTTACTTGACAGCTCTCAGGTGTATCACACTCTTTGCTCTTAGCCAGGCTTACAGCATTGGCCAGAATGTGTTTGCTAAGAACTTAAATTAATACTAGCCTGGTTTCTGTATTCTCAGCTTCTTACATCATGCCTTCCATGGATGTTTCAAAAATTGCATTAAAGGTCAGTGGAAAAACCAGTTGCAAATGTGCCTCTTAGTCTGAAGGGTTCTGTAGATGGCTTTAAGAACTTGTCTAATATTATTCACCATTTTAAGCACAGTTGCTGAGGTTAATTAGATTTCTGACCCTAAAAATTTTAAGTGTCTCCAATGACTTGCTTTCCAACTGATAATTTTGTGTGAGAAACAGAAAAAGGATAACAAATAGACTATGAATAAATAGACTCTTCATGTTCATTCATATGAGAACAGAGAATATGTTTCTGACATTTAATTAAATATCCAAATGTCCACAAGATCTATAATAAACCACTTTGCAAGACATCTAAATGTCAGAGAAAAACACATTTTGCATGAAATGTTTTTCTACTACTGAAGCTGTGAAGAAGATACAGCTTTTTTTTTTTTAATACAGAGAAACAAGCACATATTTTATCTTGAAAGTGCTTTTTCAAAGGCTTCTGAACAGTTAGTTGTTTGCAGTATGACGAGTAGAATTATTTTAATACAGGAGTTTGAAGCATTAGTTTTACAGATATGCCAGGCTGTTCTAATATAATTCAAGTCCTGAGATTTACACTATTTGATGCATAGCAAAGCACTGAAAACATTAAATTGATTCTCTTATTTAAGTTCACCTGGGATCTGAAGGTTTTCCCTTGTATTTAAATGCTGCAGAAAAACTGTTCTAACCTATTCCCCATGTACACATTACTCCTTTCATTCCTTCTTTCGAACTCTTGACAACTCTTCTGACCTGTTCAAGGGATGTCCTTTACCCTTCTTAACCCACCCCATGGCTGTGATCTGGTTCACGTAATTGCAGTGAAATGTAAGCTTCCTATTCCGTATTCCTAAGAAACAGAAAACAAGGGGAAACTGCAACTCTTTTACTTTATTCTTATATTAATCTGGATGTGGTTAGCAGCCCATCAATAGGCAGCCAACTTGCCAAGACAAGTGTTGCCAGATTTGCTTTGACTTGTCTCTGCTGTTTAAAGATACCTAAAATAGAGGGGCAGTTTGTACAAAAGGTGCAGAAATCATGGTCTGAATGAAATTGATTTGCTAGTCTCTTTATTTATTCGTGGCTTTTGAAACACTGAGAGGTTTTCCTTTCATATGTCAGAAAGATTATTGTGCATTACGGGCATAGGTTAAATGAAAAATCTGCAAGGAAGCTCAAACAGCTATAGAAGAAAAGGGGGGGAAATATCATCAGAAAGAAAATCACACAGGCATTTTATGGAAGAAGGCTCAGGCAATCAGTTTGCTTCTCTGGAGTAGTTGCTTCTGTGCAAACACATACTGCACTGTATTTCCTTGCATGAGACATTAAACATTGAATTAAACTACTCAAAAATTGTTTTCCACTTGACTCCAATACACATAATCAGTACTTCCCATCAGTTTAGTAGTGACATTCTGACCACCTGCTTAGAAACACTGGCTGCTGCATTTGATCTATTGGTAAATCCCTCCTTTAAACCAATAGATACAGCATGACAGCATTGCATGGAGTTAGATCACCTCTAAAGGTGTCATCCCACCTGACCTGTCATAACATCATGCATATTGACATAATGCAATACCTGTGTCACTTTGTATCACCAGCCAGGATGGTTAGATGATACCTCTTTCAGAGGGCAGCTATTGTAAATGTCACTGCATGTGCACACCACGTCAAAGCAAATCCAGTTGTTTTCACGTCAGTTATCATGTGTGTCTGTTGTTACCTGTAGTGCAAATAGATAGTTAATTAAATTGCCTTCATAGAGCTTCGTAGAAAATCCATTAAACAAAGAATCATTGGTGTAAACAAACAAACCAGGTCACAGTTTCAACTGTTTGACCTCTTAAGTAGATTTTCTGTTCCTATCAGGAGAGCTTCTTTACATTTTTTCCTGATTTGCTAACAATATATCAAAACAGGGTTGTTGGGGTTTTTTGGTTTGGGGTTGTTTTGTTTTGTTTTTTAAGAAAAAAGAAGGATAAGATTTGGCACTGATCATTGTTAGTCTGCTCAGAATACAGGGGGAAGGTTAATTAGCTTTTCTGACCTGAAGAGTCTAGGAAGGTATCCCTGGTGACTCACTAATTGCTGCTCAATGCATAATAGTGTCTGTGAAGCAAAGTGCATGAAGCCAGACACTGATAATAATGTTACTTTGATTTAAAATTCTATACCTGCAAGGACATAATGCTGTTTCAGTACAGCATGCACTCCACTGATAGATCTAAATATTCCCTAACTATTAATTTATTTTATTGCCAATGCTGGTCACCAATCTTAATTTGAATGTATACAAAGAACAATGCTGTTTCTGAGACTGAAAGTAAAATACTATTTAGGGTGCCGTTAAAGCATATTCTGCATGTATTTTCTCATGCATAATAAACACGGTTTTCCATTAAGACTACTATATATGTTAGAGCTGACTTATCTATTTAGCTATGCTGATGTCACAAAAAGAATATATCACTTTTAATAAATAAAAATAGACAATGTATCTTACAAAAAACGTCTCTAAACTGTGAGAAACAGAAATACTACGTTATCTTTAATGGTGTGAGACAGATATAGCATAGGGAATTTTAGGAAACATATGGAATCAAATGTACAGATTATTAGAGAATTGTTCAGTGTGCTTGTTTTTCCTTTTGATATCTATCAATTGACATACAATGATGAAGATTTTAATAGTCAGAATAAATATGTACTATTAGTTCTGCTAATTGATAGCAGAACAGAAAAACAGTCATGGCTGTTTTTTAAAAGCCCACCAAAGAACCTCCTCTAAAGGTCCTATAGTGTAGTTTTCTTGAACCATAAACACATTTTTCATATAAGATTTAATTTTTTGGTGCCAGCTTTCTTTAAATAAGTGTTCTACAGACGCTTATTGGATCAGTTATAAAATGTTTCTTCAGCAATCTGTCCTCCTATAACAGATTCCTGCATGAACATCCCAGACTCATTTGCACTAAGTATACTAATTCCAGTTTCCTGGTCAGTGCTGGAAGAGCAGGTGTGTCATTCACAATTTTGACTACATACAATTTGCTAAATCAACAAGCTGCATGCATTCAATGACAACTACAGTTTATGATATATTTTCTCTCTCAGCATCTTATAGTGTAGTTTGATGGGGTTTTTTTCATAGTTACCCTGATTCATCTGCCCAGAGCCAGGGGATAAAATGGAGTCAGACCTATACATTAGAAGGATGCTGATCCAGGAAAGCCTCATGTACCCTTGCCAACACCTCTCCATACAGACATTTGGCAGTAGTGACATAGCCTGGAGATGAAGCAATATCAGTGTTCAGACTTTTCTTCTGTTAAGGCTGACACATTGTTTATTACTGCCCTACTTTAGAGCTATAAGTGAAAATAAACAGCCTGAATGATACATTTGCCTTGCCCCCTGTTTCTTTATTAGGATAGCTTGCCAATATTTCAGGCACTAAGAGGACTATGGATAGTTAATTTCATTAGAATCTCCATCTCAGTCACAGAACAAAACTCTGTCACTCAGGCATAGTTCTGGGACAGTTTCTGCTTTCTCTGAGCAGGATGTGAGCCTCCCACTGCATGGACATGCAAGGACCTCTGATCCATAGCACTCCTGGTCTTCAAGGAACATCATTCAGTGCTGTGTAAGGGAAAGGGATACCTAAGCAGTTTTGGGAAAAATGAGGAAGAAACAGCTGGTCAAATCTCCCTTACTTTCTGTTCTGCTGCTTATAGAAATGGTGAAAATGCCATGAACTAGCATCCTGCATATCTTTACACCTCAATTCCAGACACGGTCCCTGATGCTGCCTGTCAGTTGGCTATGGACAGTAACAGAAGCAACACAGGTTTCCATCTGCATTTTGGCAGACTTAACCTAGACTCCTGGAGTCAATAATGACTTTGCTCGAGCAATCTGCAGGATATTTACCAAATCATTGTTATGGAAACTGTATCTTTGTCCTACTCTCTTATTTTATATGACATTCCTGTTTTAGCTCAGATATCCAGAAGCTTGGCAGATAAGACTTTGCTAAATCACAAAAGAGCTTACCTATATCTTGAATTTCCTGACTTAGTTTATTAAGCTACAATCTGTAGGACATGCAAAAAGCTACTGGTTTTCTTAGCATTTAAGCAGCTCTCAAAGCAATCAGGAGATCAAGTCAGTAGAATCTAGCATGTATTTAATTTAACAAAAAATAAAGCAGATAACTGCTAATGTAAAGAGTATTATTTTTAGGCCTTTTTTTTTTTTTTGAGAAGTATTCTGTAATATAATCCTTTATTCATTACATTGTCTTACTGCTCATTGAGTTAGATTTTCATCACCTAAAATGAAATTCTGAGTTCTTGTTCAGGGGCAAGTTTTCTTACCCCTATTCACCTTAAATATTGTGCATGATGTGGCCACAGCGTGGCTGACTGCAGTTTGCAGACTGTAACAGAATCAAGACTCAAGCCACCAGGAGAAAGCTGGGGCTTTCTGTGAGATATATTCCTACAGGCTTTTCAGATTAAGAGCATTCTGCTACTGAGCTTTTGCTGCTTCCAATTTGCCCTATGCTGCTATGGAAATGCACAGTAAAAGGGTGCCTCTTGAAGAACAAAGCAGTATTGTCCATTGCCCTGAGACAGCATTCAAAATCCTACTATGTAAAAGTGCTGCCTTGATTACTTGCAATGGAAAAAAAACCAAAACAAACAAACATATTGAAGGATGAGGAAGAAATGTTCTGCACGGAGGCAAACAATGTTCCAGTACAACTTAGGCTCATATCTGTTCTGCATCTCCCACACTGGTATGTGGCACAGCAGAGAGAGCAAAAATAACAAGTCAGATGGAACAAAAGAATAGGAAAAGCTTCTCTTAATCTCTTCTATATTGTGGTCTTGAAACAAACATCATGTCTTTTCTTCTCTTCCTATTCTAAATGTCCTTATGTGTGCACTTTATTCTTGGAGCAGGTGTCTCTTGAGTGGAAAGATTATGAGTCTGATTCTACACACCTGAAACAATTGAAGCCTTTACTGTGAGCTTCAATATAAGTGGAATCAAGCACTAAACTCTGCAGCTGTAAGCAGAAACAGATCAAAGCTGCCCCCTCTCTCACAAGCAGCATATGCCTTAGAGGTAAGACTTGCCTGTGTTCCAGGCCAGGCTTGCAGAGCTGACCTAGGCCCAGAGGAACACCAGCTTCACTCAGACAACACAGACCTCCATCAGTGCAAGTAACTTCTAGCTGAGACACATCATAGAATCAGTCAGGGTTGGAAGGGACCACAGGGATCATCCAGTTCCAAGCCCCCTGCCATGGGCAGGGACACCTCACACTACATCAGGCTGGCCAGAGCCTCATCCAGCCTGGCTGCAAACACCTCCAGGGATGGGACCTCAACCACCTCCCTGCACAACCCATTCCAGGCTCTCACCACTCTCATGGGGAAGAACTTCTTCCTCACATCCAGTCTGAATCTCCTCACTTCCAGCTTTATTTCATTCCTCCTAGTCCTATCACTACCTAATACCCTAAAAAGTCCCTCCCCAGCTTTCTTGTAGGCCCCCTTCAGATACTGAAAAGCCACAATAAGGTCACCTCAGAGCCTTCTCTTCTCCACACTGAACAGCCCCAACTCTTTCAGTCTCTCCTCATAGGAGAGGTTCTCCAGCCCTCTGCTCATCCTGGTGGCCCTTCTCTGAACACCTTCCAGCAGCTCCAGATCCCTCTTGTAATCCAGGCTCCAGAACTGGATGCAGTACTCCAGGTGGGGTCTCACCAGAGCTGAGCAGAGGGGGAGAATCACCTCCCTTGACTTGCTGGCCACACTTCTCTTGATGCAGCCCAGGATCTGGTTGGCTTTCTCATGTTGAGCTTCTCGTCCACTAGCACTCCCAAGTCCCTCTCCTCAGGGCTGCTTTCCAGCCAGTCACTGCCCAGCCTGTATTTGTGCTTGGGATTGCCTCAACCCAGATGCAGGACCCTGCACTTGGTCTTGTTGAACCTCATGAGGTTGGCTTGTGCCCACCTCTCCAGCTTGTCAAGGTCCCTCTGGATGGCATCCCTTCCCTCCAGCGTTTCTGCTGCACCACACAGCTTGGTGTCATCAGCAGACTTGCTGATATCTAACTCAGACATCTGCTGTAGTAGGCAGTACTGCAGGACAAACAGCATGAGGAGGTGCAAAAAGAGGGCAACTGACTCTGTAATCATTACCTCATTACCTACTGCAGACTGTGAAGAGGGGAGGAGGTTCAAATTGCTGGAAGAACAGTCTAGGAACCAGGGTCTTACCTAGGGGAAATTGCTAATTTTTATCTGTGGTTTACTGAAATTTCCTTTGTTCTCACTATAACCTGCTTTGTTTTAAATCAGTAGAGCCAGAGCTTTCAGAAATATCACTTGTCAAGGACCTAGGGGAGGCAATTTAGCTCTCCCAGGTTTACTGGGTGGGGGCTCATGCCAGAGTTGTTTAATTTTTCCAGCTGGAGCCTCCAGGTAATTGAACCTGACAACACCTGGTGGAAGAGTTCCATAGAGTATCTCACTCATTGTGTAGAGGCATTTTTATGTCACCCCTCATCACGATGTCTGAGTAATGAGGACACGTATCTTCTTTGGGGTTTCTTTTTGTCTCATATCTTCCTAAAACACTAACATAATCCTGAGGTAACAACACAGCAGAGGCAAAAGATACACACTAAAACAGGGTTCTTATCTGCAGTTTTATTATGCTGTGCAATATTCTCACAGAAAATTACTTTCTGAAATGTGCTAAGCTGCTCTTTGGCTCTCCAGGGCTCTGTTCACAATTCTCTATAAGTGATTTTTGTTTAATTTGTAGCAATACAGGGATAGATATCTTTCACTGTGACTGCTATCAACTTAATTGTAGCTATAGGAAATGTAAAGGCTGTCTAACTGGTTTTAATCCTGAGAGGAAAAAAAGTGGGGCGTTGTTTGCTTTTCTCTTTCCATGCGGCACAGTGGCGAAACTCTTTCCTAAATTCACGTAACTTTGCTCATATATGTACTTCATTTTAGCATGAAGGACTTTTTAGGTAGAAGACCACCATGTTGCCTGTAGTCCTTTTTCCTCCTAAATGCTTACTTGCTGCATCTAGTTCAGTCATTAAGCCATTACAGGTGCCTGTATATGAAGCCTGCCTTTCGCTGTTTAGTTGCTGCTTTAAAAAAAAAAAAAAAAAAAGAGAGACAGAAAGTGCTTCAGCAATTAACAGTGACTTACTTTTCACAGTTTGTTCATTTGCCTGCATTGCACACTCAAAGCAAGGAAACTAGAACAGGAATATTAACCAGACTCCCCCGGAGAGGCAGAATACAGAAACTTGGCCTACTCTGTTGTAATTCAGATTTTGCATCAGACAGAGGAGCAGCCTACCTCTCTGCTGCCTGATTCCTGTCAAAGAGTGTCAAGACACCCACTGCTGGCACACCTCTTCCAGGCTTCACAGCAGTAAGACAAGGTAAAGGGGGAACTCCAGCTGCCCTTTAAGAGGGGGCATGGGGTTAGGTCTGAAGTGTCTGGATAGCAGTCATGTCCAAATAAGCAGATGGGTGGGGACATTAAAATACAATATGTAGGTTACAAGGACATCTGGATCAGCAGAATAAGAAATAATAGGTTTAAAGGAACAGATATTAGTAAAAACTTTTTTAATGGTAAGGATAGATAAGCATTGGCTTCAGCAGGAAGGTTACAAATGCTCTGTCTCATATTTTTTTAAGAAACACATATAGTACAAATATCTCTTGGAAATGCTGTACATACCTCCTCATATCTGTAAGAAAGGACAAGGTCTGTTAATGTTTTGTAGTTATTTCATGTCCTGTTTTCTTGCCAGTTTTCTTCACTTTTTCAGATGTGGAATATAGGTATAGGGAAGGTAGTTCTCTGACTGCCAAGCTGGTCTCCCTCCTTAAGATATCTCCTGTCTATGACCTGGTTTTTGGGTAAGGAATACCCTCAAAGAAACTCTACCCTAGCGTAGTCTGCCTGATGAGATTCTCCATTTCTTCTTTTAGAGACTGTGGCAGTTTAGGCTGGGTGCCCCTGCCACTGCCGCATGAGATAACACCTCTGGTGTCCTGGGTCCCCACCCACAGGGGTGGACACAGGAAACGACGTATTTCTACCCATAAATCCTGCACCCTATAAAGCCATCTGCAAAGTCATTCTCTTCCTCTTTCTTCCCTCTCTGCTCCCATGGGAGATGTCCTCTCTTATCGGGTAATGCCGGGGGAGTATCCTCAAGGCCTCTTAGGCCTGTCTAGGCCTAATGCCAGGAGGAGAATGGAGGGGGGGGCTGTCTCAGACCTGGCCAGCCTGAGACTTGCCTAGCAGCGGGAGGGGGAACAAAGAGCCCTGGGGGGTTTGGGTTTACCCTCAGGTGGGAAGAAGGGAAGGATTGGGAAGCCTCTGGGAATTCTGTGAGGGGTTCTGTACGCTTTGGGATACTCTTTGTCACTATGCTTTGTGGTTTGTAGTTCTCTGTAGCTTCACCAATTGCTTTTTTCCATTTAAACTTTCCATCACTCTCCAATCCGTTTGTGTGAGTCTCATTCTTTTGTCCCTTTCGGAGCAAGAGACGATCTGTCTGGCCCCAAACCAGCACAGAGACTTTTATTTTAGCAATATGTGTAGGATCTGTTAGTTTCATGAAAATGTGCACTGTGAATTTTAATGTTTGAGGAGGGTTCTGCAGATGAAAGGGAAGATGCCTCACCTTTACCATCTGTCTTACGTCTGTAGTATTTTTAGGTAGCATCTAGCAACATGTTTTAACCTCATTTACTCTACAGGAAGGTGGGTTTTTTTCCCCTTTATTACACTTTCAAGAGTAGACTCTTTGTCACATATTATAGCGAAGAGCAATCTTCCTGGCTTCTGGAAATTCTGTGCAACATTTCAAACTAAAATGCTTTCACACAAAGATACTGGCATGTCACTTGGTGCATCAAGCCCAAAAAAGTACATAGTGAGAGCTTTTGGGTGGATTTTTAAACAAACCTTGCTTGTAGCTTTGAAAACATCCCCCTACATCCAAAGAAAAGCTAAAAATATCTGTGCATAAGTTAACACCTGAAGATGTAGGTTTCTGTACACAGCTTACATACACCATAAAAGGAAATTCTTCACCATGTTTGAGTTTCATACATAAATCTCCTTAGGAAAAAGTTCCATCCCACTACAGTGAGTTTTAGGCTAAAGTAAATATTTTTCTCTGAAAATGGCATATAAAGTCCCTAATTCAAAATCACTAGACCAATATTTGCATCTTTTTTTCTGGTTTTTTTTTTTCCCCACAGTTAATCCCCCAGTTCTCAAGTCAACCACTGCCAGAAGCTTTTCCAGCAAACAAATTATGATTTTTCTTTATTTACTTTCACTGTAATTACTGACTCAATTGCTTTGAATAAACCAGTCTAATAGTAATTGGCATAACAAATGATTTAATTTTTTTCCCCCCAGTTAATCTCTGGTGTCCAGGGTAAAAAAATGAGCAAGATTATGGTTTAAGAAAAATATTTGGAAAAAAACCCCACCATAATAAAATAAACAAGCAAAAATCCAAACCCCAGGATTAAGTCCACTGTAAGAAAACAAGTGATTGTAGAATTATTTTACCAAAATGTAACATAAGCCAAACCATGTTTAGATATTCTGTGCTTTTCCTTCACAGTAATTCATCATAATGTATTAATATATATCACCTTTTCATACTATTAAGACTCCATACTGTGACTAATCTTATTCATTTTTACACTCCCTGAAGGAGCCATTACATTGTACTCAGCCAAAGAGCCTTTTATAAATGTCTCCACAGGGCAGATTGACACAATATACCCTAATGGCTACTTGGAAGGTTTCGTGGTGTGTCCTGGGGATGATCTATTTAACAGCTTATTTATGCTGTGGACTGAAGTCACAAAATGTACTGTGCCAAGAATCTGTGAAGTGGCATTTCAAGGTTACATCAGAGCAGTCTGAGGCATGATGTTCTTTGATGTAGTAAAGCATCTATTTGGAAAATTCAGTGAAGTAGCTGTCCTGGTAACTGACAGAAAAATGCTTGCAGAGAAAAGGTGAAAAGAGGAACTTCTACATTCTTTCATATGTCTTACCTGGACAATTATAAACATGAGAGATATAAATCAGCATATGCTTCTCTGAATCTCCTGAAAGTTGGTGTTACAGCATACCCGCTCTCTCAGAGAACTTTCTTAGTTCTCTGCATAAGAACAGCCTAAATGGAGAGACTGCTGAAAGCCATTTGGTTGGAGTATCTCCCTCCTATGACATTCTGTGGCTTTCTACAGCTGAACATGTTTTAACTAAAGCAGTTATGAGACTGCTTTAGTTTGTAGAAGCCTACATGTTGTCAGAAAAGTTATGTGAAATTAGTAAGAGCTATCAAATACCAGAAAATCATAAAATTGTTTCCAATATTTATATTTCTTGTAAATTACTCGAGCCAATTTAATTCATTACACTTCTCTTCAAAGCTCTTGTCCTCAGGTCAGAAAAGGATCACAGAATGTTAGGGGTTGAAAGGGACCTCCAGAGATCATCAGGTCCAACAATCCTGCCAAAGCAGGACCATAGAATCTAGCACAGGTCTTACAGAAATGCATCCAGATGGGTATTGAAAGCCCACAGAGAGGGAGACTCTTGATTTCTTTGAATGCATTTTGTTTACAAAAGGTCTTATCATGCTCTTCTCCAGCCTGAATCACACACACAACAATATACAGAGGGTTCAAACATGAAAAGGAAGACTAAAACCCCTCACGAACTTCACTAATATGGTAATGGTACTTCATCTGAATTATTCCCTTCCTATTTTTATAGTCTTATTCAAAAATCCAAGATTTATGTAAGCAAATCTGACTAGGTGTTTAAGCCATGCTAAAATCACATCTTAATTTGATGCTGTTAATATAACCTCTGACCTTGCTAAAGCAGATGACAGCACACTTCACTTCTGCCATGCTGAAAATGTAATTATTTCTCTGTTAACATAGTGGGAAAGAAAAGGCAATGTATCGAACAGTGAAGTTTTAGAAAAGAAAACAGGTGAAGTTGGAAACTACCAAACCTCACTTGATATTTTTGAGAGCAAATCCTCAAAATCTTCAAGGTATCATCACGTTTTTCTAAATACTCTTATCTCATGGCACTCTTACAGCCATTTGCTGGAGTAAATGCTCCATGTACACAAAGCCCTGATTGTAGAATGAATCTCTGAACAGTCATTGGAAGCTTTTGTCTGTTTACTGCTCTTCAGTGAAGCTCCTGATTTTTTCTTCATTTGCTTTAACTTTTAAAAGTGTTTTCTACAGAGTTTAGTTTCAGTCTCAGTCTGATTTTTCAGCTCTCCTTAGGTCTTTATTTCAAACCCCAATGAGAGTCATAAATGATTATGTATTATGCATGTATTCACATCATATTCATATGAAGTGGATCTAAACAAAAAATAAATTAAAAAAAATGTAAAATATGAAGAATTCGATCTTACTACTGCCTACAGTTGCCCAGTGGAATGGTATGAAGAAGGTAGAGCCAGACTTCTTTAAAGTTCACTACATAAAATTATCCTGGTTACACTCTAAGCAGTTGTGTGAATTCTGTCCAGCTCTATGGAGTGTGCTAAGACACAGCTCACAGCTTTGTGCTGACCGTGGTTGCTTCCAGAAAGAAAACAATGTGTAAATCTTGAAAAGGAGAAAAATGGCTTTGAAATGTATTCCTTGAGCTAGTCCTCCATCACTAAATTAAACTTCAGTGACTTGCTGGGAAAATGTGTTCTTTTTATGTGGTCCCATAAATTGTGCATTTCAATGCTGCATGTATCTTTTTTTTATTAAAGAGGAAGAAAAAAAAAAAAAACAACTAAGAAACCCCCAAATGACATAACTAAAAATTAAGTCTTCCAGACACTTAAGCTGTACCAAATCTAAAAGTGGAACATTATTGTGATTTCAAGAGTTAAAATTAAAAGCCTATTAAGACTGTTCCTTTAACAATGGGTATGAGCACATCCTGAGTAACTATTGAACTATGTTACATCATCTTGTAAAAACAAGACAAGTAAACGTGCCTGCCTTGTGTAGTTTTTCTCTCTAATTACCCACCATGATTTTTGAATAATCTGCTGGGTTGCTCTGTGTGACTTTGACATAGTCCTTTCATTTCAAATTTCATACCAAGGAGTGCCATTTGTTACAAGACCTGCCATTCCCTTGAAGTTGCTCGTTAACAATCTTAGTGGCTCAAAATTAGTTAATTAGCTGAGGTTCCATAACTCATGTTTTGATTGCTAGATTATATCTATACTGTTTTTCTTTCTAGGACTCAAGAAATTGAATACAGATCAAGAATAAATTGTTCCTTACAACTGTACCCAGCAAGTCCTTGTACTTCAACTAGCAGGATGCTTGCTTTGAACATTGGGTGACCAACTTCTTCCTTCGTCATTTTGCTGCAACACAAATAAATTCAGCACCAGGTATGTTAGCCTTGTAACTCCTTGTCTTGGTCACTTTTACTAAGATAATGTTTAAAAGGTCATGTTAGGTCACCAATGTGTCAGTATCTAGAGGCAGACAAGGTCAAGCAGCTTCCATTAGTTCAGATACTGGGAAATACAGATGACAGAAATTCACACATGATGAAATTTTTCACCAGCTTCATATGCAGAAATGAAATGAGAAGTAGGAAGTGAAAATCTCAGAATGGTAGAGGAAAGAATTGAAGAGCACATTTGTTGAATGAATTACTTGGTATTATAGACCAAATGTAGGTTGAGACCTTGTTGCTTATTAAGGTTTTAAAATTTAGTTGGACAGTTATAATGATGGACGCCTATGAACTCTTCCTATGGGAATTTAGCAGAGGAGTATAATCAATAACAACTTCTGAACACTTCAAATCCAAATCTTAAAGAAATACAATTTGCTAGAACTCAACTTATTATGCAGATGGTGAATTTCAGCAGTTCAGGTCTACGAGCCTCCAGTGCACTGACCTCATACTGACATCAGTGGCACTACCATTTACTAAGCACTGCCAAATACATGAATTGTGTGTATAAATCTGCAGTATTTGATCTTATCTTTCTCTAACCTCACCATGTTTCTGTCCATAGCAGAACAGTATGAAGTACATATAGTTAGTAAAATGCATTTTTGCTACTTATGTCTCTTTGCATCTGTAGCATTGTTTAAATTGTTAATGATGACATACATACAAGTCATGTTTTGGGAATCAACTAAGTAAAAGGAACGAAGTATTGATACTTCAGCTGGTAGCACAACATTTTTGTAAGTCTGCTTTCAGGGGTGGGCAACACATTCTACTGCCATTTATATCTCCATTTCTAAACACTGCAAGTGCTCCGCTCCCTAAAACACTAGCTCTTGCTGAAGGCTGCTTCATCTCAGCTGTTTCTGTGGAAAAACTGGAATATGGAATAATGGTGTCTTTTGCAGAAAGCGTCTCCTGATCAAAGAAAGCTGACCTTTTTAGGTAAAATTATGTGCCAGGGCTAGGGGAAAAAAAAAAGAAAAAAAGAAAAAAAATGTAGAGTTTTCTGCTGAAACCTTGGGAGTTTTCTTTCAGCAAATTACAAAAGTTTGCTCTAGACAGGCTTTTATTCCCTTTTACTCAATACAATTTCAACTCTTCAAGAGGAAAATGCCTCTCTTTTGACTAGCTCTATCTTTACAATATAAAATAAAAGTGTGCCTTCGACTTCTGTGAATAACAGTAAATTAATAGATTCTGGCTGCTGCAAACATTTGTGTGGATGCATGTTCTAATTCTGAAAACTGAGCTTTTATGAAGAGAATATAACTATTTTTAATTATGGCAGAGTACTGAAAAGCAAAAGATAAGAACACAGCTCCCCTTTACACAGAGTCTTTGCAGAAAATTAGGTGGCAGTCTTAAGTTTCATTGGGACTGACACTTTCATCAGACCATTAACTAGAGTGACTAATATTCATTCTCTCTCCCTTTCTTTGGCCTCAAAATATATAAGTGCAAGTTAGAGATGAGGTGTAAACGATCTTTTTGACAAGCTGGCTTTAAACATTATAATAGAGCTGCCATTGTGCTAAAGAAGTGGTGGAACTCATAAACTTAGTTGGGAAAGAAAATAAGATACTAAAACAGTTTTCTTTTGCTAGAGTAAAAGCTGAAGCATTTTCCTTTTAATATTTCATATATTTATATATATATTGCAACTTGTGTTTTAGAATCCTATGTGATTTACTCTAGGTGATCCTGCTTTAGCAGGGGGGTTGGAACAGATGTTTTTTAGAGATCTCTTCCAACCCCCACCATTTTGTGAGTCTGTGAATTCCTGAATCTCCCAGATCTCTGTGTATATTTTCTGATCATCTGAGAGAATCTTACCTTTCAGACTAAGATATGGCTTGGAGACCACATCTGCTCCATGACCAGGGCATGATAGCACTTGTGGTTATTTATGAACACAGACTTAACCACTGTAGTTTAATTTAATTTGGTAAATGCTGTGGTATCAGCTTTTACCCCAAGTAGCAATGTTTGGTGACTTATTTCCCTTACTCCCACACACTATCAGAATTGCAACAAAGAACAGTGTAGACTTTCTGCATGCAAGGCTTTGTTCTAGAAGACTACTTTCCCATGACAGGTTGTGTCAGCTGAATACTTGCCAAAGCTCATTACCTTTTGGTAACAAAACCATTGAACCTTACTTTTTCCTTGTTTTTCTGTGGTTCTACAAATTATAATTAAACTATTAATTATGGTAACTACTTAAGTGTGACAAATTAAGTTGACTATATGGCAAAGTCACTCAGTACCCTTGAGAAGTGCAGCCTTGGTTTAAAGCTATTGCACCAAAAATGGAATGTTTGACAACAAAATTCATCCCCTGGTGAAACTATGATTAAAAAACACTTGGTTCACACAGTACCTCTTCCTTCTCTTCATTGTTCTCACGTATGCTCTTCTGTACCTTGATCAAGATTTTGTAAGCCTTTCACACTGATGTCTTCTTACAGCTTTTAAAGATACAACCAAGAATCCTAATTTCAAAGGTTAGTGCACTGAGAATGTGGCAACCAGGTGAAAATCAGTGCTATTGCATGTAAACAACTTGGAACAAAAGATGCATTTTTGCATGTGGACTCTGAATTTTCACATTTGCCAACTTTCTGAGAATTTTGGGAGGTCTTCTATGTGTAAAGAGTCAAAAATGGGTAAAAATCGTAATACTATTTGCTTTTAAAGAAAATTTTTAAAGTTAGATTTGTCTCTATGCTGTTCTCATGAGTTTTGATCTTCTCTGAACACTAGGGAGAGCGTGGCTGTGTTTTCAAAGTAACCAAAAGAGCCTAAACAGTTTTTTCCCAAAAGAGAGAACAAACATTTTTTCAGTAATATACTTTTTAATGGCAACTTTTTAAATGTCAACTTTTAAGAGGCCAGTAGAATTCTATTGCAGGCTTCTTCATTTCTTTAAAGGAGTTAACAGCTTCAATATTATCAGACAAAGAACGTGCTTTATATGGAAGATGTTTCCTGCAGGCAAACATTTTTATGTTGTGTCCCAGGCCCAATAAACAAAATCCATAGAATACTAAAGTAAATTTGCTAGGAGCCCACACTGCTTCTCCTGCCAGCTGGCATTATCACTTTGGTTTGATTGCATTCTTTGCACTAGATTCAACCTTGACTCTCAGGTCACTCCTGGAAAAGAACCGGACCAAGATTCAGTTAAAAAAAAAATCAATTCTGTGTTTTAATTCTGGGGGCTTTTTTGAGGTCCCAAGCATGGCTTTGCATTCTCTGACTTAGTTCTTCATCAATAAAATTCATTCTTGGTTTTGTGTTTGGTTTGGGTTGATTTTTTTTTAAAAGAAACCATAATTGCTTAGATTTGTCATAGTTTTTAACGAGGATTTTTTTGGCTTGAGTAAATGCTCTCATTTTATTTTTGGTCTCTAAGTGACTACAATAGGAGTTTAACCTAAAAAAAAAAAAAAAAAAAAAAGAAAGAAAAGAAGAAATTACTCTGGTTTAGAGAACAATTTTTAAAATGGTTCTGTTATTTCTGCCCCATTTAAACTTCAATACAGCCATTGAAGTAATTTGATTTTCAGCTGAAGACAAGCAGAAGGCTCATACTTGGACAATAATGTGTCATTCAGCAATTGTTACTTTATTGCAAATGCTGATTACATGGAACTATATTACATGTTAAAGTCAGAGAGGAAGAAGTAATCTTTTCAGTTCATAAGTATGTTACAGAGCTCATAAATAAACTATTCTAGTAGCTACCAAAACATGTCACATTTCAAACCTCTCTCTCTAGAAAATATCGAGCCCAACCACCCTAATCAAAGCAAAATTGGCACAGGTTGTTCAAGACTCTGTCCATCAACTTGTTGAATATTTCCAAGGATGCAGACTTCACAACTTCTCTAGACAAATTATTCCAGTGTTTGACTAACCTCACAGTAAAAAAATCAAAGTTGTTTCTTATGCTTAAGTGAAATTCTCTGCATTTCAGTTTGTGATCCTGTCCTTGTCAAAAGTGAGACTGAGTGCCCTTTAGTTCCTCAGATCCTCCTTGTCCTTCTTGCATTCTTCCAGTCCTCAAAAATCTTCCCTGATCTCCACAGCCCCCTGTGTTTTCTCTTTAGATCAGTAGTTAACTTCTGTTTGATATCATTTCTCCTGATAGAGAAAAGCCCTTCTTGTACTCTGGGTATTCATCCACTGTAATCAAGCTGCTGCTTTGCTTTGAAATAGTTTTTGAGTTTCTGGAAAATTCATGTCTTTAAAGGCAAAAAGGAGTGGGGGAATCAAATTCAGAATGCTAGCCTTCTGTGGCTTGATGCCAAGTCAGGAAGAGTTCTCACTGACTTTGGTAAAATTATTCTTGTTTTGGTTAGGGGTTGTTCTGTTTTGTCTTTATGGTTCCATTCTCTTTCTGAACAAGTTTGTCTGTCATGGATTAGACTAAATTTGGATTTCTAGTGGCAAAATCTGTGTTCTTCTATCTTCCTTTTGGGTTACATTTTTCTGAATCTAGAAATCATGACTTTTTAAGATTGGTTGCCTTTAGTCAGGCGTTATCATTAATTATAAGTGTAATAATGATTCATCATGCCCCAGAAACCTCTAATACCAACATCTGTCTGTTAATGAGTTGTTTGGCTGAGTCTCTAACTTACCAGACAAGATGTGAATCCTTTTGTGGTTAGTGGAGTAGTTAGTTCTTTGTTCACTGCACAAACCTCACTTAGCTTTTGCATATCAGAATCCTAAGCAATGCCTTCAAGGAAATGACCTCTCAAAGAATTAATAGCCTGGCATGATATGACAGTGAGTAGGAGTATTTGTTGAACCATGCCTAAAATTTACATAAAAAGAAAACAGATAATTACAGAAAACATTTACATAGAAGGAAAGCAGAAAAGATACCTTTACGATGAATCAGTTGATATGCTTGGGGCAGAGCATATAAGAACAAAGGAGTTGATCTTCTTTTCTCCAGTGTTTAAGACATGGTTGTACACCTTACAGGCAGATTTAGCAGTGCAAAATTATATGATCTTTTTTTTAAATAGAGTATTTCTTCCTTTCTTCAATCAATTGGAAGAGTAGGAATTTTTATTTTCAGTAACAATGAGAGTCAAATACTTTGTCTTGGTTTGAACAGAAAGGTACTTAAAAATGGGCTCAATGGGGTAAAAGACCATGATGCTGACAATGCAAACATTGGCCAAATAGCCTTGAAAAACAATCAAAATGCTATGTATGTGATCCTCTGTTATCAAATGGCAAGGGGGTGTATGTATGGTGGGGAGCTGCTTGGCTGTTACAATGTCAGTGGAATCTTCATGTAGAAACTGAGTGGCTGGAACCGTATAATAAGACATTCTGATGTATGTTTGGAGGGAAAGCTTTAAAGCCACGGAGTGGGTGAAGCTCTGCTTGCCCACACTAGTTCCACAGTGACTGATAACATTACTGATGTTGGTGTCATTCACAAGTGACATGTTTGATTTACATGGTGCTTTCTGCTTGTACCTTGAACTGAGCTGTGGCACAGCCAGGTTTGTTGTTTACCTGTGCACAATTCTAATGTTTCACCTTTTAGAAAATCTCTCTCTTTAGGTATCAACAAAATGTGATATTCATATTTGCAGTCTTATTCAACCTCCTATATTGATTTAGTTCCAGTGGATAAACTCATGCTAAACTGAATTTAGGTAAATTTGTTATTTTAAACAGGTATGAATTATTTACTTACTCATACATGTGGTTCCACTGAAGAACGCAGTGGAGCAATTTCTCTCTCTCAGAAGCAGTAGCAAATTAGAATAAGTCCATTTAAAGCTTTGGAATAAATAAATTTAGCATAAATAAATCCCCAGGCCAGAAATACATCTCTGAAACCTGAGCTCATTCTTCCTTTTCTCTTGTTTAAAATAAAATTAAGCAAATGGTTGAATGCCTTCCTAAATCAGGGCTGAAGATTAAGGTCTGATCTGTTTAAGTTACTTGCTTAAGCTAGGATAGGAGTGAAACACCTCTCTTCTTTTTCAAAGTGGTAAGTCTATTATAAAAAATGAATAAAGTATTTTTTTATTTTTCCCCCTACTTAATTCACTGTACATGTTTCCATAGAAGATATTCTTAGCATACATATCCATACAGAAGTGAATGTTTATGTCTGTGTTACCCTGTGTAGTAAGAACAGGCTTTTATTCCTAACAGTGAATTATGCTTAAGGGAATCTGACATCTTCTAGGAAACCTCAGTGGCAAAAGTAGTAATAGTAAAACAGAAAGAATCTTTGTAATCTCAAGATTAATGGATAAAATGTTTATGCTGAGGGTTCTCTTCATCAACAAACTGCTGTTTCCACCTATTTGCATTTTAATGGTTACCCTAGTACTGAAGTTAAAATTACAGATTTTCCCAG
Organism: Indicator indicator; assembly: GCF_027791375.1. Classification (NCBI taxonomy): domain Eukaryota; kingdom Metazoa; phylum Chordata; class Aves; order Piciformes; family Indicatoridae; genus Indicator; species Indicator indicator. Next base: position 11,042,345 of record NC_072033.1, on the reverse strand, counting down.
CTGCTCCTTAAATGCTACATTATAATTTTGAGGAAGCATCATACGTAATTATATTTAATAGACACAGAATTGATTGAAACACTTAACAAAAACAAAAAGCCCAGACCTAATTTTGTAAACATGTTATTGTACAGTAACCCCCAATGAGTTTGTTCTTAAATCTCCTAATTAATTTTTAATTAAAAACCTCAAAGATGCTATTACACTTCTTGTTGTAAATGGCAGCCTTATGTAAGCATAAAATGACTTAGCTGCTCAGACAAATATCTTCCATTAAAATCCATGTTAATGAGAACTCCTGAACGCAGTATTTCACAGATTTAAACAGTAGCAGCACTAAAATAGTCTAAATATCGTGTGAGGGTTTGTTCTTTTTTATTCATCCTTTCTTTCTTGTCTGAGATAGATCTGCACAGAATGTAATAGTCTTGCACATGACAAGCTGTCCAGGTTTCCACACAGGTACATCAGCCCTCTTCCCATAGCTACTACCAGGTATATATAGCATTGATTAGCAAATGACGGGGCTGATCCAACTAATCTCTACCTGTGTGAGGGCAAATAGACACTAGATCAATAAACTTTTCATACAGATTTCCTTCATTAAATACATGAACACTTCTTTTATTAATGAAACGCTAACCTAAACTACAGGAGAAAAACGTAGTCCAGCCAGTTCCCAACCTTGCATATAAAAAGGATCCAGTTTTCCATGGTTTTAGTCCATCTTCCCATTAACACCAGCCTGAAGAACTAAGCCAGTAGCTGAAACTCAGTGTGTTGCTGTGGGGATGGGCTGATGTCACAAATAGAGGATTATTAATAGCATAAAACCAGCAAGTGCTCTTTCAGAGAAGCATCCTTAATAGCAGGGGGAAAACACTTGAGACAAAATCTCATTTGCTATGTTTTTTCTTACATTTTTAACCAAGTAGGGATGGGAGTGGAAATGCAGTGATTTCTATGGTTTAATTATCTGTCTTCTCTATGATTATTAATACTGCACATAGAAGAAGCAGAATTTAGAAGGCTGGAAGTTATAAGCTCAGTTTTGCAAAGCTGCAGTTTCCATTTTAAAAGATGCAAAGCTTTGTAATATGTGTGCATATTTTAAAAATACATTAATATTTTTTTAAATTATTATTGTTTCACTCACATGTCTGTTTTGAAGTGGGGGGAACAGAGTGCAATTACACACACCACACTCAGACCTGTATTCTAGAAGGGAATTGTCCCATGTACTTAGATATCAGACACTTGGATAAGTTTGTGGGAAGCAGTGTAAGGAGGTGAAAATAAGGTGACAATAATATCTGCAAGGCAAAGTGTCCTAGAAGGTTCTGGTCAGCAAAATGGTTTATATGTATACAAAATATATACCCAACACATATCTTACCTTTTTTTACCCTATTTCTAAAGAGAAAGTTTCTTTTTGGAAGAGATTTTTTTTGTGCTGCTGCATTGATTCAATCCAACTGCTGTGCAGTGAAACTTGTCTCAGAGATATTCAAACTCCCTGATAAAACTTTTTTGCATGATTACTTCATGGGTGCTTTTGTCATTCTTTCTTCAGTAAGAAAAGCTGGTGTATTCAGTTTCTGTGTGCTGTATAATGTCATTTTGTGCTTGACTGAAATATAGTTGTCCTGGTGACCTGATTGTTTTGGAAAATCATGTTCAGAACATTGTTCTGCTAAAATTAATACTTCTGTGCTGTTTGAAGGCAGCAGTTCCAAAACAAGTCAAATCTTTTTCAATTTCTGGAATGCTCCAGCTACTCAGGTATAGCTCAGTCTGTAATATGTGATGCTATAAATCAAATGTGCTACAGTAAATACTTCTAGTTACTAATGGTAGGACTTTATACAACCATGAATGGTTTTGTTTTGGTTTGTTTTTTTTCCTTTTTTTTTTCTTCTTATTTTGGTTAAGATCTGTAATGGTTACAGATCATAATTCTGAGATATAAATGCTATTCAAATTACATGTTCTTAAATTGCCCACAGGAGATGTGTGCTTTGAGGAGAGTTTGATTATGAGAGTATATAGTTCATTGCACTACAAAATAAAATTTGTCCTCTGTATTTCAGAAGCTGCTGCAGCAAATGCAGGTAAACCAGTACTACCAAACTGTGTGCTGTAGCCTTACTGTATTTTAGAGCTTTATGAAATGAAAGGGGGTTGCATACAAAAAATGAAATATTTTTATCACTTCTTCTATTATCCTGGGCTGCTATAGTTGTGGAGATTTGCTGTTCTCTTCCTTGACAGACCTCAGAAAAAGAAAAACTTATTTCTGCCTGCAGTGAGAGAGGTGGAACATGCTTTGTAATTTCCAAAGGCGATGAAAACTGTTTCCCTCTACGCTTCAGGACTTAGTGTCAGTTTCTCATGGTTCTTCTCTTTCCAGTCCACACACAGTTCTGAAGAAAAACAAGACAGATCTGGGTGCAGTATTTTGTTTTGTTTTGACTGTTTCTATAGCTTTTCTCCAGTTTCTCCCAAAAGACAGATGCTTTTGTCATCACTGATCTGTGCATAGACCCTTGTGTTTACTACTTCAGGCTTTTGGAAAATCCTCAACTTCCATGGCAAGCCAACTGTGAAGGCATGTGTCCAAGTATGGTTTAGACAGTGGCAAATATTTGTTGTTTACAGAGAAGATGTTTTTCTAAAGGAAGGCTGCTTTCAGTTACACTTAACTTGTAGCAACACTTTTGCTACTCTATGTAAGAAAGAAGTTCACCTCCTTTCTTTTCTCACAGAGGCCAGAAGATGTGGTGAAAATCAGTAAGGTAGCAGCCAAAATACTTGAAGTACTGTATATTCACTTGAATGTCTCTTCTTTGCCAATGCTTAGAATCTCCCATAAGAACACCAGCTGTGCAACTTGTCCACCCAGCTGATAGTGCTTCAAATCTGCTTAGCTTCAGAAATTACTTCCCTGTGTAATCTAATTTTACCCAATGTTCTGTTTAGAAATAAGTCCATTTACCACTCACAGATTGTTAGTTTCCTGATTTAATAGTGAAATGTTGAAGAAAAAGCAGTGTTTCTCCCTCATAACTCATGCTTTCATCCCACTTGTTCATACTCCAGTAATTGAAATTACAGTCTTGTAATTGTGCAGACATTGATGATTTTGCAAATGGAGGATTATTAATAGCGTAAAAACAAGAAGGACCTCTTCTTAAAATGTTATTCCAGCAAAAAAGAACCAGAAAAATATGCTTGATTATTTCTTCATTTTTAAATGCATTCTTCACATTTTAATTAGGCAGAAAAAGTAGATAAGATTTTCTTTCATCAGCATGAATATTAGTGAATCATAACAGAAAAGAGTCTTATGGAACATATTACAGATATAAACTTAGATTTTTAAAAAACCTTTCTGAGACAACAAATACAAACTGAAACAAACTCTTCTTTGGTGTTTCAGTACGAATTTTTTGTACATTTAAGTAAAATGAGAACATTTTGCAGGTGTTTCTGATGTAGAAGCTTTCATTGTTTGTTTTCCAAACCTGACATTCCTATAGACTTTTCAACTGGCAGGATCTTCTGGTAGGATATTCTGGATTTTTAGCAAATTACAGGCAGCTAATCAATGTATTTCCTAAGTGCTTGAATATATATTTTAAAGCTAAAAGCTGGTTGGGGAAACTTTACTTGGGAAAACTCATTTTTCTGGGAGGTCTGGGTGCCAGATCATAGGTTTGGAGTTCTTGTTTGCCAGTCGTGCTACCACAGTGTCTTGCAGCTGGAGGTCCAAGCCAGGCATCTACACTGGGTATGCACCTGAATACCTCCTTTCTCTCTGCACACCCAGCAGCATGGTGAATTCCAAAGCCTGATCCACAAAGTGGTTCAGAGGAGACAATTCTTTAGAATACAATGACTGAACTACTAGTTAGAAAAAGATGAAAAGCCAGGGGACAATGAAATCAGCAGGGTGCAGTCTTAAGACAGAAGTATTTTTAACACTTGCATAACTGCACTATGAACCAATGGAGGAGAAGTCCATGATGATACAGTAATGGTATGAATACACTGTGGCTCAGCAAGTCCTGAAGTTACTGACAAAATTAAGGTAAATATTCTAGAAATGACCACTTTTCTTTTCTCTAGAAATGATCACATTTCTTACTCTCTTTTCACGAATATTTACGTTGTTGGATATCAGATACAGAGAAAAATAGAATTTTGACGTATCCAAGTAATTCCCTTCTTATGAATGCAATTTTATTTTTCCATTGTGCTTGAGCAGGTTTTATCTTTGTTTTGTACACGTATATTTAGCAAAAGCTTTAAAAAAGCTACCATACTCTGAGCATCTCATTGCTAAGCAACAGTGTATTCTTCCCTCCCAGAAGCCTTCTTGTTATTCTGTGAAAAATAAGTATAACAAATGTGTAAAGAGTAGAGTACTTTCCTCTTGGTAGAATAATCCAAAGAGAGGCTTAGGATTGAGCTGTTCTGGTCACTTACTTCTGAGACATACTATTGCTGTCATCTGGTTACCAGCTAAAGCAGTAATGGCCTGTATCCTACCACCTCATTTCTGAAAACTTTTTCTGAAATCTCTGCTTGGGCATAAATGATTAACTTTTTTTTTTTTTAATTTATGTGTACTGGTGTCCATGTACACTCTGGGCTGCTTTGAGATGACCTAATATTGTGTCATCTTCAGTACAAGATAGTGAACTCCACTTGCAGAAGAGAAGGTTTGTGGCAGCTTTTTTAGTGAACAAACCTTACAAAAGTATTGGCACAGCGTGGAGTGTTACCATTAGCTCTGTTGTTTTCTTGGTGATCAGAAGACAGCAAAGTTGTGGTGGGTAGGGGAGGGGGAAGGAGTGTGGTTTGTCAGCTAACTGCACTTCTGGAAAATGTCAAACCATCTGTTGTTTCAGAATCATTCTGGAATTAAAACAATTTTAAAGCTCTACAGTTCAATAGCTTTAAAAGTTGGGTTGGGTTGGGTTGGGTTGGGTTGGGTTTGGTTTGGTTTGGTTTGGTTTGGTTTGGTTTGGTTTTTCTGTGGTGCTGCTCTGTTGTCTCTCTTGAAAGCCTTCAAAAGCTACCAGTGTATTCCATGAATTGTAAGTTTACTTTGTAATACCAAATGTTGTCTGAACACCACTGAAACTGTTGTGGCAAGGTCACTTTGTAGAACTAAATGCTGGCTAAGCGTTAAATATGATCATGCAGGTGTAGAACAGATTGAACTAGAATCACTCCCTGCCTCAGAGTTTATGCCTGAACTCCTGCTATACATCCATTTAAGAAAGCTGTAGTAGCTATATTCAAGGGTCCCATAGCAAACAACAAATAAAGAAAAGAAAGTTGTTATTTGGTAGCCATCTCTTTCAGGATATTTGGAGCACAAACTGCTCTTTCTAATGTTCTGCTAAGAGTATCCAATGCTAAGATACATGTAGCTACTTGAATTTTCAGTGACAACATCTTGAAGACAGCCTGAATGTCCTCTTTACCACAAAGGTTTTTTAAGGTGGTGTATTTACACATATCCTAACATTTTCAGAGGATTGCCTGAATTCCTTTGTGAGTTCTGCTTATCCGTGTGAGAAAGCAGTTGTGAAACGAGCTCAGGTGTGAACTTGAACCAAATATGGCACACTAAGGCTTGATGTGGATGTCCTTATTCCTTCTTCAAGAAAAAGATGCATTAGGCTGTTGATAAGTGTAGTGTCAGATGGTTATTCCACACCTATGTTCCTTTTTTGATTAGACATAACCTTAGCTTGCACTGCAACAAACCATTTAAAAGACATTGGTAGTCCCTAAAATGTGGGTGGGGAAAGAGCAGGCAGTTTAGTAGAGAGTCCTAGCTTCACCTAATGTGCCAGGTAATAACTGAGTGAGCACAGAATGGAAGTAGGTTTCAGAACAAAAGATATATCATTTCTTTCCCCATGGAGCAAGGGAGAAGAAGAAGGCACGGTTTTGATCTCCTGTTCAGAGTTTAGTCCTCTGTTGTTCCTCCAGTGCAATAACATAATGCACTTTAATCAGAGCAAATAGTTAATATTCTGTTTAATCTACAGCAAAGTGAAAAAAAAAAAGTCATGTACCAATGAGGATACAGTCCATTTACCCATAATTCTTCTATCCACACTCTTCTCATTCATTTTTAATGATCATTTTATGTTTTCTCCATATTTCCTCTCCCTATATTATTATATACACAAGGGGAAAGAATGAACAAAGTTAAATTGTTTCTTGGGTTTTGCTGAGCTGCCTGGTGGGCAGATAAAAATAGCAAGTGCCAGTGGCAAAGTCTCCCGAAAAGTGCTAGCACATTGTGAAAGTGCTAACACATTGTGCTCTTGAATCAGCACTGAGAAATCAGATTTTCCTCACAACACTTTCTTTAAACTTAAGGTGACCTTTAGGAATGTATTTGCATTAGTGCAGAGAACCTTATTACTTTGTGGTATAAAAGAGTAAGTGCTGTCATCCTCAAAAGAACTCAGCCATGGGTCCTGGAAATTCCCTTCTTTTTCTTCTAGGTTTGATAGGACATTATTGATTCTGGTGCCAGAATAAACAAGTCTCAAACACACAGTAATGAGAGGTATAGTAATGAGTCTTTGGTAAGGTATTATTATGCAGTAATATATAGCTCAGTATTGGAGAAAGTTCTTCTTTGTGAAAGGCATTGTATCATTTCTGAAAACCATTTCTATATACTTGATAATTCCACCTGCTTTCCTGAAATTCCACAGAGTCCAAGATTATCTACAGCACAGACACTGATACAAATTTTAAACAGGGTATATGGTAGCAGTGCTATCTTGGATATGGCTGTTTTCTTGCATATTGATTATGCAGAAAAAGTTTTATGGGGGTCAGGTTCATAAGCTCTTACTTGTGGATCAAATTAACAGAGATTGAGAGCTGCTGTGCCACTTATTGAATCTGAAGCAAGCAGGAATTGCTCAGAAGTTCATACAGTCTGGTCTGAATTGATCAAAGTTCTTATGGGTTGAAACTTATGAATAGTTAAATAACTTAAAATATTTTACACAATAACCTTAATCCAAAGCTTATTGAACAAAATGAAAATATTATTTTATGCTGCAATGGACTTTGAATGGAGTTTTATATTACAAGTTAGACTGAGAACAGTCCATGACAGGTAGAACTGGGCAAATATTTAGAAACTAGGATTCCAAAAATTAAGACTCTTGAGTCAAATATAATATGGAAAAAAGAAATGTTCACAGCCAGATAGAGGAAGCTATAGATGGTCAGTGACTTTGTGAAGAGTAAGACTTCAGTAACAGCTTAAACATGGAATTAAAAGAAGCCAGAAGAAAGCTGGGAAAGTGCATTTTATCAGTGATTCATAACTTGTTAATACATGTTCTTTGTGGACCGAAGGCAGAAGGAATATGATTCACAAAGACATGTTTTCAGCTCAGCAGGTAGTGGTTCAGTCCCTGTTGTTAACCCAAGATTTCCATTGCAATGGGCATGTGCTCATAGTGTACAGAAAGAGGCACAATAGCATCAAAGATTAGCATAGAAACAGCTACAGTGAGCTGGAATAAAATGGTCTCTAACTTTTGTAGGACTCCCCATGCAGTGTTCCTTCACTCAGATTTTTTGTATTTGTACATTTTGCTCTAATATGCATAGCAA